>NC_092721.1:0-1449000 GCF_047496885.1 Scyliorhinus torazame
AAAGAGAGCGAATGAGATGAAGGAGGGTGAAAGAGAGCCAAACTTGACGAAGGAGGGTGAAAGAGAACGAAACGAGACGAAGGAGGGTGAAAGAGAGCGAAAGGAGTCGAAGGAGGGTGAAAGAGAGTGGAACGAGGCGAAGGAGGGTGAAAGAGATCGAAACGAGATGAAGGAGAGTGAAAGAGGGCGAAACGAGACGAAGGAGGGTGAAAGAGAGTGAAACGAGACGAAGGAGGGTGAAAGAGAATGAAACGAGTAGAAGGAGGGTGAAAGAGATCGAAACGAGATGAAGGAGGGTGAAAGAGAGCGAACCGAGTAGAAGGAGGGTGAAAGAGAACGAAACGAGACAAAGCAGGGTGAAAGAGAGCGAAACGAGACGATCGAGGGTGAAAGAGAGCCAAACGAGATGAAGGAGGGTGAAAGAGAGCGAAACAAGACAAAGGAGGGTTAAAGAGAGCGAAACGAGACGAAGGAGGGTGAAAGAGGGCGAAACGAGACGAAGGAGTGTGAACGAGAGCGAAACGAGACGAAGGATGGTGAAAGAGGGCGAAACGAGACGAAGAAGGGTGGAAGAGAGCGAAACGAGACGAAGCAGGGTGAAAGAGAGCGAAATGAGACGAAGGAGGGTCAAAGAGAGCGAAACGAGACGAAAGAGGGTGAAAAAGAGCGAAACGAGACGAAGGAGGTTGAAAGAGAGTGAAACGAGACGAAGGAGGGTGAATGAGCGCGAAACGAGACGAAGGAGGGTGAAAGAGGGCGATACGATACGAAGGAGGGTGGACGAGAGCGAAACGAGACGAAGGAGGGTGAAAGAGAGCGAAACGAGATGAAGGAGGGTGAAAGAGAGCGAAACGAGACGAAGGAGGGTGAAAGAGAGCTAAAGGAGACGAAGGAGGGTGAAAGAGAGCAAAACGAGACAAAGGAGGGTGAATTAGAGCGAAACGAGACGAAGGAAGGTGAAAGAGAGCGAAACGAGATGATGGAGGGTGAAAGAGAGCGAAATGAGACGAAGGAGTGCGAAAGAGAGCGAAACGAGATGAAGAAGGGTGAAAGATACCGAAACGAGACGAAGGAGTGTGAACGAGAGCGAAACGAGACGAAGGAGGGTGAAAGAGGGTGAAACGAGATGAAGGAGGGTGGAAGAGAGCGAAACGAGATGAAGGAGGGTGAAGGAGAGCGAAACGAGATGAAGGAAGGTGAAAGAGAGCGAAACTAGATGAAGGAGGGTGAAAGATAGCGAAACGAGACGAAGTAGGGAGAAAGAGAGTGAAACGAGGCGAAGGAAGGTGAAAGAGAGCGAAACGAGACAAAGGAGGGTGAAAGAGAGCGAAACGAGACGAAGGAAGGTGAAAGAGAGCGAAACGATACAAAGGAGGGTGAAAGAGAGCGAAGCAAGATGAAGGAGGGTGAAAGAGAGCGAAACGAGACAAAGGAGGGTGAAAGAGAGCGAAACGAGACTAAGGAGGGTGAAAGAGAGCGAAACGAGACAAAGGAGGGTGAAAGAGAGCGAAACGAGATGAAGAAGGGTGAAAGAGGGCAAAACGAGACGAGGGAGGGTGAAAGAGAGCGATACGAGACGACGGAGGTTGAAAGAGGGCGAAACGAGACGAAGGAGGGTGGAACAGAGCGAAACGAGACGAAATAGGATGAAAGAGAGCGAAACGAGACGAAGGAGGGTGAAAGAGAGCGTAACGAGACGAAGGAGAGTGAAAGATAGCGAAATGAGATGAAGAAGGGACAAAGAGAGCGAAACGAGACGAAGGAGGGTTAAAAAGAGCGAAACGAGACGAAGGAGGGTGAAAGAGAGCGAAACGAGATGAAGGAGGGTCAAAGAGAGCGAAACGAGACGAAAGAGGGTGAAAGAGAGCGAAACGAAACGAAGGAGGGTGAAAGAGGGCGAAACGAGACGAAGGAGGGTGGAAGAGAGCGAAACGAGACGAAGGAGGGTGAGAGATAGCGAATCGAGACGAAGGAGGTTGAAAGAGAGCGAAACGAGACGAAGGAGGGTGAAAGAGAGCGAATGAGACGAAGGAGGGTGAAGGAGGGAGAAACGAGACAAAGGAGGGTGGAAGAGAGCAAAACGAGACGAAGGAGGGTGAAGGAGAGCGAAACGAGACAAAGGAGGGTGAAAGAGAGCGAAACGAGACTAAGGAGGGTGAAAGAGAGCGAAACGAGACAAAGGAGGGTGAAAGAGAGCGAAACGAGATGAAGAAGGGTGAAAGAGGGCAAAACGAGACGAGGGAGGGTGAAAGAGAGCGATACGAGACGACGGAGGTTGAAAGAGGGCGAAACGAGACGAAGGAGGGTGGAACAGAGCGAAACGAGACGAAATAGGATGAAAGAGAGCGAAACGAGACGAAGGAGGGTGAAAGAGAGCGTAACGAGACGAAGGAGAGTGAAAGATAGCGAAATGAGATGAAGAAGGGACAAAGAGAGCGAAACGAGACGAAGGAGGGTTAAAAAGAGCGAAACGAGACGAAGGAGGGTGAAAGAGAGCGAAACGAGATGAAGGAGGGTCAAAGAGAGCGAAACGAGACGAAAGAGGGTGAAAGAGAGCGAAACGAAACGAAGGAGGGTGAAAGAGGGCGAAACGAGACGAAGGAGGGTGGAAGAGAGCGAAACGAGACGAAGGAGGGTGAGAGATAGCGAAACGAGACGAAGGAGGTTGAAAGAGAGCGAAACGAGACGAAGGAGGGTGAAAGAGAGCGAATGAGACGAAGGAGGGTGAAGGAGGGAGAAACGAGACAAAGGAGGGTGGAAGAGAGCAAAACGAGACGAAGGAGGGTGAAGGAGAGTATAACAAGACGAAGGAGGGTGAAAGAGAGCGAAACGAGACGAAGGAGTGTGAACGAGAGTGAAACGAGACGAAGGAGGGTGCAAGAGGGCGAAACGAGATGAAGAAGGGTGGAAGAGAGCGAAACGAGACGAAGGAGGGTGCAAGAGTGCGAAATGAGACGAAGGAGGGTCAAAGAGAGCGAAACGAGACGAAAGAGGGTGAAAAAAAGCGAAACGAGACGAAGGAGGTTGAAAGAGAGCGAAACGAGACGAAGGAGGGTGAAAGAGAGCGAAACGAGACGAAGGAGGGTGAAAGAGGGCGATATGATACGAAGGAGGGTGGACGAGAGCGAAACGAGACGAAGGAGGGTGAAAGAGAGCGAAACGAGATGAAGGAGCGTGAAAGCGAGCGAAACGAGACGAAGGAGGGTGAAAGAGAGCTAAAGGGGACGAAGGAGGGTGAAAGAGAGCAAAACGAGAAAAAGGAGGGTGAAAGAGAGCGAAACGAGACGAAGGAAGGTGAAAGGGAGCGAAACGAGACGATGGAGGGTGAAAGAGAGTGAAATGAGACGAAGGAGTGCGAAAGAGAGCGAAACGAGATGAAGAAGGGTGAAAGAGGGCGAAACGAGACGAAGGAGTGTGAACGAGAGCGAAACGAGACGAAGGAGCGTGAAAGAGGGTGAAACGAGACGAAGGAGGGCGGAAGAGAGCGAAACGAGACATAGGAGCGTGAAGGAGAGCGAAACGAGACGAAGGAAATTGAAAGAGAGTGAAACGAGATGAAGGAGCGTGAAAGATAGCGAAACGAGACGATGTAGGGAGAAAGAGAGTGAAACGAGGCGAAGGAAGGTGAAAGAGAGCGAAACGATACAAAGGAGGGTGAAAGAGAGCGAAGCAAGATGAAGGAGGGTGAAAGAGATCGAAACGAGACAAAGGAGGGTGAAAGAGAGCGAAACGAGACTCAGGAGGGTGAAAGAGAGCGAAACGAGACAAAAGAGGGTGAAAGAGAGCGAAAAGAGACGAAGGAAGATGAAAGAGAGCGAAACGAGATGAAGAAGGGTGAAAGAGGGCAAAACGAGACGAGGGACGGTGAAAGAGAGCGATACGAGACGACGGAGGGTGAAAGAGGGCGACACGAGACGAAGAAGGGTGGAACAGAGCGAAACGAGACGAAGTTGGATGAAAGAGAGCGAAACGAGACAAAGGAGGGTGAAAGACAGCGTAACGAGACGAAGGAGAGTGAAAGAGAGCGGAATGAGATGAAGAAGGGTCAAAGAGAGCGAAACGAGAGGAAGGAGGGTTAAAAAGAGCGAAACGAGACGAAGGAGGGTGAAAGAGAGGGAAACGAGATGATGGAGGGTGAAAGCGAGCGAAATGAGATGAAGGAGTGCGAAAGAGAGCGAAACGAGATGAAGAAGGGTGAAAGAGGGCGAAACGAGACGAAGGAGTGTGAACGAGAGCGAAACGAGACGAAGGAGGGTGAAAGAGGGTGAAACGAGATGAAGGAGGGTGGAAGAGAGCGAAACGAGACGAAGGAGGGTGAAGGAGAGCGAAACGAGATGAAGGAAGGTGAAAGAGAGCGAAACGAGATGAAGGAGGGTGAAAGATAGCGAAACGAGACGAAGTAGGGAGAAAGAGAGTGAAACGAGGCGAAGGAAGGTGAAAGAGAGCGAAACGAGACAAAGGAGGGTGAAAGAAAGCGAAACGAGATGAAGGAAGGTGAAAGAGAGCGAAACGATACAAAGGAGGGTGAAAGAGAGCGAAGCAAGATGAAGGAGGGTGAAAGAGAGCGAAACGAGACAAAGGAGGGTAAAAGAGAGCGAAACGAGATGAAGGAAGGTGAAAGAGAGCGAAACGAGACGAAGGAGGGTGAAAGAGAGCGAAATGAGACGAAGGAGGGTGAAAGAGGGCGAAACGAGACAAAGGAAGGTGAAAGAGAGCAAAACGAGACAAAGGAGGGTGAATGAGAGCGAAACGAGACGAAGGAAGGTGAAAGAGAGCGGAACGAGACGATGGAGGGTGAAAGAGAGCGAAATGAGACGAAGGAGAGCGAAAGAGAGCGAAACGAGATGAAGAAGGGTGAAAGATACCGAAACGAGACGAAGGAGTGTGAACGAGAGCGAAACGAGACGAAGGAGGGTGAAAGAGGGTGAAACGAGACGAAGGAGGGTGGAAGAGAGCGAAACGAGATGAAGGAGGGTGAACAGAGAGAAACGAGATGAAGGAAGGTGAAAGAGAGCGAAACTAGATGAAGGAGGGTGAAAGATAGCGAAACGAGATGAAGTAGGGAGAAAGAGAGTGAAACGAGGCGAAGGAAGGTGAAAGAGAGCGAAACGAGACAAAGGAGGGTGAAAGAGAGCGAAACGAGACGAAGGAAGGTGAAAGAGAGCGAAACGATACAAAGGAGGGTGAAAGAGAGCGAAGCAAGATGAAGGAGGGTGAAAGAGAGCGAAACGAGACAAAGGAGGGTGAAAGAGAGCGAAACGAGACTAAGGAGGGTGAAAGAGAGCGAAACGAGAAAAAGGAGGGTGAAAGAGAGGGAAAAGAGACGAAGGAAGATGAAAGAGAGCGAAACGAGACGAAGGAGGGTGAAAGAGAGCGAAACGAGATGGAGGGTGAAAGAGAGCGAAACGAGATGAAGAAGGGTGAAAGAGGGCAAAACGAGACGAGGGAGGGTGAAAGAGAGCGATACGAGACGAAGGAGGGTGGAACAGAGCGAAACGAGACGAAGTAGGCTGAAAGAGAGCGAAACGAGACGAAGGAGGGTGAAAGAGAGCGTAACGAGACGAAGGAGAGTGAAAGATAGCGAAATGAGATGAAGAAGGGACAAAGAGAGCGAAACGAGACGAAGGAGGGTTAAAAAGAGCGAAACGAGACGAAGGAGGGTGAAAGAGAGCGAAACGAGACGAAGGAGGGTCAAAGAGAGCGAAACGAGACGAAAGAGGGTGAAAGAGAGCGAAACGAGACGAAGGAGGGTGAAAGAGGGCGAAACGAGACGAAGGAGGGTGGAAGAGAGCGAAACGAGACGAAGGAGGGTGAGAGATAGCGAAACGAGACGAAGGAGGTTGAAAGAGAGCGAAACGAGACGAAGGAGGGTGAAAGAGAGCGAATGAGACGAAGGAGGGTGAAGGAGGAAGAAACGAGACAAAAGAGGGCGAAACGAGACGAAGGAGGGTGGAACAGAGCGAAACGAGACGAAGTAGGCTGAAAGAGAGCGAAACGAGACGAAGGAGGGTGAAAGAGAGCGTAACGAGACGAAGGAGAGTGAAAGATAGCGAAATGAGATGAAGAAGGGACAAAGAGAGCGAAACGAGACGAAGGAGGGTTAAAAAGAGCGAAACGAGACGAAGGAGGGTGAAAGAGAGCGAAACGAGACGAAGGAGGGTCAAAGAGAGCGAAACGAGACGAAAGAGGGTGAAAGAGAGCGAAACGAGACGAAGGAGGGTGAAAGAGGGCGAAACGAGACGAAGGAGGGTGGAAGAGAGCGAAACGAGACGAAGGAGGGTGAGAGATAGCGAAACGAGACGAAGGAGGTTGAAAGAGAGCGAAACGAGACGAAGGAGGGTGAAAGAGAGCGAATGAGACGAAGGAGGGTGAAGGAGGAAGAAACGAGACAAAGGAGGGTGAAAGAGAGCAAAACGAGACGAAGGAGGGTGAAGGAGAGTATAACAAGACGAAGGAGCGTGAAAGAGAGCGAAACGAGACGAAGGAGTGTGAACGACAGTGAAACGAGACGAAGGAGGGTGAAAGAGGGCGAAACGAGACGAAGAAGGGTGGAAGAGAGCGAAACGAGACGAAGGAGGGTGAAAGAGAGCGAAATGAGACGAAGGAGGGTGAAAGAGAGCGAAACGAGACGAAGGAGGGTGAAAGAGAGCGAAACGAGACGAAGGAGGGTGAAAGAGAGCGAAACGAGACGAAGGAGGGTCAAAGAGAGCGAAACTAGACGAAGGAGGGTGAAAGAGGGTGAAACGAGACGAAGGAGTGTAGAAGAGAGCGAAACAAGACGAAGGAGGGTGAAGGAGAGCGAAACGAGATGAAGGACGGTGGAAGAGAGCGAAAAGAGATGAAGGAAGGTGAAAGTGAGCGAAACGAGACGAAGGAGCGTGAAAGTGAGCGAAACGAGACGAAGGAGGGTGAAAGAGAGTGAAACGAGATGAAGAAGGGTGAAAGAGAGCAGAACGAGATGAAGGAGGGTGAAAGAGAGCAAAACGAGGCGAAGGAGGGTGAAAGAGATGCAAACGAGATGAAGGAGTGTGAAAGAGAGTGAAACGAGACGAAGGAGGGTGAAAGAGAGCGAAACGAGACGAAGGAGGGTGAAAGAGAGCGAAACGAGACAAAGGAGGGTGAAAGAGAGCGAAAAGAGACGAAGGTAGGTGAAAG
The DNA here is from genome assembly GCF_047496885.1 of Scyliorhinus torazame. NCBI lineage: Eukaryota > Metazoa > Chordata > Chondrichthyes > Carcharhiniformes > Scyliorhinidae > Scyliorhinus > Scyliorhinus torazame. The sequence goes on from NC_092721.1 coordinate 7,156, forward strand.
AGAGCGAAACGAGACGAAGGAGGGTGAAAGAAGGCGAAACGAGATGAAGGAGGGTGAAAGAGAGCGATACGAGACGACGGAGCGTGAAAGGGGGCGAAACGAGACGAAGGAGGGTGGAAGAGAGCGAAACGAGACGAAGTAGGATGAAAGAGCGAAACGAGACGAAGGAGGGTGAAAGAGAGCGAAACGTGACGAAGGAGGGTTAAAAAGAGCGAAATGAGACGAAGTAGGTTGAAAGAGAGCGATACGAGACGAAGGAGGGTGAAAGAGAGCGAATCGAGACGAAGGAGGGTGAAGGAGGGCGAAATGAGACGAAGGAGGGTGGAAGAGAGCGAAATGAGACGAAGGAGAGTGAGAGATAGCGAAACGAGACGAAGGAGGGTGAAAGAGAGCGAAACAAGACGAAGGAGGGTGAAAGAGAGCGAATGAGATGAAGGAGGGTGAAAGAGAGCCAAACGAGACGAAGGAGGGTGGAAGAGAGCGAAACGAGACGAAGGAGGGTGAGAGATAGCGAAACGAGACGAAGGAGGTTGAAAGAGAGCGAAACGAGACGAAGGAGGGTGAAAGAGAGCGAATGAGACGAAGGAGGGTGAAGGAGGGAGAAACGAGACAAAGGAGGGTGGAAGAGAGCAAAACGAGACGAAGGAGGGTGAAGGAGAGTATAACAAGACGAAGGAGGGTGAAAGAGAGCGAAACGAGACGAAGGAGTGTGAACGAGAGTGAAACGAGACGAAGGAGGGTGAAAGAGTGCGAAACGAGATGAAGAAGGGTGGAAGAGAGCGAAACGAGACGAAGGAGGGTGCAAGAGTGCGAAATGAGACGAAGGAGGGTCAAAGAGAGCGAAACGAGACGAAAGAGGGTGAAAAAAAGCGAAACGAGACGAAGGAGGTTGAAAGAGAGCGAAACGAGACGAAGGAGGGTGAAAGAGAGCGAAACGAGACGAAGGAGGGTGAAAGAGGGCGATATGATACGAAGGAGGGTGGACGAGAGCGAAACGAGACGAAGGAGGGTGAAAGAGAGCGAAACGAGATGAAGGAGCGTGAAAGCGAGCGAAACGAGACGAAGGAGGGTGAAAGAGAGCTAAAGGGGACGAAGGAGGGTGAAAGAGAGCAAAACGAGAAAAAGGAGGGTGAAAGAGAGCGAAACGAGACGAAGGAAGGTGAAAGGGAGCGAAACGAGACGATGGAGGGTGAAAGAGAGTGAAATGAGACGAAGGAGTGCGAAAGAGAGCGAAACGAGATGAAGAAGGGTGAAAGAGGGCGAAACGAGACGAAGGAGTGTGAACGAGAGCGAAACGAGACGAAGGAGCGTGAAAGAGGGTGAAACGAGACGAAGGAGGGTGGAAGAGAGCGAAACGAGACATAGGAGCGTGAAGGAGAGCGAAACGAGACGAAGGAAGGTGAAAGAGAGTGAAACGAGATGAAGGAGCGTGAAAGATAGCGAAACGAGACGATGTAGGGAGAAAGAGAGTGAAACGAGGCGAAGGAAGGTGAAAGAGAGCGAAACGATACAAAGGAGGGTGAAAGAGAGCGAAGCAAGATGAAGGAGGGTGAAAGAGATCGAAACGAGACAAAGGAGGGTGAAAGAGAGCGAAACGAGACTAAGGAGGGTGAAAGAGAGCGAAACGAGACAAAAGAGGGTGAAAGAGAGCGAAAAGAGACGAAGGAAGATGAAAGAGAGCGAAACGAGATGAAGAAGGGTGAAAGAGGGCAAAACGAGACGAGGGACGGTGAAAGAGAGCGATACGAGACGACGGAGGGTGAAAGAGGGCGAAACGAGACGAAGAAGGGTGGAACAGAGCGAAACGAGACGAAGTTGGATGAAAGAGAGCGAAACGAGACAAAGGAGGGTGAAAGACAGCGTAACGAGACGAAGGAGAGTGAAAGAGAGCGAAATGAGATGAAGAAGGGTCAAAGAGAGCGAAACGAGAGGAAGGAGGGTTAAAAAGAGCGAAACGAGACGAAGGAGGGTGAAAGAGAGGGAAACGAGACGATGGAGGGTGAAAGCGAGCGAAATGGGATGAAGGAGTGCGAAAGAGAGCGAAACGAGATGAAGAAGGGTGAAAGAGGGCGAAACGAGACGAAGGAGTGTGAACGAGAGCGAAACGAGACGAAGGAGGGTGAAAGAGGGTGAAACGAGATGAAAGAGGGTGGAAGAGAGCGAAACGAGACGAAGGAGGGTGAAGGAGAGCGAAACGAGATGAAGGAAGGTGAAAGAGAGCGAAACGAGATGAAGGAGGGTGAAAGATAGCGAAACGAGACGAAGTAGGGAGAAAGAGAGTGAAACGAGGCGAAGGAAGGTGAAAGAGAGCGAAACGAGACAAAGGAGGGTGAAAGAAAGCGAAACGAGATGAAGGAAGGTGAAAGAGAGCGAAACGATACAAAGGAGGGTGAAAGAGAGCGAAGCAAGATGAAGGAGGGTGAAAGAGAGCAAAACGAGACAAAGGAGGGTGAAAGAGAGCGAAACGAGATGAAGGAAGGTGAAAGAGAGCGAAACGAGACGAAGGAGGGTGAAAGAGAGCGAAATGAGACGAAGGAGGGTGAAAGAGGGCGAAACGAGACAAAGGAAGGTGAAAGAGAGCAAAACGAGACAAAGGAGGGTGAATGAGCGCGAAACGAGACGAAGGAAGGTGAAAGAGAGCGGAACGAGACGATGGAGGGTGAAAGAGAGCGAAATGAGACGAAGGAGAGCGAAAGAGAGCGAAACGAGATGAAGAAGGGTGAAAGATACCGAAACGAGACGAAGGAGTGTGAACGAGAGTGAAACGAGACGAAGGAGGGTGAAAGAGGGTGAAACGAGACGAAGGAGGGTGGAAGAGAGCGAAACGAGATGAAGGAGGGTGAAGGAGAGAGAAACGAGATGAAGGAAGGTGAAAGAGAGCGAAACTAGATGAAGGAGGGTGAAAGATAGCGAAACGAGATGAAGTAGGGAGAAAGAGAGTGAAACGAGGCGAAGGAAGGTGAAAGAGAGCGAAACGAGACAAAGGAGGGTGAAAGAGAGCGAAACGAGACGAAGGAAGGTGAAAGAGAGCGAAACGATACAAAGGAGGGTGAAAGAGAGCGAAGCAAGATGAAGGAGGGTGAAAGAGAGCGAAACGAGACAAAGGAGGGTGAAAGAGAGCGAAACGAGACTAAGGAGGGTGAAAGAGAGCGAAACGAGAAAAAGGAGGGTGAAAGAGAGGGAAAAGAGACGAAGGAAGATGAAAGAGAGCGAAACGAGACGAAGGAGGGTGAAAGAGAGCGAAACGAGATGGAGGGTGAAAGAGAGCGAAACGAGATGAAGAAGGGTGAAAGAGGGCAAAACGAGACGAGGGAGGGTGAAAGAGAGCGATACGAGACGACGGAGGGTGAAAGAGGGCGAAACGAGACGAAGGAGGGTGGAACAGAGCGAAACGAGACGAAGTAGGCTGAAAGAGAGCGAAACGAGATGAAGAAGGGACAAAGAGAGCGTAACGAGACGAAGGAGGGTTAAAAAGAGCGAAACGAGACGAAGGAGGGTGAAAGAGAGCGAAACGAGACGAAGGAGGGTCAAAGAGAGCGAAACGAGACGAAAGAGGGTGAAAGAGAGCGAAACGAGACGAAGGAGGGTGAAAGAGGGCGAAACGAGACGAAGGAGGGTGGAAGAGAGCGAAACGAGACGAAGGAGGGTGAGAGATAGCGAAACGAGACGAAGGAGGTTGAAAGAGAGCGAAACGAGACGAAGGAGGGTGAAAGAGAGCGAATGAGACGAAGGAGGGTGAAGGAGGAAGAAACGAGACAAAGGAGGGTGAAAGAGAGCAAAACGAGACGAAGGAGGGTGAAGGAGAGTATAACAAGACGAAGGAGCGTGAAAGAGAGCGAAACGAGACGAAGGAGTGTGAACGACAGTGAAACGAGACGAAGGAGGGTGAAAGAGGGCGAAACGAGACGAAGAAGGGTGGAAGAGAGCGAAACGAGACGAAGGAGGGTGAAAGAGAGCGAAATGAGACGAAGGAGGGTGAAAGAGAGCGAAACGAGACGAAGGAGGGTGAAAGAGAGCGAAACGAGACGAAGGAGGGTGAAAGAGAGCGAAACGAGACGAAGGAGGGTCAAAGAGAGCGAAACTAGACGAAGGAGGGTGAAAGAGGGTGAAACGAGACGAAGGAGTGTAGAAGAGAGCGAAACAAGTCGAAGGAGGGTGAAGGAGAGCGAAACGAGATGAAGGACGGTGGAAGAGAGCGAAAAGAGATGAAGGAAGGTGAAAGTGAGCGAAACGAGACGAAGGAGCGTGAAAGAGAGCGAAACGAGACGAAGGAGGGTGAAAGAGAGTGAAACGAGATGAAGAAGGGTGAAAGAGAGCAGAACGAGATGAAGGAGGGTGAAAGAGAGCAAAACGAGGCGAAGGAGGGTGAAAGAGATGCAAACGAGATGAAGGAGTGTGAAAGAGAGTGAAACGAGACGAAGGAGGGTGAAAGAGAGCGAAACGAGACGAAGGAGGGTGAAAGAGAGCGAAACGAGACAAAGGAGGGTGAAAGAGAGCGAAAAGAGACGAAGGTAGGTGAAAGAGAGCGAAACGAGATGAAGGAGGGTGAAAGAAGGCGAAACGAGATGAAGGAGGGTGAAAGAGAGCGATACGAGACGACGGAGCGTGAAAGGGGGCGAAACGAGACGAAGGAGGGTGGAAGAGAGCGAAACGAGACGAAGTAGGATGAAAGAGCGAAACGAGACGAAGGAGGGTGAAAGAGAGCGAAACGTGACGAAGGAGGGTTAAAAAGAGCGAAATGAGACGAAGTAGGTTGAAAGAGAGCGATACGAGACGAAGGAGGGTGAAAGAGAGCGAATCGAGACGAAGGAGGGTGAAGGAGGGCGAAATGAGACGAAGGAGGGTGGAAGAGAGCGAAATGAGACGAAGGAGAGTGAGAGATAGCGAAACGAGACGAAGGAGGGTGAAAGAGAGCGAAACAAGACGAATGAGGGTGAAAGAGAGCGAATGAGATGAAGGAGGGTGAAAGAGAGCCAAACGAGACGAAGGAGGGTGAAAGAGAACGAAACGAGACGAAGGAGGGTGAAAGAGAGCGAAAGGAGTCGAAGGAGGGTGAAAGAGAGCGGAACGAGACGAAGGAGGGTGAAAGAGATCGAAACGAGATGAAGGAGGGTGAAAGAGACCGAAACGAGACGAAGGAGGGTGAAAGAGAGCGAAACGAGACGAAGGAGGGTGAAAGAGAATGAAACGAGTAGAAGGAGGGTGAAAGAGATCGAAACGAGATGAAGGAGGGTGAAAGAGAGCGAAACGAGTAGAAGGAGGGTGAAAGAGAACGAAACGAGACGAAGCAGGGTGAAAGAGAGCGAAACGAGACGATCGAGGGCGAAAGAGAGCCAAACGAGATGAAGGAGGGTGAAAGAGAGCGAAACAAGACAAAGGAGGGTGAAAGAGAGCGAAACGAGACGAAGGAAGGTGAATGAGAGCGAAACGAGACGAAGGAGGGTGAAAGAGAGCGAAACGAGATGAAGGAGGGTGAAAGAGAGCTAACCGAGACGAAGGAGGGTGAAAGAGAGCGAAACAAGTAGAAGGAGGGTGAAAGAGAACGAAACGATACGAATGAGTGTGAAATAGAGCGAAACGAGACGAAGGAGGGTGAAAGAGAGCTAAAGGAGACGAAGGAGGGTGAAAGAGAGCAAAACGAGACAAAGGAGGCTGAAAGAGAGCGAAACGAGACGAAGGAAGGTGAAAGAGAGCGAAACGAGACTAAGGAGGGTGTAAGAGGGCGAAACGAGACGAAGGAGGGTGAAAGAGAGCGATACGAGATGACGGAGGGTGAAAGAGGGCGAAACGCGACGAAGGAGGGTGGAAGAGAGCGAAACGAGACGAAGTAGGATGAAAGAGCGAAACGAGACGAAGGAGGGTGAAAGAGAGCGAAACGTGACGAAGGAGGGTTAAAAAGAGCGAAACGAGACGAAGTAGGTTGAAAGAGAGCGATACGAGATGAAGGAGGGTGAAAGAGAGCGCATCGAGACGAAGGAGGGTGAAGGAGGGCGAAATGAGACGAAGGAAAGTGGAAGAGAGCGAAATGAGACGAAGGAGAGTGAGAGATAGCGAAACGAGATGAAGGAGGGTGAAAGAGAGCGAAACAAGACGAAGGAGGGTGAAAGAGAGCGAATGAGATGAAGGAGGGTGAAAGAGAGCCAAACTTGACGAAGGAGGGTGAAAGAGAACGAAACGAGACGAAGGAGGGTGAAAGAGAGCGAAAGGAGTCGAAGGAGGGTGAAAGAGAGTGGAACGAGGCGAAGGAGGGTGAAAGAGTTCGAAACGAGATGAAGGAGAGTGAAAGAGGGCGAAACGAGACGAAGGAGGGTGAAAGAGAGTGAAACGAGACGAAGGAGGGTGAAAGAGAATGAAACGAGTAGAAGGAGGGTGAAAGAGATCGAAACGAGATGAAGGAGGGTGAAAGAGAGCGAAACGAGTAGAAGGAGGGTGAAAGAGAACGAAACGAGACAAAGCAGGGTGAAAGAGAGCGAAACGAGACGATCGAGGGTGAAAGAGAGCCAAACGAGATGAAGGAGGGTGAAAGAGAGCGAAACAAGACAAAGGAGGGTTAAAGAGAGCGAAACGAGACGAAGGAGGGTGAAAGAGGGCGAAACGAGACGAAGGAGTGTGAACGAGAGCGAAACGAGACGAAGGATGGTGAAAGAGGGCGAAACGAGACGAAGAAGGGTGGAAGAGAGCGAAACGAGACGAAGCAGGGTGAAAGAGAGCGAAATGAGACGAAGGAGTGTCAAAGAGAGCGAAACGAGACGAAAGAGGGTGAAAAAGAGCGAAACGAGACGAAGGAGGTTGAAAGAGTGTGAAACGAGACGAAGGAGGGTGAATGAGCGCGAAACGAGACGAAGGAGGGTGAAAGAGGGCGATACGATACGAAGGAGGGTGGACGAGAGCGAAACGAGACGAAGGAGGGTGAAAGAGAGCGAAACGAGATGAAGGAGGGTGAAAGAGAGCGAAACGAGACGAAGGAGGGTGAAAGAGAGCTAAAGGAGACGAAGGAGGGTGAAAGAGAGCAAAACGAGACAAAGGAGGGTGAATGAGAGCGAAACGAGACGAAGGAAGGTGAAAGAGAGCGAAACGAGATGATGGAGGGTGAAAGAGAGCGAAATGAGACGAAGGAGTGCGAAAGAGAGCGAAACGAGATGAAGAAGGGTGAAAGATACCGAAACGAGACGAAGGAGTGTGAACGAGAGCGAAACGAGACGAAGGAGGGTGAAAGAGGGTGAAACGAGATGAAGGAGGGTGGAAGAGAGCGAAACGAGATGAAGGAGGGTGAAGGAGAGCGAAACGAGATGAAGGAAGGTGAAAGAGAGCGAAACTAGATGAAGGAGGGTGAAAGATAGCGAAACGAGACGAAGTAGGGAGAAAGAGAGTGAAACGAGGCGAAGGAAGGTGAAAGAGAGCGAAACGAGACAAAGGATGGTGAAAGAGAGCGAAACGAGACGAAGGAAGGTGAAAGAGAGCGAAACGATACAAAGGAGGGTGAAAGAGAGCGAAGCAAGATGAAGGAGGGTGAAAGAGAGCGAAACGAGACAAAGGAGGGTGAAAGAGAGCGAAACGAGACTAAGGAGGGTGAAAGAGAGTGAAACGAGACAAAGGAGGGTGAAAGAGAGCGAAACGAGATGAAGAAGGGTGAAAGAGGGCAAAACGAGACGAGGGAGGGTGAAAGAGAGCGATACGAGACGACGGAGGTTGAAAGAGGGCGAAACGAGACGAAGGAGGGTGGAACAGAGCGAAACGAGACGAAGTAGGATGAAAGAGAGCGAAACGAGACGAAGGAGGGTGAAAGAGAGCGTAACGAGACGAAGGAGAGTGAAAGATAGCGAAATGAGATGAAGAAGGGACAAAGAGAGCGAAACGAGACGAAGGAGGGTTAAAAAGAGCGAAACGAGACGAAGGAGGGTGAAAGAGAGCGAAACGAGATGAAGGAGGGTCAAAGAGAGCGAAACGAGACGAAAGAGGGTGAAAGAGAGCGAAACGAAACGAAGGAGGGTGAAAGAGGGCGAAACGAGACGAAGGAGGGTGGAAGAGAGCGAAACGAGACGAAGGAGGGTGAGAGATAGCGAAACGAGACGAAGGAGGTTGAAAGAGAGCGAAACGAGACGAAGGAGGGTGAAAGAGAGCGAATGAGACGAAGGAGGGTGAAGGAGGGAGAAACGAGACAAAGGAGGGTGGAAGAGAGCAAAACGAGACGAAGGAGGGTGAAGGAGAGTATAACAAGACGAAGGAGGGTGAAAGAGAGCGAAACGAGACGAAGGAGTGTGAACGAGAGTGAAACGAGACGAAGGAGGGTGAAAGAGGGCGAAACGAGATGAAGAAGGGTGGAAGAGAGCGAAACGAGACGAAGGAGGGTGCAAGAGTGCGAAATGAGACGAAGGAGGGTCAAAGAGAGCGAAACGAGACGAAAGAGGGTGAAAAAAAGCGAAACGAGACGAAGGAGGTTGAAAGAGAGCGAAACGAGACGAAGAAGGGTGAAAGAGAGCGAAACGAGACGAAGGAGGGTGAAAGAGGGCGATACGATACGAAGGAGGGTGGACGAGAGCGAAACGAGACGAAGGAGGGTGAAAGAGAGCGAAACGAGATGAAGGAGCGTGAAAGCGAGCGAAACGAGACGAAGGAGGGTGAAAGAGAGCTAAAGGGGACGAAGGAGGGTGAAAGAGAGCAAAACGAGAAAAAGGAGGGTGAAAGAGAGCGAAACGAGACGAAGGAAGGTGAAAGGGAGCGAAACGAGACGATGGAGGGTGAAAGAGAGTGAAATGAGACGAAGGAGTGCGAAAGAGAGCGAAACGAGATGAAGAAGGGTGAAAGAGGGCGAAACGAGACGAAGGAGTGTGAACGAGAGCGAAACGAGACGAAGGAGCGTGAAAGAGGGTGAAACGAGACGAAGGAGGGTGGAAGAGAGCGAAACGAGACATAGGAGCGTGAAGGAGAGCGAAACGAGACGAAGGAAGGTGAAAGAGAGTGAAACGAGATGAAGGAGCGTGAAAGATAGCGAAACGAGACGATGTAGGGAGAAAGAGAGTGAAACGAGGCGAAGGAAGGTGAAAGAGAGCGAAACGATACAAAGGAGGGTGAAAGAGAACGAAGCAAGATGAAGGAGGGTGAAAGAGATCGAAACGAGACAAAGGAGGGTGAAAGAGAGCGAAACGAGACTAAGGAGGGTGAAAGAGAGCGAAACGAGACAAAAGAGGGTGAAAGAGAGCGAAAAGAGACGAAGGAAGATGAAAGAGAGCGAAACGAGATGAAGGAGGGTGAAAGAGGGTGCAACGAGATGAAGGAGGGTGGAAGAGAGCGAAACGAGACGAAGGAGGGTGCAAGAGTGCGAAATGAGACGAAGGAGGGTCAAAGAGAGCGAAACGAGACGAAAGAGGGTGAAAAAAAGCGAAACGAGACGAAGGAGGTTGAAAGAGAGCGAAACGAGACGAAGGAGGGTGAAAGAGAGCGAAACGAGACGAAGGAGGGTGAAAGAGGGCGATATGATACGAAGGAGGGTGGACGAGAGCGAAACGAGACGAAGGAGGGTGAAAGAGAGCGAAACGAGATGAAGGAGCGTGAAAGCGAGCGAAACGAGACGAAGGAGGGTGAAAGAGAGCTAAAGGGGACGAAGGAGGGTGAAAGAGAGCAAAACGAGAAAAAGGAGGGTGAAAGAGAGCGAAACGAGACGAAGGAAGGTGAAAGGGAGCGAAACGAGACGATGGAGGGTGAAAGAGAGTGAAATGAGACGAAGGAGTGCGAAAGAGAGCGAAACGAGATGAAGAAGGGTGAAAGAGGGCGAAACGAGACGAAGGAGTGTGAACGAGAGCGAAACGAGACGAAGGAGCGTGAAAGAGGGTGAAACGAGACGAAGGAGGGTGGAAGAGAGCGAAACGAGACATAGGAGCGTGAAGGAGAGCGAAACGAGACGAAGGAAGGTGAAAGAGAGTGAAACGAGATGAAGGAGCGTGAAAGATAGCGAAACGAGACGATGTAGGGAGAAAGAGAGTGAAACGAGGCGAAGGAAGGTGAAAGAGAGCGAAACGATACAAAGGAGGGTGAAAGAGAGCGAAGCAAGATGAAGGAGGGTGAAAGAGATCGAAACGAGACAAAGGAGGGTGAAAGAGAGCGAAACGAGACTAAGGAGGGTGAAAGAGAGCGAAACGAGACAAAAGAGGGTGAAAGAGAGCGAAAAGAGACGAAGGAAGATGAAAGAGAGCGAAACGAGATGAAGAAGGGTGAAAGAGGGCAAAACGAGACGAGGGACGGTGAAAGAGAGCGATACGAGACGACGGAGGGTGAAAGAGGGCGAAACGAGACGAAGAAGGGTGGAACAGAGCGAAACGAGACGAAGTTGGATGAAAGAGAGCGAAACGAGACAAAGGAGGGTGAAAGACAGCGTAACGAGACGAAGGAGAGTGAAAGAGAGCGAAATGAGATGAAGAAGGGTCAAAGAGAGCGAAACGAGAGGAAGGAGGGTTAAAAAGAGCGAAACGAGACGAAGGAGGGTGAAAGAGAGGGAAACGAGACGATGGAGGGTGAAAGCGAGCGAAATGAGATGAAGGAGTGCGAAAGAGAGCGAAACGAGATGAAGAAGGGTGAAAGAGGGCGAAACGAGACGAAGGAGTGTGAACGAGAGCGAAACGAGACGAAGGAGGGTGAAAGAGGGTGAAACGAGATGAAGGAGGGTGGAAGAGAGCGAAACGAGACGAAGGAGGGTGAAGGAGAGCGAAACGAGATGAAGGAAGGTGAAAGAGAGCGAAACGAGATGAAGGAGGGTGAAAGATAGCGAAACGAGACGAAGTAGGGAGAAAGAGAGTGAAACGAGGCGAAGGAAGGTGAAAGAGAGCGAAACGAGACAAAGGAGGGTGAAAGAAAGCGAAACGAGATGAAGGAAGGTGAAAGAGAGCGAAACGATACAAAGGAGGGTGAAAGAGAGCGAAGCAAGATGAAGGAGGGTGAAAGAGAGCAAAACGAGACAAAGGAGGGTGAAAGAGAGCGAAACGAGATGAAGGAAGGTGAAAGAGAGCGAAACGAGACGAAGGAGGGTGAAAGAGAGCGAAATGAGACGAAGGAGGGTGAAAGAGGGCGAAACGAGACAAAGGAAGGTGAAAGAGAGCAAAACGAGACAAAGGAGGGTGAATGAGCGCGAAACGAGACGAAGGAAGGTGAAAGAGAGCGGAACGAGACGATGGAGGGTGAAAGAGAGCGAAATGAGACGAAGGAGAGCGAAAGAGAGCGAAACGAGATGAAGAAGGGTGAAAGATACCGAAACGAGACGAAGGAGTGTGAACGAGAGTGAAACGAGACGAAGGAGGGTGAAAGAGGGTGAAACGAGACGAAGGATGGTGGAAGAGAGCGAAACGAGATGAAGGAGGGTGAAGGAGAGAGAAACGAGATGAAGGAAGGTGAAAGAGAGCGAAACTAGATGAAGGAGGGTGAAAGATAGCGAAACGAGATAAAGTAGGGAGAAAGAGAGTGAAACGAGGCGAAGGAAGGTGAAAGAGAGCGAAACGAGACAAAGGAGGGTGAAAGAGAGCGAAACGAGACGAAGGAAGGTGAAAGAGAGCGAAACGATACAAAGGAGGGTGAAAGAGAGCGAAGCAAGATGAAGGAGGGTGAAAGAGAGCGAAACGAGACAAAGGAGGGTGAAAGAGAGCGAAACGAGACTAAGGAGGGTGAAAGAGAGCGAAACGAGAAAAAGGAGGGTGAAAGAGAGGGAAAACAGACGAAGGAAGATGAAAGAGAGCGAAACGAGACGAAGGAGGGTGAAAGAGAGCGAAACGAGATGGAGGATGAAAGAGAGCGAAACGAGATGAAGAAGGGTGAAAGAGGGCAAAACGAGACGAGGGAGGGTGAAAGAGAGCGATACGAGACGACGGAGGGTGAAAGAGGGCGAAACGAGACGAAGGAGGGTGGAACAGAGCGAAACGAGACGAAGTAGGCTGAAAGAGAGCGAAACGAGATGAAGAAGGGACAAAGAGAGCGTAACGAGACGAAGGAGGGTTAAAAAGAGCGAAACGAGACGAAGGAGGGTGAAAGAGAGCGAAACGAGACGAAGGAGGGTCAAAGAGAGCGAAACGAGACGAAAGAGGGTGAAAGAGAGCGAAACGAGACGAAGGAGGGTGAAAGAGGGCGAAACGAGACGAAGGAGGGTGGAAGAGAGCGAAACGAGACGAAGGAGGGTGAGAGATAGCGAAACGAGACGAAGGAGGTTGAAAGAGAGCGAAACGAGACGAAGGAGGGTGAAAGAGAGCGAATGAGATGAAGGAGGGTGAAGGAGGAAGAAACGAGACAAAGGAGGGTGAAAGAGAGCAAAACGAGACGAAGGAGGGTGAAGGAGAGTATAACAAGACGAAGGAGCGTGAAAGAGAGCGAAACGAGACGAAGGAGTGTGAACGACAGTGAAACGAGACGAAGGAGGGTGAAAGAGGGCGAAACGAGACGAAGAAGGGTGGAAGAGAGCGAAACGAGACGAAGGAGGGTGAAAGAGAGCGAAATGAGACGAAGGAGGGTGAAAGAGAGCGAAACGAGACGAAGGAGGGTGAAAGAGAGCGAAACGAGACGAAGGAGGGTGAAAGAGAGCGAAACGAGACGAAGGAGGGTCAAAGAGAGCGAAACTAGACCAAGGAGGGTGAAAGAGGGTGAAACGAGACGAAGGAGTGTAGAAGAGAGCGAAACAAGTCGAAGGAGGGTGAAGGAGAGCGAAACGAGATGAAGGACGGTGGAAGAGAGCGAAAAGAGATGAAGGAAGGTGAAAGTGAGCGAAACGAGACGAAGGAGCGTGAAAGAGAGCGAAACGAGACGAAGGAGGGTGAAAGAGAGTGAAACGAGATGAAGAAGGGTGAAAGAGAGCAGAACGAGATGAAGGAGGGTGAAAGAGAGCAAAACGAGGCGAAGGAGGGTGAAAGAGATGCAAACGAGATGAAGGAGTGTGAAAGAGAGTGAAACGAGACGAAGGAGGGTGAAAGAGAGCGAAACGAGACGAAGGAGGGTGAAAGAGAGCGAAACGAGACAAAGGAGGGTGAAAGAGAGCGAAAAGAGACGAAGGTAGGTGAAAGAGAGCGAAACGAGATGAAGGAGGGTGAAAGAAGGCGAAACGAGATGAAGGAGGGTGAAAGAGAGCGATACGAGACGACGGAGCGTGAAAGGGGGCGAAACGAGACGAAGGAGGGTGGAAGAGAGCGAAACGAGACGAAGTAGGATGAAAGAGCGAAACGAGACGAAGGAGGGTGAAAGAGAGCGAAACGTGACGAAGGAGGGTTAAAAAGAGCGAAATGAGACGAAGTAGGTTGAAAGAGAGCGATACGAGACGAAGGAGGGTGAAAGAGAGCGAATCGAGACGAAGGAGGGTGAAGGAGGGCGAAATGAGACGAAGGAGGGTGGAAGAGAGCGAAATGAGACGAAGGAGAGTGAGAGATAGCGAAACGAGACGAAGGAGGGTGAAAGAGAGCGAAACAAGACGAATGAGGGTGAAAGAGAGCGAATGAGATGAAGGAGGGTGAAAGAGAGCCAAACGAGACGAAGGAGGGTGAAAGAGAACGAAACGAGACGAAGGAGGGTGAAAGAGAGCGAAAGGAGTCGAAGGAGGGTGAAAGAGAGCGGAACGAGACGAAGGAGGGTGAAAGAGATCGAAACGAGATGAAGGAGGGTGAAAGAGACCGAAACGAGACGAAGGAGGGTGAAAGAGAGCGAAACGAGACGAAGGAGGGTGAAAGAGAATGAAACGAGTAGAAGGAGGGTGAAAGAGATCGAAACGAGATGAAGGAGGGTGAAAGAGAGCGAAACGAGTAGAAGGAGGGTGAAAGAGAACGAAACGAGACGAAGCAGGGTGAAAGAGAGCAAAACGAGACGATCGAGGGCGAAAGAGAGCCAAACGAGATGAAGGAGGGTGAAAGAGAGCGAAACAAGACAAAGGAGGGTGAAAGAGAGCGAAACGAGACGAAGGAAGGTGAATGAGAGCGAAACGAGACGAAGGAGGGTGAAAGAGAGCGAAACGAGATGAAGGAGGGTGAAAGAGAGCTAACCGAGACGAAGGAGGGTGAAAGAGAGCGAAACAAGTAGAAGGAGGGTGAAAGAGAGCGAAACGATACGAATGAGTGTGAAATAGAGCGAAACGAGACGAAGGAGGGTGAAAGAGAGCTAAAGGAGACGAAGGAGGGTGAAAGAGAGCAAAACGAGACAAAGGAGGCTGAAAGAGAGCGAAACGAGACGAAGGAAGGTGAAAGAGAGCGAAACGAGACTAAGGAGGGTGTAAGAGGGCGAAACGAGACGAAGGAGGGTGAAAGAGAGCGATACGAGATGACGGAGGGTGAAAGAGGGCGAAACGCGACGAAGGAGGGTGGAAGAGAGCGAAACGAGACGAAGTAGGATGAAAGAGCGAAACGAGACGAAGGAGGGTGAAAGAGAGCGAAACGTGACGAAGGAGGGTTAAAAAGAGCGAAACGAGACGAAGTAGGTTGAAAGAGAGCGATACGAGATGAAGGAGGGTGAAAGAGAGCGCATCGAGACGAAGGAGGGTGAAGGAGGGCGAAATGAGACGAAGGAAAGTGGAAGAGAGCGAAATGAGACGAAGGAGAGTGAGAGATAGCGAAACGAGATGAAGGAGGGTGAAAGAGAGCGAAACAAGACGAAGGAGGGTGAAAGAGAGCGAATGAGATGAAGGAGGGTGAAAGAGAGCCAAACTTGACGAAGGAGGGTGAAAGAGAACGAAACGAGACGAAGGAGGGTGAAAGAGAGCGAAAGGAGTCGAAGGAGGGTGAAAGAGAGTGGAACGAGGCGAAGGAGGGTGAAAGAGTTCGAAACGAGATGAAGGAGAGTGAAAGAGGGCGAAACGAGACGAAGGAGGGTGAAAGAGAGTGAAACGAGACGAAGGAGGGTGAAAGAGAATGAAACGAGTAGAAGGAGGGTGAAAGAGATCGAAACGAGATGAAGGAGGGTGAAAGAGAGCGAAACGAGTAGAAGGAGGGTGAAAGAGAACGAAACGAGACAAAGCAGGGTGAAAGAGAGCGAAACGAGACGATCGAGGGTGAAAGAGAGCCAAACGAGATGAAGGAGGGTGAAAGAGAGCGAAACAAGACAAAGGAGGGTTAAAGAGAGCGAAACGAGACGAAGGAGGGTGAAAGAGGGCGAAACGAGACGAAGGAGTGTGAACGAGAGCGAAACGAGACGAAGGATGGTGAAAGAGGGCGAAACGAGACGAAGAAGGGTGGAAGAGAGCGAAACGAGACGAAGCAGGGTGAAAGAGAGCGAAATGAGACGAAGGAGTGTCAAAGAGAGCGAAACGAGACGAAAGAGGGTGAAAAAGAGCGAAACGAGACGAAGGAGGTTGAAAGAGTGTGAAACGAGACGAAGGAGGGTGAATGAGCGCGAAACGAGACGAAGGAGGGTGAAAGAGGGCGATACGATACGAAGGAGGGTGGACGAGAGCGAAACGAGACGAAGGAGGGTGAAAGAGAGCGAAACGAGATGAAGGAGGGTGAAAGAGAGCGAAACGAGAAGAAGGAGGGTGAAAGAGAGCTAAAGGAGACGAAGGAGGGTGAAAGAGAGCAAAACGAGACAAAGGAGGGTGAATGAGAGCGAAACGAGACGAAGGAAGGTGAAAGAGAGCGAAACGAGATGATGGAGGGTGAAAGAGAGCGAAATGAGACGAAGGAGTGCGAAAGAGAGCGAAACGAGATGAAGAAGGGTGAAAGATACCGAAACGAGACGAAGGAGTGTGAACGAGAGCGAAACGAGACGAAGGAGGGTGAAAGAGGGTGAAACGAGATGAAGGAGGGTGGAAGAGAGCGAAACGAGATGAAGGAGGGTGAAGGAGAGCGAAACGAGATGAAGGAAGGTGAAAGAGAGCGAAACTAGATGAAGGAGGGTGAAAGATAGCGAAACGAGACGAAGTAGGGAGAAAGAGAGTGAAACGAGGCGAAGGAAGGTGAAAGAGAGCGAAACGAGACAAAGGATGGTGAAAGAGAGCGAAACGAGACGAAGGAAGGTGAAAGAGAGCGAAACGATACAAAGGAGGGTGAAAGAGAGCGAAGCAAGATGAAGGAGGGTGAAAGAGAGCGAAACGAGACAAAGGAGGGTGAAAGAGAGCGAAACGAGACTAAGGAGGGTGAAAGAGAGTGAAACGAGACAAAGGAGGGTGAAAGAGAGCGAAACGAGATGAAGAAGGGTGAAAGAGGGCAAAACGAGACGAGGGAGGGTGAAAGAGAGCGATACGAGACGACGGAGGTTGAAAGAGGGCGAAACGAGACGAAGGAGGGTGGAACAGAGCGAAACGAGACGAAGTAGGATGAAAGAGAGCGAAACGAGACGAAGGAGGGTGAAAGAGAGCGTAACGAGACGAAGGAGAGTGAAAGATAGCGAAATGAGATGAAGAAGGGACAAAGAGAGCGAAACGAGACGAAGGAGGGTTAAAAAGAGCGAAACGAGACGAAGGAGGGTGAAAGAGAGCGAAACGAGATGAAGGAGGGTCAAAGAGAGCGAAACGAGACGAAAGAGGGTGAAAGAGAGCGAAACGAAACGAAGGAGGGTGAAAGAGGGCGAAACGAGACGAAGGAGGGTGGAAGAGAGCGAAACGAGACGAAGGAGGGTGAGAGATAGCGAAACGAGACGAAGGAGGTTGAAAGAGAGCGAAACGAGACGAAGGAGGGTGAAAGAGAGCGAATGAGACGAAGGAGGGTGAAGGAGGGAGAAACGAGACAAAGGAGGGTGGAAGAGAGCAAAACGAGACGAAGGAGGGTGAAGGAGAGTATAACAAGACGAAGGAGGGTGAAAGAGAGCGAAACGAGACGAAGGAGTGTGAACGAGAGTGAAACGAGACGAAGGAGGGTGAAAGAGGGCGAAACGAGATGAAGAAGGGTGGAAGAGAGCGAAACGAGACGAAGGAGGGTGCAAGAGTGCGAAATGAGACGAAGGAGGGTCAAAGAGAGCGAAACGAGACGAAAGAGGGTGAAAAAAAGCGAAACGAGACGAAGGAGGTTGAAAGAGAGCGAAACGAGACGAAGAAGGGTGAAAGAGAGCGAAACGAGACGAAGGAGGGTGAAAGAGGGCGATACGATACGAAGGAGGGTGGAAGAGAGCGAAACGAGACGAAGGAGGGTGAAAGAGAGCGAAACGAGATGAAGGAGCGTGAAAGCGAGCGAAACGAGACGAAGGAGGGTGAAAGAGAGCTAAAGGGGACGAAGGAGGGTGAAAGAGAGCAAAACGAGAAAAAGGAGGGTGAAAGAGAGCGAAACGAGACGAAGGAAGGTGAAAGGGAGCGAAACGAGACGATGGAGGGTGAAAGAGAGTGAAATGAGACGAAGGAGTGCGAAAGAGAGCGAAACGAGATGAAGAAGGGTGAAAGAGGGCGAAACGAGACGAAGGAGTGTGAACGAGAGCGAAACGAGACGAAGGAGCGTGAAAGAGGGTGAAACGAGACGAAGGAGGGTGGAAGAGAGCGAAACGAGACATAGGAGCGTGAAGGAGAGCGAAACGAGACGAAGGAAGGTGAAAGAGAGTGAAACGAGATGAAGGAGCGTGAAAGATAGCGAAACGAGACGATGTAGGGAGAAAGAGAGTGAAACGAGGCGAAGGAAGGTGAAAGAGAGCGAAACGATACAAAGGAGGGTGAAAGAGAGCGAAGCAAGATGAAGGAGGGTGAAAGAGATCGAAACGAGACAAAGGAGGGTGAAAGAGAGCGAAACGAGACTAAGGAGGGTGAAAGAGAGCGAAACGAGACAAAAGAGGGTGAAAGAGAGCGAAAAGAGACGAAGGAAGATGAAAGAGAGCGAAACGAGATGAAGAAGGGTGAAAGAGGGCAAAACGAGACGAGGGACGGTGAAAGAGAGCGATACGAGACGACGGAGGGTGAAAGAGGGCGAAACGAGACGAAGAAGGGTGGAACAGAGCGAAACGAGACGAAGTTGGATGAAAGAGAGCGAAACGAGACAAAGGAGGGTGAAAGACAGCGTAACGAGACGAAGGAGAGTGAAAGAGAGCGAAATGAGATGAAGAAGGGTCAAAGAGAGCGAAACGAGAGGAAGGAGGGTTAAAAAGAGCGAAACGAGACGAAGGAGGGTGAAAGAGAGGGAAACGAGACGATGGAGGGTGAAAGCGAGCGAAATGAGATGAAGGAGTGCGAAAGAGAGCGAAACGAGATGAAGAAGGGTAAAAGAGGGCGAAACGAGACGAAGGAGTGTGAACGAGAGCGAAACGAGACGAAGGAGGGTGAAAGAGGGTGAAACGAGATGAAGGAGGGTGGAAGAGAGCGAAACGAGACGAAGGAGGGTGAAGGAGAGCGAAACGAGATGAAGGAAGGTGAAAGAGAGCGAAACGAGATGAAGGAGGGTGAAAGATAGCGAAACGAGACGAAGTAGGGAGAAAGAGAGTGAAACGAGGCGAAGGAAGGTGAAAGAGAGCGAAACGAGACAAAGGAGGGTGAAAGAAAGCGAAACGAGATGAAGGAAGGTGAAAGAGAGCGAAACGATACAAAGGAGGGTGAAAGAGAGCGAAGCAAGATGAAGGAGGGTGAAAGAGAGCGTAACGAGACAAAGGAGGGTGAAAGAGAGCGAAACGAGATGAAGGAAGGTGAAAGAGAGCGAAACGAGACGAAGGAGGGTGAAAGAGAGCGAAATGAGACGAAGGAGGGTGAAAGAGGGCGAAACGAGACAAAGGAAGGTGAAAGAGAGCGAAACGCTATGAAGGAATGTGAAAGAGAGCGAAACGAGATGAAGGAGGGTGAAAGAGAGCGAAACGAGACGAAGGAGGGTGAAAGAGGGCGAAACGAGACGAAGGAGTGTGAACGAGAGTGAAACGAGACGAAGGAGGGTGAAAGAGGGCGAAACGAGACGAAGAAGGGTGGAAGAGAGCGAAACGAGACGAAGGAGGGTGAAAGAGAGCGAAATGAGACGAAGGAGGGTCAAACAGAGCGAAACGAGACGAAAGAGGGTGAAAAAGAGCGAAACGAGACGAAGGATGTTGAAAGAGAGCGAAACGAGACGAAGGAGGGTGAAAGAGAGCGAAACGAGACGAAGGAGGGTGAAAGAGGGCGATACGATACGAAGGAGTGTGAACGAGAGCGAAACGAGACGAAGGAGCGTGAAAGAGGGTGAAACGAGACGAAGGAGGGTGGAAGAGAGCGAAACGAGACATAGGAGCGTGAAGGAGAGCGAAACGAGACGAAGGAAGGTGAAAGAGAGTGAAACGAGATGAAGGAGCGTGAAAGATAGCGAAACGAGACGATGTAGGGAGAAAGAGAGTGAAACGAGGCGAAGGAAGGTGAAAGAGAGCGAAACGATACAAAGGAGGGTGAAAGAGAGCGAAGCAAGATGAAGGAGGGTGAAAGAGATCGAAACGAGACAAAGGAGGGTGAAAGAGAGCGAAACGAGACTAAGGAGGGTGAAAGAGAGCGAAACGAGACAAAAGAGGGTGAAAGAGAGCGAAAAGAGACGAAGGAAGATGAAAGAGAGCGAAACGAGATGAAGAAGGGTGAAAGAGGGCAAAACGAGACGAGGGACGGTGAAAGAGAGCGATACGAGACGACGGAGGGTGAAAGAGGGCGAAACGAGACGAAGAAGGGTGGAACAGAGCGAAACGAGACGAAGTTGGATGAAAGAGAGCGAAACGAGACAAAGGAGGGTGAAAGACAGCGTAACGAGACGAAGGAGAGTGAAAGAGAGCGAAATGAGATGAAGAAGGGTCAAAGAGAGCGAAACGAGAGGAAGGAGGGTTAAAAAGAGCGAAACGAGACGAAGGAGGGTGAAAGAGAGGGAAACGAGACGATGGAGGGTGAAAGCGAGCGAAATGAGATGAAGGAGTGCGAAAGAGAGCGAAACGAGATGAAGAAGGGTGAAAGAGGGCGAAACGAGACGAAGGAGTGTGAACGAGAGCGAAACGAGACGAAGGAGGGTGAAAGAGGGTGAAACGAGATGAAGGAAGGTGAAAGAGAGCGAAACGAGATGAAGGAGGGTGAAAGATAGCGAAACGAGACGAAGTAGGGAGAAAGAGAGTGAAACGAGGCGAAGGAAGGTGAAAGAGAGCGAAACGAGACAAAGGAGGGTGAAAGAAAGCGAAACGAGATGAAGGAAGGTGAAAGAGAGCGAAACGATACAAAAGAGGGTGAAAGAGAGCGAAGCAAGATGAAGGAGGGTGAAAGAGAGCGAAACGAGACAAAGGAGGGTGAAAGAGAGCGAAACGAGATGAAGGAAGGTGAAAGAGAGCGAAACGAGACGAAGGAGGGTGAAAGAGAGCGAAATGAGACGAAGGAGGGTGAAAGAGGGCGAAACGAGACAAAGGAAGGTGAAAGAGAGCGAAACGCTATGAAGGAATGTGAAAGAGAGCGAAACGAGATGAAGGAGGGTGAAAGAGAGCGAAACGAGACGAAGGAGGGTGAAAGAGGGCGAAACGAGACGAAGGAGTGTGAACGAGAGTGAAACGAGACGAAGGAGGGTGAAAGAGGGCGAAACGAGACGAAGAAGGGTGGAAGAGAGCGAAACGAGACGAAGGAGGGTGAAAGAGAGCGAAATGAGACGAAGGAGGGTCAAAGAGAGCGAAACGAGACGAAAGAGGGTGAAAAAGAGCGAAACGAGACGAAGGAGGTTGAAAGAGAGCGAAACGAGACGAAGGAGGGTGAAAGAGAGCGAAACGAGACGAAGGAGGGTGAAAGAGGGCGATACGATACGAAGGAGGGTGGACGAGAGCGAAACGAGACGAAGGAGGGTGAAAGAGAGAAAATCGAGATGAAGGAGCGTGAAAGCGAGCGAAACGAGATGAAGGAGGGTGAAAGAGAGCTAAAGGAGACGAAGGAGGGTGAAAGAGAGCAAAATGAGACAAAGGAGGGTGAAAGAGAGCGAAACGAGACGAAGGAAGGTGAAAGGGAGCGAAACGAGACGATGGAGGGTGAAAGAGAGTGAAATGAGACGAAGGAGTGCGAAAGAGAGCGAAACGAGATGAAGAAGGGTGAAAGAGGGCGAAACGAGACGAAGGAGTGTGAACGAGAGCGAAACGAGACGAAGGAGCGTGAAAGAGGGTGAAACGAGACGAATGAGGGTGGAAGAGAGCGAAACGAGACGTAGGAGGGTGAAGGAGAGCGAAACGAGATGAAGGAAGGTGAAAGAGAGCGAAACGAGATGAAGGAGGGTGAAAGATAGCGAAACGAGACGAAGTAGGGAGAAAGAGAGTGAAACGAGGCGAAGGAAGGTGAAAGAGAGCGAAACGAGACAAAGGAGGGTGAAAGAGAGCGAAACGAGACGAAGGAAGGTGAAAGAGATCGAAACGAGACAAAGGAGGGTGAAAGAGAGCGAAACGAGACTAAGGAGGGTGAAGGAGAGCGAAACGAGACAAAGGAGGGTGAAAGAGAGCGAAAAGAGACGAAGGAAGATGAAAGAGAGCGAAACGAGATGAAGAAGGGTTAAAGAGGGCAAAACGAGACGAGGGACGGTGAAAGAGAGCGATACGAGACGACGGAGGGTGAAAGAGGGCGAAACGAGACGAAGAAGGGTGGAACAGAGTGAAACGAGACGAAGTTGGATGAAAGAGAGCGAAACGAGACAAAGGAGGGTGAAAGACAGCGTAATGAGACGAAGGAGAGTGAAAGAGAGCGAAATGAGATGAAGAAGGGTCAAAGAGAGCAAAACGAGACGAAGGAGGGTTAAAAGGTGCGAAACGAGACGAAGGAGGGTGAAAGAGAGCGAAACGAGACGAAGGAGGGTGAAAGAGGGCGAAACGAGACGAAGGAGGGTGGAAGAGAGCGAAACGAGACGAAGGAGGGTGAGAGATAGCGAAACGAGACGAAGGAGGTTGAAAGAGAGCGAAACGAGATGAAGGAGGGTGAAAGAGAGCGAATGAGACGAAGGAGGGTTAAGGAGGGCGAAACGAGACAAAGGAGGGTGGAAGAGAGCAAAACGAGACGAAGGATGGTGAAGGAGAGTATAACAAGA
Source organism: Scyliorhinus torazame (assembly GCF_047496885.1). Taxonomy (NCBI): domain Eukaryota; kingdom Metazoa; phylum Chordata; class Chondrichthyes; order Carcharhiniformes; family Scyliorhinidae; genus Scyliorhinus; species Scyliorhinus torazame. The sequence goes on from NC_092721.1 coordinate 29,043, forward strand.
CGAAGGAGGGTGAAAGAGAGTGAAACGAGACGAAGGAGGGTGAAAGAGAGCGAAACGAGACGAAGGAGAATGAAAGAGAGCGAAACGAGACGAAGGAGGGTGAAAGAGAGCGAAACGAGACGAAGGAGGGTGAAAGAGAGCTAAACGAGACGAAGGAGGGTGAAAGAGAGCGAAACGAGACAAAGGAGGGTGAAAGAGAGCGAAACGAGACGAAGGAAGGTGAAAGAGAGCGAAATGAGACGAAGGAGTGCGAAAGAGAGCGAAACAAGATGAAGAAGGGTGAAAGAGGGCGAAACGAGACGAAGGAGTGTGAGCGAGAGCGAAACGAGACGAAGGAGGGTGAAAGAGGGCGAAACGAGACGAAGTAGGATGAAAGAGAGCAAAACGAGATGAAGGAGTGTGATAGAGAGCAAAACGAGATGAAGGAGGGTGGAAGAGAGCGAAACGAGACGAAGGAGGGTGAAAGAGAGCGAAACGAGACGAAGGAGGGTGAAAGAGAGCGAAACGTGGCGAAGGAGAGTGAAAGAGAGCGAAACGAAACGAAGGAGGGTCAAAGAGAGCGAAACACGACGAAGGAGGGTGAAAGGAGACGAAGGAGGGTAGAAGAGAGCGAAACGCGTCGAAGGAGGGTGAAGGAGAGCGAAACGAGATGAAGGAGGGTGAACGTGAGCGAAAAGAGATGAAGGAAGGTGAAAGAGAGCGAAACTAGACGAAGGAGGGTGAAAGAGAGCGAAACGAGACAAAGGAGGGTGAAAGAGAGCGAAACGTGATGAAGAAGGGTGAAAGAGAGCGGAACGAGATGAAGGAGGGTGAAAGAGAGTGAAACAAAACGAAGGAGGGTGAAAGAGAGTGAAACGAGACGAAGGAGTGTGAAACGAGACGAAGGAGGGTGAAAGAGAGCGAAACGAGACGAAGGAGGGTGAAAGAGAGCGAAACGAGACAAAGGAGGGTGAAAGAGAGCGAAACGAGATGAAAAAGGGTGAAATAGAGCGAAACGAGATGAAGGAGTGTGAAAGAGGGCGAAACAAGACGAAGGAGGGTGAAAGAGAGCGATACGAGACGACGGAGGGTGAAAGAGGGCGAAACGAGATGAAGGAGGGTGGAAGAGAGCGAAACGAGACGACGTTGGATGAAAGAGAGCGAAACGAGACGAAGGAGGGTGAAAGAGAGTGAAACGTGACGAAGGAGGGTTAAAAAGAGCGAAAGGAGACGAAGTAGGTTGAAAGAGAGCGATACGAGACGAAGGAGGGTGATAGAGAGTGAAACGAGATGAAGGAGGGTGAAAGAGGGCGAAATGAGACGAAGGAGGGTGGAAGAGAGCGAAATGAGACGAAGGAGAGTGAGAGATAGTGAACGAGACGAAGGAGGGTGAAAGAGAGCGAAACGAGACGAAGGAGGGTCAAAGAGCGCGAAACGAGAGAAAGGAGGGTGAAAGAGTGCGAAACGAGACGAAGGAAGGTGAAAGAGAGCGAAATGAGACGAAGGAGTGCGAAAGAGCGCGAAACGAGATGAAGAAGGGTGAAAGAGGGCGAAACGAGACGAAGGAGTGTGAACGAGAGCGAAACGAGACGAAGGAGGGTGAAAGAGGGCGAAACGATACGAAGTAGGATGAAAGAGAGCGAAACGAGATGAAGGAGTGTGATAGAGAGCAAAACGAGACGAAGGAGGGTGAAAGAGAGCGAAACGAGACGAAGGAGGGTGAAAGAGAGCGAAACGAGACGAAGGAGGGTGAAAGAGAGCGAAACGAGACGAAGGAGGGTCAAAGAGAGCGAAACTAGACGAAGGAGGGTGAAAGAGGGTGAAACGAGACGAAGGAGGGTAGAAGAGAGCGAAACAAGTCGAAGGAGGGCGAAGGAGAGCGAAACGAGATGAAGGACGGTGGAAGAGAGCGAAAAGAGATGAAGGAAGGTGAAAGTGAGCGAAACGAGACGAAGGAGGGTGAAAGAGAGCGAAACGAGACGAAGGAGGGTGAAAGAGAGCAGAACGAGATGAAGGAGGGTGAAAGAGAGCAAAACGAGGCGAAGGAGGGTGAAAGAGATGCAAACGAGACGAAGGAGTGTGAAAGAGAGTGAAACGAGACGAAGGAGGGTGAAAGAGAGCGAAACGAGACGAAGGAGGGTGAAAGAGAGCGAAACGAGACAAAGGAGGGTGAAAGAGAGCGAAAAGAGACGAAGGTAGGTGAAAGAGAGCGAAACGAGACGAAGGAGGGTGAAAGAGGGCGAAACGAGATGAAGGAGGGTGAAAGAGAGCGAAATGAGACGAAGTAGGTTGAAAGAGAGCGATACGAGACGAAGGAGGGTGAAAGAGAGCGAATCGAGACGAAGGAGGGTGAAGGAGGGCGAAATGAGACGAACGAGGGTGGAAGAGAGCGAAATGAGACGAAGGAGAGTGAGAGATAGCGAAACGAGACGAAGGAGGGTGAAAGAGAGCGAATGAGATGAAGGAGGGTGAAAGAGAGCCAAACGAGACGAAGGAGGGTGAAAGAGAACGAAACGAGACGAAGGAGGGTGAAAGAGAGCGAAAGGAGTCGAAGGAGGGTGAAAGAGAGCGGAACGAGACGAAGGAGGGTGAAAGAGATCGAAACGAGATGAAGGAGGGTGAAAGAGACCGAAACGAGACGAAGGTGGGTGAAAGAGAGCGAAACGAGACGAAGGAGGGTGAAAGAGAATGAAACGAGTAGAAGGAGGGTGAAAGAGATCGAAACGAGGTGAAGGAGGGTGAAAGAGAGCGAAACGAGTAGAAGGAGGGTGAAAGAGAACGAAACGAGACGAAGCAGGGTGAAAGAGAGCGAAACGAGACAATCGAGGGCGAAAGAGAGCCAAACGAGATGAAGGAGGGTGAAAGAGAGCGAAACAAGACAAAGGAGGGTGAAAGAGAGCGAAACGAGACGAAGGAAGGTGAATGAGAGCGAAACGAGACGAAGGAGGGTGAAAGAGATCGAAACGAGACGAAGGAGGGTGAAAGAGAGCTAACCGAGACGAAGGAGGGTGAAAGAGAGCGAAACGAGTAGAAGGAGGGAGAAAGAGAGCGAAACGAGACGAATGAGTGTGAAAGAGAGCGAAACGAGACGAAGGAGGGTGAAAGAGAGCTAAAGGAGACGAAGGAGGGTGAAAGAGAGCGAAACGAGACAAAGGAGGGTGAAAGAGAGTGAAACGAGACGAAGGAAGGTGAAAGAGAGCGAAACGGGACTAAGGAGGGTGTAAGAGGGCGAAACGAGACGAAGGAGGGTGAAAGAGAGCGATACGAGACGACGGAGGGTGAAAGAGGGCGAAACGCGACGAAGGAGGGTGGAAGAGAGCGAAACGAGACGAAGTAGGATGAAAGAGCGAAATGAGACGAAGGAGGGTGAAAGAGAGCGATACGTGACGAAGGAGGGTTAAAAAGAGCGAAACGAGACGAAGTAGGTTGAAAGAGAGCGATACGAGACGAAGGAGGGTGAAAGAGAGCGAATCGAGACGAAGGAGGGTGAAGGAGGGCGAAATGAGACGAAGGAAAGTGGAAGAGAGCGAAATGAGATAAAGGAGAGTGAGAGATAGCGAAACGAGATGAAGGAGGGTGAAAGAGAGCGAAACAAGACGAAGGAGGGTGAAAGAGAGCGAATGAGATGAAGGAGGGTGAAAGAGAGCCAAACCTGACGAAGGAGGGTGAAAGAGAACGAAACGAGACGAAGGAGGGTGAAAGAGAGCGAAAGGAGTCGAAGGAGGGTGAAAGAGAGTGGAACGAGACGAAGGAGGGTGAAAGAGATCGAAACGAGATGAAGGAGAGTGAAAGAGGGCGAAACGAGACGAAGGAGGGTGAAAGAGAGTGAAACGAGACGAAGGAGGGTGAAAGAGAATGAAACGAGTAGAAGGAGGGTGAAAGAGATCGAAACGAGATGAAGGAGGGTGAAAGAGAGCGAAATGAGTAGAAGGAGGGTGAAAGAGAACGAAACGAGACGAAGCAGGGTGAAAGAGAGCGAAACGAGACGATCGAGGGTGAAAGAGAGCCAAACAAGATGAAGGAGGGTGAAAGAGAGCGAAACAAGACAAAGGAGGGTTAAAGAGAGCGAAACGAGACGATGGAGGGTGAAAGAGGGCGAAACGAGACGAAGGAGTGTGAACGAGAGCGAAACGAGACGAAGGATGGTGAAAGAGGGCGAAACGAGACGAAGAAGGGTGGAAGAGAGCGAAACGAGACGAAGCAGGGTGAAAGAGAGCGAAATGAGACGAAGGAGGATCAAAGAGAGCGAAACGAGACGAAAGAGGGTGAAAAAGAGTGAAACGAGACGAAGGAGGTTGAAAGAGAGCGAAACGAGACGAAGGAGGGTGAATGAGCGCGAAACGAGACGAAGGAGGGTGAAAGAGGGCGATACGATACGAAGGAGGGTGGACGAGAGCGAAACGAGACGAAGGAGGGTGAAAGAGAGCGAAACGAGATGAAGGAGGGTGAAAGAGAGCGAAACGAGACGAAGGAGCGTGAAAGTGAGATAAAGGAGACGAAGGAGGGTGAAAGAGAGCAAAACGAGACAAAGGAGGGTGAATGAGAGCGAAACGAGACGAAGGAGGGTGAAAGAGGGCGATACGATACGAAGGAGGGTGGACGAGAGCGAAACGAGACGAAGGAGTGTGAACGAGAGCGAAACGAGACGAAGGAGGGTGAAAGAGGGTGAAACGAGATGAAGGAGGGTGGAAGAGAGCGAAACGAGAAGTAGGAGGGTGAAGGAGAGCGAAACGAGATGAAGGAAGGTGAAAGAGAGCGAAACTAGATGAAGGAGGGTGAAAGATAGCGAAACGAGACGAAGTAGGGAGAAAGAGAGTGAAACGAGGCGAAGGAAGGTGAAAGAGAGCGAAACGAGACAAAGGAGGGTGAAAGAGAGCGAAACGAGACGAAGGAAGGTGAAAGAGAGCGAAACGATACAAAGGAGGGTGAAAGAGAGCGAAGCAAGATGAAGGAGGGTGAACGAGAGCGAAACGAGACAAAGGAGGGTGAAAGAGAGCGAAACGAGACTAAGGAGGGTGAAAGAGAGCGAAACGAGACAAAGGAGAGTGAAAGAGAGCGAAAAGAGACGAAGGAAGATGAAAGAGAGCGAAACGAGATGGAGGGTGAAAGAGAGCGAAACGAGATGAAGAAGGGTGAAAGTGGGCAAAACGAGACGAGGGAGGGTGAAAGAGAGCGATACGAGACGACGGAGGGTGAAAGAGGGCGAAACGAGACGAAGGAGGGTGGAACAGAGTGAAACGAGACGAAGTAGGATGAATGAGAGCGAAACGAGACGAAGGAGGGTGAAAGAGAGCGTAACGAGACGAAGGAGAGTGAAAGATAGCGAAATGAGATGAAGAAGGGACAAAGAGAGCGAAACGAGACGAAAGAGGGTTAAAAAGAGCGAAACGAGACGAAGGAGGGTGAAAGAGAGCGAAACGAGACGAAGGAGGGTGAAGGAGAGCGAAACGAGATGAAGGAAGGTGAAAGAGAGCGAAACTAGATGAAGGAGGGTGAAAGATACCGAAACGAGACGAAGGAGTGTGAACGAGAGCGAAACGAGACGAAGGAGGGTGAAAGAGGGTGAAACGAGATGAAGGAGGGTGGAAGAGAGCGAAACGAGATGAAGGAGGGTGAAGGAGAGCGAAACGAGATGTAGGAAGGTGAAAGAGAGCGAAACTAGATGAAGGAGGGTGAAAGATAGCGAAACGAGACGAAGTAGGGAGAAAGAGAGTGTAACGAGGCGAAGGAAGGTGAAAGAGAGCGAAACGAGACAAAGGAGGGTGAAAGAGAGCGAAACGAGACGAAGGAAGGTGAAAGAGAGCGAAACGATACAAAGGAGGGTGAAAGAGAGCGAAGCAAGATGAAGGAGGGTGAAAGAGAGCGAAACGAGACAAAGGAGAGTGAAAGAGAGCGAAACGAGACAAAGGAGGGTGAAAGAGAGCGAAACGAGACGAAGGAGGGTGAAAGAGAGCGAAATGAGATGGAGGGTGAAAGAGAGCGAAACGAGATGAAGAAGGGTGAAAGAGGGCAAAACGAGACGAGGGAGGGTGAAAGAGAGCGATACGAGACGACGGAGGGTGAAAGAGGGCGAAACGAGATGAAGGAGGGTGGAACAGAGCGAAACGAGACGAAGTAGGATGAAAGAGAGCGAAACGAGACGAAGGAGGGTGAAAGAGAGCGTAACGAGACGAAGGAGAGTGAAAGATAGCGAAATGAGATGAAGAAGGGACAAAGAGAGCGAAACGAGACGAAACAGGGTTAAAAAGAGCAAAACGAGACGAAGGAGGGTGAAAGAGAGCGAAACGAGACGAAGGAGGGTGAAAGAGGGCGAAACGAGACGAAGGAGCGTGGAAGAGAGCGAAACGCGACGAAGGAGGGTGAGAGATAGCGAAACGAGACGAAGGAGGGTGAAAGAGAGCGAAACGATATGAAGAAGGGTCAAAGAGAGCAAAACGAGACGAAGGAGGGTTAAAAAGAGCGAAACGAGTCGAAGGAGGGTGAAGGAGAGCGAAACAAGATGAAGGAAGGTGAAAGAGAGCGAAACGAGACGAAGGAGGGTGAAAGAGAGCGAAACGAGACGAAGGAGTGTGATAGAGAGTGAAACGAGACGAAGGAGGGTGAAAGAGAGCGAAACGAGACGAAGGAGGGTGAAAGAGAGCGAAACGAGACAAAGGAGGGTGAAAGAGAGCGAAAAGAGACGAAGGAAGGTGAAAGAGACCGAAACGAGATGAAGGAGGGTGAAAGAGAGCGAAATGAGACGAAGGAGGGTGAAAGAGAGCGATACGAGACGAAGGAGGGTGGAAGAGAGCGAAACGAGACGAAGTAGGATGAAAGAGCGAAACGAGATGAAGGAGGGTGAAAGAGAGCGTAACGAGACGAAGAAGAGTGAAAGATAGCGAAATGAGATGAAGAAGGGTCAAAGAGAGCGAAACGAGACGAAGGAGGGTTAAAAAGAGCGAAACGAGACGAAGGAGGGTGAAAGAGAGCGAAACGAGATGAAGTAGGATGAAAGAGCGAAACGAGACGAAGGAGGGTGAAAGAGAGCGAAATGAGACGAAGGAGAGTGAGAGATAGCGAAACGAGACGAAGGAGGGTGAAAGAGAGCGAAACGAGACGAAGGAGGGTGAAAGAGAGCGAAACGAGACAAAGGAGGGTGAAAGAGAGCGAAAAGAGACGAAGGAAGGTGAAAGAGACCGAAACGAGATGAAGGAGGGTGAAAGAGAGCGAAATGAGACGAAGGAGGGTGAAAGAGAGCGATACGAGACGAAGGAGGGTGAAAGAGAGCGAAACGAGACGAAGTAGGATGAAAGAGCGAAACGAGTCGAAGGAGGGTGAAAGAGAGCGTAACGAGACGAAGAAGAGTGAAAGATAGCGAAATGAGATGAAGAAGGGTCAAAGAGAGCGAAACGAGACGAAGGAGGGTTAAAATGAGCGAAACGAGACGAAGGAGGGTGAAAGAGAGCGAAACGAGATGAAGTAGGATGAAAGAGCGAAACGAGACGAAGGAGGGTGAAAGAGAGCGAAATGAGACGAAGGAGAGTGAGAGATAGCGAAACGAGACGAAGGAGGGTGAAAGAGAGCGAAACAAGACGAAGGAGGGTGAAAGAGAGCGAATGAGGTGAAGGAGGGTGAAAGAGAGCCAAACGAGACGAAGGAGGGTGAAAGAGAACGAAACGAGACAAAGGAGGGTGAAAGAGAGCGAAAAGAGACGAAGGAAGGTGAAAGAGACCGAAACGAGATGAAGGAGGGTAAAAGAGAGCGAAACGAGACGAAGGAGGGTGAAAGAGAGCGATACGAGACGAAGGAGGGTGGAAGAGAGCGAAACGAGACGAAGTAGGATGAAAGAGCGAAACGAGACGAAGGAGGGTGAATGAGAGCGTAACGAGACGAAGAAGAGTGAAAGATAGCGAAATGAGATGAAGAAGGGTCAAAGAGAGCGAAACGAGACGAAGGAGGGTTAAAAAGAGCGAAACGAGACGAAGGAGGGTGAAAGAGAGCGAAACGAGATGAAGTAGGATGAAAGAGCGAAACGAGACGAAGGAGGGTGAAAGAGAGCGAAATGAGACGAAGGAGAGTGAGAGATAGCGAAACGAGACGAAGGAGGGTGAAAGAGAGCGAAACAAGACGAAGGAGGGTGAAAGAGAGCGAATGAGATGAAGGAGGGTGAAAGAGAGCCAAACGAGACGAAGGAGGGTGAAAGAGAACGAAACGAGACGAAGGAGGGTGAAGAGAGCGAAAGGAGTCGAAGGAGGGTGAAAGAGAGCGGAACGAGATGAAGGAGGGTGAAAGAGATCGAAACGAGATGAAGGAGGGTGAAAGAGACCGAAACGAGACGAAGGAGGGTGAAAGAGAGCGAAACGAGACGAAGGAGCGTGAAAGAGAATGAAACGAGTAGAAGGAGTGTGAAAGAAAACGAAACGAGACGAAGCAGGGTGAAAGAGAGCGAAACGAGACGATCGAGGGTGAAAGAGAGCCAAACGAGATGAAGGAGGGTGAAAGAGAGCGAAACAAGGCAAAGGAGGGTGAAAGAGAGCGAAACGAGACGAAGGAAGGTGAATGAGAGCGAAACGAGACGAAGGAGGGTGAAAGAGAGCGAAACGAGATGAAGGAGGGTGAAAGAGTGCTAACCGAGATGAAGGAGGGTGAAAGAGAGCGAAACGAGTAGAAGGAGGGTGAAAGAGAGCGAAACGAGACGAATGAGTGTGAAAGAGAGCGAAACGAGACGAAGGAGGGTGAAAGAGAGCTAAAGGAGACGAAGGAGGGTGAAAGAGAGCGAAACGAGACAAAGGAGGGTGAAAGAGAGCGAAACGAGATGAAGGAAGGTGAAAGAGAGCGAAACGAGACGAAGGAGGGTTAAAGAGAGCGAAATGAGACGAAGGAGGGAGCAACAGGGCGAAACGAGACAAAGGAGGGTGAAAGAGAGCGAAACGAGATGAAGGAATGTGAAAGAGAGCGAAACTAGACGAAGAAGGGTGAAAGAGAGCGAAGCGAGACGAAGGAGGGTGAAAGAGGGCGAAACGAGACGAAGGAGTGTGAACGAGAGCGAAACGAGACGAAGGAGGGTGAAAGAGGGCAAAACGAGACGAAGAAGGGTGGAAGAGAGCGAAACGAGACGAAGCAGTGTGAAAGAGAGCGAAATGAGACGAAGGAGGGTCAAAGAGAGCGAAACGAGACGAAAGAGGGTGAAAAAGAGCGAAACGAGACGAAGGAGGTTGAAAGAGAGCGAAACGAGACGAAGGAGGGTGAAAGAGGGTGAAACGAGACGAAGGAGTGTGGAAGAGAGCGAAACGAGACGAAGGAGGGTGAAGGAGAGCGAAACGAGATGAAGGAAGGTGAAAGAGAGCGAAACGAGATGAAGGAGGGTGAAAGATAGCGAAACGAGACCAAGTAGGGAGAAAGAGAGTGAAACGAGGCGAAGGAAGGTGATAGAGAGCGGAACGTGACAAAGGAGGGTGAAAGAGAGCGAAACGAGACCAAGGAAGGTGAAAGACAGCGAAACGATACAAAGGAGGGTGAAAGAGAGTGAAGCAAGATGAAGGAGGGTGAAAGAGAGCGAAACGAGACAAAGGAGGGTGAAAGAGATCGAAACGAGACAAAGGAGGGTGAAAGAGAGCGAAACGAGACAAAGGAGTGTGAAAGAGGGGGAATAGAGACGAAGGAAGATGAAAGAGAGCGAAACGAGACGAAGGAGGGTGAAAGAGAGCGAAACGAGATGGAGGGTGAAAGAGAGCGAAACGAGATGAAGAACGGTGAAAGAGGGCAAAACGAGACGAGGGAGGGTGAAAGAGAGCGATACGAGACGACGGAGGGTGAAAGAGGGCGAAACGAGACGAAGGAGGGTGGAACAGAGCGAAACGAGACGAAGTAGGATGAAAGAGAGCGAAACGAGACGAAGGAGGATGAAAGAGAGCGTAACGAGACGAAGGAGAGTGAAAGATAGCGAAATGAGATGAAGAAGGGACAAAGAGAGCGAAACGAGACGAAGGAGGGTTAAAAAGAGCGAAACGAGACGAAGGAGGGTGAAAGAGAGCGAAACGAGATGAAGGAGGGTGAAAGAGGGCGAAACGAGACGAAGGAGCGTGGAAGACTGCGAAACGCGACGAAGGAGGGTGAGAGATAGCGAAACGAGACGAAGGTGGGTGAAAGAGAGCGAAACGATACGAAGAAGGGTCAAAGAGAGCAAAACGAGACGAAGGAGGGTTAAAAAGAGCGAAACGAGTCGAAGGAGGGTGAAGGAGAGCGAAACGAGATGAAGGACGGTGAAAGAGAGCGAAAAGAGATGAAGGAAGGTGAAAGAGAGCGAAACGAGACGAAGGAGGGTGAAAGAGAGCGAAACGAGACGAAGGAGGGTGAAAGAGAGTGAAACGAGATGAAGAAGGGTGAAAGAGAGCGGAACGAGACGAAGGAGGGTGAAAGAGAGCCAAACGAGACGAAGGAGGGTGAAAGAGAGCGAAACAAGACAAAGGAGGGTGATAGAGAGCGAAACGAGACGAAGGAAGGTGAAAGAGAGCGAAACGTGATGAAGGAGGGTGAAAGAGAGCGAAACGAGATGAAGGGGGGTGGAAGAGAGCTAAACGAGACGAAGTAGGATGATAGAGCGAAACGAGACGAAGGAGGGTGAAAGAGAGCGTAACGAGACGAAGAAGAGTGAAAGATAGCGAAATGAGATGAAGAAGGGTCAAAGAGAGCGAAACGAGACGAAGGAGGGTTAAAAAGAGCGAAACGAGACGAAGGAGGGTGAAAGAGAGCGAAACGAGATGAAGTAGGATGAAAGAGCGAAACGAGACGAAGGAGGGTGAAAGAGAGCGAAATGAGACGAAGGAGAGTGAGAGATAGCGAAACGAGACGAAGGAGGGTGAAAGAGAGCGAAACAAGACGAAGGAGGGTGAAAGAGAGCGAATGAGATGAAGGAGGGTGAAAGAGAGCCAAACGAGACGAAGGAGGGTGAAAGAGAACGAAACGAGACGAAGGAGGGTGAAGAGAGCGAAAGGAGTCGAAGGAGGGTGAAAGAGAGCGGAACGAGACGAAGGAGGGTGAAAGAGATCGAAACGAGATGAAGGAGGGTGAAAGAGACCGAAACGAGACGAAGGAGGGTGAAAGAGAGCGAAACGAGACGAAGGAGCGTGAAAGAGAATGAAACGAGTAGAAGGAGTGTGAAAGAAAACGAAACGAGACGAAGCAGGGTGAAAGAGAGCGAAACGAGACGATCGAGGGTGAAAGAGAGCCAAACGAGATGAAGGAGGGTGAAAGAGAGCGAAACAAGACAAAGGAGGGTGAAAGAGAGCGAAACGAGACGAAGGAAGGTGAATGAGAGCGAAACGAGATGAAGGAGGGTGAAAGAGAGCGAAACGAGACGAAGGAGGGTGAAAGAGTGCTAACCGAGACGAAGGAGGGTGAAAGAGAGCGAAACGAGTAGAAGGAGGGTGAAAGAGAGCGAAACGAGACGAATGAGTGTGAAAGAGAGCGAAACGAGACGAAGGAGGGTGAAAGAGAGCTAAAGGAGACGAAGGAGGGTGAAAGAGAGCGAAACGAGATGAAGGAGGGTGAAAGAGAGCGAAACGAGATGAAGGAAGGTGAAAGAGAGCGAAACGAGACGAAGGAGGGTTAAAGAGAGCGAAATGAGACGAAGGAGGGTGAAAGAGAGCGAAAGGAGATGAAGGAATGTGAAAGAGAGCGAAACTAGACGAAGGAGGGTGAAAGAGAGCGAATGAGATGAAGGAGGGTGAAAGAGAGCCAAACGAGACGAAGGAGGGTGAAAGAGAACGAAACGAGACGAAGGAGGGTGAAGAGAGCGAAAGGAGTCGAAGGAGGGGGAAAGAGAGCGGAACGAGACGAAGGAGGGTGAAAGAGATCGAAACGAGATGAAGGAGGGTGAAAGAGACCGAAACGAGACGAAGGAGGGTGAAAGAGAGCGAAACGAGACGAAGGAGCGTGAAAGAGAATGAAACGAGTAAAAGGAGTGTGAAAGAAAACGAAACGAGACGAAGCAGGGTGAAAGAGAGCGAAACGAGACGATCGAGGGTGAAAGAGAGCCAAACGAGATGAAGGAGGGTGAAAGATAGCGAAACGAGACCAAGTAGGGAGAAAGAGAGTGAAACGAGGCGAAGGAAGGTGATAGAGAGCGGAACGTGACAAAGGAGGGTGAAAGAGAGCGAAACGAGACCAAGGAAGGTGAAAGACAGCGAAACGATACAAAGGAGGGTGAAAGAGAGTGAAGCAAGATGAAGGAGGGTGAAAGAGAGCGAAACGAGACAAAGGAGGGTGAAAGAGATCGAAACGAGACAAAGGAGGGTGAAAGAGAGCGAAACGAGACAAAGGAGTGTGAAAGAGGGGGAATAGAGACGAAGGAAGATGAAAGAGAGCGAAACGAGACGAAGGAGGGTGAAAGAGAGCGAAACGAGATGGAGGGTGAAAGAGAGCGAAACGAGATGAAGAACGGTGAAAGAGGGCAAAACGAGACGAGGGAGGGTGAAAGAGAGCGATACGAGACGACGGAGGGTGAAAGAGGGCGAAACGAGACGAAGGAGGGTGGAACAGAGCGAAACGAGACGAAGTAGGATGAAAGAGAGCGAAACGAGACGAAGGAGGGTGAAAGAGAGCGTAACGAGACGAAGGAGAGTGAAAGATAGCGAAATGAGATGAAGAAGGGACAAAGAGAGCGAAACGAGACGAAGGAGGGTTAAAAAGAGCGAAACGAGACGAAGGAGGGTGAAAGAGAGCGAAACGAGATGAAGGAGGGTGAAAGAGGGCGAAACGAGACGAAGGAGCGTGGAAGACTGCGAAACGCGACGAAGGAGGGTGAGAGATAGCGAAACGAGACGAAGGTGGGTGAAAGAGAGCGAAACGATACGAAGAAGGGTCAAAGAGAGCAAAACGAGACGAAGGAGGGTTAAAAAGAGCGAAACGAGTCGAAGGAGGGTGAAGGAGAGCGAAACGAGATGAAGGACGGTGAAAGAGAGCGAAAAGAGATGAAGGAAGGTGAAAGAGAGCGAAACGAGACGAAGGAGGGTGAAAGAGAGCGAAACGAGACGAAGGAGGGTGAAAGAGAGTGAAACGAGATGAAGAAGGGTGAAAGAGAGCGGAACGAGACGAAGGAGGGTGAAAGAGAGCCAAACGAGACGAAGGAGGGTGAAAGAGAGCGAAACAAGACAAAGGAGGGTGATAGAGAGCGAAACGAGACGAAGGAAGGTGAAAGAGAGCGAAACGTGATGAAGGAGGGTGAAAGAGAGCGAAACGAGATGAAGGGGGGTGGAAGAGAGCTAAACGAGACGAAGTAGGATGATAGAGCGAAACGAGACGAAGGAGGGTGAAAGAGAGCGTAACGAGACGAAGAAGAGTGAAAGATAGCGAAATGAGATGAAGAAGGGTCAAAGAGAGCGAAACGAGACGAAGGAGGGTTAAAAAGAGCGAAACGAGACGAAGGAGGGTGAAAGAGAGCGAAACGAGATGAAGTAGGATGAAAGAGCGAAACGAGACGAAGGAGGGTGAAAGAGAGCGAAATGAGACGAAGGAGAGTGAGAGATAGCGAAACGAGACGAAGGAGGGTGAAAGAGAGCGAAACAAGACGAAGGAGGGTGAAAGAGACCGAATGAGATGAAGGAGGGTGAAAGAGAGCCAAACGAGACGAAGGAGGGTGAAAGAGAACGAAACGAGACGAAGGAGGGTGAAGAGAGCGAAAGGAGTCGAAGGAGGGTGAAAGAGAGCGGAACGAGACGAAGGAGGGTGAAAGAGATCGAAACGAGATGAAGGAGGGTGAAAGAGACCGAAACGAGACGAAGGAGGGTGAAAGAGAGCGAAACGAGACGAAGGAGCGTGAAAGAGAATGAAACGAGTAGAAGGAGTGTGAAAGAAAACGAAACGAGACGAAGCAGGGTGAAAGAGAGCGAAACGAGACGATCGAGGGTGAAAGAGAGCCAAACGAGATGAAGGAGGGTGAAAGAGAGCGAAACAAGACAAAGGAGGGTGAAAGAGAGCGAAACGAGACGAAGGAAGGTGAATGAGAGCGAAACGAGATGAAGGAGGGTGAAAGAGAGCGAAACGAGACGAAGGAGGGTGAAAGAGTGCTAACCGAGACGAAGGAGGGTGAAAGAGAGCGAAACGAGTAGAAGGAGGGTGAAAGAGAGCGAAACGAGACGAATGAGTGTGAAAGAGAGCGAAACGAGACGAAGGAGGGTGAAAGAGAGCTAAAGGAGACGAAGGAGGGTGAAAGAGAGCGAAACGAGATGAAGGAGGGTGAAAGAGAGCGAAACGAGATGAAGGAAGGTGAAAGAGAGCGAAACGAGACGAAGGAGGGTTAAAGAGAGCGAAATGAGACGAAGGAGGGTGAAAGAGAGCGAAAGGAGATGAAGGAATGTGAAAGAGAGCGAAACTAGACGAAGGAGGGTGAAAGAGAGCGAATGAGATGAAGGAGGGTGAAAGAGAGCCAAACGAGACGAAGGAGGGTGAAAGAGAACGAAACGAGACGAAGGAGGGTGAAGAGAGCGAAAGGAGTCGAAGGAGGGGGAAAGAGAGCGGAACGAGACGAAGGAGGGTGAAAGAGATCGAAACGAGATGAAGGAGGGTGAAAGAGACCGAAACGAGACGAAGGAGGGTGAAAGAGAGCGAAACGAGACGAAGGAGCGTGAAAGAGAATGAAACGAGTAAAAGGAGTGTGAAAGAAAACGAAACGAGACGAAGCAGGGTGAAAGAGAGCGAAACGAGACGATCGAGGGTGAAAGAGAGCCAAACGAGATGAAGGAGGGTGAAAGAGAGCGAAACAAGACAAAGGAGGGTGAAAGAGAGCGAAACGAGACGAAGGAAGGTGAATGAGAGCGAAACGAGACGAAGGAGGGTGAAAGAGAGCGAAACGAGACGAAGGAGGGTGAAAGAGTGCTAACCGAGACGAAGGAGGGTGAAAGAGAGCGAAACGAGTAGAAGGAGGGTGAAAGAGAGCGAAACGAGACGAATGAGTGTGAAAGAGAGCGAAACGAGACGAAGGAGGGTGAAAGAGAGCTAAAGGAGACGAAGGAGGGTGAAAGAGAGCGAAACGAGATGAAGGAGGGTGAAAGAGAGCGAAACGAGATGAAGGAAGGTGAAAGAGAGCGAAACGAGACGAAGGAGGGTTAAAGAGAGCGAAATGAGACGAAGGAGGGAGCAACAGGGCGAAACGAGACAAAGGAGGGTGAAAGAGAGCGAAACGAGATGAAGGAATGTGAAAGAGAGCGAAACTAGACGAAGAAGGGTGAAAGAGAGCGAAACGAGACGAAGGAGGGTGAAAGAGGGCGAAACGAGACGAAGGAGTGTGAACGAGAGCGAAACGAGACGAAGGAGGGTGAAAGAGGGCAAAACGAGACGAAGAAGGGTGGAAGAGAGCGAAACGAGACGTAGCAGTGTGAAAGAGAGCGAAATGAGACGAAGGAGGGTCAAAGAGAGCGAAACGAGACGAAAGAGGGTGAAAAAGAGCGAAACGAGACGAAGGAGGTTGAAAGAGAGCGAAACGAGACGAAGGAGGGTGAAAGAGGGTGAAACGAGACGAAGGAGTGTGGAAGAGAGCGAAACGAGACGAAGGAGGGTGAAGGAGAGCGAAACGAGATGAAGGAAGGTGAAAGAGAGCGAAACGAGATGAAGGAGGGTGAAAGATAGCGAAACGAGACCAAGTAGGGAGAAAGAGAGTGAAACGAGGCGAAGGAAGGTGATAGAGAGCGGAACGTGACAAAGGAGGGTGAAAGAGAGCGAAACGAGACCAAGGAAGGTGAAAGACAGCGAAACGATACAAAGGAGGGTGAAAGAGAGTGAAGCAAGATGAAGGAGGGTGAAAGAGAGCGAAACGAGACAAAGGAGGGTGAAAGAGATCGAAACGAGACAAAGGAGGGTGAAAGAGAGCGAAACGAGACAAAGGAGTGTGAAAGAGGGGGAATAGAGACGAAGGAAGATGAAAGAGAGCGAAACGAGATGAAGGAGGGTGAAAGAGAGCGAAACGAGATGGAGGGTGAAAGAGAGCGAAACGAGATGAAGAACGGTGAAAGAGGGCAAAACGAGACGAGGGAGGGTGAAAGAGAGCGATACGAGACGACGGAGGGTGAAAGAGGGCGAAACGAGACGAAGGAGGGTGGAACAGAGCGAAACGAGACGAAGTAGGATGAAAGAGAGCGAAACGAGACGAAGGAGGGTGAAAGAGAGCGTAACGAGACGAAGGAGAGTGAAAGATAGCGAAATGAGATGAAGAAGGGACAAAGAGAGCGAAACGAGACGAAGGAGGGTTAAAAAGAGCGAAACGAGACGAAGGAGGGTGAAAGAGAGCGAAACGAGACGAAGGAGGGTGAAAGAGGGCGAAACGAGAAGAAGAAGCGTGGAAGAGAGCGAAACGCGACGAAGGAGGGTGAGAGATAGCGAAACGAGACGAAGGTGGGTGAAAGAGAGCGAAACGATACGAAGAAGGGTCAAAGAGAGCAAAACGAGACGAAGGAGGGTTAAAAAGAGCGAAACGAGTCGAAGGAGGGTGAAGGAGAGCGAAACGAGATGAAGGACGGTGAAAGAGAGCGAAAAGAGATGAAGGAAGGTGAAAGAGAGCGAAACGAGACGAAGGAGGGTGAAAGAGAGCGAAACGAGACGAAGGAGGGTGAAAGAGAGTGAAACGAGATGAAGAAGGGTGAAAGAGAGCGGAACGAGACGAAGGAGGGTGAAAGAGAGCCAAACGAGACGAAGGAGGGTGAAAGAGAGCGAAACAAGACAAAGGAGGGTGAAAGAGAGCGAAACGAGACGAAGGAAGGTGAAAGAGAGCGAAACGAGATGAAGGAGGGTGAAAGAGAGCGAAACGAGATGAAGGGGGGTGGAAGAGAGCTAAACGAGACGAAGGAGGGTGAAGGAGAGCGAAACGAGACAAAGGAGGGTGAAAGAGGGCGAAACGAGACGAAGGAGGGTGGAAGTGAGAGAAACGAGATGAAGGAGGGTGAAAGAGAGCGAAACGAGACGAAGGAGAGTGAAAGAGAGCGAAACGAGATGAAGGAGGGTGAAAGAGAGCGAAACGAGACGGAGGAGGGTGAAAGAGATCGAAACGAGACGAAGGAGGGTGAAAGAGAGCGAAACGAGACGAAGGAGGGTGGAAGAGAGCGAAACGAGACGAAGTAGGATGAAAGAGCGAAACGAGACGAAGGAGGGTGAAAGAGAGCGTAACGAGACGAAGAAGAGTGAAAGATAGCGAAATGAGATGAAGAAGGGTCAAAGAGAGCGAAACGAGACGAAGGAGTGTTAAAAAGAGCGAAACGAGACGAAGGAGGGTGAAAGAGAGCGAAACGAGATGAAGTAGGATGAAAGAGCGAAACGAGACGAAGGAGGGTGAAAGAGAGCGAAATGAGACTAAGGAGAGTGAGAGATAGCGAAACGAGACGAAGGAGGGTGAAAGAGAGCGAAACAAGACGAAGGAGGGTGAAAGAGAGCGAATGAGATGAAGGAGGGTGAAAGAGAGCCAAACGAGACGAAGGAGGGTGAAAGAGAACGAAACGAGACGAAGGAGGGTGAAGAGAGCGAAAGGAGTCGAAGGAGGGGGAAAGAGAGCGGAACGAGACGAAGGAGGGTGAAAGAGATCGAAACGAGATGAAGGAGGGTGAAAGAGACCGAAACGAGACGAAGGAGGGTGAAAGAGAGCGAAACGAGACGAAGGAGCGTGAAAGAGAATGAAACGAGTAGAAGGAGTGTGAAAGAAAACGAAACGAGACGAAGCAGGGTGAAAGAGAGCGAAACGAGACGATCGAGGGTGAAAGAGAGCCAAACGAGACGAAGGAGAGTGAAAGATAGCGAAATGAGATGAAGAAGGGACAAAGAGAGCGAAACGAGACGAAGGAGGGTTAAAAAGAGCGAAACGAGACGAAGGAGGGTGAAAGAGAGCGAAACGAGACGAAGGAGGGTGAAAGAGGGCGAAACGAGACGAAGGAGCGTGGAAGAGAGCGAAACGCGACGAAGGAGGGTGAGAGATAGCGAAACGAGATGAAGGTGGGTGAAAGAGAGCGAAACGATACGAAGAAGGGTCAAAGAGAGCAAAACGAGACGAAGGAGGGTTAAAAAGAGCGAAACGAGTCGAAGGAGGGTGAAGGAGAGCGAAACGAGATGAAGGGGGGTGGAAGAGAGCTAAACGAGACGAAGGAGGGTGAAGGAGAGCGAAACGAGACAAAGGAGGGTGAAAGAGGGCGAAACGAGACGAAGGAGGGTGGAAGTGAGCGAAACGAGATGAAGGAGGGTGAAAGAGAGCGAAACGAGACGAAGGAGAGTGAAAGAGAGCGAAACGAGATGAAGGAGGGTGAAAGAGAGCGAAACGAGACGAAGGAGGGTGAAAGAGATCGAAACGAGACGAAGGAGGGTGAAAGAGAGCGAAACGAGACGAAGGAGGGTGGAAGAGAGCGAATCGAGACGAAGTAGGATGAAAGAGCGAAACGAGACGAAGGAGGGTGAAAGAGAGCATAACGAGACGAAGAAGAGTGAAAGATAGCGAAATGAGATGAAGAAGGGTCAAAGAGAGCGAAACGAGACGAAGGAGGGTTAAAAAGAGCGAAACGAGACGAAGGAGGGTGAAAGAGAGCGAAACGAGATGAAGTAGGATGAAAGAGCGAAACGAGACGAAGGAGGGTGAAAGAGAGCGAAATGAGACGAAGGAGAGTGAGAGATAGCGAAACGAGACGAAGGAGGGTGAAAGAGAGCGAAACAAGACGAAGGAGGGTGAAAGAGAGCGAATGAGATGAAGGAGGGTGAAAGAGAGCCAAACGAGACGAAGGAGGGTGAAAGAGAACGAAACGAGACAAAGGAGGGTGAAGAGAGCGAAAGGAGTCGAAGGAGGGTGAAAGAGAGCGGAACGAGACGAAGGCGGGTGAAAGAGATCGAAACGAGATGAAGGAGGGTGAAAGAGACCGAAACGAGACGAAGGAGGGTGAAAGAGAGCGAAACGAGACGAAGGAGCGTGAAAGAGAATGAAACGAGTAGAAGGAGTGTGAAAGAAAACGAAACGAGACGAAGCAGGGTGAAAGAGAGCGAAACGAGACGATCGAGGGTGAAAGAGAGCCAAACGAGATGAAGGAGGGTGAAAGAGAGCGAAACAAGACAAAGGAGGGTGAAAGAGAGCGAAACGAGACGAAGGAAGGTGAATGAGAGCGAAACGAGACGAAGGAGGGTGAAAGAGAGCGAAACGAGACGAAGGAGGGTGAAAGAGTGCTAACCGAGACGAAGGAGGGTGAAAGAGAGCGAAACGAGTAGAAGGAGGGTGAAAGAGAGCGAAACGAGACGAATGAGTGTGAAAGGGAGCGAAACGAGACGAAGGAGGGTGAAAGAGAGCTAAAGGAGACGAAGGAGGGTGAAAGAGAGCGAAACGAGATGAAGGAGGGTGAAAGAGAGCGAAACGAGATGAAGGAAGGTGAAAGAGAGCGAAACGAGACGAAGGAGGGTTAAAGAGAGCGAAATGAGACGAAGGAGGGAGCAACAGGGCGAAACGAGACAAAGGAGGGTGAAAGAGAGCGAAACGAGATGAAGGAATGTGAAAGAGAGCGAAACTAGACGAAGAAGGGTGAAAGAGAGCGAAACGAGACGAAGGAGGGTGAAAGAGGGCGAAACGAGACGAAGGAGTGTGAACGAGCGCGAAACGAGACGAAGGAGGGTGAAAGAGGGCAAAACGAGACGAAGAAGGGTGGAAGAGAGCGAAACGAGACGAAGCAGTGTGAAAGAGAGCGAAATGAGACGAAGGAGGGTGAAAAAGAGCGAAACGAGACGAAGGAGGTTGAAAGAGAGCGAAACGAGACGGAGGAGGGTGAAAGAGGGTGAAACGAGACGAAGGAGTGTGGAAGAGAGCGAAACGAGATGAAGGAGGGTGAAGGAGAGCGAAACGAGATGAAGGAAGGTGAAAGAGAGCGAAACGAGATGAAGGAGGGTGAAAGATAGCGAAACGAGACCAAGTAGGGAGAAAGAGAGTGAAACGGGGCGAAGGAAGGTGATAGAGAGCGGAACGTGACAAAGGAGGGTGAAAGAGAGCGAAACGAGACCAAGGAAGGTGAAAGACAGCGAAACGATACAAAGGAGGGTGAAAGAGAGTGAAGCAAGATGAAGGAGGGTGAAAGAGAGCGAAACGAGACAAAGGAGGGTGAAAGAGATCGAAACGAGACAAAGGAGGGTGAAAGAGAGCGAAACGAGACAAAGGAGTGTGAAAGAGGGGGAATAGAGACGAAGGAAGGTGAAAGAGAGCGAAACGAGATGAAGGAGGGTGAAAGAGAGCGAAACGAGATGGAGGGTGAAAGAGAGCGAAACGAGATGAAGAACGGTGAAAGAGGGCAAAACGAGACGAGGGAGGGTGAAAGAGAGCGATACGAGACGACGGAGGGTGAAAGAGGGCGGAACGAGACGAAGGAGGGTGAAAGAGATCGAAACGAGATGAAGGAGGGTGAAAGAGACCGAAACGAGACGAAGGAGGGTGAAAGAGAGCGAAACGAGACGAAGGAGCGTGAAAGAGAATGAAACGAGTAGAAGGAGTGTGAAAGAAAACGAAACGAGACGAAGCAGGGTGAAAGAGAGCGAAACGAGACGATCGAGGGTGAAAGAGAGCCAAACGAGATGAAGGAGGGTGAAAGAGAGCGAAACAAGACAAAGGAGGGTGAAAGAGAGCGAAACGAGACGAAGGAAGGTGAATGAGAGCGAAACGAGACGAAGAAGGGTGAAAGAGAGCGAAACGAGACGAAGGAGGGTGAAAGAGTGCTAACCGAGACGAAGGAGGGTGAAAGAGAGCGAAACGAGTAGAAGGAGGGTGAAAGAGAGCGAAACGAGACGAATGAGTGTGAAAGAGAGCGAAACGAGACGAAGGAGGGTGAAAGAGAGCTAAAGGAGACGAAGGAGGGTGAAAGAGAGCGAAACGAGATGAAGGAGGGTGAAAGAGAGCGAAACGAGATGAAGGAAGGTGAAAGAGAGCGAAACGAGACGAAGGAGGGTTAAAGAGAGCGAAATGAGACGAAGGAGGGAGCAACAGGGCGAAACGAGACAAAGGAGGGTGAAAGAGGGCGAAACGAGACGAAGGAGTGTGAACGAGAGCGAAACGAGACGAAGGAGGGTGAAAGAGGGCAAAACGAGACGAAGAAGGGTGGAAGAGAGCGAAACGAGACGAAGCAGTGTGAAAGAGAGCGAAATGAGACGAAGGAGGGTGAAAAAGAGCGAAACGAGACGAAGGAGGTTGAAAGAGAGCGAAACGAGACGAAGGAGGGTGAAAGAGGGTGAAACGAGACGAAGGAGTGTGGAAGAGAGCGAAACGAGACGAAGGAGGGTGAAGGAGAGCGAAACGAGATGAAGGAAGGTGAAAGAGAGCGAAACGAGATGAAGGAGGGTGAAAGATAGCGAAACGAGACCAAGTAGGGAGAAAGAGAGTGAAACGAGGCGAAGGAAGGTGATAGAGAGCGGAACGTGACAAAGGAGGGTGAAAGAGAGCGAAACGAGACCAAGGAAGGTGAAAGACAGCGAAACGATACAAAGGAGGGTGAAAGAGAGTGAAGCAAGATGAAGGAGGGTGAAAGAGAGCGAAACGAGACAAAGGAGGGTGAAAGAGATCGAAACGAGACAAAGGAGGGTGAAAGAGAGCGAAACGAGACAAAGGAGTGTGAAAGAGGGGGAAAAGAGACGAAGGAAGGTGAAAGAGAGCGAAACGAGATGAAGGAGGGTGAAAGAGAGCGAAACGAGATGGAGGGTGAAAGAGAGCGAAACGAGATGAAGAACGGTGAAAGAGGGCAAAACGAGACGAGGGAGGGTGAAAGAGAGCGATACGAGACGACGGAGGGTGAAAGAGGGCGAAACGAGACGAAGGAGGGTGGAACAGAGCGAAACGAGACGAAGTAGGATGAAAGAGAGCGAAACGAGACGAAGGAGGGTGAAAGAGAGCGTATCGAGACGAAGGAGAGTGAAAGATAGCGAAATGAGATGAAGAAGGGACAAAGAGAGCGAAACGAGACGAAGGAGGCTTAAAAAGAGCGAAACGAGACGAAGGAGGGTGAAAGAGAGCGAAACGAGACGAAGGAGGGTGAAAGAGGGCGAAACGAGACGAAGGAGCGTGGAAGAGAGCGAAACGCGACGAAGGAGGGTGAGAGATAGCGAAACGAGACGAAGGTGGGTTAAAAAGAGCGAAACGAGACGAAGGAGGGTGAAAGAGAGCCAAACGAGACGAAGGAGGGTGAAAGAGAGCGAAACAAGACAAAGGAGGGTGAAAGAGGGCGAAACGAGACGAAGGAGGGTGGAAGAGAGCGAAACGAGACGAAGGAGTGTGAAAGAGAGCGAAACGAGACGAAGGAGGGTGAAAGAGAGCGAAACGAGACGAAGGAGGGTGAAAGAGAGCGAAACGAGACGAAGGAGGGTGAAAGAGTTCGAAACGAGACGAAGGAGGGTGAAAGAGAGCGAAACGAGACGAAGGATGGTGAAAGAGGGCGAAACGAGACGATGGAGTGTGGAAGTGAGCAAAACGAGGTGAAGGAGGCTGATAGAGAGCGAAACGAGACGAAGGAGGGTGAAAGAGAGCGAAACGAGACGAAGGAGGGTCAAAGAGAGCGAAACGAGGCGAAGGACGGTGAAAGAGAGCGAAACGAGACGAACGAGGGTCAAACAGAGCGAAACGAGACGAAGGAGGGTGAAAGAGGGCGAAACGAGACGAAGGAGGGTGGAAGAGAGCGAAACGAAATGAAGGAGGGTCAAACAGAGCAAAACGAGACGAAGGAGGGTGAAAGAGGGCGAAACGAGACGGAGGAGGGTGGAAGAGAGCGAAACGAGACGAAGGAGGGTGAAAGAGAGCGAAACGAGACGAAGGAGGGTGAAAGAGATCAAAACGAGACGAAGGAGGGTGAAAGAGAGCGAAACGAGACGAAGGAGGGTGAAAGAGAGCTAACCGATACGAAGGAGGGTGAAAGAGAGCGAAACGAGACGAAGGAAGGTGAAAGAGAGCGAAACGAGACGAAGGAGGGTGAAAAAGAGCGAAACGAGATGAAGGAGGGTGAAAGAGAGCGAAACGAGATGAAGAAGGGTGAAAGAGGGCGAAACGAGACGAAGGAGGTTAGAAGAGAGCGAAACGAGACGAAGGAGGGTCAAAGAGAGCGAAACGAGACGAAGGAGGGCGGAAGAGAGCAAAACGAGACGAAGGAGGGTGAAAGAGAGCGAAACGAGACGAAGTAGGATGAAAGAGAGCGAAACGAGACGAAGGAGGGTGAAAGAGAGCGAAACGAGACGAAGGAGAGAGGAAGAGAGCGAAATGAGATGTAGAAGGGTGAAAGAGAGCAAAACGAGAAGAAGGAGGGTGAAAAAGAGCGAAACGAGACGAAGAAGGTTGAAAGAGAGCGAAACGAGACGAAGGAGTGTGAATGAGAGTGAAACGAGGCGAAGGAAGGTGAAAGAGAGCGAAACGAGACGAAGGAAGGTAAAAGTTAGCGAAACGATACAAAGGAGGGTGAAAGAGAGCGAAGCAAGATGAAGGAGGGTGAAAGAGAGCGAAACGAGACGAAGAAGGGTGAAAGAGAGTGAAACGAGGCGAAGGAAGGTGAAAGAGAGTGAAACGAGACGAAGGAGGGTGAAAGAGAGCGAAATGAGACAAAGGAGGGTGGAGGAGAGCAAAACAAGGCGAAGGAGGGTGAAAGAGAGCGAAATGAGGCGAAGGAGGGTCAAACTGAGCGAAACGAGATGAAGGAGGGTGAAAGAGGGCGAAACGAGACGAAGGAGGGTGGAAGAGAGTGAAACGAGATGAAGGAGTGTGAAAGAGAGCGAAACGAGACGAAGGAGTGTGAAAGAGAGCAAAACGAGACGAAGGAGGGTGAAAGAGAGCAAAACGAGATGAAGGAGGGTGAAAGAGAGCGAAACGAGATGAAGGAGGGTGTAAGAGAGCGAAACGAGACGAAGGAGCGTGAAAGAGAGCTAACCGAGACGAAGGAGGGTGAAAGAGAGCGACACGAGTAGAAGGAAGGTGAAAGAGAGCGAAACGAGACGAAGGAGGGCGAAAAAGAGCCATACGAGACGAAGGAGGGTGAAAGAGAGCGAAACGAGGTGAAGAAGCGTGAAAGAGGTCGAAACGAGACGGAGGAGGGTTGAAGAGAGCGAAACGAGACGAAGGAGGGTCAAAGAGAGCGAAACGAGACGAAGGAGGTTGAAAGAGAGCCAAACGACACGAAGGAGGGTGAAAGAGAGCGAAACGAGACGAAGGAAGGTGAAAGAGAGCGAAACGAGATGAAGGAGGGTGAAAGAGAGCGAAACGAGACGAAGGGGGGTGGAAGAGAGCTAAACGAGACGAAGGAGGGTGAAGGAGAGCGAAACGAGACAAAGGAGGTTGAAAGAGGGCGAAACGAGACGAAGGAGGGTGGAAGAGAGTGAAACGAGATGAAGTAGGGTGAAAGAGAGCGAAACGAGACGAAGGAGTGTGAAAGAGAGCAAAACGAGACGAATGAGGGTGAAAGAGAGCGAAACGAGATGAAGGAGGGTGAAAGAGAGCGAAACGAGATGAAGGAGGGTGTAAGAGAGCGAAACGAGACGAAGGAGCATGAAAGAGAGCTAACCGAGACGAAGGAGGGTGAAAGAGAGCGACACGAGTAGAAGGAAGGTGAAAGAGAGCGAAACGAGACGATGGAGGGTGAAAAAGAGCCAAACGAGACGAAGGAGGGTGAAAGAGAGCGAAACGAGATGAAGAAGCGTGAAAGAGGTCGAAACGAGACGGAGGAGGGTTGAAGAGAGCGAAACGAGACGAAGGAGGGTCAAAGAGAGCGAAACGAGACGAAGGAGGTTGAAAGAGAGCCAGACGAGACGAAGGAGGGTGAAAGAGAGCGAAACGAGACAAAGGAGGGTGAAAGAGAGCGAAACGAGTAGATGGAAGGTGAAAGAGAGCGAAACGAGACGAAGGAGGGTGAAAGAGAGCGAAACGAGATGAAGGAGGGTGAAAAAGAGCGAAACGAGACGAAGTAGGTTGAAAGAGAGCGAGACGAAGTAGTGTGAAAGAGAGTGAAACGAGGCGAAGGAAGGTGAAAGAGAGCGAATAGAGACAAAGAAGGGGGAAAGAGAGCGAAACGAGACGAAGGAAGGTGAAAGAGAGCGAACCGAGACGAAGGAGGGTGAAAGAGGGCGAAACGAGACGATGGAGGGTGGAAGAGAGCGAAACGAGACTAAGGAGGCTGAAAGAGAGCGAAACGAGACGAAGGAAGGTGAAAGAGAGCGAAACGAGATGAAGGAGGGTGAAAGAGAGCGAAATGAGATGAAGGAGTGTGAAAGAGAGCGAAACAAGACGAAGGAGGGTGAAAGAGAGCGAAACGAGACGAAGGAGGGAGAAAGAGAGTGAAACGAGGCGAAGGAAGGTGAAAGAGAGCGAAACGTGAAAAAGGAGGGTGAAAGAGAGCGAAACGAGACAAAGGAAGATGAAAGAGAGCGAAACGATACAAAGGAGGGTGAAAGAGAGCGAAGCAAGATGAATGAGGGTGAAAGAGAGCGAAACGAGATGAAGGAGGGTGAAAGAGAGCGAAACGAGACGAAGAAGGGTGAAAGAGAGTGAAACGAGGCGAAGGCTGGTGAAAGAGAGTGAAACGAGACGAAGGAGGGTGAAAGAGAACGAAACGAGACAAAGGAGGGTGAAGGAGAGCAAAACAAGACGAAGGAGGGTGAAAGAGAGCTAAACGAGTAGAAGGAGGGTGAAAGAGAGCGAAACGAGATGAAGCAGGGTGAAAAAGAGCGAAACGAGACGAAGGAGGGTGAAAGAGAGTGAAACGAGACGAAGGAAGGTGAAGGAGAGCGAACCGAGACGAAGGAAGGTGAAGGAGAGCGAACCGAGACGAAGGAGGGTGAAAGTGGGCGAAACGAGACGAAGGAGGGGGAAAGAGAGCGAAACGAGATGAAGGAGGGTGAAAGAGAGCGAAACGAGACGAAGGAGGGTGAAAGAGATCGAAACGAGATGAAGGAGGGTGAAAGAGAGCGAAACGAGACGAAGGAGGGTGAAAGAGAGCTAACCGAGATGAAGGAGGGTGAAAGAGAGCTAACCGAGATGAAGGAGGGTGAAAGAGAGCGAAACGAGTAGAAGGAAGGTGAAAGAGAGTGGAACGAGATGAAGGAGGGTGAAAGAGAGCGAAACGAGACGAAGGTGGGTGAAAGAGAGTGAAACGAGACGAAGGAAGGTGAAAGAGAGCGAACCGAGACGAAGGATGGTGAAAGAGGGCGAAACGAGACGATGGAGTGTGGAAGAGAGCAAAACGAGGTGAAGGAGGCTGAAAGAGAGCGAAACGAGACGAAGGAGGGTGAAAGAGAGCGAAACGAGGCGAAGGAGGGTGAAAGAGAGCGAAACGAGACGAAGGGGTGTCAAACAGAGCGAAACGAGACGAAGGAGGGTGAAAGAGGGCGAAACGAGACGAAGGAGGGTGGAAGAGAGCGAAACGAGATGAAGGAGGGTGAAAGAGAGCAAAACGAGAAGAAGGAGGGTGAAAGAGAGCGAAACGAGATGAAGGAGTGTGAAAGAGAGCGAAACGAGATGAAGGAGGGTGAAAGAGAGCGAAACGAGACGAAGGAGGGTGAAAGAGAGCGAAACGAGACGAAGGAGGGTGAAAGAGAGCTAACCGAGTAGAAGGAAGGTGAAAGAGAGCGAAACGAGACGAAGGAGGGTGAAAGAGAGCTAACCGAGATGAAGGAGGGTGAAAGAGAGCGAAACGAGTAGAAGGAAGGTGAAAGAGAGTGGAACGAGATGAAGGAGGGTGAAAGAGAGCGAAACGAGACGAAGGTGGGTGAAAGAGAGTGAAACGAGACGAAGGAAGGTGAAAGAGAGCGAACCGAGACGAAGGATGGTGAAAGAGGGCGAAACGAGACGATGGAGTGTGGAAGAGAGCAAAACGAGGTGAAGGAGGCTGAAAGAGAGCGAAACGAGATGAAGGAGGGTGAAAGAGAGCGAAACGAGGCGAAGGAGGGTGAAAGAGAGTGAAACGAGACGAAGGGGTGTCAAACAGAGCGAAACGAGACGAAGGAGGGTGAAAGAGGGCGAAACGAGACGAAGGAGGGTGGAAGAGAGCGAAACGAGATGAAGGAGGGTGAAAGAGAGCAAAACGAGAAGAAGGAGGGTGAAAGAGAGCGAAACGAGATGAAGGAGGGTGAAAGAGAGTGAAACGAGATGAAGGAGGGTGAAAGAGAGCGAAACGAGACGAAGGAGGGTGAAAGAGAGCGAAACGAGACGAAGGAGGGTGAAAGAGAGCTAACCGAGTAGAAGGAAGGTGAAAGAGAGCGAAACGAGACGAAGGAGGGTGAAAGAGAGCCAAACGAGACGTAGGAGTGTGAAAGAGAGCGAAACAAGACAAAGGAGGGTGAAAGAGAGCAAAACGAGACGAAGGAAGGTGAAAGAGAGCGAAACGAGACGAAGGAGGGTGAAAGAGAGTGAAACGAGACGAAGGAGGGTGAAAGAGAGCGAAACGAGATGAAGAAGGGTGAAAGAGGGCGAAACGAGACGAAGGAGTGTTGAAGAGAGCGAACCGAGACGAAGGGGGGTCAAAGAGAGCGAAACGAGACGAAAGATGGTGAAAGAGAGCGAAACGAGACGAAGGAGGGTGAAAGAGAGCGAAACGAGACGAAGGAGGGTGAAAGAGAGCTAACAGAGACGAAGGAGGGTGAAAGAGAGCGAAACGAGTAGATGGAAGGTGAAAAAGAGCGAAACGAGACGAAGGAGGGTGAAAGAGAGCGAAACAAGACAAAGGAGGGTGAAAGAGTGCGAAACGAGACGAAGGAAGGTGAAAGAGAGCGAAACGAGACGAAGGAGGGTGAAAAAGAGCGAAACGAGACGAAGGAGGGTGAAAGAGAGCGAAACGAGACGAAGGAGGGTGAAAGAGAGTGAAACGAGACGAAGGAGGGTGAAAGAGAGCGAAACGAGATGAAGAAGGGTGAAAGAGGGCGAAACGAGACGAAGGAGTGTTGAAGAGAGCGAACCGAGACGAAGGGGGGTCAAAGAGAGCGAAACGAGACGAAAGATGGTGAAAGAGAGCAAAACGAGACGAAGGAGGGTGAAAGAGAGCGAAACGAGACGAAGGAGGGTGAAAGAGAGCTAACAGAGACGAAGGAGGGTGAAAGAGAGCGAAACGAGTAGATGGAAGGTGAAAAAGAGCGAAACGAGACGAAGGAGGGTGAAAGAGAGCGAAACAAGACAAAGGAGGGTGAAAGAGAGCGATACGAGACGACGGAGGGTGAAAGAGGGCGAAACGAGACGAAGGAGGGTGGAACAGAGCGAAACGAGACGAAGTAGGATGAAAGAGAGCGAAACGAGACGAAGGAGGGTGAAAGAGAGCGTAACGAGACGAAGGAGAGTGAAAGATAGCGAAATGAGATGAAGAAGGGACAAAGAGAGCGAAACGAGACGAAGGAGGGTTAAAAAGAGCGAAACGAGACGAAGGAGGGTGAAAGAGAGCGAAACGAGATGAAGGAGGGTGAAAGAGGGCGAAACGAGACGAAGGAGCGTGGAAGACTGCGAAACGCGACGAAGGAGGGTGAGAGATAGCGAAACGAGACGAAGGTGGGTGAAAGAGAGCGAAACGATACGAAGAAGGGTCAAAGAGAGCAAAACGAGACGAAGG
Organism: Scyliorhinus torazame; assembly: GCF_047496885.1. Classification (NCBI taxonomy): domain Eukaryota; kingdom Metazoa; phylum Chordata; class Chondrichthyes; order Carcharhiniformes; family Scyliorhinidae; genus Scyliorhinus; species Scyliorhinus torazame. The sequence goes on from NC_092721.1 coordinate 57,545, forward strand.
AGGGTTAAAAAGAGCGAAACGAGTCGAAGGAGGGTGAAGGAGAGCGAAACGAGATGAAGGACGGTGAAAGAGAGCGAAAAGAGATGAAGGAAGGTGAAAGAGAGCGAAACGAGACGAAGGAGGGTGAAAGAGAGCGAAACGAGACGAAGGAGGGTGAAAGAGAGTGAAACGAGATGAAGAAGGGTGAAAGAGAGCGGAACGAGACGAAGGAGGGTGAAAGAGAGCCAAACGAGACGAAGGAGGGTGAAAGAGAGCGAAACAAGACAAAGGAGGGTGATAGAGAGCGAAACGAGACGAAGGAAGGTGAAAGAGAGCGAAACGTGATGAAGGAGGGTGAAAGAGAGCGAAACGAGATGAAGGGGGGTGGAAGAGAGCTAAACGAGACGAAGTAGGATGATAGAGCGAAACGAGACGAAGGAGGGTGAAAGAGAGCGTAACGAGACGAAGAAGAGTGAAAGATAGCGAAATGAGATGAAGAAGGGTCAAAGAGAGCGAAACGAGACGAAGGAGGGTTAAAAAGAGCGAAACGAGACGAAGGAGGGTGAAAGAGAGCGAAACGAGATGAAGTAGGATGAAAGAGCGAAACGAGACGAAGGAGGGTGAAAGAGAGCGAAATGAGACGAAGGAGAGTGAGAGATAGCGAAACGAGACGAAGGAGGGTGAAAGAGAGCGAAACAAGACGAAGGAGGGTGAAAGAGAGCGAATGAGATGAAGGAGGGTGAAAGAGAGCCAAACGAGACGAAGGAGGGTGAAAGAGAACGAAACGAGACGAAGGAGGGTGAAGAGAGCGAAAGGAGTCGAAGGAGGGTGAAAGAGAGCGGAACGAGACGAAGGAGGGTGAAAGAGATCGAAACGAGATGAAGGAGGGTGAAAGAGACCGAAACGAGACGAAGGAGGGTGAAAGAGAGCGAAACGAGACGAAGGAGCGTGAAAGAGAATGAAACGAGTAGAAGGAGTGTGAAAGAAAACGAAACGAGACGAAGCAGGGTGAAAGAGAGCGAAACGAGACGATCGAGGGTGAAAGAGAGCCAAACGAGATGAAGGAGGGTGAAAGAGAGCGAAACAAGACAAAGGAGGGTGAAAGAGAGCGAAACGAGACGAAGGAAGGTGAATGAGAGCGAAACGAGATGAAGGAGGGTGAAAGAGAGCGAAACGAGACGAAGGAGGGTGAAAGAGTGCTAACCGAGACGAAGGAGGGTGAAAGAGAGCGAAACGAGTAGAAGGAGGGTGAAAGAGAGCGAAACGAGACGAATGAGTGTGAAAGAGAGCGAAACGAGACGAAGGAGGGTGAAAGAGAGCTAAAGGAGACGAAGGAGGGTGAAAGAGAGCGAAACGAGATGAAGGAGGGTGAAAGAGAGCGAAACGAGATGAAGGAAGGTGAAAGAGAGCGAAACGAGACGAAGGAGGGTTAAAGAGAGCGAAATGAGACGAAGGAGGGTGAAAGAGAGCGAAAGGAGATGAAGGAATGTGAAAGAGAGCGAAACTAGACGAAGGAGGGTGAAAGAGAGCGAATGAGATGAAGGAGGGTGAAAGAGAGCCAAACGAGACGAAGGAGGGTGAAAGAGAACGAAACGAGACGAAGGAGGGTGAAGAGAGCGAAAGGAGTCGAAGGAGGGGGAAAGAGAGCGGAACGAGACGAAGGAGGGTGAAAGAGATCGAAACGAGATGAAGGAGGGTGAAAGAGACCGAAACGAGACGAAGGAGGGTGAAAGAGAGCGAAACGAGACGAAGGAGCGTGAAAGAGAATGAAACGAGTAAAAGGAGTGTGAAAGAAAACGAAACGAGACGAAGCAGGGTGAAAGAGAGCGAAACGAGACGATCGAGGGTGAAAGAGAGCCAAACGAGATGAAGGAGGGTGAAAGAGAGCGAAACAAGACAAAGGAGGGTGAAAGAGAGCGAAACGAGACGAAGGAAGGTGAATGAGAGCGAAACGAGACGAAGGAGGGTGAAAGAGAGCGAAACGAGACGAAGGAGGGTGAAAGAGTGCTAACCGAGACGAAGGAGGGTGAAAGAGAGCGAAACGAGTAGAAGGAGGGTGAAAGAGAGCGAAACGAGACGAATGAGTGTGAAAGAGAGCGAAACGAGACGAAGGAGGGTGAAAGAGAGCTAAAGGAGACGAAGGAGGGTGAAAGAGAGCGAAACGAGATGAAGGAGGGTGAAAGAGAGCGAAACGAGATGAAGGAAGGTGAAAGAGAGCGAAACGAGACGAAGGAGGGTTAAAGAGAGCGAAATGAGACGAAGGAGGGAGCAACAGGGCGAAACGAGACAAAGGAGGGTGAAAGAGAGCGAAACGAGATGAAGGAATGTGAAAGAGAGCGAAACTAGACGAAGAAGGGTGAAAGAGAGCGAAACGAGACGAAGGAGGGTGAAAGAGGGCGAAACGAGACGAAGGAGTGTGAACGAGAGCGAAACGAGACGAAGGAGGGTGAAAGAGGGCAAAACGAGACGAAGAAGGGTGGAAGAGAGCGAAACGAGACGTAGCAGTGTGAAAGAGAGCGAAATGAGACGAAGGAGGGTCAAAGAGAGCGAAACGAGACGAAAGAGGGTGAAAAAGAGCGAAACGAGACGAAGGAGGTTGAAAGAGAGCGAAACGAGACGAAGGAGGGTGAAAGAGGGTGAAACGAGACGAAGGAGTGTGGAAGAGAGCGAAACGAGACGAAGGAGGGTGAAGGAGAGCGAAACGAGATGAAGGAAGGTGAAAGAGAGCGAAACGAGATGAAGGAGGGTGAAAGATAGCGAAACGAGACCAAGTAGGGAGAAAGAGAGTGAAACGAGGCGAAGGAAGGTGATAGAGAGCGGAACGTGACAAAGGAGGGTGAAAGAGAGCGAAACGAGACCAAGGAAGGTGAAAGACAGCGAAACGATACAAAGGAGGGTGAAAGAGAGTGAAGCAAGATGAAGGAGGGTGAAAGAGAGCGAAACGAGACAAAGGAGGGTGAAAGAGATCGAAACGAGACAAAGGAGGGTGAAAGAGAGCGAAACGAGACAAAGGAGTGTGAAAGAGGGGGAATAGAGACGAAGGAAGATGAAAGAGAGCGAAACGAGATGAAGGAGGGTGAAAGAGAGCGAAACGAGATGGAGGGTGAAAGAGAGCGAAACGAGATGAAGAACGGTGAAAGAGGGCAAAACGAGACGAGGGAGGGTGAAAGAGAGCGATACGAGACGACGGAGGGTGAAAGAGGGCGAAACGAGACGAAGGAGGGTGGAACAGAGCGAAACGAGACGAAGTAGGATGAAAGAGAGCGAAACGAGACGAAGGAGGGTGAAAGAGAGCGTAACGAGACGAAGGAGAGTGAAAGATAGCGAAATGAGATGAAGAAGGGACAAAGAGAGCGAAACGAGACGAAGGAGGGTTAAAAAGAGCGAAACGAGACGAAGGAGGGTGAAAGAGAGCGAAACGAGACGAAGGAGGGTGAAAGAGGGCGAAACGAGAAGAAGAAGCGTGGAAGAGAGCGAAACGCGACGAAGGAGGGTGAGAGATAGCGAAACGAGACGAAGGTGGGTGAAAGAGAGCGAAACGATACGAAGAAGGGTCAAAGAGAGCAAAACGAGACGAAGGAGGGTTAAAAAGAGCGAAACGAGTCGAAGGAGGGTGAAGGAGAGCGAAACGAGATGAAGGACGGTGAAAGAGAGCGAAAAGAGATGAAGGAAGGTGAAAGAGAGCGAAACGAGACGAAGGAGGGTGAAAGAGAGCGAAACGAGACGAAGGAGGGTGAAAGAGAGTGAAACGAGATGAAGAAGGGTGAAAGAGAGCGGAACGAGACGAAGGAGGGTGAAAGAGAGCCAAACGAGACGAAGGAGGGTGAAAGAGAGCGAAACAAGACAAAGGAGGGTGAAAGAGAGCGAAACGAGACGAAGGAAGGTGAAAGAGAGCGAAACGAGATGAAGGAGGGTGAAAGAGAGCGAAACGAGATGAAGGGGGGTGGAAGAGAGCTAAACGAGACGAAGGAGGGTGAAGGAGAGCGAAACGAGACAAAGGAGGGTGAAAGAGGGCGAAACGAGACGAAGGAGGGTGGAAGTGAGAGAAACGAGATGAAGGAGGGTGAAAGAGAGCGAAACGAGACGAAGGAGAGTGAAAGAGAGCGAAACGAGATGAAGGAGGGTGAAAGAGAGCGAAACGAGACGGAGGAGGGTGAAAGAGATCGAAACGAGACGAAGGAGGGTGAAAGAGAGCGAAACGAGACGAAGGAGGGTGGAAGAGAGCGAAACGAGACGAAGTAGGATGAAAGAGCGAAACGAGACGAAGGAGGGTGAAAGAGAGCGTAACGAGACGAAGAAGAGTGAAAGATAGCGAAATGAGATGAAGAAGGGTCAAAGAGAGCGAAACGAGACGAAGGAGTGTTAAAAAGAGCGAAACGAGACGAAGGAGGGTGAAAGAGAGCGAAACGAGATGAAGTAGGATGAAAGAGCGAAACGAGACGAAGGAGGGTGAAAGAGAGCGAAATGAGACTAAGGAGAGTGAGAGATAGCGAAACGAGACGAAGGAGGGTGAAAGAGAGCGAAACAAGACGAAGGAGGGTGAAAGAGAGCGAATGAGATGAAGGAGGGTGAAAGAGAGCCAAACGAGACGAAGGAGGGTGAAAGAGAACGAAACGAGACGAAGGAGGGTGAAGAGAGCGAAAGGAGTCGAAGGAGGGGGAAAGAGAGCGGAACGAGACGAAGGAGGGTGAAAGAGATCGAAACGAGATGAAGGAGGGTGAAAGAGACCGAAACGAGACGAAGGAGGGTGAAAGAGAGCGAAACGAGACGAAGGAGCGTGAAAGAGAATGAAACGAGTAGAAGGAGTGTGAAAGAAAACGAAACGAGACGAAGCAGGGTGAAAGAGAGCGAAACGAGACGATCGAGGGTGAAAGAGAGCCAAACGAGACGAAGGAGAGTGAAAGATAGCGAAATGAGATGAAGAAGGGACAAAGAGAGCGAAACGAGACGAAGGAGGGTTAAAAAGAGCGAAACGAGACGAAGGAGGGTGAAAGAGAGCGAAACGAGACGAAGGAGGGTGAAAGAGGGCGAAACGAGACGAAGGAGCGTGGAAGAGAGCGAAACGCGACGAAGGAGGGTGAGAGATAGCGAAACGAGATGAAGGTGGGTGAAAGAGAGCGAAACGATACGAAGAAGGGTCAAAGAGAGCAAAACGAGACGAAGGAGGGTTAAAAAGAGCGAAACGAGTCGAAGGAGGGTGAAGGAGAGCGAAACGAGATGAAGGGGGGTGGAAGAGAGCTAAACGAGACGAAGGAGGGTGAAGGAGAGCGAAACGAGACAAAGGAGGGTGAAAGAGGGCGAAACGAGACGAAGGAGGGTGGAAGTGAGCGAAACGAGATGAAGGAGGGTGAAAGAGAGCGAAACGAGACGAAGGAGAGTGAAAGAGAGCGAAACGAGATGAAGGAGGGTGAAAGAGAGCGAAACGAGACGAAGGAGGGTGAAAGAGATCGAAACGAGACGAAGGAGGGTGAAAGAGAGCGAAACGAGACGAAGGAGGGTGGAAGAGAGCGAATCGAGACGAAGTAGGATGAAAGAGCGAAACGAGACGAAGGAGGGTGAAAGAGAGCATAACGAGACGAAGAAGAGTGAAAGATAGCGAAATGAGATGAAGAAGGGTCAAAGAGAGCGAAACGAGACGAAGGAGGGTTAAAAAGAGCGAAACGAGACGAAGGAGGGTGAAAGAGAGCGAAACGAGATGAAGTAGGATGAAAGAGCGAAACGAGACGAAGGAGGGTGAAAGAGAGCGAAATGAGACGAAGGAGAGTGAGAGATAGCGAAACGAGACGAAGGAGGGTGAAAGAGAGCGAAACAAGACGAAGGAGGGTGAAAGAGAGCGAATGAGATGAAGGAGGGTGAAAGAGAGCCAAACGAGACGAAGGAGGGTGAAAGAGAACGAAACGAGACAAAGGAGGGTGAAGAGAGCGAAAGGAGTCGAAGGAGGGTGAAAGAGAGCGGAACGAGACGAAGGCGGGTGAAAGAGATCGAAACGAGATGAAGGAGGGTGAAAGAGACCGAAACGAGACGAAGGAGGGTGAAAGAGAGCGAAACGAGACGAAGGAGCGTGAAAGAGAATGAAACGAGTAGAAGGAGTGTGAAAGAAAACGAAACGAGACGAAGCAGGGTGAAAGAGAGCGAAACGAGACGATCGAGGGTGAAAGAGAGCCAAACGAGATGAAGGAGGGTGAAAGAGAGCGAAACAAGACAAAGGAGGGTGAAAGAGAGCGAAACGAGACGAAGGAAGGTGAATGAGAGCGAAACGAGACGAAGGAGGGTGAAAGAGAGCGAAACGAGACGAAGGAGGGTGAAAGAGTGCTAACCGAGACGAAGGAGGGTGAAAGAGAGCGAAACGAGTAGAAGGAGGGTGAAAGAGAGCGAAACGAGACGAATGAGTGTGAAAGGGAGCGAAACGAGACGAAGGAGGGTGAAAGAGAGCTAAAGGAGACGAAGGAGGGTGAAAGAGAGCGAAACGAGATGAAGGAGGGTGAAAGAGAGCGAAACGAGATGAAGGAAGGTGAAAGAGAGCGAAACGAGACGAAGGAGGGTTAAAGAGAGCGAAATGAGACGAAGGAGGGAGCAACAGGGCGAAACGAGACAAAGGAGGGTGAAAGAGAGCGAAACGAGATGAAGGAATGTGAAAGAGAGCGAAACTAGACGAAGAAGGGTGAAAGAGAGCGAAACGAGACGAAGGAGGGTGAAAGAGGGCGAAACGAGACGAAGGAGTGTGAACGAGCGCGAAACGAGACGAAGGAGGGTGAAAGAGGGCAAAACGAGACGAAGAAGGGTGGAAGAGAGCGAAACGAGACGAAGCAGTGTGAAAGAGAGCGAAATGAGACGAAGGAGGGTGAAAAAGAGCGAAACGAGACGAAGGAGGTTGAAAGAGAGCGAAACGAGACGGAGGAGGGTGAAAGAGGGTGAAACGAGACGAAGGAGTGTGGAAGAGAGCGAAACGAGATGAAGGAGGGTGAAGGAGAGCGAAACGAGATGAAGGAAGGTGAAAGAGAGCGAAACGAGATGAAGGAGGGTGAAAGATAGCGAAACGAGACCAAGTAGGGAGAAAGAGAGTGAAACGGGGCGAAGGAAGGTGATAGAGAGCGGAACGTGACAAAGGAGGGTGAAAGAGAGCGAAACGAGACCAAGGAAGGTGAAAGACAGCGAAACGATACAAAGGAGGGTGAAAGAGAGTGAAGCAAGATGAAGGAGGGTGAAAGAGAGCGAAACGAGACAAAGGAGGGTGAAAGAGATCGAAACGAGACAAAGGAGGGTGAAAGAGAGCGAAACGAGACAAAGGAGTGTGAAAGAGGGGGAATAGAGACGAAGGAAGGTGAAAGAGAGCGAAACGAGATGAAGGAGGGTGAAAGAGAGCGAAACGAGATGGAGGGTGAAAGAGAGCGAAACGAGATGAAGAACGGTGAAAGAGGGCAAAACGAGACGAGGGAGGGTGAAAGAGAGCGATACGAGACGACGGAGGGTGAAAGAGGGCGGAACGAGACGAAGGAGGGTGAAAGAGATCGAAACGAGATGAAGGAGGGTGAAAGAGACCGAAACGAGACGAAGGAGGGTGAAAGAGAGCGAAACGAGACGAAGGAGCGTGAAAGAGAATGAAACGAGTAGAAGGAGTGTGAAAGAAAACGAAACGAGACGAAGCAGGGTGAAAGAGAGCGAAACGAGACGATCGAGGGTGAAAGAGAGCCAAACGAGATGAAGGAGGGTGAAAGAGAGCGAAACAAGACAAAGGAGGGTGAAAGAGAGCGAAACGAGACGAAGGAAGGTGAATGAGAGCGAAACGAGACGAAGAAGGGTGAAAGAGAGCGAAACGAGACGAAGGAGGGTGAAAGAGTGCTAACCGAGACGAAGGAGGGTGAAAGAGAGCGAAACGAGTAGAAGGAGGGTGAAAGAGAGCGAAACGAGACGAATGAGTGTGAAAGAGAGCGAAACGAGACGAAGGAGGGTGAAAGAGAGCTAAAGGAGACGAAGGAGGGTGAAAGAGAGCGAAACGAGATGAAGGAGGGTGAAAGAGAGCGAAACGAGATGAAGGAAGGTGAAAGAGAGCGAAACGAGACGAAGGAGGGTTAAAGAGAGCGAAATGAGACGAAGGAGGGAGCAACAGGGCGAAACGAGACAAAGGAGGGTGAAAGAGGGCGAAACGAGACGAAGGAGTGTGAACGAGAGCGAAACGAGACGAAGGAGGGTGAAAGAGGGCAAAACGAGACGAAGAAGGGTGGAAGAGAGCGAAACGAGACGAAGCAGTGTGAAAGAGAGCGAAATGAGACGAAGGAGGGTGAAAAAGAGCGAAACGAGACGAAGGAGGTTGAAAGAGAGCGAAACGAGACGAAGGAGGGTGAAAGAGGGTGAAACGAGACGAAGGAGTGTGGAAGAGAGCGAAACGAGACGAAGGAGGGTGAAGGAGAGCGAAACGAGATGAAGGAAGGTGAAAGAGAGCGAAACGAGATGAAGGAGGGTGAAAGATAGCGAAACGAGACCAAGTAGGGAGAAAGAGAGTGAAACGAGGCGAAGGAAGGTGATAGAGAGCGGAACGTGACAAAGGAGGGTGAAAGAGAGCGAAACGAGACCAAGGAAGGTGAAAGACAGCGAAACGATACAAAGGAGGGTGAAAGAGAGTGAAGCAAGATGAAGGAGGGTGAAAGAGAGCGAAACGAGACAAAGGAGGGTGAAAGAGATCGAAACGAGACAAAGGAGGGTGAAAGAGAGCGAAACGAGACAAAGGAGTGTGAAAGAGGGGGAAAAGAGACGAAGGAAGGTGAAAGAGAGCGAAACGAGATGAAGGAGGGTGAAAGAGAGCGAAACGAGATGGAGGGTGAAAGAGAGCGAAACGAGATGAAGAACGGTGAAAGAGGGCAAAACGAGACGAGGGAGGGTGAAAGAGAGCGATACGAGACGACGGAGGGTGAAAGAGGGCGAAACGAGACGAAGGAGGGTGGAACAGAGCGAAACGAGACGAAGTAGGATGAAAGAGAGCGAAACGAGACGAAGGAGGGTGAAAGAGAGCGTATCGAGACGAAGGAGAGTGAAAGATAGCGAAATGAGATGAAGAAGGGACAAAGAGAGCGAAACGAGACGAAGGAGGCTTAAAAAGAGCGAAACGAGACGAAGGAGGGTGAAAGAGAGCGAAACGAGACGAAGGAGGGTGAAAGAGGGCGAAACGAGACGAAGGAGCGTGGAAGAGAGCGAAACGCGACGAAGGAGGGTGAGAGATAGCGAAACGAGACGAAGGTGGGTTAAAAAGAGCGAAACGAGACGAAGGAGGGTGAAAGAGAGCCAAACGAGACGAAGGAGGGTGAAAGAGAGCGAAACAAGACAAAGGAGGGTGAAAGAGGGCGAAACGAGACGAAGGAGGGTGGAAGAGAGCGAAACGAGACGAAGGAGTGTGAAAGAGAGCGAAACGAGACGAAGGAGGGTGAAAGAGAGCGAAACGAGACGAAGGAGGGTGAAAGAGAGCGAAACGAGACGAAGGAGGGTGAAAGAGTTCGAAACGAGACGAAGGAGGGTGAAAGAGAGCGAAACGAGACGAAGGATGGTGAAAGAGGGCGAAACGAGACGATGGAGTGTGGAAGTGAGCAAAACGAGGTGAAGGAGGCTGATAGAGAGCGAAACGAGACGAAGGAGGGTGAAAGAGAGCGAAACGAGACGAAGGAGGGTCAAAGAGAGCGAAACGAGGCGAAGGACGGTGAAAGAGAGCGAAACGAGACGAACGAGGGTCAAACAGAGCGAAACGAGACGAAGGAGGGTGAAAGAGGGCGAAACGAGACGAAGGAGGGTGGAAGAGAGCGAAACGAAATGAAGGAGGGTCAAACAGAGCAAAACGAGACGAAGGAGGGTGAAAGAGGGCGAAACGAGACGGAGGAGGGTGGAAGAGAGCGAAACGAGACGAAGGAGGGTGAAAGAGAGCGAAACGAGACGAAGGAGGGTGAAAGAGATCAAAACGAGACGAAGGAGGGTGAAAGAGAGCGAAACGAGACGAAGGAGGGTGAAAGAGAGCTAACCGATACGAAGGAGGGTGAAAGAGAGCGAAACGAGACGAAGGAAGGTGAAAGAGAGCGAAACGAGACGAAGGAGGGTGAAAAAGAGCGAAACGAGATGAAGGAGGGTGAAAGAGAGCGAAACGAGATGAAGAAGGGTGAAAGAGGGCGAAACGAGACGAAGGAGGTTAGAAGAGAGCGAAACGAGACGAAGGAGGGTCAAAGAGAGCGAAACGAGACGAAGGAGGGCGGAAGAGAGCAAAACGAGACGAAGGAGGGTGAAAGAGAGCGAAACGAGACGAAGTAGGATGAAAGAGAGCGAAACGAGACGAAGGAGGGTGAAAGAGAGCGAAACGAGACGAAGGAGAGAGGAAGAGAGCGAAATGAGATGTAGAAGGGTGAAAGAGAGCAAAACGAGAAGAAGGAGGGTGAAAAAGAGCGAAACGAGACGAAGAAGGTTGAAAGAGAGCGAAACGAGACGAAGGAGTGTGAATGAGAGTGAAACGAGGCGAAGGAAGGTGAAAGAGAGCGAAACGAGACGAAGGAAGGTAAAAGTTAGCGAAACGATACAAAGGAGGGTGAAAGAGAGCGAAGCAAGATGAAGGAGGGTGAAAGAGAGCGAAACGAGACGAAGAAGGGTGAAAGAGAGTGAAACGAGGCGAAGGAAGGTGAAAGAGAGTGAAACGAGACGAAGGAGGGTGAAAGAGAGCGAAATGAGACAAAGGAGGGTGGAGGAGAGCAAAACAAGGCGAAGGAGGGTGAAAGAGAGCGAAATGAGGCGAAGGAGGGTCAAACTGAGCGAAACGAGATGAAGGAGGGTGAAAGAGGGCGAAACGAGACGAAGGAGGGTGGAAGAGAGTGAAACGAGATGAAGGAGTGTGAAAGAGAGCGAAACGAGACGAAGGAGTGTGAAAGAGAGCAAAACGAGACGAAGGAGGGTGAAAGAGAGCAAAACGAGATGAAGGAGGGTGAAAGAGAGCGAAACGAGATGAAGGAGGGTGTAAGAGAGCGAAACGAGACGAAGGAGCGTGAAAGAGAGCTAACCGAGACGAAGGAGGGTGAAAGAGAGCGACACGAGTAGAAGGAAGGTGAAAGAGAGCGAAACGAGACGAAGGAGGGCGAAAAAGAGCCATACGAGACGAAGGAGGGTGAAAGAGAGCGAAACGAGGTGAAGAAGCGTGAAAGAGGTCGAAACGAGACGGAGGAGGGTTGAAGAGAGCGAAACGAGACGAAGGAGGGTCAAAGAGAGCGAAACGAGACGAAGGAGGTTGAAAGAGAGCCAAACGACACGAAGGAGGGTGAAAGAGAGCGAAACGAGACGAAGGAAGGTGAAAGAGAGCGAAACGAGATGAAGGAGGGTGAAAGAGAGCGAAACGAGACGAAGGGGGGTGGAAGAGAGCTAAACGAGACGAAGGAGGGTGAAGGAGAGCGAAACGAGACAAAGGAGGTTGAAAGAGGGCGAAACGAGACGAAGGAGGGTGGAAGAGAGTGAAACGAGATGAAGTAGGGTGAAAGAGAGCGAAACGAGACGAAGGAGTGTGAAAGAGAGCAAAACGAGACGAATGAGGGTGAAAGAGAGCGAAACGAGATGAAGGAGGGTGAAAGAGAGCGAAACGAGATGAAGGAGGGTGTAAGAGAGCGAAACGAGACGAAGGAGCATGAAAGAGAGCTAACCGAGACGAAGGAGGGTGAAAGAGAGCGACACGAGTAGAAGGAAGGTGAAAGAGAGCGAAACGAGACGATGGAGGGTGAAAAAGAGCCAAACGAGACGAAGGAGGGTGAAAGAGAGCGAAACGAGATGAAGAAGCGTGAAAGAGGTCGAAACGAGACGGAGGAGGGTTGAAGAGAGCGAAACGAGACGAAGGAGGGTCAAAGAGAGCGAAACGAGACGAAGGAGGTTGAAAGAGAGCCAGACGAGACGAAGGAGGGTGAAAGAGAGCGAAACGAGACAAAGGAGGGTGAAAGAGAGCGAAACGAGTAGATGGAAGGTGAAAGAGAGCGAAACGAGACGAAGGAGGGTGAAAGAGAGCGAAACGAGATGAAGGAGGGTGAAAAAGAGCGAAACGAGACGAAGTAGGTTGAAAGAGAGCGAGACGAAGTAGTGTGAAAGAGAGTGAAACGAGGCGAAGGAAGGTGAAAGAGAGCGAATAGTGACAAAGAAGGGGGAAAGAGAGCGAAACGAGACGAAGGAAGGTGAAAGAGAGCGAACCGAGACGAAGGAGGGTGAAAGAGGGCGAAACGAGACGATGGAGGGTGGAAGAGAGCGAAACGAGACTAAGGAGGCTGAAAGAGAGCGAAACGAGACGAAGGAAGGTGAAAGAGAGCGAAACGAGATGAAGGAGGGTGAAAGAGAGCGAAATGAGATGAAGGAGTGTGAAAGAGAGCGAAACAAGACGAAGGAGGGTGAAAGAGAGCGAAACGAGACGAAGGAGGGAGAAAGAGAGTGAAACGAGGCGAAGGAAGGTGAAAGAGAGCGAAACGTGAAAAAGGAGGGTGAAAGAGAGCGAAACGAGACAAAGGAAGATGAAAGAGAGCGAAACGATACAAAGGAGGGTGAAAGAGAGCGAAGCAAGATGAATGAGGGTGAAAGAGAGCGAAACGAGATGAAGGAGGGTGAAAGAGAGCGAAACGAGACGAAGAAGGGTGAAAGAGAGTGAAACGAGGCGAAGGCTGGTGAAAGAGAGTGAAACGAGACGAAGGAGGGTGAAAGAGAACGAAACGAGACAAAGGAGGGTGAAGGAGAGCAAAACAAGACGAAGGAGGGTGAAAGAGAGCTAAACGAGTAGAAGGAGGGTGAAAGAGAGCGAAACGAGATGAAGCAGGGTGAAAAAGAGCGAAACGAGACGAAGGAGGGTGAAAGAGAGTGAAACGAGACGAAGGAAGGTGAAGGAGAGCGAACCGAGACGAAGGAAGGTGAAGGAGAGCGAACCGAGACGAAGGAGGGTGAAAGTGGGCGAAACGAGACGAAGGAGGGGGAAAGAGAGCGAAACGAGATGAAGGAGGGTGAAAGAGAGCGAAACGAGACGAAGGAGGGTGAAAGAGATCGAAACGAGATGAAGGAGGGTGAAAGAGAGCGAAACGAGACGAAGGAGGGTGAAAGAGAGCTAACCGAGATGAAGGAGGGTGAAAGAGAGCTAACCGAGATGAAGGAGGGTGAAAGAGAGCGAAACGAGTAGAAGGAAGGTGAAAGAGAGTGGAACGAGATGAAGGAGGGTGAAAGAGAGCGAAACGAGACGAAGGTGGGTGAAAGAGAGTGAAACGAGACGAAGGAAGGTGAAAGAGAGCGAACCGAGACGAAGGATGGTGAAAGAGGGCGAAACGAGACGATGGAGTGTGGAAGAGAGCAAAACGAGGTGAAGGAGGCTGAAAGAGAGCGAAACGAGACGAAGGAGGGTGAAAGAGAGCGAAACGAGGCGAAGGAGGGTGAAAGAGAGCGAAACGAGACGAAGGGGTGTCAAACAGAGCGAAACGAGACGAAGGAGGGTGAAAGAGGGCGAAACGAGACGAAGGAGGGTGGAAGAGAGCGAAACGAGATGAAGGAGGGTGAAAGAGAGCAAAACGAGAAGAAGGAGGGTGAAAGAGAGCGAAACGAGATGAAGGAGTGTGAAAGAGAGCGAAACGAGATGAAGGAGGGTGAAAGAGAGCGAAACGAGACGAAGGAGGGTGAAAGAGAGCGAAACGAGACGAAGGAGGGTGAAAGAGAGCTAACCGAGTAGAAGGAAGGTGAAAGAGAGCGAAACGAGACGAAGGAGGGTGAAAGAGAGCTAACCGAGATGAAGGAGGGTGAAAGAGAGCGAAACGAGTAGAAGGAAGGTGAAAGAGAGTGGAACGAGATGAAGGAGGGTGAAAGAGAGCGAAACGAGACGAAGGTGGGTGAAAGAGAGTGAAACGAGACGAAGGAAGGTGAAAGAGAGCGAACCGAGACGAAGGATGGTGAAAGAGGGCGAAACGAGACGATGGAGTGTGGAAGAGAGCAAAACGAGGTGAAGGAGGCTGAAAGAGAGCGAAACGAGATGAAGGAGGGTGAAAGAGAGCGAAACGAGGCGAAGGAGGGTGAAAGAGAGTGAAACGAGACGAAGGGGTGTCAAACAGAGCGAAACGAGACGAAGGAGGGTGAAAGAGGGCGAAACGAGACGAAGGAGGGTGGAAGAGAGCGAAACGAGATGAAGGAGGGTGAAAGAGAGCAAAACGAGAAGAAGGAGGGTGAAAGAGAGCGAAACGAGATGAAGGAGGGTGAAAGAGAGTGAAACGAGATGAAGGAGGGTGAAAGAGAGCGAAACGAGACGAAGGAGGGTGAAAGAGAGCGAAACGAGACGAAGGAGGGTGAAAGAGAGCTAACCGAGTAGAAGGAAGGTGAAAGAGAGCGAAACGAGACGAAGGAGGGTGAAAGAGAGCCAAACGAGACGTAGGAGTGTGAAAGAGAGCGAAACAAGACAAAGGAGGGTGAAAGAGAGCAAAACGAGACGAAGGAAGGTGAAAGAGAGCGAAACGAGACGAAGGAGGGTGAAAGAGAGTGAAACGAGACGAAGGAGGGTGAAAGAGAGCGAAACGAGATGAAGAAGGGTGAAAGAGGGCGAAACGAGACGAAGGAGTGTTGAAGAGAGCGAACCGAGACGAAGGGGGGTCAAAGAGAGCGAAACGAGACGAAAGATGGTGAAAGAGAGCGAAACGAGACGAAGGAGGGTGAAAGAGAGCGAAACGAGACGAAGGAGGGTGAAAGAGAGCTAACAGAGACGAAGGAGGGTGAAAGAGAGCGAAACGAGTAGATGGAAGGTGAAAAAGAGCGAAACGAGACGAAGGAGGGTGAAAGAGAGCGAAACAAGACAAAGGAGGGTGAAAGAGTGCGAAACGAGACGAAGGAAGGTGAAAGAGAGCGAAACGAGACGAAGGAGGGTGAAAAAGAGCGAAACGAGACGAAGGAGGGTGAAAGAGAGCGAAACGAGACGAAGGAGGGTGAAAGAGAGTGAAACGAGACGAAGGAGGGTGAAAGAGAGCGAAACGAGATGAAGAAGGGTGAAAGAGGGCGAAACGAGACGAAGGAGTGTTGAAGAGAGCGAACCGAGACGAAGGGGGGTCAAAGAGAGCGAAACGAGACGAAAGATGGTGAAAGAGAGCAAAACGAGACGAAGGAGGGTGAAAGAGAGCGAAACGAGACGAAGGAGGGTGAAAGAGAGCTAACAGAGACGAAGGAGGGTGAAAGAGAGCGAAACGAGTAGATGGAAGGTGAAAAAGAGCGAAACGAGACGAAGGAGGGTGAAAGAGAGCGAAACAAGACAAAGGAGGGTGAAAGAGAGCGAAACGAGACGAAGGAAGGTGAAAGAGAGCGAAACGAGACGAAGGAGGGTGAAAAAGAGCGAAACGAGACGAAGGAGGGTGAAAGAGAGCGAAACGAGATGAAGAAGGGTGAAAGAGGGCGAAACGAGACGAAGGAGGTTAGAAGAGAGCGAAACGAGACGAAGGAGGATCAAAGAGAGCGAAACGAGACGAAGGAGGGTGGAAGAGAGCAAAACGAGATGAAGGAGGGTGAAAGAGAGCGAAACGAGACGAAGTAGGATGAAAGAGAGCGAAACGAGACGAAGGAGGGTGAAAGAGAGCGAAACGAGACGAAGGAGAGAGGAAGAGAGCGAAATGAGATGAAGAAGGGTGAAAGAGAGCAAAACGAGACGAAGGAGGGTGAAAAAGAGCGAAACGAGACGAAGAAGGTTGAAAGAGAGCGAAACGAGACGAAGGAGTGTCAATGAGAGTGAAACGAGGCGAAGGAAGGTGAAAGAGAGCGAAACGAGACGAAGGAAGGTGAAAGTTAGCGAAACGATACAAAGGAGGGTAAAAGAGAGCGAAGCAAGATGAAGGAGGGTAAAAGAGAGCGAAACGAGATGAAGGAGGGTGAAAGGGAGCGAAATGAGACGAAGAAGGGTGAAAGAGAGTGAAACGAGGCGAAGGAAGGTGAAAGAGAGTGAAACGAGATGAAGGAGGGTGAAAGAGAGCGAAATGAGACAAAGGAGGGTGAAGGAGAGCGAAACGAGATGAAGGAGGGTGTAAGAGAGCGAAACGAGACGAAGGAGGGTGAAAGAGAGCGACACGAGTAGAAGGAAGGTGAAAGAGAGCGAAACGAGACGAAGGAGGGTGAAAAAGAGCCAAACGAGACGAAGGAGGGTGAAAGAGAGCGAAACGAGATGAAGAAGCGTGAAAGAGGTCGAAACAAGACGGAGGAGGGTTGAAGAGAGCGAAACGAGACGAAGGAGGGTCAAAGAGAGCGAAACGAGACGAAGGAGGTTGAAAGAGAGCCAAACGAGACGAAGGAGGGTGAAAGAGAGCGAAACGAGACCAAGGAGGGTGAAAGAGAGAGAATCGAGACGAAGGAGAGTGGAAGAGAGCGAAATGAGACGAAGGAGGGTGAAAGAGAGCGAAACGAGACGAAGGAGGGTGAAAAAGAGCGAAACGAGACGAAGAAGGTTGAAAGAGAGCGAGACGAAGTAGTGTGAAAGAGAGTGAAACGAGGCGAAGGAAGGTGAAAGAGAGCGAATAGAGACAAAGAAGGGGGAAAGAGAGCGAAACGAGACGAAGGAAGGTGAAAGAGAGCGAACCGAGGCGAAGGAGGGTGAAAGAGGGCGAAACGAGACGATGGAGGGTGAAAGAGAGCGAAACGAGACGAAGGAGGGTGAAAGAGACCGAAACGAGATGAAGGAGGGTGAAAGAGAGCGAAACGAGATGAAGGAGTGTGAAAGAGAGCGAAACAAGACGAAGGAGGGTGAAAGAGAGCGAAACGAGACGAAGGAGGGAGAAAGAGAGTGAAACGAGGCGAAGGAAGGAGAAAGAGAGCGAAACGTGAAAAGGGAGGGTGAAAGAGAGCGAAACGAGACAAAGGAAGGTGAAAGAGAGCGAAACGATACAAAGGAGGGTGAAAGAGAGCGAAGCAAGATGAAGGAGGGTGAAAGAGAGCGAAACGAGATGATGGAGGGTGAAAGAGAGCGAAACGAGACGAAGAAGCGTGAAAGAGAGTGAAACGAGGCGAAGGCTGGTGAAAGAGAGTGAAACGAGACGAAGGAGGGTGAAAGTGGGCGAAACGAGACGAAGGAGGGGGAAAGAGAGCGAAACGAGATGAAGGAGTGTGAAAGAGAGCGAAACGAGACGAAGGAGGGTGGAAGAGAGCGAAACGAGATGAAGGAGGGTGAAAGAGAGCAAAACGAGAAGAAGGAGGGTGAAAGAGAGCGAAACGAGATGAAGGAGGGTAAAAGAGAGCGAAACGAGATGAAGGAGGGTGAAAGAGAGCGAAACGAGACGAAGGAGGGTGAAAGAGAGCGAAACGAGACGAAGGAGGGTGAAAGAGAGCTAACCGAGTAGAAGGAAGGTGAAAGAGAGCGAAACGAGACGAAGGAGGGTGAAAGAGAGCTAACCGAGATGAAGGAGGGTGAAAGAGAGCGAAACGAGTAGAAGGAAGGTGAAGGAGAGTGGAACGAGATGAAGGAGGGTGAAAGAGAGCGAAACGAGACGAAGGTGGGTGAAAGAGAGTGAAACGAGACGAAGGAAGGTGAAAGAGAGCGAACCGAGACGAAGGATGGTGAAAGAGGGCGAAACGAGACGATGGAGTGTGGAAGAGAGCAAAACGAGGTGAAGGAGGCTGAAAGAGAGCGAAACGAGACGAAGGAGGGTGAAAGAGAGCGAAACGAGGCGAAGGAGGGTGAAAGAGAGCGAAACGAGACGAAGGGGTGTCAAACAGAGCGAAACGAGACGAAGTAGGGTGAAAGAGGGCGAAACGAGACGAAGGAGGGTGGAAGAGAGCGAAACGAGATGAAGGAGGGTGAAAGAGAGCAAAACGAGAAGAAGGAGGGTGAAAGAGAGCGAAACGAGATGAAGGAGGGTGAAAGAGAGCGAAACGAGATGAAGGAGGGTGAAAGAGAGCGAAACGAGACGAAGGAGGGTGAAAGAGAGCGAAACGAGACGAAGGAGGGTGAAAGAGAGCTAACCGAGTAGAAGGAAGGTGAAAGAGAGCGAAACGAGACGAAGGAGGGTGAAAGAGAGCCAAACGAGACGTAGGAGTGTGAAAGAGAGCGAAACAAGACAAAGGAGGGTGAAAGAGAGCAAAACGAGACGAAGGAAGGTGAAAGAGAGCGAAACGAGAAGAAGGAGGGTGAAAGAGAGTGAAACGAGACGAAGGAGGGTGAAAGAGAGCGAAACGAGATGAAGAAGGGTGAAAGAGGGCGAAACGAGACGAAGGAGTGTTGAAGAGAGCGAACCGAGACGAAGGGGGGTCAAAGAGAGCGAAACGAGACGAAAGATGGTGAAAGAGAGCGAAACGAGACGAAGGAGGGTGAAAGAGAGCGAAACGAGACGAAGGAGGGTGAAAGAGAGCTAACAGAGACGAAGGAGGGTGAAAGAGAGCGAAACGAGTAGATGGAAGGTGAAAAAGAGCGAAACGAGACGAAGGAGGGTGAAAGAGAGCGAAACAAGACAAAGGAGGGTGAAAGAGAGCGAAACGAGACGAAGGAAGGTGAAAGAGAGTGAAACGAGACGAAGGAGGGTGAAAAAGAGCGAAACGAGACGAAGGAGGGTGAAAGAGAGCGAAACGAGACGAAGGAGGGTGAAAGAGAGTGAAACGAGATGAAGGAGGGTGAAAGAGAGCGAAACGAGATGAAGAAGGGTGAAAGAGGGCGAAACGAGACGAAGGAGTGTTGAAGAGAGCGAACCGAGACGAAGGGGGGTCAAAGAGAGCGAAACGAGACGAAAGATGGTGAAAGAGAGCGAAACGAGACGAAGGAGGGTGAAAGAGAGCGAAACGAGACGAAGGAGGGTGAAAGAGAGCTAACAGAGACGAAGGAGGGTGAAAGAGAGCGAAACGAGTAGATGGAAGGTGAAAAAGAGCGAAACGAGACGAAGGAGGGTGAAAGAGAGCGAAACAAGACAAAGGAGGGTGAAAGAGAGCGAAACGAGACGAAGGAAGGTGAAAGAGAGCGAAACGAGACGAAGGAGGGTGAAAAAGAGCGAAACGAGACGAAGGAGGGTGAAAGAGAGCGAAACGAGATGAAGAAGGGTGAAAGAGGGCGAAACGAGACGAAGGAGGTTTTGAAGAGAGCGAAACAAGACGAAGGAGGGTCAAAGAGAGCGAAACGAGACGAAGGAGGGTGGAAGAGAGCAAAACGAGACGAAGGAGGGTGAAAGAGAGCGAAACGAGACGAAGTAGGATGAAAGAGAGCGAAACGAGACGAAGGAGGGTGAAAGAGAGCGAAACGAGACGAAGGAGAGAGGAAGAGAGCGAAATGAGATGAAGAAGGGTGAATGAGAGCAAAACGAGACGAAGGAGGGTGAAAAACAGCGAAACGAGACGAAGAAGGTTGAAAGAGAGCGAAACGAGACGAAGGAGTGTCAATGAGAGTGAAACGAGGCGAAGGAAGGTGAAAGAGAGCGAAACGAGACGAAGGAAGGTGAAAGTTAGCGAAACGATACAAAGGAGGGTGAAAGAGAGCGAAGCAAGATGAAGGAGGGTAAAAGAGAGCGAAACGAGATGAAGGAGGGTGAAAGGGAGCGAAATGAGACGAAGAAGGGTGAAAGAGAGTGAAACGAGGCGAAGGAAGGTGAAAGAGAGTGAAACGAGATGAAGGAGGGTGAAAGAGAGCGAAATGAGACAAAGGAGGGTGAAGGAGAGCGAAACGAGATGAAGGAGGGTGTAAGAGAGTGAAACGAGACGAAGGAGGGTGAAAGAGAGCGACACGAGTAGAAGGAAGGTGAAAGAGAGCGAAACGAGACGAAGGAGGGTGAAAAAGAGCCAAACGAGACGAAGGAGGGTGAAAGAGAGCGACACGAGTAGAAGGAAGGTGTAAGAGAGCGAAACGAGACGAAGGAGGGTGAAAAAGAGCCAAACGAGACGAAGGAGGGTGAAAGAGAGCGAAACGAGATGAAGAAGCGTGAAAGAGGTCGAAACAAGACGGAGGAGGGTTGAAGAGAGCGAAACGAGACGAAGGAGGGTCAAAGAGAGCGAAACGAGACGAAGGAGGTTGAAAGAGAGCCAAACGAGACGAAGGAGGGTGAAAGAGAGCGAAACGAGACCTAGGAGGGTGAAAGAGAGAGAAACGAGACGAAGGAGAGTGGAAGAGAGCGAAATGAGACGAAGGAGGGTGAAAGAGAGCGAAACGAGACGAAGGAGGGTGAAAAAGAGCGAAACGAGACGAAGAAGGTTGAAAGAGAGCGAGACGAAGTAGTGTGAAAGAGAGTGAAACGAGGCGAAGGAAGGTGAAAGAGAGCGAATAGAGACAAAGAAGGGGGAAAGAGAGCGAAACGAGACGAAGGAAGGTGAAAGAGAGCGAACCGAGACGAAGGAGGGTGAAAGAGGGCGAAACGAGACGATGGAGGGTGGAAGAGAGTGAAACGAGACTAAGGAGGCTGAAAGAGAGCGAAACGAGACGAAGGAGGGTGAAAGAGACCGAAACGAGATGAAGGAGGGTGAAAGAGAGCGAAACGAGATGAAGGAGTGTGAAAGAGAGCGAAACAAGACGAAGGAGGGTGAAAGAGAGCGAAACGAGACGAAGGAGGGAGAAAGAGAGTGAAACGAGGCGAAGGAAGGAGAAAGAGAGCGAAACGTGAAAAAGGAGGGTGAAAGAGAGCGAAACGAGACAAAGGAAGGTGAAAGAGAGCGAAACGATACAAAGGAGGGTGAAGGAGAGCAAAACAAGACGAAGGAGGGTGAAAGAGAGCTAAACGAGTAGAAGGAGGGTGAAAGAGAGCGAAACGAGATGAAGCAGGGTGAAAAAGAGCGAAACGAGACGAAGGAGGGTGAAAGAGAGTGAAACGAGATGAAGGAATGTGAAGGAGAGCGAAACGAGACGAAGGAGGGTGAAAGTGGGCGAAACGAGACGATGGCGTGTGGAAGAGCGCAAAACAAGGAGAAGGAGGCTGAAAGAGAGCGAAACGAGACGAAGGAGGGTCAAACAGAGCGAAACGAGACGAAGGAGGGTGAAAGAGGGCGAAACGAGACGAAGGAGGGTGGAAGAGAGCGAAACGAGACGTAGGAGGTTGAAAGTGAGCGAAACGAGACGAAGGAGGGGTAAAGAGAGCGAAACGAGATGAAGGAGGGTGAAAGAGAGCGAAACGAGACGAAGGAGGGTGAAAGACATCGAAACGAGACGAAGGAGGGTGAAAGAGAGCGAAACGAGACGAAGGAGGGTGAAAGAGAGCTAACCGAGATGAAGGTGGGTGAAAGAGAGCGAAACGAGTAGAAGGAAGGTGAAAGAGAGTGGAACGAGATGAAGGAGGGTGAAAGAGAGTGAAACGAGACGAAGGAAGGTGAAAGAGAGCGAACCGAGACGAAGGATGGTGAAAGAGGGCGAAACGAGACGATGGAGTGTGGAAGAGAGCAAAACGAGGTGAAGGAGGCTGAAAGAGAGCGAAACGAGACGAAGGAGGGTGAAAGAGAGCGAAACGAGGCGAAGGAGGGTGAAAGAGAGCGAACCGAGACGAAGGAGGTTGAAAGTGGGCGAAACGAGACGATGGCGTGTGGAAGAGAGCAAAGCGAGGAGAAGGAGGCTGAAAGAGAGCGAAACGAGACGAAGGAGGGTCAAACAGAGCGAAACGAGACGAAGGAGGGTGAAAGAGGGCGAAACGAGACGAAGGAGGGTGGAAGAGAGCGAAACGAGACGAAGGAGGGTGAAAGAGAGCGAAACGAGACGAAGGAGGGGGAAAGAGAGCGAAACGAGAGGAAGGAGGGTGAAAGAGAGCGAAACGAGACGAAAGAGGGTGAAAGAGATCGAAACGAGACGAAGGAGGGTGAAAGAGAGCGAAACGAGACGAAGGAGGGTGAAAGAGAGCTAACCGAGATGAAGGAGGGTGAAAGAGAGCGAAACGAGTAGAAGGAAGGTGAAAAAGAGTGGAACGAGATGAAGGAGGGTGAAAGAGAGCGAAACGAGACGAAGGTGGGTGAAAGAGAGTGAAACGAGACGAAGGAAGGTGAAAGAGAGCGAACCGAGACGAAGGATGGTGAAAGAGGGCGAAACGAGACGATGGAGTGTGGAAGAGAGCAAAACGAGGTGAAGGAGGCTGAAAGAGAGCGAAACGAGACGAAGGAGGGTGAAAGAGAGCGAAACGAGACGAAGGAGTGTGAAAGAGAGCAAAACGAGACGAAGGAGGGTGAAAGAGAGCGAAACGAGATGAAGGAGGGTGAAAGAGAGCGAAACGAGATGAAGGAGGGTGAAAGAGAGCGAAACGAGACGAAGGAGTGTGAAAGAGAGCAAAACGAGACGAAGGAGGGTGAAAGAGAGCGAAACGAGATGAAGGAGGGTGAAAGAGAGCGAAACGAGATGAAGGAGGGTGTAAGAGAGCGAAACGAGACGAAGGAGCGTGAAAGAGAGCTAACAGAGACGAAGGAGGGTGAAAGAGAGCGACACGAGTAGAAGGAAGGTGAAAGAGAGTGGAACGAGATGAAGGAGGGTGAAAGAGAGCGAAACGAGACGAAGGTGGGTGAAGGAGAGTGAAACGAGACGAAGGAAGGTGAAAGAGAGCGAACCGAGACGAAGGATGGTGAAAGAGGGCGAAACGAGACGATCGAGTGTGGAAGAGAGCAAAACGAGGTGAAGGAGGCTGAAAGAGAGCGAAACGAGACGAAGGAGGGTGAAAGAGAGCGAAACGAGACGAAGGAGTGTGAAAGAGAGCAAAACGAGACGAAGGAGGGTGAAAGAGAGCGAAACGAGATGAAGGAGGGTGAAAGAGAGCGAAACGAGATGAAGGAGGGTGAAAGAGAGCCAAACGAGACGAAGGAGTGTGAAAGAGAGCAAAACGAGACGAAGGAGGGTGAAAGAGAGCGAAACAAGATGAAGAAGGGTAAAAGAGAGCGAAACCAGATGAAGGAGGGTGAAAGAGAGCGAAACGAGACGAAGGAGCGTGAAAGAGAGCTAACCGAGACGAAGGAGGGTGAAAGAGAGCGAAACGAGACGAAGGAGGGTGAAGGAGAGCGAAACGAGACAAAGGAGGGTGAAAGAGGGCGAAACGAGACGAAGGAGGTTGGAAGAGATCGAAACGAGATGAAGGTGGGTGAAAGAGAGCGAAACGAGATGAAGGAGGGTGAAAGATAGCTAAACGAGACGAAGGAGGGTGAAAGAGAGCGAAACGAGACGAAGGAGGGTGAAAGAGAGCGAAACGAGTAGATGGAAGGTGAAAGAGAGCGAAACGAGACGAAGGAGGGTGAAAGAGAGCCAAACGAGACGAAGGAGGGTGAACAGGAGCGAAACAAGACAAAGGAGGGTGAAAGAGAGCGAAACGAGATGAAGGAAGGTGAAAGAGAGCGAAACGAGATGAAGGAGGGTGAAAGAGAGCGAAACGAGACGAAGGGGGGTGGAAGAGAGCTAACCGAGACGAAGGAGGGTGAAGGAGAGCGAAACGAGACAAAGGAGGGTGAAAGAGGGCGAAACGAGACGAAGGAGGGTGGAAGAGAGCGAAACGAGACGAAGGAGGGTGAAAGAGAGCGAAACGAGACGAAGGAGGGTGAAAGAGAGCGAAACGAGACGAAGGAGGGTGAAAGAGAGCGAAACGAGACGAAGGAGGGTGAAAGAGATCGAAACGAGACGAAGGAGGGTGAAAGAGAGCGAAACGAGACGAAGGAGGGTGAAAGAGAGCTAACCGACACGAAGGAGGGTGAAAGAGAGTGAAACGAGACGAAGGAAGGTGAAAGAGAGCGAACCGAGACGAAGGATGGTGAAAGAGCGCGAAAAGAGACGATGGAGTGTGGAAGAGAGCAAAACGAGGTGAAGGAGGCTGAAAGAGAGCGAAACGAGACGAAGGAGGGTGAAAGAGAGCGAAACGAGACGAAGGAGGGTGAAAAAGAGCGAAACGAGGCGAAGGACGGTGAAAGAGAGTGAAACGAGACGAAGGACGGTCAAACAGAGCGAAACGAGACGAAAGAGGGCGAAACGAGACGAAGGAGGGTAGAGGAGAGCGAAACGAGATGAAGGAGGGTCAAACAGAGCGAAACGAGACGAAGGAGGGTGAAAGAGGGCGAAACGAGACGAAGGAGGGTGGAAGAGAGCGAAACGAGACGAAGGAGGGTGAAAGAGAGCGAAACGAGACGAAGGGGGGAAAGAGAGCGAAACGAGATGAAGGAGGGTGAAAGAGAGCGAAACGAGACGAAGGAGGGTGAAAGAGATCGAAACGAGACGAAGGAGGGTGAAAGAGAGCGAAACGAGACGAAAGAGGGTGAAAGAGAGCTAACCGAGACGAAGGAGGGTGAAAGAGAGCGAAACGAGTAGAAGGAAGGTGAAAGAGAGTGGAACGAGATGAAGGAGGGTGAAAGAGAGCGAAACGAGACGAAGGAGGGTTAAATAGAGTGAAACGAGACGAAGGAAGGTGAAAGAGAGTGAACCGAGACGAAGGAGGGTGAAGGAGAGCGAAACGAGACAAAGGAGGGGGAAAGGGGGCGAAACGAGACGAAGGAGGGTGGAAGAGAGCGAAACGAGACGAAGGAGGGTGAAAGAGAGCGAAACGAGACGAAGGAGGGTGAAAGAGAGCGGAACGAGACGAAGGAGGGTGAAAGAGAGCGAAACGAGACGAAGGAGGGTGAAAGAGATCGAAACGAGACGAAGGAGGGTGAAAGAGAGCGAAACGAGACGAAGGAGGGCGAAAGAGAGCTAACCGACACGAAGGAGGGTGAAAGAGAGTGAAACGAGACGAAGGAAGGTGAAAGAGAGCGAACCGAGACGAAGGATGGTGAAAGAGCGCGAAACGAGACGATGGAGTGTGGAAGAGAGCAAAACGAGGTGAAGGAGGCTGAAAGAGAGCGAAACGAGACGAAGGAGGGTGAAAGAGAGCGAAACGAGACGAAGGAGGGTGAAAAAGAGCGAAACGAGGCGAAGGACGGTGAAAGAGAGCGAAACGAGACGAAGGACGGTCAAACAGAGCGAAACGAGACGAAAGAGGGCAAAACGAGACGAAGGAGGGTAGAGGAGAGCGAAACGAGATGAAGGAGGGTCAAACAGAGCGAAACGAGACGAAGGAGGGTGAAAGAGGGCGAAACGAGACGAAGGAGGGTGGAAGAGAGCGAAACGAGACGAAGGAGGGTGAAAGAGAGCGAAACGAGACGAAGGGGGGAAAGAGAGCGAAACGAGATGAAGGAGGGTGAAAGAGAGCGAAACGAGACGAAGGAGGGTGAAAGAGATCGAAACGAGACGAAGGAGGGTGAAAGAGAGCGAAACGAGACGAAAGAGGGTGAAAGAGAGCTAACCGAGACGAAGGAGGGTGAAAGAGAGCGAAACGAGTAGAAGGAAGGTGAAAGAGAGTGGAACGAGATGAAGGAGGGTGAAAGAGAGCGAAACGAGACGAAGGAGGGTTAAATAGAGTGAAACGAGACGAAGGAAGGTGAAAGAGAGTGAACCGAGACGAAGGAGGGTGAAGGAGAGCGAAACGAGACAAAGGAGGGGGAAAGGGGGCGAAACGAGACGAAGGAGGGTGGAAGAGAGCGAAACGAGATGAAGGAGGGTGAAAGAGAGCGAAACGAGACGAAGGAGGGTGAAAGAGAGCGGAACGAGACGAAGGAGGGTGAAAGAGAGTGAAACGAGACGAAGGAGGGTGAAAGAGATCGAAACGAGACGAAGGAGGGTGAAAGAGAGCGAAACGAGACGAAGGAGGGTGAAAGAGAGCTAACCGACACGAAGGAGGGTGAAAGAGAGTGAAACGAGACGAAGGAAGGTGAAAGAGAGCGAACCGAGACGAAGGATGGTGAAAGAGCGCGAAACGAGACGATGGAGTGTGGAAGAGAGCAAAACGAGGTGAAGGAGGCTGAAAGAGAGCGAAACGAGATGAAGGAGGGTGAAAGAGAGCGAAACGAGGCGAAGGAGGGTGAAAGAGAGCGAACCGAGACGAAGGAGGGTGAAAGTGGGCGAAACGAGACGATGGCGTGTGGAAGAGAGCAAAACGAGGAGAAGGAGGCTGAAAGAGAGCGAAACGAGACGAAGGAGGGTCAAACAGAGCGAAACGAGACGAAGGAGGGTGAAAGAGGGCGAAACGAGACGAAGGAGGGTGGAAGAGAGCGAAACGAGACGAAGGAGGGTGAAAGAGAGCGAAACGAGACGAAGGAGGGGGAAAGAGAGCGAAACGAGATGAAGGAGGGTGAAAGAGAGCGAAACGAGACGAAGGAGGGTGAAAGAGATCGAAACGAGACGAAGGAGGGTGAAAGAGAGCAAAACGAGACGAAGGAGGGTGAAAGAGAGCGAAACGAGTAGAAGGAAGGTGAAAAAGAGTGGAACGAGATGAAGGAGGGTGAAAGATAGCGAAATGAGACGAAGGTGGGTGAAAGAGAGTGAAACGAGACGAAGGAAGGTGAAAGAGAGCGAACCGAGACGAAGGATGGTGAAAGAGGGCGAAACGAGACGATGGAGTGTGGAAGAGAGCAAAACGAGGTGAAGGAGGCTGAAAGAGAGCGAAACGAGACGAAGGAGGGTGAAAGAGAGCGAAACGAGACGAAGGAGTGTGAAAGAGAGCAAAACGAGACGAAGGAGGGTGAAAGAGAGCGAAACGAGTTGAAATAGGGTGAAAGAGAGCGAAACGAGATGAAGGAGGGTGAAAGAGAGCGAAACGAGACGAAGGAGTGTGAAAGAGAGCAAAACGAGACGAAGGAGGGTGAAAGAGAGCGAAACGAGATGAAGGAGGGTGAAAGAGAGCGAAACGAGATGAAGGAGGGTGTAAGAGAGCGAAACGAGACGAAGGAGCGTGAAAGAGAGCTAACAGAGACGAAGGAGGGTGAAAGAGAGCGACACGAGTAGAAGGAAGGTGAAAGAGAGTGGAACGAGATGAAGGAGGGTGAAAGAGAGCGAAACGAGACGAAGGTGGGTGAAGGAGTGTGAAACGAGACGAAGGAAGGTGAAAGAGAGCGAACCGAGATGAAGGATGGTGAAAGAGGGCGAAACAAGACGATGGAGTGTGGAAGAGAGCAAAACGAGGTGAAGGAGGCTGAAAGAGAGCGAAACGAGACGAAAGAGGGTGAAAGAGAGCGAAACGAGACGAAGGAGTGTGAAAGAGAGCAAAACGAGACGAAGGAGGGTGAAAGAGAGCGAAACGAGATGAAGGAGGGTGAAAGAGAGCGAAACGAGATGCAGGAGGGTGAAAGAGAGCGAAACGAGATGAAGAAGGGTGAAAGAGGGCGAAACGAGACGAAGGAGGTTAGAAGAGAGCGAAACAAGACGAAGGAGGGTCAAAGAGAGCGAAACGAGACGAAGGAGGGTGGAAGAGAGCAAAACGAGACGAAGGAGGGTGAAAGAGAGCGAAACGAGACGAAGTAGGATGAAAGAGAGCGAAACGAGACGAAGGAGGGTGAAAGAGAGCGAAACGAGACGAAGGAGAGAGGAAGAGAGCGAAATGAGATGAAGAAGGGTGAATGAGAGCAAAACGAGACGAAGGAGGGTGAAAAACAGCGAAACGAGACGAAGAAGGTTGAAAGAGAGCGAAACGAGACGAAGGAGTGTCAATGAGAGTGAAACGAGGCGAAGGAAGGTGAAAGAGAGCGAAACGAGACGAAGGAAGGTGAAAGTTAGCGAAACGATACAAAGGAGGGTGAAAGAGAGCGAAGCAAGATGAAGGAGGGTAAAAGAGAGCGAAACGAGATGAAGGAGGGTGAAAGGGAGCGAAATGAGACGAAGAAGGGTGAAAGAGAGTGAAACGAGGCGAAGGAAGGTGAAAGAGAGTGAAACGAGATGAAGGAGGGTGAAAGAGAGCGAAATGAGACAAAGGAGGGTGAAGGAGAGCGAAACGAGATGAAGGAGGGTGTAAGAGAGTGAAACGAGACGAAGGAGGGTGAAAGAGAGCGACACGAGTAGAAGGAAGGTGAAAGAGAGCGAAACGAGACGAAGGAGGGTGAAAAAGAGCCAAACGAGACGAAGGAGGGTGAAAGAGAGCGACACGAGTAGAAGGAAGGTGTAAGAGAGCGAAACGAGACGAAGGAGGGTGAAAAAGAGCCAAACGAGACGAAGGAGGGTGAAAGAGAGCGAAACGAGATGAAGAAGCGTGAAAGAGGTCGAAACAAGACGGAGGAGGGTTGAAGAGAGCGAAACGAGACGAAGGAGGGTCAAAGAGAGCGAAACGAGACGAAGGAGGTTGAAAGAGAGCCAAACGAGATGAAGGAGGGTGAAAGAGAGCGAAACGAGACCTAGGAGGGTGAAAGAGAGAGAAACGAGACGAAGGAGAGTGGAAGAGAGCGAAATGAGACGAAGGAGGGTGAAAGAGAGCGAAACGAGACGAAGGAGGGTGAAAAAGAGCGAAACGAGACGAAGAAGGTTGAAAGAGAGCGAGACGAAGTAGTGTGAAAGAGAGTGAAACGAGGCGAAGGAAGGTGAAAGAGAGCGAATAGAGAAAAAGAAGGGGGAAAGAGAGCGAAACGAGACGAAGGAAGGTGAAAGAGAGCGAACCGAGACGAAGGAGGGTGAAAGAGGGCGAAACGAGACGATGGAGGGTGGAAGAGAGTGAAACGAGACTAAGGAGGCTGAAAGAGAGCGAAACGAGACGAAGGAGGGTGAAAGAGACCGAAACGAGATGAAGGAGGGTGAAAGAGAGCGAAACGAGATGAAGGAGTGTGAAAGAGAGCGAAACAAGACGAAGGAGGGTGAAAGAGAGCGAAACGAGACGAAGGAGGGAGAAAGAGAGTGAAACGAGGCGAAGGAAGGAGAAAGAGAGCGAAACGTGAAAAAGGAGGGTGAAAGAGAGCGAAACGAGACAAAGGAAGGTGAAAGAGAGCGAAACGATACAAAGGAGGGTGAAGGAGAGCAAAACAAGACGAAGGAGGGTGAAAGAGAGCTAAACGAGTAGAAGGAGGGTGAAAGAGAGCGAAACGAGATGAAGCAGGGTGAAAAAGAGCGAAACGAGACGAAGGAGGGTGAAAGAGAGTGAAACGAGATGAAGGAATGTGAAGGAGAGCGAAACGAGACGAAGGAGGGTGAAAGTGGGCGAAACGAGACGATGGCGTGTGGAAGAGCGCAAAACAAGGAGAAGGAGGCTGAAAGAGAGCGAAACGAGACGAAGGAGGGTCAAACAGAGCGAAACGAGACGAAGGAGGGTGAAAGAGGGCGAAACGAGACGAAGGAGGGTGGAAGAGAGCGAAACGAGACGTAGGAGGTTGAAAGTGAGCGAAACGAGACGAAGGAGGGGTAAAGAGAGCGAAACGAGATGAAGGAGGGTGAAAGAGAGCGAAACGAGACGAAGGAGGGTGAAAGACATCGAAACGAGACGAAGGAGGGTGAAAGAGAGCGAAACGAGACGAAGGAGGGTGAAAGAGAGCTAACCGAGATGAAGGTGGGTGAAAGAGAGCGAAACGAGTAGAAGGAAGGTGAAAGAGAGTGGAACGAGATGAAGGAGGGTGAAAGAGAGTGAAACGAGACGAAGGAAGGTGAAAGAGAGCGAACCGAGACGAAGGATGGTGAAAGAGGGCGAAACGAGACGATGGAGTGTGGAAGAGAGCAAAACGAGGTGAAGGAGGCTGAAAGAGAGCGAAACGAGACGAAGGAGGGTGAAAGAGAGCGAAACGAGGCGAAGGAGGGTGAAAGAGAGCGAACCGAGACGAAGGAGGTTGAAAGTGGGCGAAACGAGACGATGGCGTGTGGAAGAGAGCAAAGCGAGGAGAAGGAGGCTGAAAGAGAGCGAAACGAGACGAAGGAGGGTCAAACAGAGCGAAACGAGACGAAGGAGGGTGAAAGAGGGCGAAACGAGACGAAGGAGGGTGGAAGAGAGCGAAACGAGACGAAGGAGGGTGAAAGAGAGCGAAACGAGACGAAGGAGGGGGAAAGAGAGCGAAACGAGAGGAAGGAGGGTGAAAGAGAGCGAAACGAGACGAAAGAGGGTGAAAGAGATCGAAACGAGACGAAGGAGGGTGAAAGAGAGCGAAACGAGACGAAGGAGGGTGAAAGAGAGCTAACCGAGATGAAGGAGGGTGAAAGAGAGCGAAACGAGTAGAAGGAAGGTGAAAAAGAGTGGAACGAGATGAAGGAGGGTGAAAGAGAGCGAAACGAGACGAAGGTGGGTGAAAGAGAGTGAAACGAGACGAAGGAAGGTGAAAGAGAGCGAACCGAGACGAAGGATGGTGAAAGAGGGCGAAACGAGACGATGGAGTGTGGAAGAGAGCAAAACGAGGTGAAGGAGGCTGAAAGAGAGCGAAACGAGACGAAGGAGGGTGAAAGAGAGCGAAACGAGACGAAGGAGTGTGAAAGAGAGCAAAACGAGACGAAGGAGGGTGAAAGAGAGCGAAACGAGATGAAGGAGGGTGAAAGAGAGCGAAACGAGATGAAGGAGGGTGAAAGAGAGCGAAACGAGACGAAGGAGTGTGAAAGAGAGCAAAACGAGACGAAGGAGGGTGAAAGAGAGCGAAACGAGATGAAGGAGGGTGAAAGAGAGCGAAACGAGATGAAGGAGGGTGTAAGAGAGCGAAACGAGACGAAGGAGCGTGAAAGAGAGCTAACAGAGACGAAGGAGGGTGAAAGAGAGCGACACGAGTAGAAGGAAGGTGAAAGAGAGTGGAACGAGATGAAGGAGGGTGAAAGAGAGCGAAACGAGACGAAGGTGGGTGAAGGAGAGTGAAACGAGACGAAGGAAGGTGAAAGAGAGCGAACCGAGACGAAGGATGGTGAAAGAGGGCGAAACGAGACGATCGAGTGTGGAAGAGAGCAAAACGAGGTGAAGGAGGCTGAAAGAGAGCGAAACGAGACGAAGGAGGGTGAAAGAGAGCGAAACGAGACGAAGGAGTGTGAAAGAGAGCAAAACGAGACGAAGGAGGGTGAAAGAGAGCGAAACGAGATGAAGGAGGGTGAAAGAGAGCGAAACGAGATGAAGGAGGGTGAAAGAGAGCCAAACGAGACGAAGGAGTGTGAAAGAGAGCAAAACGAGACGAAGGAGGGTGAAAGAGAGCGAAACAAGATGAAGAAGGGTAAAAGAGAGCGAAACCAGATGAAGGAGGGTGAAAGAGAGCGAAACGAGACGAAGGAGCGTGAAAGAGAGCTAACCGAGACGAAGGAGGGTGAAAGAGAGCGACACGAGTAGAAGGAAGGTGAAAGAGAGCGAAACGAGACGAAGGAGGGTGAAAAAGAGCCAAACGAGACGAAGGAGGGTGAAAGAGAGCGAAACAAGACAAAGGAGGGTGAAAGAGAGCGAAACGAGACGAAGGAAGGTGAAAGAGAGCGAAACGAGATGAAGGAGGGTGAAAGAGAGCGAAACGAGACGAAGGGGGGTGGAAGAGAGCTAAACGAGACGAAGGAGGGTGAAGGAGAGCGAAACGAGACAAAGGAGGGTGAAAGAGGGCGAAACGAGACGAAGGAGGGTGGAAGAGAGCGAAACGAGATGAAGGAGGGTGAAAGAGAGCGAAACGAGATGAAGGAGGGTGAAAGAGAGCTAAACGAGACGAAGGAGGGTGAAAGAGAGCGAAACGAGACGAAGGAGGGTGAAAGAGAGCGAAACGAGTAGATGGAAGGTGAAAGAGAGCGAAACGAGACGAAGGAGGGTGAAAGAGAGCCAAACGAGACGAAGGAGGGTGAACAGGAGCGAAACAAGACAAAGGAGGGTGAAAGAGAGCGAAACGAGATGAAGGAAGGTGAAAGAGAGCGAAACGAGATGAAGGAGGGTGAAAGAGAGCGAAACGAGACGAAGGGGGGTGGAAGAGAGCTAACCGAGACGAAGGAGGGTGAAGGAGAGCGAAACGAGACAAAGGAGGGTGAAAGAGGGCGAAACGAGACGAAGGAGGGTGGAAGAGAGCGAAACGAGACGAAGGAGGGTGAAAGAGAGCGAAACGAGACGAAGGAGGGTGAAAGAGAGCGAAACGAGACGAAGGAGGGTGAAAGAGAGCGAAACGAGACGAAGGAGGGTGAAAGAGATCGAAACGAGACGAAGGAGGGTGAAAGAGAGCGAAACGAGACGAAGGAGGGTGAAAGAGAGCTAACCGACACGAAGGAGGGTGAAAGAGAGTGAAACGAGACGAAGGAAGGTGAAAGAGAGCGAACCGAGACGAAGGATGGTGAAAGAGCGCGAAAAGAGACGATGGAGTGTGGAAGAGAGCAAAACGAGGTGAAGGAGGCTGAAAGAGAGCGAAACGAGACGAAGGAGGGTGAAAGAGAGCGAAACGAGACGAAGGAGGGTGAAAAAGAGCGAAACGAGGCGAAGGACGGTGAAAGAGAGTGAAACGAGACGAAGGACGGTCAAACAGAGCGAAACGAGACGAAAGAGGGCGAAACGAGACGAAGGAGGGTAGAGGAGAGCGAAACGAGATGAAGGAGGGTCAAACAGAGCGAAACGAGACGAAGGAGGGTGAAAGAGGGCGAAACGAGACGAAGGAGGGTGGAAGAGAGCGAAACGAGACGAAGGAGGGTGAAAGAGAGCGAAACGAGACGAAGGGGGGAAAGAGAGCGAAACGAGATGAAGGAGGGTGAAAGAGAGCGAAACGAGACGAAGGAGGGTGAAAGAGATCGAAACGAGACGAAGGAGGGTGAAAGAGAGCGAAACGAGACGAAAGAGGGTGAAAGAGAGCTAACCGAGACGAAGGAGGGTGAAAGAGAGCGAAACGAGTAGAAGGAAGGTGAAAGAGAGTGGAACGAGATGAAGGAGGGTGAAAGAGAGCGAAACGAGACGAAGGAGGGTTAAATAGAGTGAAACGAGACGAAGGAAGGTGAAAGAGAGTGAACCGAGACGAAGGAGGGTGAAGGAGAGCGAAACGAGACAAAGGAGGGGGAAAGGGGGCGAAACGAGACGAAGGAGGGTGGAAGAGAGCGAAACGAGACGAAGGAGGGTGAAAGAGAGCGAAACGAGACGAAGGAGGGTGAAAGAGAGCGGAACGAGACGAAGGAGGGTGAAAGAGAGCGAAACGAGACGAAGGAGGGTGAAAGAGATCGAAACGAGACGAAGGAGGGTGAAAGAGAGCGAAACGAGACGAAGGAGGGCGAAAGAGAGCTAACCGACACGAAGGAGGGTGAAAGAGAGTGAAACGAGACGAAGGAAGGTGAAAGAGAGCGAACCGAGACGAAGGATGGTGAAAGAGCGCGAAACGAGACGATGGAGTGTGGAAGAGAGCAAAACGAGGTGAAGGAGGCTGAAAGAGAGCGAAACGAGACGAAGGAGGGTGAAAGAGAGCGAAACGAGACGAAGGAGGGTGAAAAAGAGCGAAACGAGGCGAAGGACGGTGAAAGAGAGCGAAACGAGACGAAGGACGGTCAAACAGAGCGAAACGAGACGAAAGAGGGCAAAACGAGACGAAGGAGGGTAGAGGAGAGCGAAACGAGATGAAGGAGGGTCAAACAGAGCGAAACGAGACGAAGGAGGGTGAAGGAGGGCGAAACGAGACGAAGGAGGGTGGAAGAGAGCGAAACGAGACGAAGGAGGGTGAAAGAGAGCGAAACGAGACGAAGGGGGGAAAGAGAGCGAAACGAGATGAAGGAGGGTGAAAGAGAGCGAAACGAGACGAAGGAGGGTGAAAGAGATCGAAACGAGACGAAGGAGGGTGAAAGAGAGCGAAACGAGACGAAAGAGGGTGAAAGAGAGCTAACCGAGACGAAGGAGGGTGAAAGAGAGCGAAACGAGTAGAAGGAAGGTGAAAGAGAGTGGAACGAGATGAAGGAGGGTGAAAGAGAGCGAAACGAGACGAAGGAGGGTTAAATAGAGTGAAACGAGACGAAGGAAGGTGAAAGAGAGTGAACCGAGACGAAGGAGGGTGAAGGAGAGCGAAACGAGACAAAGGAGGGGGAAAGGGGGCGAAACGAGACGAAGGAGGGTGGAAGAGAGCGAAACGAGATGAAGGAGGGTGAAAGAGAGCGAAACGAGACGAAGGAGGGTGAAAGAGAGCGGAACGAGACGAAGGAGGGTGAAAGAGAGTGAAACGAGACGAAGGAGGGTGAAAGAGATCGAAACGAGACGAAGGAGGGTGAAAGAGAGCGAAACGAGACGAAGGAGGGTGAAAGAGAGCTAACCGACACGAAGGAGGGTGAAAGAGAGTGAAACGAGACGAAGGAAGGTGAAAGAGAGCGAACCGAGACGAAGGATGGTGAAAGAGCGCGAAACGAGACGATGGAGTGTGGAAGAGAGCAAAACGAGGTGAAGGAGGCTGAAAGAGAGCGAAACGAGATGAAGGAGGGTGAAAGAGAGCGAAACGAGGCGAAGGAGGGTGAAAGAGAGCGAACCGAGACGAAGGAGGGTGAAAGTGGGCGAAACGAGACGATGGCGTGTGGAAGAGAGCAAAACGAGGAGAAGGAGGCTGAAAGAGAGCGAAACGAGACGAAGGAGGGTCAAACAGAGCGAAACGAGACGAAGGAGGGTGAAAGAGGGCGAAACGAGACGAAGGAGGGTGGAAGAGAGCGAAACGAGACGAAGGAGGGTGAAAGAGAGCGAAACGAGACGAAGGAGGGGGAAAGAGAGCGAAACGAGATGAAGGAGGGTGAAAGAGAGCGAAACGAGACGAAGGAGGGTGAAAGAGATCGAAACGAGACGAAGGAGGGTGAAAGAGAGCAAAACGAGACGAAGGAGGGTGAAAGAGAGCGAAACGAGTAGAAGGAAGGTGAAAAAGAGTGGAACGAGATGAAGGAGGGTGAAAGATAGCGAAATGAGACGAAGGTGGGTGAAAGAGAGTGAAACGAGACGAAGGAAGGTGAAAGAGAGCGAACCGAGACGAAGGATGGTGAAAGAGGGCGAAACGAGACGATGGAGTGTGGAAGAGAGCAAAACGAGGTGAAGGAGGCTGAAAGAGAGCGAAACGAGACGAAGGAGGGTGAAAGAGAGCGAAACGAGACGAAGGAGTGTGAAAGAGAGCAAAACGAGACGAAGGAGGGTGAAAGAGAGCGAAACGAGTTGAAATAGGGTGAAAGAGAGCGAAACGAGATGAAGGAGGGTGAAAGAGAGCGAAACGAGACGAAGGAGTGTGAAAGAGAGCAAAACGAGACGAAGGAGGGTGAAAGAGAGCGAAACGAGATGAAGGAGGGTGAAAGAGAGCGAAACGAGATGAAGGAGGGTGTAAGAGAGCGAAACGAGACGAAGGAGCGTGAAAGAGAGCTAACAGAGACGAAGGAGGGTGAAAGAGAGCGACACGAGTAGAAGGAAGGTGAAAGAGAGTGGAACGAGATGAAGGAGGGTGAAAGAGAGCGAAACGAGACGAAGGTGGGTGAAGGAGTGTGAAACGAGACGAAGGAAGGTGAAAGAGAGCGAACCGAGATGAAGGATGGTGAAAGAGGGCGAAACAAGACGATGGAGTGTGGAAGAGAGCAAAACGAGGTGAAGGAGGCTGAAAGAGAGCGAAACGAGACGAAAGAGGGTGAAAGAGAGCGAAACGAGACGAAGGAGTGTGAAAGAGAGCAAAACGAGACGAAGGAGGGTGAAAGAGAGCGAAACGAGATGAAGGAGGGTGAAAGAGAGCGAAACGAGATGCAGGAGGGTGAAAGAGAGCGAAACGAGACGAAGGAGTGTGAAAGAGAGCAAAACGAGACGAAGGAGGGTGAAAGAAAGCGAAACAAGATGAAGGAGGGTGAAAGAGAGCGAAACCAGATGAAGGAGGGTGTAAGAGAGCGAAACGAGACGAAGGAGCGTGAAAGAGAGCTAACCGAGACGAAGGAGGGTGAAAGAGAGCGACACGAGTAGAAGGAAGGTGAAAGAGAGCGAAACGAGACGAAGGAGGGTGAAAAAGAGCCAAACGAGACGAAGGAGGGTGAAAGAGAGCGAAACGAGATGAAGAAGCGTGAAAGAGGTCGAAACGAGACGGAGGAGGGTTGAAGAGAGCGAAACGAGACGAAGGAGGGTGAAAGAGAGCGTAACGAGTAGATGGAAGGTGAAAGAGAGCGAAACGAGACGAAGGAGGGTGAAAGAGAGCCAAACGAGACGAAGGAGGGTGAAAGAGAGCGAAACAAGACAAAGGAGGGTGAAAGAGAGCGAAACGAGACGAAGGAAGGTGAAACAGAGCGAAACGAGATGAAGGAGGGTGAAAGAGAGCGAAACGAGACGAAGGGGGGTGGAAGAGAGCTAAACGAGACGAAGGAGGGTGAAGGAGAGCGAAACGAGACAAAGGAGGGTGAAAGAGGGCGAAACGAGACGAAGGAGGGTGGAAGAGAGCGAAACGAGATGAAGGAGGGTGAAAGAGAGCGAAACGAGACGAAGGAGGGTGAAAGAGAGCTAAACGAGACGAAGGAGGGTGAAAGAGAGCGAAACGAGACGAAGGAGGGTGAAAGAGAGCGAAACGAGTAGATGGAAGGTGAAAGAGAGCGAAACGAGACGAAGTAGGGTGAAAGAGAGCCAAACGAGACGAAGGAGGGTGAAAGAGAGCGAAACAAGACAAAGGAGGGTGAAAGAGAGCGAAACGAGACGAAGGAAGGTGAAAGAGAGCGAAACGAGATGAAGGAGGGTGAAAGAGAGCGAAACGAGACGAAGGGGGGTGGAAGAGAGCTAACCGAGACGAAGGAGGGTGAAGGAGAGTGAAACGAGACAAAGGAGGGTGAAAGAGGGCGAAACGAGACGAAGGAGGGTGGAAGAGAGCGAAACGAGACGAAGGAGGGTGAAAGAGAGCGAAACGAGACGAAGGAGGGTGAAAGAGAGCGAAACGAGACGAAGGAGGGTGAAAGAGAGCGAAACGAGACGAAGGAGGGTGAAAGAGATCGAAACGAGATGAAGGAGAGTGAAAGAGAGCGAAACGAGACGAAGGAGGGTGAAAGAGAGCTAACCGACACGAAGGAGGGTGAAAGAGAGTGAAACGAGACGAAGGAAGGTGAAAGAGAGCGAACCGAGACGAAGGATGGTGAAAGAGCGCGAAACGAGACGATGGAGTGTGGAAGAGAGCAAAACGAGGTGAAGGAGGCTGAAAGAGAGCGAAACGAGACGAAGGAGGGTGAAAGAGAGCGAAACGAGACGAAGGAGGGTGAAAAAGAGCGAAACGAGGCGAAGGACGGTGAAAGAGAGCGAAACGAGACGAAGGACGGTCAAACAGAGCGAAACGAGACGAAAGAGGGCGAAACGAGACGAAGGAGGGTGGAGGAGAGCGAAACGAGATGAAGGAGGGTCAAACAGAGCGAAACGAGACGAAGGAGGGTGAAAGAGGGCGAAACGAGACGAAGGAGGGTGGAAGAGAGCAAAACGAGACGAAGGAGGGTGAAAGAGAACGAAACGAGACGAAGGGGGGGAAAGAGAGCGAAACGAGATGAAGGAGGGTGAAAGAGAGCGAAACGAGACGAAGGAGGGTGAAAGAGATCGAAACGAGACGAAGGAGGGTGAAAGAGAGCGAAACGAGACGAAGGAAGGTGAAAGAGAGCGAACCGAGACGAAGGATGGTGAAAGAGCGCGAAACGAGACGATGGAGTGTGGAAGAGAGCAAAACGAGGTGAAGGAGGCTGAAAGAGAGCGAAACGAGACGAAGGAGGGTGAAAGAGAGCGAAACGAGACGAAGGAGGGTGAAAAAGAGCGAAACGAGGCGAAGGACGGTGAAAGAGAGCGAAAAGAGACGAAGGACGGTCAAACAGAGCGAAACGAGACGAAAGAGGGCGAAACGAGACGAAGGAGGGTGGAGGAGAGCGAAACGAGATGAAGGAGGGTCAAACAGAGCGAAACGAGACGAAGGAGGGTGAAAGAGGGCGAAACGAGACGAAGGAGGGTGGAAGAGAGCGAAACGAGACGAAGGAGGGTGAAAGAGAGCGAAACGAGACGAAGGGGGGGAAAGAGAGCGAAACGAGATGAAGGAGGGTGAAAGAGAGCGAAACGAGACGAAGGAGGGTGAAAGAGATCGAAACGAGACGAAGGAGGGTGAAAGTGAGCGAAACGAGACGAAGGAGGGTGAAAGAGAGCTAACCGAGACGAAGGAGGGTGAAAGAGAGCGAAACGAGTAGAAGGAAGGTGAAAGAGAGTGGAACGAGATGAAGGAGGGTGAAAGAGAGCGAAACGACACGAAGGAGGGTTAAATAGAGTGAAACGAGACGAAGGAAGGTGAAAGAGAGCGAACCGAGACGAAGGATGGTGAAAGAGGGCGAAACGAGACGATGGAGTGCGGAAGAGAGCAAAACGAGGTGCAGGAGGCTGAAAGAGAGCGAAACGAGACGAAGGAGGGTGAAAGAGAGCGAAACGAGACAAAGGAGGGTGAAAGAGAGCGAAACGAGGCGAAGGAGGGTGAAAGAGAGCAAAACGAGATGAAGGAGGGTCAAACAGAGTGAAACGAGACGAAGGAGGGTGAAAGAGGGCGAAACGAGACGGAGGAAGGTGAAAGAGATCGAAACGAGACGAAGGAGGGTGAAAGAGAGCCAAACGAGACGAAGGAGGGTGAAAGAGAGCGAAACAAGACAAAGGAGGGTGAAAGAGAGCAAAACGAGATGAAGGAGGGTAGAAGAGAGCGAAACGAGACGAAGGAGGGTCAAAGAGAGCGAAACGAGACGAAGGAGGGTGAAAGAGAGCGAAACGAGACGAAGGAGGGTGAAAGAGAGCGAAACGAGATGAAGAAGTGTGAAAGAGGGCGAAACGAGACGAAGGAGGGTTGAAGAGAACGAAACGAGACGAAGGGGTTCAAAGAGAGCGAAACGAGACGAAGGATGGTGAAAGAGAGCGAAACGAGACGAAGGAGGGTGAAAGAGAGCGAAACGAGACGAAGGAGGGTGAAAAAGAGCGAAACGAGGCGAAGGACGGTGAAAGAGAGCGAAACGAGACGAAGGACGGTCAAACAGAGCGAAACGAGACGAAAGAGGGCGAAACGAGACGAAGGAGGGTGGAGGAGAGCGAAACGAGATGAAGGAGGGTCAAACAGAGCGAAACGAGACGAAGGAGGGTGAAAGAGGGCGAAACGAGACGAAGGAGGGTGGAAGAGAGCAAAACGAGACGAAGGAGGGTGAAAGAGAGCGAAACGAGACGAAGGGGGGGAAAGAGAGCGAAACGAGATGAAGGAGGGTGAAAGAGAGCGAAACGAGACGAAGGAGGGTGAAAGAGATCGAAACGAGACGAAGGAGGGTGAAAGAGAGCGAAACGAGACGAAGGAGGGTGAAAGAGAGCTAACCGAGACGAAGGAGGGTGAAAGAGAGTGAAACGAGTAGAAGGAAGGTGAAAGAGATTGGAATGAGATGAAGGAGGGTGAAAGAGAGCGAAACGAGACGAAGGAGGGTTAAATAGAGTGAAACGAGACGAAGGAAGGTGAAAGAGAGTGAACCGAGACGAAGGAGGGTGAAGGAGAGCGAAACGAGACAAAGGAGGGGGAAAGAGGGCGAAACGAGACGAAGGAGGGTGGAAGAGAGCGAAACGAGACGAAGGAGGGTGAAAGAGAGCGAAACGAGACGAAGGAGGGTGAAAGAGAGCGAAACGAGACGAAGGAGGGTGAAAGAGAGCGAAACGAGACGAAGGAGGGTGAAAGAGATCGAAACGAGACGAAGGAGGGTGAAAGAGAGCGAAACGAGACGAAGGAGGGTGAAAGAGAGCTAACCGACACGGAGGAGGGTGAAAGAGAGTGAAACGAGACGAAGGAAGGTGAAAGAGAGCGAACCGAGACGAAGGATGGTGAAAGAGCGCGAAACGAGACGATGGAGTGTGGAAGAGAGCAAAACGAGGTGAAGGAGGCTGAAAGAGAGCGAAACGAGACGAAGGAGGGTGAAAGAGAGCGAAACGAGACGAAGGAGGGTGAAAAAGAGCGAAACGAGGCGAAGGACGGTGAAAGAGAGCGAAACGAGACGAAGGACGGTCAAACAGAGCGAAACGAGACGAAAGAGGGCGAAACGAGACGAAGGAGGGTGGAGGAGAGCGAAACGAGATGAAGGAGGGTCAAACAGAGCGAAACGAGACGAAGGAGGGTGAAAGAGGGCGAAACGAGACGAAGGAGGGTGGAAGAGAGCGAAACGAGACGAAGGAGGGTGAAAGAGAGCGAAACGAGACGAAGGGGGGGAAAGAGAGCGAAACGAGATGAAGGAGGGTGAAAGAGAGCGAAACGAGACGAAGGAGGGTGAAAGAGATCGAAACGAGACGAAGGAGGGTGAAAGTGAGCGAAACGAGACGAAGGAGGGTGAAAGAGAGCTAACCGAGACGAAGGAGGGTGAAAGAGAGCGAAACGAGTAGAAGGAAGGTGAAAGAGAGTGGAACGAGATGAAGGAGGGTGAAAGAGAGCGAAACGACACGAAGGAGTGTTAAATAGAGTGAAACGAGACGAAGGAAGGTGAAAGAGAGCGAACCGAGACGAAGGATGGTGAAAGAGGGCGAAACGAGACGATGGAGTGTGGAAGAGAGCAAAACGAGGTGAAGGAGGCTGAAAGAGAGCGAAACGAGACGAAGGAGGGTGAAAGAGAGCGAAACGAGACAAAGGAGGGTGAAAGAGAGCGAAACGAGGCGAAGGAGGGTGAAAGAGAGCAAAACGAGATGAAGGAGGGTCAAACAGAGCGAAACGAGACGAAGGAGGGTGAAAGAGGGCAAAACGAGACGGAGGAAGGTGAAAGAGATCGAAACGAGACGAAGGAGGGTGAAAGAGAGCCAAACGAGACGAAGGAGGGTGAAAGAGAGCGAAACGAGACGAAGGAGGGTGAAAGAGAGCGAAACGAGACGAAGGAGGGTGAAAGAGAGCGAAACGAGATGAAGAAGTGTGAAAGAGGGCGAAACGAGACGAAGGAGGGTTGAAGAGAACGAAACGAGACGAAGGGGTTCAAAGAGAGCGAAACGAGACGAAGGATGGTGAAAG
Organism: Scyliorhinus torazame; assembly: GCF_047496885.1. NCBI lineage: Eukaryota > Metazoa > Chordata > Chondrichthyes > Carcharhiniformes > Scyliorhinidae > Scyliorhinus > Scyliorhinus torazame. Next base: position 98,093 of record NC_092721.1, read on the forward strand.
AGAGCGAAACGAGACGAAGGAGGGTAAAAGAGAGTGAAACGAGACGAAGGAGGGTGAAAGAGAGCTAACAGAGACGAAGGAGGGAGAAAGAGGGCGAAACGAGACGATGGAGTGTGGAAGAGAGCAAAACGATGAGAAGGAGGCTGAAAGAGAGCGAAACGAGACGAAGAAGGGTTAAAGAGAGCGAAACGAGACGAAGGAGGGTGAAAGAGAGCGAAACGAGGCGAAGGAGGGTGAAAGAGAGCGAAACGAGACTAAGCTGGGTGAAAGAGAGTGAAACGAGACGAAGGAGGGTGAAAGAGAGCTAACAGAGACGAAGGAGGGAGAAAGAGGGCGAAACGAGACGATGGAGTGTGGAAGAGAGCAAAACGATGAGAAGGAGGCTGAAAGAGAGCGAAACGAGATGAAGAAGGGTTAAAGAGAGCGAAACGAGACGAAGGAGTGTGAAAGAAAGGGAAACGAGGCGAAGGAAGGTGAAAGAGAGCGAAACGAGATGAAGGAAGGTGAAAGAGAGCGAACCAAGACGAAGGAGGGTGAAAGAGGGTGAAATGAGACGATGGAGGGTGGAAGAGAGTGAAACGAGACGAAACAGGCTGAAAGAGAGCGAAACGAGATGAAGGAGGGTGAAAGAGTGCGAAACGAGATGAAGGAGGGTGAAAGAGAGCGAAACGAGATGAAGGAGGGTGAAAGAGAGCGAAACAAGATGAAGGAGGGTGAAAGAGAGTGAAACAAGACGAAGGAGGGAGAAAGAGAGTGAAACGAGGCGAAGGAAGGTGAAAGAGAGCAAAACGAGACAAAGGAGGGTGAAAGAGAGCGAAACGAGACGAAGGAAGGTGAAAGAGAGCGAAACGAGATGAAGGAGGGTGAAAGAGAGCGAAACGAGACGAAGGGGGGTGGAAGAGAGCTAACCGAGACGAAGGAGGGTGAAGGAGAGCGAAACGAGACAAAGGAGGGTGAAAGAGGGCGAAACGAGACGAAGGAGGGTGGAAGAGAGCGAAACGAGACGAAGGAGGGTGAAAGAGAGCGAAACGAGACGAAGGAGGGTGAAAGAGAGCGAATCGAGACGAAGGAGGGTGAAAGAGAGCGAAACGAGACGAAGGAGGGTGAAAGAGATCGAAACGAGACGAAGGAGGGTGAAAGAGAGCGAAACCAGATGAAGGAGGGTGTAAGAGAGCGAAACGAGACGAAGGAGCGTGAAAGAGAGCTAACCGAGACGAAGGAGGGTGAAAGAGAGCGACACGAGTAGAAGGAAGGTGAAAGAGAGCGAAACGAGACGAAGGAGGGTGAAAAAGAGCCAAACGAGACGAAGGAGGGTGAAAGAGAGCGAAACGAGATGAAGAAGCGTGAAAGAGGTCGAAACGAGACGGAGGAGGGTTGAAGAGAGCGAAACGAGACGAAGGAGGGTCAAAGAGAGCGAAACGAGACGAAGGAGGTTGAAAGAGAGCCAAACGAGACGAAGGAGGGTGAAAGAGAGCGAAACGAGACGAAGGTGGGTGAAAGAGAGCGTAACGAGTAGATGGAAGGTGAAAGAGAGCGAAACGAGACGAAGGAGGGTGAAAGAGAGCCAAACGAGATGAAGGAGGGTGAAAGAGAGCGAAACAAGACAAAGGAGGGTGAAAGAGAGCGAAACGAGACGAAGGAAGGTGAAAGAGAGCGAAACGAGATGAAGGAGGGTGAAAGAGAGCGAAACGAGACGAAGGGGGGTGGAAGAGAGCTAAACGAGACGAAGGAGAGTGAAGGAGAGCGAAACGAGACAAAGGAGGGTGAAAGAGGGCGAAACGAGACGAAGGAGGGTGGAAGAGAGCGAAACGAGACGAAGGAGGGTGAAAGAGAGCGAAACGAGACGAAGGAGGGTGAAAGAGAGCTAAACGAGACGAAGGAGGGTGAAAGAGAGCGAAACGAGACGAAGGAGGGTGAAAGAGAGCGAAACGAGTAGATGGAAGGTGAAAGAGAGCGAAACGAGACGAAGGAGGGTGAAAGAGAGCCAAACGAGACGAAGGAGGGTGAAAGAGAGCGAAACAACACAAAGGAGGGTGAAAGAGAGCGAAACGAGACGAAGGAAGGTGAAAGAGAGCGAAACGAGATGAAGGAGTGTGAAAGAGAGCGAAACGAGACGAAGGGGGGTGGAAGAGAGCTAACCGAGACGAAGGAGGGTGAAGGAGAGCGAAACGAGACAAAGGAGGGTGAAAGAGGGCGAAACGAGACGAAGGAGGGTGGAAGAGAGCGAAACGAGACGAAGGAGGGTGAAAGAGAGCGAAACGAGACGAAGGAGGGTGAAAGAGAGCGAAACGAGACGAAGGAGGGTGAAAGAGAGCGAAACGAACGAAGGAGGGTGAAAGAGATCGAAACGAGACGAAGGAGGGTGAAAGAGAGCGAAACGAGACGAAGGAGGGTGAAAGAGAGCTAACCGACACGAAGGAGGGTGAAAGAGAGTGAAACGAGACGAAGGAAGGTGAAAGAGAGCGAACCGAGACGAAGGATGGTGAAAGAGCGCGAAACGAGACGATGGAGTGTGGAAGAGAGCAAAACGAGGTGAAGGAGGCTGAAAGAGAGCGAAACGAGACGAAGGAGGGTGAAAGAGAGCGAAACGAGACGAAGGAGGGTGAAAAAGAGCGAAACGAGGCGAAGGACGGTGAAAGGACGGTCAAACAGAGCGAAACGAGACGAAAGAGGGCGAAACGAGACGAAGGAGGGTGGAGGAGAGCGAAACGAGATGAAGGAGGGTCAAACAGAGCGAAACGAGACGAAGGAGGGTGAAAGAGGGCGAAACGAGACGAAGGAGGGTGGAAGAGAGCGAAACGAGACGAAGGAGGGTGAAAGAAAGCGAAACGAGACGAAGGGGGGGAAAGAGAGCGAAACGAGATGAAGGAGGGTGAAAGAGAGCGAAACGAGACGAAGGAGGGTGAAAGAGATCGAAACGAGACGAAGGAGGGTGAAAGAGAGCGAAACGAGACGAAGGAGGGTGAAAGAGAGCTAACCGAGACGAAGGAGGGTGAAAGAGAGCGAAACGAGTAGAAGGAAGGTGAAAGAGAGTGGAAAGAGATGAAGGAGGGTGAAAGAGAGCGAAACGAGACGAAGGAGGGTTAAATAGAGTGAAACGAGACGAAGGAAGGTGAAAGAGAGTGAACCGAGACGAAGGAGGGTGAAGGAGAGCGAAACGAGACAAAGGAGGGGGAAAGAGGCCAAAACGAGACGAAGGAGGGTGGAAGAGAGCGAAACGAGACGAAGGAGGGTGAAAGAGAGCGAAACGAGACGAAGGAGGGTGAAAGAGAGCGAAACGAGACGAAGGAGGGTGAAAGAGAGCGAAACGAGACGAAGGAGGGTGAAAGAGATCGAAACGAGACGAAGGAGGGTGAAAGAGAGCGAAACGAGAGGAAGGAGGGTGAAAGAGAGCGAAACGACACGAAGGAGGGTGAAAGAGAGTGAAACGAGACGAAGGAAGGTGAAAGAGAGCGAACCGAGACGAAGGATGGTGAAAGAGCGCGAAACGAGACGATGGAGAGTGGAAGAGAGCAAAACGAGGTGAAGGAGGCTGAAAGAGAGCGAAACGAGACGAAGGAGGGTGAAAGAGAGCGAAACGAGATGAAGGAGGGTGAAAAAGAGCGAAACGAGGCGAAGGACGGTGAAAGAGAGCGAAACGAGACGAAGGACGGTCAAACAGAGCGAAACGAGACGAAAGAGGGCGAAACGAGACGAAGGAGGGTGGAGGAGAGCGAAACGAGATGAAGGAGGGTCAAACAGAGCGAAACGAGACGAAGGAGGGTGAAAGAGGGCGAAACGAGACGAAGGAGGGTGAAAGAGAGCGAAACGAGACGAAGGGGGGGAAAGAGAGCGAAACGAGATGAAGGAGGGTGAAAGAGAGCGAAACGAGACGAAGGAGGGTGAAAGAGAGTGAAACGAGACGAAGGAAGGTGAAAGAGAGCGAACCGAGACGAAGGATGGTGAAAGAGGGCGAAACGAGACGATGGAGTGTGGAAGAGAGCAAAACGAGGTGAAGGAGGCTGAAAGAGAGCGAAACGAGACGAAGGAGGGTGAAAGAGAGCGAAACGAGACAAAGGAGGGTGAAAGAGAGCGAAACGAGGCGAAGGAGGGTGAAAGAGAGCAAAACGAGACGAAGGAGGGTCAAACAGAGCGAAACGAGACGAAGGAGGGTGAAAGAGGGCGAAACGAGACGGAGGAAGGTGAAAGAGATCGAAACGAGACGAAGGAGGGTGAAAGAGAGCCAAACGAGACGAAGGAGGGTGAAAGAGAGCGAAACAAGACAAAGGAGGGTGAAAGAAAGCAAGACGAGATGAAGGAGGGTAGAAGAGAGCAAAACGAGACGAAGGAGGGTCAAAGAGAGCGAAACGAGATGAAGAAGGGTGAAAGAGAGCGAAACGAGACGAAGGAGGGTGAAAGAGAGCGAAACGAGATGAAGAAGTGTGAAAGAGGGCGAAACGAGACGAAGGAGGGTTGAAGAGAACGAAACGAGACGAAGGGGTTCAAAGAGAGCGAAACGAGACGAAGGATGGTGAAAGAGAGCGAAACGAGACGAAGGACGGTGAAAAAGAGCGAAACGAGGCGAAGGACGGTGAAAGAGAGCGAAACGAGACGAAGGACGGTCAAACAGAGCGAAACGAGACGAAAGAGGGCGAAACGAGACGAAGGAGGGTGGAGGAGAGCGAAACGAGATGAAGGAGGGTCAAACAGAGCGAAACGAGACGAAGGAGGGTGAAAGAGGGCGAAACGAGACGAAGGAGGGTGAAAGAGAGCGAAACGAGACGAAGGGGGGGAAAGAGAGCGAAACGAGATGAAGGAGGGTGAAAGAGAGCGAAACGAGACGAAGGAGGGTGAAAGAGAGTGAAACGAGACGAAGGAAGGTGAAAGAGAGCGAACCGAGACGAAGGATGGTGAAAGAGGGCGAAACGAGACGATGGAGTGTGGAAGAGAGCAAAACGAGGTGAAGGAGGCTGAAAGAGAGCGAAACGAGACGAAGGAGGGTGAAAGAGAGCGAAACGAGACAAAGGAGGGTGAAAGAGAGCGAAACGAGGCGAAGGAGGGTGAAAGAGAGCAAAACGAGACGAAGGAGGGTAGAAGAGAGCGAAACGAGACGAAGGAGGGTCAAAGAGAGCGAAACGAGACGAAGAAGGGTGAAAGAGAGCGAAACGAGACGAAGGAGGGTGAAAGAGAGCGAAACGAGATGAAGAAGTGTGAAAGAGGGCGAAACGAGACGAAGGAGGGTCGAAGAGAACGAAACGAGACGAAAGGGTTCAAAGAGAGCGAAACGAGACGAAGGATGGTGAAAGAGAGCGAAACGAGACGAAGGAGGGTGAAAGAGAGTGAAACGAGACGAAGGAGGGTGAAAGAGAGCTAACAGAGACGAAGGAGGGTGAAAGAGAGCGAAACGAGATGAAGGAGGGTGAAAGAGAGCGAAACGAGATGCAGGAGGGTGAAAGAGAGCGAAACGAGACGAAGGAGTGTGAAAGAGAGCAAAACGAGACGAAGGAGGGTGAAAGAAAGCGAAACAAGATGAAGGAGGGTGAAAGAGAGCGAAACCAGATGAAGGAGGGTGTAAGAGAGCGAAACGAGACGAAGGAGCGTGAAAGAGAGCTAACCGAGACGAAGGAGGGTGAAAGAGAGCGACACGAGTAGAAGGAAGGTGAAAGAGAGCGAAACGAGACGAAGGAGGGTGAAAAAGAGCCAAACGAGACGAAGGAGGGTGAAAGAGAGCGAAACGAGATGAAGAAGCGTGAAAGAGGTCGAAACGAGACGGAGGAGGGTTGAAGAGAGCGAAACGAGACGAAGGAGGGTGAAAGAGAGCGTAACGAGTAGATGGAAGGTGAAAGAGAGCGAAACGAGACGAAGGAGGGTGAAAGAGAGCCAAACGAGACGAAGGAGGGTGAAAGAGAGCGAAACAAGACAAAGGAGGGTGAAAGAGAGCGAAACGAGACGAAGGAAGGTGAAACAGAGCGAAACGAGATGAAGGAGGGTGAAAGAGAGCGAAACGAGACGAAGGGGGGTGGAAGAGAGCTAAACGAGACGAAGGAGGGTGAAGGAGAGCGAAACGAGACAAAGGAGGGTGAAAGAGGGCGAAACGAGACGAAGGAGGGTGGAAGAGAGCGAAACGAGATGAAGGAGGGTGAAAGAGAGCGAAACGAGACGAAGGAGGGTGAAAGAGAGCTAAACGAGACGAAGGAGGGTGAAAGAGAGCGAAACGAGACGAAGGAGGGTGAAAGAGAGCGAAACGAGTAGATGGAAGGTGAAAGAGAGCGAAACGAGACGAAGGAGGGTGAAAGAGAGCCAAACGAGACGAAGGAGGGTGAAAGAGAGCGAAACAAGACAAAGGAGGGTGAAAGAGAGCGAAACGAGACGAAGGAAGGTGAAAGAGAGCGAAACGAGATGAAGGAGGGTGAAAGAGAGCGAAACGAGACGAAGGGGGGTGGAAGAGAGCTAACCGAGACGAAGGAGGGTGAAGGAGAGTGAAACGAGACAAAGGAGGGTGAAAGAGGGCGAAACGAGACGAAGGAGGGTGGAAGAGAGCGAAACGAGACGAAGGAGGGTGAAAGAGAGCGAAACGAGACGAAGGAGGGTGAAAGAGAGCGAAACGAGACGAAGGAGGGTGAAAGAGAGCGAAACGAGACGAAGGAGGGTGAAAGAGATCGAAACGAGATGAAGGAGGGTGAAAGAGAGCGAAACGAGACGAAGGAGGGTGAAAGAGAGCTAACCGACACGAAGGAGGGTGAAAGAGAGTGAAACGAGACGAAGGAAGGTGAAAGAGAGCGAACCGAGACGAAGGATGGTGAAAGAGCGCGAAACGAGACGATGGAGTGTGGAAGAGAGCAAAACGAGGTGAAGGAGGCTGAAAGAGAGCGAAACGAGACGAAGGAGGGTGAAAGAGAGCGAAACGAGACGAAGGAGGGTGAAAAAGAGCGAAACGAGGCGAAGGACGGTGAAAGAGAGCGAAACGAGACGAAGGACGGTCAAACAGAGCGAAACGAGACGAAAGAGGGCGAAACGAGACGAAGGAGGGTGGAGGAGAGCGAAACGAGATGAAGGAGGGTCAAACAGAGCGAAACGAGACGAAGGAGGGTGAAAGAGGGCGAAACGAGACGAAGGAGGGTGGAAGAGAGCAAAACGAGACGAAGGAGGGTGAAAGAGAACGAAACGAGACGAAGGGGGGGAAAGAGAGCGAAACGAGATGAAGGAGGGTGAAAGAGAGCGAAACGAGACGAAGGAGGGTGAAAGAGATCGAAACGAGACGAAGGAGGGTGAAAGAGAGCGAAACGAGACGAAGGAAGGTGAAAGAGAGCGAACCGAGACGAAGGATGGTGAAAGAGCGCGAAACGAGACGATGGAGTGTGGAAGAGAGCAAAACGAGGTGAAGGAGGCTGAAAGAGAGCGAAACGAGACGAAGGAGGGTGAAAGAGAGCGAAACGAGACGAAGGAGGGTGAAAAAGAGCGAAACGAGGCGAAGGACGGTGAAAGAGAGCGAAAAGAGACGAAGGACGGTCAAACAGAGCGAAACGAGACGAAAGAGGGCGAAACGAGACGAAGGAGGGTGGAGGAGAGCGAAACGAGATGAAGGAGGGTCAAACAGAGCGAAACGAGACGAAGGAGGGTGAAAGAGGGCGAAACGAGACGAAGGAGGGTGGAAGAGAGCGAAACGAGACGAAGGAGGGTGAAAGAGAGCGAAACGAGACGAAGGGGGGGAAAGAGAGCGAAACGAGATGAAGGAGGGTGAAAGAGAGCGAAACGAGACGAAGGAGGGTGAAAGAGATCGAAACGAGACGAAGGAGGGTGAAAGTGAGCGAAACGAGACGAAGGAGGGTGAAAGAGAGCTAACCGAGACGAAGGAGGGTGAAAGAGAGCGAAACGAGTAGAAGGAAGGTGAAAGAGAGTGGAACGAGATGAAGGAGGGTGAAAGAGAGCGAAACGACACGAAGGAGGGTTAAATAGAGTGAAACGAGACGAAGGAAGGTGAAAGAGAGCGAACCGAGACGAAGGATGGTGAAAGAGGGCGAAACGAGACGATGGAGTGTGGAAGAGAGCAAAACGAGGTGAAGGAGGCTGAAAGAGAGCGAAACGAGACGAAGGAGGGTGAAAGAGAGCGAAACGAGACAAAGGAGGGTGAAAGAGCGAAACGAGGCGAAGGAGGGTGAAAGAGAGCAAAACGAGATGAAGGAGGGTCAAACAGAGTGAAACGAGACGAAGGAGGGTGAAAGAGGGCGAAACGAGACGGAGGAAGGTGAAAGAGATCGAAACGAGACGAAGGAGGGTGAAAGAGAGCCAAACGAGACGAAGGAGGGTGAAAGAGAGCGAAACAAGACAAAGGAGGGTGAAAGAGAGCAAAACGAGATGAAGGAGGGTAGAAGAGAGCGAAACGAGACGAAGGAGGGTCAAAGAGAGCGAAACGAGACGAAGGAGGGTGAAAGAGAGCGAAACGAGACGAAGGAGGGTGAAAGAGAGCGAAACGAGATGAAGAAGTGTGAAAGAGGGCGAAACGAGACGAAGGAGGGTTGAAGAGAACGAAACGAGACGAAGGGGTTCAAAGAGAGCGAAACGAGACGAAGGATGGTGAAAGAGAGCGAAACGAGACGAAGGAGGGTGAAAGAGAGCGAAACGAGACGAAGGAGGGTGAAAAAGAGCGAAACGAGGCGAAGGACGGTGAAAGAGAGCGAAACGAGACGAAGGACGGTCAAACAGAGCGAAACGAGACGAAAGAGGGCGAAACGAGACGAAGGAGGGTGGAGGAGAGCGAAACGAGATGAAGGAGGGTCAAACAGAGCGAAACGAGACGAAGGAGGGTGAAAGAGGGCGAAACGAGACGAAGGAGGGTGGAAGAGAGCAAAACGAGACGAAGGAGGGTGAAAGAGAGCGAAACGAGACGAAGGGGGGGAAAGAGAGCGAAACGAGATGAAGGAGGGTGAAAGAGAGCGAAACGAGACGAAGGAGGGTGAAAGAGATCGAAACAAGACGAAGGAGGGTGAAAGAGAGCGAAACGAGACGAAGGAGGGTGAAAGAGAGCTAACCGAGACGAAGGAGGGTGAAAGAGAGTGAAACGAGTAGAAGGAAGGTGAAAGAGAGTGGAATGAGATGAAGGAGGGTGAAAGAGAGCGAAACGAGACGAAGGAGGGTTAAATAGAGTGAAACGAGACGAAGGAAGGTGAAAGAGAGTGAACCGAGACGAAGGAGGGTGAAGGAGAGCGAAACGAGACAAAGGAGGGGGAAAGAGGGCGAAACGAGACGAAGGAGGGTGGAAGAGAGCGAAACGAGACGAAGGAGGGTGAAAGAGAGCGAAACGAGACGAAGGAGGGTGAAAGAGAGCGAAACGAGACGAAGGAGGGTGAAAGAGAGCGAAACGAGACGAAGGAGGGTGAAAGAGATCGAAACGAGACGAAGGAGGGTGAAAGAGAGCGAAACGAGACGAAGGAGGGTGAAAGAGAGCTAACCGACACGGAGGAGGGTGAAAGAGAGTGAAACGAGACGAAGGAAGGTGAAAGAGAGCGAACCGAGACGAAGGATGGTGAAAGAGCGCGAAACGAGACGATGGAGTGTGGAAGAGAGCAAAACGAGGTGAAGGAGGCTGAAAGAGAGCGAAACGAGACGAAGGAGGGTGAAAGAGAGCGAAACGAGACGAAGGAGGGTGAAAAAGAGCGAAACGAGGCGAAGGACGGTGAAAGAGAGCGAAACGAGACGAAGGACGGTCAAACAGAGCGAAACGAGACGAAAGAGGGCGAAACGAGACGAAGGAGGGTGGAGGAGAGCGAAACGAGATGAAGGAGGGTCAAACAGAGCGAAACGAGACGAAGGAGGGTGAAAGAGGGCGAAACGAGACGAAGGAGGGTGGAAGAGAGCGAAACGAGACGAAGGAGGGTGAAAGAGAGCGAAACGAGACGAAGGGGGGGAAAGAGAGCGAAACGAGATGAAGGAGGGTGAAAGAGAGCGAAACGAGACGAAGGAGGGTGAAAGAGATCGAAACGAGACGAAGGAGGGTGAAAGTGAGCGAAACGAGACGAAGGAGGGTGAAAGAGAGCTAACCGAGACGAAGGAGGGTGAAAGAGAGCGAAACGAGTAGAAGGAAGGTGAAAGAGAGTGGAACGAGATGAAGGAGGGTGAAAGAGAGCGAAACGAGACGAAGGAGGGTGAAAGAGAGCGAAACGAGACAAAGGAGGGTGAAAGAGCGAAACGAGGCGAAGGAGGGTGAAAGAGAGCAAAACGAGATGAAGGAGGGTCAAACAGAGTGAAACGAGACGAAGGAGGGTGAAAGAGGGCGAAACGAGACGGAGGAAGGTGAAAGAGATCGAAACGAGACGAAGGAGGGTGAAAGAGAGCCAAACGAGACGAAGGAGGGTGAAAGAGAGCGAAACAAGACAAAGGAGGGTGAAAGAGAGCAAAACGAGATGAAGGAGGGTAGAAGAGAGCGAAACGAGACGAAGGAGGGTCAAAGAGAGCGAAACGAGACGAAGGAGGGTGAAAGAGAGCGAAACGAGACGAAGGAGGGTGAAAGAGAGCGAAACGAGATGAAGAAGTGTGAAAGAGGGCGAAACGAGACGAAGGAGGGTTGAAGAGAACGAAACGAGACGAAGGGGTTCAAAGAGAGCGAAACGAGACGAAGGATGGTGAAAGAGAGCGAAACGAGACGAAGGAGGGTGAAAGAGAGCGAAACGAGACGAAGGAGGGTGAAAAAGAGCGAAACGAGGCGAAGGACGGTGAAAGAGAGCGAAACGAGACGAAGGACGGTCAAACAGAGCGAAACGAGACGAAAGAGGGCGAAACGAGACGAAGGAGGGTGGAGGAGAGCGAAACGAGATGAAGGAGGGTCAAACAGAGCGAAACGAGACGAAGGAGGGTGAAAGAGGGCGAAACGAGACGAAGGAGGGTGGAAGAGAGCAAAACGAGACGAAGGAGGGTGAAAGAGAGCGAAACGAGACGAAGGGGGGGAAAGAGAGCGAAACGAGATGAAGGAGGGTGAAAGAGAGCGAAACGAGACGAAGGAGGGTGAAAGAGATCGAAACAAGACGAAGGAGGGTGAAAGAGAGCGAAACGAGACGAAGGAGGGTGAAAGAGAGCTAACCGAGACGAAGGAGGGTGAAAGAGAGTGAAACGAGTAGAAGGAAGGTGAAAGAGAGTGGAATGAGATGAAGGAGGGTGAAAGAGAGAGAAACGAGACGAAGGAGGGTTAAATAGAGTGAAACGAGACGAAGGAAGGTGAAAGAGAGTGAACCGAGACGAAGGAGGGTGAAGGAGAGCGAAACGAGACAAAGGAGGGGGAAAGAGGGCGAAACGAGACGAAGGAGGGTGGAAGAGAGCGAAACGAGACGAAGGAGGGTGAAAGAGAGCGAAACGAGACGAAGGAGGGTGAAAGAGAGCGAAACGAGACGAAGGAGGGTGAAAGAGAGCGAAACGAGACGAAGGAGGGTGAAAGAGATCGAAACGAGACGAAGGAGGGTGAAAGAGAGCGAAACGAGACGAAGGAGGGTGAAAGAGAGCTAACCGACACGGAGGAGGGTGAAAGAGAGTGAAACGAGACGAAGGAAGGTGAAAGAGAGCGAACCGAGACGAAGGATGGTGAAAGAGCGCGAAACGAGACGATGGAGTGTGGAAGAGAGCAAAACGAGGTGAAGGAGGCTGAAAGAGAGCGAAACGAGACGAAGGAGGGTGAAAGAGAGCGAAACGAGACGAAGGAGGGTGAAAAAGAGCGAAACGAGGCGAAGGACGGTGAAAGAGAGCGAAACGAGACGAAGGACGGTCAAACAGAGCGAAACGAGACGAAAGAGGGCGAAACGAGACGAAGGAGGGTGGAGGAGAGCGAAACGAGATGAAGGAGGGTCAAACAGAGCGAAACGAGACGAAGGAGGGTGAAAGAGGGCGAAACGAGACGAAGGAGGGTGGAAGAGAGCGAAACGAGACGAAGGAGGGTGAAAGAGAGCGAAACGAGACGAAGGGGGGGAAAGAGAGCGAAACGAGATGAAGGAGGGTGAAAGAGAGCGAAACGAGACGAAGGAGGGTGAAAGAGATCGAAATGAGACGAAGGAGGGTGAAAGTGAGCGAAACGAGACGAAGGAGGGTGAAAGAGAGCTAACCGAGACGAAGGAGGGTGAAAGAGAGCGAAACGAGTAGAAGGAAGGTGAAAGAGAGTGGAACGAGATGAAGGAGGGTGAAAGAGAGCGAAACGACATGAAGGAGGGTTAAATAGAGTGAAACGAGACGAAGGAAGGTGAAAGAGAGCGAACCGAGACGAAGGATGGTGAAAGAGGGCGAAACGAGACGATGGAGTGTGGAAGAGAGCAAAACGAGGTGAAGGAGGCTGAAAGAGAGCGAAACGAGACGAAGGAGGGTGAAAGAGAGCGAAACGAGACAAAGGAGGGTGAAAGAGAGCGAAACGAGGCGAAGGAGGGTGAAAGAGAGCAAAACGAGATGAAGGAGGGTCAAACAGAGCGAAACGAGACGAAGGAGGGTGAAAGAGGGCGAAACGAGACGGAGGAAGGTGAAAGAGATCGAAACGAGACGAAGGAGGGTGAAAGAGAGCCAAACGAGACGAAGGAGGGTGAAAGAGAGCGAAACGAGACGAAGGAGGGTGAAAGAGAGCGAAACGAGACGAAGGAGGGTGAAAGAGAGCGAAACGAGATGAAGAAGTGTGAAAGAGGGCGAAACGAGACGAAGGAGGGTTGAAGAGAACGAAACGAGACGAAGGGGTTCAAAGAGAGCGAAACGAGACGAAGGATGGTGAAAGAGAGCGAAACGAGACGAAGGAGGGTAAAAGAGAGTGAAACGAGACGAAGGAGGGTGAAAGAGAGCTAACAGAGACGAAGGAGGGAGAAAGAGGGCGAAACGAGACGATGGAGTGTGGAAGAGAGCAAAACGATGAGAAGGAGGCTGAAAGAGAGCGAAACGAGACGAAGAAGGGTTAAAGAGAGCGAAACGAGACGAAGGAGGGTGAAAGAGAGCGAAACGAGGCGAAGGAGGGTGAAAGAGAGCGAAACGAGACTAAGCAGGGTGAAAGAGAGTGAAACGAGACGAAGGAGGGTGAAAGAGAGCTAACAGAGACGAAGGAGGGAGAAAGAGGGCGAAACGAGACGATGGAGTGTGGAAGAGAGCAAAACGATGAGAAGGAGGCTGAAAGAGAGCGAAACGAGACGAAGAAGGGTTAAAGAGAGCGAAACGAGACGAAGGAGTGTGAAAGAAAGGGAAACGAGGCGAAGGAAGGTGAAAGAGAGCGAAACGAGATGAAGGAAGGTGAAAGAGAGCGAACCAAGACGAAGGAGGGTGAAAGAGGGTGAAATGAGACGATGGAGGGTGGAAGAGAGTGAAACGAGACGAAACAGGCTGAAAGAGAGCGAAACGAGATGAAGGAGGGTGAAAGAGTGCGAAACGAGATGAAGGAGGGTGAAAGAGAGCGAAACGAGATGAAGGAGGGTGAAAGAGAGCGAAACAAGATGAAGGAGGGTGAAAGAGAGTGAAACAAGACGAAGGAGGGAGAAAGAGAGTGAAACGAGGCGAAGGAAGGTGAAAGAGAGCAAAACGAGACAAAGGAGGGTGAAAGAGAGCGAAACGAGACGAAGGAAGGTGAAAGAGAGCGAAACGAGATGAAGGAGGGTGAAAGAGAGCGAAACGAGACGAAGGGGGGTGGAAGAGAGCTAACCGAGACGAAGGAGGGTGAAGGAGAGCGAAACGAGACAAAGGAGGGTGAAAGAGGGCGAAACGAGACGAAGGAGGGTGGAAGAGAGCGAAACGAGACGAAGGAGGGTGAAAGAGAGCGAAACGAGACGAAGGAGGGTGAAAGAGAGCGAATCGAGACGAAGGAGGGTGAAAGAGAGCGAAACGAGACGAAGGAGGGTGAAAGAGATCGAAACGAGACGAAGGAGGGTGAAAGAGAGCGAAACCAGATGAAGGAGGGTGTAAGAGAGCGAAACGAGACGAAGGAGCGTGAAAGAGAGCTAACCGAGACGAAGGAGGGTGAAAGAGAGCGACACGAGTAGAAGGAAGGTGAAAGAGAGCGAAACGAGACGAAGGAGGGTGAAAAAGAGCCAAACGAGACGAAGGAGGGTGAAAGAGAGCGAAACGAGATGAAGAAGCGTGAAAGAGGTCGAAACGAGACGGAGGAGGGTTGAAGAGAGCGAAACGAGACGAAGGAGGGTCAAAGAGAGCGAAACGAGACGAAGGAGGTTGAAAGAGAGCCAAACGAGACGAAGGAGGGTGAAAGAGAGCGAAACGAGACGAAGGTGGGTGAAAGAGAGCGTAACGAGTAGATGGAAGGTGAAAGAGAGCGAAACGAGACGAAGGAGGGTGAAAGAGAGCCAAACGAGATGAAGGAGGGTGAAAGAGAGCGAAACAAGACAAAGGAGGGTGAAAGAGAGCGAAACGAGACGAAGGAAGGTGAAAGAGAGCGAAACGAGATGAAGGAGGGTGAAAGAGAGCGAAACGAGACGAAGGGGGGTGGAAGAGAGCTAAACGAGACGAAGGAGAGTGAAGGAGAGCGAAACGAGACAAAGGAGGGTGAAAGAGGGCGAAACGAGACGAAGGAGGGTGGAAGAGAGCGAAACGAGACGAAGGAGGGTGAAAGAGAGCGAAACGAGACGAAGGAGGGTGAAAGAGAGCTAAACGAGACGAAGGAGGGTGAAAGAGAGCGAAACGAGACGAAGGAGGGTGAAAGAGAGTGAAACGAGTAGATGGAAGGTGAAAGAGAGCGAAACGAGACGAAGGAGGGTGAAAGAGAGCCAAACGAGACGAAGGAGGGTGAAAGAGAGCGAAACAACACAAAGGAGGGTGAAAGAGAGCGAAACGAGACGAAGGAAGGTGAAAGAGAGCGAAACGAGATGAAGGAGTGTGAAAGAGAGCGAAACGAGACGAAGGGGGGTGGAAGAGAGCTAACCGAGACGAAGGAGCGTGAAGGAGAGCGAAACGAGACAAAGGAGGGTGAAAGAGGGCGAAACGAGACGAAGGAGGGTGGAAGAGAGCGAAACGAGACGAAGGAGGGTGAAAGAGAGCGAAACGAGACGAAGGAGGGTGAAAGAGAGCGAAACGAGACGAAGGAGGGTGAAAGAGAGCGAAACGAACGAAGGAGGGTGAAAGAGATCGAAACGAGACGAAGGAGGGTGAAAGAGAGCGAAACGAGACGAAGGAGGGTGAAAGAGAGCTAACCGACACGAAGGAGGGTGAAAGAGAGTGAAACGAGACGAAGGAAGGTGAAAGAGAGCGAACCGAGACGAAGGATGGTGAAAGAGCGCGAAACGAGACGATGGAGTGTGGAAGAGAGCAAAACGAGGTGAAGGATGCTGAAAGAGAGCGAAACGAGACGAAGGAGGGTGAAAGAGAGCGAAACGAGACGAAGGAGGGTGAAAAAGAGCGAAACGAGGCGAAGGACGGTGAAAGGACGGTCAAACAGAGCGAAACGAGACGAAAGAGGGCGAAACGAGACGAAGGAGGGTGGAGGAGAGCGAAACGAGATGAAGGAGGGTCAAACAGAGCGAAACGAGACGAAGGAGGGTGAAAGAGGGCGAAACGAGACGAAGGAGGGTGGAAGAGAGCGAAACGAGACGAAGGAGGGTGAAAGAAAGCGAAACGAGACGAAGGGGGGGAAAGAGAGCGAAACGAGATGAAGGAGGGTGAAAGAGAGCGAAACGAGACGAAGGAGGGTGAAAGAGATCGAAACGAGACGAAGGAGGGTGAAAGAGAGCGAAACGAGACGAAGGAGGGTGAAAGAGAGCTAACCGAGACGAAGGAGGGTGAAAGAGAGCGAAACGAGTAGAAGGAAGGTGAAAGAGAGTGGAACGAGATGAAGGAGGGTGAAAGAGAGCGAAACGAGACGAAGGAGGGTTAAATAGAGTGAAACGAGACGAAGGAAGGTGAAAGAGAGTGAACCGAGACGAAGGAGGGTGAAGGAGAGCGAAACGAGACAAAGGAGGGGGAAAGAGGCCAAAACGAGACGAAGGAGGGTGGAAGAGAGCGAAACGAGACGAAGGAGGGTGAAAGAGAGCGAAACGAGACGAAGGAGGGTGAAAGAGAGCGAAACGAGACGAAGGAGGGTGAAAGAGAGCGAAACGAGACGAAGGAGGGTGAAAGAGATCGAAACGAGACGAAGGAGGGTGAAAGAGAGCGAAACGAGATGAAGGAGGGTGAAAGAGAGCGAAACGACACGAAGGAGGGTGAAAGAGAGTGAAACGAGACGAAGGAAGGTGAAAGAGAGCGAACCGAGACGAAGGATGGTGAAAGAGCGCGAAACGAGACGATGGAGAGTGGAAGAGAGCAAAACGAGGTGAAGGAGGCTGAAAGAGAGCGAAACGAGACGAAGGAGGGTGAAAGAGAGCGAAACGAGATGAAGGAGGGTGAAAAAGAGCGAAACGAGGCGAAGGACGGTGAAAGAGAGCGAAACGAGACGAAGGACGGTCAAACAGAGCGAAACGAGACGAAAGAGGGCGAAACGAGACGAAGGAGGGTGGAGGAGAGCGAAACGAGATGAAGGAGGGTCAAACAGAGCGAAACGAGACGAAGGAGGGTGAAAGAGGGCGAAACGAGACGAAGGAGGGTGAAAGAGAGCGAAACGAGACGAAGGGGGGGAAAGAGAGCGAAACGAGATGAAGGAGGGTGAAAGAGAGCGAAACGAGACGAAGGAGGGTGAAAGAGAGTGAAACGAGACGAAGGAAGGTGAAAGAGAGCGAACCGAGACGAAGGATGGTGAAAGAGGGCGAAACGAGACGATGGAGTGTGGAAGAGAGCAAAACGAGGTGAAGGAGGCTGAAAGAGAGCGAAACGAGACGAAGGAGGGTGAAAGAGAGCGAAACGAGACAAAGGAGGGTGAAAGAGAGCGAAACGAGGCGAAGGAGGGTGAAAGAGAGCAAAACGAGACGAAGGAGGGTCAAACAGAGCGAAACGAGACGAAGGAGGGTGAAAGAGGGCGAAACGAGACGGAGGAAGGTGAAAGAGATCGAAACGAGACGAAGGAGGGTGAAAGAGAGCGAAACGAGACGAAGAAGGGTTAAAGAGAGCGAAACGAGACGAAGGAGGGTGAAAGAGAGCGAAACGAGGCGAAGGAGGGTGAAAGAGAGCGAAACGAGACTAAGCAGGGTGAAAGAGAGTGAAACGAGACGAAGGAGGGTGAAAGAGAGCTAACAGAGACGAAGGAGGGAGAAAGAGGGCGAAACGAGACGATGGAGTGTGGAAGAGAGCAAAACGATGAGAAGGAGGCTGAAAGAGAGCGAAACGAGACGAAGAAGGGTTAAAGAGAGCGAAACGAGACGAAGGAGTGTGAAAGAAAGGGAAACGAGGCGAAGGAAGGTGAAAGAGAGCGAAACGAGATGAAGGAAGGTGAAAGAGAGCGAACCAAGACGAAGGAGGGTGAAAGAGGGTGAAATGAGACGATGGAGGGTGGAAGAGAGTGAAACG
Organism: Scyliorhinus torazame; assembly: GCF_047496885.1. Classification (NCBI taxonomy): domain Eukaryota; kingdom Metazoa; phylum Chordata; class Chondrichthyes; order Carcharhiniformes; family Scyliorhinidae; genus Scyliorhinus; species Scyliorhinus torazame. Next base: position 115,454 of record NC_092721.1, read on the forward strand.
AGACGAAACAGGCTGAAAGAGAGCGAAACGAGATGAAGGAGGGTGAAAGAGTGCGAAACGAGATGAAGGAGGGTGAAAGAGAGCGAAACGAGATGAAGGAGGGTGAAAGAGAGCGAAACAAGATGAAGGAGGGTGAAAGAGAGTGAAACAAGACGAAGGAGGGAGAAAGAGAGTGAAACGAGGCGAAGGAAGGTGAAAGAGAGCAAAACGAGACAAAGGAGGGTGAAAGAGAGCGAAACGAGACGAAGGAAGGTGAAAGAGAGCGAAACGAGATGAAGGAGGGTGAAAGAGAGCGAAACGAGACGAAGGGGGGTGGAAGAGAGCTAACCGAGACGAAGGAGGGTGAAGGAGAGCGAAACGAGACAAAGGAGGGTGAAAGAGGGCGAAACGAGACGAAGGAGGGTGGAAGAGAGCGAAACGAGACGAAGGAGGGTGAAAGAGAGCGAAACGAGACGAAGGAGGGTGAAAGAGAGCGAATCGAGACGAAGGAGGGTGAAAGAGAGCGAAACGAGACGAAGGAGGGTGAAAGAGATCGAAACGAGACGAAGGAGGGTGAAAGAGAGCGAAACCAGATGAAGGAGGGTGTAAGAGAGCGAAACGAGACGAAGGAGCGTGAAAGAGAGCTAACCGAGACGAAGGAGGGTGAAAGAGAGCGACACGAGTAGAAGGAAGGTGAAAGAGAGCGAAACGAGACGAAGGAGGGTGAAAAAGAGCCAAACGAGACGAAGGAGGGTGAAAGAGAGCGAAACGAGATGAAGAAGCGTGAAAGAGGTCGAAACGAGACGGAGGAGGGTTGAAGAGAGCGAAACGAGACGAAGGAGGGTCAAAGAGAGCGAAACGAGACGAAGGAGGTTGAAAGAGAGCCAAACGAGACGAAGGAGGGTGAAAGAGAGCGAAACGAGACGAAGGTGGGTGAAAGAGAGCGTAACGAGTAGATGGAAGGTGAAAGAGAGCGAAACGAGACGAAGGAGGGTGAAAGAGAGCCAAACGAGATGAAGGAGGGTGAAAGAGAGCGAAACAAGACAAAGGAGGGTGAAAGAGAGCGAAACGAGACGAAGGAAGGTGAAAGAGAGCGAAACGAGATGAAGGAGGGTGAAAGAGAGCGAAACGAGACGAAGGGGGGTGGAAGAGAGCTAAACGAGACGAAGGAGAGTGAAGGAGAGCGAAACGAGACAAAGGAGGGTGAAAGAGGGCGAAACGAGACGAAGGAGGGTGGAAGAGAGCGAAACGAGACGAAGGAGGGTGAAAGAGAGCGAAACGAGACGAAGGAGGGTGAAAGAGAGCTAAACGAGACGAAGGAGGGTGAAAGAGAGCGAAACGAGACGAAGGAGGGTGAAAGAGAGTGAAACGAGTAGATGGAAGGTGAAAGAGAGCGAAACGAGACGAAGGAGGGTGAAAGAGAGCCAAACGAGACGAAGGAGGGTGAAAGAGAGCGAAACAACACAAAGGAGGGTGAAAGAGAGCGAAACGAGACGAAGGAAGGTGAAAGAGAGCGAAACGAGATGAAGGAGTGTGAAAGAGAGCGAAACGAGACGAAGGGGGGTGGAAGAGAGCTAACCGAGACGAAGGAGCGTGAAGGAGAGCGAAACGAGACAAAGGAGGGTGAAAGAGGGCGAAACGAGACGAAGGAGGGTGGAAGAGAGCGAAACGAGACGAAGGAGGGTGAAAGAGAGCGAAACGAGACGAAGGAGGGTGAAAGAGAGCGAAACGAGACGAAGGAGGGTGAAAGAGAGCGAAACGAACGAAGGAGGGTGAAAGAGATCGAAACGAGACGAAGGAGGGTGAAAGAGAGCGAAACGAGACGAAGGAGGGTGAAAGAGAGCTAACCGACACGAAGGAGGGTGAAAGAGAGTGAAACGAGACGAAGGAAGGTGAAAGAGAGCGAACCGAGACGAAGGATGGTGAAAGAGCGCGAAACGAGACGATGGAGTGTGGAAGAGAGCAAAACGAGGTGAAGGATGCTGAAAGAGAGCGAAACGAGACGAAGGAGGGTGAAAGAGAGCGAAACGAGACGAAGGAGGGTGAAAAAGAGCGAAACGAGGCGAAGGACGGTGAAAGGACGGTCAAACAGAGCGAAACGAGACGAAAGAGGGCGAAACGAGACGAAGGAGGGTGGAGGAGAGCGAAACGAGATGAAGGAGGGTCAAACAGAGCGAAACGAGACGAAGGAGGGTGAAAGAGGGCGAAACGAGACGAAGGAGGGTGGAAGAGAGCGAAACGAGACGAAGGAGGGTGAAAGAAAGCGAAACGAGACGAAGGGGGGGAAAGAGAGCGAAACGAGATGAAGGAGGGTGAAAGAGAGCGAAACGAGACGAAGGAGGGTGAAAGAGATCGAAACGAGACGAAGGAGGGTGAAAGAGAGCGAAACGAGACGAAGGAGGGTGAAAGAGAGCTAACCGAGACGAAGGAGGGTGAAAGAGAGCGAAACGAGTAGAAGGAAGGTGAAAGAGAGTGGAACGAGATGAAGGAGGGTGAAAGAGAGCGAAACGAGACGAAGGAGGGTTAAATAGAGTGAAACGAGACGAAGGAAGGTGAAAGAGAGTGAACCGAGACGAAGGAGGGTGAAGGAGAGCGAAACGAGACAAAGGAGGGGGAAAGAGGCCAAAACGAGACGAAGGAGGGTGGAAGAGAGCGAAACGAGACGAAGGAGGGTGAAAGAGAGCGAAACGAGACGAAGGAGGGTGAAAGAGAGCGAAACGAGACGAAGGAGGGTGAAAGAGAGCGAAACGAGACGAAGGAGGGTGAAAGAGATCGAAACGAGACGAAGGAGGGTGAAAGAGAGCGAAACGAGATGAAGGAGGGTGAAAGAGAGCGAAACGACACGAAGGAGGGTGAAAGAGAGTGAAACGAGACGAAGGAAGGTGAAAGAGAGCGAACCGAGACGAAGGATGGTGAAAGAGCGCGAAACGAGACGATGGAGAGTGGAAGAGAGCAAAACGAGGTGAAGGAGGCTGAAAGAGAGCGAAACGAGACGAAGGAGGGTGAAAGAGAGCGAAACGAGATGAAGGAGGGTGAAAAAGAGCGAAACGAGGCGAAGGACGGTGAAAGAGAGCGAAACGAGACGAAGGACGGTCAAACAGAGCGAAACGAGACGAAAGAGGGCGAAACGAGACGAAGGAGGGTGGAGGAGAGCGAAACGAGATGAAGGAGGGTCAAACAGAGCGAAACGAGACGAAGGAGGGTGAAAGAGGGCGAAACGAGACGAAGGAGGGTGAAAGAGAGCGAAACGAGACGAAGGGGGGGAAAGAGAGCGAAACGAGATGAAGGAGGGTGAAAGAGAGCGAAACGAGACGAAGGAGGGTGAAAGAGAGTGAAACGAGACGAAGGAAGGTGAAAGAGAGCGAACCGAGACGAAGGATGGTGAAAGAGGGCGAAACGAGACGATGGAGTGTGGAAGAGAGCAAAACGAGGTGAAGGAGGCTGAAAGAGAGCGAAACGAGACGAAGGAGGGTGAAAGAGAGCGAAACGAGACAAAGGAGGGTGAAAGAGAGCGAAACGAGGCGAAGGAGGGTGAAAGAGAGCAAAACGAGACGAAGGAGGGTCAAACAGAGCGAAACGAGACGAAGGAGGGTGAAAGAGGGCGAAACGAGACGGAGGAAGGTGAAAGAGATCGAAACGAGACGAAGGAGGGTGAAAGAGAGCCAAACGAGACGAAGGAGAGTGAAAGAGAGCGAAACAAGACAAAGGAGGGTGAAAGAGAGCAAAACGAGATGAAGGAGGGTAGAAGAGAGCAAAACGAGACGAAGGAGGGTCAAAGAGAGCGAAACGAGACGAAGAAGGGTGAAAGAGAGCGAAACGAGACGAAGGAGGGTGAAAGAGAGCGAAACGAGATGAAGAAGTGTGAAAGAGGGCGAAACGAGACGAAGGAGGGTTGAAGAGAACGAAACGAGACGAAGGGGTTCAAAGAGAGCGAAACGAGACGAAGGATGGTGAAAGAGAGCGAAACGAGACGAAGGACGGTGAAAAAGAGCGAAACGAGGCGAAGGACGGTGAAAGAGAGCGAAACGAGACGAAGGACGGTCAAACAGAGCGAAACGAGACGAAAGAGGGCGAAACGAGACGAAGGAGGGTGGAGGAGAGCGAAACGAGATGAAGGAGGGTCAAACAGAGCGAAACGAGACGAAGGAGGGTGAAAGAGGGCGAAACGAGACGAAGGAGGGTGAAAGAGAGCGAAACGAGACGAAGGGGGGGAAAGAGAGCGAAACGAGATGAAGGAGGGTGAAAGAGAGCGAAACGAGACGAAGGAGGGTGAAAGAGAGTGAAACGAGACGAAGGAAGGTGAAAGAGAGCGAACCGAGACGAAGGATGGTGAAAGAGGGCGAAACGAGACGATGGAGTGTGGAAGAGAGCAAAACGAGGTGAAGGAGGCTGAAAGAGAGCGAAACGAGACGAAGGAGGGTGAAAGAGAGCGAAACGAGACAAAGGAGGGTGAAAGAGAGCGAAACGAGGCGAAGGAGGGTGAAAGAGAGCAAAACGAGACGAAGGAGGGTCAAACAGAGCGAAACGAGACGAAGGAGGGTGAAAGAGGGCGAAACGAGACGGAGGAAGGTGAAAGAGATCGAAACGAGACGAAGGAGGGTGAAAGAGAGCCAAACGAGACGAAGGAGGGTGAAAGAGAGCGAAACAAGACAAAGGAGGGTGAAAGAGAGCAAAACGAGATGAAGGAGGGTAGAAGAGAGCGAAACGAGACGAAGGAGGGTCAAAGAGAGCGAAACGAGACGAAGAAGGGTGAAAGAGAGCGAAACGAGACGAAGGAGGGTGAAAGAGAGCGAAACGAGATGAAGAAGTGTGAAAGAGGGCGAAACGAGACGAAGGAGGGTCGAAGAGAACGAAACGAGACGAAGGGGTTCAAAGAGAGCGAAACGAGACGAAGGATGGTGAAAGAGAGCGAAACGAGACGAAGGAGGGTGAAAGAGAGTGAAACGAGACGAAGGAGGGTGAAAGAGAGCTAACAGAGACGAAGGAGGGTGAAAGAGAGCGAAACGAGATGAAGGAGGGTGAAAGAGAGCGAAACGAGATGAAGGAGGGTGAAAGAGAGCGAAACGAGACGAAGGAGTGTGAAAGAGAGCAAAACGAGACGAAGGAGGGTGAAAGAGAGCGAAACAAGATGAAGGAGGGTGAAAGAGAGCGAAACCAGATGAAGGAGGGTGTAAGAGAGCGAAACGAGACGAAGGAGCGTGAAAGAGAGCTAACCGAGACGAAGGAGGGTGAAAGAGAGCGACACGAGTAGAAGGAAGGTGAAAGAGAGCGAAACGAGACGAAGGAGGGTGAAAAAGAGCCAAACGAGACGAAGGAGGGTGAAAGAGAGCGAAACGAGATGAAGAAGCGTGATAGAGGTCAAAACGAGACGGAGGAGGGTTGAAGAGAGCGAAACGAGACGAAGGAGGGTCAAAGAGAGCGAAACGAGACGAAGGAGGTTGAAAGAGAGCCAAACGAGACGAAGGAGGGTGAAAGAGAGCGAAACGAGACGAAGGTGGGTGAAAGAGAGCGTAACGAGTAGATGGAAGGTGAAAGAGAGCGAAATGAGACGAAGGAGGGTGAAAGAGAGCCAAACGAGACGAAGGAGGGTGAAAGAGAGCGAAACAAGACAAAGGAGGGTGAAAGAGAGCGAAACGAGACGAAGGAAGGTGAAAGAGAGCGAAACGAGATGAAGGAGGGTGAAAGAGAGCGAAACGAGACGAAGGGGGGTGGAAGAGAGCTAAACGAGACGAAGGAGGGTGAAGGAGAGCGAAACGAGACAAAGGAGGGTGAAAGAGGGCGAAACAAGACGAAGGAGGGTGATAGAGAGCGAAACGAGACGAAGGAGGGTGAAAGAGAGCGAAACGAGACGAAGGAGGGTGAAAGAGAGCTAAACGAGACGAAGGAGGGTGAAAGAGAGCGAAACGAGACGAAGGAGGGTGAAAGAGAGCGAAACGAGTAGATGGATGGTGAAAGAGAGCGAAACGAGACGAAGCAGGGTGAAAGAGAGCCAAACGAGACGAAGGAGGGTGAAAGAGAGCGAAACAAGACAAAGGAGGGTGAAAGAGAGTGAAACGAGACGAAGGAAGGTGAAAGAGAGCGAAACGAGATGAAGGAGGGTGAAAGAGAGCGAAACGAGACGAAGGGGGGTGGAAGAGAGCTAACCGAGACGAAGGAGGGTGAAGGAGAGCGAAACGAGACAAAGGAGGGTGAAAGAGGGCGAAACGAGACGAAGGAGGGTGGAAGAGAGCGAAACGAGACGAAGGAGGGTGAAAGAAAGCGAAACGAGACGAAGGAGGGTGAAAGAGAGCGTTACGAGACGAAGGAGGGTGAAAGAGAGCGAAACGAGACGAAGGAGGGTGAAAGAAAGCGAAACGAGACGAAGGAGGGTGAAAGAGAGCTAACCGACACGAAGGAGGGTGAAAGAGAGTGAAACGAGACGAAGGAAGGTGAAAGAGAGCGAACCGAGACGAAGGATGGTGAAAGAGCGCGAAACGAGACGATGGAGTGTGGAAGAGAGCAAAACGAGGTGAAGGAGGCTGAAAGAGAGCGAAACGAGACGAAGGAGGGTGAAAGAGAGCGAAACGAGACGAAGGAGGGTGAAAAAGAGCGAAACGAGGCGAAGGACGGTGAAAGAGAGCGAAACGAGATGAAGGACGGTCAAACAGAGCGAAACGAGACGAAAGAGGGCGAAACGAGACGAAGGAGGGTGGAGGAGAGCGAAACGAGATGAAGGAGGGTCAAACAGAGCGAAACGAGACGAAGGAGGGTGAAAGAGGGCGAAACGAGACGAAGGAGGGTGGAAGAGAGCGAAACGAGACGAAGGAGGGTGAAAGAGAGCGAAACGAGACGAAGGGGAGGAAAGAGAGCGAAACGAGATGAAGGAGGGTGAAAGAGAGCGAAACGAGACGAAGGAGGGTGAAAGAGATCGAAACGAGACGAAGGAGGGTGAAAGAGAGCGAAACGAGACGAAGGAGGGTGAAAGAGAGCTAACCGAGATGAAGGAGGGTGAAAGTGAGCGAAACGAGTAGAAGGAAGGTGAAAGAGAGTGGAACGAGATGAAGGAGGGTGAAAGAGAGCGAAACGAGACGAAGGAGGGTTAAATAGAGTGAAACGAGACGAAGGAAGGTGAAAGAGAGTGAACCGAGACAAAGGAGGGTGAAGGAGAGCGAAACGAGACAAAGGAGGGGGAAAGAGGGCGAAACGAGACGAAGGAGGGTGGAAGAGAGCGAAACGAGACGAAGGAGGGTGAAAGAGAGCGAAACGAGACGAAGGAGGGTGAAAGAGAGCGAAACGAGACGAAGGAGGGTGAAAGAGAGCGAAACGAGACGAAGGAGGGTGAAAGAGATCGAAACGAGACGAAGGAGGGTGAAAGAGAGCGAAACGAGACGAAGGAGGGTGAAAGAGAGCTAACCGACACGAAGGAGGGTGAAAGAGAGTTAAACGAGACGAAGGAAGGTGAAAGAGAGCGAACCGAGACGAAGGATGGTGAAAGGGCGCGAAACGAGACGATGGAGTGTGGAAGAGAGCAAAACGAGGTGAAGGAGGCTGAAAGAGAGCGAAACGAGACGAAGGAGGGTGAAAGAGAGCGAAACGAGACGAAGGAGGGTGAAAAAGAGCGAAACGAGGCGAAGGACGGTGAAAGAGAGCGAAACGAGACGATGGACGGTCAAACAGAGCGAAACGAGACGAAAGAGGACGAAACGAGACGAAGGAGGGTGGAGGAGAGCGAAACGAGATGAAGGAGGGTCAAACAGAGCGAAACGAGACGAAGGAGGGTGAAAGAGGGCGAAACGAGACGAAGGAGGGTGGAAAGAGCGAAACGAGACGAAGGAGGGTGAAAGAGAGCGAAACGAGACGAAGGGGGGGGAAAGAGAGCGAAACGAGATGAAGGAGGGTGAAAGAGAGCGAAACGAGACGAAGGAGGGTGAAAGAGATCGAAACGAGACGAAGGAGGGTGAAAGAGAGCGAAACGAGACGAAGGAGGGTGAAAGAGAGCTAACCGAGACGAAGGAGGGTGAAAGAGAGCGAAACGAGTTGAAGGAAGGTGAAAGAGAGTGGAACGAGATGAAGGAGGGTGAAAGAGAGCGAAACGACACGAAGGAGGGTTAAATAGAGTGAAACGAGACGAAGGAAGGTGAAAGAGAGCGAACCGAGACGAAGGATGGTGAAAGAGGGCGAAACGAGACGATGGAGTGTGGAAGAGAGCAAAACGAAGTGAAGGAGGCTGAAAGAGAGCGAAACGAGACGAAGGAGGGTGAAAGAGAGCGAAACGAGACAAAGGAGGGTGAAAGAGAGCGAAACGAGGCGAAGGAGGGTGAAAGAGAGCAAAACGAGACGAAGGAGGGTCAAACAGAGCGAAACGAGACGAAGGAGGGTGAAAGAGGGCGAAACGAGACGGAGGAAGGTGAAAGAGATCGAAACGAGACGAAGGAGGGTGAAAGAGAGCGAAACAAGACAAAGGAGGGTGAAAGAGAGCAAAACGAGATGAAGGAGGGTAGAAGAGAGCGAAACGAGACGAAGGAGGGTCAAAGAGAGCGAAACGAGACGAAGGAGGGTGAAAGAGAGCGAAACGAGACGAAGGAGGGTGAAAGAGAGCGAAACTAGATGAAGAAGTGTGAAAGAGGGCGAAACGAGACGAAGGAGGCTTGAAGAGAACGAAACGAGACGAAGGGGTTCAAAGAGAGCGAAACGAGACGAAGGATGGTGAAAGAGAGCGAAACGAGACGAAGGAGGGTGAAAGAGAGTGAAACGAGACGAAGGAGGGTGAAAGAGAGCTAACAGAGACGAAGGAGGGTGAAAGAGAGCGAAACGAGTAGATGGAAGGTGAAAGAGAGCGAAACGAGACGAAGGAGGGTGAAAGAGAGCGAAACAAGACAAAGGATGGTGAAAGAGAGCGAAACGAGACGAAGGAAGGTGAAAGAGAGCAAAATGAGACGAAGGAGGGTGAAAAAGAGCGAAACGAGACGAAGGAGGGTGAAAGTGAGCGAAACGAGATGAAGAAAGGTGAAAGAGGGCGAAACGAGACGAAGGAGGGTAGAAGAGAGCGAAACGAGACGAAGGAGGGTCAACGAGAGCGAAACGAGACGAAGGAGGGTGGAAGAGAGCAAAACGAGACGAAGGAGGGTGAAAGAGAGCTAACCGAGACGAAGGAGGGTGAAGGAGAGCGAAACGAGACAAAGGAGGGTGAAAGAGGGCGAAACGAGACGAAGGAGGGTGGAAGAGAGCGAAACGAGACGAAGGAGGGTGAAAGAGAGCGAAACGAGACGAAGGAGGGTGAAAGAGAGCGAAACGAGACGAAGGAGGGTGAAAGAGAGCGAAACGAGACGAAGGAGGGTGAAAGAGATCGAAACGAGACGAAGGAGGGTGAAAGAGATCGAAACGAGACGAAGGAGGGTGAAAGAGAGCTAACCGACACGAAGGAGGGTGAAAGAGAGTGAAACGAGACGAAGGAAGGTGAAAGAGAGCGAACCGAGACGAAGGATGGTGAAAGAGCGCGAAACGAGACGATGGAGTGTGGAAGAGAGCAAAACGAGGTGAAGGAGGCTGAAAGAGAGCGAAACGAGACGAAGGAGGGTGAAAGAGAGCGAAACGAGACGAAGGAGGGTGAAAAAGAGCGAAACGAGGCGAAGGACGGTGAAAGAGAGCGAAACGAGACGAAGGACGGTCAAACAGAGCGAAACGAGACGAAAGAGGGCGAAACGAGACGAAGGAAGGTGGAGGAGAGCGAAACGAGATGAAGGAGGGTCAACCAGAGCGAAACGAGACGAAGGAGGGTGAAAGAGGGCGAAACGAGACGAAGGAGGGTGGAAGAGAGCGAAACGAGACGAAGGAGGGTGAAAGAGAGCGAAACGAGACGAAGGGGGGGAAAGAGAGCGAAACGAGATGAAGGAGGGTGAAAGAGTGTGAAACGAGACGAAGGAGGGAGAAAGAGAGTGAAACGAGGCGAAGGAAGGTGAAAGAGAGCGAAACGAGACAAAGGAGGGTGAAAGAGAGCGAAACGAGACGAAGGAGGGTGAAAGAGAGCGAAACGAGACGAAGGAGGGTGAAAGAGAGCTAACCGACACGAAGGAGGGTGAAAGAGAGTGAACCGAGACGAAGGATGGTGAAAGAGAGCGAACCGAGACGAAGGATGGTGAAAGAGGGCGAAACGAGACGATGGAGTGTGGATGAGAGCAAAACGAGGTGAAGGAGGCTGAAAGAGAGCGAAACGAGACGAAGGAGGGTGAAAGAGAGCCAAACGAGGCGAAGGACGGTGGAAGAGAGCGAAACGAGATGAAGGAGGGTCAAACAGAGCGAAACGAGACGAAGGAGGGTGAAAGTGGGCGAAACGAGACGAAGGAGGGTGGAAGAGAGCGAACCGAGACGAAGGAGGGTGAAAGAGAGCGAAACGAGACGAAGGAGGGGGAAAGAGAGCGAAATGAGATGAAGGAGGGTGAAAGAGAGCGAAACGAGATGAAGGAGGGTGAAAGAGATCGAAACGAGACGAAGGAGGGTGAAAGAGAGCTAACCGAGACGAAGGAGGGTGAAAGAGAGCGAAACGAGTAGAAGGAAGGTGAAAGAGAGTGGAACGAGATGAAGGAGGGTGAAAGAGAGCGAAACGAGACGAAGGAGGGTGAAAAAGAGCGAAACGAGACGAAGAATGTTGAAAGAGAGCGAAACGAGACGAAGGAGTATGAAAGAAAGTGAAACGAGGCGAAGGAAGGTGAAAGAGAGCGAATCGAGACAAGGAAGGGTGAAAGAGAGCGAAACGAGATGAAGGAAGGTGAAAGAGAGCGAACCAAGACGAAGGAGGGTGAAAGAGGGTGAAATGAGACGATGGAGGGTGGAAGAGAGCGAAACGTGGTGAAGGAGGCTGAAAGAGAGCGAAACGAGACGAAGGAGGGTGAAAGAGAGCGAAACGAGACGAAGGAGGGTGAAAAAGAGCGAAACGAGGCGAAGGACGGTGAAAGAGAGCGAAACGAGACGAAGGACGGTCAAACAGAGCGAAACGAGACGAAAGAGGGCGAAACGAGACGAAGGAGGGTGGAGGAGAGCGAAACGAGATGAAGGAGGGTCAAACAGAGCGAAATGAGACGAAGGAGGGTGAAAGAGGGCGAAACGAGACGAAGGAGGGTGGAAGAGAGCGAAACGAGACGAAGGAGGGTGAAAGAGAGCGAAACGAGACGAAGGGGGGGAAAGAGAGCTAAACGAGATGAAGGAGGGTGAAAGAGAGCGAAACGAGACGAAGGAGGGTGAAAGAGATCGAAACGAGACGAAGGAGGGTGAAAGAGAGCGAAACGAGACGAAGGAGGGTGAAAGAGAGCTAACCGAGACGAAGGAGGGTGAAAGAGAGCGAAACGAGTAGAAGGAAGGTGAAAGAGAGTGGAACGAGATGAAGGAGGGTGAAAGAGAGCGAAACGAGACGAAGGAGGGTTAAATAGAGTGAAACGAGACGAAGGAAGGTGAAAGAGAGCGAACCGAGACGAAGGATGGTGAAAGAGGGCGAAACGAGACGATGGAGTGTGGAAGAGAGCAAAACGAGGTGAAGGAGGCTGAAAGAGAGCGAAACGAGACGAAGGAGGGTGAAAGAGAGCGAAACGAGACGAAGGAGGGGGAAAGAGAGCGAAATGAGATGAAGGAGGGTGAAAGAGAGCGAAACGAGATGAAGGAGGGTGAAAGAGATCGAAACGAGACGAAGGAGGGTGAAAGAGAGCTAACCGAGACGAAGGAGGGTGAAAGAGAGCGAAACGAGTAGAAGGAAGGTGAAAGAGAGTGGAACGAGATGAAGGAGGGTGAAAGAGAGCGAAACGAGACGAAGGAGGGTGAAAAAGAGCGAAACGAGACGAAGAAGGTTGAAAGAGAGCGAAACGAGACGAAGGAGTATGAAAGAAAGTGAAACGAGGCGAAGGAAGGTGAAAGAGAGCGAATCGAGACAAGGAAGGGTGAAAGAGAGCGAAACGAGATGAAGGAAGGTGAAAGAGAGCGAACCAAGACGAAGGAGGGTGAAAGAGGGTGAAATGAGACGATGGAGGGTGGAAGAGAGCGAAACGTGGTGAAGGAGGCTGAAAGAGAGCGAAACGAGACGAAGGAGGGTGAAAGAGAGCGAAACGAGACGAAGGAGGGTGAAAAAGAGCGAAACGAGGCGAAGGACGGTGAAAGAGAGCGAAACGAGACGAAGGACGGTCAAACAGAGCGAAACGAGACGAAAGAGGGCGAAACGAGACGAAGGAGGGTGGAGGAGAGCGAAACGAGATGAAGGAGGGTCAAACAGAGCGAAATGAGACGAAGGAGGGTGAAAGAGGGCGAAACGAGACGAAGGAGGGTGGAAGAGAGCGAAACGAGACGAAGGAGGGTGAAAGAGAGCGAAACGAGACGAAGGGGGGGAAAGAGAGCTAAACGAGATGAAGGAGGGTGAAAGAGAGCGAAACGAGACGAAGGAGGGTGAAAGAGATCGAAACGAGACGAAGGAGGGTGAAAGAGAGCGAAACGAGACGAAGGAGGGTGAAAGAGAGCTAACCGAGACGAAGGAGGGTGAAAGAGAGCGAAACGAGTAGAAGGAAGGTGAAAGAGAGTGGAACGAGATGAAGGAGGGTGAAAGAGAGCGAAACGAGACGAAGGAGGGTTAAATAGAGTGAAACGAGACGAAGGAAGGTGAAAGAGAGCGAACCGAGACGAAGGATGGTGAAAGAGGGCGAAACGAGACGATGGAGTGTGGAAGAGAGCAAAACGAGGTGAAGGAGGCTGAAAGAGAGCGAAACGAGACGAAGGAGGGTGAAAGAGAGCGAAACGAGACAAAGGAGGGTGAAAGAGAGCGAAACGAGGCGAAGGAGGGTGAAAGAGAGCAAAACGAGACGAAGGAGGGTCAAACAGAGCGAAACGAGACGAAGGAGGGTGAAAGAGGGCGAAACGAGACGGAGGAAGGTGAAAGAGATCGAAACGAGACGAAGGAGGGTGAAAGAGAGCCAAACGAGACGAAGGAGGGTGAAAGAGAGCGAAACAAGACAAAGGAGGGTGAAAGAGAGCAAAACGAGATGAAGGAGCGTAGAAGAGAGCGAAACGAGACGAAGGAGGGTCAAAGAGAGCGAAACGAGACGAAGGAGAGTGAAAAAGAGCGAAACGAGGCGAAGGACGGTGAAAGGGAGCGAAACGAGACGAAGGACGGTCAAACAGAGCGAAACGAGACGAAAGAGGGCGAAACGAGACGAAGGAGGGTGGAGGAGAGCGAAACGAGATGAAGGAGGGTCAAACAGAGCGAAACGAGACGAAGGAGGGTGAAAGAGGGCAAAACGAGACGAAGGAGGGTGGAAGAGAGCGAAACGAGACGAAGGAGGGTGAAAGAGAACGAAACGAGACGAAGGGGGGGAAAGAGAGCGAAACGAGATGAAGGAGGGTGAAAGAGAGCGAAACGAGACGAAGGAGGGTGAAAGAGATCGAAACGAGACGAAGGAGGGTGAAAGAGAGCGAAACGAGATGAAGGAGGGTGAAAGAGAGCTAACCGAGACGAAGGAGGGTGAAAGAGAGCGAAACGAGTAGAAGGAAGGTGAAAGAGAGTGGAACGAGATGAAGGAGGTTGAAAGAGAGCAAAACGAGACGAAGGAGGGTTAAATAGAGTGAAACGAGACGAAGGAAGGTGAAAGAGAGCTAACCGACACGAAGGAGGGTGAAAGAGAGTGAAACGAGACGAAGGAAGGTGAAAGAGAGCGAACCGAGACGAAGGATGGTGAAAGAGCGCGAAACGAGACGATGGAGTGTGGAAGAGAGCAAAACGAGGTGAAGGAGGCTGAAAGAGAGCGAAACGAGACGAAGGAGGGTGAAAGAGAGCGAAACGAGACGAAGGAGGGTGAAAGAGGGCGAAACGAGACGGAGGAAGGTGAAAGAGATCGAAACGAGACGAAGGAGGGTGAAAGAGAGCCAAACGAGACGAAGGAGGGTGAAAGAGAGCGAAACAAGACAAAGGAGGGTGAAAGAGAGCAAAACGAGATGAAGGAGCGTAGAAGAGAGCGAAACGAGACGAAGGAGGGTCAAAGAGAGCGAAACGAGACGAAGGAGAGTGAAAAAGAGCGAAACGAGGCGAAGGACGGTGAAAGGGAGCGAAACGAGACGAAGGACGGTCAAACAGAGCGAAACGAGACGAAAGAGGGCGAAACGAGACGAAGGAGGGTGGAGGAGAGCGAAACGAGATGAAGGAGGGTCAAACAGAGCGAAACGAGACGAAGGAGGGTGAAAGAGGGCAAAACGAGACGAAGGAGGGTGGAAGAGAGCGAAACGAGACGAAGGAGGGTGAAAGAGAGCGAAACGAGACGAAGGGGGGGAAAGAGAGCGAAACGAGATGAAGGAGGGTGAAAGAGAGCGAAACGAGACGAAGGAGGGTGAAAGAGATCGAAACGAGACGAAGGAGGGTGAAAGAGAGCGAAACGAGATGAAGGAGGGTGAAAGAGAGCTAACCGAGACGAAGGAGGGTGAAAGAGAGCGAAACGAGTAGAAGGAAGGTGAAAGAGAGTGGAACGAGATGAAGGAGGTTGAAAGAGAGCAAAACGAGACGAAGGAGGGTTAAATAGAGTGAAACGAGACGAAGGAAGGTGAAAGAGAGCTAACCGACACGAAGGAGGGTGAAAGAGAGTGAAACGAGACGAAGGAAGGTGAAAGAGAGCGAACCGAGACGAAGGATGGTGAAAGAGCGCGAAACGAGACGATGGAGTGTGGAAGAGAGCAAAACGAGGTGAAGGAGGCTGAAAGAGAGCGAAACGAGACGAAGGAGGGTGAAAGAGAGCGAAACGAGACGAAGGAGGGTGAAAAAGAGCGAAACGAGGCGAAGGACGGTGAAAGAGAGCGAAACGAGACGAAGGACGGTCAAACAGAGCGAAACGAGACGAAAGAGGGCGAAACGAGACGAAGGAGGGTGGAGGAGAGCGAAACGAGATGAAGGAGGGTCAAACAGAGCGAAACGAGATGAAGGAGGGTGAAAGAGGGCGAAACGAGACGAAGGAGGGTGGAAGAGAGCGAAACAAGACGAAGGAGGGTGAAAGAGAGCGAAACGAGACGAAGGGGGGGAAAGAGAGCGAAACGAGATGAAGGAGGGTGAAAGAGAGCGAAACGAGACGAAGGAGGGTGAAAGAGATCGAAACGAGACGAAGGAGGGTGAAAGAGAGCGAAACGAGACGAAGGAGGGTGAAAGAGAGCTAACCGAGACGAAGGAGGGTGAAAGAGAGCGAAACGAATAGAAGGAAGGTGAAAGAGAGTGGAACGAGATGAAGGAGGGTGAAAGAGAGCGAAACGAGACGAAGGAGGATTAAATAGAGTGAAACGAGACGAAGGTAGGTGAAAGAGAGCGAACCGAGACGAAGGATGGTGAAAGAGGGTGAAACGAGACGATGGAGTGTGGAAGAGAGCAAAACGAGGTGAAGGAGACTGAAAGAGAGCGAAACGAGACGAAGGAGGGTGAAAGAGAGCGAAACGAGACAAAGGAGGGTGAAAGAGAGCGAAACGAGGCGAAGGAGGGTGAAAGAGAGCAAAACGAGACGAAGGAGGGTCAAACAGAGCGAAACGAGACGAAGGAGGGTGAAAGAGGGCGAAACGAGACGGAGGAAGGTGAAAGAGATCGAAACGAGACGAAGGAGGGTGAAAGCGAGCCAAACGAGACGAAGGAGGGTGAAAGAGAGCGAAACAAGACAAAGGAGGGTGAAAGAGAGCAAAACGAGATGAAGGAGGGTAGAAGAGAGCGAAACGAGATGAAGGAGGGTTAAAAAGAGCGAAACGCGACGAAGGAGGGTGAAAGAGAGCGAAACGAGACGAAGGAGGGTGAAAGAGAGCGAAACGAGATGAAGAAGTGTGAAAGAGGGCGAAACGAGACGAAGGAGGGTTGAAGAGAACGAAACGAGATGAAGGGGTTCAAAGAGAGCGAAACGAGACGAAGGATGGTGAAAGAGAGCGAAACGAGACGAAGGAGGGTGAAAGAGAGTGAAACGAGACGAAGGAGGGTGAAAGAGAGCTAACAGAGACGAAGGAGGGTGAAAGAGAGCGAAACGAGTAGATGGAAGGTGAAAGAGAGCGAAACGAGACGAAGGAGGGTGAAAGAGAGCGAAACAAGACAAAGGAGGGTGAAAGAGAGCGAAACGAGACGAAGGAAGGTGAAAGAGAGCAAAACGAGACGAAGGAGGGTGAAAAAGAGCGAAACGAGACGAAGTAGGGTGAAAGAGAGCGAAACGAGATGAAGAAGGGTGAAAGAGGGCGAAACGAGACGAAGGAGTGTAGAAGAGAGCGAAACGAGACGAAGGAGGGTCAACGAGAGCGAAACGAGACGAAGGAGGGTGGAAGAGAGCAAAACGAGAAGAAGGAGGGTGAAAGAGAGCGAAACGAGACGAAGTAGGATGAAAGAGAGCGAAACGAGACGAAGGATTAGTGAAAGAGAGCGAAACGAGACGAAGGAGGGAGGAAGAGAGCGAAATGAGACGAAGAAGGGTGAAAGAGAGCGAAACGAGACGAAGGAGGGTGAAAAAGAGCGAAACGAGACGAAGAAGGTTGAAAGAGAGCGAAACGAGACGAAGGAGTATGAAAGAAAGTGAAACGAGGCGAAGGAAGGTGAAAGAGAGCGAATCGAGACAAGGAAGGGTGAAAGAGAGCGAAATGAGATGAAGGAAGGTGAAAGAGAGCGAACCAAGACGAAGGAGGGTGAATGAGGGTGAAATGAGACGATGGAGGGTGGAAGAGAGCGAAACGAGACGAAGCAGGCTGAAAGAGAGCGAAACGAGATGAAGGAGGGTTGAAGAGAACGAAACGAGATGAAGGGGTTCAAAGAGAGCGAAACGAGACGAAGGATGGTGAAAGAGAGCGAAACGAGACGAAGGAGGGTGAAAGAGAGTGAAACGAGACGAAGGAGGGTGAAAGAGAGCTAACAGAGACGAAGGAGGGTGAAAGAGAGCGAAACGAGTAGATGGAAGGTGAAAGAGAGCGAAACGAGACGAAGGAGGGTGAAAGAGAGCGAAACAAGACAAAGGAGGGTGAAAGAGAGCGAAACGAGACGAAGGAAGGTGAAAGAGAGCAAAACGAGACGAAGGAGGGTGAAAAAGGGCGATACGAGACGAAGGAGGGTGAAAGAGAGCGAAACGAGATGAAGAAGTGTGAAAGAGAGCAAAACGAGACGAAGGAGGGTCAAACAGAGCGAAACGAGACGAAGGAGGGTGAAAGAGGGCGAAACGAGACGGAGGAGGGTGAAAGAGATCGAAACGAGACGAAGGAGGGTGAAAGAGAGCCAAACGAGACGAAGGAGGGTGAAAAAGAGCGAAACAAGACAAAGGAGGGTGAAAGAGAGCAAAACGAGATGAAGGAGGGTAGAAGAGAGCGAAACGAGATGAAGGAGGGTTAAAGAGAGCGAAACGAGACGAAGGAGGGTGAAAGAGAGCGAAACGAGACGAAGGAGGGTGAGAGAGAGCGAAACGAGATGAAGAAGTGTGAAAGAGGGCGAAACGAGACGAAGGAGGGTTGAAGAGAACGAAACGAGATGAAGGGGTTCAAAGAGAGCGAAACGAGACGAAGGATGGTGAAAGAGAGCGAAACGAGACGAAGGAGGGTGAAAGAGAGTGAAACGAGACGAAGGAGGGTGAAAGAGAGCTAACAGAGACGAAGGAGGGTGAAGGAGAGCGAAACGAGTAGATGGAAGGTGAAAGAGAGCGAAACGAGACGAAGGAGGGTGAAAGAGAGCGAAACAAGACAAAGGAGGGTGAAAGAGAGCGAAACGAGACGAAGGAAGGTGAAAGAGAGCAAAACGAGACGAAGGAGGGTGAAAAAGAGCGAAACGAGACGAAGGAGGGTGAAAGAGAGCGAAACGAGATGAAGAAGGGTGAAAGAGGGCGAAACGAGACGAAGGAGGGTAGAAGAGAGCGAAACGAGACGAAGGAGGGTCAACGAGAGCGAAACGAGACGAAGGAGGGTGGAAGAGAGCAAAACGAGAAGAAGGAGGGTGAAAGAGAGCGAAACGAGACGAAGTAGGATGAAAGAGAGCGAAACGAGACGAAGGATTAGGGAAAGAGAGCGAAACGAGACGAAGGAGGGAGGAAGAGAGCGAAATGAGACGAAGAAGGGTGAAAGAGAGCGAAACGAGACGAAGGAGGGTGAAAAAGAGCGAAACGAGACGAAGAAGGTTGAAAGAGAGCGAAACGAGACGAAGGAGTATGAAAGAAAGTGAAACGAGGCGAAGGAAGGTGAAAGAGAGCGAATCGAGACAAGGAAGGGTGAAAGAGAGCGAAATGAGATGAAGGAAGGTGAAAGAGAGCGAACCAAGACGAAGGAGGGTGAATGAGGGTGAAATGAGACGATGGAGGGTGGAAGAGAGCGAAACGAGACGAAGCAGGCTGAAAGAGAGCGAAACGAGATGAAGGAGGGTTGAAGAGAACGAGACGAGATGAAGGGGTTCAAAGAGAGCGAAACGAGACGAAGGATGGTGAAAGAGAGCGAAACGAGACGTAGGAGGGTGAAAGAGAGTGAAACGAGACGAAGGAGGGTGAAAGAGAGCTAACAGAGACGAAGGAGGGTGAAAGAGAGCGAAACGAGTAGATGGAAGGTGAAAGAGAGCGAAACGAGACGAAGGAGGGTGAAAGAGAGCGAAACAAGACAAAGGAGGGTGAAAGAGAGCGAAACGAGACGAAGGAAGGTGAAATAGAGCAAAACGAGACGAAGGAGGGTGAAAAAGGGCGATACGAGACGAAGGAGGGTGAAAGAGAGCGAAACGAGATGAAGAAGTGTGAAAGAGGGCGAAACGAGACGAAGGAGGGTTGAAGAGAACGAAACGAGATGAAGGGGTTCAAAGAGAGCGAAACGAGACGAAGGATGGTGAAAGAGAGCGAAACGAGACGAAGCAGGGTGAAAGAGAGTGAAACGAGACGAAGGAGGGTGAAAGAGAGCTAACAGAGACGAAAGAGGGTGAAAGAGAGCGAAACGAGTAGATGGAAGGTGAAAGAGAGCGAAACGAGACGAAGGAGGGTGAAAGAGAGCGAAACAAGACAAAGGAGGGTGAAAGAGAACGAAACGAGAAGAAGGAAGGTGAAAGAGAGCAAAACGAGACGAAGGAGGGTGAAAAAGAGCGAAACGAGACGAAGGAGGGTGAAAGAGAGCGAAACGAGATGAAGAAGGGTGAAAGAGTGCGAAACGAGACGAAGGAGGGTAGAAGAGAGCGAAACGAGACGAAGGAGGGTCAACGAGAGCGAAACGAGACGAAGGAGGGTGGAAGAGAGCAAAACGAGACGAAGGAGGGTGAAAGAGAGCGAAACAAGACGAAGTAGGATGAAAGAGAGCGAAACGAGACGAAGGATTAGTGAAAGAGAGCGAAACGAGACGAAGGAGGGAGGAAGAGAGCGAAATGAGACGAAGAAGGGTGAAAGAGAGCGAAACGAGACGAAGGAGGGTGAAAAAGAGCGAAACGAGACGAAGAAGGTTGAAAGAGAGCGAAACGAGACGAAGGAGTATGAAAGAAAGTGAAACGAGGCGAAGGAAGGTGAAAGAGAGCGAATCGAGACAAGGAAGGGTGAAAGAGAGCGAAAAGAGATGAAGGAAGGTGAAAGAGAGCGAACCAAGACGAAGGAGGGTGAAAGAGGGTGAAATGAGACGATGGAGGGTGGAAGAGGGCGAAACGAGACGAAGCAGGCTGAAAGAGAGCGAAACGAGATGAAGGAGGGTGAAAGAGTGCGAAACGAGATGAAGGAGGGTGAAAGAGAACGAAACGAGATGAAGGAGGGTGGAAGAGAGCGAAACAAGATGAAGGAGGGTGAAAGAGTGTGAAACGAGACGAAGGAGGGAGAAAGAGAGTGAAACGAGGCGAAGGAAGGTGAAAGAGAGCGAAACGAGACAAAGGAGGGTGAAAGAGAGCGAAACGAGACGAAGGAGGGTGAAAGAGAGCGAAACGAGACGAAGGAGGGTGAAAGAGAGCTAACCGACACGTAGGAGGGTGAAAGAGAGCGAACCGAGACGAAGGATGGTGAAAGAGAGCGAACCGAGACGAAGGACGGTGAAAGAGGGCGAAACGAGATGATGGAGTGTGGATGAGAGCAAAACGAGGTGAAGGAGGCTGAAAGAGAGCGAAACGAGACGAAGGAGGGTTAAAGAGAGCGAAACGAGACGAAGGAGGGTGAAAGAGAGCCAAACGAGGCGAAGGACGGTGGAAGAGAGCGAAACGAGATGAAGGAGGGTCAAACAGAGCGAAACGAGACGAAGGAGGGTGAAAGTGGGCGAAACGAGACGAAGGAGGGTGGAAGAGAGCGAACCGAGACGAAGGAGGGTGAAAGAGAGCGAAACGAGACGAAGGAGGGGGAAAGAGAGCGAAATGAGATGAAGGAGGGTGAAAGAGAGCGAAACGAGATGAAGGAGGGTGAAAGAGATCGAAACGAGACGAAGGAGGGTGAAAGAGAGCGAAACGAGATGAAGGAGGGTGAAAGAGAGCTAACCGAGACGAAGGAGGGTGAAAGAGAGCGAAACGAGTAGAAGGAAGGTGAAAGAGAGTGGAACGAGATGAAGGAGGGTGAAAGAGAGCGAAACGAGACGAAGGAGGGTGAAAAAGAGCGAAACGAGACGAAGAAGGTTGAAAGAGAGCGAAACGAGACGAAGGAGTATGAAAGAAAGTGAAACGAGGCGAAGGAAGGTGAAAGAGAGCGAATCGAGACAAGGAAGGGTGAAAGAGAGCGAAACGAGATGAAGGAAGGTGAAAGAGAGCAAACCAAGACGAAGGAGGGTGAAAGAGGGTGAAATGAGACGATGGAGGGTGGAAGAGAGCGAAACGAGACGAAGCAGGCTGAAAGAGAGCGAAACGAGATGAAGGAGGGTGAAAGAGTGCGAAACGAGATGAAGGAGGGTGAAAGAGAACGAAACGAGATGAAGGAGGGTGGAAGAGAGCGAAACAAGATGAAGGCGGGTGAAAGAGTGTGAAACGAGACGAAGGAGGGAGAAAGTGAGTGAAACGAGGCGAAGGAAGGTGAAACAGAGCGAAACGAGACAAAGGAGGGTGAAAGAGAGCGAAACGAGACGAAGGAGGGTGAAAGTGAGCGAAACGAGACGAAGGAGGGTGAAAGAGAGCTAACCGACACGAAGGAGGGTGAAAGAGAGCCAAACGAGGCGAAGGACGGTGAAAGAGAGCGAAACGAGACGAAGGAGGGTCAAACAGAGCGAAACGAGACGAAGGAGGGTGAAAGAGGGCGAAACGAGACGAAGGAGGGTGGAAGAGAGCGAAACGAGATGAAGGAGGGTCAAACAGAGCGAAACGAGACGAAGGAGGGTGAAAGTGGGCGAAACGAGACGAAGGAGGGTGGAAGAGAGCGAAACGAGATGAAGGAGGGTGAAAGAGAGCGAAACGAGACGAAGTAGGGGGAAAGAGAGCGAAACGAGATGAAGGAGGGTGAAAGAGAGCGAAACGAGACGAAGGAGGGTGAAAGAGATCGAAACGAGACGAAGGAGGGTGAAAGAGAGCGAAACGAGATGAAGGAGGGTGAAAGAGAGCTAACCGAGACGAAGGAGGGTGAAAGAGAGCGAAACGAGTAGAAGGAAGGTGAAAGAGAGTGGAACGAGATGAAGGAGGGTGAAAGAGAGCGAAACGAGAAGAAGGAGGGTTAAAGAGAGTGAAACGAGACGAAGGAAGGTGAAAGAGAGCGAACCGAGACGAAGGATGGTGAAAGAGGGCGAAACGAGACGATGGAGTGTGGAAGAGAGCAAAACGAGGTGAAGGAGGCTGAAAGAGAGCGAAACGAGACGAAGGAGGGTGGAAGAGGGCGAAACGAGACGAAGGAGGGTGGAAGAGAGCGAAACGAGATGAAGGAGGGTCAAACAGAGCGAAACGAGACGAAGGAGGGTGAAAGTGGGCGAAACGAGACGAAGGAGGGTGGAAGAGAGCGAAACGAGACGAAGGAGGGTGAAAGAGAGCGAAACGAGACGAAGTAGGGGGAAAGAGAGCGAAATGAGATGAAGGAGGGTGAAAGAGAGCGAAACGAGACGAAGGAGGGTGAAAGAGATCGAAACCAGACGAAGGAGGGTGAAAGAGAGCGAAACGAGATGAAGGAGGGTGAAAGAGAGCTAACCGAGACGAAGGAGGGTGAAAGAGAGCGAAACGAGTAGAAGGAAGGTGAAAGAGAGTGGAACGAGATGAAGGAGGGTGAAAGAGAGCGAAACGAGAAGAAGGAGGGTTAAAGAGAGTGAAACGAGACGAAGGAAGGTGAAAGAGAGCGAACCGAGACGAAGGATGGTGAAAGAGGGCGAAACGAGACGATGGAGTGTGGAAGAGAGCAAAACGAGGTGAAGGAGGCTGAAAGAGAGCGAAACGAGACGAAGGAGGGTGAAAGAGAGCGAAACGAGACAAAGGAGGGTGAAAGAGAGCGAAACGAGGCGAAGGAGGGTGAAAGAGAGCAAAACGAGACGAAGGAGGGTTAAACAGAGCGAAACGAGACGAAGGAGGGTGAAAGAGGGCGAAACGAGACGAAGGAAGGTGAAAGAGATCGAAACGAGACGAAGGAGGGTGAAAGAGAGACAAACGAGACGAAGGAGGGTGAAAGAGAGCGAAACAAGACAAAGGAGGGTGAAAGAGAGCAAAACGAGATGAAGGAGGGTAGAAGAGAGCGAAACGAGACGAAGGAGGGTCAAAGAGAGCGAAACGAGACGAAGGAGGGTCAAAGAGAGCGAAACGAGACGAAGGAGGGTGAAAGAGAGCGAAACGAGATGAAGAAGGGTGAAAGAGGACGAAACGAGACGAAGGAGGGTTGAAGAGAGCGAAACGAGACGAAGGGGGTTCAAAGAGAGCGAAACGAGACGAAGGATGGTGAAAGAGAGCGAAACGAGACGAAGGAGGGTGAAAGAGAGTGAAACGAGACGAAGGAGGGTGAAAGAGAGCTAACAGAGACGAAGGAGGGTGAAAGAGAGCGAAACGAGTAGATGGAAAGTGAAAGAGAGCGAAACGAGACGAAGGAGGGTGAAAGAGAGCGAAACAAGACAAAGGAGGGTGAAAGAGAGCGAAACGAGATGAAGGAAGGTGAAAGAGAGCAAAACGAGACGAAGGAGGGTGAAAAAGAGCGAAACGAGACGAAGGAGGGTGAAAGAGAGCGAAACGAGATGAAGAAGGGTGAAAGAGGGCGAAACGAGACAAAGGAGGGTAGAAGAGAGCGAAACGAGACGAAGGAGGGTCAACGAGAGCGAAACGAGACGAAGGAGGGTGGAAGAGAGCAAAACGAGACGAAGGAGGGTGAAAGAGAGCGAAACGAGACGAAGTAGGATGAAAGAGAGCGATATGAGACGAAGGAGGGTGAAAGAGAGCGAAACGAGACGAAGGAGAGAGGAAGAGAGCGAAATGAGACGAAGAAGGGTGAAAGAGAGCGAAACGAGACGAAGGAGGGTGAAAAAGAGCGAAACGAGACGAAGAAGGTTGAAAGAGAGCGAAACGAGACGAAGGAGTGTGAAAGAAAGTGAAACGAGGCGAAGGAAGGTGAAAGAAAGCGAATTGAGACAAAGAAGGGTGAAAGAGAGCGAAACGAGATGAAGGAAGGTGAAAGAGAGCGAAACGAGACGAAGAAGGGTGAAAGAGAGTGAAACGAGACGAAGGATGGTGAAAGAGAGCGAACCGAGACGAAGGATGGTGAAAGAGGGCGAAACGAGACGATGGAGTGTGGATGAGAGCAAAACGAGGTGAAGGAGGCTGAAAGAGAGCGAAACGAGACGAAGGAGGTTTAAAGAGAGCGAAACGAGACGAAGGAGGGTGAAAGAGAGCCAAACGAGGCGAAGGACGGTGGAAGAGAGCGAAACGAGATGAAGGAGGGTCAAACAGAGCGAAACGAGACGAAGGAGGGTGAAAGTGGGCGAAACGAGACGAAGGAGGGTGGAAGAGAGCGAACCGAGACGAAGGAGGGTGAAAGAGAGCGAAACGAGACGAAGGAGGGGGAAAGAGAGCGAAATGAGATGAAGGAGGGTGAAAGAGAGCGAAACGAGATGAAGGAGGGTGAAAGAGAGTGAAACGAGACGAAGGAGGGTGAAAGAGAGCTAACAGAGACGAAGGAGGGTGAAAGAGAGCGAAACGAGTAGATGGAAGGTGAAAGAGATCGAAACGAGACGAAGGAGGGTGAAAGAGAGCGAAACAAGACAAAGGAGGGTGAAAGAGAGCGAAACGAGACGAAGGAAGGTGAAAGAGAGCAAAACGAGACGAAGGAGGGTGAAAAAGAGCGAAACGAGACGAAGGAGAGTGAAAGAGAGCGAAACGAGATGAAGAAGGGTGAAAGAGGGCGAAACGAGACGAAGGAGGGTAGAAGAGAGCGAAACGAGACGAAGGAGGGTCAACGAGAGCGAAACGAGACGAAGGAGGGTGGAAGAGAGCAAAACGAGACGAAGGAGGGTGAAAGAGAGCGAAACGAGACGAAGTAGGATGAAAGAGAGCGATACGAGACGAAGGAGGGTGAAAGAGAGCGAAACGAGACGAAGGAGAGAGGAAGAGAGCGAAATGAGACGAAGAAGGTTGAAAGAGAGCGAAACGAGACGAAGGAGGGTGAAAAAGAGCGAAACGAGACGAAGAAGGTTGAAAGAGAGCGAAACGAGACGAAGGAGTGTGAAAGAAAGTGAAACGAGGCGAAGGAAGGTGAAAGAAAGCGAATTGAGACAAAGAAGGGTGAAAGAGAGCGAAACGAGATGAAGGAAGGTGAAAGAGAGCGAAACGAGACGAAGAAGGGTGAAAGAGAGTGAAACGAGACGAAGGAGGGTGAAAGAGAGCTAACAGAGACGAAGGAGGGTTAAAGAGAGTGAAACGAGACGAAGGAAGGTGAAAGAGAGCGAACCGAGACGAAGGATGGTGAAAGAGGGCGAAACGAGTCGATGGAGTGTGGAAGAGAGCAAAACGAGGTGAAGGAGGCTGAAAGAGAGCGAAACGAGACGAAGGAGGGTGAAAGAGAGCGAAACGAGACAAAGGATGGTGAAAGACAGCGAAACGATGCGAAGGAGGGTGAAAGAGAGCAAAACGAGACGAAGGAGGGTCAAACAGAGCGAAACGAGATGAAGGAGGGTGAAAGAGGGCGAAATGAGACGAAGGAAGGTGAAAGAGATCGAAACGAGACGAAGGAGGGTGAAAGAGAGCCAAAAGAGACGAAGGAGGGTGAAAGAGAGCGAAACAAGACAAAGGAGGGTGAAAGAGAGCAAAACGAGATGAAGGACGGTAGAAGAGAGCGAAACGAGACGAAGGAGGGTCAAAGAGAGCGAAACGAGACGAAGGAGGGTGAAAGAGAGCGAAACGAGACGAAGGAGGGTTGAAGAGAGCGAAACGAGACGAAGGGGTTCAAAGAGAGCGAAACGAGACGAAGGATGGTGAAAGAGAGCGAAACGAGACGAAGGAGGGTGAAAGAGAGTGAAACGAGACGAAGGAGGGTGAAAGAGAGCTAACAGAGACGAAGGAGGGTGAAAGAGAGCGAAACGAGTAGATGGAAGGTGAAAGAGAGCGAAACGAGACGAAGGAGGGTGAAAGAGAGCGAAACAAGACAAAGGAGGGTGAAAGAGAGCGAAACGAGACGAAGGAAGGTGAAAGAGAGCAAAACGAGACGAAGGAGGGTGAAAAAGAGCGAAACGAGACGAAGGAGGGTGAAAGAGAGCGAAACGAGATGAAGAAGGGTGAAAGAGGGCGAAACGAGACGAAGGAGGGTAGAAGAGAGCGAAACGAGACGAAGGAGGGTCAACGAGAGCGAAACGAGACGAAGGAGGGTGGAAGAGAGCAAAACGAGACGAAGGAGGGTGAAAGAGAGCGAAACGAGACGAAGTAGGATGAAAGAGAGCGAAACGAGACGAAGGAGGGTGAAAGAGAGCGAAACGAGACGAAGGAGAGAGGAAGAGAGCGAAATGAGACGAAGAAGGGTGAAAGAGAGTGAAACGAGACGAAGGAGGGTGAAAAAGAGCGAAACGAGACGAAGAAGGTTGAAAGAGAGCGAAACGAGACGAAGGAGTGTGAAAGAAAGTGAAACGAGGCGAAGGAAGGTGAAAGAAAGCGAATCGAGACAAAGAAGGGTGAAAGAGAGCGAAACGAGACGAAGGAGGGTGAAAGAGAGCTAACCAACACGAAGGAGCGTGAAAGAGAGTGAAACGAGACGAAGGAAGGTGAAAGAGAGCGAACCGAGACGAAGGATGGTGAAAGAGGGCGAAACGAGACGATGGAGTGTGGAAGAGAGCAAAACGAGGTGAAGGAGGCTTAAAGAGAGCGAAACGAGACGAAGGAGGGTGAAAGAGAGCGAAACGAGACGAAGGAGGGTGAAAGAGAGCGAAACAAGGCGAAGGACGGTGAAAGAGAGCGAAACGAGACGAAGGAGGGTCAAACAGAGCGAAACGTGACGAAGGAGGGTGAAAGAGGGCGAAACGAGACGAAGGAAGGTGGAAGAGAGCGAAACGAGATGAAGGAGGGACAAACAGAGCGAAACGAGACGAAGGAGGGTGAAAGAGGGCGAAACGAGACGAAGGAGGGGGGAAGAGAGCGAAACGAGACGAAGGATGGTGAAAGAGAGCGAAACGAGATGAAGGAGGGACAAACAGAGCGAAACGAGATGAGGGAGGGTGAAAGAGAGCTAACCGAGACGAAGGAGGGTGAAAGAGAGCGAAACGAGTAGAAGGAAGGTGAAAGAGAGTGGAACGAGATGAAGGAGGGTGAAAGAGAGCGAAACGAGACGAAGGAGGGCTAAAGAGAGTGAAACGAGACGAAGGAAGGTGAAAGAGAGCGAACCGAGACGAAGGATGGTGAAAGAGGGCGAAACGAGACGATGGAGTGTGGAAGAGAGCAAAACGAGGTGAAGGAGGCTGAAAGAGAGCGAAACGAGACGAAGGAGGGTGAAAGAGAGAGAAACGAGACAAAGGATGGTGAAAGAGAGCGAAACGAGACGAAGGAGGGTGAAAGAGAGTGAAACGAGACGAAGGAGGGTGAAAGAAAGCTAACAGAGACGAAGGAGGGTGAAAGAGAGCGAAACGAGTAGATGGAAGGTGAAAGAGAGCGAAACGAGACGAAGGAGGGTGAAAGAGAGCGAAACAAGACAAAGGAGGGTGAAAGAGAGCGAAACGAGACGAAGGAAGGTGAAAGAGTGCGAAACGAGACGAAGGAGGGTGAAAGAGAGCGAAACGAGATGAAGAAGGGTGAAAGAGGGCGAAACGAGACGAAGGAGGGTAGAAGAGAGCGAAACGAGACGAAGGAGGGTCAACGAGAGCGAAACGAGATGAAGGAGGGTGGAAGAGAGCAAAACGAGACGAAGGAGGGTGAAAGAGAGCGAAACGAGACGAAGTAGGATGAAAGAGAGCGAAACAAGACGAAGGAGGGTGAAAGAGAGCGAAACGAGACGAAGGAGAGAGGAAGAGAGCGAAATGAGACGAAGAAGGGTGAAAGAGAGTGAAACGAGACGAAGGAGGGTGAAAAAGAGCGAAACGAGACGAAGAAGGTTGAAAGAGAGCGAAACGAGACGAAGGAGTGTGAAAGAAAGTGAAACGAGGCGAAGGAAGGTGAAAGAAAGCGAATCGAGACAAAGAAGGGTGAAAGAGAGCGAAACGAGACGAAGGAGGGTGAAAGAGAGCTAACCAACACGAAGGAGCGTGAAAGAGAGTGAAACGAGACGAAGGAAGGTGAAAGAGAGCGAACCGAGACGAAGGATGGTGAAAGAGGGCGAAACGAGACGATGGAGTGTGGAAGAGAGCAAAACGAGCTGAAGGAGGCTTAAAGAGAGCGAAACGAGACGAAGGAGGGTGAAAGAGAGCGAAACGAGACGAAGGAGGGTGAAAGAGAGCGAAACAAGGCGAAGGACGGTGAAAGAGAGCGAAACGAGACGAAGGAGGGTCAAACAGAGCGAAACGTGACGAAGGAGGGTGAAAGAGGGCGAAACGAGACGAAGGAAGGTGGAAGAGAGCGAAACGAGATGAAGGAGGGACAAACAGAGCGAAACGAGACGAAGGAGGGTGAAAGAGGGCGAAACGAGACGAAGGAGGGGGGAAGAGAGCGAAACGAGACGAAGGAGGGTGAAAGAGAGCGAAACGAGACGAAGGAGGGGGAAAGAGAGCGAAACGAGATGAAGGAGGGTGAAAGAGAGCGAAACGAGACGAAGGAGGGTGAAAGAGATCGAAACGAGACGAAGGAGTGTGAAAGAGAGCGAAACGAGATGAAGGAGGGTGAAAGAGAGCTAACCGAGACGAAGGAGGGTGAAAGAGAGCGAAACGAGTAGAAGGAAGGTGAAAGAGAGTGGAACGAGATGAAGGAGGGTGAAAGGGAGCGAAACGAGACGAAGGAGGGCTAAAGAGAGTGAAACGAGACGAAGGAAGGTGAAAGAGAGCGAACCGAGACGAAGGATGGTGAAAGAGGGCGAAACGAGACGATGGAGTGTGGAAGAGAGCAAAACGAGGTGAAGGAGGCTGAAAGAGAGCGAAACGAGACGAAGGAGGGTGAAAGAGAGCGAAACGAGACAAAGGATGGTGAAAGAGAGCGAAACGAGACGAAGGAGGGTGAAAGAGAGTGAAACGAGACGAAGGACGGTGAAAGAGAGCTAACAGAGACGAAGGAGAGTGAAAGAGAGCGAAATGAGTAGATGGAAGGTGAAAGAGAGCGAAACGAGACGAAGGAGGGTGAAAGAGAGCGAAACAAGACAAAGGAGGGTGAAAGAGAGCGAAAAGACACGAAGGAAGGTGAAAGAGTGCGAAACGAGACGAAGGAGGGTGAAAAAGAGCGAAACGAGACGAAGGAGGGTGAAAGAGAGCGAAACGAGATGAAGAAGGGTGAAAGAGGTCGAAACGAGACGAAGGAGGGTAGAAGAGAGCGAAACGAGACGAAGGAGGGTCAAAGAGAGCGAAACGAGACGAAGGAGGGTGGAAGAGAGCAAAACGAGACGAAGGAGGGTGAAAGAGAGCGAAACGAGACGAAGTAGGATGAAAGAGAGCGAAACGAGACGAAGGAGGGTGAAAGAGAGCGAAACGAGACGAAGGAGAGAGGAAGAGAGCGAAATGAGACGAAGAAGGGTAGAAGAGAGCAAAACGAGACGAAGGAGGGTGAAAGAGAGCGAAACGAGACGAAGGAGGGTGAAAAAGAGCGAATCGAGACGAAGAAGGTTGAAAGAGAGCGAAACGAGACGAAGGAGTGTGAAAGAAAGTGAAACGAGGCGAAGGAAGGTGAAAGAGAGCGAAACGAGATGAAGGAAGGTGAAAGAGAGCGAACCAAGACGAAGGAGGGTGAAAGAGGGTGAAATGAGACGATGGAGGGTGGAAGAGAGCGAAACGAGACGAAACAGGCTGAAAGAGAGCGAAACGAGATGAAGGAGGGTGAAAGAGTGCGAAACGAGATGAAGGAGGGTGAAAGAGAGCGAAACGAGATGAAGGAGGGTGAAAGAGAGCGAAACAAGATGAAGGAGGGTGAAAGAGAGTGATACGAGACGAAGGAGGGAGAAAGAGAGTGAAACGAGGCGAAGGAAGGTGAAAGAGAGCGAAACGAGACAAAGGAGGGTGAAAGAGAGCGAAACGAGATGAAGGAAGGTGAAAGTTAGCGAAACGATACAAAGGAGGGTGAAAGAGAGCGAAGCAAGATGAAGGAGGGTGAAAGAGAGCGAAACGAGATGAAGGAGGGTGAAAGAGAGCGAAACGAGACGAAGAAGGGTGAAAGAGAGTGAAACGAGGCGAAGGAAGGTGAAAGAGAGTGAAACGAGACGAAGGAGGGTGAAAGAGAGCGAAATGAGACAAAGGAGGGTGAAGCAGAGCAAAACAAGACGAAGGAGGGTGAAAGAGAGCGAAATGAGGCGAAGGAGGGTGAAAGAGAGCGAAACGAGACGAAGGAGGGTCAAACAGAGCGAAACGAGATGAAGGAGGGTGAACGAGGGCGAAACGAGACGAAGGAGGGTGGAAGAGAGTGAAACGAGATGAAGGAGGGTGAAAGAGAGCGAAACGAGACGAAGGAGTGTGAAAGAGAGCAAAACGAGACGAAGGAGGGTGAAAGAGAGCGAAAGGAGACGAAGGAGGGTGAAAGAGAGCGAAACGAGATGAAGGAGGGTGTAAGAGAGCGAAACGAGACGAAGGAGCGTGAAAGAGAGCTAACCGAGACGAAGGAGGGTGGAAGAGAGCGAAACGAGACGAAGGAGGGTCAAACAGAGCGAAACGAGATGAAGGAGGGTGAAAGAGGGCGAAACGAGACGAAGGAGTGTGGAAGAGAGTGAAACGAGATGAAGGAGGGTGAAAGAGAGCAAACGAGACGAAGGAGGGTGAAAAAGAGCCAAACGAGATGAAGGAGGGTGAAAGAGAGCGAAACGAGATGAAGAAGCGTGAAAGAGGGCGAAACGAGACGGAGGAGGGTTGAAGAGAGCGAAACGAGACGAAGGGGGGTCAAAGAGAGCGAAACGAGACGAAGGAGGGTGAAAGAGAGCCAAACGAGATGAACGAGGGTGAAAGAGAGCGAAACGAGACGAAGGAGGGTGAAAGAGAGCTAACCGAGAGGAAGGAGGGTGAAAGAGAGCGAAACGAGTAGATGGAAGGTGAAAGAGGACGAAACGAGACGAAGGTGGGTGAAAGAGAGCGAAACGAGACGAAGGAAGGTGAAAGAGAGCGAAACGAGATGAAGGAGGGTGAAAGAGAGCGAAATGAGATGAAGGAGGGTGGAAGAGAGCGAAACGAGACGAAGGAGGGTGAAGGAGAGCGAAACGAGACAAAGGAGGGTGAAAGAGAGCGAAACGAGACGAAGGAAGGTGAAAGAGAGCGAAACGAGATGAAGGAGGGTGAAAGAGAGCGAAATGAGATGAAGGAGGGTGGAAGAGAGCGAAACGAGACGAAGGAGGGTGAAGGAGAGCGAAACGAGACAAAGGAGGGTGAAAGAGAGCGAAACGAGACGAAGGAGGGTGAAAGAGAGCCAAACGAGACGAAGGAGGGTGAAAGAGATCGAAACGAGACGAAGGAGGGTGAAAGAGAGCGAAACGAGACGAAGGAGCGTGAAAGAGAGCTAACCGACACGAAGGAGGGTGAAAGAGGGTGAAATGAGACGATGGAGGGTGGAAGAGAGCGAAACGAGACGAAACAGGCTGAAAGAGAGCGAAACGAGATGAAGGAGGGTGAAAGAGTGTGAAACGTGATGAAGGAGGGTGAAAGAGAGTGAAACGAGATGAAGGAGGGTGAAAGAGAGCGAAACAAGATAAAGGAGGGTGAAAGAGAGTGATACGAGACGAAGGAGGGAGAAAGAGAGTGAAACGAGGCGAAGGAAGGTGAAAGAGAGCGAAACGAGACAAAGGAGGGTGAAAGAGAGCGAAACGAGATGAAGGAAGGTGAAAGTTAGCGAAACGATACAAAGGAGGGTGAAAGAGAGCGAAGCAAGATGAAGGAGGGTGAAAGAGAGCGAAACGAGATGAAGGAGGGTGAAAGAGAGCGAAATGAGACGAAGAAGGGTGAAAGAGAGTGAAACGAGGCGAAGGAAGGTGAAAGAGAGTGAAACGAGACGAAGGAGGGTGAAAGAGAGCGAAATGAGACAAAGGAGGGTGAAGGAGAGCAAAACAAGACGAAGGAGGGTGAAAGAGAGCGAAATGAGGCGAAGGAGGGTGAAAGAGAGCGAAACGAGACGAAGGAGGGTCAAACAGAGCGAAACGAGATGAAGGAGGGTGAACGAGGGCAAAACGAGACGAAGGAGGGTGCAAGAGAGTGAAACGAGATGAAGGAGGGTGAAAGAGAGCGAAACGAGACGAAGGAGTGTGAAAGAGAGCAAAACGAGACGAAGGAGGGTGAAAGAGAGCGAAAGGAGACGAAGGAGGGTGAAAGAGAGCGAAACGAGATGAAGGAGGGTGTAAGAGAGCGAAACGAGACGAAGGAGCGTGAAAGAGAGCTAACCGAGACGAAGGAGGGTGGAAGAGAGCGAAACGAGACGAAGGAGGGTCAAACAGAGCGAAACGAGATGAAGGAGGGTGAAAGAGGGCGAAACGAGACGAAGGAGGGTGGAAGAGAGTGAAACGAGATGAAGGAGGGTGAAAGAGAGCAAACGAGACGAAGGAGGGTGAAAAAGAGCCAAACGAGATGAAGGAGGGTGAAAGAGAGCGAAACGAGATGAAGAAGCGTGAAAGAGGGCGAAACGAGACGGAGGAGGGTTGAAGAGAGCGAAACGAGACGAAGGAGGGTCAAAGAGAGCGAAACGAGACGAAGGAGGGTGAAAGAGAGCCAAACGAGACGAACGAGGGTGAAAGAGAGCGAAACGAGACGAAGGAGGGTGAAAGAGAGCTAACCGAGAGGAAGGAGGGTGAAAGAGAGCGAAACGAGATGAAGGAGGGTGAAAGAGAGCGAAACAAGATGAAGGAGGGTGAAAGAGAGTGAAACGAGATGAAGGAGGGAGAAAGAGAGTGAAACGAGGCGAAGGAAGGTGAAAGAGAGCGAAACGAGACAAAGAAGGGTGAAAGAGAGCGAAACGAGACGAAGGAAGGTGAAAGTTAGCGAAACGATACAAAGGAGGGTGAAAGAGAGCGAAGCAAGATGAAGGAGGGTGAAAGAGAGCGAAACGAGATGAAGGAGGGTGAAAGAGAGCGAAACGAGACGAAGAAGGGTGAAAGAGAGTGAAACGAGGCGAAGGAGGCTGAAAGAGAGCGAAACGAGACGAAGGAGGGTGAAAGAGAGCGAAACGAGATGAAGGAGGGTGAAAGAGAGCGAAACGAGACGAAGGAGGGCGAAAGAGAGCGAAACGAGACGAAGGAGGGTGAAAGAGATCGAAACGAGACGACGGAGGGTGAAAGAGAGCGAAACGAGACGAAGGAGGGTGAAAGAGAGCTAACCGACACGAAGGAGCGTGAAAGAGAGTGAAACGAGACGAAGGAAGGTGAAAGAGAGCGAACCGAGACGAAGGATGGTGAAAGAGGGCGAAACGAGACGATGGAGTGTGGAAGAGAGCAAAACGAGGTGAAGGAGGCTGAAAGAGAGCGAAACGAGACGAAGGAGGGTGAAAGAGAGCGAAACGAGATGAAGGAGTGTGAAAGAGAGCGAAACGAGACGAAGGAGGGTGAAAGAGAGCGAAACGAGACGAAGGAGGGTGAAAGAGATCGAAACGAGACGACGGAGGGTGAAAGAGAGCGAAACGAGACGAAGGAGGGTGAAAGAGAGCTAACCGACACGAAGGAGCGTGAAAGAGAGTGAAACGAGACGAAGGAAGGTGAAAGAGAGCGAACCGAGACGAAGGATGGTGAAAGAGGGCGAAACGAGACGATGGAGTGTGGAAGAGAGCAAAACGAGGCGAAGGTGGCTGAAAGAGAGCGAAACGAGACGAAGGAAGGTGAAAGAGAGCGAAACGAGACGAAGGAGGGTGAAAGAGAGCAAAACGAGGCGAAGGACGGTGAAAGAGAGCGAAACGAGACGAAGGAG
The DNA here is from genome assembly GCF_047496885.1 of Scyliorhinus torazame. Taxonomy (NCBI): domain Eukaryota; kingdom Metazoa; phylum Chordata; class Chondrichthyes; order Carcharhiniformes; family Scyliorhinidae; genus Scyliorhinus; species Scyliorhinus torazame. The sequence continues at coordinate 148,706 of NC_092721.1, forward strand.
GGTCAAACAGAGCGAAACGTGACGAAGGAGGGTGAAAGAGGGCGAAACGAGACGAAGGAAGGTGGAAGAGAGCGAAACGAGATGAAGGAGGGTCAAACAGAGCGAAACGAGACGAAGGATGGTGAAAGAGGGCGAAACGAGACGATGGAGTGTGGAAGAGAGCAAAACGAGGTGAAGGAGGCTGAAAGAGAGCGAAACGAAACGAAGGAGGGTGAAAGAGAGCGAAACGAGACAAAGGATGGTGAAAGAGAGCGAAACGAGATGAAGGAGGGTGAAAGAGAGTGAAACGAGATGAAGGAGGGTGGAAGAGAGCTAACAGAGACGAAGGAGGGTGAAAGAGAGCGAAACGAGTAGATGGAAGGTGAAAGAGAGCGAAACGAGACGAAGGAGGGTGAAAGAGGGTGAAATGAGACGATGGAGGGTGGAAGAGAGCGAAACGAGACGAAACAGGCTGAAAGAGAGCGAAACGAGATGAAGGAGGGTGAAAGAGAGCGAAACAAGATGAAGGAGGGTGAAAGAGAGCGAAACGAGATGAAGGAGGGTGAAAGAGAGCGAAACAAGATGAAGGAGGGTGAAAGAGAGTGATACGAGACGAAGGAGGGAGAAAGAGAGTGAAACGAGGCGAAGGAAGGTGAAAGAGAGCGAAACGAGACAAAGGAGGGTGAAAGAGAGCGAAACGAGATGAAGGAAGGTGAAAGTTAGCGAAACGATACAAAGGAGGGTGAAAGAGAGCGAAGCAAGATGAAGGAGGGTGAAAGAGAGCGAAACGAGATGAAGGAGGGTGAAAGAGAGCGAAACGAGACGAAGAAGGGTGAAAGAGAGTGAAACGAGGCGAAGGAAGGTGAAAGAGAGTGAAACGAGACGAAGGAGGGTGAAAGAGAGCGAAATGAGGCGAAGGAGGGTGAAAGAGAGCGAAACGAGACGAAGGAGGGTCAAACAGAGCGAAACGAGATGAAGGAGGGTGAACGAGGGCGAAACGAGACGAAGGAGGGTGGAAGAGAGTGAAACGAGATGAAGGAGGGTGAAAGAGAGCGAAACGAGACGAAGGAGTGTGAAAGAGAGCAAAACGAGACGAAGGAGGGTGAAAGAGAGCGAAAGGAGACGAAGGAGAGTGAAAGAGAGCGAAACGAGATGAAGGAGGGTGTAAGAGAGCGAAACGAGACGAAGGAGCGTGAAAGAGAGCTAACCGAGACGAAGGAGGGTGGAAGAGAGCGAAACGAGACGAAGGAGGGTCAAACAGAGCGAAACGAGATGAAGGAGGGTGAAAGAGGGAGAAACGAGACGAAGGAGGGTGGAAGAGAGTGAAACGAGATGAAGGAAGGTGAAAGAGAGCAAACGAGACGAAGGAGGGTGAAAAAGAGCCAAACGAGATGAAGGAGGGTGAAAGAGAGCGAAACGAGATGAAGAAGCGTGAAAGAGGGCGAAACGAGACGGAGGATGGTTGAAGAGAGCGAAACGAGACGAAGGAGGGTCAAAGAGAGCGAAACGAGACGAAGGAGGGTGAAAGAGAGCCAAATGAGACGAACGAGGGTGAAAGAGAGCGAAACGAGACGAAGGAGGGTGAAAGAGAGCCAAATGAGACGAACGAGGGTGAAAGAGAGCGAAACGAGACGAAGGAGGGTGAAAGAGAGCTAACCGAGAGGAAGGAGGGTGAAAGAGAGCGAAACGAGTAGATGGAAGGTGAAAGAGAGCGAAACGAGACGAAGGAGGGTGAAAGAGAGCGAAACGAGACGAAGGAAGGTGAAAGAGAGCGAAACGAGATGAAGGAGGATGAAAGAGAGCGAAATGAGATGATGGAGGGTGGAAGAGAGCGAAACGAGACGAAGGAGGGTGAAGGAGAGCGAAACGAGACAAAGGAGGGTGAAAGAGAGCGAAACGAGACGAAGGAAGGTGAAAGAGAGCGAAACGAGATGAAGGAGGGTGAAAGAGAGCGAAATGAGATGAAGGAGGGTGGAAGAGAGCGAAACGAGACGAAGGAGGGTGAAGGAGAGCGAAACGAGACAAAGGAGGGTGAAAGAGAGCGAAACGAGACGAAGGAGGATGAAAGAGAGCCAAACGAGACGAAGGAGGGTGAAAGAGATCGAAACGAGACGAAGGAGGGTGAAATAGAGCGAAACGAGACGAAGGAGGGTGAAAGAGAGCTAACCGACACGAAGGAGGGTGAAAGAGGGTGAAATGAGACGATGGATGGTGGAAGAGAGCGAAACGAGACGAAACAGGCTGAAAGAGAGCGAAACGAGATGAAGGAGGGTGAAAGAGTGCAAAACGAGATGAAGGAGGGTGAAAGAGAGTGAAACGAGATGATGGAGGGTGAAAGAGAGCGAAACAAGATGAAGGAGGGTGAAGGAGAGCAAAACAAGACGAAGGAAGGTGAAAGCGAGCGAAACGAGACGATGGAGGGTGAAAGAGAGCGAAACGAGACGAAGGAAGGTGAAAGAGAGCGAAACGAGATGAAGGAGGGTGAAAGAGAGCGAAACGAGACGAAGAAGGGTGAAAGAGAGTGAAACGAGGCGAAGGAAGGTGAAAGAGAGTGAAACGAGACGAAGGAGGGTGAAAGAGAGCGAAATGAGACAAAGGAGGGTGAAGGAGAGCAAAACAAGACGAAGGAGGGTGAAAGAGAGCGAAATGAGGCGAAGGAGGGTGAAAGAGAGCGAAACGAGACGAAGGAGGGTCAAACAGAGCGAAACGAGATGAAGGAGGGTGAACGAGGGCGAAACGAGACGAAGGAGGGTGGAAGAGAGTGAAACGAGATGAAGGAGGGTGAAAGAGAGCGAAACGAGACGAAGGAGTGTGAAAGAGAGCAAAACGAGACGAAGGAGGGTGAAAGAGAGCGAAAGGAGACGAAGGAGGGTGAAAGAGAGCGAAACGAGATGAAGGAGGGTGTAAGAGAGCGAAACGAGACGAAGGAGCGTGAAAGAGAGCTAACCGAGACGAAGGAGGGAGGAAGAGAGCGAAACGAGATGAAGGAGGGTCAAACAGAGCGAAACGAGATGAAGGAGGGTGAAAGAGGGCGAAACGAGATGAAGGAGGGTGGAAGAGAGTGAAACGAGATGAAGGAGGGTGAAAGAGAGCAAACGAGACGAAGGAGGGTGAAAAAGAGCCAAACGAGATGAAGGAGGGTGAAAGAGAGCGAAACGAGATGAAGAAGCGTGAAAGAGGGCGAAACGAGACGGAGGAGGGTTGAAGAGAGCGAAACGAGACGAAGGAGGGTCAAAGAGAGCGAAACGAGACGAAGGAGGGTGAAAGAGAGCCAAACGAGACGAACGAGGGTGAAAGAGAGCGAAACGAGACGAAGGAGGGTGAAAGAGAGCTAACCGAGAGGAAGGAGGGTGAAAGAGAGCGAAACGAGATGAAGGAGGGTGAAAGAGAGCGAAACAAGATGAAGGAGGGTGAAAGAGAGTGAAACGAGATGAAGGAGGGAGAAAGAGAGTGAAACGAGGCGAAGGAAGGTGAAAGAGAGCGAAACGAGACAAAGGAGGGTGAAAGAGAGCGAAACGAGACGAAGGAAGGTGAAAGTTAGCGAAACGATACAAAGGAGGGTGAAAGAGAGCGAAGCAAGATGAAGGAGGGTGAAAGAGAGCGAAACGAGATGAAGGAGGGTGAAAGAGAGCGAAACGAGACGAAGAAGGGTGAAAGAGAGTGAAACGAGGCGAAGGAAGGTGAAAGAGAGCGAAACGAGACGAAGGAGGGTGAAAGAGAGCGAAACGAGACGAAGGAGGGTGAAAGGGATCGAAACGAGGCGCAGGACGGTGAAAGAGAGCGAAACGAGACGAAGGAGGGTCAAACAGAGCGAAACGTGACGAAGGAGGGTGAAAGAGTGCGAAACGAGACGAAGGAGGGTGGAAGAGAGCGAAACGAGATGAAGGAGGGTCAAACAGAGCGAAACGAGACGAAGGAGGGTGAAAGAGGGCGAAACGAGACGAAGGAGGGTGGAAGAGAGCGAAACGAGACGAAGGAGGGTGAAAGAGAGCTAACCGAGACGAAGGAGGGTGAAAGAGAGCGAAACGAGTAGAAGGAAGGTGAAAGAGAGTGGAACGAGATGAAGGAGGGTGAAAGAGAGCGAAACGAGACGAAGGAGGGTTAAAGAGATCGAAACGAGACGACGGAGGGTGAAAGAGAGCGAAACGAGACGAAGGAGGGTGAAAGAGAGCTAACCGACACGAAGGAGCGTGAAAGAGAGTGAAACGAGACGAAGGAAGGTGAAAGAGAGCGAACCGAGACGAAGGATGGTGAAAGAGGGCGAAACGAGACGATGGAGTGTGGAAGACAGCAAAACGAGGTGAAGGAGGCTGAAAGAGAGTGAAACGAGACGAAGGAGGGTGAAAGAGAGCGAAACGAGACGAAGGAGGGTGAAAGAGAGCGAAACGAGGCGAAGGACGGTGAAAGAGAGCGAAACGAGACGAAGGAGGGTCAAACAGAGCGAAACGTGACGAAGGAGGGTGAAAGAGGGCGAAACGAGACGAAGGAAGGTGGAAGAGAGCGAAACGAGATGAAGGAGGGTCAAACAGAGCGAAACGAGACGAAGGAGGGTGAAAGAGGGTGAAACGAGACGAAGGAGGGGGGAAGAGAGCGAAACGAGACGAAGGAGGGTGAAAGAGAGCGAAACGAGACGAAGGAGGGGGAAAGAGAGCGAAACAAGATGAAGGAGGGTGAAAGAGAGCGAAACGAGACGAAGGAGGGTGAAAGAGATCGAAACGAGATGAACGAGGGTGAAAGAGAGCGAAACGAGATGAAGGAGGGTGAAAGAGAGCTAACCGAGACGAAGGAGGGTGAAAGAGAGCGAAACGAGTAGAAGGAAGGTGAAAGAGAGTGGAACGAGATGAAGGAGGGTGAAAGAGAGCGAAACGAGACGAAGGAGGGCTAAAGAGAGTGAAACGAGACGAAGGAAGGTGAAAGAGAGCGAACCGAGACGAAGGATGGTGAAAGAGGGCGAAACGAGACGATGGAGTGTGGAAGAGAGCAAAACGAGGTGAAGGAGGCTGAAAGAGAGCGAAACGAGACGAAGGAGGGTGAAAGAGAGCGAAACGAGACAAAGGATGGTGAAAGAGAGCGAAACGAGACAAAGGAGGGTGAAAGAGAGTGAAACGAGACGAAGGAGGGTGAAAGAGAGCGAAACGAGACAAAGGAGGGTGAAAGAGAGCGAAACGAGACGAAGGAAGGTGAAAGTTAGCGAAACGATACAAAGGAGGGTGAAAGAGAGCGAAGCAAGATGAAGGAGGGTGAAAGAGAGGGAAACGAGATGAAGGAGGGTGAAAGAGAGCGAAACGAGACGAAGAAGGGTGAAAGAGAGTGAAACGAGGCGAAGGAAGGTGAAAGAGAGCGAAACGAGACGAAGGAGGGTGAAAGAGAGCGAAACTAGACGAAGGAGGGTGAAAGGGATCGAAACGAGGCGCAGGACGGTGAAAGAGAGCGAAACGAGACGAAGGAGGGTCAAACAGAGCGAAACGTGACGAAGGAGGGTGAAAGAGTGCGAAACGAGACGAAGGAGGGTGGAAGAGAGCGAAACGAGATGAAGGAGGGTCAAACAGAGCGAAACGAGACGAAGGAGGGTGAAAGAGGGCGAAACGAGACGAAGGAGGGTGGAAGAGAGCGAAACGAGACGAAGGAGGGTGAAAGAGAGCTAACCGAGACGAAGGAGGGTGAAAGAGAGCGAAACGAGTAGAAGGAAGGTGAAAGAGAGTGGAACGAGATGAAGGAGGGTGAAAGAGAGCGAAACGAGACGAAGGAGGGTTAAAGAGATCGAAACGAGACGAAGGAGGGTGAAAGAGAGCGAAACGAGACGAAGGAGGGTGAAAGAGAGCTAACCGACACGAAGGAGCGTGAAAGAGAGTGAAACGAGACGAAGGAAGGTGAAAGAGAGCGAACCGAGACGAAGGATGGTGAAAGAGGGCGAAACGAGACGATGGAGTGTGGAAGACTGCAAAACGAGGTGAAGGAGGCTGAAAGAGAGCGAAACGAGACGAAGGAGGGTGAAAGAGAGCGAAACGAGGCGAAGGAGGGTGAAAGAGAGCGAAACGAGGCGAAGGACGGTGAAAGAGAGCGAAACGAGACGAAGGAGGGTCAAACAGAGCGAAACGTGACGAAGGAGGGTGAAAGAGGGCGAAACGAGACGAAGGAAGGTGGAAGGGAGCGAAACGAGATGAAGGAGGGTCAAACAGAGCGAAACGAGACGAAGGAGGGTGAAAGAGGGTGAAACGAGACGAAGGAGGGGGGAAGAGAGCGAAACGAGACGAAGGAGGGTGAAAGAGAGCGAAACGAGACGAAGGAGGGGGAAAGAGAGCGAAACAAGATGAAGGAGGGTGAAAGAGAGCGAAACGAGACGAAGGAGGGTGAAAGAGATCGAAACGAGATGAAGGAGGGTGAAAGAGAGCGAAACGAGATGAAGGAGGGTGAAAGAGAGCTAACCGAGACGAAGGAGGGTGAAAGAGAGCGAAACGAGTAGAAGGAAGGTGAAAGAGAGTGGAACGAGATGAAGGAGGGTGAAAGAGAGCGAAACGAGACGAAGGAGGGCTAAAGAGAGTGAAACGAGACGAAGGAAGGTGAAAGAGAGCGAACCGAGACGAAGGATGGTGAAAGAGGGCGAAACGAGACGATGGAGTGTGGAAGAGAGCAAAACGAGGTGAAGGAGGCTGAAAGAGAGCGAAACGAGACGAAGGAGGGTGAAAGAGAGCGAAACGAGACAAAGGATGGTGAAAGAGAGCGAAACGAGACGAAGGAGGGTGAAAGAGAGTGAAACGAGACGAAGGAGGGTGAAAGAGAGCTAACAGAGACGAAGGAGGGTGAAAGAGAGCGAAACGAGTAGATGGAAGGTGAAAGAGAGCGAAACGAGACTAAGGAGGGTGAAAGAGAGCGAAACAAGACAAAGGAGGGTGAAATTGAGCGAAACGAGACGAAGAAGGTGAAAGAGAGCGAAACGAGACGAAGGAGGGTGAAAGAGAGCGAAACGAGATGAAGAAGGGTGAAAGAGGGCGAAACGAGACGAAGGAGGGTAGAAGAGAGCGAAACGAGACGAAGGAGGGTCAAAGAGAGCGAAACGAGACGAAGGAGGGTGGAAGAGAGCAAAACGAGACGAAGGAGGGTGAAAGAGAGCGAAACGAGACGAAGTAGGATGAAAGAGAGCAAAACGAGACGAAGGAGGGTGAAAGAGAGCGAAACGAGACGAAGGAGAGAGGAAGAGAGCGAAATGAGACGAAGAAGGGTGGAAGAGAGCAAAACGAGACGAAGGAGGGTGAAAGAGAGCGAAACGAGACGAAGGAGGGTGAAAAAGAGCGAAACGAGACGAAGAAGGTTGAAAGAGAGCGAAACGAGACGAAGGAGTGTGAAAGAAAGTGAAACGAGGCGAAGGAAGGTGAAAGAGAGCGAAACGAGATGAAGGAAGGTGAAAGAGAGCGAACCAAGACGAAGGAGGGTGAAAGAGGGTGAAATGAGACGATGGAGGGTGCAAGAGAGCGAAACGAGACGAAACAGGCTGAAAGAGAGCGAAACGAGATGAAGGAGGGTGAAAGAGTGCGAAACGAGATGAAGGAGGGTGAAAGAGAGCGAAACGAGATGAAGGAGGGTGAAAGAGAGCGAAACAAGATGAAGGACTGTGAAAGAGAGTGATACGAGACGAAGGAGGGAGAAAGAGAGTGAAACGAGGCGAAGGAAGGTGAAAGAGAGCGAAACGAGACAAAGGAGGGTGAAAGAGAGCGAAACGAGATGAAGGAAGGTGAAAGTTAGCGAAACGATACAAAGGAGGGTGAAAGAGAGCGAAGCAAGATGAAGGAGGGTGAAAGAGAGCGAAACGAGATGAAGGAGGGTGAAAGAGAGCGATACGAGACGAAGAAGGGTGAAAGAGAGTGAAACGAGGCGAAGGAAGGTGAAAGAGAGTGAAACGAGACGAAGGAGGGTGAAAGAGAGCGAAATGAGACAAAGGAGGGTGAAGGAGAGCAAAACAAGACGAAGGAGGGTGAAAGAGAGCGAAATGAGGCGAAGGAGGGTGAAAGAGAGCGAAACGAGATGAAGGAGGGTCAAACAGAGCGAAACGAGATGAAGGAGGGTGAACGAGGGCGAAACGAGACGAAGGAGGGTGGAAGAGAGTGAAACGAGATGAAGGAGGGTGAAAGAGAGCGAAACGAGACGAAGGAGTGTGAAAGAGAGGAAAACGAGACGAAGGAGGGTGAAAGAGAGCGAAAGGAGACGAAGGAGGGTGAAAGAGAGCGAAACGAGATGAAGGAGGGTGTAAGAGAGCGAAACGAGACGAAGGAGCGTGAAAGAGAGCTAACCGAGACGAAGGAGGGTGGAAGAGAGCGAAACGAGACGAAGGAGGGTCAAACAGAGCGAAACGAGATGAAGGAGGGTGAAAGAGGGCGAAACGAGACGAAGGAGGGTGGAAGAGAGTGAAACGAGATGAAGGAGGGTGAAAGAGAGCAAACGAGACGAAGGAGGGTGAAAAAGAGCCAAACGAGATGAAGGAGGGTGAAAGAGAGCGAAACGAGATGAAGAAGCGTGAAAGAGGGCGAAACGAGACGGAGGAGGGTTGAAGAGAGCGAAACGAGACGAAGGAGGGTCAAAGAGAGCGAAACGAGACGAAGGAGGGTGAAAGAGAGCCAAACGAGACGAACGAGGGTGAAAGAGAGCGAAACGAGATGAAGGTGGGTGAAAGAGAGCTAACCGAGAGGAAGGAGGGTGAAAGAGAGCGAAACGAGTAGATGGAAGGTGAAAGAGAGCGAAACGAGATGAAGGAGGGTGAAAGAGAGCGAAATGAGATGAAGGAGGGTGGAAGAGAGCGAAACGAGACGAAGGAGGGTGAAGGAGAGCGAAACGAGACAAAGGAGGGTGAAAGAGAGCGAAACGAGACGAAGGAAGGTGAAAGAGAGCGAAACGAGATGAAGGAGGGTGAAAGAGAGCGAAATGAGATGAAGGAGGGTGGAAGAGAGCGAAACGAGACGAAGGAGGGTGAAGGAGAGCGAAACGAGACAAAGGAGGGTGAAAGAGAGCGAAACGAGACGAAGGAGGGTGAAAGAGAGCCAAACGAGACGAAGGAGGGTGAAAGAGATCGAAACGAGACGAAGGAGGGTGAAAGAGAGCGAAACGAGACGAAGGAGGGTGAGAGAGAGCTAACCGACACGAAGGAGGGTGAAAGAGGGTGAAATGAGACGATGGAGGGTGGAAGAGAGCGAAACGAGACGAAACAGGCTGAAAGAGAGCGAAACGAGATGAAGGAGGGTGAAAGAGTGCGAAACGAGATGAAGGAGGGTGAAAGAGAGTGAAACGAGATGAAGGAGGGTGAAAGAGAGCGAAACAAGATGAAGGAGGGTGAAAGAGAGTGATACGAGACGAAGGAGGGAGAAAGAGAGTGAAACGAGGCGAAGGAAGGTAAAAGAGAGCGAAACGAGACAAAGGAGGGTGAAAGAGAGCGAAACGAGAGGAAGGAAGGTGAAAGTTAGCGAAACGATACAAAGGAGGGTGAAAGAGAGCGAAGCAAGATGAAGGAGGGTGAAAGAGAGCGAAACGAGATGAAGGAGGGTGAAAGAGAGCGAAACGAGACGAAGAAGGGTGAAAGAGAGTGAAACGAGGCGAAGGAAGGTGAAAGAGAGTGAAACGAGACGAAGGAGGGTGAAAGAGAGCGAAATGAGACAAAGGAGGGTGAAGGAGAGCAAAACAAGTCGAAGGAGGGTGAAAGAGAGCGAAATGAGGCGAAGGAGGGTGAAAGAGAGCGAAACGAGACGAAGGAGGGTCAAACAGAGCGAAACGAGATGAAGGAGGGTGAACGAGGGCGAAACGAGACGAAGGAGGGTGGAAGAGAGTGAAACGAGATGAAGGAGGGTGAAAGAGAGCGAAACGAGACGAAGGAGTGTGAAAGAGAGCAAAACGAGACGAAGGAGGGTGAAAGAGAGCGAAAGGAAACGAAGGAGGGTGAAAGAGAGCGAAACGAGATGAAGGAGGGTGTAAGAGAGCGAAACGAGACGAAGGAGCGTGAAAGAGAGCTAACCGAGACGAAGGAGGGTGGAAGAGAGCGAAACGAGACGAAGGAGGGTCAAACAGAGCGAAACGAGATGAAGGAGGGTGAAAGAGGGCAAAACGAGACGAAGGAGGGTGGAAGAGAGTGAAACGAGATGAAGGAGGGTGAAAGAGAGCAAACGAGACGAAGGAGGGTGAAAAAGAGCCAAACGAGATGAAGGAGGGTGAAAGAGAGCGAAACGAGATGAAGAAGCGTGAAAGAGGGCGAAACGAGAGGAAGGAGGGTGAAGGAGAGCGAAACAAGACAAAGGAGGGTGAAAGAGAGCCAAACGAGACGAAGGTGGGTGAAAGAGAGCGAAACAAGACAAAGGAGGGTGAAAGAGAGCGAAACGAGACGAAGGAAGGTGAAAGAGAGCGAAACGAGATGAAGGAGTGTGAAAGAGAGCGAAATGAGACGAAGGAGGGTGGAAGAGAGCGAAACGAGACGAAGGAGGGTGAAGGAGAGCGAAACAAGACAAAGGAGGGTGAAAGAGAGCGAAACGAGACGAAGGAGGGTGAAAGAGAGCCAAACGAGACGAAGGAGGGTGAAAGAGATCGAAACGAGACGAAGGAGGGTGAAAGAGAGCGAAACGAGACGAAGGAGGGTGAAAGAGAGCGAAACGAGACAAAGGAGGGTGAAAGAGAGTGAAACGAGACGAAGGAGGGTGAAAGAGAGCGAAACGAGACAAAGGAGGGTGAAAGAGAGCGAAACGAGACGAAGGAAGGTGAAAGTTAGCGAAACGATACAAAGGAGGGTGAAAGAGAGCGAAGCAAGATGAAGGAGGGTGAAAGAGAGGGAAACGAGGCGCAGGACGGTGAAAGAGAGCGAAACGAGACGAAGGAGGGTCAAACAGAGCGAAACGTGACGAAGGAGGGTGAAAGAGTGCGAAACGAGACGAAGGAGGGTGGAAGAGAGTGAAACGAGATGAAGGAGGGTCAAACAGAGCGAAACGAGACGAAGGAGGGTGAAAGAGGGCGAAACGAGACGAAGGAGGGTGGAAGAGAGCGAAACGAGACGAAGGAGGGTGAAAGAGAGCTAACCGAGACGAAGGAGGGTGAAAGAGAGCGAAACGAGTAGAAGGAAGGTGAAAGAGAGTGGAACGAGATGAAGGAGGGTGAAAGAGAGCGAAACGAGACGAAGGAGGGTTAAAGAGATCGAAACGAGACGAAGGAGGGTGAAAGAGAGCGAAACGAGACGAAGGAGGGTGAAAGAGAGCTAACCGACACGAAGGAGCGTGAAAGAGAGTGAAACGAGACGAAGGAAGGTGAAAGAGAGCGAACCGAGACGAAGGATGGTGAAAGAGGGCGAAACGAGACGATGGAGTGTGGAAGACAGCAAAACGAGGTGAAGGAGGCTGAAAGAGAGCGAAACGAGACGAAGGAGGGTGAAAGAGAGCGAAACGAGGCGAAGGAGGGTGAAAGAGAGCGAAACGAGGCGAAGGACGGTGAAAGAGAGCGAAACGAGACGAAGGAGGGTCAAACAGAGCGAAACGTGACGAAGGAGGGTGAAAGAGGGCGAAACGAGACGAAGGAAGGTGGAAGGGAGCGAAACGAGATGAAGGAGGGTCAAACAGAGCGAAACGAGACGAAGGAGGGTGAAAGAGGGTGAAACGAGACGAAGGAGGGGGGAAGAGAGCGAAACGAGACGAAGGAGGGTGAAAGAGAGCGAAACGAGACGAAGGAGGGGGAAAGAGAGCGAAACAAGATGAAGGAGGGTGAAAGAGAGCGAAACGAGACGAAGGAGGGTGAAAGAGATCGAAACGAGATGAAGGAGGGTGAAAGAGAGCGAAACGAGATGAAGGAGGGTGAAAGAGAGCTAACCGAGACGAAGGAGGGTGAAAGAGAGCGAAACGAGTAGAAGGAAGGTGAAAGAGAGTGGAACGAGATGAAGGAGGGTGAAAGAGAGCGAAACGAGACGAAGGAGGGCTAAAGAGAGTGAAACGAGACGAAGGAAGGTGAAAGAGAGCGAACCGAGACGAAGGATGGTGAAAGAGGGCGAAACGAGACGATGGAGTGTGGAAGAGAGCAAAACGAGGTGAAGGAGGCTGAAAGAGAGCGAAACGAGACGAAGGAGGGTGAAAGAGAGCGAAACGAGACAAAGGATGGTGAAAGAGAGCGAAACGAGACGAAGGAGGGTGAAAGAGAGTGAAACGAGACGAAGGAGGGTGAAAGAGAGCTAACAGAGACGAAGGAGGGTGAAAGAGAGCGAAACGAGTAGATGGAAGGTGAAAGAGAGCGAAACGAGACTAAGGAGGGTGAAAGAGAGCGAAACAAGACAAAGGAGGGTGAAATTGAGCGAAACGAGACGAAGAAGGTGAAAGAGAGCGAAACGAGACGAAGGAGGGTGAAAGAGAGCGAAACGAGATGAAGAAGGGTGAAAGAGGGCGAAACGAGACGAAGGAGGGTAGAAGAGAGCGAAACGAGACGAAGGAGGGTCAAAGAGAGCGAAACGAGACGAAGGAGGGTGGAAGAGAGCAAAACGAGACGAAGGAGGGTGAAAGAGAGCGAAACGAGACGAATTAGGATGAAAGAGAGCAAAACGAGACGAAGGAGGGTGAAAGAGAGCGAAACGAGACGAAGGAGAGAGGAAGAGAGCGAAATGAGACGAAGAAGGGTGGAAGAGAGCAAAACGAGACGAAGGAGGGTGAAAGAGAGCGAAACGAGACGAAGGAGGGTGAAAAAGAGCGAAACGAGACGAAGAAGGTTGAAAGAGAGCGAAACGAGACGAAGGAGTGTGAAAGAAAGTGAAACGAGGTGAAGGAAGGTGAAAGAGAGCGAAACGAGATGAAGGAAGGTGAAAGAGAGCGAACCAAGACGAAGGAGGGTGAAAGAGGGTGAAATGAGACGATGGAGGGTGCAAGAGAGCGAAACGAGACGAAACAGGCTGAAAGAGAGCGAAACGAGATGAAGGAGGGTGAAAGAGTGCGAAACGAGATGAAGGAGGGTGAAAGAGAGCGAAACGAGATGAAGGAGGGTGAAAGAGAGCGAAACAAGATGAAGGACTGTGAAAGAGAGTGATACGAGACGAAGGAGGGAGAAAGAGAGTGAAACGAGGCGAAGGAAGGTGAAAGAGAGCGAAACGAGACAAAGGAGGGTGAAAGAGAGCGAAACGAGATGAAGGAAGGTGAAAGTTAGCGAAACGATACAAAGGAGGGTGAAAGAGAGCGAAGCAAGATGAAGGAGGGTGAAAGAGAGCGAAACGAGATGAAGGAGGGTGAAAGAGAGCGATACGAGACGAAGAAGGGTGAAAGAGAGTGAAACGAGGCGAAGGAAGGTGAAAGAGAGTGAAACGAGACGAAGGAGGGTGAAAGAGAGCGAAATGAGACAAAGGAGGGTGAAGGAGAGCAAAACAAGACGAAGGAGGGTGAAAGAGAGCGAAATGAGGCGAAGGAGGGTGAAAGAGAGCGAAACGAGACGAAGGAGGGTCAAACAGAGCGAAACGAGATGAAGGAGGGTGAACGAGGGCGAAACGAGACGAAGGAGGGTGGAAGAGAGTGAAACGAGATGAAGGAGGGTGAAAGAGAGCGAAACGAGACGAAGGAGTGTGAAAGAGAGCAAAACGAGACGAAGGAGGGTGAAAGAGAGCGAAAGGAGACGAAGGAGGGTGAAAGAGAGCGAAACGAGATGAAGGAGGGTGTAAGAGAGCGAAACGAGACGAAGGAGCGTGAAAGAGAGCTAACCGAGACGAAGGAGGGTGGAAGAGAGCGAAACGAGACGAAGGAGGGTCAAACAGAGCGAAACGAGATGAAGGAGGGTGAAAGAGGGCGAAACGAGACGAAGGAGGGTGGAAGAGAGTGAAACGAGATGAAGGAGGGTGAAAGAGAGCAAACGAGACGAAGGAGGGTGAAAAAGAGCCAAACGAGATGAAGGAGGGTGAAAGAGAGCGAAACGAGATGAAGAAGCGTGAAAGAGGGCGAAACGAGACGGAGGAGGGTTGAAGAGAGCGAAACGAGACGAAGGAGGGTCAAAGAGAGCGAAACGAGACGAAGGAGGGTGAAAGAGAGCCAAACGAGACGAACGAGGGTGAAAGAGAGCGAAACGAGATGAAGGTGGGTGAAAGAGAGCTAACCGAGAGGAAGGAGGGTGAAAGAGAGCGAAACGAGTAGATGGAAGGTGAAAGAGAGCGAAACGAGACGAAGGAGGGTGAAAGAGAGTGAAACGAGACGAAGGAAGGTGAAAGAGAGCGAAACGAGATGAAGGAGGGTGAAAGAGAGCGAAATGAGATGAAGGAGGGTGGAAGAGAGCGAAACGAGACGAAGGAGGGTGAAGGAGAGCGAAACGAGACAAAGGAGGGTGAAAGAGAGCGAAACGAGACGAAGGAAGGTGAAAGAGAGCGAAACGAGATGAAGGAGGGTGAAAGAGAGCGAAATGAGATGAAGGAGGGTGGAAGAGAGCGAAACGAGACGAAGGAGGGTGAAGGAGAGCGAAACGAGACAAAGGAGGGTGAAAGAGAGCGAAACGAGACGAAGGAGGGTGAAAGAGAGCCAAACGAGATGAAGGAGGGTGAAAGAGATCGAAACGAGACGAAGGAGGGTGAAAGAGAGCGAAACGAGACGAAGGAGGGTGAGAGAGAGCTAACCGACACGAAGGAGGGTGAAAGAGGGTGAAATGAGACGATGGAGGGTGGAAGAGAGCGAAACGAGACGAAACAGGCTGAAAGAGAGCGAAACGAGATGAAGGAGGGTGAAAGAGTGCGAAACGAGATGAAGGAGGGTGAAAGAGAGTGAAACGAGATGAAGGAGGGTGAAAGAGAGCGAAACAAGATGAAGGAGGGTGAAAGAGAGTGATACGAGACGAAGGAGGGAGAAAGAGAGTGAAACGAGGCGAAGGAAGGTAAAAGAGAGCGAAACGAGACAAAGGAGGGTGAAAGAGAGCGAAACGAGAGGAAGGAAGGTGAAAGTTAGCGAAACGATACAAAGGAGGGTGAAAGAGAGCGAAGCAAGATGAAGGAGGGTGAAAGAGAGCGAAACGAGATGAAGGAGGGTGAAAGAGAGCGAAACGAGACGAAGAAGGGTGAAAGAGAGTGAAACGAGGCGAAGGAAGGTGAAAGAGAGTGAAACGAGACGAAGGAGGGTGAAAGAGAGCGAAATGAGACAAAGGAGGGTGAAGGAGAGCAAAACAAGTCGAAGGAGGGTGAAAGAGAGCGAAATGAGGCGAAGGAGGGTGAAAGAGAGCGAAACGAGACGAAGGAGGGTCAAACAGAGCGAAACGAGATGAAGGAGGGTGAACGAGGGCGAAACGAGACGAAGGAGGGTGGAAGAGAGTGAAACGAGATGAAGGAGGGTGAAAGAGAGCGAAACGAGACGAAGGAGTGTGAAAGAGAGCAAAACGAGACGAAGGAGGGTGAAAGAGAGCGAAAGGAGACGAAGGAGGGTGAAAGAGAGCGAAACGAGATGAAGGAGGGTGTAAGAGAGCGAAACGAGACGAAGGAGCGTGAAAGAGAGCTAACCGAGACGAAGGAGGGTGGAAGAGAGCGAAACGAGACGAAGGAGGGTCAAACAGAGCGAAACGAGATGAAGGAGGGTGAAAGAGGGCGAAACGAGACGAAGGAGGGTGGAAGAGAGTGAAACGAGATGAAGGAGGGTGAAAGAGAGCAAACGAGACGAAGGAGGGTGAAAAAGAGCCAAACGAGATGAAGGAGGGTGAAAGAGAGCGAAACGAGATGAAGAAGCGTGAAAGAGGGCGAAACGAGACGGAGGAGGGTTGAAGAGAGCGAAACGAGACGAAGGAGGGTCAAAGAGAGCGAAACGAGACGAAGGAGGGTGAAAGAGAGCTAACCGAGAGGAAGGAGGGTGAAGGAGAGCGAAACAAGACAAAGGAGGGTGAAAGAGAGCCAAACGAGACGAAGGTGGGTGAAAGAGAGCGAAACAAGACAAAGGAGGGTGAAAGAGAGCGAAACGAGACGAAGGAAGGTGAAAGAGAGCGAAACGAGATGAAGGAGGGTGAAAGAGAGCGAAATGAGACGAAGGAGGGTGGAAGAGAGCGAAACGAGACGAAGGAGGGTGAAGGAGAGCGAAACAAGACAAAGGAGGGTGAAAGAGAGCGAAACGAGACGAAGGAGGGTGAAAGAGAGCCAAACGAGACGAAGGAGGGTGAAAGAGATCGAAACGAGACGAAGGAGGGTGAAAGAGAGCGAAACGAGACGAAGGAGGGTGAAAGAGAGCTAACCGACACGAAGGAGGGTGAAAGAGGGTGAAATGAGACGATGGAGGGTGGAAGAGAGCGAAACGAGACGAAACAGGCTGAAAGAGAGCGAAACGAGATGAAGGAGGGTGAAAGAGTGCGAAATGAGATGAAGGAGGGTGAAAGAGAGTGAAACGAGATGAAGGAGGGTGAAAGAGAGCGAAACAAGATGAAGGAGGGTGAAAGAGAGTGATACGAGACGAAGGAGGGAGAAAGAGAGTGAAACGAGGCGAAGGAAGGTGAAAGAGAGCGAAACAAGACAAAGGAGGGTGAAAGAGAGCGAAACGAGATGAAGGAAGGTGAAAGTTAGCGAAACGATACAAAGGAGGGTGAAAGAGAGCGAAGCAAGATGAAGGAGGGTGAAAGAGAGCGAAACAAGATGAAGGAGGGTGAAAGAGAGCGAAACGAGACGAAGGAAGGTGAAAGAGAGTGAAACGAGACGAAGGACGGTGAAAGAGAGCGAAATTAGACAAAGGAGGGTGAAGGAGAGCAAAACAAGACGAAGGAGGGTGAAAGAGAGCGAAATGAGGCGAAGGAGGGAGAAAGAGAGCGAAACGAGACGAAGGAGGGTCAAACAGAGCGAAACGAGATGAAGGAGGGTGAACGAGGGCGAAACGAGATGAAGGAGGGTGGAAGAGAGTGAAACGAGACGAAGGAGTGTGAAAGAGAGCAAAACGAGACGAAGGAGGGTGAAAGAGAGCGAAAGGAGAGGAAGGAGGGTGAAAGAGAGCGAAACGTGATGAAGGAGGGTGTAAGAGAGCGAAACGAGACGAAGGAGCGTGAAAGAGAGCTAACCGAGACGAAGGAGGGTGGAAGAGAGCGAAACGAGACGAAGGAGGGTCAAACAGAGCGAAACGAGATGAAGGAGGGTGAAAGAGAGCAAACGAGACGAAGGAGGGTGAAAAAGAGCCAAACGAGATGAAGGAGGGTGAAAGAGAGCGAAACGAGATGAAGAAGCGTGAAAGAGGGCGAAACGAGATGGAGGAGGGTGGAAGAGAGCGAAACGAGACGAAGGAGGGTCAAAGAGAGCGAAACGAGATGAAGGAGGGTGAAAGGGAGTGAAACGAGACGAACGAGGGTGAAAGAGAGCGAAACGAGACGAAGGAGGGTGAAAGAGAGCTAACCGAGAGGAAGGAGGGTGAAAGAGAGCGAAACGAGATGAAGGAGGGTAAAAGAGAGCCAAACGAGACGAAGGTGGGTGAAAGAGAGCGAAACAAGACAAAGGAGGGTGAAAGAGAGCGAAACGAGACGAAGGAAGGTGAAAGAGAGTGAAACGAGATGAAGGAGGGTGAAAGAGAGCGAAATGAGACGAAGGAGGGTGGAAGAGAGCGAAACGAGACGAAGGAGGGTGAAGGAGAGCGAAACGAGACAAAGGAGGGTGAAGGAGAGCGAAACGAGATGAAGGAGGGTGAAAGAGAGCGAAACGAGACGAAGGAGGGTGAAAGAGATCGAAACGAGACGAAGGAGGGTGAAAGAGAGCGAAACGAGACGAAGGAGGGTGAAAGAGAGCTAACCGACACGATGGAGGGTGAAAGAGAGTGAAACGAGACGAAGGAAGGTGAAAGAGAGCGAACCGAGACGACGGATGGTGAAAGAGGGCGAAACGAGACGATGGAGTGTGGAAGAGAGCAAAACGAGGTGAAGGAGGCTGAAAGAGAGCGAAACGAGACGAAGGAGGGTGAAAGAGAGCGAAACGAGACGAAGGAGGGTGAAAGGGATCGAAACGAGGCGCAGGACGGTGAAAGAGAGCGAAACGAGACGAAGGAGGGTCAAACAGAGCGAAACGTGACGAAGGAGGGTGAAAGAGTGCGAAACGAGACGAAGGAGGGTGGAAGAGAGCGAAACGAGATGAAGGAGGGTCAAACAGAGCGAAACGAGACGAAGGAGGGTGAAAGAGGGCGAAACGAGACGAAGGAGGGTGGAAGAGAGCGAAACGAGACGAAGGAGGGTGAAAGAGAGCTAACCGAGACGAAGGAGGGTGAAAGAGAGCGAAACGAGTAGAAGGAAGGTGAAAGAGAGTGGAACGAGATGAAGGAGGGTGAAAGAGAGCGAAACGAGACGAAGGAGGGTTAAAGAGAGTGAAACGAGACGAAGGAAGCTGAAAGAGAGCGAACCGAGACGAAGGATTGTGAAAGAGGGCGAAACGAGGCGAAGGAGGGTGAAAGAGAGCAAAACGAGACGAAGGAGGGTCAAACAGAGTTAAACGAGACGAAGGAGGGTGAAAGAGGGCGAAACGAGACGAAGGAAGGTGAAAGAGATCGAAACGAGACGAAGGAGGGTGAAAGAGGGCGAAACGAGATGAAGAATGGTGAAAGAGGGCGAAACGAGACGAAGGAAGGTTGAAGAGAGCGAAACGAGACGAAGGGGGTTCAAAGAGAGCGAGACGAGACGAAGGATGGTGAAAGAGAGCGAAACGAGACGAAGGAGGGTGAAAGAGAGTGAAACGAGACGAAGGAGGGTGAAAGAGAGCTAACAGAGATGAAGGAGGGTGAAAGAGAGCGAAACGAGTAGATGGAAGGTGAAAGAGAGCGAAACAAGACGAAGGAGGGTGAAAGAGAGCGAAACAAGACAAAGGAGGGTGAAAGAGCGCGAAACGAGACGAAGGAAGGTGAAAGAGAGCGAAACGAGACGAAGGAGGGTGAAAAAGAGCGAAACGAGACGAAGGAGGGTGAAAGAGAGTGAAACGAGATGAAGAAGGGTGAAAGAGGGCGAAACGAGACGAAGGAGGGTAGAAGAGAGCGAAACGAGACGAAGGAGGGTCAAAGAGAGCGAAACGAGATGAAGGAGGGTGGAAGAGAGCAAAACGAGACGAAGGAGGGTGAAAGAGAGCGAAACGAGACGAAGTAGGGTGAAAGAGAGCGAAACGAGACGAAGGAGAGAGGAAGAGAGCGAAATGAGACGAAGAAGGGTGGAAGAGAGCAAAACGAGACGAAGGAGGGTGAAAGAGAGCGAAACGAGACGAAGGAGGGTGAAAAAGAGCGAAACGAGACGAAGAAGGTTGAAAGAGAGCGAAACGAGACGAAGGAGTGTGAAAGAAAGTGAAACGAGGCGAAGGAAGGTGAAAGAGAGCGAAACGAGATGAAGGAAGGTGAAAGAGAGCGAACCAAGACGAAGGAGGGTGAAAGAGGGTGAAATGAGACGATGGAGGGTGGAAGAGAGTGAAACGAGACGAAACAGGCTGAAAGAGAGCGAAACGAGATGAAGGAGGGTGAAAGAGTGCGAAACGAGATGAAGGAGGGTGAAAGAGAGCGAAACGAGATGAAGGAGGGTGAAAGAGAGCGAAACAAGATGAAGGAGGGTGAAAGAGAGTGAAACAAGACGAAGGAGGGAGAAAGAGAGTGAAACGAGGCGAAGGAAGGTGAAAGAGAGCAAAACGAGACAAAGGAGGGTGAAAGAGAGCGAAACGAGACGAAGGAAGGTGAAAGTTAGAGAAACGATACAAAGGAGGGTGAAAGAGAGCGAAGCAAGATGAAGGAGGGTGAAAGAGAGCGAAACGAGATGAAGGAGGGTGAAAGAGATCGAAACGAGACGAAGAAGGGTGAAAGAGAGTGAAACGAGGCGAAGGAAGGTGAAAGAGAGTGAAACGAGACGAAGGAGGGTGAAAGAGAGCGAAATGAGACAAAGGAGGGTGAAGGAGAGCAAAACAAGACGAAGGAGGGTGAAAGAGAGCGAAATGAGGCGAAGGAGGGTGAAAGAGAGCGAAACGAGACGAAGGAGGGTCAAACAGAGCGAAACGAGATGAAGGAGGGTGAACGAGGGCGAAACGAGACGAAGGAGGGTGGAAGTGAGTGAAACGAGATGAAGGAGGGTGAAAGAGAGCGAAACGAGACGAAGGAGGGTGGAAGAGAGTGAAACGAGATGAAGGAGGGTGAAAGAGAGCGAAACGAGATGAAGAAGCGTGAAAGAGGGCGAAACGAGACGGAGGAGGGTTGAAGAGAGCGAAACGAGACGAAGGAGGGTCAAAGAGAGCGAAACGAGACGAAGGAGGGTCAAAGAGAGCCAAACGAGACGAACGAGGGTGAAAGAGAGCGAAACGAGACGAAGGAGGGTGAAAGAGAGCTAACCGAGAGGAAGGAGGGTGAAAGAGAGCGAAACGAGTAGATGGAAGGTGAAAGAGAGCGAAACGAGACGAAGGAGGGTGAAAGAGAGCCAAACGAGATGAAGGTGGGTGAAAGAGGCCGAAACGAGATGAAGGAGGGTGAAAGAGAACTAACCGAGACGAAAGAGGGTGAAAGAGAGCGAAACGAGTAGAAGGAAGGTGAAAGAGAGTGGAACGAGATGAAGGAGGGTGAAAGAGAGCGAAACGAGATGAAGGAGGGTGAAAGAGAGTGAAACGAGGCGAAGGAAGGTGAAAGAGAGCGAACCGAGACGAAGGATGGTGAAAGGGGGCGAAACGAGACGATGGAGTGTGGAAGAGAGCAAAACGAGGTGAAGGAGGCTGAAAGAGAGCGAAACGAGACGAAGGAGGGTGAAAGAGAGCGAAACGAGCTGAAGGAGGGTGAAAGAGAGCGAAACGAGGCGAAGGAGGGTGAAAGAGAGCGAAACGAGACGAAGGAGGGTCAAAGAGAGCGAAACGAGATGAAGGAGGGTGAAAGAGAGGGAAACGAGAAGAAGGAGGGTGAAAGAGAGCGAAACGAGACGAAGGAGGGTGAAAGAGAGCTAACCGAGACGAAGGAGAGTGAACGAGAGCGAAACGAGTAGAAGGAAGGTGAAAGAGAGCGAAACGAGACGAAGGAGGGTGAAAGAGAGCCAAACGAGACGAAGGAGGGTGAAAGAGAGCGAAACAAGACAAAGGAGGGTGAAAGAGAGCAAAACGAGACGAAGGAATGTGAAAGAGAGCGAAACGAGACGAAGGAGGGTGAAAGAGAGCGAAACGAGACGAAGGAGGGTGAAAGAGAGCGAAACGAGATGAAGAAGGGTGAAAGAGGGGGAAACGAGACGAAGGAGGGTGAAAGAGAGCCAAACGAGACGAAGGAGGGTGAAAGAGAGCGAAACAAGACAAAGGAGGGTGAAAGAGAGCGAAACGAGACGAAGGAGGGTGAATGAGAGCGAAACGAGATGAAGAAGGGTGAAAGAGGGCGAAACTAGACGAAGGAGGGTGAAAGAGAGCCAAACGAGACGAAGGAGGGTGAAAGAGAGCGAAACAAGACAAAGGAGTGTGAAAGAGAGCGAAACGAGACGAAGGAAGGTGAAAGAGAGCGAACCGAGATGAAGGGGGTTGAAAGAGAGCGAAACGAGACGAAGGAGGGTGGAAGAGAGCGAAACGAGACGAAGGAGGGTGAAGGAGAGCGAAACGAGAAAAAGGAGGGTGAAAGAGAGCGAAACGAGACGAAGGAGGGTGAAAGTGAGCGAAACGAGACGAAGGAGGGTCAAACAGAGCGAAACGAGACGAAGGAGGGTGAAAGAGGGCAAAATGAGACGAAGGAGGGTGAAAGAGACCGAAACGAGATGAAGGAGGGTGAAAGAGAGCGAAACGAGACGAAGGAGGGTGAAAGAGAGCGAAACGAGACGAACGAGGGTGAAAGAGATCGAAACGAGACGAAGGAGGGTGAAAGAGAGCTAACCGAGAGGAAGGAGGGTGAAAGAGAGCGAAACGAGACGAAGGAGGGTAAAAGAGAGCCAAACTAGACGAAGGTGGGTGAAAGAGAGCGAAACAAGACAAAGGAGGGTGAAAGAGAGCGAAACGAGACGAAGGAAGGTGAAAGAGAGCGAAACGAGATGAAGGAGGGTGAAAGAGAGCGAAACGAGGCGAAGGAGGGTGAAAGAGAGCGAAACGAGACGAAGGAGGGTGAAGGAGAGCGAAACGAGACAAAGGAGGGTGAAAGAGAGCGAAACGAGACGAAGGAGGGTGAAAGAGAGCGAAACGAGACGAAGGAGGGTGAAAGAGATCGAAACGAGACGAAGGAGGGTGAAAGAGAGCGAAACGAGACGAAGGAGGGTGAAAGAGAGCTAACCGACACGATGGAGGGTGAAAGAGAGTGAAACGAGACGAAGGAAGGTGAAAGAGAGCGAACCGAGACGAAGGATGGTGAAAGAGGGCGAAACGAGACGATGGAGTGTGGAAGAGAGCAAAACGAGGTGAAGGAGGCTGAAAGAGAGCGAAACGAGACGAAGGAGGGTGAAAGAGAGCGAAACGAGACGAAGGAGGGTGAAAGGGATCGAAACGAGGCGCAGGACGGTGAAAGAGAGCGAAACGAGACGACGGAGGGTCAAACAGAGCGAAACGTGACGAAGGAGGGTGAAAGAGTGCGAAACGAGACGAAGGAGGGTGGAAGAGAGCGAAACGAGATGAAGGAGGGTCAAACAGAGTGAAACGAGACGAAGGAGGGTGAAAGAGGGCGAAACGAGACGAAGGAGGGTGGAAGAGAGCGAAACGAGACGAAGGAGGGTGAAAGAGAGCTAACCGAGACGAAGGAGGGTGAAAGAGAGCGAAACGAGTAGAAGGAAGGTGAAAGAGAGTGGAACGAGATGAAGGAGGGTGAAAGAGAGCGAAACGAGACGAAGGAGGGTTAAAGAGAGTGAAACGAGACGAAGGAAGCTGAAAGAGAGCGAACCGAGACGAAGGATTGTGAAAGAGGGCGAAACGAGGCGAAGGAGGGTGAAAGAGAGCAAAACGAGACGAAGGAGGGTCAAACAGAGTTAAACGAGACGAAGGAGGGTGAAAGAGGGCGAAACGAGACGAAGGAAGGTGAAAGAGATCGAAACGAGACGAAGGAGGGTGAAAGAGGGCGAAACGAGATGAAGAATGGTGAAAGAGGGCGAAACGAGACGAAGGAGGGTTGAAGAGAGCGAAACGAGACGAAGGGGGTTCAAAGAGAGCGAAACGAGACGAAGGATGGTGAAAGAGAGCGAAACGAGACGAAGGAGGGTGAAAGAGAGTGAAACGAGACGAAGGAGGGTGAAAGAGAGCTAACAGAGATGAAGGAGGGTGAAAGAGAGCGAAACGAGTAGATGGAAGGTGAAAGAGAGCGAAACAAGACGAAGGAGGGTGAAAGAGAGCGAAACAAGACAAAGGAGGGTGAAAGAGCGCGAAACGAGACGAAGGAAGGTGAAAGAGAGCGAAACGAGACGAAGGAGGGTGAAAAAGAGCGAAACGAGACGAAGGAGGGTGAAAGAGAGTGAAACGAGATGAAGAAGGGTGAAAGAGGGCGAAACGAGACGAAGGAGGGTAGAAGAGAGCGAAACGAGACGAAGGAGGGTCAAAGAGAGCGAAACGAGATGAAGGAGGGTGGAAGAGAGCAAAACGAGACGAAGGAGGGTGAAAGAGAGCGAAACGAGACGAAGTAGGGTGAAAGAGAGCGAAACGAGACGAAGGAGAGAGGAAGAGAGCGAAATGAGACGAAGAAGGGTGGAAGAGAGCAAAACGAGACGAAGGAGGGTGAAAGAGAGCGAAACGAGACGAAGGAGGGTGAAAAAGAGCGAAACGAGACGAAGAAGGTTGAAAGAGAGCGAAACGAGACGAAGGAGTGTGAAAGAAAGGGAAACGAGGCGAAGGAAGGTGAAAGAGAGCGAAACGAGATGAAGGAGGGTGAAAGAGAGCGAAACAAGATGAAGGAGGGTGAAAGAGAGTGAAACAAGACGAAGGAGGGAGAAAGAGAGTGAAACGAGGCGAAGGAAGGTGAAAGAGAGCAAAACGAGACAAAGGAGGGTGAAAGAGAGCGAAACGAGGCGAAGGAAGGTGAAAGTTAGCGAAACGATACAAAGGAGGGTGAAAAAGAGCGAAGCAAGATGAAGGAGGGTGAAAGAGAGCGAAACGAGATGAAGGAGGGTGAAAGAGATCGAAACGAGACGAAGAAGGGTGAAAGAGAGTGAAACGAGGCGAAGGAAGGTGAAAGAGAGTGAAACGAGACGAAGGAGGGTGAAAGAGAGCGAAATGAGACAAAGGAGGGTGAAGGAGAGCAAAACAAGACGAAGGAGGGTGAAAGAGAGTGAAATGAGGCGAAGGAGGGTGAAAGAGAGCGAAACGAGACGAAGGAGGGTCAAACAGAGCGAAACGAGATGAAGGAGGATGAACGAGGGCGAAACGAGACGAAGGAGGGTGGAAGAGAGTGAAGCGAGATGAAGGAGGGTGAAAGAGAGCGAAACGAGACGAAGGAGTGTGAAAGAGAGCAAAACGAGACAAAGGAGGGTGAAAGAGAGCGAAAGGAGACGAAGGAGGGTGAAAGGGAGCGAAACGAGATGAAGGAGGGTGTAAGAGAGCGAAACGAGACGAAGGAGCGTGAAAGAGAGCTAACCGAGACGAAGGAGGGTGGAAGAGAGCGAAACGAGACGAAGGAGGGTCAAACAGAGTGAAACGAGATGAAGGAGGGTGGAAGAGAGTGAAACGAGATGAAGGAGGGTGAAAGAGAGCAAACGAGATGAAGGAGGGTGAAAAAGAGCCAAACGAGATGAAGGAGGGTGAAAGAGAGCGAAACGAGATGAAGAAGCGTGAAAGAGGGCGAAACGAGACGGAGGAGGGTTGAAGAGAGCGAAACGAGACGAAGGAGGGTCAAAGAGAGCGAAACGAGACGAAGGAGGGTCAAAGAGAGCCAAACGAGACGAACGAGGGTGAAAGAGAGCGAAACGAGACGAAGGAGGGTGAAAGAGAGCTAACCGAGAGGAAGGAGGGTGAAAGAGAGCGAAACGAGTAGATGGAAGGTGAAAGAGAGCGAAACGAGACGAAGGAGGGTGAAAGAGAGCCAAACGAGATGAAGGTGGGTGAAAGAGGGCGAAACGAGATGAAGGAGGGTGAAAGAGAGCTAACCGAGACGAAGGAGGGTGAAAGAGAGCGATACGAGTAGAAGGAAGGTGAAAGAGAGTGGAACGAGATGAAGGAGGGTGAAAGAGAGCGAAACGAGACGAAGGAGGGTGAAAGAGAGTGAAACGAGGCGAAGGAAGGTGAAAGAGAGCGAACCGAGACGAAGGATGGTGAAAGGGGGCGAAACGAGACGATGGAGTGTGGAAGAGAGCAAAACGAGGTGAAGGAGGCTGAAAGAGAGCGAAACGAGACGAAGGAGGGTGAAAGAGAGCGAAACGAGATGAAGGAGGGTGAAAGAGAGCGAAACGAGGCGAAGGAGGGTGAAAGAGAGCGAAACGAGACGAAGGAGGGTCAAAGAGAGCGAAACGAGATGAAGGAGGGTGAAAGCGAGGGAAACGAGAAGAAGGAGGGTGAAAGAGAGCGAAACGAGACGAAGGAGGGTAAAAGAGAGCTAACCGAGACGAAGGAGAGTGAAAGAGAGCGAAACGAGTAGAAGGAAGGTGAAAGAGAGCGAAACGAGACGAAGGAGGGTGAAAGAGAGCCAAACGAGACGAAGAAGGGTGAAAGAGAGCGAAACAAGACAAAGGAGGGTGAAAGAGAGCAAAACGAGACGAAGGAATGTGAAAGAGAGCGAAACGAGACGAAGGAGGGTGAAAGAGAGCGAAACGAGACGAAGGAGGGTGAAAGAGAGCGAAACGAGATGAAGAAGGGTGAAAGAGGGGGAAACGAGACGAAGGAGGGTGAAAGAGAGCCAAACGAGACGAAGGAGGGTGAAAGAGAGCGAAACAAGACAAAGGAGGGTGAAAGAGAGCGAAACGAGACGAAGGAAGGTGAAAGAGAGCGAACCGAGATGAAGGAGGGTGAAAGAGAGCGAAACGAGACGAAGGAGGGTGGAAGAGAGCGAAACGAGACGAAGGAGGGTGGAAGAGAGCGAAACGAGACGAAGGAGGGTCAAAGAGAGCCAAACGAGACGAACGAGGGTGAAAGAGAGCGAAACGAGACGAAGGAGGGTGAAAGAGAGCTAACCGAGAGGAAGGAGGGTGAAAGAGAGCGAAACGAGTAGATGGAAGGTGAAAGAGAGCGAAACGAGACGAAGGAGGGTGAAAGAGAGCCAAACGAGATGAAGGTGGGTGAAAGAGGGCGAAACGAGATGAAGGAGGGTGAAAGAGAGCTAACCGAGACGAAGGAGGGTGAAAGAGAGCGATACGAGTAGAAGGAAGGTGAAAGAGAGTGGAACGAGATGAAGGAGGGTGAAAGAGAGCGAAACGAGACGAAGGAGGGTGAAAGAGAGTGAAACGAGGCGAAGGAAGGTGAAAGAGAGCGAACCGAGACGAAGGATGGTGAAAGGGGGCGAAACGAGACGATGGAGTGTGGAAGAGAGCAAAACGAGGTGAAGGAGGCTGAAAGAGAGCGAAACGAGACGAAGGAGGGTGAAAGAGAGCGAAACGAGATGAAGGAGGGTGAAAGAGAGCGAAACGAGGCGAAGGAGGGTGAAAGAGAGCGAAACGAGACGAAGGAGGGTCAAAGAGAGCGAAACGAGATGAAGGAGGGTGAAAGCGAGGGAAACGAGAAGAAGGAGGGTGAAAGAGAGCGAAACGAGACGAAGGAGGGTAAAAGAGAGCTAACCGAGACGAAGGAGAGTGAAAGAGAGCGAAACGAGTAGAAGGAAGGTGAAAGAGAGCGAAACGAGACGAAGGAGGGTGAAAGAGAGCCAAACGAGACGAAGAAGGGTGAAAGAGAGCGAAACAAGACAAAGGAGGGTGAAAGAGAGCAAAACGAGACGAAGGAATGTGAAAGAGAGCGAAACGAGACGAAGGAGGGTGAAAGAGAGCGAAACGAGACGAAGGAGGGTGAAAGAGAGCGAAACGAGATGAAGAAGGGTGAAAGAGGGGGAAACGAGACGAAGGAGGGTGAAAGAGAGCCAAACGAGACGAAGGAGGGTGAAAGAGAGCGAAACAAGACAAAGGAGGGTGAAAGAGAGCGAAACGAGACGAAGGAGGGTGAATGAGAGCGAAACGAGATGAAGAAGGGTGAAAGAGGGCGAAACTAGACGAAGGAGGGTGAAAGAGAGCCAAACGAGACGAAGGAGGGTGAAAGAGAGCGAAACAAGACAAAGGAGGGTGAAAGAGAGCGAAACGAGACGAAGGAAGGTGAAAGAGAGCGAACCGAGATGAAGGAGGGTGAAAGAGAGCGAAACGAGACGAAGGAGGGTGGAAGAGAGCGAAACGAGACGAAGGAGGGTGAAGGAGAGCGAAACTAGAAAAAGGAGGGTGAAAGAGGGCGAAACGAGACGAAGGAGGGTGGAAGAGAGCGAAACGAGACGAAGGAGGGTGAAAGAGAGCGAAACGAGACGAAGGAGGGTCAAACAGAGCGAAACGAGACGAAGGAGGGTGAAAGAGGGCAAAATGAGACGAAGGAGGGTGAAAGAGACCGAAACGAGATGAAGGAGGGTGAAAGAGAGCGAAACGAGACGAAGGAGGGTGAAAGAGAGCGAAACGAGACGAAGGAGGGTGAAAGAGAGCTAACCGAGACGAAGGAGGGTGAAAGAGAGCGAAACGAGTAGACGGAAGGTGAAAGAGAGCGAAACGAGACGAAGGAGGGTGAAAGAGAGCCAAACGAGATGAAGGAGGGTGAAAGAGAGCGAAACAAGTCAAAGGAGGGTGAAAGAGAGCAAAACGAGACGAAGGAATGTGAAAGAGAGCGAAACGAGACGAAGGAGGGTGAAAGAGAGCGAAACGAGACGAAGGAGGGTGAAAGAGAGCGAAACGAGACGAAGGAGGGTGAAAGAGGGCGAAACGAGACGAAGGAGGGTGTAAGAGACCGAAACGAGATGAAGGAGGGTGAAAGAGAGCAAAACGAGACGAAGGAGGGTGAAAGAGAGCGAAACGAGACGAAGGAGGGTGAAAGAGAGGGAAACGAGATGAAGGAGGGTGAAAGAGAGCGAAACGAGACGAAGGAGGGTGAAAGAGAGCGAAACGAGACGAAGGAGAGTGAAAGATAGCTAACCGGGACGATGGAGGGTGAAAGAGAGCGAAACGAGTAGAAGGAAGGTGAAAGAGAGCGAAACGAGACGAAGGAGGGTGTAAGAGAGCCAAACGAGATGAAGGAGGGTGAAAGAGAGCGAAACAAGACAAAGAAGGGTGAAAGAGAGCAAAACGAGACGAAGGAATGTGAAAGAGAGCAAAACGAGACGAAGGAGGGTGAAAGAGAGCGAAACGAGACGAAGGAGGGTGAAAGAGTGCGAAACGAGATGAAGAAGGGTGAAAGAGGGCGAAACGAGATGAAGGAGGGTTGAAGAGAGCGAAACGAGACGAAGGGCGGGTCAAAAAGAGCGAAACGAGACGAAGGTTGGTGAAAGAGAGCGAAACGAGACGAAGGAGGGTGAAAGAGAGCGAAACGAGACGAAGAAGGGTGAAAGAGAGCTAACAGAGACGAAGGAGGGTGAAAGCGAGCGAAACGAGTAGATGGAAGGTGAAAGAGAGCGAAACGAGATGAAGGAGGGTGAAAGAGAGCGAAACAAGACAAACGAGGGTGAAAGAGAGCGAAACGAGACGAAGGAAGGTGAAAGTGGGCGAAATGAGACGATGGAGGGTGAAGAGAGCGAAACGAGACGAAGCAGGCTGAAAGAGAGCGAAACGAGACGAAGGAGGGTGAAAGAGTGCGAAACGAGATGAAGGAATGTGAAAGAGAGCGAAACGAGACGAAGGAGGGTGAAAGAGAGCGAAACGAGACGAAGGAGGGTGAAAGAGAGCGAAACGAGACAAAGGAGGGTGAAAGAGGGCGAAACGAGACAAAGGAGGGTGGAAGAGAGCAAAACGAGATGAAGGAGGGGGAAAGAGAGCAAAACGAGACGAAGGAGGGTGAAAGAGAGCGAAACGAGACGAAGGAGGGTGAAAGAGAGCGAAACGAGATGAAGGAGGGTGAAAGAGAGCGAAACGAGACGAAGGAGGGTGAAAGAGAGCGAAACGAGACGAAGGAGAGTGAAAGAGAGCTAACCGGGACGAAGGAGGGTGAAAGAGAGCGAAACGAGATGAAGAAGGGTGAAAGAGGGCGAAACGAGATGAAGGAGGGTTGAAGAGAGCGAAACGAGACGAAGGTGGGGTCAAAAAGAGCGAAACGAAACGAAGGATGGTGAAAGAGAGCGAAACGAGACGAAGGAGGGTGAAAGAGAGCGAAACGAGACGAAGGAGGGTGAAAGAGAGCTAACAGAGACGAAGGAGGGTGAAAGAGAGCGAAACGAGTAGATGGAAGGTGAAAGAGAGCGAAACGCGACGAAGGAGGGTGAAAGAGAGCGAAACAAGACGAAGGAGGATCAAACAGAGCGAAACGAGACGAAGGAGGGTGAAAGAGGGCGAAACGAGACGAAGGAGGGTGGAAGAGAGCGAAACGAGATGAAGGAGGGTGAAAGAGAGCAAAACGAGACGAAGGAGGGTGAAAGAGAGCGAAACGAGACGAAGGAGGGTGAAAGAGAGCGAAACGAGAGGAAGGAGGGTGAAAGAGAGCAAAACGAGACGAAGGAGGGTGAAAGAGAGCGAAACGAGACGAAGGAGGGTGAAAGAGAGCTAACCGAGACAAGGAGGGTGAAAGAGAGCGAAACGAGTAGAAGGAAGGTGAAAGAGAGCGAAACGAGACGAAGGAGGGTGAAAGAGAACGAAACGAGACGAAGGAGGGTGAAAGAGATCGAAACGAGTCGAAGGAGGGTGAAAGAGAGCGAAACGAGACGAAGGAGGGTGAAAGAGAGCCAAACGAGACGAAGGAGGGTGAAAGAGAGCGAAACAAGACAAAGGAGGGTGAAAGAGAGCAAAACGAGACGAAGGAATGTGAAAGAGAGCGAAACGAGACGAAGGACGGTGAAAGAGAGCGAAACGAGGCTAAGGAGGGTGAAAGAGAGCGAAACGAGATGAAGAAGGGTGGAAGAGAGCGAAACGAGACGAAGGAGGGTGAAAGAGAGCTAACCGAGACGAAGGAGGGTGAAAGAGAGCGAAACGAGTAGAAGGAAGGTGAAAGAGAGCGAAACGAGACGAAGGAGGGTGAAAGAGAGCCAAACGAGACGAAGGAGGGTGAAAGAGAGCGAAACAAGACAAAGGAGGGTGAAAGAGAGCAAAACGAGACGAAGGAATGTGAAAGAGAGCGAAACGAGACGAAGGACGGTGAAAGAGAGCGAAACGAGGCTAAGGAGGGTGAAAGAGAGCGAAACGAGATGAAGAAGTGTGGAAGAGGGCGAAACG
Source organism: Scyliorhinus torazame (assembly GCF_047496885.1). Lineage (NCBI taxonomy): Eukaryota > Metazoa > Chordata > Chondrichthyes > Carcharhiniformes > Scyliorhinidae > Scyliorhinus > Scyliorhinus torazame. Next base: position 178,835 of record NC_092721.1, read on the forward strand.
AGATGAAGGAGGGTTGAAGAGAGCGAAACGAGACGAAGGGGGGTCAAAAAGAGCGAAACGAGACGAAGGATGGTGAAAGAGAGCGAAACGAGACGAAGGAGGGTGAAAGAGAGCGAAACGAGACGAAGGAGGGTGAAAGTGAGCTAACAGAGACGAAGGAGGGTGAAAGAGAGCGAAACGAGTAGATGGAATGTGAAAGAGAGCGAAACGAGACGAAGGAGGGTGAAAGAGAGCGAAACAAGACAAACGAGGGTGAAAGAGAGCGAAACGAGATGAAGGAAGGTGAAAGAGAACGAAACGAGATGAAGGAGGGTGAAAGAGGGCGAAACGAGACGAAGGAAGGTGAAAGAGAGCGAACCAAGACGAAGGAGGGTGAAAGAGGGCGAAATGAGACAATGGAGGGTGGAAGAGAGCGAAACGAGACGAAGGAATGTGAAAGAGAGCGAAACGAGACGAAGGACGGTGAAAGAGAGCGAAACGAGGCTAAGGAGGGTGAAAGAGAGCGAAACGAGATGAAGAAGGGTGGAAGAGAGCGAAACGAGACGAAGGAGGGTGAAAGAGAGCTAACCGAGACGAAGGAGGGTGAAAGAGAGCGAAACGAGTAGAAGGAAGGTGAAAGAGAGCGAAACGAGACGAAGGAGGGTGAAAGAGAGCCAAACGAGACGAAGGAGGGTGAAAGAGAGCGAAACAAGACAAAGGAGGGTGAAAGAGAGCAAAACGAGACGAAGGAATGTGAAAGAGAGCGAAACGAGACGAAGGACGGTGAAAGAGAGCGAAACGAGGCTAAGGAGGGTGAAAGAGAGCGAAACGAGATGAAGAAGTGTGGAAGAGGGCGAAACGAGATGAAGGAGGGTTGAAGAGAGCGAAACGAGACGAAGGGGGGTCAAAAAGAGCGAAACGAGACGAAGGATGGTGAAAGAGAGCGAAACGAGACGAAGGAGGGTGAAAGAGAGCGAAACGAGACGAAGGAGGGTGAAAGAGAGCTAACAGAGACGAAGGAGGGTGAAAGAGAGCGAAACGAGTAGATGGAATGTGAAAGAGAGCGAAACGAGACGAAGGAGGGTGAAAGAGAGCGAAACAAGACAAACGAGGGTGAAAGAGAGCGAAACGAGATGAAGGAAGGTGAAAGAGAACGAAACGAGATGAAGGAGGGTGAAAGAGGGCGAAACGAGACGAAGGAAGGTGAAAGAGAGCGAACCAAGACGAAGGAGGGTGAAAGAGGGCGAAATGAGACAATGGAGGGTGGAAGAGAGCGAAACGAGACGAAGCAGGCTGAAAGAAAGCGAAACGAGACGAAGGAGGGTGAAAGAGTGCGAAACGAGACGAAGGAGGGTTGAAGAGAGCGAAAAGAGACGAAGGGGGGTCAAAGAGAGCGAAACGAGACGAAGGAGGGTCAAACAGAGCGAAACGAGACGAAGGAGGGTGAAAGAGGGCGAAACGAGATGAAGGAGGGTGGAAGAGAGCGAATCGAGATGAAGGAGGGTGAAAGAGAGCAAAACGAGACGAAGGAGGGTGAAAGAGATCGAAACGAGTCGAAGGAGGGTGAAAGAGAGCGAAACGAGACGAAGGAGGGTGAAAGAGGGCGAAACGAGACGAAGAAGGGTGGAAGAGAGCGAAACGAGACGAAGGAGGGTGAAAGAGAGCTAACCGAGACGAAGGAGGGTGAAAGAGAGCGAAACGAGTAGAAGGAAGGTGAAAGAGAGCGAAACGAGACGAAGGAGGGTGAAAGAGAGCCAAACGAGACGAAGGAGGGTGAAAGAGAGCGAAACAAGACAAAGGAGGGTGAAAGAGAGCAAAACGAGACGAAGGAATGTGAAAGAGAGCGAAACGAGACGAAGGACGGTGAAAGAGAGCGAAACGAGGCTAAGGAGGGTGAAAGAGAGCGAAACGAGATGAAGAAGGGTGGAAGAGAGCGAAACGAGACGAAGGAGGGTGAAAGAGAGCTAACCGAGACGAAGGAGGGTGAAAGAGAGCGAAACGAGTAGAAGGAAGGTGAAAGAGAGCGAAACGAGACGAAGGAGGGTGAAAGAGAGCCAAACGAGACGAAGGAGGGTGAAAGAGAGCGAAACAAGACAAAGGAGGGTGAAAGAGAGCAAAACGAGACGAAGGAATGTGAAAGAGAGCGAAACGAGACGAAGGACGGTGAAAGAGAGCGAAACGAGGCTAAGGAGGGTGAAAGAGAGCGAAACGAGATGAAGAAGTGTTGAAGAGGGCGAAACGAGATGAAGGAGGGTTGAAGAGAGCGAAACGAGACGAAGGGGGGTCAAAAAGAGCGAAACGAGACGAAGGATGGTGAAAGAGAGCGAAACGAGACGAAGGAGGGTGAAAGAGAGCGAAACGAGACGAAGGAGGGTGAAAGAGAGCTAACAGAGACGAAGGAGGGTGAAAGAGAGCGAAACGAGTAGATGGAATGTGAAAGAGAGCGAAACGAGACGAAGGAGGGTGAAAGAGAGCGAAACAAGACAAACGAGGGTGAAAGAGAGCGAAACGAGATGAAGGAAGGTGAAAGAGAACGAAACGAGATGAAGGAGGGTGAAAGAGGGCGAAACGAGACGAAGGAAGGTGAAAGAGAGCGAACCAAGACGAAGGAGGGTGAAAGAGGGCGAAATGAGACAATGGAGGGTGGAAGAGAGCGAAACGAGACGAAGCAGGCTGAAAGAAAGCGAAACGAGACGAAGGAGGGTGAAAGAGTGCGAAACGAGACGAAGGAGGGTTGAAGAGAGCGAAAAGAGACGAAGGGGGGTCAAAGAGAGCGAAACGAGACGAAGGAGGGTCAAACAGAGCGAAACGAGACGAAGGAGGGTGAAAGAGGGCGAAACGAGATGAAGGAGGGTGGAAGAGAGCGAATCGAGATGAAGGAGGGTGAAAGAGAGCAAAACGAGACGAAGGAGGGTGAAAGAGAGCGAAACGAGACGAAGGAGGGTGAAAGAGAGCGAAACGAGATGAAGGAGGGTGAAAGAGAGCGAAACGAGACGAAGGAGGGTGAAAGAGAGCGAAACGAGACGAAGGAGGGTGAAAGAGAGCGAAACGAGACGAAGGAGGGTGAAAGAGGGCGAAACGAGACGAAGAAGGGTGGAAGAGAGCAAAACGAGATGAAGGAGGGTGAAAGAGAGCGAAACGAGATGAAGGAGGGTGTAAGGGAGCGAAACGAGACGAAGGAGGGTGAAAGAGAGCTAACCGAGACGAAGGAGGGTGAAAGAGAGCGAAACGAGTAGAAGGAAGGTGAAAGAGAGCGAAACGAGACGAAGGAGGGTGAAAGAGAGCCAAACGAGACGAAGGAGGGTGAAAGATAGCGAAACAAGACAAAGGAGGGTGAAAGAGAGCAAAACGAGACGAAGGAATGTGAAAGAGAGCGAAACGAGACGAAGGAGGGTGAAAGAGAGCGAAACGAGACGAAGGAGGGTGAAAGAGCGCGAAACGAGATGAAGAAGGGTGAAAGAGGGCGAAACGAGGTGAAGGGGGTGTCAAAAAGAGCGAAACGAGACGAAGGATGGTGAAAGAGAGCGAAACGAGACGAAGGAGGGTGAAAGAGAGCGAAACGAGACGAAGGAGGGTGAAAGAGAGCTAACAGAGACGTAGGAGGGTGAAAGAGAGCGAAACGAGTAGATGGAAGGTGAAAGAGAACGAAACGAGACGAAGGAGGGTGAAAGAGAGCGAAACAAGACAAAGGAGGGTGAAAGAGAGCGAAACGAGACGAAGGAATGTGAAAGAGAACGAAACGAGACGAAGGAGGGTGAAAGAGGGCGAAACGAGACGAAGGAAGGTGAAAGAGAGCGAACCAAGACGAAGGAGGGTGAAAGAGGGCGAAATGAGACGATGGAGGGTGGAAGAGAGCGAAACGAGACGAAGCAGGCTGAAAGAGAGCGAAACGAGACGAAGGAGGGTGAAAGACTGCGAAACGAGATGAAGGAGGGTGAAAGAGAGCGAAACGAGATGAAGGAGGGTGAAAGAGAGCGAAACAAGACGAAGGAGGGTGAAAGAGAGCGTAACGAGACGAAGGAGGGAGAAAGAGAGTGAAACGAGGCGAAGGAAGGTGAAAGAGAGCGAAACGAGACAAAGGAGGGTGAAAGAGAGCGAAACGAGACAAAAGAAGGTGGTTGAAAGAGAGCGAAACGAGACGAAGGAGGGTGAAAGAGAGCTAACAGAGACGAAGGAGGGTGAAAGAAGTGAAACGAGTAGATGGAAGTTGAAAGAGAGCGAAACGAGACGAAGGAGGGTGAAAGAGAGAGAAACAAAACAAAGGAGGGTGAAAGAGAGCGAAACGAGACGAAGGAAGGTGAAAGAGAGCGAAACGAGACGAAGGAGGGTGAAAGAGAGCGAAACGAGACGAAGGCGAGAGGAAGAGAGCGAAATGAGACGAAGAAGGGTGAAAGAGAGCGAAACGAGACGAAGGAGGGTGAAAAAGAGCGAAACGAGACGAAGAAGGTTGAAAGAGAGCGAAACGAGACGAAGGAGTGTGAAAGAAAGTGAAACGAGGCGAAGGAAGGTGAAAGAGAGCGAATCGAGACAAAGAAGTGTGAAAGAGAGCGAAACGAGACGAAGGAAGGTGAAAGAGAGCGAACCAAGACGAAGGAGGGTGAAAGAGGGAGAAATGAGACGATGGAGGGTGGAAGAGAGCGAAACGAGAGGAAGCAGGCTGAAAGAGAGCGAAACGAGACGAAGGAGGGTGAAAGAGTGCAAAACGTGATGAAGGAGGGTGAAAGAGAGCGAAACGAGATGAAGGAGGGTGAAAGAGAGCGAAACAAGATGAAGGAGGGTGAAAGAGAGCGAAACAAGACGAAGGAGGGAGAAAGACAGGGAAACGAGGCGAAGGAAGGTCAAAGAGAGCGAAACGAGACGAAGGAAGGTGAAAGAGAGCGAACCAAGACGAAGGAGGGTGAAAGACTGCGAAACGAGATGAAGGAGGGTGAAAGAGAGCGAAACGAGATGAAGGAGGGTGAAAGAGAGCGAAACAAGACGAAGGAGGGTGAAAGAGAGCGTAACGAGACGAAGGAGGGAGAAAGAGAGTGAAACGAGGCGAAGGAAGGTGAAAGAGAGCGAAACGAGACAAAGGAGGGTGAAAGAGAGCGAAACGAGACAAAAGAAGGTGGTTGAAAGAGAGCGAAACGAGACGAAGGAGGGTGAAAGAGAGCTAACAGAGACGAAGGAGGGTGAAAGAAGCGAAACGAGTAGATGGAAGGTGAAAGAGAGCGAAACGAGACGAAGGAGGGTGAAAGAGAGAGAAACAAAACAAAGGAGGGTGAAAGAGAGCGAAACGAGACGAAGGAAGGTGAAAGAGAGCGAAACGAGACGAAGGAGGGTGAAAAAGAGCGAAACGAGATGAAGGAGGGTGTAAGGGAGCGAAACGAGACGAAGGAGGGTGAAAGAGAGCTAACCGAGACGAAGGAGGGTGAAAGAGAGCGAAACGAGTAGAAGGAAGGTGAAAGAGAGCGAAACGAGACGAAGGAGGGTGAAAGAGAGCCAAACGAGACGAAGGAGGGTGAAAGATAGCGAAACAAGACAAAGGAGGGTGAAAGAGAGCAAAACGAGACGAAGGAATGTGAAAGAGAGCGAAACGAGACGAAGGAGGGTGAAAGAGAGCGAAACGAGACGAAGGAGGGTGAAAGAGCGCGAAACGAGATGAAGAAGGGTGAAAGAGGGCGAAACGAGGTGAAGGGGGTGTCAAAAAGAGCGAAACGAGACGAAGGATGGTGAAAGAGAGCGAAACGAGACGAAGGAGGGTGAAAGAGAGCGAAACGAGACGAAGGAGGGTGAAAGAGAGCTAACAGAGACGTAGGAGGGTGAAAGAGAGCGAAACGAGTAGATGGAAGGTGAAAGAGAGCGTAACGAGACGAAGGAGGGTGAAAGAGAGCGAAACAAGACAAAGGAGGGTGAAAAAGAGCGAAACGAGACGAAGGAATGTGAAAGAGAACGAAACGAGACGAAGGAGGGTGAAAGAGGGCGAAACGAGACGAAGGAAGGTGAAAGAGAGCGAACCAAGACGAAGGAGGGTGAAAGAGGGCGAAATGAGACGATGGAGGGTGGAAGAGAGCGAAACGAGACGAAGCAGGCTGAAAGAGAGCGAAACGAGACGAAGGAGGGTGAAAGACTGCGAAACGAGATGAAGGAGGGTGAAAGAGAGCGAAACGAGATGAAGGAGGGTGAAAGAGAGCGAAACAAGACGAAGGAGGGTGAAAGAGAGCGTAACGAGACGAAGGAGGGAGAAAGAGAGTGAAACGAGGCGAAGGAAGGTGAAAGAGAGCGAAACGAGACAAAGGAGGGTGAAAGAGAGCGAAACGAGACAAAAGAAGGTGGTTGAAAGAGAGCGAAACGAGACGAAGGAGGGTGAAAGAGAGCTAACAGAGACGAAGGAGGGTGAAAGAAGCGAAACGAGTAGATGGAAGGTGAAAGAGAGCGAAACGAGACGAAGGAGGGTGAAAGAGAGAGAAACAAAACAAAGGAGGGTGAAAGAGAGCGAAACGAGACGAAGGAAGGTGAAAGAGAGCGAAACGAGACGAAGGAGGGTGAAAAAGAGCGAAACGAGACGAAGGAGGGTGAAAGAGAGCGAAACGAGATGAAGAAGGGTGAAAGAGGGCGAAACGAGACGAAGGAGGGTAGAAGAGAGCGAAACGAGACGAAGGAGGGTCAAAGAGAGCGAAACGAGATGAAGGAGGGTGGAAGAGAGCAAAACGAGACGAAGGAGGGTGAAAGAGAGCGAAACGAGACGAAGTAGGATGAAAGAGAGCGAAACGAGACGAAGGAGGGTGAAAGAGAGCGAAACGAGACGAAGGCGAGAGGAAGAGAGCGAAATGAGACGAAGAAGGGTGAAAGAGAGCGAAACGAGACGAAGGAGGGTGAAAAAGAGCGAAACGAGACGAAGAAGGTTGAAAGAGAGCGAAACGAGACGAAGGAGTGTGAAAGAAAGTGAAACGAGGCGAAGGAAGGTGAAAGAGAGCGAATCGAGACAAAGAAGTGTGAAAGAGAGCGAAACGAGACGAAGGAAGGTGAAAGAGAGCGAACCAAGACGAAGGAGGGTGAAAGAGGGAGAAATGAGACGATGGAGGGTGGAAGAGAGCGAAACGAGACGAAGCAGGCTGAAAGAGAGCGAAACGAGACGAAGGAGGGTGAAAGAGTGCGAAACGTGATGAAGGAGGGTGAAAGAGAGCGAAACGAGATGAAGGAGGGTGAAAGAGAGCGAAACAAGATGAAGGAGGGTGAAAGAGAGCGAAACAAGACGAAGGAGGGAGAAAGACAGGGAAACGAGGCGAAGGAAGGTCAAAGAGAGCGAAACGAGACGAAGGAAGGTGAAAGAGAGCGAACCAAGACGAAGGAGGGTGAAAGACTGCGAAACGAGATGAAGGAGGGTGAAAGAGAGCGAAACGAGATGAAGGAGGGTGAAAGAGAGCGAAACAAGACGAAGGAGGGTGAAAGAGAGCGTAACGAGACGAAGGAGGGAGAAAGAGAGTGAAACGTGGCGAAGGAAGGTGAAAGAGAGCGAAACGAGACAAAGGAGGGTGAAAGAGAGCGAAACGAGACAAAAGAAGGTGGTTGAAAGAGAGCGAAACGAGACGAAGGAGGGTGAAAGAGAGCTAACAGAGACGAAGGAGGGTGAAAGAAGCGAAACGAGTAGATGGAAGGTGAAAGAGAGCGAAACGAGACGAAGGAGGGTGAAAGAGAGAGAAACAAAACAAAGGAGGGTGAAAGAGAGCGAAACGAGACGAAGGAAGGTGAAAGAGAGCGAAACGAGACGAAGGAGGGTGAAAAAGAGCGAAACGAGACGAAGGAGGGTGAAAGAGAGCGAAACGAGATGAAGAAGGGTGAAAGAGGGCGAAACGAGACGAAGGAGGGTAGAAGAGAGCGAAACGAGACGAAGGAGGGTCAAAGAGAGCGAAACGAGATGAAGGAGGGTGGAAGAGAGCAAAACGAGACGAAGGAGGGTGAAAGAGAGCGAAACGAGACGAAGTAGGATGAAAGAGAGCGAAACGAGACGAAGGAGGGTGAAAGAGAGCGAAACGCGACGAAGGCGAGAGGAAGAGAGCGAAATGAGACGAAGAAGGGTGAAAGAGAGCGAAACGAGACGAAGGAGGGTGAAAAAGAGCGAAACGAGACGAAGAAGGTTGAAAGAGAGCGAAACGAGACGAAGGAGTGTGAAAGAAAGTGAAACGAGGCGAAGGAAGGTGAAAGAGAGCGAATCGAGACAAAGAAGTGCGAAAGAGAGCGAAACGAGACGAAGGAAGGTGAAAGAGAGCGAACCAAGACGAAGGAGGGTGAAAGAGGGAGAAATGAGACGATGGAGGGTGGAAGAGAGCGAAACGAGACGAAGCAGGCTGAAAGAGAGCGAAACGAGACGAAGGAGGGTGAAAGAGTGCGAAACGTGATGAAGGAGGGTGAAAGAGAGCGAAACGAGATGAAGGAGGGTGAAAGAGAGCGAAACAAGATGAAGGAGGGTGAAAGAGAGCGAAACAAGACGAAGGAGGGAGAAAGACAGGGAAACGAGGCGAAGGAAGGTCAAAGAGAAAGAAACGAGACGAATGAAGGTGAAAGAGAGCGAACCAAGACGAAGGAGGGTGAAAGAGGGCGAAATGAGACGATGGAGGGTGGAAGAGAGCGAAACGAGACGTAGCAGGCTGAAAGAGAGCGAAACGAGACGAAGGAGGGTGAAAGACTGCGAAACGAGATGAAGGAGGGTGAAAGAGAGCGAAACGAGATGAAGGAGGGTGAAAGAGAGCGAAACAAGACGAAGGAGGGTGAAAGAGAGCGTAACGAGACGAAGGAGGGAGAAAGAGAGTGAAACGAGGCGAAGGAAGGTGAAAGAGAGCGAAACGAGACAAAGGAGGGTGAAAGAGAGCGAAACGAGACAAAAGAAGGTGGTTGAAAGAGAGCGAAACGAGACGAAGGAGGGTGAAAGAGAGCTAACAGAGACGAAGGAGGGTGAAAGAAGCGAAACGAGTAGATGGAAGGTGAAAGAGAGCGAAACGAGACCAAGGAGGGTGAAAGAGAGAGAAACAAAACAAAGGAGGGTGAAAGAGAGCGAAACGAGACGAAGGAAGGTGAAAGAGAGCGAAACGAGACGAAGGAGGGTGATAAAGAGTGAAACGAGACGAAGGAGGGTGAAAGAGAGCGAAACGAGATGAAGAAGGGTGAAAGAGGGCGAAACGAGACGAAGGAGGGTAGAAGAGAGCGAAACGAGACGAAGGAGGGTCAAAGAGAGCGAAACGAGATGAAGGAGGGTGGAAGAGAGCAAAACGAGACGAAGGAGGGTGAAAGAGATCGAAACGAGACGAAGTAGGATGAAAGAGAGCGAAACGAGACGAAGGAGGGTGAAAGAGAGCGAAACGAGACGAAGGCGAGAGGAAGAGAGCGAAATGAGACGAAGAAGGGTGAAAGAGAGCGAAACGAGACGAAGGAGGGTGAAAAAGAGCGAAACGAGACGAAGAAGGTTGAAAGAGAGCGAAACGAGACGAAGGAGTGTGAAAGAAAGTGAAACGAGGCGAAGGAAGGTGAAAGAGAGCGAATCGAGACAAAGAAGTGTGAAAGAGAGCGAAACGAGACGAAGGAAGGTGAAAGAGAGCGAACCAAGACGAAGGAGGGTGAAAGAGGGAGAAATGAGACGATGGAGGGTGGAAGAGAGCGAAACGAGACGAAGCAGGCTGAAAGAGAGCGAAACGAGACGAAGGAGGGTGAAAGAGTGCGAAACGTGATGAAGGAGGGAGAAAGACAGGGAAACGAGGCGAAGGAAGGTCAAAGAGAGCAAAACGAGATGAAGGAGGGTGCAAGAGAGCAAAACGAGATGAAGGAGGGAGAAAGAGAGCGAAACGAGACAAAGAAGGGTGAAAGAGAGTGAACCGAGGCGAAGGAAGGTGAAAGAGAGTGAAATGAGACAAAGGATGGTGAAGGAGAGCAAAACAAGACGAAGGAGGGTTGAAGAGAGCGAAACGAGATGAAGGGGGGTCAAAGAGAGCGAAACGAGACGAAGGATGGTGAAAGAGAGTGAAACGAGACGAAGGAGGGTGAAAGAGAATGAAACGAGACGAAGGAGGGTGAAAGAGAGCTAACAGAGACAAAGGAGGGTGAAAGAGATCGAAACGAGTAGATGGAAGGTGAAAGAGAGCGAAACGAGACGAAGGAAGGTGAAAGAGAGCGAAACGAGACGAAGGAGGGTGAAAAAGAGCGAAACGAGACGAAGGAGGGTGAAAGAGAGCGAAACGAGACGAAGGAGGGTCAAACAGAGCGAAACGAGACGAAGGAGGGTGAAAGAGGGCGAAACGAGATGAAGGAGGGTGGAAGAGAGCGAATCGAGATGAAGGAGGGTGAAAGAGAGCAAAACGAGACGAAGGAGGTGAAAGAGAGCGAAACGACACGAAGGAGGGTGAAAGAGAGCGAAACGAGATGAAGGAGGGTGAAAGAGAGCGAAACGAGACGAAGGAGGGTGAAAGAGAGCGAAACGAGACGAAGGAGGGTGAAAGAGACCGAAACGAGACGAAGGAGGGTGAAAGAGGGCGAAACGAGACGAAGAAGGGTGGAAGAGAGCAAAACGAGATGAAGGAGGGTGAAAGAGAGCGAAACGAGACGAAGGAGGGTGAAAGGGAGCGAAACGAGACGAAGGAGGGTGAAAGAGAGCTAACCGAGACGAAGGAGGGTGAAAGAGAGCGAAACGAGTAGAAGGAAGGTGAAAGAGAGCGAAACGAGACGAAGGAGGGTGAAAGAGAGCCAAACGAGACGAAGGAGGGTGAAAGATAGCGAAACAAGACAAAGGAGGGTGAAAGAGAGCAAAACGAGACGAAGGAATGTGAAAGAGAGCGAAACGAGACGAAGGAGGGTGAAAGAGAGCGAAACGAGACGAAGGAGGGTGAAAGAGCGCGAAACGAGATGAAGAAGGGTGAAAGAGGGCGAAACGAGGTGAAGGGGGTGTCAAAAAGAGCGAAACGAGACGAAGGATGGTGAAAGAGAGCGAAACGAGACGAAGGAGGGTGAAAGAGAGCGAAACGAGACGAAGGAGGGTGAAAGAGAGCTAACAGAGACGTAGGAGGGTGAAAGAGAGCGAAACGAGTAGATGGAAGGTGAAAGAGAGCGAAACGAGACGAAGGAGGGTGAAAGAGAGCGAAACAAGACAAAGGAGGGTGAAAGAGAGCGAAACGAGACGAAGGAATGTGAAAGAGAACGAAACGAGACGAAGGAGGGTGAAAGAGGGCGAAACGAGACGAAGGAAGGTGAAAGAGAGCGAACCAAGACGAAGGAGGGTGAAAGAGGGCAAAATGAGGCGATGGAGGGTGGAAGAGAGCGAAACGAGACGAAGCAGGCTGAAAGAGAGCGAAACGAGACGAAGGAGGGTGAAAGACTGCGAAACGAGATGAAGGAGGGTGAAAGAGAGCGAAACGAGATGAAGGAGGGTGAAAGAGAGCGAAACAAGACGAAGGAGGGTGAAAGAGAGCGTAACAAGACGAAGGAGGGAGAAAGAGAGTGAAACGAGGCGAAGGAAGGTGAAAGAGAGCGAAACGAGACAAAGGAGGGTGAAAGAGAGCGAAACGAGACAAAAGAAGGTGGTTGAAAGAGAGCGAAACGAGACGAAGGAGGGTGAAAGAGAGCTAACAGAGACGAAGGAGGGTGAAAGAAGCGAAACGAGTAGATGGAAGGTGAAAGAGAGCGAAACGAGACGAAGGAGGGTGAAAGAGAGAGAAACAAAACAAAGGAGGGTGAAAGAGAGCGAAACGAGACGAAGGAAGGTGAAAGAGAGCGAAACGAGACGAAGGAGGGTGAAAAAGAGCGAAACGAGACGAAGGAGGGTGAAAGAGAGCGAAACGAGATGAAGAAGGGTGAAAGAGGGCGAAACGAGACGAAGGAGGGTAGAAGAGAGCGAAACGAGACGAAGGAGGGTCAAAGAGATCGAAACGAGATGAAGGAGGGTGGAAGAGAGCAAAACGAGACGAAGGAGGGTGAAAGAGAGCGAAACGAGACGAAGTAGGATGAAAGAGAGCGAAACGAGACGAAGGAGGGTGAAAGAGAGCGAAACGAGACAAAGGCGAGAGGAAGAGAGCGAAATGAGATGAAGAAGGGTGAAAGAGAGCGAAACGAGACGAAGGAGGGTGAAAAAGAGCGAAACGAGACGAAGAAGGTTGAAAGAGAGCGAAACGAGACGAAGGAGTGTGAAAGAAAGTGAAACGAGGCGAAGGAAGGTGAAAGAGAGCGAATCGAGACAAAGAAGTGTGAAAGAGAGCGAAACGAGACGAAGGAAGGTGAAAGAGAGCGAACCAAGACGAAGGAGGGTGAAAGAGGGAGAAATGAGATGAAGGAGGGTGAAAGAGAGCGAAACAAGACGAAGGAGGGAGAAAGACAGGGAAACGAGGCGAAGGAAGGTCAAAGAGAGCGAAACGAGACGAAGGAAGGTGAAAGAGAGCGAACCAAGACGAAGGAGGGTGAAAGAGGGCGAAATGAGACGATGGAGGGTGGAAGAGAGCGAAACGAGACGTAGCATGCTGAAAGAGAGCGAAACGAGACGAAGGAGGGTGAAAGACTGCGAAACGAGATGAAGGAGGGTGAAAGAGAGCGAAACGAGATGAAGGAGGGTGAAAGAGAGCGAAACAAGACGAAGGAGGGTGAAAGAGAGCGTAACGAGACGAAGGAGGGAGAAAGAGAGTGAAACGAGGCGAAGGAAGGTGAAAGAGAGCGAAACGAGACAAAGGAGGGTGAAAGAGAGCGAAACGAGACAAAAGAAGGTGGTTGAAAGAGAGCGAAACGAGACGAAGGAGGGTGAAAGAGAGCTAACAGAGACGAAGGAGGGTGAAAGAAGCGAAACGAGTAGATGGAAGGTGAAAGAGAGCGAAACGAGACGAAGGAGGGTGAAAGAGAGAGAAACAAAACAAAGGAGGGTGAAAGAGAGCGAAACGAGACGAAGGAAGGTGAAAGAGAGCGAAACGAGACGAAGGAGGGTGAAAGAGGGCGAAACGAGACGAAGGAGAGTAGAAGAGAGCGAAACGAGACGAAGGAGGGTCAAAGAGAGCGAAACGAGGTGAAGGAGGGTGGAAGAGAGCAAAACGAGACGAAGGAGGGTGAAAGAGAGCGAAACGAGACGAAGTAGGATGAAAGAGAGCGAAACGAGACGAAGGAGGGTGAAAGAGAGCGAAACGAGACGAAGGCGAGAGGAAGAGAGCGAAATGAGACGAAGAAGGGTGAAAGAGAGCGAAACGAGACGAAGGAGGGTGAAAAAGAGCGAAACGAGACGAAGAAGGTTGAAAGAGAGCGAAACGAGACGAAGGAGTGTGAAAGAAAGTGAAACGAGGCGAAGGAAGGTGAAAGAGAGCGAATCGAGACAAAGAAGTGTGAAAGAGAGCGAAACGAGACGAAGGAAGGTGAAAGAGAGCGAACCAAGACGAAGGAGGGTGAAAGAGGGAGAAATGAGACGATGGAGGGTGGAAGAGAGCGAAACGAGACGAAGCAGGCTGAAAGAGAGCGAAACGAGACGAAGGAGGGTGAAAGAGTGCGAAACGTGATGAAGGAGGGTGAAAGAGAGCGAAACGAGATGAAGGAGGGTGAAAGAGAGCGAAACAAGATGAAGGAGGGTGAAAGAGAGCGAAACAAGACGAAGGAGGGAGAAAGACAGGGAAACGAGGCGAAGGAAGGTCAAAGAGAGCAAAACGAGATGAAGGAGGGTGCAAGAGAGCAAAACGAGATGAAGGAGGTTGAAAGAGAGCGAAACGAGACAAAGAAGGGTGAAAGAGAGTGAACCGAGGCGAAGGAAGGTGAAAGAGAGTGAAATGAGACAAAGGATGGTGAAGGAGAGCAAACCAAGACGAAGGAGGGTTGAAGAGAGCGAAACGAGTAGATGGAAGGTGAAAGAGAGCGAAACGAGACGAAGGAAGGTGAAAGAGAGCGAAACGAGACGAAGGAGGGTGAAAAAGAGCGAAACGAGACGAAGGAGGGTGAAAGAGAGCGAAACGAGATGAAGAAGGGTGAAAGAGGGCGAAACGAGACGAAGGAGGGTAGAAGAGAGCGAAACGAGACGAAGGAGGGTCAAAGAGAGCGAAACGAGACGAAGGAGGGTAGAAGGGAGCGAAACGAGACGAAGGAGGGTCAAAGAGAGCGAAACGAGACGAAGGAGGGTGCAAGAGAGCGAAACGAGACGAAGGAGGGTGAAAGAGAGCGAAACGAGACGAAGGCGAGAGGAAGGGAGCGAAATGAGATGAAGAAGGGTGAAAGAGAGCGAAACGAGACGAAGGAGGGTGAAAAAGAGCGAAACGAGACGAAGGAGGGTGAAAGAGAGCGAAACGAGATGAAGAAGGGTGAAAGAGGGCGAAACGAGACGAAGGAGGGTAGAAGAGAGCGAAACGAGACGAAGGAGGGTCAAAGAGAGCGAAACGAGACGAAGGAGGGTAGAAGGGAGCGAAACGAGACGAAGGAGGGTCAAAGAGAGCGAAACGAGACGAAGGAGGGTGCAAGAGAGCGAAACGAGACGAAGGAGGGTGAAAGAGAGCGAAACGAGACGAAGGCGAGAGGAAGTATGGTAGGGGGGTGGGCACGGGAGCAATAGGTCAGAAGGTGAGAGCATTGAGGGAGAACTAGGGAATAGGGACAGTGTGGCTCTGAGGCAGCGCAGACGGGGAGAAGTTGCTGAACACAGCGGGTCTGCTGGCCTGAAGTGCATATGTTTTAATGCAAGGAGCATTACGGGTAAGGCAGATGAACTTAGAGCTTGGATTACTACTTGGAACTATGATGTTGTTGCCATTACAGAGACCTGGTTGAGGGAAGGGCAGGATTGGCATCTAAACGTTCCAGGATTTAGATGTTTCAGGCGGGATAGAGGGGGATGTAAAAGGGGAGGCGGAGTTGCGCTACTTGTTCAGGAGAGTATCACAGCTATACAGCGAGAGGACACCTCAGAGGGCAGTGAGGCTATATGGGTAGAGATCAGGAATAAGAAGGGTGCAGTCACAATGTTGGGGGTATACTACAGGCCTCCCAACAGCCAGCGGGAGATAGAGGAGCAGATAGGTAGACAGATTTTGGAAAAGAGTAAAAACAACAGGGTTGTGGTGATGGGAGACTTCAACTTCCCCAATATTGACTGGGACTCACTTAGTGCCAGGGGCTTAGACGGGGCAGAGTTTGTAAGGAGCATCCAGGAGGGCTTCTTAAAACAATATGTAAACAGTCCAACTAGGGAAGGGGCGGTACTGGACCTGGTATTGGGGAATGAGCCCGGCCAGGTGGTAGATGTTTCAGTAGGGGAGCATTTCGGTAACAGTGACCACAATTCAGTAAGTTTTAAAGTACTGGTGGACAAGGATAAGAGTGGCCCGAGGATGAATGTGCTAAATTGGGGGAAGGCTAATTATAACAATATTAGGCGGGAACTGAAGAACATAGATTGGGGGCGGATGTTTGAGGGCAAATCAACATCTGACATGTGGGAGGCTTTCAAGTGTCAGTTGAAAGGAATACAGGACAGGCATGTTCCTGTGAGGAAGAAAGATAAATACGGCAATTTTCGGGAACCTTGGATGACGAGTGATATTGTAGGCCTCGTCAAAAAGAAAAAGGAGGCATTTGTCAGGGCTAAAAGGCTGGGAACAGACGAAGCCTGTGTGGCATATAAGGAAAGTAGGAAGGAACTTAAGCAAGGAGTCAGGAGGGCTAGAAGGGGTCATGAAAAGGCATTGGCAAATAGGGTTAAGGAAAATCCCAAGGCTTTTTACACTTACATAAAAAGCAAGAGGGTAGCCAGGGAAAGGGTTGGCCCACTGAAGGATAGGCAAGGGAATCTATGTGTGGAGCCAGAGGAAATGGGCGAGGTACTAAATGAATACTTTGCATCAGTATTCACCAAAGAGAAGGAATTGGTAGATGTTGAGTCTGGAGAAGGGGGTGTAGATAGCCTGGGTCACATTGTGATCCAAAAAGACGAGGTGTTGGGTGTCTTAAAAAATATTAAGGTAGATAAGTCCCCAGGGCCGGATGGGATCTACCCCAGAATACTGAAGGAGGCTGGAGAGGAAATTGCTGAGGCCTTGACAGAAATCTTTGGATCCTCGCTGTCTTCAGGGGATGTCCCGGAGGACTGGAGAATAGCCAATGTTGTTCCTCTGTTTAAGAAGGGTGGCAGGGATAATCCCGGGAACTACAGGCAGGTGAGCCTTACTTCAGTGGTAGGGAAATTACTGGAGAGAATTCTTCGAGACAGGATCTACTCCCATTTGGAAGCAAATGGACGTATTAGTGAGAGGCAGCACGGTTTTGTGAAGGGGAGGTCGTGTCTCACTAACTTGATAGAGTTTTTCGAGGAGGTCACTAAGATGATTGATGCAGGTAGGGCAGTAGATGTTGTCTATATGGACTTCAGTAAGGCCTTTGACAAGGTCCCTCATGGTAGACTAGTACAAAAGGTGAAGTCACACGGGATCAGGGGTGAACTGGCAAGGTGGATACAGAACTGGCTAGGCCATAGAAGGCAGAGGGTAGCAATGGAGGGATGCTTTTCTAATTGGAGGGCTGTGACCAGTGGTGTTCCACAAGGATCAGTGCTGGGACCTTTGCTCTTTGTAGTATATATAAATGATTTGGAGGAAAATGTAACTGGTCTGATTAGTAAGTTTGCAGACGACACAAAGGTTGGTGGAATTGCGGATAGCGATGAGGACTGTCTGAGGATACAGCAGGATTTAGATTGTCTGGAGACTTGGGCGGAGAGATGGCAGATGGAGTTTAACCTGGACAAATGTGAGGTAATGCATTTTGGAAGGGCTAATGCAGGTAGGGAATATACAGTGAATGGTAGAACCCTCAAGAGTATTGAAAGTCAAAGAGATCTAGGAGTACAGGTCCACCGATCACTGAAAGGGGCTACACAGGTGGAGAAGGTAGTCAAGAAGGCATACGGCTTGCTTGCCTTCATTGGCCGGGGCATTGAGTATAAGAATTGGCAAGTCATGTTGCAGCTGTATAGAACCTTAGTTAGGCCACACTTGGAGTATAGTGTTCAATTCTGGTCGCCACACTACCAGAAGGATGTGGAGGCTTTAGAGAGGGTGCAGAAGAGATTTACCAGAATGTTGCCTGGTATGGAGGGCATAAGCTATGAGGAGCGATTGAATAAACTCGGTTTATTCTCACTGGAACGAAGGAGGTTGAGGGGCGACCTGATAGAGGTATACAAAATTATGAGGGGCATAGACAGAGTGGATAGTCAGAGGCTTTTCCCCAGGGTAGAGGGGTCAATTACTAGGGGGCATAGGTTTAAGGTGAGAGGGGCAAAGTTTAGAGTAGATGTACGAGGCAAGTTTTTTACGCAGAGGGTAGTGGGTGCCTGGAACTCGCTACCGGAGGAGGTAGTGGAGGCAGGGACGATAGGGACATTTAAGGGGCATCTTGACAAATATATGAATAGGATGGGAATAGAAGGATACGGACCCAGGAAGTGTAGAAGATTGTAGTTTAGTCGGGCAGTATGGTCGGCACGGGCTTGGAGGGCCGAAGGGCCTGTTCCTGTGCTGTACATTTCTTTGTTCTTTGTTGGAAGGGAGCGAAATGAGATGAAGAAGGGTGAAAGAGAGCGAAACGAGACGAAGGAGGGTGAAAAAGAGCGAAACGAGATGAAGAAGGTTGAAAGAGAGCGAAACGAGACGAAGGAGTGTGAAAGAAAGTGAAACGAGGCGAAGGAAGGTGAAAGAGAGCGAATCGAGACAAAGAAGGGTGAAAGAGAGCGAAACGAGACGAAGGAAGGTGAAAGAGAGCGAAACGAGACGAAGGAGGGTGAAAGAGCGCGAAACGAGATGAAGAAGGGTGAAAGAGGGCGAAACGAGGTGAAGGGGGTGTCAAAAAGAGCGAAACGAGACGAAGGATGGTGAAAGAGAGCGAAACGAGACGAAGGAGGGTGAAAGAGAGCGAAACGAGACGAAGGAGGGTGAAAGAGAGTGAAACGAGATGAAGAAGGGTGAAAGAGGGCGAAACGAGACGAAGGAGGGTAGAAGAGAGCGAAACGAGACGAAGGAGGGTGAAAGAGAGCGAAACAAGACAAAGGAGGGTGAAAGAGAGCGAAACGAGACGAAGGAATGTGAAAGAGAACGAAACGAGACGAAGGAGGGTGAAAGAGGGCGAAACGAGACGAAGGAAGGTGAAAGAGAGCGAACCAAGACGAAGGAGGGTGAAAGAGGGCGAAATGAGACGATGGAGGGTGGAAGAGAGCGAAACGAGACGAAGCAGGCTGAAAGAGAGCGAAACGAGACGAAGGAGGGTGAAAGACTGCGAAACGAGATGAAGGAGGGTGAAAGAGAGCGAAACGAGATGAAGGAGGGTGAAAGAGAGCGAAACAAGACGAAGGAGGGTGAAAGAGAGCGTAACGAGACGAAGGAGGGAGAAAGAGAGTGAAACGAGGCGAAGGAAGGTGAAAGAGAGCGAAACGAGACAAAGGAGGGTGAAAGAGAGCGAAACGAGACAAAAGAAGGTGGTTGAAAGAGAGCGAAACGAGACGAAGGAGGGTGAAAGAGAGCTAACAGAGACGAAGGAGGGTGAAAGAAGCGAAACGAGTAGATGAAAGGTGAAAGAGAGCGAAACGAGACGAAGGAGGGTGAAAGAGAGAGAAACAAAACAAAGGAGGGTGAAAGAGAGCGAAACGAGATGAAGGAAGGTGAAAGAGAGCGAAACGAGACGAAGGAGGGTGAAAAAGAGCGAAACGAGACGAAGGAGGGTGAAAGAGAGTGAAACGAGATGAAGAAGGGTGAAAGAGGGCGAAACGAGACGAAGGAGGGTAGAAGAGAGCGAAACGAGACGAAGGAGGGTCAAAGAGAGCGAAACGAGATGAAGGAGGGTGGAAGAGAGCAAAACGAGACGAAGGAGGGTGAAAGAGAGCGAAACGAGACGAAGTAGGATGAAAGAGAGCGAAACGAGACGAAGGAGGGTGAAAGAGAGCGAAACGAGACGAAGGCGAGAGGAAGAGAGCGAAATGAGACGAAGAAGGGTGAAAGAGAGCGAAACGAGACGAAGGAGGGTGAAAAAGAGCGAAACGAGACGAAGAAGGTTGAAAGAGAGCGAAACGAGACGAAGGAGTGTGAAAGAAAGTGAAACGAGGCGAAGGAAGGTGAAAGAGAGCGAATCGAGACAAAGAAGTGTGAAAGAGAGCGAAACGAGACGAAGGAAGGTGAAAGAGAGCGAACCAAGACGAAGGAGGGTGAAAGAGGGAGAAATGAGACGATGGAGGGTGGAAGAGAGCGAAACGAGACGAAGCAGGCTGAAAGAGAGCGAAACGAGACGAAGGAGGGTGAAAGAGTGCGAAACGTGATGAAGGAGGGTGAAAGAGAGCGAAACGAGATGAAGGAGGGTGAAAGAGAGCGAAACAAGATGAAGGAGGGTGAAAGAGAGCGAAACAAGACGAAGGAGGGAGAAAGACAGGGAAACGAGGCGAAGGAAGGTCAAAGAGAGCGAAACGAGACGAAGGAAGGTGAAAGAGAGCGAACCAAGACGAAGGAGGGTGAAAGAGGGCGAAATGAGACGATGGAGGGTGGAAGAGAGCGAAACGAGACGTAGCAGGCTGAAAGAGAGCGAAACGAGACGAAGGAGGGTGAAAGACTGCGAAACGAGATGAAGGAGGGTGAAAGAGAGCGAAACGAGATGAAGGAGGGTGAAAGAGAGCGAAACAAGACGAAGGAGGGTGAAAGAGAGCGTAACGAGACGAAGGAGGGAGAAAGAGAGTGAAACGAGGCGAAGGAAGGTGAAAGAGAGCGAAACGAGACAAAGGAGGGTGAAAGAGAGCGAAACGAGACAAAAGAAGGTGGTTGAAAGAGAGCGAAACGAGACGAAGGAGGGTGAAAGAGAGCTAACAGAGACGAAGGAGGGTGAAAGAAGCGAAACGAGTAGATGGAAGGTGAAAGAGAGCGAAACGAGACGAAGGAGGGTGAAAGAGAGAGAGACAAAACAAAGGAGGGTGAAAGAGAGCGAAACGAGACGAAGGAAGGTGAAAGAGAGCGAAACGAGACGAAGGAGGGTGAAAAAGAGCGAAACGAGACGAAGGAGGGTGAAAGAGAGCGAAACGAGATGAAGAAGGGTGAAAGAGGGCGAAACGAGACGAAGGAGGGTAGAAGAGAGCGAAACGAGACGAAGGAGGGTCAAAGAGAGCGAAACGAGATGAACGAGGGTGGAAGAGAGCAAAACGAGACGAAGGAGGGTGAAAGAGAGCGAAATGAGACGAAGAAGGGTGAAAGAGAGCGAAACGAGACGAAGGAGGGTGAAAGAAAGTGAAACGAGGCGAAGGAAGGTGAAAGAGAGCGAATCGAGACAAAGAAGTGTGAAAGAGAGCGAAACGAGACGAAGGAAGGTGAAAGAGAGCGAACCAAGACGAAGGAGGGTGAAAGAGGGAGAAATGAGACGATGGAGGGTGGAAGAGAGCGAAACGAGACGAAGCAGGCTGAAAGAGAGCGAAACGAGACGAAGGAGGGTGAAAGAGTGCGAAACGTGATGAAGGAGGGTGAAAGAGAGCGAAACGAGATGAAGGAGGGTGAAAGAGAGCGAAACAAGATGAAGGAGGGTGAAAGAGAGCGAAACAAGACGAAGGAGGGAGAAAGACAGGGAAACGAGGCGAAGGAAGGTCAAAGAGAGCGAAACGAGATGAAGGAGGGTGCAAGAGAGCAAAACGAGATGAAGGAGGGAGAAAGAGAGCGAAACGAGACAAAGAAGGGTGAAAGAGAGTGAACCGAGGCGAAGGAAGGTGAAAGAGAGTGAAATGAGACAAAGGATGGTGAAGGAGAGCAAAACAAGACGAAGGAGGGTTGAAGAGAGCGAAACGAGATGAAGGGGGGTCAAAGAGAGCGAAACGAGACGAAGGATGGTGAAAGAGAGTGAAACGAGACGAAGGAGGGTGAAAGAGAATGAAACGAGACGAAGGAGGGTGAAAGAGAGCTAACAGAGTCAAAGGAGGGTGAAAGAGATCGAAACGAGTAGATGGAAGGTGAAAGAGAGCGAAACGAGACGAAGGAAGGTGAAAGAGAGCGAAACGAGACGAAGGAGGGTGAAAAAGAGCGAAACGAGACGAAGGAGGGTGAAAGAGAGCGAAACGAGATGAAGAAGGGTGAAAGAGGGCGAAACGAGACGAAGGAGGGTAGAAGAGAGCGAAACGAGACGAAGGAGGGTCAAAGAGAGCGAAACGAGACGAAGGAGGGTAGAAGGGAGCGAAACGAGACGAAGGAGGGTCAAAGAGAGCGAAACGAGACGAAGGAGGGTGCAAGAGAGCGAAACGAGACGAAGGAGGGTGAAAGAGAGCGAAACGAGACGAAGGCGAGAGGAAGGGAGCGAAATGAGATGAAGAAGGGTGAAAGAGAGCGAAACGAGACGAAGGAGGGTGAAAAAGAGCGAAACGAGATGAAGAAGGTTGAAAGAGAGCGAAACGAGACGAAGGAGTGTGAAAGAAAGTGAAACGAGGCGAAGGAAGGTGAAAGAGAGCGAATCGAGACAAAGAAGGGTGAAAGAGAGCGAAACGAGACGAAGGAAGGTGAAAGAGAGCGAACCAAGACGAAGGAGGGTGAAAGAGGGAGAAATGAGACGATGGAGGGTGGAAGAGAGCGAAACAAGACGAAGCAGGCTGAAAGAGAGCGAAACGAGACGAAGGAGGGTGAAAGAGTGCGAAACGAGATGAAGGAGGGTGAAAGAGAGCGAAACGAGATGAAGGAGGGTGAAAGAGAGCGAAACAAGATGAAGGAGGGTGAAAGAGAGCGAAACGAGACGAAGGAGGGAGAAAGAGAGGGAAACGAGGCGAAGGAAGGTCAAAGAGAGCGAAACGAGACGAAGGAGGGTGCAAGAGAGCAAAACGAGATGAAGGAGGGAGAAAGAGAGCGAAACGAGACAAAGAAGGGTGAAAGAGAGTGAAACGAGGCGAAGGAAGGTGAAAGAGAGTGAAATGAGACAAAGGAGGGTGAAGGAGAGCAAAACAAGACGAAGGAGGGTTGAAGAGAGCGAAACGAGATGAAGGGGGGTCAAAGAGAGCGAAACGAGACGAAGGATGGTGAAAGAGAGTGAAACGAGACGAAGGAGTGTGAAAGAGAATGAAACGAGACGAAGGAGGGTGAAAGAGAGCTAACAGAGACAAAGGAGGGTGAAAGAGATCGAAACGAGTAGATGGAAGGTGAAAGAGAGCGAAACGAGACGAAGGAGGGTGAAAGAGAGCGAAACAAAACAAAGGAGGGTGAAAGAGAGCGAAACGAGATGAAGGAAGGTGAAAGAGAGCGAAACGAGATGAAGGAGGCTGAAAAAGAGCGAAACGAGACGAAGGAGGGTGAAAGAGAGCGAAACGAGATGAAGAAGGGTGAAAGAGGGTGAAACGAGACGAAGGAGGGTAGAAGGGAGCGAAACGAGACGAAGGAGGGTCAAAGAGAGCGAAACGAGATGAAGGAGGGTGCAAGAGAGCAAAACGAGACGAAGGAGGGTGAAATAGAGCGAAACGAGACGAAGGAGAGAGGAAGAGAGCGAAATGAGACGAAGAAGGGTGAAAGAGAGCGAAACGAGACGAAGGAGGGTGAAAAAGAGCGAAACGAGATGAAGAAGGTTGAAAGAGAGCGAAACGAGACGAAGGAGTGTGAAAGAAAGTGAAACGAGGCGAAGGAAGGTCAAAGAGAGCGAATCGAGACAAAGAAGGGTGAAAGAGAGCGAAACGAGACGAAGGAAGGTGAAAGAGAGCGAACCAAGACGAAGGAGGGTGAAAGAGGGTGAAATGAGACGATGGAGGGTGGAAGAGAGCGAAACGAGACGAAGCAGGCTGAAAGAGAGCGAAACGAGACGAAGGAGGGTGAAAGAATGCGAAACGAGATGAAGGAGGTTGAAAGAGAGCGAAACAAGATGAAGGAGGGTGAAAGAGAGCGAAACGAGGCGAAGGAAGGTGAAAGAGAGCGAAACGAGACAAAGGAGGGTGAAAGAGAGTGAAACGAGACGAAGGAAGGTGAACGTTAGCGAAACGATACAAAGGAGGGTGAAAGAGAGCGAAACGAGATGAAGGAGGGTGAAAGAGAGCAAAACGAGACGAAGGAGGGTGAAAGAGAGCGAAACGAGACGAAGGAGGGTGAAAGAGAGTGAAACGAGGCGAAGGAAGGTGAAAGAGAGTAAAATGAGACAAAGGAGGGTGAAGGAGAGCAAAACAAGACGAAGGAGGGTGAAAGAGAGCGAAATGAGGCGAAGGAGTGTGAAAGAGAGCGAAACGAGACGAAGGAGGGTCTAACAGAGCGAAACGAGATGAAGGAGGGTGAAAGAGGGCGAAACGAGACGAAGGAGGGTGGAAGAGAGTGAAACGAGATGAAGAACGGTGTAAGAGAGCGAAACGAGACGAAGGAGCGTGAAAGAGAGCTAACCGAGACGAAGGAGGGTGAAAGAGAGCGACACGAGTAGAAGGAAGGTGAAAGAGAGCGAAATGAGACGAAGGAGGTTGAAAGAGAGCCAAACGAGACGAAGGAGGGTGAAAGAGAGCGAAACAAGACAAAGGAGGGTGAAAGAGAGCAAAACGAGACGAAGGGATGTGAAAGAGAGCGAAACGAGACGAAGGAGGATGAAAGAGAGCGAAACGAGACGAAGGAGGGTGAAAGAGAGTGAAACGAGATGAAGAAGGGTGAAAGAGGGCGAAACGAGACGAAGGAGGGTTGAAGAGAGTGAAACAAGACGAAGGGGGGGGTCAAAAAGAGCGAAACGAGATGAAGGAGGGTGAAAGAGAGCGAAACGAGACGAAGGAGGGTGAAAGAGAGCGAAACGAGACGAAGGAGGGTGAAAGAGAGCTAACAGAGATGAAGGAGGGTGAAAATGAGTGAAACGAGTAGAAGGAAGGTGAAAGAGAGCGAAACGAGACGAAGGAGGGTGAAAGAGAGCCAAACGAGACGAAGGAGGGTGAAAGAGAGCGAAACAAGACAAAGGAGGGTGAAAGAGAGCAAAACAAGACGAAGGAATGTGAAAGAGAGCGAAACGAGACGAAGGAGGATGAAAGAGAGCGAAACGAGACGAAGGAGGGTGAAAGAGAGCGAAACGTGATGAAGAAGGGTGAAAGAGGGCGAAACGAGACGAAGGAGGGTTGAAGACAGCGAAACGAGACGAAGGGGGGGTCAAAAAGAGCGAAACGAGACGAAGGATGGTGAAAGAGAATGAAACGAGACGAAGGAGGGTGAAAGAGAGCTAACAGAGTCAAAGGAGGGTGAAAGAGATCGAAACGAGTAGATGGAAGGTGAAAGAGAGCGAAACGAGACGAAGGATGGTGAAAGAGAGTGAAACGAGACGAAGGAGGGTGAAAGAGAATGAAACGAGACGAAGGAGGGTGAAAGAGAGCTAACAGAGTCAAAGGAGGGTGAAAGAGATCGAAACGAGTAGATGGAAGGTGAAAGAGAGCGAAACGAGACGAAGGAAGGTGAAAGAGAGCGAAACGAGACGAAGGAGGGTGAAAAAGAGCGAAACGAGACGAAGGAGGGTGAAAGAGAGCGAAACGAGATGAAGAAGGGTGAAAGAGGGCGAAACGAGACGAAGGAGGGTAGAAGAGAGCGAAACGAGACGAAGGAGGGTCAAAGAGAGCGAAACGAGACGAAGGAGGGTAGAAGGGAGCGAAACGAGACGAAGGAGGGTCAAAGAGAGCGAAACGAGACGAAGGAGGGTGCAAGAGAGCGAAACGAGACGAAGGAGGGTGAAAGAGAGCGAAACGAGACGAAGGCGAGAGGAAGGGAGCGAAATGAGATGAAGAAGGGTGAAAGAGAGCGAAACGAGACGAAGGAGGGTGAAAAAGAGCGAAACGAGATGAAGAAGGTTGAAAGAGAGCGAAACGAGACGAAGGAGTGTGAAAGAAAGTGAAACGAGGCGAAGGAAGGTGAAAGAGAGCGAATCGAGACAAAGAAGGGTGAAAGAGAGCGAAACGAGACGAAGGAAGGTGAAAGAGAGCGAACCAAGACGAAGGAGGGTGAAAGAGGGAGAAATGAGACGATGGAGGGTGGAAGAGAGCGAAACAAGACGAAGCAGGCTGAAAGAGAGCGAAACGAGACGAAGGAGGGTGAAAGAGTGCGAAACGAGATGAAGGAGGGTGAAAGAGAGCGAAACGAGATGAAGGAGGGTGAAAGAGAGCGAAACAAGATGAAGGAGGGTGAAAGAGAGCGAAACGAGACGAAGGAGGGAGAAAGAGAGGGAAACGAGGCGAAGGAAGGTCAAAGAGAGCGAAACGAGACGAAGGAGGGTGCAAGAGAGCAAAACGAGATGAAGGAGGGAGAAAGAGAGCGAAACGAGACAAAGAAGGGTGAAAGAGAGTGAAACGAGGCGAAGGAAGGTGAAAGAGAGTGAAATGAGACAAAGGAGGGTGAAGGAGAGCAAAACAAGACGAAGGAGGGTTGAAGAGAGCGAAACGAGATGAAGGGGGGTCAAAGAGAGCGAAACGAGACGAAGGATGGTGAAAGAGAGTGAAACGAGACGAAGGAGTGTGAAAGAGAATGAAACGAGACGAAGGAGGGTGAAAGAGAGCTAACAGAGACAAAGGAGGGTGAAAGAGATCGAAACGAGTAGATGGAAGGTGAAAGAGAGCGAAACGAGACGAAGGAGGGTGAAAGAGAGCGAAACAAAACAAAGGAGGGTGAAAGAGAGCGAAACGAGATGAAGGAAGGTGAAAGAGAGCGAAACGAGATGAAGGAGGCTGAAAAAGAGCGAAACGAGACGAAGGAGGGTGAAAGAGAGCGAAACGAGATGAAGAAGGGTGAAAGAGGGTGAAACGAGACGAAGGAGGGTAGAAGGGAGCGAAACGAGACGAAGGAGGGTCAAAGAGAGCGAAACGAGATGAAGGAGGGTGCAAGAGAGCAAAACGAGACGAAGGAGGGTGAAATAGAGCGAAACGAGACGAAGGAGAGAGGAAGAGAGCGAAATGAGACGAAGAAGGGTGAAAGAGAGCGAAACGAGACGAAGGAGGGTGAAAAAGAGCGAAACGAGATGAAGAAGGTTGAAAGAGAGCGAAACGAGACGAAGGAGTGTGAAAGAAAGTGAAACGAGGCGAAGGAAGGTCAAAGAGAGCGAATCGAGACAAAGAAGGGTGAAAGAGAGCGAAACGAGACGAAGGAAGGTGAAAGAGAGCGAACCAAGACGAAGGAGGGTGAAAGAGGGTGAAATGAGACGATGGAGGGTGGAAGAGAGCGAAACGAGACGAAGCAGGCTGAAAGAGAGCGAAACGAGACGAAGGAGGGTGAAAGAATGCGAAACGAGATGAAGGAGGTTGAAAGAGAGCGAAACAAGATGAAGGAGGGTGAAAGAGAGCGAAACGAGGCGAAGGAAGGTGAAAGAGAGCGAAACGAGACAAAGGAGGGTGAAAGAGAGTGAAACGAGACGAAGGAAGGTGAACGTTAGCGAAACGATACAAAGGAGGGTGAAAGAGAGCGAAACGAGATGAAGGAGGGTGAAAGAGAGCAAAACGAGACGAAGGAGGGTGAAAGAGAGCGAAACGAGACGAAGGAGGGTGAAAGAGAGTGAAACGAGGCGAAGGAAGGTGAAAGAGAGTAAAATGAGACAAAGGAGGGTGAAGGAGAGCAAAACAAGACGAAGGAGGGTGAAAGAGAGCGAAATGAGGCGAAGGAGTGTGAAAGAGAGCGAAACGAGACGAAGGAGGGTCTAACAGAGCGAAACGAGATGAAGGAGGGTGAAAGAGGGCGAAACGAGACGAAGGAGGGTGGAAGAGAGTGAAACGAGATGAAGAACGGTGTAAGAGAGCGAAACGAGACGAAGGAGCGTGAAAGAGAGCTAACCGAGACGAAGGAGGGTGAAAGAGAGCGACACGAGTAGAAGGAAGGTGAAAGAGAGCGAAATGAGACGAAGGAGGTTGAAAGAGAGCCAAACGAGACGAAGGAGGGTGAAAGAGAGCGAAACAAGACAAAGGAGGGTGAAAGAGAGCAAAACGAGACGAAGGGATGTGAAAGAGAGCGAAACGAGACGAAGGAGGATGAAAGAGAGCGAAACGAGACGAAGGAGGGTGAAAGAGAGTGAAACGAGATGAAGAAGGGTGAAAGAGGGCGAAACGAGACGAAGGAGGGTTGAAGAGAGTGAAACAAGACGAAGGGGGGGGTCAAAAAGAGCGAAACGAGATGAAGGAGGGTGAAAGAGAGCGAAACGAGACGAAGGAGGGTGAAAGAGAGCGAAACGAGACGAAGGAGGGTGAAAGAGAGCTAACAGAGATGAAGGAGGGTGAAAATGAGTGAAACGAGTAGAAGGAAGGTGAAAGAGAGCGAAACGAGACGAAGGAGGGTGAAAGAGAGCCAAACGAGACGAAGGAGGGTGAAAGAGAGCGAAACAAGACAAAGGAGGGTGAAAGAGAGCAAAACAAGACGAAGGAATGTGAAAGAGAGCGAAACGAGACGAAGGAGGATGAAAGAGAGCGAAACGAGACGAAGGAGGGTGAAAGAGAGCGAAACGTGATGAAGAAGGGTGAAAGAGGGCGAAACGAGACGAAGGAGGGTTGAAGACAGCGAAACGAGACGAAGGGGGGGTCAAAAAGAGCGAAACGAGACGAAGGATGGTGAAAGTGAGCGAAACGAGACGAAGGATGGTGAAAGTGAGCGAAACGAGACGAAGGAGGGTGAAAGAGAGCGAAACGAGATGAAGGAGGGTGAAAGAGAGCGAAACGAGATGAAGAAGGGTGAAAGAGGGTGAAACGAGACGAAGGAGGGTAGAAGGGAGCGAAACGAGACGAAGGAGGGTCAAAGAGAGCGAAACGAGATGAAGGAGGGTGCAAGAGAGCAAAACGAGACGAAGGAGGGTGAAATAGAGCGAAACGAGACGAAGGAGAGAGGAAGAGAGCGAAATGAGACGAAGAAGGGTGAAAGAGAGCGAAACGAGACGAAGGAGGGTGAAAAAGAGCGAAACGAGATGAAGAAGGTTGAAAGAGAGCGAAACGAGACGAAGGAGTGTGAAAGAAAGTGAAACGAGGCGAAGGAAGGTCAAAGAGAGCGAATCGAGACAAAGAAGGGTGAAAGAGAGCGAAACGAGACGAAGGAAGGTGAAAGAGAGCGAACCAAGACGAAGGAGGGTGAAAGAGGGTGAAATGAGACGATGGAGGGTGGAAGAGAGCGAAACGAGACGAAGCAGGCTGAAAGAGAGCGAAACGAGACGAAGGAGGGTGAAAGAATGCGAAACGAGATGAAGGAGGTTGAAAGAGAGCGAAACAAGATGAAGGAGGGTGAAAGAGAGCGAAACGAGGCGAAGGAAGGTGAAAGAGAGCGAAACGAGACAAAGGAGGGTGAAAGAGAGCGAAACGAGACGAAGGAGGGTGAAAGAGAGTGAAACGAGGCGAAGGAAGGTGAAAGAGAGTAAAATGAGACAAAGGAGGGTGAAGGAGAGCAAAACAAGACGAAGGAGGGTGAAAGAGAGCGAAATGAGGCGAAGGAGTGTGAAAGAGAGCGAAACGAGACGAAGGAGGGTCTAACAGAGCGAAACGAGATGAAGGAGGGTGAAAGAGGGCGAAACGAGCCGAAGGAGGGTGGAAGAGAGTGAAACGAGATGAAGGACGGTGTAAGAGAGCGAAACGAGACGAAGGAGCGTGAAAGAGAGCTAACCGAGACGAAGGAGGGTGAAAGAGAGCGACACGAGTAGAAGGAAGGTGAAAGAGAGCGAAATGAGACGAAGGAGGTTGAAAGAGAGCCAAACGAGACGAAGGAGGGTGAAAGAGAGCGAAACAAGACAAAGGAGGGTGAAAGAGAGCAAAACGAGACGAAGGGATGTGAAAGAGAGCGAAACGAGACGAAGGAGGATGAAAGAGAGCGAAACGAGACGAAGGAGGGTGAAAGAGAGTGAAACGAGATGAAGAAGGGTGAAAGAGGGCGAAACGAGACGAAGGAGGGTTGAAGAGAGTGAAACAAGACGAAGGGGGGGGGGTCAAAAAGAGCGAAACGAGATGAAGGAGGGTGAAAGAGAGCGAAACGAGACGAAGGAGGGTGAAAGAGAGCGAAACGAGACGAAGGAGGGTGAAAGAGAGCTAACAGAGATGAAGGAGGGTGAAAATGAGTGAAACGAGTAGAAGGAAGGTGAAAGAGAGCGAAACGAGACGAAGGAGGGTGAAAGAGAGCCAAACGAGACGAAGGAGGGTGAAAGAGAGCGAAACAAGACAAAGGAGGGTGAAAGAGAGCAAAACAAGACGAAGGAATGTGAAAGAGAGCGAAACGAGACGAAGGAGGATGAAAGAGAGCGAAACAAGACGAAGGAGGGTGAAAGAGAGCGAAACGTGATGAAGAAGGGTGAAAGAGGGCGAAACGAGACGAAGGAGGGTTGAAGAGAGCGAAACGAGACGAAGGGGGGGTCAAAAAGAGCGAAACGAGACGAAGGATGGTGAAAGTGAGCGAAATGAGACGAAGGAGGGTGAAAGAGAGCTAACAGAGACGAAGGAGGGTGAAAGAGAGCGAAACGAGTAGATGGAAGGTGAAAGAGAGCGAAACGAGACGAAGGAGGGTGAAAGAGAGCGAAACAAGACAAAGGAGGGTGAAAGAGAGCGAAACGAGACGAAGGAAGGTGAAAGAGAGCGAAACGAGACGAAGGAGGGTGAAAGAGGGCGAAACGAGGAGAAGGAAGGTGAAAGAGAGCGAACCAAGACGAAGGAGGGTGAAAGAGGGCGAAATGAGACGATGGAAGGTGGAGGAGAGAGAAACGAGATGAAGCAGGCTGAAAGAGAGCGAAACGAGACGAAGGAGGGTGAAAGAGTGCGAAACGAGATGAAGGAGGGTGAAAGAGAGCGAAACGAGATGAAGAAGGGTGAAAGAGAGCAAAACAAGACGAAGGAATGTGAAAGAGAGCGAAACGAGACGAAGGAGGATGAAAGAGAGCGAAACGAGACGAAGGAGGGTGAAAGAGAGCGAAACGTGATGAAGAAGGGTGAAAGAGGGCGAAACGAGACGAAGGAGGGTTGAAGAGAGCGAAACAAGACAAAGGAGGGTGAAAGAGAGCAAAACAAGACGAAGGAATGTGAAAGAGAGCGAAACGAGACGAAGGAGGATGAAAGAGAGCGAAACGAGACGAAGGAGGGTGAAAGAGAGCGAAACGTGATGAAGAAGGGTGAAAGAGGGCGAAACGAGACGAAGGAGGGTTGAAGACAGCGAAACGAGACGAAGGGGGGGTCAAAAAGAGCGAAACGAGACGAAGGATGGTGAAAGTGAGCGAAACGAGACGAAGGAGGGTGAAAGAGAGCGAAACGAGATGAAGGAGGGTGAAAAAGAGCGAAACGAGACGAAGGAGGGTGAAAGAGAGCGAAACGAGATGAAGAAGGGTGAAAGAGGGTGAAACGAGACGAAGGAGGGTAGAAGGGAGCGAAACGAGACGAAGGAGGGTCAAAGAGAGCGAAACGAGATGAAGGAGGGTGCAAGAGAGCAAAACGAGACGAAGGAGGGTGAAATAGAGCGAAACGAGACGAAGGAGAGAGGAAGAGAGCGAAATGAGACGAAGAAGGGTGAAAGAGAGCGAAACGAGACGAAGGAGGGTGAAAAAGAGCGAAACGAGATGAAGAAGGTTGAAAGAGAGCGAAACGAGACGAAGGAGTGTGAAAGAAAGTGAAACGAGGCGAAGGAAGGTCAAAGAGAGCGAATCGAGACAAAGAAGGGTGAAAGAGAGCGAAACGAGACGAAGGAAGGTGAAAGAGAGCGAACCAAGACGAAGGAGGGTGAAAGAGGGTGAAATGAGACGATGGAGGGTGGAAGAGAGCGAAACGAGACGAAGCAGGCTGAAAGAGAGCGAAACGAGACGAAGGAGGGTGAAAGAATGCGAAACGAGATGAAGGAGGTTGAAAGAGAGCGAAACAAGATGAAGGAGGGTGAAAGAGAGCGAAACGAGGCGAAGGAAGGTGAAAGAGAGCGAAACGAGACAAAGGAGGGTGAAAGAGAGTGAAACGAGACGAAGGAAGGTGAACGTTAGCGAAACGATACAAAGGAGGGTGAAAGAGAGCGAAACGAGATGAAGGAGGGTGAAAGAGAGCAAAACGAGACGAAGGAGGGTGAAAGAGAGCGAAACGAGACGAAGGAGGGTGAAAGAGAGTGAAACGAGGCGAAGGAAGGTGAAAGAGAGTAAAATGAGACAAAGGAGGGTGAAGGAGAGCAAAACAAGACGAAGGAGGGTGAAAGAGAGCGAAATGAGGCGAAGGAGTGTGAAAGAGAGCGAAACGAGACGAAGGAGGGTCTAACAGAGCGAAACGAGATGAAGGAGGGTGAAAGAGGGCGAAACGAGACGAAGGAGGGTGGAAGAGAGTGAAACGAGATGAAGGACGGTGTAAGAGAGCGAAACGAGACGAAGGAGCGTGAAAGAGAGCTAACCGAGACGAAGCAGGGTGAAAGAGAGCGACACGAGTAGAAGGAAGGTGAAAGAGAGCGAAATGAGACGAAGGAGGTTGAAAGAGAGCCAAACGAGACGAAGGAGGGTGAAAGAGAGCGAAACAAGACAAAGGAGGGTGAAAGAGAGCAAAACGAGACGAAGGGATGTGAAAGAGAGCGAAACGAGACGAAGGAGGATGAAAGAGAGCGAAACGAGACGAAGGAGGGTGAAAGAGAGTGAAACGAGATGAAGAAGGGTGAAAGAGGGCGAAACGAGACGAAGGAGGGTTGAAGAGAGTGAAACAAGACGAAGGGGGGGGGTCAAAAAGAGCGAAACGAGATGAAGGAGGGTGAAAGAGAGCGAAACGAGACGAAGGAGGGTGAAAGAGAGCGAAACGAGACGAAGGAGGGTGAAAGAGAGCTAACAGAGATGAAGGAGGGTGAAAATGAGTGAAACGAGTAGAAGGAAGGTGAAAGAGAGCGAAACGAGACGAAGGAGGGTGAAAGAGAGCCAAACGAGACGAAGGAGGGTGAAAGAGAGCGAAACAAGACAAAGGAGGGTGAAAGAGAGCAAAACAAGACGAAGGAATGTGAAAGAGAGCGAAACGAGACGAAGGAGGATGAAAGAGAGCGAAACAAGACGAAGGAGGGTGAAAGAGAGCGAAACGTGATGAAGAAGGGTGAAAGAGGGCGAAACGAGACGAAGGAGGGTTGAAGAGAGCGAAACGAGACGAAGGGGGGGTCAAAAAGAGCGAAACGAGACGAAGGATGGTGAAAGTGAGCGAAATGAGACGAAGGAGGGTGAAAGAGAGCTAACAGAGACGAAGGAGGGTGAAAGAGAGCGAAACGAGTAGATGGAAGGTGAAAGAGAGCGAAACGAGACGAAGGAGGGTGAAAGAGAGCGAAACAAGACAAAGGAGGGTGAAAGAGAGCGAAACGAGACGAAGGAAGGTGAAAGAGAGCGAAACGAGACGAAGGAGGGTGAAAGAGGGCGAAACGAGGAGAAGGAAGGTGAAAGAGAGCGAACCAAGACGAAGGAGGGTGAAAGAGGGCGAAATGAGACGATGGAAGGTGGAGGAGAGAGAAACGAGATGAAGCAGGCTGAAAGAGAGCGAAACGAGACGAAGGAGGGTGAAAGAGTGCGAAACGAGATGAAGGAGGGTGAAAGAGAGCGAAACGAGATGAAGAAGGGTGAAAGAGAGCAAAACAAGACGAAGGAATGTGAAAGAGAGCGAAACGAGACGAAGGAGGATGAAAGAGAGCGAAACGAGACGAAGGAGGGTGAAAGAGAGCGAAACGTGATGAAGAAGGGTGAAAGAGGGCGAAACGAGACGAAGGAGGGTTGAAGAGAGCGAAACAAGACAAAGGAGGGTGAAAGAGAGCAAAACAAGACGAAGGAATGTGAAAGAGAGCGAAACGAGACGAAGGAGGATGAAAGAGAGCGAAACGAGACGAAGGAGGGTGAAAGAGAGCGAAACGTGATGAAGAAGGGTGAAAGAGGGCGAAACGAGACGAAGGAGGGTTGAAGACAGCGAAACGAGACGAAGGGGGGGTCAAAAAGAGCGAAACGAGACGAAGGATGGTGAAAGTGAGCGAAACGAGACGAAGGAGGGTGAAAGAGAGCGAAACGAGATGAAGGAGGGTGAAAAAGAGCGAAACGAGACGAAGGAGGGTGAAAGAGAGCGAAACGAGATGAAGAAGGGTGAAAGAGGGTGAAACGAGACGAAGGAGGGTAGAAGGGAGCGAAACGAGACGAAGGAGGGTCAAAGAGAGCGAAACGAGATGAAGGAGGGTGCAAGAGAGCAAAACGAGACGAAGGAGGGTGAAATAGAGCGAAACGAGACGAAGGAGAGAGGAAGAGAGCGAAATGAGACGAAGAAGGGTGAAAGAGAGCGAAACGAGACGAAGGAGGGTGAAAAAGAGCGAAACGAGATGAAGAAGGTTGAAAGAGAGCGAAACGAGACGAAGGAGTGTGAAAGAAAGTGAAACGAGGCGAAGGAAGGTCAAAGAGAGCGAATCGAGACAAAGAAGGGTGAAAGAGAGCGAAACGAGACGAAGGAAGGTGAAAGAGAGCGAACCAAGACGAAGGAGGGTGAAAGAGGGTGAAATGAGACGATGGAGGGTGGAAGAGAGCGAAACGAGACGAAGCAGGCTGAAAGAGAGCGAAACGAGACGAAGGAGGGTGAAAGAATGCGAAACGAGATGAAGGAGGTTGAAAGAGAGCGAAACAAGATGAAGGAGGGTGAAAGAGAGCGAAACGAGGCGAAGGAAGGTGAAAGAGAGCGAAACGAGACAAAGGAGGGTGAAAGAGAGTGAAACGAGACGAAGGAAGGTGAACGTTAGCGAAACGATACAAAGGAGGGTGAAAGAGAGCGAAACGAGATGAAGGAGGGTGAAAGAGAGCAAAACGAGACGAAGGAGGGTGAAAGAGAGCGAAACGAGACGAAGGAGGGTGAAAGAGAGTGAAACGAGGCGAAGGAAGGTGAAAGAGAGTAAAATGAGACAAAGGAGGGTGAAGGAGAGCAAAACAAGACGAAGGAGGGTGAAAGAGAGCGAAATGAGGCGAAGGAGTGTGAAAGAGAGCGAAACGAGACGAAGGAGGGTCTAACAGAGCGAAACGAGATGAAGGAGGGTGAAAGAGGGCGAAACGAGACGAAGGAGGGTGGAAGAGAGTGAAACGAGATGAAGGACGGTGTAAGAGAGCGAAACGAGACGAAGGAGCGTGAAAGAGAGCTAACCGAGACGAAGCAGGGTGAAAGAGAGCGACACGAGTAGAAGGAAGGTGAAAGAGAGCGAAATGAGACGAAGGAGGTTGAAAGAGAGCCAAACGAGACGAAGGAGGGTGAAAGAGAGCGAAACAAGACAAAGGAGGGTGAAAGAGAGCAAAACGAGACGAAGGGATGTGAAAGAGAGCGAAACGAGACGAAGGAGGATGAAAGAGAGCGAAACGAGACGAAGGAGGGTGAAAGAGAGTGAAACGAGATGAAGAAGGGTGAAAGAGGGCGAAACGAGACGAAGGAGGGTTGAAGAGAGTGAAACAAGACGAAGGGGGGGGGGTCAAAAAGAGCGAAACGAGATGAAGGAGGGTGAAAGAGAGCGAAACGAGACGAAGGAGGGTGAAAGAGAGCGAAACGAGACGAAGGAGGGTGAAAGAGAGCTAACAGAGATGAAGGAGGGTGAAAATGAGTGAAACGAGTAGAAGGAAGGTGAAAGAGAGCGAAACGAGACGAAGGAGGGTGAAAGAGAGCCAAACGAGACGAAGGAGGGTGAAAGAGAGCGAAACAAGACAAAGGAGGGTGAAAGAGAGCAAAACAAGACGAAGGAATGTGAAAGAGAGCGAAACGAGACGAAGGAGGATGAAAGAGAGCGAAACGAGACGAAGGAGGGTGAAAGAGAGCGAAACGTGATGAAGAAGGGTGAAAGAGGGCGAAACGAGACGAAGGAGGGTTGAAGAGAGCGAAACGAGACGAAGGGGGGGTCAAAAAGAGCGAAACGAGACGAAGGATGGTGAAAGTGAGCGAAATGAGACGAAGGAGGGTGAAAGAGAGCTAACAGAGACGAAGGAGGGTGAAAGAGAGCGAAACGAGTAGATGGAAGGTGAAAGAGAGCGAAACGAGACGAAGGAGGGTGAAAGAGAGCGAAACAAGACAAAGGAGGGTGAAAGAGAGCGAAACGAGACGAAGGAAGGTGAAAGAGAGCGAAACGAGACGAAGGCGGGTGAAAGAGGGCGAAACGAGGAGAAGGAAGGTGAAAGAGAGCGAACCAAGACGAAGGAGGGTGAAAGAGGGCGAAATGAGACGATGGAAGGTGGAGGAGAGAGAAACGAGATGAAGCAGGCTGAAAGAGAGCGAAACGAGACGAAGGAGGGTGAAAGAGTGCGAAACGAGATGAAGGAGGGTGAAAGAGAGCGAAACGAGATGAAGAAGGGTGAAAGAGAGCGAAACAAGATGAAGGAGGGTGAAAGAGAGCGAAACGAGACGAAGGAGGGAGAAAGAGAGTGAAACGAGGCGTAGGAACGTGAAAGAGAGCGAAACGAGACAAAGGAGGGTGAAAGAGAGCGATATGAGACGAAGGAAGGTGAAAGTTAGCGAAACGATACAAAGGAGGGTGAAAGAGAGCGAAGCAAGATGAAGGAGGGTGAAAGAGAGCGAAACGAGATGAAGGAGGGTGAAAGAGAGCGAAACGAGACGAAGAAGGGTGAAACAGAGTGAAACGAGGCGAAGGAAGGTGAAAGAGAGTGAAACGAGACGAAGGAGGGTGAAAGAGAGCGAAATGAGACAAAGGAGGGTGAAGGAGAGCAAAACAAGACGAAGGAGGGTGAAAGAGAGCGAAATGAGGCGAAGGAGGGTGAAAGAGTGCGAAACGAGACGAAGGAGGGTCAAACAGAGCGAAACGAGATGAAGGAGGGTGAAAGAGGGCGAAACGAGATGAAGGAGGGTGGAAGAGAGCGAAACGAGATGAATGAGGGTGAAAGAGAGCGAAACGAGACGAAGGAGTGTGAAAGAGAGCAAAACGAGATGAAGGAGGGTGAAAGAGAGCGAAACGAGACGAAGAAGGGTGAAAGAGAGCGAAACGAGATGAAGGAGGGTGTAAGAGAGCGAAACGAGACGAAGGAGGGTGAAAGAGAGCTAACCGAGAAGGAGGGTGAAAGAGAGCTACACGAGTAGAAGGAAGGTGAAAGAGAGCGAAACGAAACGAAGGAGGTGAAAAAGAGCCAAACGAGACGAAGGAGGGTGAAAGAGAGCAGAACGAGATGAAGAAGCATGAAAGAGGGCGAAACGAGACGGAGGAGGGTTGAAGAGAGCGAAACGAGAAGAAGGAGGGTCAAAGAGAGCGAAACGAGACGAAGGAGGGTGAAAGAGAGGCAAACGAGACGAAGGAGGGTGAAAGACAGCGAAACGAGACGAAGGAGGGTGAAAGAGATCGAAACGAGACGAAGGAGGGTGAAAGAGAGCGAAACGAGGAGAAGGAAGGTGAAAGAGAGCGAACCATGACGAAGGTGGGTGAAAGAGGGCGAAATGAGAAGATGGAGGGTGGAAGAGAGCGAAACGAGATGAAGCAGGCTGAAAGAGAGCGAAACGAGACGACGGAGGGTGAAAGAGTGCAAAACGAGATGAAGGAGGGTGAAAGAGAGCGAAACGAGATGAAGCAGGGTGAAAGAGTGCGAAACAAGATGAAGGAGGGTGAAAGAGAGCGAAACGAGACGAAGGAGGGAGAAAGAGAGTGAAACGAGGCGAAGGAAGGTGAAGGAGAGCGAAACAAGACAAAGGAGGGTGAAAGAGAGCGAAATGAGACGAAGGAAGGTGAAAGTTAGCGAAACGATACAAAGGAGGGTGAAAGAGAGCGAAGCAAGATGAAGGAGGGTGAAAGAGAGCGAAACGAGATGAAGGACGGTGAAAGAGTGCGAAACGAGACGAAGGAGGGTCAAACAGAGCGAAACGAGATGAAGGAGGGTGAAATTGGGCAAAACGAGATGAAGGAGGGTGGAAGAGAGCGAAACGAGATGAAGGAGGGTGAAAGAGAGCGAAACGAGATGAAGGAGTGTGAAAGAGAGCAAAACGAGACGAAGGAGGGTGAAAGAGAGCGAAACGAAACGTAGGAGGGTGAAAGAGAGCGAAACGAGATGAAGGAGGGTGTAAGAGAGCGAAACGAGACAAATGGCGTGAAAGAGAGCTAACCGAGACAAAGGAGGGGGAAAGAGAGCGACACGAGTAGAAGGAAGGTGAAAGAGAGCGAAACGAGACGAAGGAGGGTGAAAAAGAGCCAAACGAGACGAAGGAGGGTGAAAGAGAGCGAAACGAGATGAAGAAGCGTGAAAGAGGGCGAAACGAGACGGAGGAGGGTTGAAGAGAGCGAAACGAGACGAAGGAGGGTGAAAGAGAGCGAAACGAGACGAAGGAGGGTGAAAGAGAGCTAACCGAGAGGAAGGAGGGTGAAAGAGAGCGAAACGAGTAGATGGAAGGTGAAAGAGAGCGAAACGAGACGAAGGAGAGTGAAAGAGAGCCAAACGAGACGAAGGAGGGTGAAAGAGAGCGAAACAAGACAAAGGAGAGTGAAAGAGAGCGAAACGAGACGAAGGAGGGTGGAAGAGAGCGAAACGAGACGAAGGAGGGTGAAGGAGAGCGAAACGAGACAAAGGAGGGTGAAAGAGGGCGAAACGAGACGAAGGAGGGTGGAAGAGAGCGAAACGAGACGAAGGAGTGTGAAAGAGAGCGAAACGAGACGAAGGAGGGTGAAAGAGAGCGAAACGAGACGAAGGAGGGTGAAAGAAAGCGAAACGAGACGAAGGAGGGTGAAAGAGATCGAAACGAGACGAAGGAGGGTGAAAGAGAGCGAAACGAGACGAAGGAGGGTGAAAGAGAGCGAAATGAGGCGAAGGAGGGTGAAAGAGTGCGAAACGAGACGAAGGAGGGTCAAACAGAGCGAAACGAGATGAAGGAGGGTGAAAGAGGGCGAAACGAGATGAAGGAGGGTGGAAGAGAGCGAAACGAGATGAATGAGGGTGAAAGAGAGCGAAACGAGACGAAGGAGTGTGAAAGAGAGCAAAACGAGATGAAGGAGGGTGAAAGAGAGCGAAACGAGACGAAGAAGGGTGAAAGAGAGCGAAACGAGATGAAGGAGGGTGTAAGAGAGCGAAACGAGACGAAGGAGGGTGAAAGAGAGCTAACCGAGAAGGAGGGTGAAAGAGAGCTACACGAGTAGAAGGAAGGTGAAAGAGAGCGAAACGAAACGAAGGAGGTGAAAAAGAGCCAAACGAGACGAAGGAGGGTGAAAGAGAGCAGAACGAGATGAAGAAGCATGAAAGAGGGCGAAACGAGACGGAGGAGGGTTGAAGAGAGCGAAACGAGAAGAAGGAGGGTCAAAGAGAGCGAAACGAGACGAAGGAGGGTGAAAGAGAGGCAAACGAGACGAAGGAGGGTGAAAGACAGCGAAACGAGACGAAGGAGGGTGAAAGAGATCGAAACGAGACGAAGGAGGGTGAAAGAGAGCGAAACGAGGAGAAGGAAGGTGAAAGAGAGCGAACCATGACGAAGGTGGGTGAAAGAGGGCGAAATGAGAAGATGGAGGGTGGAAGAGAGCGAAACGAGATGAAGCAGGCTGAAAGAGAGCGAAACGAGACGACGGAGGGTGAAAGAGTGCAAAACGAGATGAAGGAGGGTGAAAGAGAGCGAAACGAGATGAAGCAGGGTGAAAGAGTGCGAAACAAGATGAAGGAGGGTGAAAGAGAGCGAAACGAGACGAAGGAGGGAGAAAGAGAGTGAAACGAGGCGAAGGAAGGTGAAGGAGAGCGAAACAAGACAAAGGAGGGTGAAAGAGAGCGAAATGAGACGAAGGAAGGTGAAAGTTAGCGAAACGATACAAAGGAGGGTGAAAGAGAGCGAAGCAAGATGAAGGAGGGTGAAAGAGAGCGAAACGAGATGAAGGACGGTGAAAGAGTGCGAAACGAGACGAAGGAGGGTCAAACAGAGCGAAACGAGATGAAGGAGGGTGAAATTGGGCAAAACGAGATGAAGGAGGGTGGAAGAGAGCGAAACGAGATGAAGGAGGGTGAAAGAGAGCGAAACGAGATGAAGGAGTGTGAAAGAGAGCAAAACGAGACGAAGGAGGGTGAAAGAGAGCGAAACGAAACGTAGGAGGGTGAAAGAGAGCGAAACGAGATGAAGGAGGGTGTAAGAGAGCGAAACGAGACAAATGGCGTGAAAGAGAGCTAACCGAGACAAAGGAGGGGGAAAGAGAGCGACACGAGTAGAAGGAAGGTGAAAGAGAGCGAAACGAGACGAAGGAGGGTGAAAAAGAGCCAAACGAGACGAAGGAGGGTGAAAGAGAGCGAAACGAGATGAAGAAGCGTGAAAGAGGGCGAAACGAGACGGAGGAGGGTTGAAGAGAGCGAAACGAGACGAAGGAGGGTGAAAGAGAGCGAAACGAGACGAAGGAGGGTGAAAGAGAGCTAACCGAGAGGAAGGAGGGTGAAAGAGAGCGAAACGAGTAGATGGAAGGTGAAAGAGAGCGAAACGAGACGAAGGAGAGTGAAAGAGAGCCAAACGAGACGAAGGAGGGTGAAAGAGAGCGAAACAAGACAAAGGAGAGTGAAAGAGAGCGAAACGAGACGAAGGAGGGTGGAAGAGAGCGAAACGAGACGAAGGAGGGTGAAGGAGAGCGAAACGAGACAAAGGAGGGTGAAAGAGGGCGAAACGAGACGAAGGAGGGTGGAAGAGAGCGAAACGAGACGAAGGAGTGTGAAAGAGAGCGAAACGAGACGAAGGAGGGTGAAAGAGAGCGAAACGAGACGAAGGAGGGTGAAAGAAAGCGAAACGAGACGAAGGAGGGTGAAAGAGATCGAAACGAGACGAAGGAGGGTGAAAGAGAGCGAAACGAGACGAAGGAGGGTGAAAGAGAGGAACCGAGACGAAGGAGGGTGAAAGAGAGCGAAACGAGTAGAATGAAGGTGAAAGAGAGTGGAACGAGTTGAAGGAGGGTGAAAGAGAGCAAAATGAGACGAAGGAGGGTGAAAGAGAGTGAAACGAGACGAAGGAAGGTGAAAGAGAGCGAACCGAGACGATGGATGGTGAAAGAGGGCGAAACGAGACGATGGAGTGTGGAAGAGAGCAAAACGAGGTGAAGGAGGCTGAAAGAGAGCGAAACGAGACGAAGGAGGGTGAAAGAGAGCGAAACGAGATGAAGGAGGGTGAAAGAGAGCGAAACAAGGCGACGGAGGGTGAAAGAGAGCGAAACGAGACGAAGGAGGGTCAAACAGAGCGAAACGAGACGAAGGAGGGTGAAAGAGGACGAAACGAGACGAAGGAGGGTGGAAGAGAGCGAAACGAGTTGAAGGAGGGTGAAAGAGAGCAAAACGAGACGAAGGAGGGTGAAAGAGAGCGAAACGAGACGAAGGAGGTTGAAAGAGAGCGAAACGAGATGAAGGAGGGTGAAAGAGAGCGAAACGAGACGAAGGAGGGTGAAAGAGAGCGAAACGAGACGAAGGAGGGTGAAAGAGAGCTAACCGAGACGAAGGAGGCTGAAAGAGAGAGAAACGAGACGAAGGAGGGTGAAAGAGAGCGAAACGAGACGAAGGAGGGTGAAAGAGAGCGAAACAAGGCGAAGGAGGGTGAAAGAGAGCGAAACGAGACGAAGGAGGGTCAAACAGAGCGAAACGAGACGAAGGAGGGTGAAAGAGGACGAAACGAGACGAAGGAGGGTGAAAGAGAGCGAAACGAGACGAAGGAGGGTGAAAGAGAGGCAAACGAGACGAAGGAGGGTGAAAGAGAGCGAAACAAGACAAAGAAGGGTGAAAGAGAGCAAAACGAGACGAAGGAATGTGAAAGAGAGCGAAACGAGACGAAGGAGGGTGAAAGAGAGTGAAACGAGACGAAGGAGGGTGAAAGAGAGCGAAACGAGATGAACAAGGGTGAAAGAGGGCGAAACGAGACGAAGGAGGGTTGAAGAGAGCGAAACGAGACGAAGGGGGGGTCAAAAAGAGCGAAACGAGACGAAGGATGGTGAAAGAGAGCGAAACGAGATGAAGGAGGGTGAAAGAGAGCGAAACAAGACGAAGGAGGGTGAAAGAGAGCTAACAGAGACGAAGGAGGGTGAAAGAGAGCGAAACGAGTAGATGGAAGGTGAAAGAGAGTGAAACGAGATGAAGGAGGGTGAAAGAGAGCGAAACAAGACAAAGGAGGGTGAAAGAGAGCGAAACGAGACGAAGGAAGGTGAAAGAGAGCGAAACGAGACGAAGGAGGGTGAAAGAGAGGAACCGAGACGAAGGAGGGTGAAAGAGAGCGAAACGAGTAGAATGAAGGTGAAAGAGAGTGGAACGAGTTGAAGGAGGGTGAAAGAGAGCAAAATGAGACGAAGGAGGGTGAAAGAGAGTGAAACGAGACGAAGGAAGGTGAAAGAGAGCGAACCGAGACGATGGATGGTGAAAGAGGGCGAAACGAGACGATGGAGTGTGGAAGAGAGCAAAACGAGGTGAAGGAGGCTGAAAGAGAGCGAAACGAGACGAAGGAGGGTGAAAGAGAGCGAAACGAGATGAAGGAGGGTGAAAGAGAGCGAAACAAGGCGACGGAGGGTGAAAGAGAGCGAAACGAGACGAAGGAGGGTCAAACAGAGCGAAACGAGACGAAGGAGGGTGAAAGAGGACGAAACGAGACGAAGGAGGGTGGAAGAGAGCGAAACGAGTTGAAGGAGGGTGAAAGAGAGCAAAACGAGACGAAGGAGGGTGAAAGAGAGCGAAACGAGACGAAGGAGGTTGAAAGAGAGCGAAACGAGATGAAGGAGGGTGAAAGAGAGCGAAACGAGACGAAGGAGGGTGAAAGAGAGCGAAACGAGACGAAGGAGGGTGAAAGAGAGCTAACCGAGACGAAGGAGGCTGAAAGAGAGAGAAACGAGACGAAGGAGGGTGAAAGAGAGCGAAACGAGACGAAGGAGGGTGAAAGAGAGCGAAACAAGGCGAAGGAGGGTGAAAGAGAGCGAAACGAGACGAAGGAGGGTCAAACAGAGCGAAACGAGACGAAGGAGGGTGAAAGAGGACGAAACGAGACGAAGGAGGGTGAAAGAGAGCGAAACGAGACGAAGGAGGGTGAAAGAGAGGCAAACGAGACGAAGGAGGGTGAAAGAGAGCGAAACGAGACGAAGGAGGGTGAAAGAGAGCTAACAGAGACGAAGGAGGGTGAAAGAGAGCGAAACGAGTAGATGGAAGGTGAAAGAGAGTGAAACGAGATGAAGGAGGGTGAAAGAGAGCGAAACAAGACAAAGGAGGGTGAAAGAGAGCGAAACGAGACGAAGGAAGGTGAAAGAGAGCGAAACGAGACGAAGGAGGGTGAAAGAGGGCGAAACGAGGAGAAGGAAGGTGAAAGAGAGCGAACCAAGACGAAGGAGGGTGAAAGAGGGCGAAATGAGACGATGGAGGGTGGAGGAGAGCGAATCGAGATGAAGCAGGCTGAAAGAGAGCGAAACGAGACGACGGAGGGTGAAAGAGTACAAAACGAGATGAAGGAGGGTGAAAGAGAGCGAAACGAGATGAAGCAGGGTGAAAGAGTGCGAAACAAGATGAAGGAGGGTGAAAGAGAGCGAAACGAGACGAAGGAGGGAGAAAGAGAGTGAAACGAGGCGAAGGAAGGTGAAGGAGAGCGAAACAAGACAAAGGAGGGTGAAAGAGAGCGAAATGAGACGAAGGAAGGTGAAAGTTAGCGAAACGATACAAAGAAGTGTGAAAGAGAGCGAAGCAAGATGAAGGAGGGTGAAAGAGAGCGAAACGAGATGAAGGACGGTGAAAGAGAGCGAAACGAGACGAAGAAGGGTGAAAGAGAGTGAAACGAGGCGAAGGAAGGTGAAAGAGAGCGAAATGAGACAAAGGAGGGTGAAGGAGAGCAAAACAAGACGAAGGAGGGTGAAAGAGAGCGAAATGAGGCGAAGGAGGGCGAAAGAGTGCGAAACGAGACGAAGGAGGGTCAAACAGAGCGAAACGAGATGAAGGAGGGTGAAATTGGGCAAAACGAGATGAAGGAGGGTGGAAGAGAGCGAAACGAGATGAAGGAGGGTTAAAGAGAGCGAAACGAGACGAAGGAGTGTGAAAGAGAGCAAAACGAGACGAAGGAGGGTGAAAGAGAGCGAAACGAGACGTAGGAGGGTGAAAGAGAGCGAAACGAGATGAAGGAGGGTGTAAGAGAGCGAAACGAGACAAATGGCGTGAAAGAGAGCTAACCGAGACGAAGGAGGGTGAAAGAGAGCGACACGAGTAGAAGGAAGGTGAAAGAGAGCGAAACGAGACGAAGGAGGGTGAAAAAGAGCCAAACGAGACGAAGGAGGGTGAAAGAGAGCGAAACGAGATGAAGAAGCGTGAAAGAGGGCGAAACGAGACGGAGGAGGGTTGAAGAGAGCGAAACGATACGAAGGAGGGTGAAAGAGAGCGAAACGAGACGAAGGAGGGTGAAAGAGAGCTAACCGAGAGGAAGGAGGGTGAAAGAGAGCGAAACGAGTAGATGGAAGGTGAAAGAGAGCGAAACGAGACGAAGGAGAGTGAAAGAGAGCCAAACGAGACGAAGGAGGGTGAAAGAGAGCGAAACAAGACAAAGGAGGGTGAAAGAGAGCGAAACGAGACGAAGGAGGGTGGAAGAGAGCGAAACGAGACGAAGGAGGGTGAAGGAGAGCGAAACGAGACAAAGGAGGGTGAAAGAGGGCGAAACGAGACGAAGGAGGGTGGAAGAGAGCGAAACGAGACGAAGGAGTGTGAAAGAGAGCGAAACGAGACGAAGGAGGGTGAAAGAGAGCGAAACGAGACGAAGGAGGGTGAAAGAAAGCGAAACGAGACGAAGGAGGGTGAAAGAGATCGAAACGAGACGAAGGAGGGTGAAAGAGAGCGAAACGAGACGAAGGAGGGTGAAAGAGAGGAACCGAGACGAAGGAGGGTGAAAGAGAGCGAAACGAGTAGAAGGAAGGTGAAAGAGAGTGGAACGAGTTGAAGGAGGGTGAAAGAGAGCAAAATGAGACGAAGGAGGGTGAAAGAGAGTGAAACGAGACGAAGGAAGGTGAAAGAGAGCGAACCGAGACGATGGATGGTGAAAGAGGGCGAAACGAGACGATGGAGTGTGGAAGAGAGCAAAACGAGGTGAAGGAGGCTGAAAGAGGGCGAAACGAGACGAAGGAGGGTGAAAGAGAGCGAAACGAGACGAAGGAGGGTGAAAGAGAGCGAAACAAGGCGAAGGAGGGTGAAAGAGAGCGAAACGAGACGAAGGAGGGTCAAACAGAGCGAAACGAGACGAAGGAGGGTGAAAGAGGACGAAACGAGACGAAGGAGGGTGGAAGAGAGCGAAACAAGATGAAGGAGGGTGAAAGAGAGCAAAACGAGACGAAGGAGGGTGAAAGAGAGCGAAACGAGACGAAGGAGGGTGAAAGAGAGCGAAACGAGATGAAGGAGGGTGAAAGAGAGCGAAACGAGACGAAGGAGGGTGAAAGAGAGCGAAACGAGACGAAGGAGGGTGAAAGAGAGCGAAACGAGACGAAGGAGGGTGAAAGAGAGCTAACCGAGACGAAGGAGGCTGAAAGAGAGCGAAACGAGACGAAGGAGGGTGAAAGAGAGCGAAACGAGACGAAGGAGGGTGAAAGAGAGCGAAACAAGGCGAAGGAGGGTGAAAGAGAGCGAAACGAGACGAAGGAGGGTC
Organism: Scyliorhinus torazame; assembly: GCF_047496885.1. Lineage (NCBI taxonomy): Eukaryota > Metazoa > Chordata > Chondrichthyes > Carcharhiniformes > Scyliorhinidae > Scyliorhinus > Scyliorhinus torazame. The sequence continues at coordinate 223,218 of NC_092721.1, forward strand.
AAACAGAGCGAAACGAGACGAAGGAGGGTGAAAGAGGACGAAACGAGACGAAGGAGGGTGAAAGAGAGCGAAACGAGACGAAGGAGGGTGAAAGAGAGACAAACGAGACGAAGGAGGGTGAAAGAGAGCGAAACAAGACAAAGAAGGGTGAAAGAGAGCAAAACGAGACGAAGGAATGTGAAAGAGTGCGAAACGAGACGAAGGAGGGTGAAAGAGAGCGAAACGAGACGAAGGAGGGTGAAAGAGAGCGAAACGAGATGAACAAGGGTGAAAGAGGGCGAAACGAGACGAAGGAGGGTTGAAGAGAGCGAAACGAGACGAAGGGGGGGTCAAAAAGAGCGAAACGAGATGAAGGATGGTGAAAGAGAGCGAAACGAGACGAAGGAGGGTGAAAGAGAGCGAAACGAGACGAAGGAGGGTGAAAGAGAGCTAACAGAGACGAAGGAGGGTGAAAGAGAGCGAAACGAGTAGATGGAAGGTGAAAGAGAGTGAAACGAGACGAAGGAGGGTGAAAGAGAGCGAAACAAGACAAAGGAGGGTGAAAGAGAGCGAAACGAGACGAAGGAAGGTGAAAGAGAGCGAAACGAGACGAAGGAGGGTGAAAGAGGGCGAAACGAGGAGAAGGAAGGTGAAAGAGAGCGAACCAAGACGCAGGAGGGTGAAAGAGGGCGAAATGAGACGATGGAGGGTGGAGGAGAGCGAAGCGAGATGAAGCAGGCTGAAAGAGAGCGAAACGAGACGAAAGAGGGTGAAAGAGAGCGAAACGAGAAGAAGGAGGGTGAATGAGAGCACAACGAGACAAAGGAGTGTGAAAGAGATCGAAACGAGTAGAAGGAAGGTGAAAGAGAGTGGAACGAGTTGAAGGAGGGTAAAAGAGAGCGAAATGAGACGAAGGAGGGTGAAAGAGAGTGAAACGAGACGAAGGAAGGTGAAAGAGAGCGAACCGAGACGAAGGATGGTGAAAGAGGGCGAAACGAGACGATGGAGTGTGGAAGAGAGCAAAACGAGGTGAAGGAGGCTGAAAGAGAGCGAAACGAGACGAAGGAGGGTGAAAGAGAGCGAAACGAGACGAAGGAGGGTGAAAGAGAGCGAAACATGGCGAAGGAGGGTGAAAGAGAGCGAAGCGAGACGAAGGAGGGTCAAACAGAGCGAAACGAGACGAAGGAGGGTGAAAGAGGACGAAACGAGACGAAGGAGGGTGGAAGAGAGCGAAACGAGATGAAGGAGGGTGAAAGAGAGCAAAACGAGACGAAGGAGGGTGAAAGAGAGCGAAACGAGACGAAGGAGGGTGAAAGAGAGCGAAACGAGATGAAGGAGGGTGAAAGAGAGCGAAACGAGACGAAGGAGGGTGAAAGAGAGCGAAACGAGACGAAGGAGGGTGAAAGAGAGCTAACCGAGGCGAAGGAGGCTGAAAGAGAGTGAAACGAGTAGAAGGAAGGTGAAAGAGAGCGAAATGAGACGAAGCAGGGTGAAAGAGAGACAAACGAGACGAAGGAGGGTGAAAGAGAGCGAAACAAGACAAAGAAGGGTGAAAGAGAGCAAAACGAGACGAAGGAATGTGAAAGAGAGCGAAACGAGACGAAGGAGAGTGAAAGAGAGCGAAACGAGACGAAGGAGGGTGAAAGAGAGCGAAACGAGATGAAGAAGGGTGAAAGAGGGCGAAACGAGACGAAGGAGGGTTGAAGAGAGCGAAACGAGACGAAGGGGGGGTCAAAAAGAGCGAAACGAGACGAAGGATGGTGAAAGAGAGCGAAACGAGACGAAGGAGGGTGAAAGAGGGCGAAACGAGACGAAGGAGGGTGAAAGAGAGCTAACAGAGATGAAGGAGGGTGAAAGAGAGCGAAACGAGTAGATGGAAGGTGAAAGAGAGCGAAACGAGACGAAGGAGGGTGAAAGAGAGCGAAACAAGACAAAGGAGGGTGAAAGAGAGCGAAACGAGACGAAGGAAGGTGAAAGAGAGCGAAACGAGACGAAGGAGGGTGAAAGAGGGCGAAACGAGGAGAAGGAAGGTGAAAGAGAGCGAACCAAGACGAAGGAGGGTGAAAGAGGGCGAAATGAGACGATGGAGGGTGGAGGAGAGCGAATCGAGATGAAGCAGGCTGAAAGAGAGCGAAACGAGATGAAGGAGGGTGAAAGAGTGTGAAACGAGATGAAGGAGGGTGAAAGAGAGCGAAACGAGATGAAGGAGGGTGAAAGAGAGCGAAACAAGATGAAGGAGGGTGAAAGAGAGCGAAACAAGACGAAGGAGGGAGAAAGAGAGTGAAACGAGGCAAAGGAAGGTGAAAGAGAGCGAAACGAGACAAAGGAGGGTGAAAGAGAGCGAAATGAGACGAAGGAAGGTGAAAGTTAGCGAAACGATACAAAGGAGGGTGAAAGAGAGCGAAGCAAGATGAAGGAGGGTGAAAGAGAGCGAAACGAGATGAAGGAGGGTGAAAGAGAGCGAAACGAGACGAAGAAGGGTGAAAGAGAGTGAAACGAGGCGAAGGAAGGTGAAAGAGAGTGAAACGAGACGAAGGAGGGTGAAAGAGAGCAAAATGAGACAAAGGAGGGTGAAGGAGAGCAAAACAAGACGAAGGAGGGAGAAAGAGAGAGAAATGAGGCGAAGGAGGGTGAAAGAGTGCGAAACGAGATGAAGGAGGGTCAAACAGAGCGAAACGAGATGAAGGAGGGTGAAAGAGGGCGAAACGAGATGAAGGAGGGTGGAAGAGAGCGAAACGAGATGAAGGAGGGTGAAAGAGAGCGAAACGAGACGAAGGAGTGTGAAAGAGAGCAAAACGAGACGAAGGAGGGTGAAAGAGAGCGAAACGAGATGAAGGAGGGTGTAAGAGAGCGAAACAAGACGAAGGAGGGTGAAAGAGAGCTAACCGAGAAGAAGGAGGGTGAAAGAGAGCGAAACGAGACGAAGGAGGGTGAAAAAGAGGCAAACAAGACGAAGGAGGGTGAAAGAGTGCGGAACGAGATGAAGAAGAGTGAAAGAGGGCGAAACGAGACGGAGGAGGGTTGAAGAGAGCGAAACGAGACGAAGGAGGGTCAAAGAGAGCGAAACGAGTCGAAGGAGGGTGAAAGAGAGCCAAACGAGACGAAGGAGGGTGAAAGACAGCGAAACGAGACGAAGGAGGGTGAAAGAGATCGAAACGAGACGAAGGAGGGTGAAAGAGAGCGAAACGAGGAGAAGGAAGGTGAAAGAGAGCGAACCAAGACGAAGGAGGGTGAAAGAGGGCGAAATGAGACGATGGAGCATGGAAGAGAGCGAAACGAGATGAAGCAGCCTGAAAGAGAGCGAAACGAGACGAAGGAGGGTGAAAGAGTGCAAAACGAGATGAAGGAGGGTAAAAGAGAGCGAAACGAAATGAAGGAGGGTGAAAGAGAGCGAAACAAGATGAAGGAGGGTGAAAGAGAGCGAAACGAGACGAAGGAGGGAGAAAGAGAGTGAAACGAGGCGAAGGAGTGTGAAAGAGAGCAAAACGAGATGAAGGAGGGTGAAAGAGTGCGAAACGAGATGAAGGAGGGTGAAAGAGAGCGAAACGAAATGAAGGAGGGTGAAAGAGGGCGAAACGAGATGAAGGAGGGTGGAAGAGAGCGAAACGAGATGAAGGAGGGTGAAAGAGAGCGAAACGAGACGAAGGAATGTGAAAGAGAGCAAAACGAGACGAAGGAGGGTGAAAGAGATCGAAACGAGACGAAGGAGGGTGAAAGAGAGCGAAACGAGATGAAGGAGGGTGAAAGAGAGCTAACCGAGAAAAAGGAGGGTGAAAGAGAGCGAAACGAGTAGAAGGAAGGTGAAAGAGAGCGAAACGAGACGAAGGAGGGTGAAAAAGAGCCAAACGAGACGAAGGAGGGTGAAAGAGAGCGGAACGAGATGAAGAAGCGTGAAAGAGGGCGAAACGAGACGGAGGAGGGTTGAAGAGAGCGAAACGAGATGAAGGAGGGTCAAAGAGAGCGAAACGAGATGAAGGAGGGTGAAAGAGAGCCAAACGAGACGAAGGAGGGTGAAAGACAGCGAAACGAGACGAAGGAGGGTGAAAGAGAGCTAACCGAGACGAAGGAGGGTGAAAGAGAGCGAAACGAGTAGATGGAAGGTGAAAGAGAGCGAAACGAGACGAAGGAGGGTGAAAGAGATCCAAACGAGACGAAGGAGGGTGAAAGAGTGCCAAACGAGATGAAGGAGGGTGAAAGAGAGCGAAACAAGACAAAGGAGGGTGAAGGAGAGCAAAACAAGACGAAGGAGTGTGAAAGAGAGCGAAATGAGGTGAAGGAGGGTGAAAGAGAGCGAAACGAGACGAAGGAGGGTCAAACAGAGCGAAACGAGATGAAGGAGGGTGAAAGAGGGCGTAATGAGACAAAGGAGGGTGAAGGAGAGCAAAACAAGACGAAGGAGGGAGAAAGAGAGAGAAATGAGGCGAAGGAGGGTGAAAGAGTGCGAAACGAGATGAAGGAGGGTGTAAGAGAGCGAAACAAGACGAAGGAGGGTGAAAGAGAGCTAACCGAGAAGAAGGAGGGTGAAAGAGAGCGAAACGAGACGAAGGAGGGTGAAAAAGAGGCAAACAAGACGAAGGAGGGTGAAAGAGTGCGGAACGAGATGAAGAAGCGTGAAAGAGGGCGAAACGAGACGGAGGAGGGTTGAAGAGAGCGAAACGAGACGAAGGAGGGTCAAAGAGAGCGAAACGAGTCGAAGGAGGGTGAAAGAGAGCCAAACGAGACGAAGGAGGGTGAAAGACAGCGAAACGAGACGAAGGAGGGTGAAAGAGATCGAAACGAGACGAAGGAGGGTGAAAGAGAGCGAAACGAGGAGAAGGAAGGTGAAAGAGAGCGAACCAAGACGAAGGAGGGTGAAAGAGGGCGAAATGAGACGATGGAGCATGGAAGAGAGCGAAACGAGATGAAGCAGCCTGAAAGAGAACGAAACGAGACGAAGGAGGGTGAAAGAGTGCGAAACGAGATGAAGGAGGGTAAAAGAGAGCGAAACGAAATGAAGGAGGGTGAAAGAGAGCGAAACAAGATGAAGGAGGGTGAAAGAGAGCGAAACGAGACGAAGGAGGGAGAAAGAGAGTGAAACGAGGCGAAGGAGTGTGAAAGAGAGCAAAACGAGATGAAGGAGGGTGAAAGAGTGCGAAACGAGATGAAGGAGGGTGAAAGAGAGCGAAACGAAATGAAGGAGGGTGAAAGAGGGCGAAACGAGATGAAGGAGGGTGGAAGAGAGCGAAACGAGATGAAGGAGGGTGAAAGAGAGCGAAACGAGACGAAGGAGTGTGAAAGAGAGCAAAACGAGACGAAGGAGGGTGAAAGAGATCGAAACGAGACGAAGGAGGGTGAAAGAGAGCGAAACGAGATGAAGGAGGGTGAAAGAGAGCTAACCGAGAAAAAGGAGGGTGAAAGAGAGCGAAACGAGTAGAAGGAAGGTGAAAGAGAGCGAAACGAGACGAAGGAGGGTGAAAAAGAGCCAAACGAGACGAAGGAGGGTGAAAGAGAGCGGAACGAGATGAAGAAGCGTGAAAGAGGGCGAAACGAGACGGAGGAGGGTTGAAGAGAGCGAAACGAGATGAAGGAGGGTCAAAGAGAGCGAAACGAGATGAAGGAGGGTGAAAGAGAGCCAAACGAGACGAAGGAGGGTGAAAGACAGCGAAACGAGACGAAGGAGGGTGAAAGAGAGCTAACCGAGACGAAGGAGGGTGAAAGAGAGCGAAACGAGTAGATGGAAGGTGAAAGAGAGCGAAACGAGACGAAGGAGGGTGAAAGAGAGCCAAACGAGACGAAGGAGGGTGAAAGAGTGCCAAACGAGATGAAGGAGGGTGAAAGAGAGCGAAACAAGACAAAGGAGGGTGAAGGAGAGCAAAACAAGACGAAGGAGTGTGAAAGAGAGCGAAATGAGGTGAAGGAGGGTGAAAGAGAGCGAAACGAGACGAAGGAGGGTCAAACAGAGCGAAACGAGATGAAGGAGGGTGAAAGAGGGCGAAACGAGACGAAGGAGTGTGAAAGAGAGCAAAACGAGACGAAGGAGGGTGAAAGAGAGCGAAACGAGACGAAGGAGGGTGAAAGAGAGCGAAACGAGACGAAGGAGGGTGAAAGCGAGCTAACAGAGACGAAGGAGGGTGAAAGAGAGCGAAACGAGTAGATGGAAGGTGAAAGAGAGCGAAACGAGACGAAGGAGGGTGAAAGAGAGCGAAACAAAACAAAGGAGGGTGAAAGAGAGCGAAACGAGACGAAGGAAGGTGAAATAGAGCGAAACGAGACGAAGGAGGGTGAAAAAGAGCGAAACGAGACGAAGGAGGGTGAAAGAGTGTGAAACGAGATGAAGAAGGGTGAAAGAGGGCGAAACGAGACGAAGGAGGGTAGAAGAGAGCGAAACGAGACGAAGAAGGGTCAAAGAGAGCGAAACGAGACGAAGGAGGGTGGAAGAGAGCAAAACGAGACGAAGCAGGGTGAAAGAGAGCAAAACGAGACGAAGTAGGATGAAAGAGAGCGAAAAAAGACGAAGGAGGGTGAAAGAGAGCGAAACCGGACGAAGGAGAGAGGAAGAGAGCGAAGTGAGACGAAGAAGGGTGAAAGAGAGCGAAACGAGACGAAGGAGGGTGAAAAAGAGCGAAACGAGATGAAGAAGGTTGAAAGAGAGCGAAACGAGACGAAGGAGTGTGAAAGAAAGTGAAACGAGGCGAAGGAAGGTGAAAGAGAGCGAATCGAGACAAAGAAGGGTGAAAGAGAGCGAAACGAGACGAAGGAAGGTGAAAGAGAGCGAACCAAGACGAAGGAGGGTGAAAGAGGGTGAAATGAAACGATGGAGGGTGGAAGAGATCGAGACGAGACGAAGCAGGCTGAAAGAGAGCGAAACGAGTCGAAGGAGGGTGAAAGAGAGCCAAACGAGACGAAGGAGGGTGAAAGACAGCGAAACGAGACGAAGGAGGGTGAAAGAGATCGAAACGAGACGAAGGAGGGTGAAAGAGAGCGAAACGAGGAGAAGGAAGGTGAAAGAGAGCGAACCAAGACGAAGGAGGGTGAAAGAGGGCGAAATGAGACGATGGAGCATAGAAGAGAGCGAAACGAGATGAAGCAGCCTGAAAGAGAGCGAAACGAGACGAAGGAGGGTGAAAGAGTGCGAAACGAGATGAAGGAGGGTGAAAGAGAGCGAAACGAAATGAAGGAGGGTGAAAGAGAGCGAAACAAGATGAAGGAGGGTGAAAGAGAGCGAAACGAGACGAAGGAGGGAGAAAGAGAGTGAAACGAGGCGAAGGAGTGTGAAAGAGAGCAAACAAGACGAAGGAGGGTGAAAGAGTGCGGAATGAGATGAAGAAGCGTGAAAGAGGGCGAAACGAGACGGAGGAGGGTTGAAGAGAGCGAAACGAGACGAAGGAGGGTCAAAGAGAGCGAAACGAGTCGAAGGAGGGTGAAAGAGAGCCAAACGAGACGAAGGAGGGTGAAAGACAGCGAAACGAGACGAAGGAGGGTGAAAGAGATCGAAACGAGACGAAGGAGGGTGAAAGAGAGCGAAACGAGGAGAAGGAAGGTGAAAGAGAGCGAACCAAGACGAAGGAGGGTGAAAGAGGGCGAAATGAGACGATGGAGCATGGAAGAGAGCGAAACGAGATGAAGCAGCCTGAAAGAGAGCGAAACGAGACGAAGGAGGGTGAAAGAGTGCGAAACGAGATGAAGGAGGGTAAAAGAGAGCGAACGAAATGAAGGAGGGTGAAAGAGAGCGAAACAAGATGAAGGAGGGTGAAAGAGAGCGAAACGAGACGAAGGAGGGAGAAAGAGAGTGAAACGAGGCGAAGGAGTGTGAAAGAGAGCAAAACGAGATGAAGGAGGGTGAAAGAGTGCGAAACGAGATGAAGGAGGGTGAAAGAGAGCGAAACGAAATGAAGGAGGGTGAAAGAGGGCGAAACGAGATGAAGGAGGGTGGAAGAGAGCGAAACGAGATGAAGGAGGGTGAAAGAGAGCGAAACGAGACGAAGGAGTGTGAAAGAGAGCAAAACGAGACGAAGGAGGGTGAAAGAGATCGAAACGAGACGAAGGAGGGTGAAAGAGAGCGAAACGAGATGAAGGAGGGTGAAAGAGAGCTAACCGAGAAAAAGGAGGGTGAAAGAGAGCGAAACGAGTAGAAGGAAGGTGAAAGAGAGCGAAACGAGACGAAGGAGGGTGAAAAAGAGCCAAACGAGACGAAGGAGGGTGAAAGAGAGCGGAACGAGATGAAGAAGCGTGAAAGAGGGCGAAACGAGACGGAGGAGGGTTGAAGAGAGCGAAACGAGATGAAGGAGGGTCAAAGAGAGCGAAACGAGATGAAGGAGGGTGAAAGAGAGCCAAACGAGACGAAGGAGGGTGAAAGACAGCGAAACGAGACGAAGGAGGGTGAAAGAGAGCTAACCGAGACGAAGGAGGGTGAAAGAGAGCGAAACGAGTAGATGGAAGGTGAAAGAGAGCGAAACGAGACGAAGGAGGGTGAAAGAGAGCCAAACGAGACGAAGGAGGGTGAAAGAGTGCCAAACGAGATGAAGGAGGGTGAAAGAGAGCGAAACAAGACAAAGGAGGGTGAAGGAGAGCAAAACAAGACGAAGGAGTGTGAAAGAGAGCGAAATGAGGTGAAGGAGGGTGAAAGAGAGCGAAACGAGACGAAGGAGGGTCAAACAGAGCGAAACGAGATGAAGGAGGGTGAAAGAGGGCGTAATGAGACAAAGGAGGGTGAAGGAGAGCAAAACAAGACGAAGGAGGGAGAAAGAGAGAGAAATGAGGCGAAGGAGGGTGAAAGAGTGCGAAACGAGATGAAGGAGGGTCAAACAGAGCGAAACGAGATGAAGGAGGGTGAAAGAGGGCGAAACGAGATGAAGGAGGGTGGAAGAGAGCGAAACGAGATGAAGGAGGGTGAAAGAGAGCGAAACGAGACGAAGGAGTGTGAAAGAGAGCAAAACGAGACGAAGGAGGGTGAAAGAGAGCGAAACGAGATGAAGGAGGGTGTAAGAGAGCGAAACTAGACGAAGGAGGGTGAAAGAGAGCTAACCGAGAAGAAGGAGGGTGAAAGAGAGCGAAACGAGACGAAGGAGGGTGAAAAAGAGGCAAACAAGACGAAGGAGGGTGAAAGAGTGCGGAACGAGATGAAGAAGTGTGAAAGAGGGCGAAACGAGACGGAGGAGGGTTGAAGAGAGCGAAACGAGACGAAGGAGGGTCAAAGAGAGCGAAACGAGTCGAAGGAGGGTGAAAGAGAGCCAAACGAGACGAAGGAGGGTGAAAGACAGCGAAACGAGACGAAGGAGGGTGAAAGAGATCGAAACGAGACGAAGGAGGGTGAAAGAGAGCGAAACGAGGAGAAGGAAGGTGAAAGAGAGCGAACCAAGACGAAGGAGGGTGAAAGAGGGCGAAATGAGACGATGGAGCATGGAAGAGAGCGAAACGAGATGAAGCAGCCTGAAAGAGAGCGAAACGAGACGAAGGAGGGTGAAAGAGTGCAAAACGAGATGAAGGAGGGTAAAAGAGAGCGAAACGAAATGAAGAAGGGTGAAAGAGAGCGAAACAAGATGAAGGAGGGTGAAAGAGAGCGAAACGAGACGAAGGAGGGAGAAAGAGAGTGAAACGAGGCGAAGGAGTGTGAAAGAGAGCAAAACGAGATGAAGGAGGGTGAAAGAGTGCGAAACGAGATGAAGGAGGGTGAAAGAGAGCGAAACGAAATGAAGGAGGGTGAAAGAGGGCGAAACGAGATGAAGGAGGGTGGAAGAGAGCGAAACGAGATGAAGGAGGGTGAAAGAGAGCGAAACGAGACGAAGGAGTGTGAAAGAGAGCAAAACGAGACGAAGGAGGGTGAAAGAGATCGAAACGAGACGAAGGAGGGTGAAAGAGAGCGAAACGAGATGAAGGAGGGTGAAAGAGAGCTAACCGAGAAAAAGGAGGGTGAAAGAGAGCGAAACGAGTAGAAGGAAGGTGAAAGAGAGCGAAACGAGACGAAGGAGGGTGAAAAAGAGCCAAACGAGACGAAGGAGGGTGAAAGAGAGCGGAACGAGATGAAGAAGCGTGAAAGAGGGCGAAACGAGACGGAGGAGGGTTGAAGAGAGCGAAACGAGATGAAGGAGGGTCAAAGAGAGCGAAACGAGATGAAGGAGGGTGAAAGAGAGCCAAACGAGACGAAGGAGGGTGAAAGATAGCGAAACGAGACGAAGGAGGGTGAAAGAGAGCTAACCGAGACGAAGGAGGGTGAAAGAGAGCGAAACGAGTAGATGGAAGGTGAAAGAGAGCGAAACGAGACGAAGGAGGGTGAAAGAGAGCCAAACGAGACGAAGGAGGGTGAAAGAGTGCCAAACGAGATGAAGGAGGGTGAAAGAGAGCGAAACAAGACAAAGGAGGGTGAAGGAGAGCAAAACAAGACGAAGGAGTGTGAAAGAGAGCGAAATGAGGTGAAGGAGGGTGAAAGAGAGCGAAACGAGACGAAGGAGGGTCAAACAGAGCGAAACGAGATGAAGGAGGGTGAAAGAGGGCGAAACGAGACGAAGGAGTGTGAAAGAGAGCAAAACGAGACGAAGGAGGGTGAAAGAGAGCGAAACGAGACGAAGGAGGGTGAAAGAGAGCGAAACGAGACGAAGGAGGGTGAAAGCGAGCTAACAGAGACGAAGGAGGGTGAAAGAGAGCGAAACGAGTAGATGGAAGGTGAAAGAGAGCGAAACGAGACGAAGGAGGGTGAAAGAGAGCGAAACAAAACAAAGGAGGGTGAAAGAGAGCGAAACGAGACGAAGGAAGGTGAAATAGAGCGAAACGAGACGAAGGAGGGTGAAAAAGAGCGAAACGAGACGAAGGAGGGTGAAAGAGAGCGAAACGAGATGAAGAAGGGTGAAAGAGGGCGAAACGAGATGAAGGAGGGTAGAAGAGAGCGAAACGAGACGAAGAAGGGTCAAAGAGAGCGAAACGAGACGAAGGAGGGTGGAAGAGAGCAAAACGAGACGAAGCAGGGTGAAAGAGAGCAAAACGAGACGAAGTAGGATGAAAGAGAGCGAAAAAAGACGAAGGAGGGTGAAAGAGAGCGAAACCAGACGAAGGAGAGAGGAAGAGAGCGAAGTGAGACGAAGAAGGGTGAAAGAGAGCGAAACGAGACGAAGGAGGGTGAAAAAGAGCGAAACGAGATGAAGAAGGTTGAAAGAGAGCGAAACGAGACGAAGGAGTGTGAAAGAAAGTGAAACGAGGCGAAGGAAGGTGAAAGAGAGCGAATCGAGACAAAGAAGGGTGAAAGAGAGCGAAACGAGACGAAGGAAGGTGAAAGAGAGCGAACCAAGACGAAGGAGGGTGAAAGAGGGTGAAATGAAACGATGGAGGGTGGAAGAGAGCGAGACGAGACGAAGCAGGCTGAAAGAGAGCGAAACGAGTCGAAGGAGGGTGAAAGAGAGCCAAACGAGACGAAGGAGGGTGAAAGACAGCGAAACGAGACGAAGGAGGGTGAAAGAGATCGAAACGAGACGAAGGAGGGTGAAAGAGATCGAAACGAGACGAAGGAGGGTGAAAGAGAGCGAAACGAGGAGAAGGAAGGTGAAAGAGAGCGAACCAAGACGAAGGAGGGTGAAAGAGGGCGAAATGAGACGATGGAGCATGGAAGAGAGCGAAACGAGATGAAGCAGCCTGAAAGAGAGCGAAACGAGACGAAGGAGGGTGAAAGAGTGCGAAACGAGATGAAGGAGGGTGAAAGAGAGCGAAACGAAATGAAGGAGGGTGAAAGAGAGCGAAACAAGATGAAGGAGGGTGAAAGAGAGCGAAACGAGACGAAGGAGGGAGAAAGAGAGTGAAACGAGGCGAAGGAGTGTGAAAGAGAGCAAAACGAGATGAAGGAGGGTGAAAGAGTGCGAAACGAGATGAAGGAGGGTGAAAGAGAGCGAAACGAAATGAAGGAGGGTGAAAGAGGGCGAAACGAGATGAAGGAGGGTGGAAGAGAGCGAAACGAGATGAAGGAGGGTGAAAGAGAGCGAAACGAGACGAAGGAGTGTGAAAGAGAGCAAAACGAGACGAAGGAGGGTGAAAGAGATCGAAACGAGACGAAGGAGGGTGAAAGAGAGCGAAACGAGATGAAGGAGGGTGAAAGAGAGCTAACCGAGAAAAAGGAGGGTGAAAGAGAGCGAAACGAGTAGAAGGAAGGTGAAAGAGAGCGAAACGAGACGAAGGAGGGTGAAAAAGAGCCAAACGAGACGAAGGAGGGTGAAAGAGAGCGGAACGAGATGAAGAAGCGTGAAAGAGGGCGAAACGAGACGGAGGAGGGTTGAAGAGAGCGAAACGAGATGAAGGAGGGTCAAAGAGAGCGAAACGAGATGAAGGAGGGTGAAAGAGAGCCAAACGAGACGGAGGAGGGTGAAAGACAGCGAAACGAGACGAAGGAGGGTGAAAGAGAGCTAACCGAGACGAAGGAGGGTGAAAGAGAGCGAAACGAGTAGATGGAAGGTGAAAGAGAGCGAAACGAGACGAAGGAGGGTGAAAGAGAGCCAAACGAGACGAAGGAGGGTGAAAGAGTGCCAAACGAGATGAAGGAGGGTGAAAGAGAGCGAAACAAGACAAAGGAGGGTGAAGGAGAGCAAAACAAGACGAAGGAGTGTGAAAGAGAGCGAAATGAGGTGAAGGAGGGTGAAAGAGAGCGAAACGAGACGAAGGAGGGTCAAACAGAGCGAAACGAGATGAAGGAGGGTGAAAGAGGGCGAAACGAGACGAAGGAGTGTGAAAGAGAGCAAAACGAGACGAAGGAGGGTGAAAGAGAGCGAAACGAGACGAAGGAGGGTGAAAGAGAGCGAAACGAGACGAAGGAGGGTGAAAGCGAGCTAACAGAGACGAAGGAGGGTGAAAGAGAGCGAAACGAGTAGATGGAAGGTGAAAGAGAGCGAAACGAGACGAAGGAGGGTGAAAGAGAGCGAAACAAAACAAAGGAGGGTGAAAGAGAGCGAAACGAGACGAAGGAAGGTGAAATAGAGCGAAACGAGACGAAGGAGGGTGAAAAAGAGCGAAACGAGACGAAGGAGGGTGAAAGAGAGCGAAACGAGATGAAGAAGGGTGAAAGAGGGCGAAACGAGACGAAGGAGGGTAGAAGAGAGCGAAACGAGACGAAGAAGGGTCAAAGAGAGCGAAACGAGACGAAGGAGGGTGGAAGAGAGCAAAACGAGACGAAGCAGGGTGAAAGAGAGCAAAACGAGACGAAGTAGGATGAAAGAGAGCGAAAAAAGACGAAGGAGGGTGAAAGAGAGCGAAACCAGACGAAGGAGAGAGGAAGAGAGCGAAGTGAGACGAAGAAGGGTGAAAGAGAGCGAAACGAGACGAAGGAGGGTGAAAAAGAGCGAAACGAGATGAAGAAGGTTGAAAGAGAGCGAAACGAGACGAAGGAGTGTGAAAGAAAGTGAAACGAGGCGAAGGAAGGTGAAAGAGAGCGAATCGAGACAAAGAAGGGTGAAAGAGAGCGAAACGAGACGAAGGAAGGTGAAAGAGAGCGAACCAAGACGAAGGAGGGTGAAAGAGGGTGAAATGAAACGATGGAGGGTGGAAGAGAGCGAGACGAGACGAAGCAGGCTGAAAGAGAGCGAAACGAGACGAAGGAGGGTGAAAGAGTGCGAAACGAGATGAAGGAGGGTGAAAGAGAGCGAAACGAGATGAAGGAGGGTGAAAGAGAGCGAAACAAGATGAAGGAAGGTGAAAGAGAGCGAAACGAGACGAAGGAGGGAGAAAGAGAGTGAAACGAGGCGAAGGAAGGTGAAAGAGCGCGAAACGAGACAAAGGAGGGTGAAAGAGAGTGAAACGAGATGAAGGAAGGTGAACGTTAGCGAAACTATACAAAGGAGGGTGAAAGAGAGCGAAGCAAGATGAAGGAGGGTGAAAGAGAGCGAAACGAGATGAAGGAGGGTGAAAGAGAGCGAAACGAGACGAAGAAGGGTGAAAGAGACTGAAACAAGGCGAAGGAAGGTGAAAGAGAGTGAAATGAGACAAAGGAGGGTGAAGGAGAGCAAAACAAGACGAAGGAGGGTGAAAGAGAGCGAAATGAGGCGAAGGAGGGTGAAAGAGAGCGAAACGAGACGAAGGAGCGTCAAACGGAGCGAAACAAAATGAAGGAGGGTGAAAGAGGGCGAAATGAGACGAAGGAGGGTGGAAGAGAGTGAAACGAGATGAAGGAGGGTGAAAGAGAGCGAAACGAGACGAAGGAGTGTGAAAGAGAGCAAAACGAGACGAAGGAGGGTGAAAGAGAGCGAAACGAGACGAAGGAGGGTGAGAGAGAGCGAAACGAGACGAAGGAGGGTGAAAGAGATCGAAACGAGACGAAGGAGGGTGAAAGAGAGCGAAACGAGACGAAGGAGGGTGAAAGAGAGGAAACGAGACGAAGGAGGGTGAAAGAGAACCAAACGAGTAGAAGAAAGGTGAAAGAGAGTGGAACGAGTTGAAGGAGGGTGAAAGAGAGCGAAACGAGACGAAGGAGTTTGAAAGAGAGCAAAACGAGACGAAGGAGGGTGAAAGAGATCGAAACGAGACGAAGGAGGGTGAAAGAGAGCGAAACGAGATGAAGGAGGGTGAAAGAGAGCTAACTGAGAAAAAGGAGGGTGAAAGAGAGCGAAACGAGTAGAAGGAAGGTGAAAGAGAGCGAAACGAGACGAAGGAGGGTGAAAAAGAGCCAAACGAGACGAAGGAGGGTGAAAGAGAGCGGAACGAGATGAAGAAGCGTGAAAGAGGGCGAAACGAGACGGAGGAGGGTTGAAGAGAGCGAAACGAGATGAAGGAGGGTCAAAGAGAGCGAAACGAGATGAAGGAGGGTGAAAGAGAGCCAAACGAGACAAAGGAGGGTGAAAGACAGCAAAACGAGACGAAGGAGGGTGAAAGAGAGCTAACCGAGACGAAGGAGGGTGAAAGAGAGCGAAACGAGTAGATGGAAGGTGAAAGAGAGCGAAACGAGACGAAGGAGGGTGAAAGAGAGCCAAACGAGACGAAGGAGGGTGAAAGAGTGCCAAACGAGATGAAGGAGGGTGAAAGAGAGCGAAACAAGACAAAGGAGGGTGAAGGAGAGCAAAACAAGACGAAGGAGTGTGAAAGAGAGCGAAATGAGGTGAAGGAGGGTGAAAGAGAGCGAAACGAGACGAAGGAGGGTCAAACAGAGCGAAACGAGATGAAGGAGGGTGAAAGAGGGCGAAATGAGACGAAGGAGGGTGAAAGCGAGCTAACAGAGACGAAGGAGGGTGAAAGAGAGCGAAACGAGTAGATGGAAGGTGAAAGAGAGCGAAACGAGACGAAGGAGGGTGAAAGAGAGCGAAACAAAACAAAGGAGGGTGAAAGAGAGCGAAACGAGACGAAGGAAGGTGAAATAGAGCGAAACGAGACGAAGGAGGGTGAAAAAGAGCGAAACGAGATGAAGGAGGGTGAAAGAGAGCGAAACGAGATGAAGAAGGGTGAAAGAGGGCGAAACGAGACGAAGGAGGGTAGAAGAGAGCGAAACGAGACGAAGGAGGGTCAAAGAGAGCGAAACGAGACGAAGGAGGGTGGAAGAGAGCAAAACGAGACGAAGCAGGGTGAAAGAGAGCAAAACGAGACGAAGTAGGATGAAAGAGAGCGAAAAAAGACGAAGGAGGGTGAAAGAGAGCGAAACCAGACGAAGGAGAGAGGAAGAGAGCGAAGTGAGACGAAGAAGGGTGAAAGAGAGCGAAACGAGACGAAGGAGGGTGAAAAAGAGCGAAACGAGATGAAGAAGGTTGAAAGAGAGCGAAACGAGACGAAGGAGTGTGAAAGAAAGTGAAACGAGGCGAAGGAAGTTGAAAGAGAGCGAATCGAGACAAAGAAGGGTGAAAGAGAGCGAAACGAGACGAAGGAAGGTGAAAGAGAGCGAACCAAGACGAAGGAGGGTGAAAGAGGGTGAAATGAAACGATGGAGGGTGGAAGGGAGCGAAACGAGACGAAGCAGGCTGAAAGAGAGCGAAACGAGACGAAGGAGGGTGAAAGAGTGCGAAACGAGATGAAGGAGGGTGAAAGAGAGCGAAACGAGATGAAGGAGGGTGAAAGAGAGCGAAACAAGATGAAGGAGGGTGAAAGAGAGCGAAACGAGACGAAGGAGGGAGAAAGAGAGTGAAACGAGGCGAAGGAAGGTGAAAGAGAGCGAAACGAGACAAAGGAGGGTGAAAGAGAGTGAAACGAGATGAAGGAAGGTGAACGTTAGCGAAACTATACAAAGGAGGGTGAAAGAGAGCGAAGCAAGATGAAGGAGGGTGAAAGAGAGCGAAACGAGATGAAGGAGGGTGAAAGAGAGCGAAACGAGACGAAGAAGGGTGAAAGAGAGTGAAACAAGGCGAAGGAAGGTGAAAGAGAGTGAAATGAGACAAAGGAGGGTGAAGGAGAGCAAAACAAGACGAAGGAGGGTGAAAGAGAGCGAAATGAGGCGAAGGAGGGTGAAAGAGAGCGAAACGAGACGAAGGAGCGTCAAACGGAGCGAAACGAAATGAAGGAGGGTGAAAGAGGGCGAAATGAGACGAAGGAGGGTGGAAGAGAGTGAAACGAGATGAAGGAGGGTGAAAGAGAGCGAAACGAGACGAAGGAGTGTGAAAGAGAGCAAAACGAGACGAAGGAGGGTGAAAGAGAGCGAAACGAGACGAAGGAGGGTGAGAGAGAGCGAAACGAGACGAAGGAGGGTGAAAGAGATCGAAACGAGACGAAGGAGGGTGAAAGAGAGCGAAACGAGACGAAGGAGGGTGAAAGAGAGGAAACGAGACGAAGGAGGGTGAAAGAGAGCCAAACGAGTAGAAGGAAGGTGAAAGAGAGTGGAACGAGTTGAAGGAGGGTGAAAGAGAGCGAAACGAGACGAAGGAGGGTGAAAGAGAGTGAAACGAGACGAAGGAAGGTGAAAGAGAGCGAACCGAGATGACGGATGGTGAAAGAGGGCGAAACGAGACGATGGAGTGTGGAAGAGAGCAAAACGAGGTGAAGGAGGCTGAAAGAGAGCGAAACGAGATGAAGGAGCGTGAAAGAGAGCGAAACGAGACGAAGGAGGGTGAAAGAGAGCGAAACAAGGCGAAGGAGGGTGAAAGAGAGCGAAACGAGACGAAGGAGGGTCAAACAGAGCGAAACGAGATGAAGGAGGGTGAAAGAGGGCGAAACGAGACGAAGGAGGGTGGAAGAGAGCGAAACGAGATGAAGGAGGGTGAAAGAGAGCGAAACGAGACGAAGGAGGGTGAAAGAGAGCGAAACAAGGCGAAGGAGGGTGAAAGAGAGCGAAACGAGACGAAGGAGGGTCAAACAGAGCGAAACGAGATGAAGGAGGGTGAAAGAGGGCGAAACGAGACGAAGGAGGGTGGAAGAGAGCGAAACGAGACGAAGGAGGGTGAAAGAGAGCGAAACGAGACGAAGGAGGGTGAAAGAGAGCGAAACGAGACGAAGGAGGGTGAAAGAGAGCGAAACGAGACGAATGAGGGTGAAAGAGAGCGAAACGAGACGAAGGAGGGTGAAAGAGAGCTAACCGAGACGAAGGAGGCTGAAAGAGAGTGAAACGAGTAGAAGGAAGGTGAAAGAGAGCGAAACGAGACGAAGGAGGGTGAAAGAGAGCCAAACGAGACGAAGGAGGGTGAAAAAAGCGAAACAAGACAAAGAAGGGTGAAAGAGAGCAAAACGAGACGAAGGAATGTGAAAGAGAGCGAAACGAGACGAAGGAAGGTGAAAGAGAGCGAAACGAGACTAAGGAGGGTGAAAGAGAGCGAAACGAGATGAAGAAGGGTGAAAGAGGGCGAAACGAGACGAAGGAGGGTTGAAGAGAGCGAAACGAGACGAAGGGAGGGGTCAAAAAGAGCGAAACGAGACGAAGGATGGTGAAAGAGAGCGAAACGAGACGAACGAGGGTGAAAGAGAGCGAAACGAGACGAAGGAGGGTGAAAGAGAGCGAAACGAGACGAAGGAGGGTGAAAGAGAGCTAACAGAGACGAAGGAGGGTGAAAGAGAGCGAAACGAGTAGATGGAAGGTGAAAGAGAGCGAAACGAGACGAAGGAGGGTGAAAGAGAGCGAAAGAAGACAAAGGAGGGTGAAAGAGAGCGAAACGAGACGAAGGAGTGTGAAAGAAAGTGAAACGAGGCGAAGGAAGGTGAAAGAGAGTGAATCGAGACAAAGAAGGGTGAAAGAGAGTGAAACGAGACGAAGGAAGGTGAAAGAGAGCGAACCAAGACAAAGGAGGGTGAAAGAGGGTGAAATGAAACGATGGAGGGTGGAAGAGAGCGAAACGAGACGAAGCAGGCTGAAAGAGAGCGAAACGAGACGAAGGAGGGTGAAAGAGTGCGAAACGAGATGAAGGAGGGTGAAAGAGAGCGAAACGAGATGAAGGAGTGTGAAAGAGAGCGAAACAAGATGAAGGAGGGTGAAAGAGAGCGAAACGAGACGAAGGAGGGAGAAAGAGAGTGAAACGAGGCGAAGGAAGGTGAAAGAGTGCGAAACGAGACAAAGGAGGGTGAAAGAGAACGAAACGAGACAAAGGAGGGTGAAAGAGAACGAAACGAGACGAAGGAGTGTGAAAGAGAGCAAAACGAGACGAAGGAGGGTGAAAGAGAGCGAAACGAGACGAAGGAGGGTGAAAGAGAGCGAAACAAGACGAAGGAGGGTGAAAGCGAGCTAACAGAGACGAAGGAGGGTGAAAGAGAGCGAAACAAGGCGAAGGAAGGTGAAAGAGAGTGAAATGAGACAAAGGAGGGTGAAGGAGAGCAAAACAAGACGAAGGAGGGTGAAAGAGAGCGAAATGAGGTGAAGGAGGGTGAAAGAGAGCGAAACGAGACGAAGGAGCGTCAAACGGAGCGAAACGAAATGAAGGAGGGTGAAAGAGGGCGAAATGAGACGAAGGAGGGTGGAAGAGAGTGAAACGAGATGAAGGAGGGTGGAAGAGAGCGAAACGAGACGAAGGAGTGTGAAAGAGAGCAAAACGAGACGAAGGAGGGTGAAAGAGAGCGAAACGAGACGAAGGAGGGTGAATGAGATCGAAACGAGACGAAGGAGGGTGAAAGAGAGCGAAACGAGACGAAGGAGGGTGAAAGAGTGCGAAACGAGACGAAGGAGGGTGAAAGAGAGTGAAACAAGACGAAGGAAGGAAAAAGAGAGCGAACCGAGATGAAGGATGGTGAAAGAGGGCGAAACGAGACGATGGAGTGTGGAAGAGAGCAAAACGAGGTGAAGGAGGCTGAAAGAGAGCGAAACGAGACGAAGGAGCGTGAAAGAGAGCGAAACGAGACGAAGGAGGGTGAAAGAGAGCGAAACAAGGCGAAGGAGGGTGAAAGAGAGCGAAACGAGACGAAGGAGGGTCAAACAGAGCGAAACGAGACGAAGGAGGGTGAAAGAGGGCGAAACGAGACGAAGGAGGGTGGAAGAGAGCGAAACGAGATGAAGGAGGGTGAAAGAGAGCGAAACGAGACGAAGGAGGGTGAAAGAGAGCGAAACGAGACGAAGGAGGGTGAAAGAGAGCGAAACGAAACGAAGGAGGGTGAAAGAGAGTGAAACGAGACGAAGGAGGGTGAAAGAGAGCGAAACGAGACGAAGGAGGGTGAAAGAGAGCTAACCGAGACGAAGGAGGCTGAAAGAGAGTGAAACGAGTAGAAGGAAGGTGAAAGAGAGCGAAACGAGACGAAGGAGGGTGAAAGAGAGCCAAACGAGACGAAGGAGGGTGAAAGAGAGCGAAACAAGACAAAGAAGGGTGAAAGAGAGCAAAACGAGACGAAGGAATGTGAAAGAGAGCGAAACGAGACGAAGGAAGGTGAAAGAGAGCGAAACGAGACGAAGGAGGGTGAAAGAGAGCGAAACGAGATGAAGAAGGGTGAAAGAGGGCGAAACGAGACGAAGGAGGGTTGAAGAGAGCGAAACGAGACGAAGGGGGGGTCAAAAAGAGCGAAACGAGACGAAGGATGGTGAAAGAGAGCGAAACGAGACGAAGGAGGGTGAAAGAGAGCGAAACGAGACGAAGGAGGGTGAAAGAGAGCGAAACGAGACGAAGTAGGGTGAAAGAGAGCTAACAGAGACGAAGGAGGGTGAAAGAGAGCGAAACGAGTAGATGGAAGGTGAAAGAGAGCGAAACGAGACGAAGGAGGGTGAAAGAGAGCGAAACAAGACAAAGGAGGGTGAAAGAGAGCGAAACGAGACGAAGGAGTGTGAAAGAAAGTGAAACGAGGCGAAGGAAGGTGAAAGAGAGTGAATCGAGACAAAGAAGGGTGAAAGAGAGCGAAACGAGACGAAGGAAGGTGAAAGAGAGCGAACCAAGACGAAGGAGGGTGAAAGAGGGTGAAATGAAACGATGGAGGGTGGAAGAGAGCGAAACGAGACGAAGCAGGCTGAAAGAGAGCGAAACGAGACGAAGGATGGTGAAAGAGTGCGAAACGAGATGAAGGAGGGTGAAAGAGAGCGAAACGAGATGAAGGAGGGTGAAAGAGAGCGAAACAAGATGAAGGAGGGTGAAAGAGAGCGAAACGAGACGAAGGAGGGAGAAAGAGAGTGAAACGAGGCGAAGGAAGGTGAAAGAGTGCGAAACGAGACAAAGGAGGGTGAAAGAGAGCGAAACGAGACGAAGGAGTGTGAAAGAGAGCAAAACGAGACGAAGGAGGGTGAAAGAGAGCGAAACGAGACGAAGGAGGGTGAAAGAGAGCGAAACGAGACGAAGGAGGGTGAAAGCGAGCTAACAGAGACGAAGGAGGCTGAAAGAGAGCGAAACGAGTAGATGGAAGGTGAAAGAGAGCGAAACGAGACGAAGGAGGGTGAAAGAGAGCGAAACAAAACAAAGGAGGGTGAAAGAGAGCGAAACGAGACGAAGGAAGGTGAAAGAGAGCGAAACGAGACGAAGGAGGGTGAAAAAGAGCGAAACGAGACGAAGGAGGGTGAAAGAGAGCGAAACGAGATGAAGAAGGGTGAAAGAGGGCGAAACGAGACGAAGGAGGGTAGAAGAGAGCGAAACGAGACGAAGGAGGGTCAAAGAGAGCGAAACGAGACGAAGGAGGGTGGAAGAGAGCAAAACGAAACGAAGGAGGGTCAAAGAGAGCAAAACGAGACGAAGTAGGATGAAAGAGAGCGAAAAAAGACGAAGGAGGGTGAAAGAGAGCGAAACGAGACGAAGGAGAAAGGAAGAGAGTGAAGTGAGACGAAGAAGGGTGAAAGAGAGCGAAACGAGACGAAGGAGGGTGAAAAAGAGCGAAACGAGATGAAGAAGGTTGAAAGAGAGCGAAACGAGACGAAGGAGTGTGAAAGAAAGTGAAACGAGGCGAAGGAAGGTGAAAGAGAGCGAATCGAGACAAAGAAGGGTGAAAGAGAGTGAAACGAGACGAAGGAAGGTGAAAGAGAGCGAACCAAGACGAAGGAGGGTGAAAGAGGGTGAAATGAAACGATGGAGGGTGGAAGAGAGCGAAACGAGACGAAGCAGGCTGAAAGAGAGCGAAACGAGACGAAGGAGGGTGGAAGAGTGCGAAACGAGATGAAGGAGGGTGAAAGGGAGCGAAACGAGATGAAGGAGGGTGAAAGAGAGCGAAACAAGATGAAAGAGGGTGAAAGAGAGCGAAACGAGACGAAGGAGGGAGAAAGAGAGTGAAACGAGGCGAAGGAAGGTGAAAGAGAGCGAAACGAGACAAAGGAGGGTGAAAGAGAGTGAAACTAGATGAAGGAAGGTGAACGTTAGCGAAACGATACAAAGGAGGGTGAAAGAGAGCGAAGCAAGATGAAGGAGGGTGAAAGAGAGCGAAACGAGATGAAGGAGGGTGAAAGAGAGCGAAACGAGACGAAGAAGGGTGAAAGAGAGTGAAACAAGGCGAAGGAAGGTGAAAGAGAGTGAAATGAGACAAAGGAGGGTGAAGGAGAGCAAAACAAGACGAAGGAGGGTGAAAGAGAGCGAAATGAGGCGAAGGAGGGTGAAAGAGAGCGAAACGAGACGAAGGAGCGTCAAACAGAACGAAACGAAATGAAGGAGGGTGAAAGAGGGCGAAATGAGACGAAGGAGGGTGGAAGAGAGTGAAACGAGATGCAGGAGGGTGAAAGAGAGCGAAACGAGACGAAGGAGTGTGAAAGAGAGCAAAACGAGACGAAGGAGGGTGAAAGAGAGCGAAATGAGACGAAGGAGGGTGAAAGAGAGCGAAACGAGACGAAGGAGGGTGAAAGAGATCGAAACGAGACGAAGGAGGGTGAAAGAGAGCGAAACGAGACGAAGGAGTGTGAAAGAAAGTGAAACGAGGCGAAGGAAGGTGAAAGAGAGTGAATCGAGACAAAGAAGGGTGAAAGAGAGCGAAACGAGACGAAGGAAGGTGAAAGAGAGCGAACCAAGACGAAGGAGGGTGAAAGAGGGTGAAATGAAACGATGGAGGGTGGAAGAGAGCGAAACGAGACGAAGCAGGCTGAAAGAGAGCGAAACGAGACGAAGGATGGTGAAAGAGTGCGAAACGAGATGAAGGAGGGTGAAAGAGAGCGAAACGAGATGAAGGAGGGTGAAAGAGAGCGAAACAAGATGAAGGAGGGTGAAAGAGAGCGAAACGAGACGAAGGAGGGAGAAAGAGAGTGAAACGAGGCGAAGGAAGGTGAAAGAGTGCGAAACGAGACAAAGGAGGGTGAAAGAGAGCGAAACGAGACGAAGGAGTGTGAAAGAGAGCAAAACGAGACGAAGGAGGGTGAAAGAGAGCGAAACGAGACGAAGGAGGGTGAAAGAGAGCGAAACGAGACGAAGGAGGGTGAAAGCGAGCTAACAGAGACGAAGGAGGGTGAAAGAGAGCGAAACGAGTAGATGGAAGGTGAAAGAGAGCGAAACGAGACGAAGGAGGGTGAAAGAGAGCGAAACAAAACAAAGGAGGGTGAAAGAGAGCGAAACGAGACGAAGGAAGGTGAAAGAGAGCGAAACGAGACGAAGGAGGGTGAAAAAGAGCGAAACGAGACGAAGGAGGGTGAAAGAGAGCGAAACGAGATGAAGAAGGGTGAAAGAGGGCGAAACGAGACGAAGGAGGGTAGAAGAGAGCGAAACGAGACGAAGGAGGGTCAAAGAGAGCGAAACGAGACGAAGGAGGGTGGAAGAGAGCAAAACGAAACGAAGGAGGGTCAAAGAGAGCAAAACGAGACGAAGTAGGATGAAAGAGAGCGAAAAAAGACGAAGGAGGGTGAAAGAGAGCGAAACGAGACGAAGGAGAAAGGAAGAGAGCGAAGTGAGACGAAGAAGGGTGAAAGAGAGCGAAACGAGACGAAGGAGGGTGAAAAAGAGCGAAACGAGATGAAGAAGGTTGAAAGAGAGCGAAACGAGACGAAGGAGTGTGAAAGAAAGTGAAACGAGGCGAAGGAAGGTGAAAGAGAGCGAATCGAGACAAAGAAGGGTGAAAGAGAGTGAAACGAGACGAAGGAAGGTGAAAGAGAGCGAACCAAGACGAAGGAGGGTGAAAGAGGGTGAAATGAAACGATGGAGGGTGGAAGAGAGCGAAACGAGACGAAGCAGGCTGAAAGAGAGCGAAACGAGACGAAGGAGGGTGGAAGAGTGCGAAACGAGATGAAGGAGGGTGAAAGGGAGCGAAACGAGATGAAGGAGGGTGAAAGAGAGCGAAACAAGATGAAAGAGGGTGAAAGAGAGGGAAACGAGACGAAGGAGGGAGAAAGAGAGTGAAACGAGGCGAAGGAAGGTGAAAGAGAGCGAAACGAGACAAAGGAGGGTGAAAGAGAGTGAAACTAGATGAAGGAAGGTGAACGTTAGCGAAACGATACAAAGGAGGGTGAAAGAGAGCGAAGCAAGATGAAGGAGGGTGAAAGAGAGCGAAACGAGATGAAGGAGGGTGAAAGAGAGCGAAACGAGACGAAGAAGGGTGAAAGAGAGTGAAACAAGGCGAAGGAAGGTGAAAGAGAGTGAAATGAGACAAAGGAGGGTGAAGGAGAGCAAAACAAGACGAAGGAGGGTGAAAGAGAGCGAAATGAGGCGAAGGAGGGTGAAAGAGAGCGAAACGAGACGAAGGAGCGTCAAACAGAGCGAAACGAAATGAAGGAGGGTGAAAGAGGGCGAAATGAGACGAAGGAGGGTGGAAGAGAGTGAAACGAGATGAAGGAGGGTGAAAGAGAGCGAAACGAGACGAAGGAGTGTGAAAGAGAGCAAAACGAGACGAAGGAGGGTGAAAGAGAGCGAAATGAGACGAAGGAGGGTGAAAGAGAGCGAAACGAGACGAAGGAGGGTGAAAGAGATCGAAACGAGACGAAGGAGGGTGAAAGAGAGCGAAACGAGACGAAGGAGGGTGAAAGAGAGGAAACGAGACGAAGGAGGGTGAAAGAGAGCGAAACGAGTAGAAGGAAGGTGAAAGAGAGTGGAACGAGTTGAAGGAGGGTGAAAGAGAGCGAAACGAGACGAAGGAGGGTGAAAGAGAGTGAAACGAGACGAAGGAAGGTGAAAGAGAGCGAACTGAGACGAAGGATGGTGAAAGAGGGCGAAACGAGACGATGGAGTGTGGAAGAGAGCAAAACGAGGTGAAGGAGGCTGAAAGAGAGCGAAACGAGACGAAGGAGTGTGAAAGAGAGCGAAACGAGACGAAGGAGGGTGAAAGAGAGCGAAACAAGGCGAAGGAGGGTGAAAGAGAGAGAAACGAGACGAAGGAGGGTCAAACAGAGCGAAACGAGACGAAGGAGGGTGAAAGAGGGCGAAACGAGACGAAGGAGGGCGGAAGAGAGCGAAACGAGATGAAGGAGGGTGAAAGAGAGCGAAACGAGACGAAGGAGGGTTAAAGAGAGCGAAACGAGACGAAGGAGGGTGAAAGAGAGCGAAACGAGACGAAGGAGGGTGAAAGAGAGCGAAACGAGACGAAGGAGGGTGAAAGAGAGCGAACCGAGACGAAGGAGGGTGAAAGAGAGCTAACCGAGACGAAGGAGGCTGAAAGAGAGTGAAACGAGTAGAAGGAAGGTGAAAGAGAGCGAAACGAGACGAAGGAGGGTGAAAGAGAGCCAAACGAGACGAAGGAGGGTGAAAGAGAGCGAAACAAGACAAAGAAGGGTGAAAGAGAGCAAAACGAGACGAAGGAATGTGAAAGAGAGCGAAACGAGACGAAGGAAGGTGAAAGAGAGCGAAACGAGATGAAGGAGGGTGAAAGAGAGCGAAACGAGATGAAGAAGGGTGAAAGAGGGCGAAACGAGACGAAGGAGGGTTGAAGAGAGCGAAACGAGATGAAGGGGGGGGGTCAAAAAGAGCGAAACGAGACGAAGGATGGTGAAAGAGAGCGAAACGAGACGAAGGAGGGTGAAAGAGAGCGAAACGAGACGAAGGAGGGTGAAAGAGAGCGAAACGAGACGAAGGAGGGTGAAAGAGAGCTAACAGAGACGAAGGAGGGTGAAAGAGAGCGAAACGAGTAGATGGAAGGTGAAAGAGAGCGAAATGAGACGAAGGAGGGTGAAAGAGAGCGAGACAAGACAAAGGAGGGTGAAAGAGAGCGAAACGAGACGAAGGAGTGTGAAAGAAAGTGAAACGAGGCGAAGGAAGGTGAAAGAGAGCGAGTCGAGACAAAGAAGGGTGAAAGAGAGCGAAACGAGACGAAGGAAGGTGAAAGAGAGCGAACCAAGACGAAGGAGGGTGAAAGAGGGTGAAATGAAACGATGGCGGGTGGAAGAGAGCGAAACGAGACGAAGCAGGCTGAAAGAGAGTGAAACGAGACGAAGGAGAGTGAAAGAGTGCGAAACGAGATGAAGGAGGGTGAAAGAGAGCGAAACGAGATGAAGGAGGGTGAAAGAGAGCGAAACAAGATGAAGGAGGGTGAAAGAGAGCGAAACGAGACGAAGGAGGGAGAAAGAGAGTGAAACGAGGCGAAGGAAGGTGAAAGAGTGCGAAACGAGACAAAGGAGGGTGAAAGAGAGTGAAACGAGATGAAGGAAGGTGAACGTTAGCGAAACAAGACGAAGGAGGGTGAAAGAGAGCGAAACGAGACGAAGGAGGGTCAAACAGAGCGAAACGAAATGAAGGAGGGTGAAAGAGGGCGAAATGAGACGAAGGAGGGTGGAAGAGAGTGAAACGAGATGAAGGAGGGTGAAAGAGAGCGAAACGAGACGAAGGAGTGTGAAAGAGAGCAAAACGAGACGAAGGAGGGTGAAAGAGAGCGAAATGAGACGAAGGAGGGTGAAAGAGAGCGAAACGAGACGAAGGAGGGTGAAAGAGATCGAAACGAGACGAAGGAGGGTGAAAGAGAGCGAAACGAGACGAAGGAGTGTGAAAGAAAGTGAAACGAGGCGAAGGAAGGTGAAAGAGAGTGAATCGAGACAAAGAAGGGTGAAAGAGAGCGAAACGAGACGAAGGAAGGTGAAAGAGAGCGAACCAAGACGAAGGAGGGTGAAAGAGGGTGAAATGAAACGATGGAGGGTGGAAGAGAGCGAAACGAGACGAAGCAGGCTGAAAGAGAGCGAAACGAGACGAAGGATGGTGAAAGAGTGCGAAACGAGATGAAGGAGGGTGAAAGAGAGCGAAACGAGATGAAGGAGGGTGAAAGAGAGCGAAACAAGATGAAGGAGGGTGAAAGAGAGCGAAACGAGACGAAGGAGGGAGAAAGAGAGTGAAACGAGGCGAAGGAAGGTGAAAGAGTGCGAAACGAGACAAAGGAGGGTGAAAGAGAGCGAAACGAGACGAAGGAGTGTGAAAGAGAGCAAAACGAGACGAAGGAGGGTGAAAGAGAGCGAAACGAGACGAAGGAGGGTGAAAGAGAGCGAAACGAGACGAAGGAGGGTGAAAGCGAGCTAACAGAGACGAAGGAGGGTGAAAGAGAGCGAAACGAGTAGATGGAAGGTGAAAGAGAGCGAAACGAGACGAAGGAGGGTGAAAGAGAGCGAAACAAAACAAAGGAGGGTGAAAGAGAGCGAAACGAGACGAAGGAAGGTGAAAGAGAGCGAAACGAGACGAAGGAGGGTGAAAAAGAGCGAAACGAGACGAAGGAGGGTGAAAGAGAGCGAAACGAGATGAAGAAGGGTGAAAGAGGGCGAAACGAGACGAAGGAGGGTAGAAGAGAGCGAAACGAGACGAAGGAGGGTCAAAGAGAGCGAAACGAGACGAAGGAGGGTGGAAGAGAGCAAAACGAAACGAAGGAGGGTCAAAGAGAGCAAAGCGAGACGAAGTAGGATGAAAGAGAGCGAAAAAAGACGAAGGAGGGTGAAAAAGAGCGAAACGAGACGAAGGAGAAAGGAAGAGAGCGAAGTGAGACGAAGAAGGGTGAAAGAGAGCGAAACGAGACGAAGGAGGGTGAAAAAGAGCGAAACGAGATGAAGAAGGTTGAAAGAGAGCGAAACGAGACGAAGGAGTGTGAAAGAAAGTGAAACGAGGCGAAGGAAGGTGAAAGAGAGCGAATCGAGACAAAGAAGGGTGAAAGAGAGTGAAACGAGACGAAGGAAGGTGAAAGAGAGCGAACCAAGACGAAGGAGGGTGAAAGAGGGTGAAATGAAACGATGGAGGGTGGAAGAGAGCGAAACGAGACGAAGCAGGCTGAAAGAGAGCGAAACGAGACGAAGGAGGGTGGAAGAGTGCGAAACGAGATGAAGGAGGGTGAAAGGGAGCGAAACGAGATGAAGGAGGGTGAAAGAGAGCGAAACAAGATGAAAGAGGGTGAAAGAGAGCGAAACGAGACGAAGGAGGGAGAAAGAGAGTGAAACGAGGCGAAGGAAGGTGAAAGAGAGCGAAACGAGACAAAGGAGGGTGAAAGAGAGTGAAACTAGATGAAGGAAGGTGAACGTTAGCGAAACGATACAAAGGAGGGTGAAAGAGAGCGAAGCAAGATGAAGGAGGGTGAAAGAGAGCGAAACGAGATGAAGGAGGGTGAAAGAGAGCGAAACGAGATGAAGAAGGGTGAAAGAGAGTGAAACAAGGCGAAGGAAGGTGAAAGAGAGTGAAATGAGACAAAGGAGGGTGAAGGAGAGCAAAACAAGACGAAGGAGGGTGAAAGAGAGCGAAATGAGGCGAAGGAGGGTGAAAGAGAGCGAAACGAGACGAAGGAGCGTCAAACAGAGCGAAACGAAATGAAGGAGGGTGAAAGAGGGCGAAATGAGACGAAGGAGGGTGGAAGAGAGTGAAACGAGATGAAGGAGGGTGAAAGAGAGCGAAACGAGACGAAGGAGTGTGAAAGAGAGCAAAACGAGACGAAGGAGGGTGAAAGAGAGCGAAATGAGACGAAGGAGGGTGAAAGAGAGCGAAACGAGACGAAGGAGGGTGAAAGAGATCGAAACGAGACGAAGGAGGGTGAAAGAGAGCGAAACGAGACGAAGGAGGGTGAAAGAGAGGAAACGAGACGAAGGAGGGTGAAAGAGAGCGAAACGAGTAGAAGGAAGGTGAAAGAGAGTGGAACGAGTTGAAGGAGGGTGAAAGAGAGCGAAACGAGACGAAGGAGGGTGAAAGAGAGTGAAACGAGACGAAGGAAGGTGAAAGAGAGCGAACTGAGACGAAGGATGGTGAAAGAGGGCGAAACGAGACGATGGAGTGTGGAAGAGAGCAAAACGAGGTGAAGGAGGCTGAAAGAGAGCGAAACGAGACGAAGGAGTGTGAAAGAGAGCGAAACGAGACGAAGGAGGGTGAAAGAGAGCGAAACAAGGCGAAGGAGGGTGAAAGAGAGAGAAACGAGACGAAGGAGGGTCAAACAGAGCGAAACGAGACGAAGGAGGGTGAAAGAGGGCGAAACGAGACGAAGGAGGGCGGAAGAGAGCGAAACGAGATGAAGGAGGGTGAAAGAGAGCGAAACGAGACGAAGGAGGGTTAAAGAGAGCGAAACGAGACGAAGGAGGGTGAAAGAGAGCGAAACGAGACGAAGGAGGGTGAAAGAGAGCGAAACGAGACGAAGGAGGGTGAAAGAGAGCGAACCGAGACGAAGGAGGGTGAAAGAGAGCTAACCGAGACGAAGGAGGCTGAAAGAGAGTGAAACGAGTAGAAGGAAGGTGAAAGAGAGCGAAACGAGACGAAGGAGGGTGAAAGAGAGCCAAACGAGACGAAGGAGGGTGAAAGAGAGCGAAACAAGACAAAGAAGGGTGAAAGAGAGCAAAACGAGACGAAGGAATGTGAAAGAGAGCGAAACGAGACGAAGGAAGGTGAAAGAGAGCGAAACGAGATGAAGGAGGGTGAAAGAGAGCGAAACGAGATGAAGAAGGGTGAAAGAGGGCGAAACGAGACGAAGGAGGGTTGAAGAGAGCGAAACGAGATGAAGGGGGGGGGTCAAAAAGAGCGAAACGAGACGAAGGATGGTGAAAGAGAGCGAAACGAGACGAAGGAGGGTGAAAGAGAGCGAAACGAGACGAAGGAGGGTGAAAGAGAGCGAAACGAGACGAAGGAGGGTGAAAGAGAGCTAACAGAGACGAAGGAGGGTGAAAGAGAGCGAAACGAGTAGATGGAAGGTGAAAGAGAGCGAAACGAGACGAAGGAGGGTGAAAGAGAGCGAGACAAGACAAAGGAGGGTGAAAGAGAGCGAAACGAGACGAAGGAGTGTGAAAGAAAGTGAAACGAGGCGAAGGAAGGTGAAAGAGAGCGAGTCGAGACAAAGAAGGGTGAAAGAGAGCGAAACGAGACGAAGGAAGGTGAAAGAGAGCGAACCAAGACGAAGGAGGGTGAAAGAGGGTGAAATGAAACGATGGCGGGTGGAAGAGAGCGAAACGAGACGAAGCAGGCTGAAAGAGAGTGAAACGAGACGAAGGAGAGTGAAAGAGTGCGAAACGAGATGAAGGAGGGTGAAAGAGAGCGAAACGAGATGAAGGAGGGTGAAAGAGAGCGAAACAAGATGAAGGAGGGTGAAAGAGAGCGAAACGAGACGAAGGAGGGAGAAAGAGAGTGAAACGAGGCGAAGGAAGGTGAAAGAGTGCGAAACGAGACAAAGGAGGGTGAAAGAGAGTGAAACGAGATGAAGGAAGGTGAACGTTAGCGAAACAAGACGAAGGAGGGTGAAAGAGAGCGAAATGAGGCGGAGGAGGGTGAAAGAGAGCGAAACGAGATGAAGGAGGGTCAAACAGAGCGAAACGAAATGAAGGAGGGTGAAAGAGGGCGAAATGAGACGAAGGAGGGTGGAAGAGAGTGAAACGAGATGAAGGAGGGTGAAAGAGAGCGAAACGAGACGAAGGAGTGTGAAAGAGAGCAAAACGAGACGAAGGAGGGTGAAAGAGAGCGAAACGAGACGAAGGAGGGTGAAAGAGAGCGAAACGAGACGAAGGAGGGTGAAAGAGATCGAAACGAGACAAAGGAGGGTGAAAGAGAGCGAAACGAGACGAAGGAGGGTGAAAGAGAGGAAACGAGACAAAGGAGGGTGAAAGAGAGCGAAACGAGTAGAAGGAAGGTGAAAGAGAGTGGAACGAGTTGAAGGAGGGTGAAAGAGAGCGAAACGAGACGAAGGAGGGTGAAAGAGAGTGAAACGAGACGAAGGAAGGTGAATGAGAGCGAACCGAGACGAAGGATGGTGAAAGAGGGCGAAACGAGACGATGGAGTGTGGAAGAGAGCAAAACGAGGTGAAGGAGGCTGAAAGAGAGCGAAACGAGACGAAGGAGGGTGAAAGAGAGCGAAACAAGGCGAAGGAGGGTGAAAGAGAGCGAAACAAGACGAAGGAGGGTCAAACAGAGCGAAACGAGACGAAGGAGGGTGAAAGAGGGCGAAACGAGACGAAGGAGGGTGGAAGAGAGCGAAACGAGATGAAGGAGGGTGAAAGAGAGCAAAACGAGACGAAGGAGGGTGAAAGAGAGCGAAACGAGACGAAGGAGGGTGAAAGAGAGCGAAACGAGATGAAGGAGGGTGAAAGAGAGCGATACGAGACGAAGGAGGGTGAAAGAGAGCGAAACGAGACGAAGGAGGGTGAAAGAGAGCTAACCGAGACGAAGGAGGGTGAAAGAGAGCAAAACGAGACGAAGGAATGTGAAAGAGAGCGAAACGAGACGAAGGAGGGTGAAAGAAAGCGAAACGAGACGAAGGAGGGTGAAAGAGAGCGAAACGAGATGAAGAAGGGTGAAAGAGGGTGAAACGAGACGAAGGAAGGTTGAAGAGAGCGAAACGAGACGAAGGGGGGGTCAATAAGAGCGAAACGAGACGAAGGATGGTGAAAGAGAGCGAAACGAGACGAAGGAGGGTGAAAAAGAGCTAAACAATACGAAGGAGGGTGAAAGCGTGCGGAACGAGATGAAGAAGCGTGAAAGAGAGCGAAACGAGACGAATGAGGGTGAAAGAGAGCGAAACAAGACAAAGGAGGGTGAAAGAGAGCAAAACGAGACGAAGGAGTGTGAAAGAAAGTGAAACGAGGCGAAGGAAGGTGAAAGAGAGTGAATCGAGACAAAGAAGGGTGAAAGAGAGCGAAACGAGACGAAGGAAGGTGAAAGAGAGCGAACCAAGACGAAGGAGGGTGAAAGAGGGTGAAATGAAACGATGGAGGGTGGAAGAGAGCGAAACGAGACGAAGCAGGCTGAAAGAGAGCGAAACGAGACGAAGGATGGTGAAAGAGTGCGAAACGAGATGAAGGAGGGTGAAAGAGAGCGAAACGAGATGAAGGAGGGTGAAAGAGAGCGAAACAAGATGAAGGAGGGTGAAAGAGAGCGAAGCGAGACGAAGGAGGGAGAAAGAGAGTGAAACGAGGCGAAGGAAGGTGAAAGAGTGCGAAACGAGACAAAGGAGGGTGAAAGAGAGCGAAACGAGACGAAGGAGTGTGAAAGAGAGCAAAACGAGACGAAGGAGGGTGAAAGAGAGCGAAACGAGACGAAGGAGGGTGAAAGAGAGCGAAACGAGACGAAGGAGGGTGAAAGCGAGCTAACAGAGACGAAGGAGGGTGAAAGAGAGTGAAACAAGTAGATGGAAGGTGAAAGAGAGCGAAACGAGACGAAGGAGGGTGAAAGAGAGCGAAACAAAACAAAGGAGGGTGAAAGAGAGCGAAACGAGACGAAGGAAGGTGAAAGAGAGCGAAACGAGACGAAGGAGGGTGAAAAAGAGCGAAACGAGACGAAGGAGGGTGAAAGAGAGCGAAACGAGATGAAGAAGGGTGAAAGAGGGCGAAACGAGACGAAGGAGGGTAGAAGAGAGCGAAACGAGACGAAGGAGGGTCAAAGAGAGCGAAACGAGACGAAGGAGGGTGGAAGAGAGCAAAACGAAACGAAGGAGGGTCAAAGAGAGCAAAACGAGACGAAGTAGGATGAAAGAGAGCGAAAAAAGACGAAGGAGGGTGAAAGAGAGCGAAACGAGACGAAGGAGAAAGGAAGAGAGCGAAGTGAGACGAAGAAGGGTGAAAGAGAGCGAAACGAGACGAAGGAGGGTGAAAAAGAGCGAAACGAGATGAAGAAGGTTGAAAGAGAGCGAAACGAGACGAAGGAGTCTGAAAGAAAGTGAAACGAGGCGAAGGAAGGTGAAAGAGAGCGAATCGAGACAAAGAAGGGTGAAAGAGAGTGAAACGAGACGAAGGAAGGTGAAAGAGAGCGAACCAAGACGAAGGAGGGTGAAAGAGGGTGAAATGAAACGATGGAGGGTGGAAGAGAGCGAAACGAGACGAAGCAGGCTGAAAGAGAGCGAAACGAGACGAAGGAGGGTGGAAGAGTGCGAAACGAGATGAAGGAGGGTGAAAGGGAGCGAAACGAGATGAAGGAGGGTGAAAGAGAGCGAAACAAGATGAAAGAGGGTGAAAGAGAGCGAAACGAGACGAAGGAGGGAGAAAGAGAGTGAAACGAGGCGAAGGAAGGTGAAAGAGAGCGAAACGAGACAAAGGAGGGTGAAAGAGAGTGAAACTAGATGAAGGAAGGTGAACGTTAGCGAAACGATACAAAGGAGGGTGAAAGAGAGCGAAGCAAGATGAAGGAGGGTGAAAGAGAGCGAAACGAGATGAAGGAGGGTGAAAGAGAGCGAAACGAGACGAAGAAGGGTGAAAGAGAGTGAAACAAGGCGAAGGAAGGTGAAAGAGAGTGAAATGAGACAAAGGAGGGTGAAGGAGAGCAAAACAAGACGAAGGAGGGTGAAAGAGGGCGAAATGAGACGAAGGAGGGTGGAAGAGAGTGAAACGAGATGAAGGAGGGTGAAAGAGAGCGAAACGAGACGAAGGAGTGTGAAAGAGAGCAAAACGAGACGAAGGAGGGTGAAAGAGAGCGAAATGAGACGAAGGAGGGTGAAAGAGAGCGAAACGAGACGAAGGAGGGTGAAAGAGATCGAAACGAGACGAAGGAGGGTGAAAGAGAGCGAAACGAGACGAAGGAGGGTGAAAGAGAGGAAACGAGACGAAGGAGGGTGAAAGAGAGCGAAACGAGTAGAAGGAAGGTGAAAGAGAGTGGAACGAGTTGAAGGAGGGTGAAAGAGAGCGAAACGAGACGAAGGAGGGTGAAAGAGAGTGAAACGAGACGAAGGAAGGTGAAAGAGAGCGAACTGAGACGAAGGATGGTGAAAGAGGGCGAAACGAGACGATGGAGTGTGGAAGAGAGCAAAACGAGGTGAAGGAGGCTGAAAGAGAGCGAAACGAGACGAAGGAGTGTGAAAGAGAGCGAAACGAGACGAAGGAGGGTGAAAGAGAGCGAAACAAGGCGAAGGAGGGTGAAAGAGGGTGAAATGAAACGATGGAGGGTGGAAGAGAGCGAAACGAGACGAAGCAGGCTGAAAGAGAGCGAAACGAGACGAAGGAGGGTGGAAGAGTGCGAAACGAGATGAAGGAGGGTGAAAGGGAGCGAAACGAGATGAAGGAGGGTGAAAGAGAGCGAAACAAGATGAAAGAGGTTGAAAGAGAGCGAAACGAGACGAAGGAGGGAGAAAGAGAGTGAAACGAGGCGAAGGAAGGTGAAAGAGAGCGAAACGAGACAAAGGAGGGTGAAAGAGAGTGAAACTAGATGAAGGAAGGTGAACGTTAGCGAAACGATACAAAGGAGGGTGAAAGAGAGCGAAGCAAGATGAAGGAGGTTGAAAGAGAGCGAAACGAGATGAAGGAGGGTGAAAGAGAGCGAAACGAGACGAAGAAGGGTGAAAGAGAGTGAAACAAGGCGAAGGAAGGTGAAAGAGAGTGAAATGAGACAAAGGAGGGTGAAGGAGAGCAAAACAAGACGCAGGAGGGTGAAAGAGAGCGAAATGAGGCGAAGGAGGGTGAAAGAGAGCGAAACGAGACGAAGGAGCGTCAAACAGAGCGAAACGAAATGAAGGAGGGAGAAAGAGGGCGAAATGAGACGAAGGAGGGTGGAAGAGAGTGAAACGAGATGAAGGAGGGTGAAAGAGAGCGAAACGAGACGAAGGAGTGTGAAAGAGAGCAAAACGAGACGAAGGAGGGTGAAAGAGAGCGAAATGAGACGAAGGAGGGTGAAAGAGAGCGAAACGAGACGAAGGAGGGTGAAAGAGATCGAAACGAGACGAAGGAGGGTGAAAGAGAGCGAAACGAGACGAAGGAGGGTGAAAGAGAGGAAACGAGACGAAGGAGGGTGAAAGAGAGCGAAACGAGTAGAAGGAAGGTGAAAGAGAGTGGAACGAGTTGAAGGAGGGTGAAAGAGAGCGAAACGAGACGAAGGAGGGTGAAAGAGAGTGAAACGAGACGAAGGAAGGTGAAAGAGAGCGAACTGAGACGAAGGATGGTGAAAGAGGGCGAAACGAGACGATGGAGTGTGGAAGAGAGCAAAACGAGGTGAAGGAGGCTGAAAGAGAGCGAAACGAGACGAAGGAGTGTGAAAGAGAGCGAAACGAGACGAAGGAGGGTGAAAGAGAGCGAAACAAGGCGAAGGAGGGTGAAAGAGAGAGAAACGAGACGAAGGAGGGTCAAACAGAGCGAAACGAGACGAAGGAGGGTGAAAGAGGGCGAAACGAGACGAAGGAGGGCGGAAGAGAGCGAAACGAGATGAAGGAGGGTGAAAGAGAGCGAAACGAGACGAAGGAGGGTTAAAGAGAGCGAAACGAGACGAAGGAGGGTGAAAGAGAGCGAAACGAGACGAAGGAGGGTGAAAGAGAGCGAAACGAGACGAAGGAGGGTGAAAGAGAGCGAACCGAGACGAAGGAGGGTGAAAGAGAGCTAACCGAGACGAAGGAGGCTGAAAGAGAGTGAAACGAGTAGAAGGAAGGTGAAAGAGAGCGAAACGAGATGAAGGAGGGTGAAAGAGAGCCAAACGAGACGAAGGAGGGTGAAAGAGAGCGAAACAAGACAAAGAAGGGTGAAAGAGAGCAAAACGAGACGAAGGAATGTGAAAGAGAGCGAAACGAGACGAAGGAAGGTGAAAGAGAGCGAAACGAGATGAAGGAGGGTGAAAGAGAGCGAAACGAGATGAAGAAGGGTGAAAGAGGGCGAAACGAGACGAAGGAGGGTTGAAGAGAGCGAAACGAGATGAAGGGGGGGGTCAAAAAGAGCGAAACGAGACGAAGGATGGTGAAAGAGAGCGAAACGAGACGAAGGAGGGTGAAAGAGAGCGAAACGAGACGAAGGAGGGTGAAAGAGAGCGAAACGAGACGAAGGAGGGTGAAAGAGAGCTAACAGAGACGAAGGAGGGTGAAAGAGAGCGAAACGAGTAGATGGAAGGTGAAAGAGAGCGAAACGAGACGAAGGAGGGTGAAAGAGAGCGAGACAAGACAAAGGAGGGTGAAAGAGAGCGAAACGAGACGAAGGAGTGTGAAAGAAAGTGAAACGAGGCGAAGGAAGGTGAAAGAGAGCGAGTCGAGACAAAGAAGGGTGAAAGAGAGCGAAACGAGACGAAGGAAGGTGAAAGAGAGCGAACCAAGACGAAGGAGGGTGAAAGAGGGTGAAATGAAACGATGGCGGGTGGAAGAGAGCGAAACGAGACGAAGCAGGCTGAAAGAGAGTGAAACGAGACGAAGGAGAGTGAAAGAGTGCGAAACGAGATGAAGGAGGGTGAAAGAGAGCGAAACGAGATGAAGGAGGGTGAAAGAGAGCGAAACAAGATGAAGGAGGGTGAAAGAGAGCGAAACGAGACGAAGGAGGGAGAAAGAGAGTGAAACGAGGCGAAGGAAGGTGAAAGAGTGCGAAACGAGACAAAGGAGGGTGAAAGAGAGTGAAACGAGATGAAGGAAGGTGAACGTTAGCGAAACAAGACGAAGGAGGGTGAAAGAGAGCGAAATGAGGCGGAGGAGGGTGAAAGAGAGCGAAACGAGACGAAGGAGGGTCAAACAGAGCGAAACGAAATGAAGGAGGGTGAAAGAGGGCGAAATGAGACGAAGGAGGGTGGAAGAGAGTGAAACGAGATGAAGGAGGGTGAAAGAGAGCGAAACGAGACGAAGGAGTGTGAAAGAGAGCAAAACGAGACGAAGGAGGGTGAAAGAGAGCGAAACGAGACGAAGGAGGGTGAAAGAGAGCGAAACGAGACGAAGGAGGGTGAAAGAGATCGAAACGAGACAAAGGAGGGTGAAAGAGAGCGAAACGAGACGAAGGAGGGTGAAAGAGAGGAAACGAGACAAAGGAGGGTGAAAGAGAGCGAAACGAGTAGAAGGAAGGTGAAAGAGAGTGGAACGAGTTGAAGGAGGGTGAAAGAGAGCGAAACGAGACGAAGGAGGGTGAAAGAGAGTGAAACGAGACGAAGGAAGGTGAAAGAGAGCGAACCGAGACGAAGGATGGTGAAAGAGGGCGAAACGAGACGATGGAGTGTGGAAGAGAGCGAAACAAGGCGAAGGAGGGTGAAAGAGAGCGAAACAAGACGAAGGAGGGTCAAACAGAGCGAAACGAGACGAAGGAGGGTGAAAGAGGGCGAAACGAGACGAAGGAGGGTGGAAGAGAGCGAAACGAGATGAAGGAGGGTGAAAGAGAGCAAAACGAGACGAAGGAGGGTGAAAGAGAGCGAAACGAGACGAAGGAGGGTGAAAGAGAGCGAAACGAGATGAAGGAGGGTGAAAGAGAGCGATACGAGACGAAGGAGGGTGAAAGAGAGCGAAACGAGACGAAGGAGGGTGAAAGAGAGCTAACCGAGACGAAGGAGGCTGAAAGAGTGTGAAACGAGTTGAAGGAAGGTGAAAGAGAGCGAAACGAGACAAAGGAGGGTGAAAGAGAGCCAAACGAGACGAAGGAGGGTGAAAGAGAGCGAAACAAGACAAAGAAGGGTGAAAGAGAGCAAAACGAGACGAAGGAATGTGAAAGAGAGCGAAACGAGACGAAGGAGGGTGAAAGAAAGCGAAACGAGATGAAGGAGGGTGAAAGAGAGCGAAACGAGATGAAGAAGGGTGAAAGAGGGTGAAACGAGACGAAGGAAGGTTGAAGAGAGCGAAACGAGACGAAGGGGGGGTCAATAAGAGCGAAACGAGACGAAGGATGGTGAAAGAGAGCGAAACGAGACGAAGGAGGGTGAAAAAGAGCTAAACAATACGAAGGAGGGTGAAAGCGTGCGGAACGAGATGAAGAAGCGTGAAAGAGGGCAAAACGAGACGGAGGAGAGTTGAAGAGAGCGAAACGAGACGAAGGAGGGTGAAAGAGAGCCAAACGAGACGAAGGAGGGTGAAAGACAGCGAAACGAGACGAAGGAGGGTGAAAGAGATCGAAACGAGACGAAGGAGGGTGAAAGAGAGCGAAACGAGGAGAAGGAAGGTGAAAGAGAGCGAACCAAGACGAAGGAGGGTGAAAGAGGGCGAAATGAGACGATGGAGGGTGGAAGAGAGCGGAACAAAATGAAGCAGGCTGAAAGAGAGCGAAACGAGACGAAGGAGGGTGAAAGAGTGCGAAACGAGATGAAGGAGGGTGAAAGAGAGCGAAACAAGATGAAGGAGGGTGAAAGAGAGCGAAGCAAGATGAAGGAGGGTGAAAGAGAGCGAAACGAGACGATGGAGGGAGAAAGAGAGTGAAACGAGGCGAAGGAAGGTGAAAGAGAGCGAAACGAGACAAAGGAGGGTGAAAGAGAGCGAAATGAGACGAAGGAAGGTGAAAGTTAGCAAAACGATACAAAGGAGGGTGAAAGAGAGCGAAGCAAGATGAAGGAGGGTGAAAGAGAGCGAAACGAGATGAAGGAGGGTGAAAGAGAGCGAAACGAGACGAAGAAGGGTGAAAGAGAGTGAAACGAGGCGAAGGAAGGTGAAAGAGAGCAAAACAAGACGAAGGAGGGTGAAAGAGAGCGAAATGAGGCGAAGGAGGGTAATAAGTGCGAAACGAGACGAAGGAGGGTCAAACAGAGCGAAACGAGATGAAGGAGGGTGAAAGAGGGCGAAACGAGATGAAGGAGGGTGGAAGGGAGCGAAACGAGACAAAGGAGGGTGAAAGAGAGCTAACCGAGAAGAAGGAGCGTGAAAGAGAGCGAAACGAGTAGAAGGAAGGTGAAAGACAGCGAAACGAGACGAAGGAGTGTGAAAAAGAGCCAAACGAGACGAAGGAGGGTGAAAGAGAGCGGAACGAGATGAAGAAGCGTGAAAGAGGGCGAAACGAGACGGAGGAGGGTTGAAGAGAGCGAAACGAGACGAAGGAGGATCAAAGGGAGCGAAACGAGACGAAGGAGGGTGAAAGAGCGCCAAACGAGACGAAGGAGGGTGAAAGACAGCGAAACGAGATGAAGGAGGGTGAAAGAGAGCTAACCGAGACGAAGGAGGGTGAAAGAGAGCGAAACGAGTAGATGGAAGGTGAAAGAGTGCCAAACGAGACGACGGAGGGTGAAAGAGAGCGAAACAAGACAAAGGAGGGTGAAAGAGAGCGAAACGAGACGAAGGAATGAGAAAGAGAGTGAAATGAGACAAAGGAGGGTGAAGGAGAGCAAAACAAGACGAAGGAGTGTGAAAGAGAGCGAAATGAGGTGAAGGAGGGTGAAAGAGAGCGAAACGAGACGAAGGAGGGTCAAACAGAGCGAAATGAGATGAAGGAGGGTGAAAGAGGGCGAAACGAGACGAAGGAGGGTGGAAGAGAGTGAAACGAGATGAAGGAGGGTGAAAGAGAGCGAAACGAGACGAAGGAGTGTGAAAGAGAGCAAAACGAGACGAAGGAGGGTGAAAGAGAGCGAAACGAGACGAAGGAGGGTGAAAGAGAGCGAAACGAGACGAAGGAGGGTGATAGCGAGCTAACAGAGACGAAGGAGGGTGAAAGAGAGCGAAACGAGTAGATGGAAGGTGAAAGAGAGTGAAACGAGACGAAGGAGGGTGAAAGAGAGCGAAACGAGACGAAGGAAGGTGAAAAAGAGCGAAATGCGACGAAGGAAGGTGAA
Organism: Scyliorhinus torazame; assembly: GCF_047496885.1. NCBI lineage: Eukaryota > Metazoa > Chordata > Chondrichthyes > Carcharhiniformes > Scyliorhinidae > Scyliorhinus > Scyliorhinus torazame. The sequence continues at coordinate 262,163 of NC_092721.1, forward strand.
AGAGAGTGAAACGAGATGAAGAAGGGTGAAAGAGGGCGAAACGAGACGAAGGAGGGTAGAAGAGAGCGAAACGAGACGAAGGAGGGTCAAAGAGAGCGAAACGAGACGAAGGAGGGTGGAAGAGGGCAAAACGAGACGAAGGAGGGTGAAAGAGAGCAAAACGAGACGAAGTAGGATGAAAGAGAGCGAAAAAAGACGAAGGAGGGTGAAAGAGAGCGAAACGAGACGAAGGAGAGAGGAAGAGAGCGAAATGAGACGAAGAAGGGTGAAAGAGAGCGAAACGAGACGAAGGAGGGTGAAAAAGAGCGAAACGAGATGAAGAAGGTTGAAAGAGAGCGAAACGAGACGAAGGAGTGTGAAAGAAAGTGAAACGAGGCGAAGGAAGGTGAAAGAGAGCGAATCGAGACAAAGAAGGGTGAAAGAGAGCGAAACGAGACGAAGGAAGGTGAAAGAGAGCGAACCAAGACGAAGGAGGGTGAAAGAGGGTGAAATGAGACGATGCAGGGTGGAAGAGAGCGAAACGAGACGAAGCAGGCTGAAAGAGAGCGAAACGAGACGAAGGAGGGTGAAAGAGTGCGAAACGAGATGAAGGAGGGTGAAAGAGAGCGAAACGAGATGAAGGAGGGTGAAAGAGAGCGAAACAAGATGAAGGAGGGTGAAAGAGAGCGAAACGAGACGAAGGAGGGAGAAAGAGAGTGAAACGAGGCGAAGGAAGGTCAAAGAGAGCGAAACGATACAAAGAAGGGTGAAAGACAGTGAAACGAGATGAAGGAAGGTGAACGTTAGCGAAACGATACAAAGGAGGGTGAAAGAGAGCGAAGCAAGATGAAGGATGGTGAAAGAGAGCGAAACGAGATGAAGGATGGTGAAAGAGAGCGAAACGAGACGAAGGAGGGTGAAAGAGAGCGAAACAAGACAAAGGAGGGTGAAAGAGAGCGAAACGAGATGAAGGAAGGTGAAAGAGAGCGAAACGAGACGAAGGAGGGTGAAAGAGAGCGAAACGAGTAGAAGGAGGTTGAAAGAGAGAGAAACGAGTAGAAGGAGGGTGAAAGAGAGAGAAACGAGATGAAGCAGGGTGAAAAAGAGCGAAACGAGACGAAGGAGGGTGAAAGAGAGTGAAACGAGACGATGGAGTGTGGAAGAGAGCAAAATGAGGTGAAGGAGGCTGAAAGAGAGCGAAACGAGACGAAGAAGGGTGAAAGAGAGCGAAACGAGACGAAGGAGGGTGAAAGAGAGCGAAACGAGGCGAAGGAGGGTGAAAGAGAGCGAAACGAGATGAAGGAGGGTCATACAGAGCGAAACGAGACGAAGGAGGGTGAAAGAGGGCGAAACGAGACGAAGGAGGGTGGAAGAGAGCGAAACGAGATGAAGGAGGGTGAAAGAGAGCGAAACGAGACGAAGGAGGGTGAAAGAGAGCGAAACGAGATGAAGGAGGGTGAAAGAGAGCGAAACGAGACGAAGGAGGCTGAAAGATAGTGAAACGAGTTGAAGGAAGGTGAAAGAGAGCGAAACGAGACGAAGGAGTGTGAAAGAGAGCCAAACGAGACGAAGGAGGGTGAAAGAGAGCGAAACAAGACAAAGAAGGGTGAAAGAGAGCAAAACGAGACGAAGGAATGTGAAAGAGAGCGAAACGAGACGAAGGAGGGTGAAAGAAAGCGAAACGAGACGAAGGAGGGTGAAAGAGAGCGAAACGAGATGAAGAAGGGTGAAAGAGGGCGAAACGAGACGAAGGAAGGTTGAAGAGAGCGAAACGAGACGAAGGGGGGGTCAAAAAGAGCGAAACGAGATGAAGGATGGTGAAAGAGTGCGAAACGAGACGAAGGAGGGTGAAAAAGAGGCAAACAACACGAAGGAGGGTGAAAGAGTGCGGAACGAGATGAAGAAGCGTGAAAGAGGGCGAAACGAGACGGAGGAGAGTTGAAGAGAGCGAAACGAGACGAAGGAGGGTGAAAGAGAGCCAAACGAGATGAAGGAGGGTGAAAGACAGCGAAACGAGACGAAGGAGGGTGAAAGAGATCGAAACGAGACGAAGGAGGGTGAAAGAGAGCGAAATGAGGAGAAGGAAGGTGAAAGAGAGCGAACCAAGATGAAGGAGGGTGAAAGAGAGCGAAACAAGATGAAGGAGGGTGAAAGAGAGCGAAACGAGACGAAGGAGGGAGAAAGAGAGTGAAACGAGGCGAAGGAAGGTGAAAGAGAGCAAAACGAGACAAAGGAGGGAGAAAGAGAGCGAAATGAGACGAAGGAAGGTGAAAGTTAGCGAAACGATACAAAGGAGGGTGAAAGAGAGCGAAGCAAGATGAAGGAGGGTGAAAGAGAGCGAAACGAGATGAAGGAGGGTGAAAGAGAGCGAAACGAGACGAAGAAGGGTGAAAGAGAGTGAAACGAGGTGAAGGAAGGTGAAAGAGAGCAAAACAAGACGAAGGAGGGTGAAAGAGTGTGAAATGAGACGAAGGAGGGTCAAACAGAGCGAAACGAGATGAAGGAGGGTGAAAGAGGGCGAAACGAGATGAAGGAGGGTGGAAGGGAGCGAAACGAGACGAAGGAGGGTGAATGAGAGCTAACCGAGAAGAAGGAGGGTGAAAGAGAGCGAAACGAGTAGATGGAAGGTGAAAGAGAGTGGAACGAGATGAAGGAGGGTGAAAGAGAGCGAAACGAGACAAAGGAGGGTGAAAGAGAGTGAAACGAGACGAAGGAAGGTGAAAGAGAGCGAACCGAGACGAAGGATGGTGAAAGAGGGCGAAACGAGACGAAGGAGGGTGAAAAAGAGCCAAACGAGACGAAGGAGGGTGAAAGAGAGCGGAACGAGATGAAGAAGCGTGAAAGAGGGCGAAACGAGACGGAGGAGGGTTGAAGAGAGCGAAATGAGACGAAGGAGGGTCAAAGAGAGCGAAACGAGATGAAGGAGGGTGAAAGAGCGCCAAACGAGACGAAGGAGGGGGAAAGACAGCGAAACGAGACGAAGGAGGGTGAAAGAGAGCTAACCGAGATGAAGGAGGGTGAAAGAGAGCGAAACGAGTAGATGGAAGGTGAAAGAGAGCGAAACGAGTCGAAGGAGGGTGAAAGAGAGCCAAACGAGACGAAGGAGGGTGAAAGAGTGCCAAACGAGACGAAGGAGGGTGAAAGAGAGCGAAACAAGACAAAGGAGGGTGAAAGAGAGCGAAACGAGACGAAGGAATGTGAAAGAGAGTGAAATGAGACAAAGGAAGGTGAAGGAGAGCAAAACAAGACGAAGGAGTGTGAAAGAGAGCGAAATGAGGTGAAGGAGGGTGAAAGAGAGCGAAACGAGACGAAGGAGGGTCAAACAGAGCGAAACGAGATGAAGGAGGGTGAAAGAGGGCGAAACGAGACGAAGGAGGGTGGAAGAGAGTGAAACGAGATGAAGGAGGGTGAAAGAGAGCGAAACGAGACGAAGGAGTGTGAAAGAGAGCGAAACGAGACGAAGGAGGGTGAAAGAGAGCGAAACGAGACGAAGGAGGGTGAAAGAGAGCGAAACGAGACGAAGGAGGGTGAAAGCGAGCTAACAGAGACGAAGGAGGGTGAAAGAGAGCGAAACGAGTAGATGGAAGGTGAAAGAGAGTGAAACGAGACGAAGGAGGGTGAAAGAGAGCGAAACAAAACAAAGGAGGGTGAAAGAGAGTGAAACGAGACGAAGGAAGGTGAAAGAGAGCGAAACGAGACGAAGGAGGGTGAAAAAGAGCGAAATGAGATGAAGGAAGGTGAAAGAGAGTGAAACGAGATGAAGAAGGGTGAAAGAGGGCGAAACGAGACGAAGGAGGGTAGAAGAGAGCGAAACGAGACGAAGGAGGGTCAAAGAGAGCGAAACGAGACGAAGGAGGGTGGAAGAGAGCAAAACGAGACGAAGGAGGGTGAAAGAGAGCAAAACGAGACGAAGTAGGATGAAAGAGAGCGAAAAAAGACGAAGGAGGGTGAAAGAGAGCGAAACGAGACGAAGGAGAGAGGAAGAGAGCGAAATGAGACGAAGAAGGGTGAAAGAGAGCGAAACGAGACGAAGGAGGGTGAAAAAGAGCGAAACGAGATGAAGAAGGTTGAAAGAGAGCGAAACAAGACGAAGGAGTGCGAAAGAAAGTGAAACGAGGCGAAGGAAGGTGAAAGAGAGCGAATCGAGACAAAGAAGGGTGAAAGAGAGCGAAACGAGACGAAGGAAGGTGAAAGAGAGCGAACCAAGACGAAGGAGGGTGAAAGAGGGTGAAATGAGACGATGGAGGGTGGAAGAGAGCGAAACGAGATGAAGCAGGCTGAAAGAGAGCGAAACGAGACGAAGGAGGGTGAAAGAGTGCGAAACGAGATGAAGGAGGGTGAAAGAGAGCGAAACGAGATGAAGGAGGGTGAAAGAAAGCGAAACAAGATGAAGGAGGGTGAAAGAGAGCGAAACGAGACGAAGGAGGGAGAAAGAGAGTGAAACGAGGTGAAGGAAGGTGAAAGAGAGAGAAACGAGACAAAGGAGGGTGAAAGAGAGTGAAACGAGATGAAGGAAGGTGAACGTTAGCGAAACGATACAAAGGAGGGTGAAAGAGAGCGAAGCAAGATGAAGGATGGTGAAAGAGAGCGAAACGAGATGAAGAAGGTTGAAAGAGAGCGAAACGAGATGAAGGAAGGAGGAAGAGAGTGAAACGAGGCGAAGGAAGGTCAAAGAGAGCGAAACGAGACGAAGGAGGGTGCAAGAGAGCAAAATGAGATGAAGGAGGGAGAAAGAGAGCGAAACGAGACAAAGACGGGTGAAAGACAGTGAACCGAGGGGAAGGAATGTGAAAGAGAGTGAAATGAGACAAAGGAGGGTGAAGGAGAGCAAAACAAGACGAAGGAGGGTTGAAGAGAGCGAAACGAGATGAAGGGGGGTCAAAGAGAGCGAAACGAGACGAAGGATGGTGAAAGAGAGTGAAACGAGACGAAGGAGGGTGAAAGAGAATGAAACGAGACGAAGGAGGGTGAAAGAGAGCTAACAGAGACAAAGGAGGGTGAAAGAGATCGAAACGAGTAGATGGAAGGTGAAAGAGAGCGAAACGAGACGAAGGAGGGTGAAAGAGAGCGAAACAAAACAAAGGAGGGTGAAAGAGAGCGAAACGAGACGAAGGAAGGTGAAAGAGAGCGAAACGAGATGAAGGAGGGTGAAAAAGAGCGAAACGAGACGAAGGAGGGTGAAAGAGAGCGAAACGAGATGAAGAAGGGTGAAAGAGGGCGAAACGAGACGAAGGAGGGTAGAAGAGAGCGAAACGAGACGAAGGAGGGTCAAAGAGAGCTAAACGAGACGAAGGAGGGTGCAAGAGAGCAAAACGAGACGAAGGAGGGTGAAATAGAGCGAAACGAGACGAAGGAGAGAGGAAGAGAGCGAAATGAGACGAAGAAGGGTGAAAGAGAGCGAAACGAGACGAAGGAGGGTGAAAAAGAGCGAAACGAGACGAAGAAGGTTGAAAGAGAGCGAAACGAGACGAAGGAGTGTGAAAGAAAGTGAAACGAGGCGAAGGAAGGTTAAAGAGAGCGAATCGAGACAAAGAAGGGTGAAAGAGAGCGAACCAAGACGAAGGAGGGTGAAAGAGGGTGAAATGAGACGATGGAGGGTGGAAGAGAGCGAAACGAGACGAAGCAGGCTGAAAGAGAGCGAAACGAGACGAAGGAGGGTGAAAGAGTGCGAAACGAGATGAAGGAGGTTGAAAGAGAGCGAAACAAGATGAAGGAGGGTGAAAGAGAGCGAAACGAGACGAAGGAGGGAGAAAGAGAGTGAAATGAGGCGAAGGAAGGTGAAAGAGAGCGAAACGAGACAAAGGAGGGTGAAAGAGAGAGAAACGAGACGAAGGAAGGTGAACGTTAGCGAAACGATACAAAGGAGGGTGAAAGAGAGCGAAGCAAGATGAAGGAGGGTGAAAGAGAGCGAAACGAGATGAAGGAGGGTGAAAGAGAGCGAAACGAGACGAAGAAGGGTGAAAGAGAGTGAAACGAGGCGAAGGAAGGTGAAAGAGAGTAAAATGAGACAAAGGAGGGTGAAAGAGAGCGAAATGAGGCGAAGGAGTGTGAAAGAGAGCGAAACGAGACGAAGGAGGGACTAACAGAGCGAAACGAGATGAAGGAGGGTGAAAGAGGGCGAAACGAGACGAAGGAGGGTGGAAGAGAGTGAAACGAGATGAAGGAGGGTGAAAGAGAGGGAAACGCGACGAAGGAGTGTGAAAGAGAGCAAAACGAGAGGAAGGAGGGTGAAAGAGAGCGAAACGAGACGAAGGAGGGTGTAAGAGAGCAAAACGAGACGAAGGAGCGTGAAAGAGAGCTAGCCGAGACGAAGGAGGGTGAAAGAGAGCGACACGAGTAGAAGGAAGGTGAAAGAGAGCGAAATGAGACGAAGGAGGGTGAAAGAGAGCCAAACGAGACGAAGGAGGGTGAAAGAGAGCGAAACAAGACAAAGGAGGGTGAAAGAGAGCAAAACGAGACGAAGGAATGTGAAAGAGAGCGAAACGAGACGAAGGAGGATGAAAGAGAGCGAAACGAGACGAAGGAGGGTGAAAGAGAGCGAAACGAGATGAAGAAGGGTGAAAGAGGGCGAAACAAGACGAAGGAGGGTTGAAGAGAGCGAAACAAGACGAAGGGGGGGGGTCAAAAAGAGCGAAACGAGATGAAGGAGGGTGAAAGAGAGCGAAACGAGACGTAGGAGGGTGAAAGAGAGCGAAACGAGACGAAGGAGGGTGAAAGAGAGCTAACAGAGATGAAGGAGGGTGAAAAAGAGGCAAACAACACGAAGGAGGGTGAAAGAGTGCGGAACGAGATGAAGAAGCGTGAAAGAGGGCGAAACGAGACGGAGGAGAGTTGAAGAGAGCGAAACGAGACGAAGGAGGGTGAAAGAGAGCCAAACGAGATGAAGGAGGGTGAAAGACAGCGAAACGAGACGAAGGAGGGTGAAAGAGATCGAAACGAGACGAAGGAGGGTGAAAGAGAGCGAAATGAGGAGAAGGAAGGTGAAAGAGAGCGAACCAAGATGAAGGAGGGTGAAAGAGAGCGAAACAAGATGAAGGAGGGTGAAAGAGAGCGAAACGAGACGAAGGAGGGAGAAAGAGAGTGAAACGAGGCGAAGGAAGGTGAAAGAGAGCAAAACGAGACAAAGGAGGGAGAAAGAGAGCGAAATGAGACGAAGGAAGGTAAAAGTTAGCGAAACGATACAAAGGAGGGTGAAAGAGAGCGAAGCAAGATGAAGGAGGGTGAAAGAGAGCGAAACGAGATGAAGGAGGGTGAAAGAGAGCGAAACGAGACGAAGAAGGGTGAAAGAGAGTGAAACGAGGCGAAGGAAGGTGAAAGAGAGCAAAACAAGACGAAGGAGGGTGAAAGAGTGTGAAATGAGACGAAGGAGGGTCAAACAGAGCGAAACGAGATGAAGGAGGGTGAAAGAGGGCGAAACGAGATGAAGGAGGGTGGAAGGGAGCGAAACGAGACGAAGGAGGGTGAATGAGAGCTAACCGAGAAGAAGGAGGGTGAAAGAGAGCGAAACGAGTAGATGGAAGGTGAAAGAGAGTGGAACGAGATGAAGGAGGGTGAAAGAGAGCGAAACGAGACAAAGGAGGGTGAAAGAGAGTGAAACGAGACGAAGGAAGGTGAAAGAGAGCGAACCGAGACGAAGGATGGTGAAAGAGGGCGAAACGAGACGAAGGAGGGTGAAAAAGAGCCAAACGAGACGAAGGAGGGTGAAAGAGAGCGGAACGAGATGAAGAAGCGTGAAAGAGGGCGAAACGAGACGGAGGAGGGTTGAAGAGAGCGAAATGAGACGAAGGAGGGTCAAAGAGAGCGAAACGAGATGAAGGAGGGTGAAAGAGCGCCAAACGAGACGAAGGAGGGGGAAAGACAGCGAAACGAGACGAAGGAGGGTGAAAGAGAGCTAACCGAGATGAAGGAGGGTGAAAGAGAGCGAAACGAGTAGATGGAAGGTGAAAGAGAGCGAAACGAGCCGAAGGAGGGTGAAAGAGAGCCAAACGAGACGAAGGAGGGTGAAAGAGTGCCAAACGAGACGAAGGAGGGTGAAAGAGAGCGAAACAAGTCAAAGGAGGGTGAAAGAGAGCGAAACGAGACGAAGGAATGTGAAAGAGAGTGAAATGAGACAAAGGAAGGTGAAGGAGAGCAAAACAAGACGAAGGAGTGTGAAAGAGAGCGAAATGAGGTGAAGGAGGGTGAAAGAGAGCGAAACGAGACGAAGGAGGGTCAAACAGAGCGAAACGAGATGAAGGAGGGTGAAAGAGGGCGAAACGAGACGAAGGAGGGTGGAAGAGAGTGAAACGAGATGAAGGAGGGTGAAAGAGAGCGAAACGAGACGAAGGAGGGTGAAAGAGAGCGAAACGAGACGAAGGAGGGTGAAAGAGAGCGAAACGAGACGAAGGAGGGTGAAAGAGAGCGAAACGAGACGAAGGAGGGTGAAAGCGAGCTAACAGAGACGAAGGAGGGTGAAAGAGAGCGAAACGAGTAGATGGAAGGTGAAAGAGAGTGAAACGAGACGAAGGAGGGTGAAAGAGAGCGAAACAAAACAAAGGAGGGTGAAAGAGAGTGAAACGAGACGAAGGAAGGTGAAAGAGAGCGAAACGAGACGAAGGAGGGTGAAAAAGAGCGAAATGAGATGAAGGAAGGTGAAAGAGAGTGAAACGAGATGAAGAAGGGTGAAAGAGGGCGAAACGAGACGAAGGAGGGTAGAAGAGAGCGAAACGAGACGAAGGAGGGTCAAAGAGAGCGAAACGAGACGAAGGAGGGTGGAAGAGAGCAAAACGAGACGAAGGAGGGTGAAAGAGAGCAAAACGAGACGAAGTAGGATGAAAGAGAGCGAAATGAGACGAAGGAGGGTCAAAGAGAGCGAAACGAGATGAAGGAGGGTGAAAGAGCGCCAAACGAGACGAAGGAGGGGGAAAGACAGCGAAACGAGACGAAGGAGGGTGAAAGAGAGCTAACCGAGATGAAGGAGGGTGAAAGAGAGCGAAACGAGTAGATGGAAGGTGAAAGAGAGCGAAACGAGTCGAAGGAGGGTGAAAGAGAGCCAAACGAGACGAAGGAGGGTGAAAGAGTGCCAAACGAGACGAAGGAGGGTGAAAGAGAGCGAAACAAGACAAAGGAGGGTGAAAGAGAGCGAAACGAGACGAAGGAATGTGAAAGAGAGTGAAATGAGACAAAGGAGGGTGAAGGAGAGCAAAACGAGACGAAGGAGTGTGAAAGAGAGCGAAATGAGGTGAAGGAGGGTGAAAGAGAGCGAAACGAGACGAAGGAGGGTCAAACAGAGCGAAACGAGATGAAGGAGGGTGAAAGAGGGCGAAACGAGACGAAGGAGGGTGGAAGAGAGTGAAACGAGATGAAGGAGGGTGAAAGAGAGCGAAACGAGACGAAGGAGGGTGAAAGAGAGCGAAACGAGACGAAGGAGGGTGAAAGAGAGCGAAACGAGACGAAGGAGGGTGAAAGAGAGCGAAACGAGACGAAGGAGGGTGAAAGCGAGCTAACAGAGACGAAGGAGGGTGAAAGAGAGCGAAACGAGTAGATGGAAGGTGAAAGAGAGTGAAACGAGACGAAGGAGGGTGAAAGAGAGCGAAACAAAACAAAGGAGGGTGAAAGAGAGTGAAACGAGACGAAGGAAGGTGAAAGAGAGCGAAACGAGACGAAGGAGGGTGAAAAAGAGCGAAATAAGATGAAGGAAGGTGAAAGAGAGTGAAACGAGATGAAGAAGGGTGAAAGAGGGCGAAACGAGACGAAGGAGGGTAGAAGAGAGCGAAACGAGACGAAGGAGGGTCAAAGAGAGCGAAACGAGACGAAGGAGGGTGGAAGAGAGCAAAACGAGACGAAGGAGGGTGAAAGAGAGCAAAACGAGACGAAGTAGGATGAAAGAGAGCGAAAAAAGACGAAGGAGGGTGAAAGAGAGCGAAACGAGACGAAGGAGAGAGGAAGAGAGCGAAATGAGACGAAGAAGGGTGAAAGAGAGCGAAACGAGACGAAGGAGGGTGAAAAAGAGCGAAACGAGATGAAGAAGGTTGAAAGAGAGCGAAACAAGACGAAGGAGTGCGAAAGAAAGTGAAACGAGGCGAAGGAAGGTGAAAGAGAGCGAATCGAGACAAAGAAGGGTGAAAGAGAGCGAAACGAGACGAAGGAAGGTGAAAGAGAGCGAACCAAGACGAAGGAGGGTGAAAGAGGGTGAAATGAGACGATGGAGGGTGGAAGAGAGCGAAACGAGATGAAGCAGGCTGAAAGAGAGCGAAACGAGACGAAGGAGGGTGAAAGAGTGCGAAACGAGATGAAGGAGGGTGAAAGAGAGCGAAACGAGATGAAGGAGGGTGAAAGAAAGCGAAACAAGATGAAGGAGGGTGAAAGAGAGAGAAACGAGACAAAGGAGGGTGAAAGAGAGTGAAACGAGATGAAGGAAGGTGAACGTTAGCGAAACGATACAAAGGAGGGTGATAGAGAGCGAAGCAAGATGAAGGATGGTGAAAGAGAGCGAAACGAGATGAAGAAGGTTGAAAGAGAGCGAAACGAGATGAAGGAGGGAGGAAGAGAGTGAAACGAGGCGAAGGAAGGTCAAAGAGAGCGAAACGAGACGAAGGAGGGTGCAAGAGAGCAAAAGGAGATGAAGGAGGGAGAAAGAGAGCGAAACGAGACAAAGACGGGTGAAAGACAGTGAACCGAGGGGAAGGAATGTGAAAGAGAGTGAAATGAGACAAAGGAGGGTGAAGGAGAGCAAAACAAGACGAAGGAGGGTTGAAGAGAGCGAAACGAGATGAAGGGGGGTCAAAGAGAGCGAAACGAGACGAAGGATGGTGAAAGAGAGTGAAACGAGACGAAGGAGGGTGAAAGAGAATGAAACGAGACGAAGGAGGGTGAAAGAGAGCTAACAGAGACAAAGGAGGGTGAAAGAGATCGAAACGAGTAGATGGAAGGTGAAAGAGAGCGAAACGAGACGAAGGAGGGTGAAAGAGAGCGAAACAAACAAAGGAGGGTGAAAGAGAGCGAAACGAGACGAAGGAAGGTGAAAGAGAGCGAAACGAGATGAAGGAGGGTGATAAAGAGCGAAACGAGACGAAGGAGGGTGAAAGAGAGCGAAACGAGATGAAGAAGGGTGAAAGAGGGCGAAACGAGATGAAGGAGGGTAGAAGAGAGCGAAACGAGACGAAGGAGGGTCAAAGAGAGCTAAACGAGACGAAGGAGGGTGCAAGAGAGCAAAACGAGACGAAGGAGGGTGAAATAGAGCGAAACGAGACGAAGGAGAGAGGAAGAGAGCGAAATGAGACGAAGAAGGGTGAAAGAGAGCGAAACGAGACGAAGGAGGGTGAAAAAGAGCGAAACGAGACGAAGAAGGTTGAAAGAGAGCGAAACGAGACGAAGGAGTGTGAAAGAAAGTGAAACGAGGCGAAGGAAGGTTAAAGAGAGCGAATCGAGACAAAGAAGGGTGAAAGAGAGCGAAACGAGACGAAGGAACGTGAAAGAGAGCGAACCAAGACGAAGGAGGGTGAAAGAGGGTGAAATGAGACGATGGAGGGTGGAAGAGAGCGAAACGAGACGAAGCAGGCTGAAAGAGAGCGAAACGAGACGAAGGAGGGTGAAAGAGTGCGAAACGAGATGAAGGAGGTTGAAAGAGAGCGAAACAAGATGAAGGAGGGTGAAAGAGAGCGAAACGAGACGAAGGAGGGAGAAAGAGAGTGAAATGAGGCGAAGGAAGGTGAAAGAGAGCGAAACGAGACAAAGGAGGGTGAAAGAGAGAGAAACGAGACGAAGGAAGGTGAACGTTAGCGAAACGATACAAAGGAGGGTGAAAGAGAGCGAAGCAAGATGAAGGAGGGTGAAAGAGAGCGAAACGAGATGAAGGAGGGTGAAAGAGAGCGAAACGAGACGAAGAAGGGTGAAAGAGAGTGAAACGAGGCGAAGGAAGGTGAAAGAGAGTAAAATGAGACAAAGGAGGGTGAAAGAGAGCGAAATGAGGCGAAGGAGTGTGAAAGAGAGCGAAACGAGACGAAGGAGGGACTAACAGAGCGAAACGAGATGAAGGAGGGTGAAAGAGGGCGAAACGAGACGAAGGAGGGTGGAAGAGAGTGAAACGAGATGAAGGAGGGTGAAAGAGAGGGAAACGCGACGAAGGAGTGTGAAAGAGAGCAAAACGAGAGGAAGGAGGGTGAAAGAGAGCGAAACGAGACGAAGGAGGGTGTAAGAGAGCAAAACGAGACGAAGGAGCGTGAAAGAGAGCTAGCCGAGACGAAGGAGGGTGAAAGAGAGCGACACGAGTAGAAGGAAGGTGAAAGAGAGCGAAATGAGACGAAGGAGGGTGAAAGAGAGCCAAACGAGACGAAGGAGGGTGAAAGAGAGCGAAACAAGACAAAGGAGGGTGAAAGAGAGCAAAACGAGACGAAGGAATGTGAAAGAGAGCGAAACGAGACGAAGGAGGATGAAAGAGAGCGAAACGAGACGAAGGAGGGTGAAAGAGAGCGAAACGAGATGAAGAAGGGTGAAAGAGGGCGAAACGAGACGAAGGAGGGTTGAAGAGAGCGAAACAAGACGAAGGGGGGGGGTCAAAAAGAGCGAAACGAGATGAAGGAGGGTGAAAGAGAGCGAAACGAGACGTAGGAGGGTGAAAGAGAGCGAAACGAGACGAAGGAGGGTGAAAGAGAGCTAACAGAGATGAAGGAGGGTGAAAATGAGTGAAACGAGTAGAAGGAAGGTGAAAGAGAGCGAAACGAGACGAAGGAGGGTGAAAGAGAGCCAAACGAGACGAAGGAGGGTGAAAGAGAGCGAAACAAGACAAAGGAGGGTGAAAGAGAGCAAAACGAGACGAAGGAATGTGAAAGAGAGCGAAACGAGACGAAGGAGGATGAAAGAGAGCGAAACGAGACGAAGGAGGGTGAAAGAGAGCGAAACGTGATGAAGAAGGGTGCAAGAGGGCGAAACGAGACGAAGGAAGGTTGAAGAGAGCGAAACGAGACGAAGGGGGGGGGTCAAAAAAGCGAAACGAGACGAAGGATGGTGAAAGAGAGCGAAATGAGACGAAGGAGGGTGAAAGAGAGCTAACAGAGACGAAGGAGGGTGAAAGAGAGCGAAACGAGTAGATGGAAGGTGAAAGAGAGCGAAACGAGACGAAGGAGGGTGAAAGAGAGCGAAACAAGACAAAGGAGGGTGAAAGAGAGCGAAACGAGACGAAGGAAGGTGAAAGAGAGCGAAACGAGACGAAGGAGGGTGAAAGAGAGCGAAACGAGATGAAGAAGGGTGAAAGAGAGCGAAACAAGATGAAGGAGGGTGAAAGAGAGGGAAACAAGACGAAGGAGGGAGAAAGAGAGTGAAACGAGGCGTAGGAACGTGAAAGAGAGCGAAACGAGACAAAGGAGGGTGAAAGAGAGCGATATGAGACGAAGGAAGGTGAAAATTAGCGAAACGATACAAAGGATGGTGAAAGAGAGTGAAGCAAGATGAAGGAGGGTGAAAGAGAGCGAAACGAGATGAAGGAGGGTGAAAGAGAGCGAAACGAGACGAAGAAGGGTGAAACAGAGTGATACGAGGCGAAGGAAGGTGAAAGAGAGTGAAACGAGACGAAGGAGGGTGAAAGAGAGCGAAATGAGACAAAGGAGGGTGAAGGAGAGCAAAACAAGACGAAGGAGGGTGAAAAAGAGCGAAATGAGGCGAAGGAGGGTGAAAGAGTGCGAAACGAGATGAAGGAGGGTCAAACAGAGCGAAACGAGATGAAGGAGGGTGAAAGAGGGCGAAACGAGATGAAGGAGGGTGGAAGAGAGCGAAACGAGATGAAGGAGGGTGAAAGAGAGTGAAACGAGACGAAGGAGTGTGAAAGAGAGCAAAACGAGACGAAGAACGGTGAAAGAGAGCGAAACGAGACGAAGAACGGTGAAAGAGAGCGAAACGAGATGAAGGAGGGTGAAAGAGAGCGAAACGAGACGAAGGAGGGTGAAAGAGAGCTAACCGAGAAGAAGGAGGGTGAAAGAGAGCTAAACGAGTGGAAGGAAGGTGAAAGAGAGCGAAACGAAACGAAGGAGGGTGAAAAAGATCCAAACGAGACGAAGGAGGGTGAAAGAGAGCAGAACGAGATGAAGAAGCGTGAAAGAGGGCGAAACGAGACGGAGGAGGGTTGAAGAGAGCGAAACGAGAAGAAGGAGGGTCAAAGAGAGCGAAACGAGACGAAGGAGGGTGAAAGAGATCGAAACGAGACGAAGGAGGGTGAAAGAGATCGAAACGAGACGAAGGAGGGTGAAAGAGAGCGAAACGAGGAGAAGGAAGGTGAAAGAGAGTGAACCAAGACGAAGGTGGGTGAAAGAGGGCGAAATGAGACGATGGAGGGTGGAAGAGAGCGAAACGAGATGAAGCAGGCTGAAAGAGAGCGAAACGAGACGACGGAGGGTGAAAGAGTGCAAAACGAGATGAAGGAGGGTGAAAGAGAGCGAAACGAGATGAAGCAGGGTGAAAGAGAGCGAAACAAGATGAAGGAGGGTGAAAGAGAGCGAAACGAATCGAAGGAGGGAGAAAGAGAGTGAAACGAGGCGAAGGAAGGTGAAAGAGAGCGAAACAAGACAAAGGAGGGTGAAAGAGAGCGAAATGAGACAAAGGAAGGTGAAAGTTAGCGAAACGATACAAAGGAGGGTGAAAGAGAGCGAAGCAAGATGAAGGAGGGTGTAAGAGAGCGAAACAAGATGAAGGACGGTGAAAGAGAGCGAAACGAGACGAAGAAGGGTGAAAGAGAGTGAAACGAGGCGAAGGAAGGTGAAAGAGAGCGAAATGAGACAAAGGAGGGTGAAGGAGAGCAAAACAAGACGAAAGAGGGTGAAAGAGAGCGAAATGAGGCGAAGGAGGGTGAAAGACTGCGAAACGAGACGAAGGAGGGTCAAACAGAGCGAAACGAGATGAAGGAGGGTGAAATTGGGCAAAACGAGATGAAGGAGGGTGGAAGAGAGCGAAACGAGATGAAGGAGGGTGAAAGAGAGCGAAACGAGACGAAGGAGTGTGAAAGAGAGCAAAACGAGACGAAGGAGGGTGAAAGAGAGCGAAACGAGACGAAGGAGGGTGAAAGAGAGCGAAACGAGATGAAGGAGGGTGTAAGAGAGCGAAACGAGACAAATGGCGTGAAAGAGAGCTAACCGAGACGAAGGAGGGTGAAAGAGAGCGACACGAGTAGAAGGAAGGTGAAAGAGAGCGAAACGAGACGAAGGAGGGTGAAAAAGAGCCAAACGAGACGAAGGAGGGTGAAAGAGAGTGAAACGAGATGAAGAAGCGTGAAAGAGGGCGAAACGAGACGGAGGACGGTTGAAGAGAGCGAAACGAGACGAAGGAGGGTGAAAGAGAGCGAAACGAGACGAAGGAGGGTGAAAGAGAGCTAACCGAGAGGAAGGAGGGTGAAAGAGAGCGAAACGAGTAGATGGAAGGTGAAAGAGAGCGAAACGAGACGAAGGAGAGTGAAAGAGAGCCAAACGAGACGAAGGAGGGTGAAAGAGAGCGAAACAAGACAAAGGAGGGTGAAAGAGAGCGAAACGAGACGAAGGAGGGTGGAAGAGAGCGAAACGAGACGAAGGAGGGTGAAGGAGAGCGAAACGAGACAAAGGAGGGTGAAAGAGGGCGAAACGAGACGAAGGAGGGTGGAAGAGAGCAAAACGAGACGAAGGAGGGTGAAAGAGAGCGAAACGATACGAAGGAGGGTGAAAGAGAGCGAAACGAGACGAAGGAGGGTGAAAGAAAGCGAAACGAGACGAAGGAGGGTGAAAGAGATCGAAACGAGACGAAGGAGGGTAAAAGAGAGCGAAACGAGACGAAGGAGGGTGAAAGAGAGGAACCGAGACGAAGGAGGGTGAAAGAGAGCGAAACGAGTAGAAGGAAGGTGAAAGAGAGTGGAACGAGTTGAAGGAGGGTGAAAGAGAGCAAAATGAGACGAAGGAGGGTGAAATAGAGTGAAACGAGACGAAGGAAGGTGAAAGAGAGCGAACCGAGACGAAGGATGGTGAAAGAGGGCGAAACGAGACGATGGAGTGTGGAAGAGAGCAAAACGAGGTGAAGGAGGCTGAAAGAGAGCGAAACGAGACGAAGGAGGGTGAAAGAGAGCGAAACGAGACGAAGGAGGGTGAAAGAGAGCGAAACAAGGCGAAGGAGGGTGAAAGAGAGCGAAACGAGACGAAGGAGGGTCAAACAGAGCGAAACGAGACGAAGGAGGGTGAAAGAGGACGAAACGAGACGAAGGAGGGTGGAAGAGAGCGAAACGAGATGAAGGAGGGTGAAAGAGAGCAAAACGAGACGAAGGAGGGTGAAAGAGAGCGAAACGAGACGAAGGAGGGTGAAAGAGAGCGAAACGAGATGAAGGAGGGTGAAAGAGAGCGAAACGAGACGAAGGAGGGTGAAAGAGAGCGAAACGAGACGAAGGAGGGTGAAAGAGAGCTAACCGAGACGAAGGAGGCTGAAAGAGAGCGAAACGAGACGAAGGAGGGTCAAAGAGAGTGAAACGAGACGAAGGAGGGTGAAAGAGAGCGAAACAAGGCGAAGGAGGGTGAAAGAGAGCAAAAGGAGACGAAGGAGGGTCAAACAGAGCGAAACGAGACGAAGGAGGGTGAAAGAGGACGAAACGAGACGAAGAAGGGTGAAAGAGAGCGAAGCAAGATGAAGGAGGGTGAAAGAGAGCGAAACGAGATGAAGGACGGTGAAAGAGAGCGAAACGAGACGAAGAAGGGTGAAAGAGAGTGAAACGAGGCTAAGGAAGGTGAAAGAGAGCGAAATGAGACAAAGGAGGGTGAAGGAGAGCAAAACAAGACGAAGGAGGGTGAAAGAGAGCGATATGAGGCGAAGGAGGGTGAAAGAGTGCGAAACGAGACGAAGGAGGGTCAAACAGAGCGAAACGAGATGAAGGAGGGTGAAATTGGGCAAAACGAGATGAAGGAGGGTGGAAGAGAGCGAAACGAGATGAAGGAGGGTGAAAGAGAGCGAAACGAGACGAAGGAGTGTGAAAGAGAGCAAAACGAGACGAAGGAGGGTGAAAGAGAGCGAAACGAGACGAAGGAGGGTGAAAGAGAGCGAAACGAGATGAAGGAGGGTGTAAGAGAGCGAAACGAGACAAATGGCGTGAAAGAGAGCTAACCGAGACGAAGGAGGGTGAAAGAGAGCGACACGAGTAGAAGGAAGGTGAAAGAGAGCGAAACGAGACGAAGGAGGGTGAAAAAGAGCCAAACGAGACGAAGGAGGGTGAAAGAGAGTGAAACGAGATGAAGAAGCGTGAAAGAGGGCGAAACGAGACGGAGGACGGTTGAAGAGAGCGAAACGAGACGAAGGAGGGTGAAAGAGAGCGAAACGAGACGAAGGAGGGTGAAAGAGAGCTAACCGAGAGGAAGGAGGGTGAAAGAGAGCGAAACGAGTAGATGGAAGGTGAAAGAGAGCGAAACGAGACGAAGGAGAGTGAAAGAGAGCGAAACGAGACGAAGGAGGGTGAAAGAGAGCGAAACAAGACGAAGGAGGGTGAAGGAGAGCGAAACGAGACAAAGGAGGGTGAAAGAGGGCGAAACGAGACGAAGGAGGGTGGAAGAGAGCAAAACGAGACGAAGGAGGGTGAAAGGGAGCGAAACGATACGAAGGAGGGTGAAAGAGAGCGAAACGAGACGAAGGAGGGTGAAAGAAAGCGAAACGAGACGAAGGAGGGTGAAAGAAATCGAAACGAGACGAAGGAGGGTAAAAGAGAGCGAAACGAGACGAAGGAGGGAGAAAGAGAGGAACCGAGACGAAGGAGGGTGAAGGAGAGCGAAACGAGACAAAGGAGGGTGAAAGAGGGCGAAACGAGACGAAGGAGGGTGGAAGAGAGCAAAACGAGACGAAGGAGGGTGAAAGGGAGCGAAACGATACGAAGGAGGGTGAAAGAGAGCGAAACGAGACGAAGGAGGGTGAAAGAAAGCGAAACGAGACGAAGGAGGGTGAAAGAAATCGAAACGAGACGAAGGAGGGTAAAAGAGAGCGAAACGAGACGAAGGAGGGAGAAAGAGAGGAACCGAGACGAAGGAGGGTGAAAGAGAGCGAAACGAGTAGAAAGAAGGTGAAAGAGAGTGGAACGAGTTGAAGGAGGGTGAAAGAGAGCAAAATGAGACGAAGGAGGGTGAAAGAGAGTGAAACGAGACGAAGGAAGGTGAAAGAGAGCGAACCGAGACGAAGGATGGTGAAAGAGGGCGAAACGAGACGATGGAGTGTGGAAGAGAGCAAAACGAGGTGAAGGAGGCTGAAAGAGAGCGAAACGAGACGAAGGAGGGTGAAAGAGAGCGAAACGAGACGAAGGAGGGTGAAAGAGAGCGAAACAAGGCGAAGGAGGGTGAAAGAGAGCGAAACGAGACGAAGGAGGGTCAAACAGAGCGAAACGAGACGAAGGAGGGTGAAAGAGGACGAAACGAGACGAAGGAGGGTGGAAGAGAGCGAAACGAGATGAAGGAGGGTGAAAGAGAGCAAAACGAGACGAAGGAGGGTGAAAGAGAGCGAAACGAGACGAGGGAGGGTGAAAGAGAGCGAAACGAGATGAAGGAGGGTGAAAGAGAGCGAAACGAGACGAAGGAGGGTGAAAGAGAGCGAAACGAGACGAAGGAGGGTGAAAGAGAGCTAACCGAGACGAAGGAGGCTGAAAGAGAGCGAAACGAGACGAAGGAGGGTCAAAGAGAGTGAAACGAGACGAAGGAGGGTGAAAGAGAGCGAAACAAGGCGAAGGAGGGTGAAAGAGAGCGAAAGGAGACGAAGGAGGGTCAAACAGAGCGAAACGAGACGAAGGAGGGTGAAAGAGGACGAAACGAGACGAAGGAGGGTGAAAGAGAGCGAAACGAGACGAAGGAGGGTGAAAGAGAGACAAACGAGACGAAGGAGGGTGAAAGAGAGCGAAACAAGACAAAGAAGGGTGAAAGAGAGCAAAACGAGACGAAGGAATGTGAAAGAGAGCGAAACGAGACGAAGGAGGGTGAAAGAGAGCGAAACGAGACGAAGGAGGGTGAAAGAGAGCGAAACGAGATGAAGAAGGGTGAAAGAGGGCGAAACGAGACGAAGGAGGGTTGAAGAGAGCGAAATGAGACGAAGGGGGGGTCAAAAATAGCGAAACGAGACGAAGGATGGTGAAAGAGAGCGAAACGAGACGAAGTAGGGTGAAAGAGAGCGAAACGAGACGAAGGAGGGTGAAAGAGAGCTAACAGAGACGAAGGAGGGTGAAAGAGAGTGAAACGAGACGAAGGAAGGTGAACGTTAGCGAAACGATACAAAGGAGGGTGAAAGAGAGCGAAGCAAGATGAAGGAGGGTGAAAGAGAGCGAAACGAGATGAAGGAGGGTGAAAGAGAGCGAAACGAGACGAAGAAGGGTGAAAGAGAGTGAAATGAGGCGAAGGAAGGTGAAAGAGAGTAAAATGAGACAAAGGAGGGTGAAAGAGAGCGAAATGAGGCGAAGGAGTGTGAAAGAGGGCGAAACGAGACGAAGGAGGGTGGAAGAGAGTGAAACGAGATGAAGGAGGGTGAAAGAGAGGGAAACGCGACGAAGGAGTGTGAAAGAGAGCAAAACGAGAGGAAGGAGGGTGAAAGAGAGCGAAACGAGACGAAGGAGGGTGTAAGAGAGCGAAACGAGACAAAGGAGCGTGAAAGAGAGCTAGCCGAGACGAAGGAGGGTGAAAGAGAGCGACACGAGTAGAAGGAAGGTGAAAGAGAGCGAAATGAGACGAAGGAGGGTGAAAGAGAGCCAAACGAGACGAAGGAGGGTGAAAGAGAGCGAAACAAGACAAAGGAGGGTGAAAGAGAGCAAAACGAGACGAAGGAATGTGAAAGAGAGCGAAACGAGACGAAGGAGGATGAAAGAGAGCGAAACGAGACGAAGGAGGGTGAAAGAGAGCGAAACGAGATGAAGAAGGGTGAAAGAGGGCGAAACGAGACGAAGGAGGGTTGAAGAGAGCGAAACAAGACGAAGGGGGGGGGTCAAAAGGAGCGAAACGAGATGAAGGAGGGTGAAAGAGAGCGAAACGAGACGTAGGAGGGTGAAAGAGAGCGAAACGAGACGAAGGAGGGTGAAAGAGAGCTAACAGAGATGAAGGAGGGTGAAAATGAGTGAAACGAGTAGAAGGAAGGTGAAAGAGAGCGAAACGAGACGAAGGAGGGTGAAAGAGAGCCAAACGAGACGAAGGAGGGTGAAAGAGAGCGAAACAAGACAAAGGAGGGTGAAAGTGAGCAAAACGAGACGAAGGAATGTGAAAGAGAGCGAAACGAGACGAAGGAGGATGAAAGAGAGCGAAACGAGACGAAGGAGGGTGAAAGAGAGCGAAACGTGATGAAGAAGGGTGCAAGAGGGCGAAACGAGACGAAGGAGGGTTGAAGAGAGCGAAACGAGACGAAGGAGGGTGAAAGAGAGCTAACAGAGACGAAGGAGGGTGAAAGAGAGCGAAACGAGTAGATGGAAGGTGAAAGAGAGCGAAACGAGACGAAGGAGGGTGAAAGAGAGCGAAACAAGACAAAGGAGGGTGAAAGAGAGCGAAACGAGACAAAGGAAGGTGAAAGAGAGCGAAACGAGACGAAGGAGGGTGAAAGAGAGCGAAACGAGATGAAGAAGGATGAAAGAGAGCGAAACAAGATGAAGGAGGGTGAAAGAGAGCGAAACAAGACAAAGGAGGGTGAAAGAGAGCGAAACGAGACGAAGGAGGGTGGAAGAGAGCGAAACGAGACGAAGGAGGGTGAAAGAGAGCGAAACAAGATGAAGGAGGGTGAAAGAGAGCGAAACGAATCGAAGGAGGGAGAAAGAGAGTGAAACGAGGCGAAGGAAGGTGAAAGAGAGCGAAACAAGACAAAGGAGGGTGAAAGAGAGCGAAATGAGACAAAGGAAGGTGAAAGTTAGCGAAACGATACAAAGGAGGGTGAAAGAGAGCGAAGCAAGATGAAGGAGGGTGAAAGAGAGCGAAACGAGATGAAGGACGGTGAAAGAGAGCGAAACGAGACGAAGAAGGGTGAAAGAGAGTGAAACGAGGCGAAGGAAGGTCAAACAGAGCGAAACGAGACGAAGGAGGGTGAAAGAGGACGAAACGAGACGAAGGAGGGTGGAAGAGAGCGAAACGAGATGAAGGAGGGTGAAAGAGAGCAAAACGAGACGAAGGAGGGTGAAAGAGAGCGAAACGAGACGAAGGAGGGTGAAAGAGAGCGAAACGAGATGAAGGAGGGTGAAAGAGAGCGAAACGAGACGAAGGAGGGTGAAAGAGAGCGAAACGAGATGAAGGAGGGTGAAAGAGAGCTAACCGAGACGAAGGAGGCTGAAAGATAGCGAAACGAGACGAAGGAGGGTCAAAGAGAGTGAAACGAGATGAAGGAGGGTGAAAGAGAGCGAAACAAGGCGAAGGAGGGTGAAAGAGAGCGAAAGGAGACGAAGGAGGGTCAAACAGAGCGAAACGAGACGAAGGAGGGTGAAAGAGGACGAAACGAGACGAAGGAGGGTGAAAGAGAGCGAAGCAAGATGAAGGAGGGTGAAAGAGAGCGAAACGAGATGAAGGACGGTGAAAGAGAGCGAAACGAGACGAAGAAGGGTGAAAGAGAGTGAAACGAGGCTAAGGAAGGTGAAAGAGAGCGAAATGAGACAAAGGAGGGTGAAGGAGAGCAAAACAAGACGAAGGAGGGTGAAAGAGAGCGAAATGAGGCGAAGGAGGGTGAAAGAGTGCGAAACGAGACGAAGGAGGGTCAAACAGAGCGAAACGAGATGAAGGAGGGTGAAATTGGGCAAAACGAGATGAAGGAGGGTGGAAGAGAGCGAAACGAGATGAAGGAGGGTGAAAGAGAGCGAAACGAGACGAAGGAGTGTGAAAGAGAGCAAAACGAGACGAAGGAGGGTGAAAGAGAGCGAAACGAGACGAAGGAGGGTGAAAGAGAGCGAAACGAGATGAAGGAGGGTGTAAGAGAGCGAAACGAGACAAATGGCGTGAAAGAGAGCTAACCGAGACGAAGGAGGGTGAAAGAGAGCGACACGAGTAGAAGGAAGGTGAAAGAGAGCGAAACGAGACGAAGGAGGGTGAAAAAGAGCCAAACGAGACGAAGGAGGGTGAAAGAGAGTGAAACGAGATGAAGAAGCGTGAAAGAGGGCGAAACGAGACGGAGGACGGTTGAAGAGAGCGAAACGAGACGAAGGAGGGTGAAAGAGAGCGAAACGAGACGAAGGAGGGTGAAAGAGAGCTAACCGAGAGGAAGGAGGGTGAAAGAGAGCGAAACGAGTAGATGGAAGGTGAAAGAGAGCGAAACGAGACGAAGGAGAGTGAAAGAGAGCCAAACGAGACGAAGGAGGGTGAAAGAGAGCGAAACAAGACAAAGGAGGGTGAAAGAGAGCGAAACGAGACGAAGGAGGGTGGAAGAGAGCGAAACGAGACGAAGGAGGGTGAAGGAGAGCGAAACGAGACAAAGGAGGGTGAAAGAGGGCGAAACGAGACGAAGGAGGGTGGAAGAGAGCAAAACGAGACGAAGGAGGGTGAAAGAGAGCGAAACGATACAAAGGAGGGTGAAACAGAGCGAAACGAGACGAAGGAGGGTGAAAGAAAGCGAAACGAGACGAAGGAGGGTGAAAGAGATCGAAACGAGACGAAGGAGGGTAAAAGAGAGTGAAACGAGACGAAGGAGGGTGAAAGAGAGGAACCGAGACGAAGGAGGGTGAAAGAGAGCGAAACGAGTAGAAGGAAGGTGAAAGAGAGTGGAACGAGTTGAAGTAGGGTGAAAGAGAGCAAAATGAGACGAAGGAGGGTGAAAGAGAGTGAAACGAGACGAAGGAAGGTGAAAGAGAGCGAACCGAGACGAAGGATGGTGAAAGAGGGCGAAACGAGACGATGGAGTGTGGAAGAGAGCAAAACGAGGTGAAGGAGGCTGAAAGAGAGCGAAACGAGACGAAGGAGGGTGAAAGAGAGCGAAACGAGACGAAGGAGGGTGAAAGAGAGCGAAACAAGGCGAAGGAGGGTGAAAGAGAGCGAAACGAGACGAAGGAGGGTCAAACAGAGCGAAACGAGACGAAGGAGGGTGAAAGAGGACGAAACGAGACGAAGGAGGGTGGAAGAGAGCGAAACGAGATGAAGGAGGGTGAAAGAGAGCAAAACGAGACGAAGGAGGGTGAAAGAGAGCGAAACGAGACGAGGGAGGGTGAAAGAGAGCGAAACGAGATGAAGGAGGGTGAAAGAGAGCTAACCGAGACGAAGGAGGCTGAAAGAGAGCGAAACGAGACGAAGGAGGGTCAAAGAGAGTGAAACGAGACGAAGGAGGGTGAAAGAGAGCGAAACAAGGCGAAGGAGGGTGAAAGAGAGCGAAAGGAGACGAAGGAGGGTCAAACAGAGCGAAACGAGACGAAGGAGGGTGAAAGAGGACGAAACGAGACGAAGGAGGGTGAAAGAGAGCGAAACGAGACGAAGGAGGGTGAAAGAGAGACAAACGAGACGAAGGAGGGTGAAAGAGAGCGAAACAAGACAAAGAAGGGTGAAAGAGAGCAAAACGAGACGAAGGAATGTGAAAGAGAGCGAAACGAGACGAAGGAGGGTGAAAGAGAGCGAAACGAGACGAAGGAGGGTGAAAGAGAGCGAAACGAGATGAAGAAGGGTGAAAGAGGGCGAAACGAGACGAAGGAGGGTTGAAGAGAGCGAAATGAGACGAAGGGGGGGTCAAAAATAGCGAAACGAGACGAAGGATGGTGAAAGAGAGCGAAACGAGATGAAGTAGGGTGAAAGAGAGCGAAACGAGACGAAGGAGGGTGAAAGAGAGCTAACAGAGACGAAGGAGGGTGAAAGAGAGTGAAACGAGACGAAGGAAGGTGAACGTTAGCGAAACGATACAAAGGAGGGTGAAAGAGAGCGAAGCAAGATGAAGGAGGGTGAAAGAGAGCGAAACGAGATGAAGGAGGGTGAAAGAGAGCGAAACGAGACGAAGAAGGGTGAAAGAGAGTGAAACGAGGCGAAGGAAGGTGAAAGAGAGTAAAATGAGACAAAGGAGGGTGAAAGAGAGCGAAATGAGGCGAAGGAGTGTGAAAGAGAGCGAAACAAGACGAAGGAGGGACTAACAGAGCGAAACGAGATGAAGGAGGGTGAAAGAGGGCGAAACGAGACGAAGGAGGGTGGAAGAGAGTGAAACGAGATGAAGGAGGGTGAAAGAGAGGGAAACGCGACGAAGGAGTGTGAAAGAGAGCAAAACGAGAGGAAGGAGGGTGAAAGAGAGCGAAACGAGACGAAGGAGGGTGTAAGAGAGCGAAACGAGACGAAGGAGCGTGAAAGAGAGCTAGCCGAGACGAAGGAGGGTGAAAGAGAGCGACACGAGTAGAAGGAAGGTGAAAGAGAGCGAAATGAGACGAAGGACGGTGAAAGAGAGCCAAACGAGACGAAGGAGGGTGAAAGAGAGCGAAACAAGACAAAGGAGGGTGAAAGAGAGCAAAACGAGACGAAGGAATGTGAAAGAGAGCGAAACGAGACGAAGGAGGATGAAAGAGAGCGAAACGAGACGAAGGAGGGTGAAAGAGAGCGAAACGAGATGAAGAAGGGTGAAAGAGGGCGAAACGAGACGAAGGAGGGTTGAAGAGAGCGAAACAAGACGAAGGGGGGGGGTCAAAAAGAGCGAAACGAGATGAAGGAGGGTGAAAGAGAGCGAAACGAGACGTAGGAGGGTGAAAGAGAGCGAAACGAGACGAAGGAGGGTGAAAGAGAGCTAACAGAGATGAAGGAGGGTGAAAATGAGTGAAACGAGTAGAAGGAAGGTGAAAGAGAGCGAAACGAGACGAAGGAGGGTGAAAGAGAGCCAAACGAGACGAAGGAGGGTGAAAGAGAGCGAAACAAGACAAAGGAGGGTGAAAGAGAGCAAAACGAGACGAAGGAATGTGAAAGAGAGCGAAACGAGACGAAGGAGGATGAAAGAGAGCGAAACGAGACGAAGGAGGGTGAAAGAGAGCGAAACGTGATGAAGAAGGGTGCAAGAGTGCGAAACGAGACGAAGGAGGGTTGAAGAGAGCGAAACGAGACGAAGGGGGGGGGCAAAAAGAGCGAAACGAGACGAAGGATGGTGAAAGAGAGCGAAATGAGACGAAGGAGGGTGAAAGAGAGCGAAACGAGTAGATGGAAGGTGAAAGAGAGCGAAACGAGACGAAGGAGGGTGAAAGAGAGCGAAACAAGACAAAGGAGGGTGAAAGAGAGCGAAACGAGACGAAGGAAGGTGAAAGAGAGCGAAACGAGACGAAGGAGGGTGAAAGAGAGCGAAACGAGATGAAGAAGGGTGAAAGAGAGCGAAACAAGATGAAGGAGGGTGAAAGAGAGGGAAACGAGACGAAGGAGGGAGAAAGAGAGTGAAACGAGGCGTAGGAACGTGAAAGAGAGCGAAACGAGACAAAGGAGGGTGAAAGAGAGCGATATGAGACGAAGGAAGGTGAAAATTAGCGAAACGATACAAAGGAGGGTGAAAGAGAGTGAAGCAAGATGAAGGAGGGTGAAAGAGAGCGAAACGAGATGAAGGAGGGTGAAAGAGAGCGAAACGAGACGAAGAAGGGTGAAACAGAGTGATACGAGGCGAAGGAAGGTGAAAGAGAGTGAAACGAGACGAAGGAGGGTGAAAGAGAGCGAAATGAGACAAAGGAGGGTGAAGGAGAGCAAAACAAGACGAAAGAGGGTGAAAGAGAGCGAAATGAGGCGAAGGAGGGTGAAAGAGTGCGAAACGAGATGAAGGAGGGTCAAACAGAGCGAAACGAGATGAAGGAGGGTGAAAGAGGGCGAAACGAGATGAAGGAGGGTGGAAGAGAGCGAAACGAGATGAAGGAGGGTGAAAGAGAGCGAAACGAGACGAAGGAGTGTGAAAGAGAGCAAAACGAGATGAAGGAGGGTGAAAGAGAGCGAAACGAGACGAAGAACGGTGAAAGAGAGCGAAACGAGATGAAGGAGGGTGAAAGAGAGCGAAACGAGACGAAGGAGGGTGAAAGAGAGCTAACCGAGAAGAAGGAGGGTGAAAGAGAGCTAAACGAGTAGAAGGAAGGTGAAAGAGAGCGAAACGAAACGAAGGAGGGTGAAAAAGAGCCAAACGAGACGAAGGAGGGTGAAAGAGAGCAGAACGAGATGAAGAAGCGTGAAAGAGGGCGAAACGAGACGGAGGAGGGTTGAAGAGAGCGAAACGAGAAGAAGGAGGGTCAAAGAGAGCGAAACGAGACGAAGGAGGGTGAAAGAGATCGAAACGAGACGAAGGAGGGTGAAAGAGATCGAAACGAGACGAAGGAGGGTGAAAGAGAGCGAAACGAGGAGAAGGAAGGTGAAAGAGAGCGAACCAAGACGAAGGTGGGTGAAAGAGGGCGAAATGAGACGATGGAGGGTGGAAGAGAGCGAAACGAGATGAAGCAGGCTGAAAGAGAGCGAAACGAGACGACGGAGGGTGAAAGAGTGCAAAACGAGATGAAGGAGGGTGAAAGAGAGCGAAACGAGATGAAGCAGGGTGAAAGAGAGCGAAACAAGATGAAGGAGGGTGAAAGAGAGCGAAACGAATCGAAGGAGGGAGAAAGAGAGTGAAACGAGGCGAAGGAAGGTGAAAGAGAGCGAAAGACAAAGGAGAGTGAAAGAGAGCGAAATGAGACAAAGGAAGGTGAAAGTTAGCGAAACGATACAAAGGAGGGTGAAAGAGAGCGAAGCAAGATGAAGGAGGGTGAAAGAGAGCGAAACGAGATGAAGGACGGTGAAAGAGAGCGAAACGAGACGAAGAAGGGTGAAAGAGAGTGAAACGAGGCGAAGGAAGGTGAAAGAGAGCGAAATGAGACAAAGGAGGGTGAAGGAGAGCAAAACAAGACGAAGGAGGGTGAAAGAGAGCGAAATGAGGCGAAGGAGGGTGAAAGAGTGCGAAACGAGACGAAGGAGGGTCAAACAGAGCGAAACGAGATGAAGGAGGGTGAAATTGGGCAAAACGAGATGAAGGAGGGTGGAAGAGAGCGAAACGAGATGAAGGAGGGTGAAAGAGAGCGAAACGAGACGAAGGAGTGTGAAAGAGAGCAAAACGAGACGAAGGAGGGTGAAAGAGAGCGAAACGAGACGAAGGAGGGTGAAAGAGAGCGAAACGAGATGAAGGAGGGTGTAAGAGAGCGAAACGAGACAAATGGCGTGAAAGAGAGCTAACCGAGACGAAGGAGGGTGAAAGAGAGCGACACGAGTAGAAGGAAGGTGAAAGAGAGCGAAACGAGACGAAGGAGGGTGAAAAAGAGCCAAACGAGACGAAGGAGGGTGAAAGAGAGTGAAACGAGATGAAGAAGCGTGAAAGAGGGCGAAACGAGACGGAGGACGGTTGAAGAGAGCGAAACGAGACGAAGGAGGGTGAAAGAGAGCGAAACGAGACGAAGGAGGGTGAAAGCGAGCTAACCGAGAGGAAGGAGGGTGAAAGAGAGCGAAACGAGTAGATGGAAGGTGAAAGAGAGCGAAACGAGACGAAGGAGAGTGAAAGAGAGCCAAACGAGACGAAGGAGGGTGAAAGAGAGCGAAACAAGACAAAGGAGGGTGAAAGAGAGCGAAACGAGACGAAGGAGGGTGGAAGAGAGCGAAACGAGACGAAGGAGGGTGAAGGTGAGCGAAACGAGACAAAGGAGGGCGAAACGAGACGAAGGAGGGTGGAAGAGAGCAAAACGAGACGAAGGAGGGTGAAAGAGAGCGAAACGATACGAAGGAGGGTGAAAGAGAGCAAAACGAGACGAAGGAGGGTGAAAGAAAGCGAAACGAGATGAAGGAGGGTGAAAGAGATCGAAACGAGACGAAGGAGGGTAAAAGAGAGCGAAACGAGTCGAAGGAGGGTGAAAGAGAGGAACCGAGACGAAGGAGGGTGAAAGAGAGCGAAACGAGTAGAAGGAAGGTGAAAGAGAGTGGAACGAGTTGAAGGAGGGTGAAAGAGAGCAAAATGAGACGAAGGAGGGTGAAAGAGAGTGAAACGAGACGAAGGAAGGTGAAAGAGAGCGAACCGAGACGAAGGATGGTGAAAGAGGGCGAAACGAGACGATGGAGTGTGGAAGAGAGCAAAACGAGGTGAAGGAGGCTGAAAGAGAGCGAAACGAGACGAAGGAGGGTGAAAGAGAGCGAAACGAGACGAAGGAGGGTGAAAGAGAGCGAAACAAGGCGAAGGAGGGTGAAAGAGAGCGAAACGAGACGAAGGAGGGTCAAACAGAGCGAAACGAGACGAAGGAGGGTGAAAGAGGACGAAACGAGACGAAGGAGGGTGGAAGAGAGCGAAACGAGATGAAGGAGGGTGAAAGAGAGCAAAACGAGACGAAGGAGGGTGAAAGAGAGCGAAACGAGACGAAGGAGGGTGAAAGAGGGCGAAACGAGACGATGGAGTGTGGAAGAGAGCAAAACGAGGTGAAGGAGGCTGAAAGAGAGCGAAACGAGACGAAGGAGGGTGAAAGAGAGCGAAACGAGACGAAGGAGGGTGAAAGAGAGCGAAACAAGGCGAAGGAGGGTGAAAGAGAGCGAAACGAGACGAAGGAGGGTCAAACAGAGCGAAACGAGACGAAGGAGGGTGAAAGAGGACGAAACGAGACGAAGGAGGGTGGAAGAGAGCGAAACGAGATGAAGGAGGGTGAAAGAGAGCAAAACGAGACGAAGGAGGGTGAAAGAGAGCGAAACGAGACGAGGGAGGGTGAAAGAGAGCGAAACGAGATGAAGGAGGGTGAAAGAGAGCGAAACGAGACGATGGAGGGTGAAAGAGAGCGAAACGAGACGAAGGAGGGTGAAAGAGAGCTAACCGAGACGAAGGAGGCTGAAAGAGAGCGAAACGAGACGAAGGAGGGTCAAAGAGAGTGAAACGAGACGAAGGAGGGTGAAAGAGAGCGAAACAAGGCGAAGGAGGGTGAAAGCGAGCGAAAGGAGACGAAGGAGGGTCAAACAGAGCGAAACGAGACGAAGGAGGGTGAAAGAGGACGAAACGAGACGAAGGAGGGTGAAAGAGAGCGAAACGAGACGAAGGAGGGTGAAAGAGAGACAAACGAGACGAAGGAGGGTGAAAGAGAGCGAAACAAGACAAAGAAGGGTGAAAGAGAGCAAAACGAGACGAAGGAATGTGAAAGAGAGCGAAACGAGACGAAGGAGGGTGAAAGAGAGCGAAACGAGACGAAGGAGGGTGAAAGAGAGCGAAACGAGATGAAGAAGGGTGAAAGAGGGCGAAACGAGACGAAGGAGGGTTGAAGAGAGCGAAATGAGACGAAGGGGGGGTCAAAAATAGCGAAACGAGACGAAGGATGGTGAAAGAGAGCGAAACGAGACGAAGTAGGGTGAAAGAGAGCGAAGCGAGATGAAGGAGGGTGAAAGAGAGCTAACAGAGACGAAGGAGGGTGAAAGAGAGTGAAACGAGACGAAGGAAGGTGAACGTTAGCGAAACGATACAAAGGAGGGTGAAAGAGAGCGAAGCAAGATGAAGGAGGGTGAAAGAGAGCGAAACGAGATGAAGGAGGGTGAAAGAGAGCGAAACGAGACGAAGAAGGGTGAAAGAGAGTGAAACGAGGCGAAGGAAGGTGAAAGAGAGTAAAATGAGACAAAGGAGGGTGAAAGAGAGCGAAATGAGGCGAAGGAGTGTGAAAGAGAGCGAAACAAGACAAAGGAGGGACTAACAGAGCGAAACGAGATGAAGGAGGGTGAAAGAGGGCGAAACGAGACGAAGGAGGGTGGAAGAGAGTGAAACGAGATGAAGGAGGGTGAAAGAGAGGGAAACGCGATGAAGGAGTGTGAAAGAGAGCAAAACGAGAGGAAGGAGGGTGAAAGAGAGCGAAACGAGACGAAGGAGGGTGTAAGAGAGCGAAACGAGACGAAGGAGCGTGAAAGAGAGCTAGCCGAGACGAAGGAGGGTGAAAGCGAGCGACACGAGTAGAAGGAAGGTGAAAGAGAGCGAAATGAGACGAAGGAGGGTGAAAGAGAGCCAAACGAGACGAAGGAGGGTGAAAGAGAGCGAAACAAGACAAAGGAGGGTGAAAGAGAGCAAAACGAGACGAAGGAATGTGAAAGAGAGCGAAACGAGACGAAGGAGGATGAAAGAGAGCGAAACGAGACGAAGGAGGGTGAAAGAGAGCGAAACGAGATGAAGAAGGGTGAAAGAGGGCGAAACGAGACGAAGGAGGGTTGAAGAGAGCGAAACAAGACGAAGGGGGGGGGGTCAAAAAGAGCGAAACGAGATGAAGGAGGGTGAAAGAGAGCGAAACGAGACGTAGGAGGGTGAAAGAGAGTGAAGCAAGATGAAGGAGGGTGAAAGAGAGCGAAACGAGATGAAGGAGGGTGAAAGAGAGCGAAACGAGACGAAGAAGGGTGAAACAGAGTGATACGAGGCGAAGGAAGGTGAAAGAGAGTGAAACGAGACGAAGGAGGGTGAAAGAGAGCGAAATGAGACAAAGGAGGGTGAAGGAGAGCAAAACAAGACAAAAGAGGGTGAAAGAGAGCGAAATGAGGCGAAGGAGGGTGAAAGAGTGCGAAACGAGACGAAGGAGGGTCAAACAGAGCGAAACGAGATGAAGGAGGGTGAAAGAGGGCGAAACGAGATGAAGGAGGGTGGAAGAGAGCGAAACGAGATGAAGGAGGGTGAAAGAGAGCGAAACGAGACGAAGGAGTGTGAAAGAGAGCAAAACGAGATGAAGGAGGGTGAAAGAGAGCGAAACGAGACGAAGAACGGTGAAAGAGAGCGAAACGAGATGAAGGAGGGTGAAAGAGAGCGAAACGAGACGAAGGAGGGTGAAATAGAGCTAACCGAGAAGAAGGAGGGTGAAAGAGAGCTAAACGAGTAGAAGGAAGGTGAAAGAGAGCGAAACGAAACGAAGGAGGGTGAAAAAGAGCCAAACGAGACGAAGGAGGGTGAAAGAGAGCAGAACGAGATGAAGAAGCGTGAAAGAGGGCGAAACGAGACGGAGGAGGGTTGAAGAGAGCGAAACGAGAAGAAGGAGGGTCAAAGAGAGCGAAACGAGACGAAGGAGGGTGAAAGAGATCGAAACGAGACGAAGGAGGGTGAAAGAGATCGAAACGAGACGAAGGAGGGTGAAAGAGAGCGAAACGAGGAGAAGGAAGGTGAAAGAGAGCGAACCAAGACGAAGGTGGGTG
The DNA here is from genome assembly GCF_047496885.1 of Scyliorhinus torazame. Taxonomy (NCBI): domain Eukaryota; kingdom Metazoa; phylum Chordata; class Chondrichthyes; order Carcharhiniformes; family Scyliorhinidae; genus Scyliorhinus; species Scyliorhinus torazame. The sequence continues at coordinate 293,152 of NC_092721.1, forward strand.
AAAGAGGGCGAAATGAGACGATGGAGGGTGGAAGAGAGCGAAACGAGATGAAGCAGGCTGAAAGAGAGCGAAACGAAACGACGGAGGGTGAAAGAGTGCAAAACGAGATGAAGCAGGGTGAAAGAGAGCGAAACAAGATGAAGGAGGGTGAAAGAGAGCGAAACGAATCGAAGGAGGGAGAAAGAGAGTGAAACGAGGCGAAGGAAGGTGAAAGAGAGCGAAACAAGACAAAGGAGGGTGAAAGAGAGCGAAATGAGACAAAGGAAGGTGAAAGTTAGCGAAACGATACAAAGGAGGGTGAAAGAGAGCGAAGCAAGATGAAGGAGGGTGAAAGAGAGCGAAACGAGATGAAGGACGGTGAAAGAGAGCGAAACGAGACGAAGAAGGGTGAAAGAGAGTGAAACGAGGCGAAGGAAGGTGAAAGAGAGCGAAATGAGACAAAGGAGGGTGAAGGAGAGCAAAACAAGACGAAGGAGGGTGAAAGAGAGCGAAATGAGGCGAAGGAGGGTGAAAGAGTGCGAAACGAGACGAAGGAGGGTCAAACAGAGCGAAACGAGATGAAGGAGGGTGAAATTGGGCAAAACGAGATGAAGGAGGGTGGAAGAGAGCGAAACGAGATGAAGGAGGGTGAAAGAGAGCGAAACGAGACGAAGGAGTGTGAAAGAGAGCAAAACGAGACGAAGGAGGGTGAAAGAGAGCGAAACGAGACGAAGGAGGGTGAAAGAGAGCGAAACGAGATGAAGGAGGGTGTAAGAGAGCGAAACGAGACAAATGGCGTGAAAGAGAGCTAACCGAGACGAAGGAGGGTGAAAGAGAGCGACACGAGTAGAAGGAAGGTGAAAGAGAGCGAAACGAGACGAAGGAGGGTGAAAAAGAGCCAAACGAGACGAAGGAGGGTGAAAGAGAGTGAAACGAGATGAAGAAGCGTGAAAGAGGGCGAAACGAGACGGAGGACGGTTGAAGAGAGCGAAACGAGACGAAGGAGGGTGAAAGAGAGCGAAACGAGACGAAGGAGGGTGAAAGAGAGCTAACCGAGAGGAAGGAGGGTGAAAGAGTGCGAAACGAGTAGATGGAAGGTGAAAGAGAGCGAAACGAGACGAAGGAGAGTGAAAGAGAGCCAAACGAGATGAAGGAGGATGAAAGAGAGCGAAACAAGACAAAGGAGGGTGAAAGAGAGCGAAACGAGACGAAGGAGGGTGGAAGAGAGCGAAACGAGACGAAGGAGGGTGAAGGTGAGCGAAACGAGACAAAGGAGGGTGAAAGAGGGCGAAACGAGACGAAGGAGGGTGGAAGAGAGCAAAACGAGACGAAGGAGGGTGAAAGAGAGTGAAACGATACGAAGGAGGGTGAAAGAGAGCGAAACGAGACGAAAGAGGGTGAAAGAAAGCGAAACGGGACGAAGGAGGGTGAAAGAGATCGAAACGAGACGAAGGAGGGTAAAAGAGAGCGAAACGAGACGAAGGAGGGTGAAAGAGAGGAACCGAGACGAAGGAGGGTGAAAGAGAGCGAAACGAGTAGAAGGAAGGTGAAAGAAAGTGTAACGAGTTGAAGGAGGGTGAAAGAGAGCAAAATGAGACGAAGGAGGGTGAAAGAGAGTGAAACGAGACGAAGGAAGGTGAAAGAGAGCGAACCGAGACGAAGGATGGTGAAAGAGGGCGAAACGAGACGATGGAGTGTGGAAGAGAGCAAAACGAGGTGAAGGAGGCTGAAAGAGAGCGAAACGAGACGAAGGAGGGTGAAAGAGAGCGAAACGAGACGAAGGAGGGTGAAAGAGAGCGAAACAAGGCGAAGGAGGGTGAAAGAGAGCGAAACGAGACGAAGGAGGGTCAAACAGAGCGAAACGAGACGAAGGAGGGTGAAAGAGGACGAAACGAGACGAAGGAGGGTGGAAGAGAGCGAAACGAGATGAAGGAGGGTGAAAGAGAGCAAAACGAGACGAAGGAGGGTGAAAGAGAGCGAAACGAGACGAAGGAGGGTGAAAGAGAGCGAAACGAGATGAAGGAGGGTGAAAGAGAGCGAAACGAGACGAAGGAGGGTGAAAGAGAGCGAAACGAGACGAAGGAGGGTGAAAGAGAGCTAACCGAGACGAAGGAGGCTGAAAGAGAGCGAAACGAGACGAAGGAGGGTCAAAGAGAGTGAAACGAGACGAAGGAGGGTGAAAGAGAGCGAAACAAGGCGAAGGAGGGTGAAAGAGAGCGAAAGGAGACGAAGGAGGGTCAAACAGAGCGAAACGAGACGAAGGAGGGTGAAAGAGGACGAAACGAGACGAAGGAGGGTGAAAGAGAGCGAAGCAAGATGAAGGAGGGTGAAAGAGAGCGAAACGAGATGAAGGGCGGTGAAAGAGAGCGAAACGAGACGAAGAAGGGTGAAAGAGAGTGAAACGAGGCGAAGGAAGGTGAAAGAGAGCGAAATGAGACAAAGGAGGGTGAAGGAGAGCAAAACAAGACGAAGGAGGGTGAAAGAGAGCGAAATGAGGCGAAGGAGGGTGAAAGAGTGCGAAACGAGACGAAGGAGGGTCAAACAGAGCGAAACGAGATGAAGTAGGGTGAAATTGGGCAAAACGAGATGAAGGAGGGTGGAAGAGAGCGAAACGAGATGAAGGAGGGTGAAAGAGAGCGAAACGAGACGAAGGAGTGTGAAAGAGAGCAAAACGAGACGAAGGAGGGTGAAAGAGAGCGAGACGAGACGAAGGAGGGTGAAAGAGAGCGAAACGAGATGAAGGAGGGTGTAAGAGAGCGAAACGAGACAAATGGCGTGAAAGAGAGCTAACCGAGACGAAGGAGGGTGAAAGAGTGCGACACGAGTAGAAGGAAGGTGAAAGAGAGCGAAACGAGACGAAGGAGGGTGAAAAAGAGCCAAACGAGACGAAGGAGGGTGAAAGAGAGTGAAACGAGATGAAGAAGCGTGAAAGAGGGCGAAACGAGACGGAGGACGGTTGAAGAGAGCGAAACGAGACGAAGGAGGGTGAAAGAGAGCGAAACGAGTAGATGGAAGGTGAAAGAGAGCGAAACGAGACGAAGGAGAGTGAAAGGGAGCCAAACGAGACGAAGGAGGGTGAAAGAGAGCGAAACAAGACAAAGGAGGGTGAAAGAGAGCGAAACGAGACGAAGGAGGGTGGAAGAGAGCGAAACGAGACGAAGGAGGGTGAAGGAGAGCGAAACGAGACAAAGGAGGGTGAAAGAGGGCGAAACGAGACGAAGGAGGGTGGAAGAGAGCAAAACGAGACGAAGGAGGGTGAAAGAGAACGAAACGATACGAAGGAGGGTGAAAGAGAGCGAAACGAGACGAAGGAGGGTGAAAGAAAGCGAAACGAGACGAAGGAGGGTGAAAGAGATCGAAACGAGACGAAGGAGGGTAAAAGAGAGCGAAACGAGACGAAGGAGGGTGAAAGAGAGGAACCGAGACGAAGGAGGGTGAAAGAGAGCGAAACGAGTAGAAGGAAGGTGAAAGAGAGTGGAACGAGTTGAAGGAGGGTGAAAGAGAGCAAAATGAGACGAAGGAGGGTGAAAGAGAGTGAAACGAGACGAAGGAAGGTGAAAGAGAGCGAACCGAGACGAAGGATGGTGAAAGAGGGCGAAACGAGACGATGGAGTGTGGAAGAGAGCAAAACGAGGTGAAGGAGGCTGAAAGAGAGCGAAACGAGACGAAGGAGGGTGAAAGAGAGCGAAACGAGACGAAGGAGGGTGAAAGAGAGCGAAACAAGGCGAAGGAGGGTGAAAGAGAGCGAAACGAGACGAAGGAGGGTCAAACAGAGCGAAACGAGACGAAGGAGGGTGAAAGAGGACGAAACGAGACGAAGGAGGGTGGAAGAGAGCGAAACGAGATGAAGGAGGGTGAAAGAGAGCAAAACGAGACGAAGGAGGGTGAAAGAGAGCGAAACGAGACGAGGGAGGGTGAAAGAGAGCGAAACGAGATGAAGGAGGGTGAAAGAGAGCGAAACGAGACGAAGGAGGGTGAAAGAGAGCGAAACGAGACGAAGGAGGGTGAAAGAGAGCTAACCGAGACGAAGGAGGCTGAAAGAGAGCGAAACGAGACGAAGGAGGGTCAAAGAGAGTGAAACGAGACGAAGGAGGGTGAAAGAGAGCGAAACAAGGCGAAGGAGGGTGAAAGAGAGCGAAAGGAGACGAAGGAGGGTCAAACAGAGCGAAACGAGACGAAGGAGGGTGAAAGAGGACGAAACGAGACGAAGGAGGGTGAAAGAGAGCGAAACGAGACGAAGGAGGGTGAAAGAGAGACAAACGAGACGAAGGAGGGTGAAAGAGAGCGAAACAAGACAAAGAAGGGTGAAAGAGAGCAAAACGAGACGAAGGAGGGTGAAAGAGAGCGAAACGAGACAAAGGAGGGTGAAAGAGAGGAACCGAGACGAAGGAGGGTGAAAGAGAGCGAAACGAGTAGAAGGAAGGTGAAAGAGAGCTAACAGAGACGAAGGAGGGTGAAAGAGAGTGAAACGAGTAGATGGAAGGTGAAAGAGAGTGAAACGAGACGAAGGAGGGTGAAAGAGAGCGAAACGAGACGAAGGAGGGTGAAAGAGAGCGAAACAAGACAAAGGAGGGTGAAAGAGAGCGAAACGAGACGAAGGAAGGTGAAAGAGAGCGAAACGAGACGAAGGAGCGTGAAAGAGGGCGAAACGAGGAGAAGGAAGGTGAAAGAGAGCGAACCAAGACGAAGGAGGGTGAAAGAGAGCGAAACGAGACAAAGGAGGGTGAAAGAGAGGAACCGAGACGAAGGAGGGTGAAAGAGAGCGAAACGAGTAGAAGGAAGGTGAAAGAGAGTGGAACGAGTTGAAGGAGGGTGAAAGAGAGCGAAATGAGACGAAGGAGGGTGAAAGAGAGTGAAACGAGACGAAGGAAGGTGAAAGAGAGCGAACCGAGACGAAGGATGGTGAAAGAGGGCGAAACGAGACGATGGAGTGTGGAAGAGAGCAAAACGAGGTGAAGGAGGCTGAAAGAGAGCGAAACGAGACGAAGGAGGGTGAAAGAGAGCGAAACGAGACGAAGGAGGGTCAAACAGAGCGAAACAAGGCGAAGGAGGGTGAAACGAGACGAAGGAGGGTCAAACAGAGCGAAACGAGACGAAGGAGGGTGAAAGAGGACGAAACGAGACGAAGGAGGGTGGAAGAGAGCGAAACGAGATGAAGGAGGGTGAAAGAGAGCAAAACGAGACGAAGGAGGGTGAAAGAGAGCGAAACGAGACGAAGGAGGGTGAAAGAGAGCGAAACGAGATGAAGGAGGGTGAAAGAGAGCGAAACGAGACGAAGGAGGGTGAAAGAGAGCTAACCGAGGCGAAGGAGGCTGAAAGAGAGCGACACGAATAGAAGGAAGGTGAAAGAGAGCGAAACGAGACGAAGGAGGGTGAAAAAGAGCCAAACGAGATGAAGGAGGGTGAAAGAGAGCGAAACGAGATGAAGAAGCGTGAAAGAGGGCGAAACGAGACGGAGGAGGGTTGAAGAGAGCGAAACGAGACGAAGGAGGGTGAAAGAGAGCGAAACGAGACGAAGGAGTGTGAAAGAGAGCAAACCGAGAGGAAGGAGGGTGAAAGAGAGCGAAACGAGTAGATGGAAGGTGAAAGAGAGCGAAACGAGACGAAGAAGGGTGAAACAGAGTGATACGAGGCGAAGGAAGGTGAAAGAGAGTGAAACGAGACGAAGGAGGGTGAAAGAGAGCGAAATGAGACAAAGGAGGGTGAAGGAGAGCAAAACAAGACAAAAGAGGGTGAAAGAGAGCGAAATGAGGCGAAGGAGGGTGAAAGAGTGCGAAACGAGACGAAGGAGGGTCAAACAGAGCGAAACGAGATGAAGGAGGGTGAAAGAGGGCGAAACGAGATGAAGGAGGGTGGAAGAGAGCGAAACGAGATGAAGGAGGGTGAAAGAGAGCGAAACGAGACGAAGGAGTGTGAAAGAGAGCAAAACGAGATGAAGGAGGGTGAAAGAGAGCGAAACGAGACGAAGAACGGTGAAAGAGAGCGAAACGAGATGAAGGAGGGTGAAAGAGAGCGAAACGAGACGAAGGAGGGTGAAATAGAGCTAACCGAGAAGAAGGAGGGTGAAAGAGAGCTAAACGAGTAGAAGGAAGGTGAAAGAGAGCGAAACGAAACGAAGGAGGGTGAAAAAGAGCCAAACGAGACGAAGGAGGGTGAAAGAGAGCAGAACGAGATGAAGAAGCGTGAAAGAGGGCGAAACGAGACGGAGGAGGGTTGAAGAGAGCGAAACGAGAAGAAGGAGGGTCAAAGAGAGCGAAACGAGACGAAGGAGGGTGAAAGAGATCGAAACGAGACGAAGGAGGGTGAAAGAGATCGAAACGAGACGAAGGAGGGTGAAAGAGAGCGAAACGAGGAGAAGGAAGGTGAAAGAGAGCGAACCAAGACGAAGGTGGGTGAAAGAGGGCGAAATGAGACGATGGAGGGTGGAAGAGAGCGAAACGAGATGAAGCAGGCTGAAAGAGAGCGAAACGAGACGACGGAGGGTGAAAGAGTGCAAAACGAGATGAAGGAGGGTGAAAGAGAGCGAAACGAGATGAAGCAGGGTGAAAGAGAGCGAAACAAGATGAAGGAGGGTGAAAGAGAGCGAAACGAATCGAAGGAGGGAGAAAGAGAGTGAAACGAGGCGAAGGAAGGTGAAAGAGAGCGAAACAAGACAAAGGAGGGTGAAAGAGAGCGAAATGAGACAAAGGAAGGTAAAAGTTAGCGAAACGATACAAAGGAGGGTGAAAGAGAGCGAAGCAAGATGAAGGAGGGTGAAAGAGAGCGAAACGAGATGAAGGACGGTGAAAGAGAGCGAAACGAGACGAAGAAGGGTGAAAGAGAGTGAAACGAGGCGAAGGAAGGTGAAAGAGAGCGAAATGAGACAAAGGAGGGTGAAGGAGAGCAAAACAAGACGAAGGAGGGTGAAAGAGAGCGAAATGAGGCGAAGGAGGGTGAAAGAGTGCGAAACGAGACGAAGGAGGGTCAAACAGAGCGAAACGAGATGAAGGAGGGTGAAATTGGGCAAAACGAGATGAAGGAGGGTGGAAGAGAGCGAAACGAGATGAAGGAGGGTGAAAGAGAGCGAAACGAGAAGAAGGAGTGTGAAAGAGAGCAAAACGAGACGAAGGAGGGTAAAAGAGAGCGAAACGAGACGAAGGAGGGTGAAAGAGAGCGAAACGAGATGAAGGAGGGTGTAAGAGAGCGAAACGAGACAAATGGCGTGAAAGAGAGCTAACCGAGACGAAGGAGGGTGAAAGAGAGCGACACGAGTAGAAGGAAGGTGAAAGAGAGCGAAACGAGACGAAGGAGGGTGAAAAAGAGCCAAACGAGACGAAGGAGGGTGAAAGAGAGTGAAACGAGATGAAGAAGCGTGAAAGAGGGCGAAACGAGACGGAGGACGGTTGAAGAGAGCGAAACGAGACGAAGGAGGGTGAAAGAGAGCGAAACGAGACGAAGGAGGGTGAAAGAGAGCTAACCGAGAGGAAGGAGGGTGAAAGAGTGCGAAACGAGTAGATGGAAGGTGAAAGAGAGCGAAACGAGACGAAGGAGAGTGAAAGAGAGCCAAACGAGATGAAGGAGGGTGAAAGAGAGCGAAACAAGACAAAGGAGGGTGAAAGAGAGCGAAACGAGACGAAGGAGGGTGGAAGAGAGCGAAACGAGACGAAGGAGGGTGAAGGTGAGCGAAACGAGACAAAGGAGGGTGAAAGAGGGCGAAACGAGACGAATGAGGGTGGAAGAGAGCAAAACGAGACGAAGGAGGGTGAAAGAGAGCGAAACGATACGAAGGAGGGTGAAAGAGAGCGAAACGAGACGAAGGAGGGTGAAAGAAAGCGAAACGGGACGAAGGAGGGTGAAAGAGATCGAAACGAGACGAAGGAGGGTAAAAGAGAGCGAAACGAGACGAAGGAGGGTGAAAGCGAGGAACCGAGACGAAGGAGGGTGAAAGAGAGCGAAACGAGTAGAAGGAAGGTGAAAGAAAGTGTAACGAGTTGAAGGAGGGTGAAAGAGAGCAAAATGAGACGAAGGAGGGTGAAAGAGAGTGAAACGAGACGAAGGAAGGTGAAAGAGAGCGAACCGAGACGAAGGATGGTGAAAGAGGGCGAAACGAGACGATGGAGTGTGGAAGAGAGCAAAACGAGGTGAAGGAGGCTGAAAGAGAGCGAAACGAGACGAAGGAGGGTGAAAGAGAGCGAAACGAGACGAAGGAGGGTGAAAGAGAGCGAAACAAGGCGAAGGAGGGTGAAAGAGAGCGAAACGAGACGAAGGAGGGTCAAACAGAGCGAAACGAGACGAAGGAGGGTGAAAGAGGACGAAACGAGACGAAGGAGGGTGGAAGAGAGCGAAACGAGATGAAGGAGGGTGAAAGAGAGCGAAACGAGACGAAGGAGGGTGAAAGAGAGCGAAACGAGACGAAGGAGGGTGAAAGAGAGCGAAACGAGATGAAGGAGGGTGAAAGAGAGCGAAACGAGACGAAGGAGGGTGAAAGAGAGCGAAACGAGACGAAGGAGGGTGAAAGAGAGCTAACCGAGACGAAGGAGGCTGAAAGAGAGCGAAACGAGACGAAGGAGGGTCAAAGAGAGTGAAACGAGACGAAGGAGGGTGAAAGAGAGCGAAACAAGGCGAAGGAGGGTGAAAGAGAGCGAAAGGAGACGAAGGAGGGTCAAACAGAGCGAAACGAGACGAAGGAGGGTGAAAGAGGACGAAACGAGACGAAGGAGGGTGAAAGAGAGCGAAGCAAGATGAAGGAGGGTGAAAGAGAGCGAAACGAGATGAAGGACGGTGAAAGAGAGCGAAACGAGACGAAGAAGGGTGAAAGAGAGTGAAACGAGGCGAAGGAAGGTGAAAGAGAGCGAAATGAGACAAAGGAGGGTGAAGGAGAGCAAAACAAGACGAAGGAGGGTGAAAGAGAGCGAAATGAGGCGAAGGAGGGTGAAAGAGTGCGAAACGAGACGAAGGAGGGTCAAACAGAGCGAAACGAGATGAAGTAGGGTGAAATTGGGCAAAACGAGATGAAGGAGGGTGGAAGAGAGCGAAACGAGATGAAGGAGGGTGAAAGAGAGCGAAACGAGACGAAGGAGTGTGAAAGAGAGCAAAACGAGACGAAGGAGGGTGAAAGAGAGCGAGACGAGACGAAGGAGGGTGAAAGAGAGCGAAACGAGATGAAGGAGGGTGTAAGAGAGCGAAACGAGACAAATGGCGTGAAAGAGAGCTAACCGAGACGAAGGAGGGTGAAAGAGAGCGACACGAGTAGAAGGAAGGTGAAAGAGAGCGAAACGAGACGAAGGAGGGTGAAAAAGAGCCAAACGAGACGAAGGAGGGTGAAAGAGAGTGAAACGAGATGAAGAAGCGTGAAAGAGGGCGAAACGAGACGGAGGACGGTTGAAGAGAGCGAAACGAGACGAAGGAGGGTGAAAGAGAGCGAAACGAGTAGATGGAAGGTGAAAGAGAGCGAAACGAGACGAAGGAGAGTGAAAGGGAGCCAAACGAGACGAAGGAGGGTGAAAGAGAGCGAAACAAGACAAAGGAGGGTGAAAGAGAGCGAAACGAGACGAAGGAGGGTGGAAGAGAGCGAAACGAGACGAAGGAGGGTGAAGGAGAGCGAAACGAGACAAAGGAGGGTGAAAGAGGGCGAAACGAGACGAAGGAGGGTGGAAGAGAGCAAAACGAGACGAAGGAGGGTGAAAGAGAACGAAACGATACGAAGGAGGGTGAAAGAGAGCGAAACGAGACGAAGGAGGGTGAAAGAAAGCGAAACGAGACGAAGGAGGGTGAAAGAGATCGAAACGAGACGAAGGAGGGTAAAAGAGAGCGAAACGAGACGAAGGAGGGTGAAAGAGAGGAACCGAGACGAAGGAGGGTGAAAGAGAGCGAAACGAGTAGAAGGAAGGTGAAAGAGAGTGGAACGAGTTGAAGGAGGGTGAAAGAGAGCAAAATGAGACGAAGGAGGGTGAAAGAGAGTGAAACGAGACGAAGGAAGGTGAAAGAGAGCGAACCGAGACGAAGGATGGTGAAAGAGGGCGAAACGAGACGATGGAGTGTGGAAGAGAGCAAAACGAGGTGAAGGAGGCTGAAAGAGAGCGAAACGAGACGAAGGAGGGTGAAAGAGAGCGAAACGAGACGAAGGAGGGTGAAAGAGAGCGAAACAAGGCGAAGGAGGGTGAAAGAGAGCGAAACGAGACGAAGGAGGGTCAAACAGAGCGAAACGAGACGAAGGAGGGTGAAAGAGGACGAAACGAGACGAAGGAGGGTGGAAGAGAGCGAAACGAGATGAAGGAGGGTGAAAGAGAGCAAAACGAGACGAAGGAGGGTGAAAGAGAGCGAAACGAGACGAGGGAGGGTGAAAGAGAGCGAAACGAGATGAAGGAGGGTGAAAGAGAGCGAAACGAGACGAAGGAGGGTGAAAGAGAGCGAAACGAGACGAAGGAGGGTGAAAGAGAGCTAACCGAGACGAAGGAGGCTGAAAGAGAGCGAAACGAGACGAAGGAGGGTCAAAGAGAGTGAAACGAGACGAAGGAGGGTGAAAGAGAGCGAAACAAGGCGAAGGAGGGTGAAAGAGAGCGAAAGGAGACGAAGGAGGGTCAAACAGAGCGAAACGAGACGAAGGAGGGTGAAAGAGGACGAAACGAGACGAAGGAGGGTGAAAGAGAGCGAAACGAGACGAAGGAGGGTGAAAGAGAGACAAACGAGACGAAGGAGGGTGAAAGAGAGCGAAACAAGACAAAGAAGGGTGAAAGAGAGCAAAACGAGACGAAGGAGGGTGAAAGAGAGCGAAACGAGACAAAGGAGGGTGAAAGAGAGGAACCGAGACGAAGGAGGGTGAAAGAGAGCGAAACGAGTAGAAGGAAGGTGAAAGAGAGCTAACAGAGACGAAGGAGGGTGAAAGAGAGTGAAACGAGTAGATGGAAGGTGAAAGAGAGTGAAACGAGACGAAGGAGGGTGAAAGAGAGCGAAACGAGACGAAGGAGGGTGAAAGAGAGCGAAACAAGACAAAGGTGGGTGAAAGAGAGCGAAACGAGACGAAGGAAGGTGAAAGAGAGCGAAACGAGACGAAGGAGCGTGAAAGAGGGCGAAACGAGGAGAAGGAAGGTGAAAGAGAGCGAACCAAGACGAAGGAGGGTGAAAGAGGGCGAAATGAGACGATGGAGGGTGGAGGAGAGCGAATCGAGATGAAGCAGGCTGAAAGAGAGCGAAACGAGACGAAGGAGGGTGAAAGAGAGCGAAACGAGATGAAGGAGGGTGAAAGAGAGCACAACGAGACGAAGGAGTGTGAAAGAGATCGAAACGAGACGAAGGAGGGTGAAAGAGAGCGAAACGAGACAAAGGAGGGTGAAAGAGAGGAACCGAGACGAAGGAGGGTGAAAGAGAGCGAAACGAGTAGAAGGAAGGTGAAAGAGAGTGGAACGAGTTGAAGGAGGGTGAAAGAGAGCGAAATGAGACGAAGGAGGGTGAAAGAGAGTGAAACGAGACGAAGGAAGGTGAAAGAGAGCGAACCGAGACGAAGGATGGTGAAAGAGGGCGAAACGAGACGATGGAGTGTGGAAGAGAGCAAAACGAGGTGAAGGAGGCTGAAAGAGAGCGAAACGAGACGAAGGAGGGTGAAAGAGAGCGAAACGAGACGAAGGAGGGTCAAACAGAGCGAAACAAGGCGAAGGAGGGTGAAACGAGACGAAGGAGGGTCAAACAGAGCGAAACGAGACGAAGGAGGGTGAAAGAGGACGAAACGAGACGAAGGAGGGTGGAAGAGAGCGAAACGAGATGAAGGAGGGTGAAAGAGAGCAAAACGAGACGAAGGAGGGTGAAAGAGAGCGAAACGAGACGAAGGAGGGTGAAAGAGAGCGAAACGAGATGAAGGAGGGTGAAAGAGAGCGAAACGAGACGAAGGAGGGTTAAAGAGAGCGAAACGAGACGAAGGAGGGTGAAAGAGAGCTAACCGAGGCGAAGGAGGCTGAAAGAGAGCGACACGAATAGAAGGAAGGTGAAAGAGAGCGAAACGAGACGAAGGAGGGTGAAAAAGAGCCAAACGAGATGAAGGAGGGTGAAAGAGAGCGAAACGAGATGAAGAAGCGTGAAAGAGGGCGAAACGAGACGGAGGAGGGTTGAAGAGAGCGAAACGAGACGAAGGAGGGTGAAAGAGAGCGAAACGAGACGAAGGAGGGTGAAAGAGAGCAAACCGAGAGGAAGGAGGGTGAAAGAGAGCGAAACGAGTAGATGGAAGGTGAAAGAGAGCGAAACGAGACGAAGGAGAGTGAAAGAGAGCCAAACGAGACGAAGGAGGGTGAAAGAGAGCGAAACAAGACAAAGGCGGGTGAAAGAGAGCGAAACGAGACGAAGGAGGGTGGATGAGAGCGAAACGAGACAAAGGAGGGTGAAGGAGAGCGAAACGAGACAAAGGAGGGTGAAAGAGGGCGAAACGAGACGAAGGAGGGTGGATGAGAGCGAAACGAGACGAAGGAGGGTGAAAGAGAGCGAAACGAGACGAAGGAGGGTGAAAGAGAGCGAAACGAGACGAAGGAGGGTGAAAGAAAGCGAAACGAGACGAAGGAGGGTGAAAGAGATCGAAACGAGACGAAGGAGGGTGAAAGAGAGCGAAACGAGACGAAGGAGGGTGAAAGAGAGGAACCGAGACGAAGGAGGGTGAAAGAGAGCGAAACGAGTAGAAGGAAGGTGAAAGAGAGTGGAACGAGTTGAAGGAGGGTGAAAGAGAGCAAAATGAGACGAAGGAGGGTGAAAGAGAGTGAAACGAGACGAAGGAAGGTGAAAGAGAGCGAACCGAGACGAAGGATGGTGAAAGAGGGCGAAACGAGACGATGGAGTGTGGAAGAGAGCAAAACGAGGTGAAGGAGGCTGAAAGAGAGCGAAACGAGACGAAGGAGGGTGAAAGAGAGCGAAACGAGACGAAGGAGGGTGAAAGAGAGCGAAACAAGGCGAAGGAGGGTGAAAGAGAGCGAAACGAGACGAAGGAGGGTCAAACAGAGCGAAACGAGACGAAGGAGTGTGAAAGAGGACGAAACGAGACGAAGGAGGGTGGAAGAGAGCGAAACGAGATGAAGGAGGGTGAAAGAGAGCAAAACGAGACGAAGGAGGGTGAAAGAGAGCGAAACGAGACGAAGGAGGGTGAAAAAGAGCCAAACGAGATGAAGGAGGGTGAAAGAGAGCGAAACGAGATGAAGAAGCGTGAAAGAGGGCGAAACGAGACGGAGGAGGGTTGAAGAGAGCGAAACGAGATGAAGGAGGGTGAAAGAGAGCGAAACGAGACGAAGGAGGGAGAAAGAGAGCGAAACGAGACGAAGGAGGGTGAAAGAGAGCTAACCGAGACGAAGGAGGCTGAAAGAGAGCGAAACGAGACGAAGGAGGGTCAAAGAGAGCGAAACGAGACGAAGGAGGGTGAAAGAGAGCGAAACAAGGCGAAGGAGGGTGAAAGAGAGCGAAACGAGACGAAGGGGGGTCAAACAGAGCGAAACGAGACGAAGGAGGGTGAAAGAGGACGAAACGAGACGAAGGAGGGTGAAAGAGAGCGAAACGAGACGAAGGAGGGTGAAAGAGAGACAAACGTGACGATGGAGGGTGAAAGAGAGCGAAACAAGACAAAGAAGGGTGAAAGAGAGCAAAACGAGACGAAGGTATGTGAAAGAGAGCGAAACGAGACGAAGGAGGGTGAAAGAGAGCGAAACGAGACGAAGGCGGGTGAAAGAGAGCGAAACGAGATGAAGAAGGGTGAAAGAGGGCGAAACGAGACGAAGGAGGGTTGAAGAGAGCGAAACGAGAGGAAGAGGGGGTCAAAAATAGCGAAACGAGACGAAGGATGGTGAAAGAGAGCGAAACGAGACGAAGTAGGGTGAAAGAGAGCGAAACGAGACGAAGGAGTGTGAAAGAGAGCTAACAGAGACGAAGGAGGGTGAAAGAGAGCGAAACGAGTAGATGGAAGGTGAAAGAGAGTGAAACGAGACGAAGGAGGGTGAAAGAGAGCGAAACAAGAGAAAGGAGGGTGAAAGGGAGCAAAACGAGACGAAGGAAGGTGAAAGAGAGCGAAACGAGACGAAGGAGGGTGAAAGAGGGCGAAACGAGGGGAAGGAAGGTGAAAGAGAGCGAACCAAGACGAAGGAGGGTGAAAGAGGGCGAAATGAGACGATGGAGGGTGGAGGAGAGCGAATCGAGATGAAGCAGGCTGAAAGAGAGCGAAACGAGACGAAGGAGGGTGAAAGAGAGCGAAACGAGACGAAGGAGGGTGAAAGAGAGCACAACGAGACGAAGGAGTGTGAAAGAGATCGAAACGAGACGAAGGAGGGTGAAAGAGAGCGAAACGAGACGAAGGAGGGTGAAAGAGAGGAACCGAGACGAAGGAGGGTGAAAGAGAGCGAAACGAGTAGAAGGAAGGTGAAAGAGAGTGGAACGAGTTGAAGGAGGGTGAAAGAGAGCGAAATGAGACGAAGGAGGGTGAAAGAGAGTGAAACGAGACGAAGGAAGGTGAAAGAGAGCGAACCGAGACGAAGGATGGGGAAAGAGGGCGAAACGAGACGATGGAGTGTGGAAGAGGGCAAAACGAGGTGAAGGAGGCTGAAAGAGAGCGAAACGAGACGAAGGAGGGTGAAAGAGAGCGAAACGAGACGAAGGAGGGTGAATGAGAGCGAAACAAGGCGAAGGAGGGTGAAAGAGAGCGAAACGAGACGAAGGAGGGTCAAACAGAGCGAAACGAGACGAAGGAGGGTGAAAGAGGACGAAACGAGACGAAGGAGGGTGGAAGAGAGCGAAACGAGATGAAGGAGGGTGAAAGAGAGCAAAACGAGTAGAAGGAAGGTGAAAGAGAGTGGAACGAGTTGAAGGAGGGTGAAAGAGAGCAAAATGAGACGAAGGAGGGTGAAAGAGAGCGAAACGAGACGAAGGAGGGTGAATGAGAGCGAAACAAGGCGAAGGAGGGTGAAAGAGCGAAACGAGACGAAGGAGGGTCAAACAGAGCGAAACGAGACGAAGGAGGGTGAAAGAGGACGAAACGAGACGAAGGAGGGTGGAAGAGAGCGAAACGAGACGAAGGAGGGTGAAAGAGAGCGAAACGAGTAGAAGGAAGGTGAAAGAGAGTGGAACGAGTTGAAGGAGGGTGAAAGAGAGCGAAATGAGACGAAGGAGGGTGAAAGAGAGTGAAACGAGACGAAGGAAGGTGAAAGAGTGCGAACCGAGACGAAGGATGGTGAAAGAGGGCGAAACGAGACGATGGAGTGTGGAAGAGAGCAAAACGAGGTGAAGGAGGCTGAAAGAGAGCGAAACGAGACGAAGGAGGGTGAAAGAGAGCGAAACGAGACGAAGGAGGGTCAAACAGAGCAAAACAAGGCGAAGGAGGGTGAAAGAGAGCGAAACGAGACGAAGGAGGGTCAAACAGAGCGAAACGAGACGAAGGAGGGTGAAAGAGGACGAAACGAGACGAAGGAGGGTGGAAGAGAGCAAAACGAGATGAAGGAGGGTGAAAGAGAGCAAAACGAGACGAAGGAGGGTGAAAGAGAGCGAAACGAGACGAAGGAGGGTGAAAGAGAGCGAAACGAGATGAAGGAGGGTGAAAGAGAGCGAAACGAGACGAAGGAGGGTTAAAGAGAGAGAAACGAGACGAAGGAGGGTGAAAGAGAGCTAACCGAGGCGAAGGAGGCTGAAAGAGAGCGACACGAATAGAAGGAAGGTGAAAGAGAGCGAAACGAGACGAAGGAGGGTGAAAAAGAGCCAAACGAGATGAAGGAGGGTGAAAGAGAGCGAAACGAGATGAAGAAGCGTGAAAGAGGGCGAAACGAGACGGAGGAGGGTTGAAGAGAGCGAAACGAGACGAAGTTGGGTGAAAGAGAGCGAAACGAGACGAAGGAGGGTGAAAGAGAGCAAACCGAGAGGAAGGAGGGTGAAAGAGAGCGAAACGAGTAGATGGAAGGTGAAAGAGAGCGAAACGAGACGAAGGAGAGTGAAAGAGAGCCAAACGAGACGAAGGAGGGTGAAAGAGAGCGAAACAAGACAAAGGCGGGTGAAAGAGAGCGAAACGAGACGAAGGAGGGTGGATGAGAGCGAAACGAGACAAAGGAGGGTGAAGGAGAGCGAAACGAGACAACGGAGGGTGAAAGAGGGCGAAACGAGACGAAGGAGGGTGGATGAGAGCGAAACGAGACGAAGGAGGGTGAAAGAGAGCGAAACGAGACGAAGGAGGGTGAAAGAGAGCGAAACGAGACGAAGGAGGGTGAAAGAAAGCGAAACGAGACGAAGGAGGGTGAAAGAGATCGAAACGAGACGAAGGAGGGTGAAAGAGAGCGAAACGAGACGAAGGAGGGTGAAAGAGAGGAACCGAGACGAAGGAGGGTGAAAGAGAGCGAAACGAGTAGAAGGAAGGTGAAAGAGAGTGGAACGAGTTGAAGGAGGGTGAAAGAGAGCAAAATGAGACGAAGGAGGGTGAAAGAGAGTGAAACGAGACGAAGGAAGGTGAAAGAGAGCGAACCGAGACGAAGGATGGTGAAAGAGGGCGAAACGAGACGATGGAGTGTGGAAGAGAGCAAAACGAGGTGAAGGAGGCTGAAAGAGAGCGAAACGAGACGAAGGAGGGTGAAAGAGAGCGAAACGAGACGAAGGAGGGTGAATGAGAGCGAAACAAGGCGAAGGAGGGTGCAAGAGAGCGAAACGAGACGAAGGAGGGTCAAACAGAGCGAAACGAGACGAAGGAGGGTGAAAGAGGACGAAACGAGACGAAGGAGGGTGGAAGAGAGCGAAACGAGATGAAGGAGGGTGAAAGAGAGCAAAACGAGTAGAAGGAAGGTGAAAGAGAGTGGAACGAGTTGAAGGAGGGTGAAAGAGAGCAAAATGAGACGAAGGAGGGTGAAAGAGAGCGAAACGAGACGAAGGAGGGTGAATGAGAGCGAAACAAGGCGAAGGAGGGTGAAAGAGCGAAACGAGACGAAGGAGGGTCAAACAGAGCGAAACGAGACGAAGGAGGGTGAAAGAGGACGAAACGAGACGAAGGAGGGTGGAAGAGAGCGAAACGAGACGAAGGAGGGTGAAAGAGAGCGAAACGAGTAGAAGGAAGGTGAAAGAGAGTGGAACGAGTTGAAGGAGGGTGAAAGAGAGCGAAATGAGACGAAGGAGGGTGAAAGAGAGTGAAACGAGACGAAGGAAGGTGAAAGAGTGCGAACCGAGACGAAGGATGGTGAAAGAGGGCGAAACGAGACGATGGAGTGTGGAAGAGAGCAAAACGAGGTGAAGGAGGCTGAAAGAGAGCGAAACGAGACGAAGGAGGGTGAAAGAGAGCGAAACGAGACGAAGGAGGGTCAAACAGAGCAAAACAAGGCGAAGGAGGGTGAAAGAGAGCGAAACGAGACGAAGGAGGGTCAAACAGAGCGAAACGAGACGAAGGAGGGTGAAAGAGGACGAAACGAGACGAAGGAGGGTGGAAGAGAGCAAAACGAGATGAAGGAGGGTGAAAGAGAGCAAAACGAGACGAAGGAGGGTGAAAGAGAGCGAAACGAGACGAAGGAGGGTGAAAGAGAGCGAAACGAGATGAAGGAGGGTGAAAGAGAGCGAAACGAGACGAAGGAGGGTTAAAGAGAGAGAAACGAGACGAAGGAGGGTGAAAGAGAGCTAACCGAGGCGAAGGAGGCTGAAAGAGAGCGACACGAATAGAAGGAAGGTGAAAGAGAGCGAAACGAGACGAAGGAGGGTGAAAGAGAGGAACCGAGACGAAGGAGGGTGAAAGAGAGCGAAACGAGTAGAAGGAAGGTGAAAGAGAGTGGAACGAGTTGAAGGAGGGTGAAAGAGAGCGAAATGAGACGAAGGAGGGTGAAAGAGAGTGAAACGAGACGAAGGAAGGTGAAAGAGAGCGAACCGAGACGAAGGATGGTGAAAGAGGGCGAAACGAGACGATGGAGTGTGGAAGAGAGCAAAACGAGGTGAAGGAGGCTGAAAGAGAGCGAAACGAGACGAAGGAGGGTGAAAGAGAGCGAAACGAGACGAAGGAGGGTGAAAGAGAGCGAAACAAGGCGAAGGAGGGTGAAAGAGAGCGAAACGAGACGAAGGAGGGTCAAACAGAGCGAAACGAGACGAAGGAGGGTGAAAGAGGACGAACCGAGACGAAGGAGGGTGGAAGAGAGCGAAACGAGATGAAGGAGGGTGAAAGAGAGCAAAACGAGACGAAGGAGGGTGAAAGAGAGCGAAACGAGACGAAGGAGGGTGAAAAAGAGCCAAACGAGATGAAGGAGGGTGAAAGAGAGCGAAACGAGATGAAGAAGCGTGAAAGAGGGCGAAACGAGACGGAGGAGGGTTGAAGAGAGCGAAACGAGACGAAGTTGGGTGAAAGAGAGCGAAACGAGACGAAGGAGGGTGAAAGAGAGCAAACCGAGAGGAAGGAGGGTGAAAGAGAGCGAAACGAGTAGATGGAAGGTGAAAGAGAGCGAAACGAGACGAAGGAGAGTGAAAGAGAGCCAAACGAGACGAAGGAGGGTGAAAGAGAGCGAAACAAGACAAAGGCGGGTGAAAGAGAGCGAAACGAGACGAAGGAGGGTGGATGAGAGCGAAACGAGACAAAGGAGGGTGAAGGAGAGCGAAACGAGACAAAGGAGGGTGAAAGAGGGCGAAACGAGACGAAGGAGGGTGGATGAGAGCGAAACGAGACGAAGGAGGGTGAAAGAGAGCGAAACGAGACGAAGGAGGGTGAAAGAGAGCGAAACGAGACGAAGGAGGGTGAAAGAAAGCGAAACGAGACGAAGGAGGGTGAAAGAGATCGAAACGAGACGAAGGAGGGTGAAAGAGAGCGAAACGAGACGAAGGAGGGTGAAAGAGAGGAACCGAGACGAAGGAGGGTGAAAGAGAGCGAAACGAGTAGAAGGAAGGTGAAAGAGAGTGGAACGAGTTGAAGGAGGGTGAAAGAGAGCAAAATGAGACGAAGGAGGGTGAAAGAGAGTGAAACGAGACGAAGGAAGGTGAAAGAGAGCGAACCGAGACGAAGGATGGTGAAAGAGGGCGAAACGAGACGATGGAGTGTGGAAGAGAGCAAAACGAGGTGAAGGAGGCTGAAAGAGAGCAAAACGAGACGAAGGAGGGTGAAAGAGAGCGAAACGAGACGAAGGAGGGTGAAAGAGAGCGAAACAAGGCGAAGGAGGGTGAAAGAGAGCGAAACGAGACGAAGGAGGGTCAAACAGAGCGAAAAGAGACGAAGGAGTGTGAAAGAGGACGAAACGAGACGAAGGAGGGTGGAAGAGAGCGAAACGAGATGAAGGAGGGTGAAAGAGAGCAAAACGAGACGAAGGAGGGTGAAAGAGAGCGAAACGAGACGAAGGAGGGTGAAAGAGAGCGAAACGAGATGAAGGAGGGTGAAAGAGAGCGAAACGAGACGAAGGAGGGTGAAAGAGAGCGAAACGAGACGAAGGAGGGTGAAAGAGAGCTAACCGAGACGAAGGAGGCTGAAAGAGAGCGAAACGAGACGAAGGAGGGTCAAAGAGAGCGAAACGAGACGAAGGAGGGTGAAAGAGAGCGAAACAAGGCGAAGGAGGGTGAAAGAGAGCGAAACGAGACGAAGGAGGGTCAAACAGAGCGAAACGAGACGAAGGAGGGTGAAAGAGGACGAAACGAGACGAAGGAGGGTGAAAGAGAGCGAAACGAGACGAAGGAGGGTGAAAGAGAGACAAACGAGACGAAGGAGGGTGAAAGAGAGCGAAACAAGACAAAGAAGGGTGAAAGAGAGCAAAACGAGACGAAGGAATGTGAAAGAGAGCGAAACGAGACGAAGGAGGGTGAAAGAGAGCGAAACGAGACGAAGGCGGGTGAAAGAGTGCGAAACGAGATGAAGAAGGGTGAAAGAGGGCGAAACGAGACGAAGGAGGGTTGAAGAGAGCGAAACGAGAGGAAGAGGGGGTCAAAAATAGCGAAACAAGACGAAGGATGGTGAAAGAGAGCGAAACGAGACGAAGTAGGGTGAAAGAGAGCGAAACGAGACGAAGGAGGGTGAAAGAGAGCTAACAGAGACGAAGGAGGGTGAAAGAGAGCGAAACGAGTAGATGGAAGGTGAAAGAGAGTGAAACGAGACGAAGGAGGGTGAAAGAGAGCGAAACAAGACAAAGCAGGGTGAAAGGGAGCAAAACGATACGAAGGAAGGTGAAAGAGAGCGAAACGAGACGAAGGAGGGTGAAAGAGGGCGAAACGAGGAGAAGGAAGGTGAAAGAGAGCGAACCAAGACGAAGGAGGGTGAAAGAGGGCGAAATGAGACGATGGAGGGTGGAGGAGAGCGAATCGAGATGAAGCAGGCTGAAAGAGAGCGAAACGAGACGAAGGAGGGTGAAAGAGAGCGAAACGAGAGGAAGGAGGGTGAAAGAGAGCACAACGAGACGAAGGAGTGTGAAAGAGATCGAAACGAGACGAAGGAGGGTGAAAGAGAGCGAAACGAGACGAAGGAGGGTGAAAGAGAGGAACCGAGACGAAGGAGGGTGAAAGAGAGCGAAACGAGTAGAAGGAAGGTGAAAGAGAGTGGAACGAGTTGAAGGAGGGTGAAAGAGAGCAAAATGAGACGAAGGAGGGTGAAAGAGAGTGAAACGAGACGAAGGAAGGTGAAAGAGAGCGAACCGAGACGAAGGATGGTGAAAGAGGGCGAAACGAGACGATGGAGTGTGGAAGAGAGCAAAACGAGGTGAAGGAGGCTGAAAGAGAGCGAAACGAGACGAAGGAGGGTGAAAGAGAGCGAAACGAGACGAAGGAGGGTGAATGAGAGCGAAACAAGGTGAAGGAGGGTGAAAGAGAGCGAAACGAGACGAAGGAGGGTCAAACAGAGCGAAACGAGACGAAGGAGGGTGAAAGAGGACGAAACGAGACGAAGGAGGGTGGAAGAGAGCGAAACGAGATGAAGGAGGGTGAAAGAGAGCAAAACGAGACGAAGGAGGGTGAAAGAGAGCGAAACGAGACGAAGGAGGGTTAAAGAGAGCGAAACGAGACGAAGGAGGGTGAAAGAGAGCTAACCGAGGCCAAGGAGGCTGAAAGAGAGCGACACGAATAGAAGGAAGGTGAAAGAGAGCGAAACAATACGAAGGACGGTGAAAGAGAGCGAAACGAGATGAAGAAGGGTGAAAGAGGGCGAAACGAGACGAAGGAATGTGAAAGAGAGCGAAACGAGACGAAGGAGGGTGAAAGAGAGCGAAACGAGACGAAGGAGGGTGAAAGAGAGCGAAACGAGATGAAGAAGGGTGAAAGAGGGCGAAACGAGACGAAGGAGGGTTGAAGAGAGCGAAACGAGACGAAGGGGGGGTCAAAAATAGCGAAACGAGACGAAGGATGGTGAAAGAGAGCGAAACGAGACGAAGTAGGGTGAAAGAGAGCGAAACGAGACGAAGGAGGGTGAAAGAGAGCTAACAGAGACGAAGGAGGGTGAAAGAGAGCGAAACGAGTAGATGGAAGGTGAAAGAGAGTGAAACGAGACGAAGGAGGGTGAAAGAGAGCGAAACAAGACAAAGGAGGGTGAAAGAGAGCGAAACGAGACGAAGGAAGGTGAAAGAGAGCGAAACGAGACGAAGGAGGGTGAAAGAGGGCGAAACGAGGAGAAGGAAGGTGAAAGAGAGCGAACCAAGACGAAGGAGGGTGAAAGAGAGCGAAACGAGACGAAGGAGGGTGAAAGAGAGCACAACGAGACGAAGGAGTGTGAAAGAGATCGAAACGAGACGAAGGAGGGTGAAAGAGAGCGAAACGAGACGAAGGAGGGTGAAAGAGAGGAACCGAGACGAAGGAGGGTGAAAGAGAGCGAAACGAGTAGAAGGAAGGTGAAAGAGAGTGGAACGAGTTGAAGGAGGGTGAAAGAGAGCGAAATGAGACGAAGGAGGGTGAAAGAGAGTGAAACGAGACGAAGGAAGGTGAAAGAGAGCGAACCGAGACGAAGGATGGTGAAAGAGGGCGAAACGAGACGATGGAGTGTGGAAGAGAGCAAAACGAGGTGAAGGAGGCTGAAAGAGAGCGAAACGAGACGAAGGAGGGTGAAAGAGAGCGAAACGAGACGAAGGAGGGTGAAAGAGAGCGAAACAAGGCGAAGGAGGGTGAAAGAGAGCGAAACGAGACGAAGGAGGGTCAAACAGAGCGAAACGAGACGAAGGAGGGTGAAAGAGGACGAACCGAGACGAAGGAGGGTGGAAGAGAGCGAAACGAGATGAAGGAGGGTGAAAGAGAGCAAAACGAGACGAAGGAGGGTGAAAGAGAGCGAAACGAGACGAAGGAGGGTGAAAGAGAGCGAAACGAGATGAAGGAGGGTGAAAGAGAGCGAAACGAGACGAAGGAGGGTTAAAGAGAGCGAAACGAGACGAAGGAGGGTGAAAGAGAGCTAACCGAGGCGAAGGAGGCTGAAAGAGAGCGACACGAATAGAAGGAAGGTGAAAGAGAGCGAAACGAGACGAAGTAGGGTGAAAAAGAGCCAAACGAGATGAAGGAGGGTGAAAGAGAGCGAAACGAGATGAATAAGCGTGAAAGAGGGCGAAACGAGACGGAGGAGGGTTGAAGAGAGCGAAACGAGACGAAGGAGGGTGAAAGAGAGCGAAACGAGACGAAGGAGGGTGAAAGAGAGCAAACCGAGAGGAAGGGGGGTGAAAGAGAGCGAAACGAGTAGATGGAAGGTGAAAGAGAGCGAAACGAGACGAAGGAGAGTGAAAGAGAGCCAAACGAGACGAAGGAGGGTGAAAGAGAGCGAAACAAGACAAAGGCGGGTGAAAGAGAGCGAAACGAGACGAAGGAGGGTGGAAGAGAGCGAAACGAGACAAAGGAGGGTGGATGAGAGCGAAACGAGACAAAGGAGGGTGAAAGAGAGCGAAACGAGACAAAGGAGGGTGAAAGAGAGCGAAACGAGACGAAGGAGGGTGAAAGAAAGCGAAACGAGACGAAGGAGGGTGAAAGAGTTCGAAACGAGACGAAGGAGGGTGAAAGAGAGCGAAACGAGACGAAGGAGGGTGAAAGAGAGGAACCGAGACGAAGGAGGGTGAAAGAGAGCGAAACGAGTAGAAGGAAGGTGAAAGAGAGTGGAACGAGTTGAAGGAGGGTGAAAGATAGCAAAATGAGACGAAGGAGGGTGAAAGAGAGTGAAACGAGACGAAGGAAGGTGAAAGAGAGCGAACCGAGACGAAGGATGGTGAAAGAGGGCGAAACGAGACGATGGAGTGTGGAAGAGAGCAAAACGAGGTGAAGGAGGCTGAAAGAGAGCGAAACGAGACGAAGGAGGGTGAAAGAGAGCGAAACCAGACGAAGGAGGGTGAAAGAGAGCGAAACAAGGCGAAGGAGGGTGAAAGAGAGCGAAACGAGATGAAGGAGGGTCAAACAGAGCGAAACGAGACGAAGGAGTGTGAAAGAGGACGAAACGAGACGAAGGAGGGTGGAAGAGAGCGAAACGAGATGAAGGAGGGTGAAAGAGAGCAAAACGAGACGAAGGAGGGTGAAAGAGAGCGAAACGAGACGAAGGAGGGTGAAAGAGAGCGAAACGAGATGAAGGAGGGTGAAAGAGAGCGAAACGAGACGAAGGAGGGTGAAAGAGAGCGAAACGAGACGAAGGAGGGTGAAAGAGAGCTAACCGAGACGAAGGAGGATGAAAGAGAGCGAAACGAGACGAAGGAGGGTCAAAGAGAGCGAAACGAGACGAAGGAGGGTGAAAGAGAGCGAAACAAGGCGAAGGAGGGTGAAAGAGAGCGAAACGAGACGAAGGAGGGTCAAACAGAGCGAAACGAGACGAAGGAGGGTGAAAGAGGACGAAACGAGACGAAGGAGGGTGAAAGAGAGCGAAACGAGACGAAGGAGGGTGAAAGAGAGACAAACGAGACGAAGGAGGGTGAAAGAGAGCGAAACAAGACGAAGGAGGGTGAAAGAGAGCGAAACGAGATGAAGAAGGGTGAAAGAGGGCGAAACGAGACGAAGGAGGGTTGAAGAGAGCGAAACGAGACGAAGAGGGGGTCAAAAATAGCGAAACGAGACGAAGGATGGTGAAAGAGAGCGAAACGAGACGAAGTAGGGTGAAAGAGAGCGAAACGAGACGAAGGAGGGTGAAAGAGAGCTAACAGAGACGAAGGAGGGTGAAAGAGAGCGAAACGAGTAGATGGAAGGTGAAAGAGAGTGAAACGAGACGAAGGAGGGTGAAAGAGAGCGAAACAAGACAAAGGAGGGTGAAAGAGAGCGAAACGAGACGAAGGAAGCTGAAAGAGAGCGAAACGAGACGAAGGAGGGTGAAAGAGGGCGAAACGAGGAGAAGGAAGGTGAAAGAGAGCGAACCAAGACGAAGGAGGGTGAAAGAGGGCGAAATGAGACGATGGAGGGTGGAGGAGAGCGAATCGAGATGAAGCAGGCTGAAAGAGAGCGAAACGAGACGAAGGAGGGTGAAAGAGAGCGAAACGAGACGAAGGAGGGTGAAAGAGAGCACAACGAGACGATGGAGTGTGAAAGAGATCGAAACGAGACGAAGGAGGGTGAAAGAGAGCGAAACGAGACGAAGGAGGGTGAAAGAGAGGAACCGAGACAAAGGAGGGTGAAAGAGAGCGAAGCGAGTAGAAGGAAGGTGAAAGAGAGTGGAACGAGTTGAAGGAGGGTGAAAGAGAGCGAAATGAGACGAAGGAGGGTGAAAGAGAGTGAAATGAGACGAAGGAAGGTGAAAGAGAGCGAAACGAGATGAAGGATGGTGAAAGAGGGCGAAACGAGACGATGGAGTGTGGAAGAGAGCAAAACGAGGTGAAGGAGGCTGAAAGAGAGCGAAACGAGACGAAGGAGGGTGAAAGAGAGCGAAACGAGACGAAGGAGGGTGAAAGAGAGCGAAACAAGGCGAAGGAGGGTGAAAGAGAGCGAAACGAGACGAAGGAGGGTCAAACAGAGCGAAACGAGACGAAGGAGGGTGAAAGAGGACGAAACGAGACGAAGGAGGGTGGAAGAGAGCGAAACGAGATGAAGGAGGGTGAAAGAGAGCAAAACGGGACGAAGGAGGGTGAAAGAGAGCGAAACAAGACGAAGGAGGGTGAAAGAGAGCGAAACGAGATGAAGGAGGGTGAAAGAGAGCGAAACGAGACGAAGGAGGGTGAAAGAGAGCGAAACGAGACGAAGGAGGGTGAAAGAGAGCTAACCGAGGCGAAGGAGGCTGAAAGAGAGTGATATGAGTAGAAGGAAGGTGAAAGAGAGCGAAACGAGACGAAGGAGGGTGAAAGAGAGACAAACGAGACGAAGGAGGGTGAAAGAGAGCGAAACAAGACAAAGAAGGGTGAAAGAGAGCAAAACGAGACGAAGGAATGTGAAAGAGAGCGAAACGAGACGAGGGAGAGTGAAAGAGAGCGAAACGAGACGAAGGAGGATGAAAGAGAGCAAAACGAGTTGAAGAAGGGTGAAAGAGGGCGAAACGAGACGAAGGAGGGTTGAAGAGAGCGAAACGAGACGAAGGGGGGTCAAAAAGAGCTAAACGAGACGAAGGATGGTGAAAGAGAGCGAAACGAGACGAAGGAGGGTGAAAGAGAGCGAAACGAGACGAAGGAGGGTGAAAGAGAGCGAACAGAGACGAAGGAGGGTGAAAGAGAGCGAAACGAGTAGATAGAAGGTGAAAGAGAGCGAAACGAGATGAAGGAGGGTGAAAGAGAGCGAAACAAGACAAAGGAGGGTGAAAGAGAGCGAAACGAGACGAAGGAAGGTGAAAGAGAGCGAAACGAGACGAAGGAGGGTGAAAGAGGGCGAAACGAGGAGAAGGAAGGTGAAAGAGAGCGAACCAAGACGAAGGAGGGTGAAAGAGGGCAAAATGAGACGATGGAGGGTGGAGGAGATAGAATCGAGATGAAGCAGGCTGAAAGAGAGCGAAACGAGATGAAGGAGGGTGAAAGAGTGCGAAACGAGATGAAGGAGGGTGAAAGAGAGCGAAACGAGATGAAGGAGGGTGAAAGAGAGCGAAACAAGATGAAGGAGGGTGAAAGAGAGCGAAACAAGACGAAGGAGGGAGAAAGAGAGTGAAACGAGGCAAAGGAAGGTGAAAGAGAGCGAAACGAGACAAAGGAGGGTGAAAGAGAGCGAAATGAGACGAAGGAAGGTGAAAGTTAGCGAAACGATACAAAGGAGGGTGAAAGAGAGCGAAGCAAGATGAAGGAGGGTGAAAGAGAGCGAAACGAGATGAAGGAGGGTGAAAGAGAGCGAAACGAGACGAAGAAGGGTGAAAGAGAGTGAAACGAGGCGAAGGAAGGTGAAAGAGAGTGAAACGAGACGAAGGAGGGTGAAAGAGAGCGAAATGAGACAAAGGAGGGTGAAGGAGAGCAAAACAAGACGAAGGAGGGAGAAAGAGAGAGAAATAAGGCGAAGGAGGGTGAAAGAGTGCGAAACGAGACGAAGGAGGGTCAAACAGAGCGAAACGAGATGAAGGAGGGTGAAAGAGGGCGAAACGAGATGAAGGACGGTGGAAGAGAGCGAAACGAGATGAAGGAGGGTGAAAGAGAGCGAAACGAGACGAAGGAGTGTGAAAGAGAGCAAAACGAGACGAAGGAGGGTGAAAGAGAGCGAAACGAGACGAAGGAGGGTGAAAGAGAGCGAAACGAGACGAAGGAAGGTGAAAGAGAGCGAAACGAGACGAAGGAGGGTGAAAGAGGGCGAAACGAGGAGAAGGAAGGTGAAAGAGAGCGAACCAAGACGAAGGAGGGTGAAAGAGGGCGAAATGAGACGATGGAGGGTGGAGGAGAGCGAATCGAGATGAAGCAGGCTGAAAGAGAGCGAAACGAGATGAAGGAGGGTGAAAGAGTGCGAAACGAGATGAAGGAGGGTGAAAGAGAGCGAAACGAGATGAAGGAGGGTGAAAGAGAGCGAAACAAGATGAAGGAGGGTGAAAGAGAGCGAAACAAGACGAAGGAGGGAGAAAGAGAGTGAAACGAGGCAAAGGAAGGTGAAAGAGAGCGAAACGAGACAAAGGAGGGTGAAAGAGAGCGAAATGAGACGAAGGAAGGTGAAAGTTAGCGAAACGATACAAAGGAGGGTGAAAGAGAGCGAAGCAAGATGAAGGAGGGTGAAAGAGAGCGAAACGAGATGAAGGAGGGTGAAAGAGAGCGAAACGAGACGAAGAAGGGTGAAAGAGAGTGAAACGAGGCGAAGGAAGGTGAAAGAGAGTGAAACGAGACGAAGGAGGGTGAAAGAGAGCGAAATGAGACAAAGGAGGGTGAAGGAGAGCAAAACAAGACGAAGGAGGGAGAAAGAGAGAGAAATAAGGCGAAGGAGGGTGAAAGAGTGCGAAACGAGACGAAGGAGGGTCAAACAGAGCGAAACGTGATGAAGGAGGGTGAAAGAGGGCGAAACGAGATGAAGGACGGTGGAAGAGAGCGAAACGAGATGAAGGAGGGTGAAAGAGAGCGAAACGAGACGAAGGAGTGTGAAAGAGAGCAAAACGAGACGAAGGAGGGTGAAAGAGAGCGAAACGAGACGAAGGAGGGTGAAAGAGAGCGAAACGAGATGAAGGAGGGTGTAAGAGAGCGAAACAAGACGAAGGAGGGTGAAAGAGAGCTAACCGAGAAGAAGGAGGGTGAAAGAGAGCGAAACGAGTAGAAGGAAGGTGAAAGAGAGCGAAACGAGACGAAGGAGGGTGAAAAAGAGGCAAACAAGACGAAGGAGGGTGAAAGAGTGCGGAACGAGATGAAGAAGCGTGAAAGAGGGCGAAACGAGACGGAGGAGGGTTGAAGAGAGCGATACGAGACGAAGGAGGGTCAAAGAGAGCGAAACGAGACGAAGGAGGGTGAAAGAGAGCGAAACAAGATGAAGTAGGGTGAAAGAGAGCGAAACGAGACGAAGGAGGGTGAAAGAGAGCGAAACGAGACGAAGGAGGGTGAAAGAGAGCTAACCGAGACGAAGGAGGCTGAAAGAGAGCGAAACGAGACGAAGGAGGGTCAAAGAGAGCGAAACGAGACGAAGGAGGGTGAAAGAGAGCGAAACAAGGCGAAGAAGGGTGAAAGAGAGCGAAACGAGACGAAGGGGGGTCAAACAGAGTGAAACGAGACGAAGGAGGGTGAAAGAGGACGAAACGAGACGAAGGAGGGTGAAAGAGAGCGAAACGAGACGAAGGAGGGTGAAAGAGAGACAAACGAGACGAAGGAGGGTGAAAGAGAGCGAAACAAGACAAAGAAGGGTGAAAGAGAGCAAAACGAGACGAACGAATGTGAAAGAGAGCGAAACGAGACGAACGAGGGTGAAAGAGAGCGAAACGAGACGAAGGAGGGTGAAAGAGAGCGAAACGAGATGAAGAAGGGTGAAAGAGGGCGAAACGAGACGAAGGAGGGTTGAAGAGAGCGAAACGAGACGAAGGGGGGGTCAAAAATAGCGATACGAGACGAAGGATGGTGAAAGAGAGCGAAACGAGATGAAGTAGGGTGAAAGAGAGCGAAACGAGACGAAGGAGGGTGAAAGAGAGCTAACAGAGACGAAGGAGGGTGAAAGAGAGCGAAACGAGTAGATGGAAGGTGAAAGAGAGTGAAACGAGACGAAGGAGGGTGAAAGAGAGCGAAACAAGACAAAGGAGGGTGAAAGAGAGCGAAACGAGACGAAGGAAGGTGAAAGAGAGCGAAACGAGACGAAGGAGGGTGAAAGAGGGCGAAACGAGGAGAAGGAAGGTGAAAGAGAGCGAACCAAGACGAAGGAGGGTGAAAGAGGTCGAAATGAGACGATGGAGGGTGGAGGAGAGCGAATCGAGATGAAGCAGGTTGAAAGAGAGCGAAACGAGACGAAGGAGGGTGAAAGAGAGCGAAACGAGACGAAGGAGGGTGAAAGAGAGCACAACGAGACGAAGGAGTGTGAAAGAGATCGAAACGAGACGAAGGAGGGTGAAAGAGAGCGAAACGAGACGAAGGAGGGTGAAAGAGAGGAACCGAGACGAAGGAGGGTGAAAGAGAGCGAAACGAGTAGAAGGAAGGTGAAAGAGAGTGGAACGAGTTGAAGGAGGGTGAAAGAGAGCGAAATGAGACGAAGGAGGGTGAAAGAGAGTGAAACGAGACGAAGGAAGGTGATAGAGAGCGAACCGAGATGAAGGATGGTGAAAGAGGGCGAAACGAGACGATGGAGTGTGGAAGAGAGCAAAACGAGGTGAAGGAGGCTGAAAGAGAGCGAAACGAGACGAAGGAGGGTGAAAGAGAGCGAAACGAGACGAAGGAGGGTGAAAGAGAGCGAAACAAGGCGAAGCAGGGTGAAAGAGAGCGAAACGAGACGAAGGAGGGTCAAACAGAGCGAAACGAGACGAAGGAGGGTGAAAGAGGACGAAACGAGACGAAGGAGGGTGGAAGAGAGCGAAACGAGATGAAGGAGGGTGAAAGAGAGCAAAACGAGACGAAGGAGGGTGAAAGAGAGCGAAACGAGACGAAGGAGGGTGAAAGAGAGCGAAACGAGATGAAGGAGGGTGAAAGAGAGCGAAACGAGACGAAGGAGGGTTAAAGAGAGCGAAACGAGACGAAGGAGGGTGAAAGAGAGCTAACCGAGGCGAAGGAGGCTGAAAGAGAGCGACACGAGTAGAAGGAAGGTGAAAGAGAGCGAAACGAGACGAAGGAGGGTGAAAAAGAGCCAAACGAGACGAAGGAGGGTGAAAGAGAGCGAAACGAGATGAAGAAGCGTGAAAGAGGGCGAAACGAGACGGAGGAGGGTTGAAGAGAGCGAAACGAGACGAAGGAGGGTGAAAGAGAGCGAAACGAGACGAAGGAGGGTGAAAGAGAGCAAACCGAGAGGAAGGAGCGTGAAAGAGAGCGAAACGAGTAGATGGAAGGTGAAAGAGAGCGAAACGAGACGAAGGAGAGTGAAAGAGAGCCAAACGAGACGAAGGAGGGTGAAAGAGAGCGAAACAAGACAAAGGCGGGTGAAAGAGAGCGAAACGAGACGAAGGAGGGAGGAAGAGAGCGAAACGAGACGAAGGAGGGTGAAGGAGAGCGAAACGAGACAAAGGAGGGTGAAAGAGGGTGAAACGAGACGAAGGAGGGTGGAAGAGAGCGAAACGAGACGAAGGAGGGTGAAAGAGAGTGAAACGAGACGAAGGAGGGTGAAAGAGAGCGAAACGAGACGAAGGAGGGTGAAAGAAAGCGAAACAAGACGAAGGAGTGTGAAAGAGATCGAAACGAGACGAAGGAGGGTGAAAGAGAGCGAAACGAGACGAAGGAGGGTGAAAGAGAGGAACCGAGACGAAGGAGGGTGAAAGAGAGCGAAACGAGTAGAAGGAAGGTGAAAGAGAGTGGAACGAGTTGAAGGAGGGTGAAAGAGAGCAAAATGAGACGAAGGAGGGTGAAAGAGAGTGAAACGAGACGAAGGAAGGTGAAAGAGAGCGAACCGAGACGAAGGATGGTGAAAGAGGGCGAAACGAGACGATGGAGTGTGGAAGAGAGCAAAACGAGGTGAAGGAGGCTGAAAGAGAGCGAAACGAGACGAAGGAGGGTGAAAGAGAGCGAAACGAGACGAAGGATGGTGAAAGAGAGCGAAACAAGGCGAAGGAGGGTGAAAGAGAGCGAAACGAGACGAAGGAGGGTCAAACAGAGCGAAACGAGACGAAGGAGGGTGAAAGAGGACGAAACGAGACGAAGGAGGGTTGAAGAGAGCGAACGAGATGAAGGAGGGTGAAAGAGAGCAAAACGAGACGAAGGAGGGTGAAAGAGAGCGAAACGAGACGAAGGAGGGTGAAAGAGAGCGAAACGAGATGAAGGAGGGTGAAAGAGAGCGAAACGAGATGAAGGAGGGTGAAAGAGAGCGAAACGAGACGAAGGAGGGTGAAAGAGAGCTAACCGAGACGAATGAGGCTGAAAGAGAGCGAAACGAGACGAAGGAGGGTCAAAGAGAGCGAAACGAGACGAAGGAGGGTCAAAGAGAGCGAAACAAGGCGAAGGAGGGTGAAAGAGAGCGAAACGAGACGAAGGAGGGTCAAACAGAGCGAAACGAGACGAAGGAGGGTGAAAGAGGACGAAACGAGACGAAGGAGGGTGAAAGAGAGCGAAACAAGACAAAGAAGGGTGAAAGAGAGCAAAACGAGACGAAGGAATGTGAAAGAGAGCGAAACGAGACGAAGGAGGGTGAAAGAGAGCGAAACGAGACGAAGGAGGGTGAAAGAGAGCGAAACGAGATGAAGAAGGGTGAAAGAGGGCGAAACGAGACGAAGGAGGGTTGAAGAAAGCGAAACGAGACGAAGGGGGGGTCAAAAATAGCGAAACGAGACGAAGGATGGTGAAAGAGAGCGAAACGAGACGAAGTAGGGTGAAAGAGAGCGAAACGAGACGAAGGAGGGTGAAAGAGAGCTAACAGAGACGAAGGAGGGTGAAAGAGAGCGAAACGAGTAGATGGAAGGTGAAAGAGAGTGAAACGAGACGAAGGAGGGTGAAAGAGAGCGAAACAAGACAAAGGAGGGTGAAAGAGAGCGAAACGAGACGAAGGAAGGTGAAAGAGAGCAAAACGAGACGAAGGAGGGTGAAAGAGGGTGAAACGAGGAGATAGAAGATGAAAGAGAGCGAACCAAGACGAAGGAGGGTGAAAGAGGGCGAAATGAGACGATGGAGGGTGGAGGAGAGCGAATCGAGATGAAGCAGGCTGAAAGAGAGCGAAACGAGACGAAGGAGGGTGAAAGAGAGCGAAACGAGACGAAGGAGGGTGAAAGAGAGCACAACGAGACGAAGGAGTGTGAAAGAGATCGAAACGAGACGAAGGAGGGTGAAAGAGAGCGAAACGAGACGAAGGAGGGTGAAAGAGAGGAACCGAGACGAAGGAGGGTGAAAGAGAGTGAAACGAGTAGAAGGAAGGTGAAAGAGAGTGGAACGAGTTGAAGGAGGGTGAAAGAGAGCGAAATGAGACGAAGGAGGGTGAAAGAGAGTGAAACGAGACGAAGGAAGGTGAAAGAGAGCGAACCGAGACGAAGGATGGTGAAAGAGGGCGAAACGAGACGATGGAGTGTGGAAGAGAGCAAAACGAGGTGAAGGAGGCTGAAAGAGAGCGAAACGAGACGAAGGAGGGTGAAAGAGAGCGAAACAAGGCGAAGGAGGGTGAAAGAGAGCGAAACGAGACGAAGGAGGGTCAAACAGAGCGAAACGAGACGAAGGAGGGTGAAAGAGGACGAAACGAGACGAAGGAGGGTGGAAGAGAGCGAAACGAGATGAAGGAGGGTGAAAGAGAGCAAAACGAGACGAAGGAGGGTGAAAGAGAGCGAAACGAGACGAAGGAGGGTGAAAGAGAGCGAAACGAGATGAAGGAGGGTGAAAGAGAGCGAAACGAGACGAAGGAGGGTGAAAGAGAGCGAAACGAGACGAAGGAGGGTGAAAGAGAGCGAAACGAGACGAAGGAGGGTGAAAGAGAGCACAACGAGACGAAGGAGTGTGAAAGAGATCGAAACGAGACGAAGGAGGGTGAAAGAGAGCGAAACGAGACGAAGGAGGGTGAAAGAGAGGAACCGAGACGAAGGAGGGTGAAAGAGAGCGAAACGAGTAGAAGGAAGGTGAAAGAGAGTGGAACGAGTTGAAGGAGGGTGAAAGAGAGCGAAATGAGACGAAGGAGGGTGAAAGAGAGTGAAACGAGACGAATGAAGGTGATAGAGAGCGAACCGAGATGAAGGATGGTGAAAGAGGGCGAAACGAGACGATGGAGTGTGGAAGAGAGCAAAACGAGGTGAAGGAGGCTGAAAGAGAGCGAAACGAGACGAAGGAGGGTGAAAGAGAGCGAAACGAGACGAAGGAGGGTGAAAGAAAGCGAAACAAGACGAAGGAGTGTGAAAGAGATCGAAACGAGACGAAGGAGGGTGAAAGAGAGCGAAACGAGACGAAGGAGGGTGAAAGAGAGGAACCGAGACGAAGGAGGGTGAAAGAGAGCGAAACGAGTAGAAGGAAGGTGAAAGAGAGTGGAACGAGTTGAAGGAGGGTGAAAGAGAGCAAAATGAGACGAAGGAGGGTGAAAGAGAGTGAAACGAGACGAAGGAAGGTGAAAGAGAGCGAACCGAGACGAAGGATGGTGAAAGAGGGCGAAACGAGACGATGGAGTGTGGAAGAGAGCAAAACGAGGTGAAGGAGGCTGAAAGAGAGCGAAACGAGACGAAGGAGGGTGAAAGAGAGCGAAACGAGACGAAGGATGGTGAAAGAGAGCGAAACAAGGCGAAGGAGGGTGAAAGAGAGCGAAACGAGACGAAGGAGGGTCAAACAGAGCGAAACGAGACGAAGGAGGGTGAAAGAGGACGAAACGAGACGAAGGAGGGTGGAAGAGAGCGAACGAGATGAAGGAGGGTGAAAGAGAGCAAAACGAGACGAAGGAGGGTGAAAGAGAGCGAAACGAGACGAAGGAGGGTGAAAGAGAGCGAAACGAGATGAAGGAGGGTGAAAGAGAGCGAAACGAGATGAAGGAGGGTGAAAGAGAGCGAAACGAGACGAAGGAGGGTGAAAGAGAGCTAACCGAGACGAATGAGGCTGAAAGAGAGCGAAACGAGACGAAGGAGGGTCAAAGAGAGCGAAACGAGACGAAGGAGGGTGAAAGAGAGCGAAACAAGGCGAAGGAGGGTGAAAGAGAGCGAAACGAGACGAAGGAGGGTCAAACAGAGCGAAACGAGACGAAGGAGGGTGAAAGAGGACGAAACGAGACGAAGGAGGGTGAAAGAGAGCGAAACAAGACAAAGAAGGGTGAAAGAGAGCAAAACGAGACGAAGGAATGTGAAAGAGAGCGAAACGAGACGAAGGAGGGTGAAAGAGAGCGAAACGAGACGAAGGAGGGTGAAAGAGAGCGAAACGAGATGAAGAAGGGTGAAAGAGGGCGAAACGAGACGAAGGAGGGTTGAAGAGAGCGAAACGAGACGAAGGGGGGGTCAAAAATAGCGAAACGAGACGAAGGATGGTGAAAGAGAGCGAAACGAGACGAAGTAGGGTGAAAGAGAGCGAAACGAGACGAAGGAGGGTGAAAGAGAGCTAACAGAGACGAAGGAGGGTGAAAGAGAGCGAAACGAGTAGATGGAAGGTGAAAGAGAGTGAAACGAGACGAAGGAGGGTGAAAGAGAGCGAAACAAGACAAAGGAGGGTGAAAGAGAGCGAAACGAGACGAAGGAAGGTGAAAGAGAGCAAAACGAGACGAAGGAGGGTGAAAGAGGGTGAAACGAGGAGAAGGAAGATGAAAGAGAGCGAACCAAGACGAAGGAGGGTGAAAGAGGGCGAAATGAGACGATGGAGGGTGGAGGAGAGCGAATCGAGATGAAGCAGGCTGAAAGAGAGCGAAACGAGACGAAGGAGGGTGAAAGAGAGCGAAACGAGACGAAGGAGGGTGAAAGAGAGCACAACGAGACGAAGGAGTGTGAAAGAGATCGAAACGAGACGAAGGAGGGTGAAAGAGAGCGAAACGAGACGAAGGAGGGTGAAAGAGAGGAACCGAGACGAAGGAGGGTGAAAGAGAGCGAAACGAGTAGAAGGAAGGTGAAAGAGAGTGGAACGAGTTGAAGGAGGGTGAAAGAGAGCGAAATGAGACGAAGGAGGGTGAAAGAGAGTGAAACGAGACGAAGGAAGGTGAAAGAGAGCGAACCGAGACGAAGGATGGTGAAAGAGGGCGAAACGAGACGATGGAGTGTGGAAGAGAGCAAAACGAGGTGAAGGAGGCTGAAAGAGAGCGAAACGAGACGAAGGAGGGTGAAAGAGAGCGAAACGAGACGAAGGAGGGTGAAAGAGAGCGAAACAAGGCGAAGGAGGGTGAAAGAGAGCGAAACGAGACGAAGGAGGGTCAAACAGAGCGAAACGAGACGAAGGAGGGTGAAAGAGGACGAAACGAGACGAAGGAGGGTGGAAGAGAGCGAAACGAGATGAAGGAGGGTGAAAGAGAGCAAAACGAGACGAAGGAGGGTGAAAGAGAGCGAAACGAGACGAAGGAGGGTGAAAGAGAGCGAAACGAGATGAAGGAGGGTGAAAGAGAGCGAAACGAGACGAAGGAGGGTGAAAGAGAGCGAAACGAGACGAAGGAGGGTGAAAGAGAGCGAAACGAGACGAAGGAGGGTGAAAGAGAGCACAACGAGACGAAGGAGTGTGAAAGAGATCGAAACGAGACGAAGGAGGGTGAAAGAGAGCGAAACAAGACGAAGGAGGGTGAAAGAGAGGAACCGAGACGAAGGAGGGTGAAAGAGAGCGAAACGAGTAGAAGGAAGGTGAAAGAGAGTGGAACGAGTTGAAGGAGGGTGAAAGAGAGCGAAATGAGACGAAGGAGGGTGAAAGAGAGTGAAACGAGACGAATGAAGGTGATAGAGAGCGAACCGAGATGAAGGATGGTGAAAGAGGGCGAAACGAGACGATGGAGTGTGGAAGAGAGCAAAACGAGGTGAAGGAGGCTGAAAGAGAGCGAAACGAGACGAAGGAGGGTGAAAGAGAGCGAAACGAGACGAAGGAGGGTGAAAGAGAGCGAAACAAGGCGAAGCAGGGTGAAAGAGAGCGAAACGAGACGAAGGAGGGTCAAACAGAGCGAAACGAGACGAAGGAGGGTGAAAGAGGACGAAACGAGACGAAGGAGGGTGGAAGAGAGCGAAACGAGATGAAGGAGGGTGAAAGAGAGCAAAACGAGACGAAGGAGGGTGAAAGAGAGCGAAACGAGACGAAGGAGGGTGAAAGAGAGTGAAACGAGATGAAGGAGGGTGAAAGAGAGCGAAACGAGACGAAGGAGGGTTAAAGAGAGCGAAACGAGACGAAGGAGGGTGAAAGAGAGCTAACCGAGGCGAAGGAGGCTGAAAGAGAGCGACACGAGTAGAAGGAAGGTGAAAGAGAGCGAAACGAGACGAAGGAGGGTGAAAAAGAGCCAAACGAGACGAAGGAGGGTGAAAGAGAGCGAAACGAGATGAAGAAGCGTGAAAGAGGGCGAAACGAGACGGAGGAGGGTTGAAGAGAGCGAAACGAGACGAAGGAGGGTGAAAGAGAGCGAAACGAGACGAAGGAGGGTGAAAGAGAGCAAACCGAGAGGAAGGAGCGTGAAAGAGAGCGAAACGAGTAGATGGAAGGTGAAAGAGAGCGAAACGAGACGAAGGAGAGTGAAAGAGAGCCAAACGAGACGAAGGAGGGTGAAAGAGAGCGAAACAAGACAAAGGCGGGTGAAAGAGAGCGAAACGAGACGAAGGAGGGAGGAAGAGAGCGAAACGAGACGAAGGAGGGTGAAGGAGAGCGAAACGAGACAAAGGAGGGTGAAAGAGGGTGAAACGAGACGAAGGAGGGTGGAAGAGAGCGAAACGAGACGAAGGAGGGTGAAAGAGAGTGAAACGAGATGAAGGAGGGTGAAAGAGAGTGAAACGAGACGAAGGAGGGTGAAAGAAAGCGAAACAAGACGAAGGAGTGTGAAAGAGATCGAAACCAGACGAAGGAGGGTGAAAGAGAGCGAAACGAGACGAAGGAGGGTGAAAGAGAGGAACCGAGACGAAGGAGGGTGAAAGAGAGCGAAACGAGTAGAAGGAAGGTGAAAGAGAGTGGAACGAGTTGAAGGAGGGTGAAAGAGAGCAAAATGAGACGAAGGAGGGTGAAAGAGAGTGAAACGAGACGAAGGAAGGTGAAAGAGAGCGAACCGAGACGAAGGATGGTGAAAGAGGGCGAAACGAGACGATGGAGTGTGGAAGAGAGCAAAACGAGGTGAAGGAGGCTGAAAGAGAGCGAAACGAGACGAAGGAGGGTGAAAGAGAGCGAAACGAGACGAAGGATGGTGAAAGAGAGCGAAACAAGGCGAAGGAGGGTGAAAGAGAGCGAAACGAGACGAAGGAGGGTCAAACAGAGCGAAACGAGACGAAGGAGGGTGAAAGAGGACGAAACGAGACGAAGGAGGGTGGAAGAGAGCGAACGAGATGAAGGAGGGTGAAAGAGAGCAAAACGAGACGAAGGAGGGTGAAAGTGAGCGAAACGAGACGAAGGAGGGTGAAAGAGAGCGAAACGAGATGAAGGAGGGTGAAAGAGAGCGAAACGAGACGAAGGAGGGTGAAAGAGAGTGAAACAAGACGAAGGAGGGTGAAAGAGAGCTAACCGAGACGAATGAGGCTGAAAGAGAGCGAAACGAGACGAAGGAGGGTCAAAGAGAGCGAAACGAGACGAAGGAGGGTGAAAGAGAGCGAAACAAGGCGAAGGAGGGTGAAAGAGAGCGAAACGAGACGAAGGAGGGTCAAACAGAGCGAAACGAGACGAAGGAGGGTGAAAGAGGACGAAACGAGACGAAGGAGGGTGAAAGAGAGCGAAACAAGACAAAGAAGGGTGAAAGAGAGCAAAACGAGACGAAGGAATGTGAAAGAGAGCGAAACGAGACGAAGGAGGGTGAAAGAGAGCGAAACGAGACGAAGGGGGGGTCAAAAATAGCGAAACGAGACGAAGGATGGTGAAAGAGAGCGAAACGAGACGAAGTAGGGTGAAAGAGAGCGAAACGAGACGAAGGAGGGTGAAAGAGAGCTAACAGAGACGAAGGAGGGTGAAAGAGAGCGAAACGAGTAGATGGAAGGTGAAAGAGAGTGAAACGAGACGAAGGAGGGTGAAAGAGAGCGAAACAAGACAAAGGAGGGTGAAAGAGAGCGAAACGAGACGAAGGAAGGTGAAAGAGAGCAAAACGAGACGAAGGAGGGTGAAAGAGGGCGAAACGAGGAGAAGGAAGATGAAAGAGAGCGAACCAAGACGAAGGAGGGTGAAAGAGGGCGAAATGAGACGATGGAGGGTGGAGGAGAGCGAATCGAGATGAAGCAGGCTGAAAGAGAGCGAAACGAGACGAAGGAGGGTGAAAGAGAGCGAAACGAGACGAAGGAGGGTGAAAGAGAGCACAACGAGACGAAGGAGTGTGAAAGAGATCGAAACGAGACGAAGGAGGGTGAAAGAGAGCGAAACGAGACGAAGGAGGGTGAAAGAGAGGAACCGAGACGAAGGAGGGTGAAAGAGAGCGAAACGAGACGAAGGAGGGTGAAAGAGAGCGAAACGAGATGAAGGAGGGTGAAAGAGAGCGAAACGAGACGAAGGAGGGTGAAAGAGAGCGAAACGAGACGAAGGAGGGTGAAAGAGAGCTAACCGAGGCGAAGGAGGCTGAAAGAGAGTGATATGAGTAGAAGGAAGGTGAAAGAGAGCGAAACGAGACGAAGGAGGGTGAAAGAGAGCGAAACAAGGCGAAGGAGGGTGAAAGAGAGCGAAACGAGACGAAGGAGGGTGAAAGAGAGCGAAACGAGACGAAGGAGGTTGAAAGAGAGACAAACGAGACGAAGGAGGGTGAAAGAGAGCGAAACAAGACAAAGAAGGGTGAAAGAGAGCAAAACGAGACGAACGAATGTGAAAGAGAGCGAAACGAGACGAAGGAGGGTGAAAGAGAGCGAAACGAGACGATGGAGTGTGGAAGAGAGCAAAACGAGGTGAAGGAGGCTGAAAGAGAGCGAAACGAGACGAAGGAGGGTGAAAGAGAGCGAAACGAGACGAAGGAGGGTGAAAGAGAGCGAAACAAGGCGAAGCAGGGTGAAAGAGAGCGAAACGAGACGAAGGAGGGTCAAACAGAGCGAAACGAGACGAAGGAGGGTGAAAGAGGACGAAACGAGACGAAGGAGGGTGGAAGAGAGCGAAACGAGATGAAGGAGGGTGAAAGAGAGCAAAACGAGACGAAGGAGG
This sequence comes from Scyliorhinus torazame, assembly GCF_047496885.1. Classification (NCBI taxonomy): domain Eukaryota; kingdom Metazoa; phylum Chordata; class Chondrichthyes; order Carcharhiniformes; family Scyliorhinidae; genus Scyliorhinus; species Scyliorhinus torazame. Next base: position 331,620 of record NC_092721.1, read on the forward strand.
GTGAAAGAGAGCGAAACGAGACGAAGGAGGGTGAAAGAGAGTGAAACGAGATGAAGGAGGGTGAAAGAGAGCGAAACGAGACGAAGGAGGGTTAAAGAGAGCGAAACGAGACGAAGGAGGGTGAAAGAGAGCTAACCGAGGCGAAGGAGGCTGAAAGAGAGCGACACGAGTAGAAGGAAGGTGAAAGAGAGCGAAACGAGACGAAGGAGGGTGAAAAAGAGCCAAACGAGACGAAGGAGGGTGAAAGAGAGCGAAACGAGATGAAGAAGCGTGAAAGAGGGCGAAACGAGACGGAGGAGGGTTGAAGAGAGCGAAACGAGACGAAGGAGGGTGAAAGAGAGCGAAACGAGACGAAAGAGGGTGAAAGAGAGCAAACCGAGAGGAAGGAGCGTGAAAGAGAGCGAAACGAGTAGATGGAAGGTGAAAGAGAGCGAAACGAGACGAAGGAGAGTGAAAGAGAGCCAAACGAGACGAAGGAGGGTGAATGAGAGCGAAACAAGACAAAGGCGGGTGAAAGAGAGCGAAACGAGACGAAGGAGGGAGGAAGAGAGCGAAACGAGACGAAGGAGGGTGAAGGAGAGCGAAACGAGACAAAGGAGGGTGAAAGAGGGTGAAACGAGACGAAGGAGGGTGGAAGAGAGCGAAACGAGACGAAGGAGGGTGAAAGAGAGTGAAACGAGACGAAGGAGGGTGAAAGAGAGCGAAACGAGACGAAGGAGGGTGAAAGAAAGCGAAACAAGACGAAGGAGTGTGAAAGAGATCGAAACGAGACGAAGGAGGGTGAAAGAGAGCGAAACGAGACGAAGGAGGGTGAAAGAGAGGAACCGAGACGAAGGAGGGTGAAAGAGAGCGAAACGAGTAGAAGGAAGGTGAAAGAGAGTGGAACGAGTTGAAGGAGGGTGAAAGAGAGCAAAATGAGACGAAGGAGGGTGAAAGAGAGTGAAACGAGACGAAGGAAGGTGAAAGAGAGCGAACCGAGATGAAGGATGGTGAAAGAGGGCGAAACGAGACGATGGAGTGTGGAAGAGAGCAAAACGAGGTGAAGGAGGCTGAAAGAGAGCGAAACGAGACGAAGGAGGGTGAAAGAGAGCGAAACGAGACGAAGGATGGTGAAAGAGAGCGAAACAAGGCGAAGGAGGGTGAAAGAGAGCGAAACGAGACGAAGGAGGGTCAAACAGAGCGAAACGAGACGAAGGAGGGTGAAAGAGGACGAAACGAGACGAAGGAGGGTGGAAGAGAGCGAACGAGATGAAGGAGGGTGAAAGAGAGCAAAACGAGACGAAGGAGGGTGAAAGAGAGCGAAACGAGACGAAGGAGGGTGAAAGAGAGCGAAACGAGATGAAGGAGGGTGAAAGAGAGCGAAACGAGACGAAGGAGGGTGAAAGAGAGTGAAACAAGACGAAGGAGGGTGAAAGAGAGCTAACCGAGACGAATGAGGCTGAAAGAGAGCGAAACGAGACGAAGGAGGGTCAAAGAGAGCGAAACGAGACGAAGGAGGGTGAAAGAGAGCGAAACAAGGCGAAGGAGGGTGAAAGAGAGCGAAACGAGACGAAGGAGGGTCAAACAGAGCGAAACGAGACGAAGGAGGGTGAAAGAGGACGAACGAGACGAAGGAGGGTGAAAGAGAGCGAAACAAGACAAAGAAGGGTGAAAGAGATCAAAACGAGACGAAGGAATGTGAAAGAGAGCGAAACGAGACGAAGGAGGGTGAAAGAGAGCGAAACGAGACGAAGGAGGGTGAAAGAGAGCGAAACGAGATGAAGAAGGGTGAAAGAGGGCGAAACGAGACGAAGGAGGGTTGAAGAGAGCGAAACGAGACGAAGGGGGGGTCAAAAATAGCGAAACGAGACGAAGGATGGTGAAAGAGAGCGAAACGAGACGAAGTAGGGTGAAAGAGAGCGAAACGAGACGAAGGAGGGTGAAAGAGAGCTAACAGAGACGAAGGAGGGTGAAAGAGAGCGAAACGAGTAGATGGAAGGTGAAAGAGAGTGAAACGAGACGAAGGAGGGTGAAAGAGAGCGAAACAAGACAAAGGAGGGTGAAAGAGAGCGAAACGAGACGAAGGAAGGTGAAAGAGAGCAAAACGAGACGAAGGAGGGTGAAAGAGGGCGAAACGAGGAGAAGGAAGATGAAAGAGAGCGAACCAAGACGAAGGAGGGTGAAAGAGGGCGAAATGAGACGATGGAGGGTGGAGGAGAGCGAATCGAGATGAAGCAGGCTGAAAGAGAGCGAAACGAGACGAAGGAGGGTGAAAGAGAGCGAAACGAGACGAAGGAGGGTGAAAGAGAGCACAACGAGACAAAGGAGTGTGAAAGAGATCGAAACGAGACGAAGGAGGGTGAAAGAGAGCGAAACGAGACGAAGGAGGGTGAAAGAGAGGAACCGAGACGAAGGAGGGTGAAAGAGAGCGAAACGAGTAGAAGGAAGGTGAAAGAGAGTGGAACGAGTTGAAGGAGGGTGAAAGAGAGCGAAATGAGACGAAGGAGGGTGAAAGAGAGTGAAACGAGACGAAGGAAGGTGAAAGAGAGCGAACCGAGACGAAGGATGGTGAAAGAGGGCGAAACGAGACGATGGAGTGTGGAAGAGAGCAAAACGAGGTGAAGGAGGCTGAAAGAGAGCGAAACGAGATGAAGGAGGGTGAAAGAGAGCGAAACGAGACGAAGGAGGGTGAAAGAGAGCGAAACAAGGCGAAGGAGGGTGAAAGAGAGCGAAACGAGACGAAGGAGGGTCAAACAGAGCGAAACGAGACGAAGGAGGGTGAAAGAGGACGAAACGAGACGAAGGAGGGTGGAAGAGAGCGAAACGAGATGAAGGAGGGTGAAAGAGAGCAAAACGAGACGAAGGAGGGTGAAAGAGAGCGAAACGAGACGAAGGAGGGTGAAAGAGAGCGAAACGAGATGAAGGAGGGTGAAAGAGAGCGAAACGAGACGAAGGAGGGTGAAAGAGAGCGAAACGAGACGAAGGAGGGTGAAAGAGAGCTAACCGAGGCGAAGAAGGCTGAAAGAGAGTGATATGAGTAGAAGGAAGGTGAAAGAGAGCGAAACGAGACGAAGGAGGGTGAAAGAGAGCGAAACAAGGCGAAGGAGGGTGAAAGAGAGCGAAACGAGACGAAGGAGGGTCAAACAGAGCGAAACGAGACGAAGGAGGGTGAAAGAGGACGAAACGAGACGAAGGACGGTGAAAGAGAGCGAAACGAGACGAAGGAGGGTGAAAGAGAGACAAACGAGACGAAGGAGGGTGAAAGAGAGCGAAACAAGACAAAGAAGGGTGAAAGAGAGCAAAACGAGACGAACGAATGTGAAAGAGAGCGAAACGAGACGAAGGAGGGTGAAAGAGAGCGAAACGAGACGAAGGAGGGTGAAAGAGAGCGAAACGAGATGAAGAAGGGTGAAAGAGGGCGAAACGAGATGAAGGAGGGTTGAAGAGAGCGAAACGAGACGAAGGGGGGGTCAAAAATAGCGAAACGAGACGAAGGATGGTGAAAGAGAGCGAAACGAGACGAAGTAGGGTGAAAGAGAGCGAAACGAGACGAAGGAGGGTGAAAGAGAGCTAACAGAGACGAAGGAGGGTGAAAGAGAGCGAAACGAGTAGATGGAAGGTGAAAGAGAGTGAAACGAGACGAAGGAGGGTGAAAGAGAGCGAAACAAGACAAAGGAGTGTGAAAGAGATCGAAACCAGACGAAGGAGGGTGAAAGAGAGCGAAACGAGACGAAGGAGGGTGAAAGAGAGGAACCGAGACGAAGGAGGGTGAAAGAGAGCGAAACGAGTAGAAGGAAGGTGAAAGAGAGTGGAACGAGTTGAAGGAGGGTGAAAGAGAGCAAAATGAGACGAAGGAGGGTGAAAGAGAGTGAAACGAGACGAAGGAAGGTGAAAGAGAGCGAACCGAGACGAAGGATGGTGAAAGAGGGCGAAACGAGACGATGGAGTGTGGAAGAGAGCAAAACGAGGTGAAGGAGGCTGAAAGAGAGCGAAACGAGACGAAGGAGGGTGAAAGAGAGCGAAACGAGACGAAGGATGGTGAAAGAGAGCGAAACAAGGCGAAGGAGGGTGAAAGAGAGCGAAACGAGACGAAGGAGGGTCAAACAGAGCGAAACGAGACGAAGGAGGGTGAAAGAGGACGAAACGAGACGAAGGAGGGTGGAAGAGAGCGAACGAGATGAAGGAGGGTGAAAGAGAGCAAAACGAGACGAAGGAGGGTGAAAGTGAGCGAAACGAGACGAAGGAGGGTGAAAGAGAGCGAAACGAGATGAAGGAGGGTGAAAGAGAGCGAAACGAGACGAAGGAGGGTGAAAGAGAGTGAAACAAGACGAAGGAGGGTGAAAGAGAGCTAACCGAGACGAATGAGGCTGAAAGAGAGCGAAACGAGACGAAGGAGGGTCAAAGAGAGCGAAACGAGACGAAGGAGGGTGAAAGAGAGCGAAACAAGGCGAAGGAGGGTGAAAGAGAGCGAAACGAGACGAAGGAGGGTCAAACAGAGCGAAACGAGACGAAGGAGGGTGAAAGAGGACGAAACGAGACGAAGGAGGGTGAAAGAGAGCGAAACAAGACAAAGAAGGGTGAAAGAGAGCAAAACGAGACGAAGGAATGTGAAAGAGAGCGAAACGAGACGAAGGAGGGTGAAAGAGAGCGAAACGAGACGAAGGGGGGGTCAAAAATAGCGAAACGAGACGAAGGATGGTGAAAGAGAGCGAAACGAGACGAAGTAGGGTGAAAGAGAGCGAAACGAGACGAAGGAGGGTGAAAGAGAGCTAACAGAGACGAAGGAGGGTGAAAGAGAGCGAAACGAGTAGATGGAAGGTGAAAGAGAGTGAAACGAGACGAAGGAGGGTGAAAGAGAGCGAAACAAGACAAAGGAGGGTGAAAGAGAGCGAAACGAGACGAAGGAAGGTGAAAGAGAGCAAAACGAGACGAAGGAGGGTGAAAGAGGGCGAAACGAGGAGAAGGAAGATGAAAGAGAGCGAACCAAGACGAAGGAGGGTGAAAGAGGGCGAAATGAGACGATGGAGGGTGGAGGAGAGCGAATCGAGATGAAGCAGGCTGAAAGAGAGCGAAACGAGACGAAGGAGGGTGAAAGAGAGCGAAACGAGACGAAGGAGGGTGAAAGAGAGCACAACGAGACGAAGGAGTGTGAAAGAGATCGAAACGAGACGAAGGAGGGTGAAAGAGAGCGAAACGAGACGAAGGAGGGTGAAAGAGAGGAACCGAGACGAAGGAGGGTGAAAGAGAGCGAAACGAGACGAAGGAGGGTGAAAGAGAGCGAAACGAGATGAAGGAGGGTGAAAGAGAGCGAAACGAGACGAAGGAGGGTGAAAGAGAGCGAAACGAGACGAAGGAGGGTGAAAGAGAGCTAACCGAGGCGAAGGAGGCTGAAAGAGAGTGATATGAGTAGAAGGAAGGTGAAAGAGAGCGAAACGAGACGAAGGAGGGTGAAAGAGAGCGAAACAAGGCGAAGGAGGGTGAAAGAGAGCGAAACGAGACGAAGGAGGGTGAAAGAGAGCGAAACGAGACGAAGGAGGTTGAAAGAGAGACAAACGAGACGAAGGAGGGTGAAAGAGAGCGAAACAAGACAAAGAAGGGTGAAAGAGAGCAAAACGAGACGAACGAATGTGAAAGAGAGCGAAACGAGACGAAGGAGGGTGAAAGAGAGCGAAACGAGACGAAGGAGGGTGAAAGAGAGCGAAACGAGATGAAGAAGGGTGAAAGAGGGCGAAACGAGACGAAGGAGGGTTGAAGAGAGCGAAACGAGACGAAGGGGGGGTCAAAAATAGCGAAACGAGACGAAGGATGGTGAAAGAGAGCGAAACGAGACGAAGTAGGGTGAAAGAGAGCGAAACGAGACGAAGGAGGGTGAAAGAGAGCTAACAGAGACGAAGGAGGGTGAAAGAGAGCGAAACGAGTAGATGGAAGGTGAAAGAGAGTGAAACGAGACGAAGGAGGGTGAAAGAGAGCGAAACAAGACAAAGGAGGGTGAAAGAGAGCGAAACGAGACGAAGGAAGGTGAAAGAGAGCGAAACGAGACGAAGGAGGGTGAAAGAGGGCGAAACGAGGAGAAGGAAGGTGAAAGAGAGCGAACCAAGACGAAGGAGGGTGAAAGAGGTCGAAATGAGACGATGGAGGGTGGAGGAGAGCGAATCGAGATGAAGCAGGCTGAAAGAGAGCGAAACGAGACGAAGGAGGGTGAAAGAGAGCGAAACGAGACGAAGGAGGGTGAAAGAGAGCACAACGAGACGAAGGAGTGTGAAAGAGATCGAAACGAGACGAAGGAGGGTGAAAGAGAGCGAAACGAGACGAAGGAGGGTGAAAGAGAGGAACCGAGACGAAGGAGGGTGAAAGAGAGCGAAACGAGTAGAAGGAAGGTGAAAGAGAGTGGAACGAGTTGAAGGAGGGTGAAAGAGAGTGAAACGAGACGAAGGAAGGTGATAGAGAGCGAACCGAGATGAAGGATGGTGAAAGAGGGCGAAACGAGACGATGGAGTGTGGAAGAGAGCAAAACGAGGTGAAGGAGGCTGAAAGAGAGCGAAACGAGACGAAGGAGGGTGAAAGAGAGCGAAACGAGACGAAGGAGGGTGAAAGAGAGCGAAACAAGGCGAAGCAGGGTGAAAGAGAGCGAAACGAGACGAAGGAGGGTCAAACAGAGCGAAACGAGACGAAGGAGGGTGAAAGAGGACGAAACGAGACGAAGGAGGGTGGAAGAGAGCGAAACGAGATGAAGGAGGGTGAAAGAGAGCAAAACGAGACGAAGGAGGGTGAAAGAGAGCGAAACGAGACGAAGGAGGGTGAAAGAGAGTGAAACGAGATGAAGGAGGGTGAAAGAGAGCGAAACGAGACGAAGGAGGGTTAAAGAGAGCGAAACGAGACGAAGGAGGGTGAAAGAGAGCTAACCGAGGCGAAGGAGGCTGAAAGAGAGCGACACGAGTAGAAGGAAGGTGAAAGAGAGCGAAACGAGACGAAGGAGGGTGAAAAAGAGCCAAACGAGACGAAGGAGGGTGAAAGAGAGCGAAACGAGATGAAGAAGCGTGAAAGAGGGCGAAACGAGACGGAGGAGGGTTGAAGAGAGCGAAACGAGACGAAGGAGGGTGAAAGAGAGCGAAACGAGACGAAAGAGGGTGAAAGAGAGCAAACCGAGAGGAAGGAGCGTGAAAGAGAGCGAAACGAGTAGATGGAAGGTGAAAGAGAGCGAAACGAGACGAAGGAGAGTGAAAGAGAGCCAAACGAGACGAAGGAGGGTGAAAGAGAGCGAAACAAGACAAAGGCGGGTGAAAGAGAGCGAAACGAGACGAAGGAGGGAGGAAGAGAGCGAAACGAGACGAAGGAGGGTGAAGGAGAGCGAAACGAGACAAAGGAGGGTGAAAGAGGGTGAAACGAGACGAAGGAGGGTGGAAGAGAGCGAAACGAGACGAAGGAGGGTGAAAGAGAGTGAAACGAGACGAAGGAGGGTGAAAGAGAGCGAAACGAGACGAAGGAGGGTGAAAGAAAGCGAAACAAGACGAAGGAGTGTGAAAGAGATCGAAACGAGACGAAGGAGGGTGAAAGAGAGCGAAACGAGACGAAGGAGGGTGAAAGAGAGGAACCGAGACGAAGGAGGGTGAAAGAGAGCGAAACGAGTAGAAGGAAGGTGAAAGAGAGTGGAACGAGTTGAAGGAGGGTGAAAGAGAGCAAAATGAGACGAAGGAGGGTGAAAGAGAGTGAAACGAGACGAAGGAAGGTGAAAGAGAGCGAACCGAGACGAAGGATGGTGAAAGAGGGCGAAACGAGACGATGGAGTGTGGAAGAGAGCAAAACGAGGTGAAGGAGGCTGAAAGAGAGCGAAACGAGACGAAGGAGGGTGAAAGAGAGCGAAACGAGACGAAGGATGGTGAAAGAGAGCGAAACAAGGCGAAGGAGGGTGAAAGAGAGCGAAACGAGACGAAGGAGGGTCAAACAGAGCGAAACGAGACGAAGGAGGGTGAAAGAGGACGAAACGAGACGAAGGAGGGTGGAAGAGAGCGAACGAGATGAAGGAGGGTGAAAGAGAGCAAAACGAGACGAAGGAGGGTGAAAGAGAGCGAAACGAGACGAAGGAGGGTGAAAGAGAGCGAAACGAGATGAAGGAGGGTGAAAGAGAGCGAAACGAGACGAAGGAGGGTGAAAGAGAGTGAAACAAGACGAAGGAGGGTGAAAGAGAGCTAACCGAGACGAATGAGGCTGAAAGAGAGCGAAACGAGACGAAGGAGGGTCAAAGAGAGCGAAACGAGACGAAGGAGGGTGAAAGAGAGCGAAACAAGGCGAAGGAGGGTGAAAGAGAGCGAAACGAGACGAAGGAGGGTCAAACAGAGCGAAACGAGACGAAGGAGGGTGAAAGAGGACGAACGAGACGAAGGAGGGTGAAAGAGAGCGAAACAAGACAAAGAAGGGTGAAAGAGATCAAAACGAGACGAAGGAATGTGAAAGAGAGCGAAACGAGACGAAGGAGGGTGAAAGAGAGCGAAACGAGACGAAGGAGGGTGAAAGAGAGCGAAACGAGATGAAGAAGGGTGAAAGAGGGCGAAACGAGACGAAGGAGGGTTGAAGAGAGCGAAACGAGACGAAGGGGGGGTCAAAAATAGCGAAACGAGACGAAGGATGGTGAAAGAGAGCGAAACGAGACGAAGTAGGGTGAAAGAGAGCGAAACGAGACGAAGGAGGGTGAAAGAGAGCTAACAGAGACGAAGGAGGGTGAAAGAGAGCGAAACGAGTAGATGGAAGGTGAAAGAGAGTGAAACGAGACGAAGGAGGGTGAAAGAGAGCGAAACAAGACAAAGGAGGGTGAAAGAGAGCGAAACGAGACGAAGGAAGGTGAAAGAGAGCAAAACGAGACGAAGGAGGGTGAAAGAGGGCGAAACGAGGAGAAGGAAGATGAAAGAGAGCGAACCAAGACGAAGGAGGGTGAAAGAGGGCGAAATGAGACGATGGAGGGTGGAGGAGAGCGAATCGAGATGAAGCAGGCTGAAAGAGAGCGAAACGAGACGAAGGAGGGTGAAAGAGAGCGAAACGAGACGAAGGAGGGTGAAAGAGAGCACAACGAGACGAAGGAGTGTGAAAGAGATCGAAACGAGACGAAGGAGGGTGAAAGAGAGCGAAACGAGACGAAGGAGGGTGAAAGAGAGGAACCGAGACGAAGGAGGGTGAAAGAGAGCGAAACGAGTAGAAGGAAGGTGAAAGAGAGTGGAACGAGTTGAAGGAGGGTGAAAGAGAGCGAAATGAGACGAAGGAGGGTGAAAGAGAGTGAAACGAGACGAAGGAAGGTGAAAGAGAGCGAACCGAGACGAAGGATGGTGAAAGAGGGCGAAACGAGACGATGGAGTGTGGAAGAGAGCAAAACGAGGTGAAGGAGGCTGAAAGAGAGCGAAACGAGATGAAGGAGGGTGAAAGAGAGCGAAACGAGACGAAGGAGGGTGAAAGAGAGCGAAACAAGGCGAAGGAGGGTGAAAGAGAGCGAAACGAGACGAAGGAGGGTCAAACAGAGCGAAACGAGACGAAGGAGGGTGAAAGAGGACGAAACGAGATGAAGGAGGGTGGAAGAGAGCGAAACGAGATGAAGGAGGGTGAAAGAGAGCAAAACGAGACGAAGGAGGGTGAAAGAGAGCGAAACGAGACGAAGGAGGGTGAAAGAGAGCGAAACGAGATGAAGGAGGGTGAAAGAGAGCGAAACGAGACGAAGGAGGGTGAAAGAGAGCGAAACGAGACGAAGGAGGGTGAAAGAGAGCTAACCGAGGCGAAGAAGGCTGAAAGAGAGTGATATGAGTAGAAGGAAGGTGAAAGAGAGCGAAACGAGACGAAGGAGGGTGAAAGAGAGCGAAACAAGGCGAAGGAGGGTGAAAGAGAGCGAAACGAGACGAAGGAGGGTCAAACAGAGCGAAACGAGACGAAGGAGGGTGAAAGAGGACGAAACGAGACGAAGGACGGTGAAAGAGAGCGAAACGAGACGAAGGAGGGTGAAAGAGAGACAAACGAGACGAAGGAGGGTGAAAGAGAGCGAAACAAGACAAAGAAGGGTGAAAGAGAGCAAAACGAGACGAACGAATGTGAAAGAGAGCGAAACGAGACGAAGGAGGGTGAAAGAGAGCGAAACGAGACGAAGGAGGGTGAAAGAGAGCGAAACGAGATGAAGAAGGGTGAAAGAGGGCGAAACGAGATGAAGGAGGGTTGAAGAGAGCGAAACGAGACGAAGGGGGGGTCAAAAATAGCGAAACGAGACGAAGGATGGTGAAAGAGAGCGAAACGAGACGAAGTAGGGTGAAAGAGAGCGAAACGAGACGAAGGAGGGTGAAAGAGAGCTAACAGAGACGAAGGAGGGTGAAAGAGAGCGAAACGAGTAGATGGAAGGTGAAAGAGAGTGAAACGAGACGAAGGAGGGTGAAAGAGAGCGAAACAAGACAAAGGAGGGTGAAAGAGAGCGAAACGAGCAGAAGGAAGGTGAAAGAGAGCGAAACGAGACGAAGGAGGGTGAAAGAGGGCGAAACGAGGAGAAGGAAGGTGAAAGAGAGCGAACCAAGACGAAGGAGTGTGAAAGAGGTCGAAATGAGACGATGGAGGGTGGAGGAGAGCGAATCGAGATGAAGCAGGCTGAAAGAGAGCGAAACGAGACGAAGGAGGGTGAAAGAGAGCGAAACGAGACGAAGGAGGGTGAAAGAGAGCACAACGAGACGAAGGAGTGTGAAAGAGAGCGAAACGAGATGAAGAAGCGTGAAAGAGGGCAAAACGAGACGGAGGAGGGTTGAAGAGAGCGAAACGAGACGAAGGAGGGTGAAAGAGAGCGAAACGAGACGAAGGAGGGTGAAAGAGAGCAAACCGAGAGGAAGGAGGGTGAAAGAGAGCGAAACGAGTAGATGGAAGGTGAAAGAGAGCGAAACGAGACGAAGGAGAGTGAAAGAGAGCCAAACGAGACGAAGGAGGGTGAAAGAGAGCGAAACAAGACAAAGGCGGGTGAAAGAGAGCGAAACGAGACGAAGGAGGGTGGAAGAGAGCGAAACGAGACGAAGGAGGGTGAAGGAGAGCGAAACGAGACAAAGGAGGGTGAAAGAGGGCGAAACGAGACGAAGAAGGGTGGAAGAGAGCGAAACGAGACGAAGGAGGGTGAAAGAGAGTGAAACGAGACGAAGGAGGGTGAAAGAGAGCGAAACGAGACGAAGGAGGGTGAAAGAAAGCGAAACAAGACGAAGGAGTGTGAAAGAGATCGAAACGAGACGAAGGAGGGTGAAAGAGAGCGAAACGAGACGAAGGAGGGTGAAAGAGAGGAACCGAGACGAAGGAGGGTGAAAGAGAGCGAAACGAGTAGAAGGAAGGTGAAAGAGAGTGGAACGAGTTGAAGAAGGGTGAAAGAGAGCAAAATGAGACGAAGGAGGGTGAAAGAGAGTGAAACGAGACGAAGGAAGGTGAAAGAGAGCGAACCGAGACGAAGGATGGTGAAAGAGGGCGAAACGAGACGATGGAGTGTGGAAGAGAGCAAAACGAGGTGAAGGAGGCTGAAAGAGAGCGAAACGAGACGAAGGAGGGTGAAAGAGAGCGAAACGAGACGAAGGAGGGTGAAAGAGAGCGAAACAAGGCGAAGGAGGGTGAAAGAGAGCGAAACGAGACGAAGGAGGGTCAAACAGAGCGAAACGAGACGAAGGAGGGTGAAAGAGGACGAAACGAGATGAAGGAGGGTGGAAGAGAGCGAAACGAGATGAAGGAGGGTGAAAGAGAGCAAAACGAGACGAAGGAGGGTGAAAGAGAGCGAAACGAGACGAAGGAGGGTGAAAGAGAGCGAAACGAGATGAAGGAGGGTGAAAGAGAGCGAAACGAGACGAAGGAGGGTGAAAGAGAGCGAAACGAGACGAAGGAGGGTGAAAGAGAGCTAACCGAGACGAATGAGGCTGAAAGAGAGCGAAACGAGACGAAGGAGGGTCAAAGAGAGCGAAACGAGACGAAGGAGGGTGAAAGAGAGCGAAACAAGGCGAAGGAGGGTGAAAGAGAGCGAAACGAGACGAAGGAGGGTCAAACAGAGCGAAACGAGACGAAGGAGGGTGAAAGAGGACGAAACGAGACGAAGGAGGGTGAAAGAGAGCGAAACGAGACGAAGGAGGGTGAAAGAGAGACAAACGAGACGAAGGAGGGTGAAAGAGAGCGAAACAAGACAAAGAAGGGTGAAAGAGAGCAAAACGAGACGAAGGAATGTGAAAGAGAGCGAAACGAGACGAAGGAGGGTGAAAGAGAGCGAAACGAGACGAAGGAGGGTGAAAGAGAGCGAAACGAGTAGATGGAAGGTGAAAGAGAGTGAAACGAGACGAAGGAGGGTGAAAGAGAGCGAAACAAGACAAAGGAGGGTGAAAGAGAGCGAAACGAGACGAAGGAAGGTGAAAGAGAGCAAAACGAGACGAAGGAGGGTGAAAGAGGGCGAAACGAGGAGAAGGAAGATGAAAGAGAGCGAACCAAGACGAAGGAGGTTGAAAGAGGGCGAAATAAGACGATGGAGGGTGGAGGAGAGCGAATCGAGATGAAGCAGGCTGAAAGAGAGCGAAACGAGACGAAGGAGGGTGAAAGAGAGCGAAACGAGACGAAGGAGGGTGAAAGAGAGCGAAACGAGATGAAGAAGGGTGAAAGAGGGCGAAACGAGACGAAGGAGGGTTGAAGAGAGCGAAACGAGACGAAGGGGGGGTCAAAAATAGCGAAACGAGACGAAGGATGGTGAAAGAGAGCGAAACGAGACGAAGTAGGGTGAAAGAGAGCGAAACGAGACGAAGGAGGGTGAAAGAGAGCTAACAGAGACGAAGGAGGGTGAAAGAGAGCGAAACGAGTAGATGGAAGGTGAAAGAGAGTGAAACGAGACGAAGGAGGGTGAAAGAGAGCGAAACAAGACAAAGGAGGGTGAAAGAGAGCGAAACGAGACGAAGGAAGGTGAAAGAGAGCAAAACGAGACGAAGGAGGGTGAAAGAGGGCGAAACGAGGAGAAGGAAGATGAAAGAGAGCGAACCAAGACGAAGGAGGGTGAAAGAGGGCGAAATGAGACGATGGAGGGTGGAGGAGAGCGAATCGAGATGAAGCAGGCTGAAAGAGAGCGAAACGAGACGAAGGAGGGTGAAAGAGAGCGAAACGAGACGAAGGAGGGTGAAAGAGAGCACAACGAGACGAAGGAGTGTGAAAGAGATCGAAACGAGACGAAGGAGGGTGAAAGAGAGCGAAACGAGACGAAGGAGGGTGAAAGAGAGGAACCGAGACGAAGGAGGGTGAAAGAGAGCGAAACGAGTAGAAGGAAGGTGAAAGAGAGTGGAACGAGTTGAAGGAGGGTGAAAGAGAGAGAAATGAGACGAAGGAGGGTGAAAGAGAGTGAAACGAGACGAAGGAAGGTGAAAGAGAGCGAACCGAGACGAAGGATGGTGAAAGAGGGCGAAACGAGACGATGGAGTGTGGAAGAGAGCAAAACGAGGTGAAGGAGGCTGAAAGAGAGCGAAACGAGATGAAGGAGGGTGAAAGAGAGCGAAACGAGACGAAGGAGGGTGAAAGAGAGCGAAACAAGGCGAAGGAGGGTGAAAGAGAGCGAAACGAGACGAAGGAGGGTGAAAGAGAGCGAAACGAGATGAAGAAGGGTGAAAGAGGGCGAAACGAGACGAAGGAGGGTTGAAGAGAGCGAAACGAGACGAAGGGGGGGTCAAAAATAGCGAAACGAGACGAAGGATGGTGAAAGAGAGCGAAACGAGACGAAGTAGGGTGAAAGAGAGCGAAACGAGACGAAGGAGGGTGAAAGAGAGCTAACAGAGACGAAGGAGGGTGAAAGAGAGCGAAACGAGTAGATGGAAGGTGAAAGAGAGTGAAACGAGACGAAGGAGGGTGAAAGAGAGCGAAACAAGACAAAGGAGGGTGAAAGAGAGCGAAACGAGACGAAGGAAGGTGAAAGAGAGCAAAACGAGACGAAGGAGGGTGAAAGAGGGCGAAACGAGGAGAAGGAAGATGAAAGAGAGCGAACCAAGACGAAGGAGGGTGAAAGAGGGCGAAATGAGACGATGGAGGGTGGAGGAGAGCGAATCGAGATGAAGCAGGCTGAAAGAGAGCGAAACGAGACGAAGGAGGGTGAAAGAGAGCGAAACGAGACGAAGGAGGGTGAAAGAGAGCACAACGAGACGAAGGAGTGTGAAAGAGATCGAAACGAGACGAAGGAGGGTGAAAGAGAGCGAAACGAGACGAAGGAGGGTGAAAGAGAGGAACCGAGACGAAGGAGGGTGAAAGAGAGCGAAACGAGTAGAAGGAAGGTGAAAGAGAGTGGAACGAGTTGAAGGAGGGTGAAAGAGAGCGAAATGAGACGAAGGAGGGTGAAAGAGAGTGAAACGAGACGAAGGAAGGTGAAAGAGAGCGAACCGAGACGAAGGATGGTGAAAGAGGGCGAAACGAGACGATGGAGTGTGGAAGAGAGCAAAACGAGGTGAAGGAGGCTGAAAGAGAGCGAAACGAGATGAAGGAGGGTGAAAGAGAGCGAAACGAGACGAAGGAGAGTGAAAGAGAGCGAAACAAGGCGAAGGAGGGTGAAAGAGAGCGAAACGAGACGAAGGAGGGTCAAACAGAGCGAAACGAGACGAAGGAGGGTGAAAGAGGACGAAACGAGACGAAGGAGGGTGGAAGAGAGCGAAACGAGATGAAGGAGGGTGAAAGAGAGCAAAACGAGACGAAGGAGGGTGAAAGAGAGCGAAACGAGACGAAGGAGGGTGAAAGAGAGCAAAACGAGATGAAGGAGGGTGAAAGAGAGCGAAACGAGACGAAGGAGGGTGAAAGAGAGCGAAACGAGACGAAGAAGGGTGAAAGAGAGCTAACCGAGGCGAAGGAGGCTGAAAGAGAGTGATATGAGTAGAAGGAAGGTGAAAGAGAGCGAAACGAGACGAAGGAGGGTGAAAGAGAGCGAAACAAGGCGAAGGAGGGTGAAAGAGAGCGAAACGAGACGAAGGAGGGTCAAACAGAGCGAAACGAGACGAAGGAGGGTGAAAGAGGATGAAACGAGACGAAGGAGGGTGAAAGAGAGCGAAACGAGACGAAGGAGGGTGAAAGAGAGACAAACGAGACGAAGGAGGGTGAAAGAGAGCGAAACAAGACAAAGAAGGGTGAAAGAGAGCAAAACGAGACGAACGAATGTGAAAGAGAGCGAAACGAGACGAAGGAGGGTGAAAGAGAGCGAAACGAGACGAAGGAGGGTGAAAGAGAGCGAAACAAGATGAAGAAGGGTGAAAGAGGGCGAAACGAGACGAAGGAGGGTTGAAGAGAGCGAAACGAGACGAAGGGGGGGTCAAAAATAGCGAAACGAGACGAAGGATGGTGAAAGAGAGCGAAACGAGACGAAGTAGGGTGAAAGAGAGCGAAACGAGACGAAGGAGGGTGAAAGAGAGCTAACAGAGACGAAGGAGGGTGAAAGAGAGCGAAACGAGTAGATGGAAGGTGAAAGAGAGTGAAACGAGACGAAGGAGGGTGAAAGAGAGCGAAACAAGACAAAGGAGGGTGAAAGAGAGCGAAACGAGACGAAGGAAGGTGAAAGAGAGCGAAACGAGACGAAGGAGGGTGAAAGAGGGCGAAACGAGACGAAGGAGGGTGAAAGAGAGCTAAACGAGACGAAGGAGGTTGAAAGAGAGCACAACGAGACGAAGGAGTGTGAAAGAGATCGAAACGAGACGAAGGAGGGTGAAAGAGAGCGAAACGAGACGAAGGAGGGTGAAAGAGAGGAACCGAGACGAAGGAGGGTGAAAGAGAGCAAAACGAGTAGAAGCAAGGTGAAAGAGAGTGGAACGAGTTGAAGGAGGGTGAAAGAGAGCGAAATGAGACGAAGGAGGGTGAAAGAGAGTGAAACGAGACGAAGGAAGGTGATAGAGAGCGAACCGAGATGAAGGATGGTGAAAGAGGGCGAAACGAGACGATCGAGTGTGGAAGAGAGCAAAACGAGGTGAAGGAGGCTGAAAGAGAGCGAAACGAGACGAAGGAGGGTGAAAGAGAGCGAAACGAGACGAAGGAGGGTGAAAGAGAGCGAAACAAGGCGAAACAGGGTGAAAGAGAGCGAAACGAGACGAAGGAGGGTCAAACAGAGCGAAACGAGACGGAGGAGGGTGAAAGAGGACGAAACGAGACGAAGGAGGGTGGAAGAGAGCGAAACGAGATGAAGGAGGGTGAAAGAGAGCAAAACGAGACGAAGGAGGGTGAAAGAGAGCGAAACGAGACGAAGGAGGGTGAAAGAGAGCGAAACAAGATGAAGGAGGGTGAAAGAGAGCGAAACGAGACGAAGGAGGGTTAAAGAGAGCGAAACGAGACGAAGGAGGGTGAAAGAGAGCTAACCGAGACGAATGAGGCTGAAAGAGAGCGAAACGAGACGATGGAGGGTCAAAGAGAGCGAAACGAGACGAAGGAGGGTGAAAGAGAGCGAAACAAGGCGAAGGAGGGTGAAAGAGAGCGAAACGAGACGAAGGAGGGTCAAACAGAGCGAAACGAGACGAAGGAGGGTGAAAGAGGACGAACCGAGACGAAGGAGGGTGAAAGAGAGCGAAACGAGACGAAGGAGGGTGAAAGAGAGACAAACGAGACGAAGGAGGGTGAAAGAGAGCGAAACAAGACAAAGAAGGGTGAAAGAGAGCAAAACGAGACGAACGAATGTGAAAGAGAGCGAAACGAGACGAAGGAGGGTGAAAGAGAGCGAAACGAGACGAAGGAGGGTGAAAGAGAGCGAAACGAGCTGAAGAAGGGTGAAAGAGGGCGAAACGAGACGAAGGAGGGTTGAAGAGAGCGAAACGAGACGAAGGGGGGGTCAAAAATAGCGAAACGAGACGAAGGATGGTGAAAGAGAGCGAAACGAGACGAAGTAGGGTGAAAGAGAGCGAAACGAGACGAAGGAGGGTGAAAGAGAGCTAACAGAGACGAAGGAGGGTGAAAGAGAGCGAAACGAGTAGATGGAAGGTGAAAGAGAGTGAAACGAGACGCAGGAGGGTGAAAGAGAGCGAAACAAGACAAAGGAGGGTGAAAGAGAGCGAAACGAGACGAAGGAAGGTGAAAGAGAGCAAAACGAGACGAAGGAGGGTGAAAGAGGGCGAAACGAGGAGAAGGAAGATGAAAGAGAGCGAACCAAGACGAAGGAGGGTGAAAGAGGGCGAAATGAGACGATGGAGGGTGGAGGAGAGCGAATCGAGATGAAGCAGGCTGAAAGAGAGCGAAGCGAGACGAAGGAGGGTGAAAGAGAGCGAAACGAGACGAAGGAGGGTGAAAGAGAGCACAACGAGACGAAGGAGTGTGAAAGAGATCGAAACGAGACGAAGGAGGGTGAAAGAGAGCGAAACGAGACGAAGGAGGGTGAAAGAGAGGAACCGAGACGAAGGAGGGTGAAAGAGAGCGAAACGAGTAGAAGGAAGGTGAAAGAGAGTGGAACGAGTTGAAGGAGGGTGAAAGAGAGCGAAATGAGACGAAGGAGGGTGAAAGAGAGTGAAACGAGACGAAGGAAGGTGAAAGAGAGCGAACCGAGACGAAGGATGGTGAAAGAGGGCGAAACGAGACGATGGAGTGTGGAAGAGAGCAAAACGAGGTGAAGGAGGCTGAAAGAGAGCGAAACGAGATGAAGGAGGGTGAAAGAGAGCGAAACGAGACGAAGGAGGGTGAAAGAGAGCGAAACAAGGCGAAGGAGGGTGAAAGAGAGCGAAACGAGACGAAGGAGGGTCAAACAGAGCGAAACGAGACGAAGGAGGGTGAAAGAGGACGAAACAAGACGAAGGAGGGTGGAAGAGAGCGAAACGAGATGAAGGAGGGTGAAAGAGAGCAAAACGAGACGAAGGAGGGTGAAAGAGAGCGAAACGAGACGAAGGAGGGTGAAAGAGAGCGAAACGAGATGAAGGAGGGTGAAAGAGAGCGAAACGAGACGAAGGAGGGTGAAAGAGAGCGAAACGAGACGAAGGAGGGTGAAAGAGAGCTAACCGAGGCGAAGGAGGCTGAAAGAGAGTGATATGAGTAGAAGGAAGGTGAAAGAGAGCGAAACGAGACGAAGGAGGGTGAAAGAGAGACAAACGAGACGAAGGAGGGTGAAAGAGAGCGAAACAAGACAAAGAAGGGTGAAAGAGAGCGAAACGAGATGAAGAAGGGTGAAAGAGGGCGAAACGAGACGAAGGAGGGTTGAAGAGAGCGAAACGAGACGAAGGGGGGGTCAAAAAGAGCGAAACGAGACGAAGGATGGTGAAAGAGAGCGAAACGAGACGAAGGAGGGTGAAAGAGAGCGAAACGAGACGAAGGAGGGTGAAAGAGAGCGAACAGAGACGAAGGAGGGTGAAAGAGAGCGAAACGAGTAGATGGAAGGTGAAAGAGAGCGAAACGAGACGAAGGAGGGTGAAAGAGAGCGAAACAAGACAAAGGAGGGTGAAAGGGAGCGAAACGAGACGGAGGAAGGTGAAAGAGAGCGAAACGAGACGAAGGAGGGTGAAAGAGGGCGAAACGAGGAGAAGGAAGGTGAAAGAGAGCGAACCAAGACGAAGGAGGGTGAAAGAGGGCGAAATGAGACGAAGGAGGGTTGAAGAGAGCGAAACGAGACGAAGGGGGGGTCAAAAATAGCGAAACGAGACGAAGGATGGTGAAAGAGAGCGAAACGAGACGAAGTAGGGTGAAAGAGAGCGAAACGAGACGAAGGAGGGTGAAAGAGAGCTAACAGAGACGAAGGAGGGTGAAAGAGAGCGAAACGAGTAGATGGAAGGTGAAAGAGAGTGAAACGAGACGAAGGAGGGTGAAAGAGAGCGAAACAAGACAAAGGAGGGTGAAAGAGAGCGAAACGAGACGAAGGAAGGTGAAAGAGAGCGAAACGAGACGAAGGAGGGTGAAAGAGGGCGAAACGAGACGAAGGAGGGTGAAAGAGAGCTAAACGAGACGAAGGAGGTTGAAAGAGAGCACAACGAGACGAAGGAGTGTGAAAGAGATCGAAACGAGACGAAGGAGGGTGAAAGAGAGCGAAACGAGACGAAGGAGGGTGAAAGAGAGGAACCGAGACGAAGGAGGGTGAAAGAGAGCAAAACGAGTAGAAGGAAGGTGAAAGAGAGTGGAACGAGTTGAAGGAGGGTGAAAGAGAGCGAAATGAGACGAAGGAGGGTGAAAGAGAGTGAAACGAGACGAAGGAAGGTGATAGAGAGCGAACCGAGATGAAGGATGGTGAAAGAGGGCGAAACGAGACGATCGAGTGTGGAAGAGAGCAAAACGAGGTGAAGGAGGCTGAAAGAGAGCGAAACGAGACGAAGGAGGGTGAAAGAGAGCGAAACGAGACGAAGGAGGGTGAAAGAGAGCGAAACAAGGCGAAGCAGGGTGAAAGAGAGCGAAACGAGACGAAGGAGGGTCAAACAGAGCGAAACGAGACGAAGGAGGGTGAAAGAGGACGAAACGAGACGAAGGAGGGTGGAAGAGAGCGAAACGAGATGAAGGAGGGTGAAAGAGAGCAAAACGAGACGAAGGAGGGTGAAAGAGAGCGAAACGAGACGAAGGAGGGTGAAAGAGAGCGAAACAAGATGAAGGAGGGTGAAAGAGAGCGAAACGAGACGAAGGAGGGTTAAAGAGAGCGAAACGAGACGAAGGAGGGTGAAAGAGAGCTAACCGAGACGAATGAGGCTGAAAGAGAGCGAAACGAGACGAAGGAGGGTCAAAGAGAGCGATACGAGACGAAGGAGGGTGAAAGAGAGCGAAACAAGGCGAAGGAGGGTGAAAGAGAGCGAAACGAGACGAAGGAGGGTCAAACAGAGCGAAACGAGACGAAGGAGGGTGAAAGAGGACGAACCGAGACGAAGGAGGGTGAAAGAGAGCGAAACGAGACGAAGGAGGGTGAAAGAGAGACAAACGAGACGAAGGAGGGTGAAAGAGAGCGAAACAAGACAAAGAAGGGTGAAAGAGAGCAAAACGAGACGAACGAATGTGAAAGAGAGCGAAACGAGACGAAGGAGGGTGAAAGAGAGCGAAACGAGACGAAGGAGGGTGAAAGAGAGCGAAACGAGCTGAAGAAGGGTGAAAGAGGGCGAAACGAGACGAAGGAGGGTTGAAGAGAGCGAAACGAGACGAAGGGGGGTCAAAAATAGCGAAACGAGACGAAGGATGGTGAAAGAGAGCGAAACGAGACGAAGTAGGGTGAAAGAGAGCGAAACGAGACGAAGGAGGGTGAAAGAGAGCTAACAGAGACGAAGGAGGGTGAAAGAGAGCGAAACGAGTAGATGGAAGGTGAAAGAGAGTGAAACGAGACGCAGGAGGGTGAAAGAGAGCGAAACAAGACAAAGGAGGGTGAAAGAGAGCGAAACGAGACGAAGGAAGGTGAAAGAGAGCAAAACGAGACGAAGGAGGGTGAAAGAGGGCGAAACGAGGAGAAGGAAGATGAAAGAGAGCGAACCAAGACGAAGGAGGGTGAAAGAGGGCGAAATGAGACGATGGAGGGTGGAGGAGAGCGAATCGAGATGAAGCAGGCTGAAAGAGAGCGAAGCGAGACGAAGGAGGGTGAAAGAGAGCGAAACGAGACGAAGGAGGGTGAAAGAGAGCACAACGAGACGAAGGAGTGTGAAAGAGATCGAAACGAGACGAAGGAGGGTGAAAGAGAGTGAAACGAGACGAAGGAGGGTGAAAGAGAGGAACCGAGACGAAGGAGGGTGAAAGAGAGCGAAACGAGTAGAAGGAAGGTGAAAGAGAGTGGAACGAGTTGAAGGAGGGTGAAAGAGAGCGAAATGAGACGAAGGAGGGTGAAAGAGAGTGAAACGAGACGAAGGAAGGTGAAAGAGAGCGAACCGAGACGAAGGATGGTGAAAGAGGGCGAAACGAGACGATGGAGTGTGGAAGAGAGCAAAACGAGGTGAAGGAGGCTGAAAGAGAGCGAAACGAGATGAAGGAGGGTGAAAGAGAGCGAAACGAGACGAAGGAGGGTGAAAGAGAGCGAAACAAGGCGAAGGAGGGTGAAAGAGAGCGAAACGAGACGAAGGAGGGTCAAACAGAGCGAAACGAGACGAAGGAGGGTGAAAGAGGACGAAACGAGACGAAGGAGGGTGGAAGAGAGCGAAACGAGATGAAGGAGGGTGAAAGAGAGCAAAACGAGACGAAGGAGGGTGAAAGAGAGCGAAACGAGACGAAGGAGGGTGAAAGAGAGCGAAACGAGATGAAGGAGGGTGAAAGAGAGCGAAACGAGACGAAGGAGGGTGAAAGAGAGCGAAACGAGACGAAGGAGGGTGAAAGAGAGCTAACCGAGGCGAAGGAGGCTGAAAGAGAGTGATATGAGTAGAAGGAAGGTGAAAGAGAGCGAAACGAGACGAAGGAGGGTGAAAGAGAGACAAACGAGACGAAGGAGGGTGAAAGAGAGCGAAACAAGACAAATAAGGGTGAAAGAGAGCGAAACGAGATGAAGAAGGGTGAAAGAGGGCGAAACGAGACGAAGGAGGGTTGAAGAGAGCGAAACGAGACGAAGGGGGGGTCAAAAAGAGCGAAACGAGACGAAGGATGGTGAAAGAGAGCGAAACGAGACGAAGGAGGGTGAAAGAGAGCGAAACGAGACGAAGGAGGGTGAAAGAGAGCGAACAGAGACGAAGGAGGGTGAAAGAGAGCGAAACGAGTAGATGGAAGGTGAAAGAGAGCGAAACGAGACGAAGGAGGGTGAAAGAGAGCGAAACAAGACAAAGGAGGGTGAAAGGGAGCGAAACGAGACGGAGGAAGGTGAAAGAGAGCGAAACGAGACGAAGGAGGGTGAAAGAGGGCGAAACGAGGAGAAGGAAGGTGAAAGAGAGCGAACCAAGACGAAGGAGGGTGAAAGAGGGCGAAATGAGACGATGGAGGGTGGAGGAGAGCGAATCGAGATGAAGCAGGCTGAAAGAGAGCGAAACGAGATGAAGGAGGGTGAAAGAGTGCGAAACGAGATGAAGGAGGGTGAAAGAGAGCGAAACGAGATGAAGGAGGGTGAAAGAGAGCGAAACAAGATGAAGGAGGGTGAAAGAGAGCGAAACAAGATGAAGGAGGGAGAAAGAGAGTGAAACTAGGCAAAGGAAGGTGAAAGAGAGCGAAACGAGACAAAGGAGGGTGAAAGAGAGCGAAATGAGACGAAGGAAGGTGAAAGTTAGCGAAACGAAACAAAGGAGGGTGAAAGAGAGCGAAGCAAGATGAAGGAGGGTGAAAGAGAGCGAAACGAGATGAAGGAGGGTGAAAGAGAGCGAAACGAGACGAAGAAGGGTGAAAGAGAGTGAAACGAGGCGAAGGAAGGTGAAAGAGAGTGAAACGAGACGAAGGAGGGTGAAAGAGAGCGAAATGAGACAAAGGAGGGTGAAGGAGAGCAAAACAAGACGAAGGAGGGAGAAAGAGAGAGAAATGAGGCGAAGGAGGGTGAAAGAGTGCGAAACGAGACGAAGGAGGGTCAAACAGAGCGAAACGAGATGAAGGAGGGTGAAAGAGGGCGAAACGTGATGAAGGAGGGTGGAAGAGAGCGAAACGAGGAGAAGGAAGGTGAAAGAGAGCGAACCAAGACGAAGGAGGGTGAAAGAGGGCGAAATGAGATGATGGAGCGTGGAAGAGAGCGAAACGAGATGAAGCAGCCTGAAAGAGAGCGAAACGAGACGAAGGAGGGTGAAAGAGTGCGAAACTAGATGAAGGAGGGTGAAAGAGAGCGAAACGAAATGAAGGAGGGTGAAAGAGAGCAAAACGAGATGAAGGAGGGTGAAAGAGTGCGAAACGAGATGAAGGAGGGTGAAAGAGAGCGAAACGAAATGAAGGAGGGTGAAAGAGGGCGAAACGAGATGAAGGAGGGTGGAAGAGAGCGAAACGAGATGAAGGAGGGTGAAAGAGAGCGAAACGAGACGAAGGAGTGTGAAAGAGAGCAAAACGAGACGAAGGAGGGTGAAAAAGATCGAAACGAGACGAAGGAGGGTGAAAGAGAGCGAAACGAGATGAAGGAGGGTGAAAGAGAGCTAACCGAGAAGAAGGAGGGTGAAAGAGAGCGAAACGAGTAGAAGGAAGGTGAAAGAGAGCGAAACGAGACGAAGGAGGGTGAAAAAGAGCCAAACGAGACGAAGGAGGGTGAAAGAGAGCGGAACGAGATGAAGAAGCGTGAAAGAGGGCGAAACGAGACGGAGGAGGGTTGAAGAGAGCGAAACGAGATGAAGGAGGGTCAAAGAGAGCGAAACGAGACGAAGGAGGGTGAAAGAGAGCGAAACGAGACGAAGGAGGGTGAAAGAGAGCGAAACGAGACGAAGGAGGGTGAAAGCGAGCTAACAGAGACGAAGGAGGGTGAAAGAGAGCGAAACGAGTAGATGGAAGGTGAAAGAGAGCGAAACGAGACGAAGGAGGGTGAAAGAGAGTGAAACAAAACAAAGGAGGGTGAAAGAGAGCGAAACGAGACGAAGGAAGGTGAAAGAGAGCGAAACGAGACGAAGGAGGGTGAAAGAGAGCGAAACGAGATGAAGAAGGGTGAAAGAGGGCGAAACGAGACGAAGGAGGGTAGAAGAGAGCGAAACGAGACGAAGGAGGGTCAAAGAGAGCGAAACGAGACGAAGGAGGGTGGAAGAGAGCAAAACGAGACGAAGGAGGGTGAAAGAGAGCAAAACGAGACGAAGTAGGATGAAAGAGAGCGAAAAAAGACGAAGGAGTGTGAAAGAAAGTGAAACGAGGCGAAGGAAGGTGAAAGAGAGCGAATCGAGACAAAGAAGGGTGAAAGAGAGCGAAACGAGACGAAGGAAGGTGAAAGACAGCGAACCAAGACGAAGGAGGGTGAAAGAGGGTGAAATGAAACGATGGAGGGTGGAAGAGAGCGAAACGAGACGAAGCAGGCTGAAAGAGAGCGAAACGAGACGAAGGAGGGTGAAAGAGTGCGAAACGAGATGAAGGAGGGTGAAAGAGAGCGAAACGAGATGAACGAGGGTGAAAGAGAGGGAAAAAAGATGAAGGAGGGTGAAAGAGAGCGAAACGAGACGAAGGAGGGAGAAAGAGAGTGAAACGAGGAGAAGGAAGGGGAAAGTGAGCGAAACGAGACAAAGGAGGGTGAAAAAGAGTGAAACGAGATGAAGGAAGGTGAACGTTAGCGAAACGATACAAAGGAGGGTGAAAGAGAGCGAAGCAAGATGAAGGAGGGTGAAAGAGAGCGAAACGAGATGAAGGAGGGTGAAAGAGAGCGAAACGAGACGAAGAAGGGTGAAAGAGAGAGAAACAAGGCGAAGGAAGGTGAAAGAGAGTGAAATGAGACAAAGGAGGGTGAAGGAGAGCAAAACAAGACGAAGGAGGGTGAAAGAGAGCGAAATGAGGCGAAGGAGGGTGAAAGAGAGCGAAACGAGACGAAGCAGCGTCAAACGGAGCGAAACGAAATGAAGGAGGGTGAAAGAGGGCGAAATGAGACGAAGGAGGGTGGAAGAGAGTGAAACGAGATGAAGGAGGGTGAAAGAGAGCGAAACGAGACGAAGGAGTGTGAAAGAGAGGAAAACGAGACGAAGGAGGGTGAAAGAGAGCGAAACGAGACGAAGGAGGGTGAGAGAGAGCGAAACGAGACGAAGGAGTGTGAAAGAAAGTGAAACGAGGCGAAGGAAGGTGAAAGAGAGCGAATCGAGACAAAGAAGGGTGAAAGACAGCGAAACGAGACGAAGGAAGGTGAAAGAGAGCGAACCAATACGAAGGAGGGTGAAATGAAACGATGGAGGGTGGAAGAGAGCGAAACGAGACGAAGCAGGCTGAAAGAGAGCGAAACGAGACGAAGGAGGGTGAAAGAGTGCGAAACGAGATGAAGGAGGGTGAAAGAGAGCGAAACGAGATGAAGGAGGGTGAAAGAGAGCGAAACAAGATGAAGGAGGGTGAAAGAGAGCGAAACGAGACGAAGGAGGGAGAAAGAGAGTGAAACGAGGCGAAGGAAGGTGAAAGTGAGCGAAACGAGACAAAGGAGGGTGAAAGAGAGTGAAACGAGATGAAGGAAGGTGAACGTTAGCGAAACGATACAAAGGAGGGTGAAAGAGAGCGAAGCAAGTTGAAGGAGGGTGAAAGAGAGCGAAACGAGATGAAGGAGGGTGAAAGAGAGCGAAACGAGACGAAGAAGGTTGAAAGAGAGTGAAACAAGGCGAAGGAAGGTGAAAGAGAGTGAAATGAGACAAAGGAGGGTGAAGGAGAGCAAAACAAGACGAAGGAGGGTGAAAGAGAGCGAAATGAGGCGAAGGAGGGTGAAAGAGAGCGAAACGAGACGAAGGAGCGTCAAACGGAGCGAAACGAAATGAAGGAGGGTGAAAGAGGGCGAAATGAGACGAAGGAGGGTGGAAGAGAGTGAAACGAGATGAAGGAGGGTGAAAGAGAGCGAAACGAGACGAAGGAGTGTGAAAGAGAGCAAAACGAGACGAAGGAGGGTGAAAGAGAGCGAAACGAGACGAAGGAGGGTGAGAGAGAGCGAAACGAGACGAAGGAGGGTGAAAGAGATCGAAACGAGACGAAGGAGGGTGAAAGAGAGCGAAACGAGACGAAGGAGGGTGAAAGAGAGGAAACGAGACGAAGGAGGGTGAAAGAGAGCGAAACGAGTAGAAGGAAGGTGAAAGAGAGTGGAACGAGTTGAAGGAGGGTGAAAGAGAGCGAAACGAGACGAAGGAGGGTGAAAGAGAGTGAAATGAGACGAAGGAAGGTGAAAGAGAGCGAACCGAGTTGAAGGATGGTGAAAGAGGGCGAAACGAGACGATGGAGTGTGGAAGAGAGCAAAACGAGGTGAAGGAGGCTGAAAGAGAGCGAAACGAGACGAAGGAGGGTGAAAGAGAGCGAAACGAGACGAAGGAGGGTGAAAGAGAGCGAAACAAGGCGAAGGAGGGTGAAAGAGAGCGAAACGAGACGAAGGAGGGTCAAACAGAGCGAAACGAGACGAAGGAGGGTGAAAGAGGGCGAAACGAGACGAAGGAGGGTGGAAGAGAGCGAAACGAGATGAAGGAGGGTGAAAGAGAGCGAAACGAGACGAAGGAGGGTGAAAGAGAGCGAAACGAGACAAAGGAGGGTGAAAGAGAGCAAAACGAGACGAAGGAGGGTGAAAGAGAGCGAGACGAGACGAAGGAGGGTGAAAGAGAGCGAAACGAGACGAAGGAGGGTGAAAGAGAGCTAACCGAGACGAAGGAGGCTGAAAGAGAGTGAAACGAGTAGAAGGAAGGTGAAAGAGAGCGAAACGAGACGAAGGAGGGTGAAAGAGAGCCAAACGAGACGAAGGAGGGTGAAAGAGAGCGAAACAAGACAAAGAAGGGTGAAAGAGAGCAAAACGAGACGAAGGAATGTGAAAGAGAGCGAAACGAGACGAAGGAAGGTGAAAGAGAGCGAAACGAGACGAAGGAGGGTGAAAGAGAGCGAAACGAGATGAAGAAGGGTGAAAGAGGGCGAAACGAGACGAAGGAGGGTTGAAGAGAGCGAAACGAGACGAAGGGGGGGTCAAAAAGAGCGAAACGAGACGAAGGATGGTGAAAGAGATCGAAACGAGACGAAGGAGGGTGAAAGAGAGCGAAACGAGACGAAGGAGGGTGAAAGAGAGCGAAACGAGACGAAGGAGGGTGAAAGAGAGCTAACAGAGACGAAGGAGGGTGAAAGAGAGCGAAACGAGTAGATGGAAGGTGAAAGAGAGCGAAACGAGACAAAGGAGGGTGAAAGAGAGCGAAACAAGACAAAGGAGGGTGAAAGAGAGCGAAACGAGACGAAGGAGTGTGAAAGAAAGTGAAACGAGGTGAAGGAAGGTGAAAGAGAGTGAATCGAGACAAAGAAGGGTGAAAGAGAGCGAAACGAGACGAAGGAAGGTGAAAGAGAGCGAACCAAGACGAAGAAGGGTGAAAGAGGGTGAAATGAAACGATGGATGGTGGAAGATAGCGAAACGAGACGAAGCAGGCTGAAAGAGAGTGAAACGAGACGAAGGAGGGTGAAGAGTGCGAAACGAGATGAAGGAGGGTGAAAGAGAGCGAAACGAGATGAAGGAGGGTGAAAGAGAGCGAAACAAGATGAAGGAGGGTGAAAGAGAGCGAAACGAGACGAAGGATAGAGAAAGAGAGTGAAACGAGGCGAAGGAAGGTGAAAGAGTGCGAAACGAGACAAAGGAGGGTGAAAGAGAGCGAAACGAGACGAAGGAGTGTGAGAGAGAGCAAAACGAGACGAAGGAGGGTGAAAGAGAGCGAAACGAGACAAAGGAGGGTGAAAGAGAGCGAAACGAGACGAAGGAGGGTGAAAGCGAGCTAACAGAGACGAAGGAGGGTGAAAGAGAGCGAAACGAGTAGATAGAAGGTGAAAGAGAGCGAAACGAGACGAAGGAGGGTGAAAGAGAGCGAAACAAAACAAAGGAGGGTGAAAGAGAGCGAAACGAGACGAAGGAAGGTGAAAGAGAGCGAAACGAGACGAAGGAGGGTGAAAAAGAGCGAAACGAGACGAAGGAGGGTGAAAGAGAGCGAAACGAGATGAAGAAGGGTGAAAGAGGGCGAAACGAGAAGAAGGAGGGTAGAAGAGAGCGAAACGAGACGAAGGAGGGTCAAAGAGAGCGAAACGAGACGAAGGAGGGTGGAAGAGAGCAAAACGAGACGAAGGAGGGTCAAAGAGAGCAAAACGAGACGAAGTAGGATGAAAGAGAGCGAAAAAAGACGAAGGAGGGTGAAAGAGAGCGAAACGAGACGAAGGAGAGAGGAAGAGAGCGAAGTGAGACGAAGAAGGGTGAAAGAGAGCGAAACGAGACGAAGGAGGGTGAAAAAGAGCGAAACGAGATGAAGAAGGTTGAAAGAGAGCGAAACGAGACGAAGGAGTGTGAAAGAAAGTGAAACGAGGCGAAGGAAGGTGAAAGAGAGCGAATCGAGACAAAGAAGGGTGAAAGAGAGTGAAACGAGACGAAGGAAGGTGAAAGAGAGCGAACCAAGACGAAGGAGGGTGAAAGAGGGTGAAATGAAACGATGGAGGGTGGAATAGAGCGAAACGAGACGAAGCAGGCTGAAAGAGAGCGAAACGAGACCAAGGAGGGTGGAAGAGTGCGAAACGAGATGAAGGAGGGTGAAAGGGAGCGAAACGAGATGAAGGAGGGTGAAAGAGAGCGAAACAAGATGAAAGAGGGTGAAAGTGAGCGAAACGAGACGAAGGAAGGAGAAAGAGAGTGAAACGAGGCGAAGGAAGGTGAAAGAGAGCGAAACGAGACAAAGGAGGGTGAAAGAGAGTGAAACGAGATGACGGAAGGTGAACGTTAGCGAAACGATACAAAGGAGGGTGAAAGAGAGCGAAGCAAGATGAAGGAGGGTGAAAGAGAGCGAAACGAGACGAAGGAAGGTGAAAGAGAGTGAAATGAGACAAAGGAGGGTGAAGGAGAGCAAAACAAGACGAAGGAGGGTGAAAGAGAGCGAAATGAGGCGAAGGAGGGTGAAAGAGAGCGAAACGAGACGAAGGAGCGTCAAACAGAGCAAAACGAAATGAAGGAGGGTGAAAGAGGGCGAAATGAGACGAAGGAGGGTGGAAGAGAGTGAAACGAGATGAAGGAGGGTGAAAGAGAGCGAAACGAGACGAAGGAGTGTGAAAGAGAGCAAAACGAGACGAAGGAGGGTGAAAGAGAGCGAAACGAGACGAAGGAGGGTGAAAGAGAGCGAAACGAGACGAAGGAGGGTGAAAGAGATCGAAACGAGACGAAGGAGGGTGAAAGAGAGCGAAACGAGACGAAGGAGGGTGAACGAGAGGAAACGAGACGAAGGAGGGTGAAAGAGAGCGAAACGAGTAGAAGGAAGGTGAAAGAGAGTGGAACGAGTTGAAGGAGGGTGAAAGAGAGCGAAACGAGACGAAGGAGGGTGAAAGAGAGTGAAACGAGACGAAGTAAGGTGAAAGAGAGCGAACCGAGACGAAGGATGGTGAAAGAGGGCGAAACGAGACGATGGAGTGTGGAAGAGAGCAAAACGAGGACAAGGAGGCTTAAAGAGAGCTAAACGAGACGAAGGAGGGTGAAAGAGAGCGAAACGAGGCGAAGGAGGGTGAAAGAGAGCGAAACAAGGCGAAGGAGGGTGAAAGAGAGCGAAACGAGACGAAGGAGGGTCAAACAGAGCGAAACGAGACGAAGGAGGGTGAAAGAGGGCGAAACGAGACGAAGGAGGGTGGAAGAGAGCGAAACGAGATGAAGGAGGGTGAAAGAGAGCGAAACGAGACGAAGGAGGGTGAAAGAGAGCGAAACGAGACGAAGGAGGGTGAAAGAGAGCGAAACGAGACGAAGGAGGGTGAAAGAGAGCGAAACGAGACGAAAGAGGGTGAAAGAGAGCTAACCGAGATGAAGGAGGCTGAAAGAGAGTGAAACGAGTAGAAGGAAGGTGAAAGAGAGCGAAACGAGACGAAGGAGGGTGAAAGAGAGCGAAACAAGACAAAGAAGGGTGAAAGAGAGCAAAACGAGACGAAGGAATGTGAAAGAGAGCGAAACGAGACGAAGGAAGGTGAAAGAGAGCGAAACGAGACGAAGGAGGGTGAAAGAGAGCGAAACGAGATGAAAAAGGGTGAAAGAGGGCGAAACGAGACGAAGGAGGGTTGAAGAGAGCGAAACGAGATGAAGGGGGGGTCAAAAAGAGCGAAACGAGACGAAGGATGGTGAAAGAGAGCGAAATGAGACGAAGGAGGGTGAAAGAGAGCGAAACGAGACGAAGGAGGGTGAAAGAGAGCGAAACGAGACGAAGGAGGGTGAAAGAGAGCTAACAGAGACGAAGGAGGGTGAAAGAGAGCGAAACGAGTAGATGGAAGGTGAAAGAGAGCGAAACGAGACGAAGGAGGGTGAATAGAGAGCGAGACAAGACAAAGGAGGGTGAAAGAGAGCGAAACGAGACGAAGGAGTGTGAAAGAAAGTGAAACGAGGCGAAGGAAGGTGAAAGAGAGCGAATCGAGACAAAGAAGGGTGAAAGAGAGCGAAACGAGACGAAGGAAGGTGAAAGAGAGCGAACCAAGATGAAGGAGGGTGAAAGAGGGTGAAATGAAACGATGGCGGGTGGAAGAGAACGAAACGAGACGAAGCAGGCTGAAAGAGAGCGAAACGAGACGAAGGAGAGTGAAAGAGTGCGAAACGAGATGAAGGAGGGTGAAAGAGAGCGAAACGAGATGAAGGAGGGTGAAAGAGAGCGAAACAAGATGAAGGAGGGTGAAGGAGAGCGAAACGAGACGAAGGAGGGAGAAAGAGAGTGAAACGAGGCGAAGGAAGGTGAAAGAGTGCGAAACGAGACAAAGGAGGGTGAAAGAGAGTGAAACGAGATGAAGGAAGGTGAACGTTAGCGAAACAAGACGAAGGAGGGTGAAAGAGAGCGAAATGAGGCGAAGGAGGGTGAAAGAGGGCGAAATGAGACGAAGGAGGGTGGAAGAGAGTGAAACGAGATGAAGGAGGGTGAAAGAGAGCGAAACGAGACGAAGGAGTGTGAAAGAGAGCAAAACGAGACGAAGGAGGGTGAAAGAGAGCGAAACGAGACGAAGGAGGGTGAAAGAGAGCGAAACGAGACGAAGGAGGGTGAAAGAGATCGAAACGAGACGAAGGAGGGTGAAAGAGAGCGAAACGAGACGTAGGAGGGTGAAAGAGAGGAAACGAGACGAAGGATGGTGAAAGAGAGCGAAATGAGTAGAAGGAAGGTGAAAGAGAGCGAAACGAGTAGAAGGAAGGTGAAAGAGAGTGGAACGAGTTGAAGGAGGGTGAAAGAGAGCGAAACGAGACGAAGGAGGGTGAAAGAGAGTGAAACAAGACGAAGGAAGGTGAAAGAGAGCGAACCGAGACGAAGGATGGTGAAAGAGGGCGAAACGAGACGATGGAGTGTGGAAGAGAGCAAAACGAGGTGAAGGAGGCTGAAAGAGAGCGAAACGAGACAAAGGAGGGTGAAAGATAGCGAAACGAGACGAAGGAGGGTGAAAGAGAGCGAAACAAGGCGAAGGAGGGTGAAAGAGAGCGAAACAAGGCGAAGGAGGGTCAAACAGAGCGAAACGAGACGAAGGAGGGTGAAAGATTGCGAAACGAGACGAAGGAGGGTGGAAGAGAGCGAAACGAGATGAAGGAGGGTGAAAGAGAGCAAAACGAGACGAAGGAGGGTGAAAGAGAGCGAAACGAGACGAAGGAGGGTGAAAGAGAGCGAAACAAGATGAAGGAGGGTGAAAGAGAGCGATACGAGACGAAGGAGGGTGAAAGGGAGCGAAACGAGACGAAGGAGGGTGAAAGAGAGCTAACCGAGACGAAGGAGGCTGAAAGAGAGTGAAACGAGTTGAAGGAAGGTGAAAGAGAGCGAAACGAGACGAAGGAGGGTGAAAGAGAGCCAAACGAGATGAAGGAGGGTGAAAGAGAGCGAAACAAGACAAAGAAGGGTGAAAGAGAGCAAAACGAGATGAAGGAATGTGAAAGAGAGCGAAACGAGACGAAGGAGGGTGAAAGAAAGCGAAACGAGACGAAGGAGGGTGAAAGTGAGCGAAACGAGATGAAGGAGGGTGAAAGAGAGCGAAACAAGGCGAAGGAGGGTGAAAGAGAGCGAAACAAGGCGAAGGAGGGTCAAACAGAGCGAAACGAGACGAAGGAGGGTGAAAGATTGCGAAACGAGACGAAGGAGGGTGGAAGAGAGCGAAACGAGATGAAGGAGGGTGAAAGAGAGCAAAACGAGACGAAGGAGGGTGAAAGAGAGCGAAACGAGACGAAGGAGGGTGAAAGAGAGCGAAACAAGATGAAGGAGGGTGAAAGAGAGCGATACGAGACGAAGGAGGGTGAAAGAGAGCGAAACGAGACGAAGGAGGGTGAAAGAGAGCTAACCGAGATGAAGGAGGCTGAAAGAGAGTGAAACGAGTTGAAGGAAGGTGAAAGAGAGCGAAACGAGACGAAGGAGGGTGAAAGAGAGCCAAACGAGATGAAGGAGGGTGAAAGAGAGCGAAACAAGACAAAGAAGGGTGAAAGAGAGCAAAACGAGATGAAGGAATGTGAAAGAGAGCGAAACGAGACAAAGGAGGGTGAAAGAAAGCGAAACGAGACGAAGGAGGGTGAAAGTGAGCGAAACGAGATGAAGAAGGGTGAAAGAGGGCGAAACGAGACGAAGGAAGTTTGAAGAGAGCGAAACGAGACGAAGGGGGGGTCAAAAAGAGCGAAACGAGACGAAGGATGGTGAAAGAGAGCGAAACGAGACGAAGGAGGGTGAAAAAGAGGCAAACAATACGAAGGAGGGTGAAAGAGTGCGGAACGAGATGAAGAAGCGTGAAAGAGGGCGAAACGAGACGGAGGAGAGTTGAAGAGAGCGAAACGAGACGAAGGAGGGTGAAAGAGAGCCAAACGAGATGAAGGAGGGTGAAAGACAGCGAAACGAGACGAAGGAGGGTGAAAGAGATCGAAACGAGACGAAGGAGGGTGAAAGAGAGCGAAACGAGGAGAAGGAAGGTGAAAGAGAGCGAACCAAGACGAAGGAGGGTGAAAGAGGGCGAAATGAGACGATGGAGGGTGGAAGAGAGCGAAACGAAATGAAGCAGGCTGAAAGAGAGCGAAACGAGACGAAGGAGGGTGAAAGAGTGCGAAACGTGATGAAGGAGGGTGAAAGAGAGCGAAACGAGATGAAGGAGGGTGAAAGAGAGCGAAGCAAGATGAAGGAGGGTGAAAGAGAGCGAAACGAGACGATGGAGGGAGAAAGAGAGTGAAACGAGGCGAAGGAAGGTGAAAGAGAGCGAAACGAGACAAAGGAGGGTGAAAGAGAGCGAAATGAGACGAAGGAAGGTGAAAGTTAGCGAAACGATACAAAGGAGGGTGAAAGAGAGCGAAGCAAGATGAAGGAGGGTGAAAGAGAGCGAAACGAGATGAAGGAGGGTGAAAGAGAGCGAAACGAGACGAAGAAGGGTGAAAGAGAGTGAAACGAGGCGAAGGAAGGTGAAAGAGAGCAAAACAAGACGAAGGAGGGTGAAAGAGAGCGAAATGAGGCGAAGGAGGGTGAAAGAGTGCGAAACGAGACGAAGGAGGGTCAAACAGAGGGAAACGAGATGAAGGAGGGTGAAAGAGGGCGAAACGAGATGAAGGAGGGTGGAAGGGAGCGAAACGAGACGAAAGAGGGTGAAAGAGAGCTAACCGAGAAGAAGGAGGGTGAAAGAGAGCGAAACGAGTAGAAGGAAGGTGAAAGAGAGCGAAACGAGATGAAGGAGGGAGAAAGAGAGCCAAACGAGACGAAGGAGGGTGAAAGAGAGTGAAACAAGACAAAGAAGGGTGAAAGAGAGCAAAACGAGACGAAGCAATGTGAAAGAGAGCGAAACGAGACGAAGGAAGGTGAAAGAGAGCGAAACGAGACGAAGGAGGGTGAAAGAGAGCGAAACGAGATGAAAAAGGGTGAAAGAGGGCGAAACGAGACGATGGAGGGTTGAAGAGAGCGAAACGAGATGAAGGGGGGGTCAAAAAGAGCGAAACGAGACGAAGGATGGTGAAAGAGAGCGAAATGAGACGAAGGAGGGTGAAAGAGAGCGAAACGAGACGAAGGAGGGTGAAAGAGAGCGAAACGAGACGAAGGAGGGTGAAAGAGAGCTAACAGAGACGAAGGAGGGTGAAAGAGAGCGAAACGAGTAGATGGAAGGTGAAAGAGAGCGAAACGAGACGAAGGAGGGTGAATAGAGAGCGAGACAAGACAAAGGAGGGTGAAAGAGAGCGAAACGAGACCAAGCAGTGTGAAAGAAAGTGAAACGAGGCGAAGGAAGGTGAAAGAGAGCGAATCGAGACAAAGAAGGGTGAAAGAGAGCGAAACGAGACGAAGGAAGGTGAAAGAGAGCGAACCAAGACGAAGGAGGGTGAAAGAGGCTGAAATGAAACGATGGCGGGTGGAAGAGAGCGAAACGAGACGAAGCAGGCTGAAAGAGAGCGAAACGAGACGAAGGAGAGTGAAAGAGTGCGAAACGAGATGAAGGAGGGTGAAAGAGAGCGAAACGAGATGAAGGAGGGTGAAAGAGAGCGAAACAAGATGAAGAGGGTGAAAGAGAGCGAAACGAGATGAAGGAGGGAGAAAGAGAGTGAAACGAGGCGAAGGAAGGTGAAAGAGTGCGAAACGAGACAAAGGAGGGTGAAAGAGAGTGAAACGAGATGAAGGAAGGTGAACGTTATCGAAACAAGACGAAGGAGGGTGAAAGAGAGCGAAATGAGGCGAAGGAGGGTGAAAGAGAGCGAAACGAGACGAAGGAGGGTCAAACAGAGCGAAACGAAATCAAGGAGGGTGAAAGAGGGCGAAATGAGACGAAGGAGGGTGGAAGAGAGTGAAACGAGATGAAGGAGGGTGAAAGAGAGCGAAACGAGACGAAGGAGTGTGAAAGAGAGCAAAACGAGACGAAGGAGGGTGAAAGAGAGCGAAACGAGACGAAGGAGGGTGAAAGAGAGCGAAACGAGACGAAGGAGGGTGAAAGAGATCGAAACGAGACGAAGGAGGGTGAAAGAGAGCGAAACGAGACGAAGGAGGGTGAAAGAGAGGAAACGAGACGAAGGATGGTGAAAGAGAGCGAAACGAGTAGAAGGAAGGTGAAAGAGAGCGAAACGAGTAGAAGGAAGGTGAAAGAGAGTGGAACGAGTTGAAGGAGGGTGAAAGAGAGCGAAACGAGACGAAGGAGGGTGAAAGAGAGTGAAACAAGACGAAGGAAGGTGAAAGAGAGCGAACCGAGACGAAGGATGGTGAAAGAGGGCGAAACGAGACGATGGAGTGTGGAAGAGAGCAAAACGAGGTGAAGGAGGCTGAAAGAGAGCGAAACGAGACAAAGGAGGGTGAAAGAGAGCGAAACGAGACGAAGGAGGGTGAAAGAGAGCGAAACAAGGCGAAGGAGGGTGAAAGAGAGCGAAACAAGACGAAGGAGGGTCAAACAGAGCGAAACGAGACGAAGGAGGGTGAAAGAGGGCGAAACGAGACGAAGGAGGGTGGAAGACAGCGAAACGAGATGAAGGAGGGTGAAAGAGAGCAAAACGAGACGAAGGAGGGTGAAAGAGAGCGAAACGAGACGAAGGAGGGTGAAAGAGAGCGAAACAAGATGAAGGAGGGTGAAAGAGAGCGATACGAGACGAAGGAGGGTGAAAGAGAGCGAAACGAGACGAAGGAGGGTGAAAGAGAGCTAACCGAGACGAAGGAGGCTGAAAGAGAGTGAAACGAGTTGAAGGAAGGTGAAAGAGAGCGAAACGAGACGAAGGAGGGTGAAAGAGAGCCAAACGAGATGAAGGAGGGTGAAAGAGAGCGAAACAAGACAAAGAAGGGTGAAAGAGAGCAAAACGAGATGAAGGAATGTGAAAGAGAGCGAAACGAGACGAAGGAGGGTGAAAGAAAGCGAAACGAGACGAAGGAGGGTGAAAGTGAGCGAAACGAGATGAAGAAGGGTGAAAGAGGGCGAAACGAGATGAAGGAAGTTTGAAGAGAGCGAAACGAGACGAAGGGGGGGTCAAAAAGAGCGAAACGAGACGAAGGATGGTGAAAGAGAGCGAAACGAGACGAAGGAGGGTGAAAAAGAGGCAAACAATACGAAGGAGGGTGAAAGAGTGCGGAACGAGATGAAGAAGCGTGAAAGAGGGCGAAACGAGACGGAGGAGAGTTGAAGAGAGCGAAACGAGACGAAGGAGGGTGAAAGAGAGCCAAACGAGACGAAGGAGGGTGAAAGACAGCGAAACGAGACGAAGGAGGGTGAAAGAGATCGAAACGAGACGAAGGAGGGTGAAAGAGAGCGCAACGAGGAGAAGGAAGGTGAAAGAGAGCGAACCAAGACGAAGGAGGGTGAAAGAGGGCGAAATGAGACGATGGAGGGTGGAAGAGAGCGAAACGAAATGAAGCAGGCTGAAAGAGAGCGAAACGAGACGAAGGAGGGTGAAAGAGTGCGAAACGTGATGAAGGAGGGTGAAAGAGAGCGAAACGAGATGAAGGAGGGTGAAAGAGAGCGAAGCAAGATGAAGGAGGGTGAAAGAGAGCGAAACGAGACGATGGAGGGAGAAAGAGAGTGAAACGAGGCGAAGGAAGGTGAAAGAGAGCGAAACGAGACAAAGGAGGGTGAAAGAGAGCGAAATGAGACGAAGGAAGGTGAAAGTTAGTGAAATGATACAAAGGAGGGTGAAAGAGAGCGAAGCAAGATGAAGGAGGGTGAAAGAGAGCGAAACGAGATGAAGGAGGGTGAAAGAGAGCGAAACGAGACGAAGAAGGGTGAAAGAGAGTGAAACGAGGCGAAGGAAGGTGAAAGAGAGCAAAACAAGACGAAGGAGGGTGAAAGAGAGCGAAATGAGGCGAAGGAGGGTGAAAGAGTGCGAAACGAGACGAAGGAGGGTCAAACAGAGCGAAACGAGATGAAGGAGGGTGAAAGAGGGCGAAACGAGATGAAGGAGGGTGGAAGGGAGCGAAACGAGACGAAAGAGGGTGAAAGAGAGCTAACCGAGAAGAAGGAGGGTGAAAGAGAGCAAAACGAGTAGAAGGAAGGTGAAAGAGAGCGAAACGAGACGAAGGAGGGTGAAAAAGAGCCAAACGAGACGAAGGAGGGTGAAAGAGAGCGGAACGAGATGAAGAAGCGTGAAAGAGGGCGAAACGAGACGGAGGAGGGTTGAAGAGAGCGAAACGAGACGAAGGAGGGTCAAAGAGAGCGAAACGAGACGAAGGAGGGTGAAAGAGCGCCAAACGAGACGAAGGAGGGTGAAAGACAGCGAAACGAGACAAAGGAGGGTGAAAGAGAGCTAACCGAGACGAAGGAGGGTGAAAGAGAGCGAAACGAGTTGATGGAAGGTGAAAGAGAGCGAAACGAGACGAAGGAGGGTGAAAGGGAGCCAAACGAGATGAAGGAGGGTGAAAGGGAGCGAAACAAGATGAAGGAGGGTGAAAGAGAGCGAAACGAGACGAAGGAGGGAGAAAGAGAGTGAAACGAGGCGAAGGAAGGTGAAAGAGAGCGAAACGAGACAAAGGAGGGTGAAAGAGAGTGAAACGAGATGAAGGAAGGTGAACGTTAGCGAAACGATACAAAGGAGGGTGAAAGAGAGCGAAACGAGTAGAAGGA
The DNA here is from genome assembly GCF_047496885.1 of Scyliorhinus torazame. NCBI lineage: Eukaryota > Metazoa > Chordata > Chondrichthyes > Carcharhiniformes > Scyliorhinidae > Scyliorhinus > Scyliorhinus torazame. The sequence continues at coordinate 368,503 of NC_092721.1, forward strand.
GGGTGAAAGAGAGAGAAACGAGTAGAAGGAGGGTGAAAGAGAGAGTAACGAGATGAAGCAGGGTGAAAAAGAGCGAAACGAGACGAAGGAGGGTGAAAGAGAGTGAAACGAGACGATGGAGTGTGGAAGAGAGCAAAATGAGGTGAAGGAGGCTGAAAGAGAGCGAAACGAGACGAAGAAGGGTGAAAGAGAGCGAAACGAGACGAAGGAGGGTGAAAGAGAGCGAAACGAGGCGAAGGAGGGTGAAAGAGAGCGAAACGAGACGAAGGAGGGTCATACAGAGCGAAACGAGACGAAGTAGGGTGAAAGAGGGCGAACCGAGACGAAGGAGGGTGGAAGAGAGCGAAACGAGACGAAGGAGGGTGAAAGAGAGCGAAACGAGACGAAGGAGGGTGGAAGAGAGCAAAACGAGACGAAGGAGGGTGAAAGAGAGCAAAACGAGACGAAGTAGGATGAAAGAGAGCGAAAAAAGACGAAGGAGGGTGAAAGAGAGCGAAACGAGACGAAGGAGAGAGGAAGAGAGCGAAATGAGACGAAGAAGGGTGAAAGAGAGCGAAACGAGACGAAGGAGGGTGAAAAAGAGCGAAACGAGATGAAGAAGGTTGAAAGAGAGCGAAACGAGACGAAGGAGTGTGAAAGACAGTGAAACGAGGCGAAGGAAGGTGAAAGAGAGCGAATCGAGACAAAGAAGGGTGAAAGAGAGCGAAACGAGACGAAGGAAGGTGAAAGAGAGCGAACCAAGACGAAGGAGGGTGAAAGAGGGTGAAATGAGACGATGGAGGGTGGAAGAGAGCGAAACGAGACGAAGCAGGCTGAAAGAGAGCGAAACGAGACGAAGGAGGGTGAAAGAGTGCGAAACGAGATGAAGGAGGGTGAAAGAGAGCGAAACGAGATGAAGGAGGGTGAAAGGGAGCGAAACAAGATGAAGGAGGGTGAAAGAGAGCGAAACGAGACGAAGGAGGGAGAAAGAGAGTGAAACGAGGCGAAGGAAAGTGAAAGAGAGCGAAACGAGACAAAGGAGGGTGAAAGAGAGTGAAACGAGATGAAGGAAGGTGAACGTTAGCGAAACGATACAAAGGAGGGTGAAAGAGAGCGAAACGAGTAGAGAGAGGGTGAAAGAGAGAGAAACGAGTAGAAGGAGGGTGAAAGAGAGAGTAACGAGATAAAGCAGGGTGAAAAAGAGCGAAACGAGACGAAGGAGGGTGAAAGAGAGTGAAACGAGACGATGGAGTGTGAAAGAGAGCAAAATGAGGTGAAGGAGGCTGAAAGAGAGCGAAACGAGACGAAGAAGGGTGAAAGAGAGCGAAACGAGACGAAGGAGGGTGAAAGAGAGCGAAACGAGGCGAAGGAGGGTGAAAGAGAGCGAAACGAGACGAAGGAGGGTCATACAGAGCGAAACGAGACGAAGGAGGGTGAAAGAGGGCGAACCGAGACGAAGGAGGGTGGAAGAGAGCGAAACGAGACGAAGGAGGGTGAAAGAGAGCGAAACGAGACGAAGGAGGGTGAAAGAGAGCGAAACGAGATGAAGGAGGGTGAAATTGAGCGAAACGAGACGAAGGAGGCTGAAAGATAGTAAAACGAGTTGAAGGAATGTGAAAGAGAGCGAAACGAGACGAAGGAGGGTGAAAGAGAGCCAAACGAGACGAAGGAGGGTGAAAGAGAGCGAAACAAGACAAAGAAGGGTGAAAGAGAGCAAAACGAGACGAAGGAATGTGAAAGAGAGCGAAACGAGATGAAGGAGGGTGAAAGAAAGCGAAACGAGACGAAGGAGGGTGAAAGAGAGCGAAACGAGATGCAGAAGGGTGAAAGAGGGCGAAACGAGACGAAGGAGGGTGAAAGAGAGCGAAACGAGATGAAGGAGGGTGAAATTGTGCGAATCGAGACGAAGGAGGCTGAAAGATAGTAAAACGAGTTGAAGGAATGTGAAAGAGAGCGAAACGAGACGAAGGAGGGTGAAAGAGAGCCAAACGAGACGAAGGAGGGTGAAAGAGAGCGAAACAAGACAAAGAAGGGTGAAAGAGAGCAAAACGAGACGAAGGAATGTGAAAGAGAGCGAAACGAGATGAAGGAGGGTGAAAGAAAGCAAAACGAGACGAAGGAGGGTGAAAGAGAGCGAAACGAGATGAAGAAGGGTGAAAGAGGGTGAAACGAGACGAAGGAAGGTTGAAGAGAGCGAAACGAGATGAAGGGGGGGTCAAAAAGAGCGAAACGAGACGAAGGATGGTGAAAGAGAGCGAAACGAGACGAAGGAGGGTGAAAAAGAGGCAAACAATACGAAGGAGGGTGAAAGAGTGCGGAACGAGATGAAGAAGCGTGAAAGAGGGCGAAACGAGACGGAGGAGAGTTGAAGAGAGCGAAACGAGACGAAGGAGGGTGAAAGAGAGCCAAACGAGATGAAGGAGGGTGAAAGACAGCGAAACAAGACGAAGGAGGGTGATAGAGATCGAAACGAGACGAAGGAGGGTGAAAGAGAGCGAAACGAGGAGAAGGAAGGTGAAAGAGAGCGAACCAAGACGAAGGAGGGTGAAAGAGGGCGAAATGAGACGATGGAGGGTGGAAGAGAGCGAAACGAAATGAAGCAGGATGAAAGAGAGCGAAACGAGACGAAGGAGGGTGAAAGAGTGCGAAACGAGATGAAGGAGGGTGAAAGAGAGCGAAACGAGATGAAGGAGGGTGAAAGAGAGCGAAACAAGATGAAGGAGGGCGAAAGAGAGCGAAACGAGACAAAGGAGGGTGAAAGAGAGCGAAATGAGATGAAGGAGGGTGAAAGAGGGCGAAACGAGATGAAGGAGGGTGGAAGGGAGCGAAACGAGACGAAGGAGGGTGAAAGAGAGCTAACCGAGAAGAAGGAGGGTGAAAGAGAGCGAAACGAGTAGAAGGAAGGTGAAAGAGAGTGGAACGAGATGAAGGAGGGTGAAAGAGAGCGAAACGAGACAAAGGAGGGTGAAAGAGAGTGAAACGAGACGAAGGAAGGTGAAAGAGGGCGAAACGAGACGAAGGAGGGTGAAAGAGGGCGAAACGAGACGATGGAGTGTGGAAGAGAGCAAAACGAGGTGAAGGAGGCTGAAAGAGAGCGAAACGAGACAAAGGAGGGTGAAAGAGAGCGAAACGAGACGAAGGAGGGTGAAAGAGAGCGAAACAAGGCGAAGGAGGGTGAAAGAGAGCGAAACAAGACGAAGGAGGGTCAAACAGAGCGAAACGAGACGAAGGAGGGTGAAAGAAGGCGAAACGAGACGAAGGAGGGTGGAAGAGAGCGAAACGAGACGAAGGAGGGTGAAAGAGAGCAAAACGAGACGAAGGAGGGTGAAAGAGAGCGAAACGAGACGAAGGAGGGTGAAAGAGAGCGAAACAAGATGAAGGAGGGTGAAAGAGAGCGATACGAGACGAAGGAGGGTGAAAGAGAGCGAAACGAGACGAAGGAGGGTGAAAGAGAGCTAACCGAGACGAAGGAGGCTGAAAGAGAGTGAAATGAGTTGAAGGAAGGTGAAAGAGAGCGAAACGAGACGAAGGAGGGTGAAAGAGAGCCAAACGAGATGAATGAGGGTGAAAGAGAGCGAAACAAGACAAAGAAGGGTGAAAGAGAGCAAAGCGAGATGAAGGAATGTGAAAGAGAGCGCAACGAGACGAAGGAGGGTGAAAGAAAGCGAAACGAGACGAAGGAGGGTGAAAGTGAGCGAAACGAGATGAAGAAGGGTGAAAGAGGGCGAAACGAGACGAAGGAAGGTTGAACAGAGCGAAACGAGACGAAGGGGGGGTCAAAAAGAGCGAAACGAGACGAAGGATGGTGAAAGAGAGCGAAACGAGACGAAGGAGGGTGAAAAAGAGGCAAACAATACGAAGGAGGGTGAAAGAGTGCGGAACGAGATGAAGAAGCGTGAAAGAGGGCGAAACGAGACGGAGGAGAGTTGAAGAGAGCGAAACGAAATGAAGCAGGCTGAAAGAGAGCGAAACGAGACGAAGGAGGGTGAAAGAGTGCGAAACGTGATGAAGGAGGGTGAAAGAGAGCGAAACGAGATGAAGGAGGGTGAAAGAGAGCGAAACGAGACGATGGAGGGTGAAAGAGAGCGAAGCAAGGTGAAGGAGGGTGAAAGAGAGCGAAACGAGATGAAGGAGGGTGAAAGAGAGCGAAACGAGACGAAGAAGGGTGAAAGAGAGTGAAACGAGGCGAAGGAAGGTGAAAGAGAGCAAAACAAGACGAAGGAGGGTGAAAGAGAGCGAAATGAGGCGAAGGAGGGTGAAAGAGTGCGAAACGAGACGAAGGAGGGTCAAACAGAGCGAAACGAGATGAAGGAGGGTGAAAGAGGGCGAAACGAGATGAAGGAGGGTGGAAGGGATTGAAACGAGACGAAGGAGGGTGAAAGAGAGCTAACCGAGAAGAAGGAGGGTGAAAGAGAGCGAAACGAGTAGAAGGAAAGTGAAAGAGAGCGAAACGAGACGAAGGAGGGTGAAAAAGAGCCAAACGAGACGAAGGAGGGTGAAAGAGAGCGGAACGAGATGAAGAAGCGTGAAAGAGGGCGAAACGAGACGGAGGAGGGTTGAAGAGAGCGAAACGAGACGAAGGAGGGTCAAAGAGAGCGAAACGAGACGAAGGAGGGTGAAAGAGCGCCAAACGAGACGAAGGAGGGTGAAAGACAGCGAAACGAGACAAAGGAGGGTGAAAGAGAGCTAACCGAGACGAAGGAGGGTGAAAGAGAGCGAAACGAGTAGATGGAAGGTGAAAGAGAGCGAAACGAGACGAAGGAGGGTGAAAGAGAGCCAAACGAGACGAAGGAGGGTGAAAGAGTGCCAAACGAGACGAAGGAGGGTGAAAGAGAGCGAAACAAGACAAAGGAGGGTGAAAGAGAGCGAAACGAGACGAAGGAATGTGAAAGAGAGTGAAATGAGACAAAGGAGGGTGAAGGAGAGCTAAACAAGACGAAGGAGTGTGAAAGAGAGCGAAATGAGGTGAAGGAGGGTGAAAGAGAGCGAAACGAGATGAAGGAGGGTGAAAGAGGGCGAAACGAGACGAAGGAGGGTGGAAGAGAGTGAAACGAGATGAAGGAGGGTGAAAGAGAGCGAAACGAGACAAAGGAGTGTGAAAGAGAGCAAAACGAGACGAAGGAGGGTGAAAGAGAGCGAAACGAGACGAAGGAGGGTGAAAGAGAGCGAAACGAGACGAAGGAGGGTGAAAGCGAGCTAACAGAGACGAAGGAGGGTGAAAGAGAGCGAAACGAGTAGATGGAAGGTGAAAGAGAGTGAAACGAGACGAAGGAGGGTGAAAGAGAGCGAAACAAAACAAAGGAGGGTGAAAGAGAGCGAAACGAGACGAAGGAAGGTGAAAGAGAGCGAAACGAGACCAAGGAGGGTGAAAAAGAGCGAAATGCGACGAAGGAAGGTGAAAGAGAGTGAAACGAGATGAAGAAGGGTGAAAGAGGGCGAAACGAGACGTAGGAGGGTAGAAGAGAGCGAAACGAGACGAAGGAGGGTCAAAGAGAGCGAAACGAGACGAAGGAGGGTGGAAGAGAGCAAAACGAGACGAAGGAGGGTGAAAGAGAGCAAAACGAGACGAAGTAGGATGAAAGAGAGCGAAAAACGATGAAGGAGGGTGAAAGAGAGCGAAACGAGACGAAGGAGAGAGGAAGAGAGCGAAATGAGACGAAGAAGGGTGAAAGAGAGCGAAACGAGACGAAGGAGGGTGAAAAAGAGCGAAACGAGATGAAGAAGGTTGAAAGAGAGCGAAACGAGACGAAGGAGTGTGAAAGACAGTGAAACGAGGCGAAGGAAAGTGAAAGAGAGCGAATCGAGACAAAGAAGGGTGAATGAGAGCGAAACGAGACGAAGGAAGGTGAAAGAGAGCGAACCAAGACGAAGGAGGGTGAAAGAGGGTGAAATGAGACGATGGAGGGTGGAAGAGAGCGAAACGAGACGAAGCAGGCTGAAAGAGAGCGAAACGAGACGAAGGAGGGTGAAAGAGTGCGAAACGAGATGAAGGAGGGTGAAAGAGAGCGAAACGAGATGAAGGAGGGTGAAAGAGAGCGAAACAAGATGAAGGAGGGTGAAAGAGAGCGAAACGAGACGAAGGAGGGAGAAAGAGAGTTAAACGAGGTGAAGGAAGGTGAAAGAGAGCGAAACGAGACAAAGGAGGGTGAAAGAGAGTGAAACGAGATGAAGGAAGGTGAACGTTAGCGAAACGATACAAAGGAGGGTGAAAGAGAGCGAAGCAAGATGAATGATGGTGAAAGAGAGCGAACCGAGATGAAGGAGGGTGAAAGAGAGCGAAACGAGACGAAGGAGGGTGAAAGAGAGCGAAACAAGACAAAGGAGGGTGAAAGAGAGCGAAACGAGATGAAGGAAGGTGAAAGAGAGCGAAACGAGACGAAGGAGGGTGAAAGAGAGCGAAACGAGTAGAAGGAGGGTGAAAGAGAGAGAAACGAGTAGAAGGAGGGTGAAAGAGAGAGTAACGAGATGAAGCAGGGTGAAAAAGAGCGAAACGAGACGAAGGAGGGTGAAAGAGAGTGAAACGAGACGATGGAGTGTGGAAGAGAGCAAAATGAGGTGAAGGAGGCTGAAAGAGAGCGAAACGAGACGAAGAAGGGTGAAAGAGAGCGAAACGAGACGAAGGAGGGTGAAAGAGAGCGAAACGAGGCGAAGGAGGGTGAAAGAGAGCGAAACGAGACGAAGGAGGGTCATACAGAGCGAAACGAGACGAAGGAGGGTGAAAGAGGGCGAAACGAGACGAAGGAGGGTGGAAGAGAGCGAAACGAGACGAAGGAGGGTGAAAGAGAGCGAAACGAGACGAAGGAGGGTGAAAGAGACCGAAACGAGATGAAGGAGGGTGAAATTGAGCGAAACGAGACGAAGGAGGCTGAAAGATAGTGAAACGAGTTGAAGGAATGTGAAAGAGAGCGAAACGAGACGAAGGAGGGTGAAAGAGAGCCAAACGAGACGAAGGAGGGTGAAAGAGAGCGAAACAAGACAAAGAAGGGTGAAAGAGAGCAAAACGAGACGAAGGAATGTGAAAGAGAGCGAAACGAGATGAAGGAGGGTGAAAGAAAGCGAAACGAGACGAAGGAGGGTGAAAGAGAGCGAAACGAGATGAAGAAGGGTGAAAGAGGGCGAAACGAGACGAAGGAAGGTTGAAGAGAGCGAAACGAGACGAAGGGGGGGTCAAAAAGAGCGAAACGAGACGAAGGATGGTGAAAGAGAGCGAAACGAGACGAAGGAGGGTGAAAAAGAGGCAAACAATACGAAGGAGGGTGAAAGAGTGCGGAACGAGATGAAGAAGCGTGAAAGAGGGCGAAACGAGACGGAGGAGAGTTGAAGAGAGCGAAACGAGACGAAGGAGGGTGAAAGAGAGCCAAACGAGATGAAGGAGGGTGAAAGACAGCGAAACGAGACGAAGGAGGGTGATAGAGATCGAAACGAGACGAAGGAGGGTGAAAGAGAGCGAAACGAGGAGAAGGAAGGTGAAAGAGAGCGAACCAAGACGAAGGAGGGTGAACGAGGGCGAAATGAGACGATGGAGGGTGGAAGAGAGCGAAACGAAATGAAGCAGGATGAAAGAGAGCAAAACGAGACGAAGGAGGGTGAAAGAGTGCGAAACGAGGTGAAGGAGGGTGAAAGAGAGCGAAACGAGATGAAGGAGGGTGAAAGAGAGCGAAACAAGATGAAGGAGGGTGAAAGAGAGCGAAACGAGACGAAGGAGGGAGAAAGAGAGTGAAACGAGGCGAAGGAAGGTGAAAGAGAGCGAAACGAGACAAAGGAGGGTGAAAGAGAGCGAAATGAGACGAAGGAAGGTGAAAGTTAGCGAAACGATACAAAGGAGGGTGAAAGAGAGCGAAGCAAGATGAAGGAGGGTGAAAGAGAGCGAAACGAGATGAAGGAGGGTGAAAGAGAGCGAAACGAGACGAAGAAGGGTGAAAGAGAGTGAAACGAGGCGAAGGAAGGTGAAAGAGAGCAAAACAAGACGAAGGAGGGTGAAAGAGTGTGAAACGAGACGAAGGAGGGTCAAACAGAGCGAAACGAGATGAAGGAGGGTGAAAGAGGGCGAAACGAGATGAAGGAGGGTGGAAGGGAGCGAAACGAGACGAAGGAGGGTGAAAGAGAGTGAAACGAGACGATGGAGTGTGGAGTGCCATCTCCAGCTCCTCCAATACCGAGTTAGGGAACTGGAGCTGGAGTTGGAAGAACTTCGGATCATTCGGGAGGCAGAAGGGGTCATAGATAGCAGCTTCAGGGAATTAGTTACACCAAAGATTGGAGATAGGTGGGTAACTGTAAGAGGGACTGGGAAAAAACAGTCAGTGCAGGGATCCCCTGCGGTCGTTCCCCTGAGAAACAAGTATACCGCTTTGGATACTTGTGGGGGGGACGACTTACCAGGGGTAAGCCATGGGGTACGGGCCTCTGGCACGGAGTCTGTCCCTGTTGCTCAGAAGGGAAGGGGGGAGAGGAGCAGAGCATTAGTAATTGGGGACTCTATAGTCAGGGGCACAGATAGGAGATTTTGTGGGAGCGTGAGAGACTCACGTTTGGTATGTTGCCTCCCAGGTGCAAGGGTACGTGATGTCTCGGATCGTGTTTTCCGGGTCCTTAGGGGGGAGGGGGAGCAGCCCCAAGTCGTGGTCCACATTGGCACCAACGACATAGGTAGGAAAGGGGACAAGGATGTCAGGCAGGCTTTCAGGGAGCTAGGATGGAAGCTCAGAACTAGAACAAACAGAGTTGTTATCTCTGGGTTGTTGCCCGTGCCACGTGATAGTGAGATGAGGAATAGGGAGAGAGAGCATTTAAACACGTGGCTACAGGGATGGTGCAGGCGGGAGGGTTTCAGATTTTTGGATAACTGGGGCTCTTTCTGGGGAAGGTGGGACCTCTACAGACAGGATGGTCTACATCTGAACCTGAGGGGCACAAATATCCTGGGGGGGAGATTTGTTAGTGCTCTTTGGGGGGGTTTAAACTAATGCAGCAGGGGCATGGGAACCTGGATTGTAGTTTTAGGGTAAGGGAGAATGAGAGTATAGAGGTCAGGAGCACAGATTTGACGTCGCAGGAGGCCAGCGTTCAGGTAGGTGGTTTGAAGTGTGTCTACTTCAATGCCAGGAGTATACGAAACAAGGTAGGGGAACTGGCAGCGTGGGTTGGTACCTGGGACTTCGATGTTGTGGCCATTTCGGAGACATGGATAGAGCAGGGACAGGAATGGATGTTGCAGGTTCCGGGGTTTAGGTGTTTTAGTAAGCTCAGAGAAGGAGGCAAAAGAGGGGGAGGTGTGGCGCTGCTAGTCAAGAGCAGTATTACGGTGGCGGAGAGGATGCTAGATGGGGACTCTTCTTCCGAGGTAGTATTGGCTGAAGTTAGAAACAGGAAAGGAGAGGTCACCCTGTTGGGAGTTTTTTATAGGCCTCCTAATAGTTCTAGGGATGTAGAGGAAAGGATGGCGAAGATGATTCTGGATATGAGCGAAAGTAACAGGGTAGTTATTATGGGAGACTTTAACTTTCCAAATATTGACTGGAAAATATATAGTTCGAGTACAATAGATGGGTCGTTTTTTGTACAGTGTGTGCAGGAGGGTTTCCTGAAACAATATGTTGACAGGCCAACAAGAGGCGAGGCCACGTTGGATTTGGTTTTGGGTAATGAACCAGGCCAGGTGTTGGATTTGGAGGTAGGAGAGCACTTTGGGGACAGTGACCACAATTCGGTGACGTTTACGTTAATGATGGAAAGGGATAAGTATACACCGCAGGGCAAGAGTTATAGCTGGGGGAAGGGCAATTATGATGCCATTAGACGTGACTTGGGGGGGATAAGGTGGAGAAGTAGGCTGCAAGTGTTGGGCACACTGGATAAGTGGGGCTTGTTCAAGGATCAGCTACTGCGTGTTCTTGATAAGTATGTACCGGTCAGACAGGGAGGAAGGCGTCGAGCGAGGGAACCGTGGTTTACCAGGGAAGTGGAATCTCTTGTTAAGAGGAAGAAGGAGGCCTATGTGAAGATGAAGTGTGAAGTTTCGGTTGGGGCGATGGATAGTTACAAGGTAGCGAGGAAGGATCTAAAGAGAGAGCTAAGACGAGCAAGGAGGGGACATGAGAAGTATTTGGCAGGAAGGATCAAGGAAAACCCAAAAGCTTTCTATAGGTATGTCAGGAATAAGCGAATGACTAGGGAAAGAGTAGGACCAGTCAAGGACAGGGATGGGAAATTGTGTGTGGAGTCTGAAGAGATAGGCGAGATACTAAATGAATATTTTTCGTCAGTATTCACTCAGGAAAAAGATAATGTTGTGGAGGAGAATGCTGAGCCCCAGGCTAATAGAATAGATGGCATTGAGGTACGTAGGGAAGAGGTGTTGGCAATTCTGGACAGGCTGAAAATAGATAAGTCCCCGGGACCTGATGGGATTTATCCTAGGATTCTATGGGAGGCCAGGGAAGAGATTGCTGGACCTTTGGCTTTGATTTTTATGTCATCATTGGCTACAGGAATAGTGCCAGAGGACTGGAGGACAGCAAATGTGGTCCCTTTGTTCAAAAAGGGGAGCAGAGACAACCCCGGCAACTATAGACCGGTGAGCCTCACGTCTGTAGTGGGTAAAGTCTTGGAGGGGATTATAAGGGACAAGATTTATAATCATCTAGATAGGAATGATATGATCAGGGATAGTCAGCATGGCTTTGTGAAGGGTAGGTCATGCCTCACAAACCTTATTGAGTTCTTTGAGAAGGTGACTGAACAGGTAGACGAGGGTAGAGCAGTTGATGTGGTGTATATGGATTTCAGCAAAGCGTTTGATAAGGTTCCCCACGGTAGGCTATTGCAAAAAATACGGAGGCTGGGGATTGAGGGTGATTTAGAGATGTGGATCAGAAATTGGCTAGCTGAAAGAAGACAGAGGGTGGTGGTTGATGGGAAATGTTCAGAATGGAGTACAGTCACAAGTGGAGTACCACAAGGATCTGTTCTGGGGCCGTTGCTGTTTGTCATTTTTATCAATGACCTAGAGGAAGGCACAGAAGGGTGGGTGAGTAAATTTGCAGATGATACTAAAGTCGGTGGTGTTGTCGATAGTGTGGAAGGATGTAGCAGGTTACAGAGGGATATAGATAAGCTGCAGAGCTGGGCTGAGAGGTGGCAAATGGAGTTTAATGTAGAGAAGTGTGAGGTGATTCACTTTGGAAGGAATAACAGGAATGCGGAATATTTGGCTAATGGTAAAGTTCTTGAAAGTGTGGCTGAGCAGAGGGATCTAGGTGTCCATGTACATAGATCCCTGAAAGTTGCCACCCAGGTTGATAGGGTTGTGAAGAAGGCCTATGGAGTGTTGGCCTTTATTGGTAGAGGGATTGAGTTCCGGAGTCGAGAGGTCATGTTGCAGCTGTACAGAACTCTGGTCCGGCCGCATTTGGAGTATTGCGTACAGTTCTGGTCACCGCATTATAGGAAGGACGTGGAGGCTTTGGAGCGGGTGCAGAGGAGATTTACCAGGATGTTGCCTGGTATGGAGGGAAAATCTTATGAGGAAAGGCTGACGGACTTGAGGTTGTTTTCGTTGGAGAGAAGAAGGCTAAGAGGAGACTTAATAGAGGCATACAAAATGATCAGGGGGTTGGATAGGGTGGACAGTGAGAGCCTTCTCCCGCGGATGGAAATGGCTGGCACGAGGGGACATAACTTTAAACTGAGGGGTAATAGATATAGGACAGAGGTCAGAGGTAGGTTCTTTACGCAAAGAGTAGTGAGGCCGTGGAATGCCCTACCTGCTTCAGTAGTGAACTCGCCAACATTGAGGGCATTTAAAAGTTTATTGGATAAACATATGGATGATAATGGCATAGTGTAGGTTAGATGGCTTTTGTTTCGGTGCAACATCGTGGGCCGAAGGGCCTGTACTGCGCTGTATTGTTCTATGTTCTATGTTCTATGAAAGAGAGCTAACCGAGAAGAAGGAGGGTGAAAGAGAGCGAAACGAGTAGAAGGAAGGTGAAAGAGAGTGGAACGAGATGAAGGAGGGTGAAAGAGAGCGAAACGAGACAAAGGAGGGTGAAAGAGAGTGAAACGAGACGAAGGAAGGTGAAAGAGAGCGAACCGAGACGAAGGATGGTGAAAGAGGGCGAAACGAGACGAAGGAGGGTGAAAAAGAGCCAAACGAGACGAAGGAGGGTGAAAGAGAGCGGAACGAGATGAAGAAGCGTGAAAGAGGGCGAAACGAGACGGAGGAGGGTTGAAGAGAGCGAAACGAGACGAAGGAGTGTCAAAGAGAGCGAAACGAGACGAAGGAGGGTGAAAGAGCGCCAAACGAGACGAAGGAGGGGGAAAGACAGCGAAACGAGACGAAGGAGGGTGAAAGAGAGCTAACCGAGACGAAGGAGGGTGAAAGAGAGCGAAACGAGTAGATGGAAGGTGAAAGAGAGCGAAACGAGACGAAGGAGGGTGAAAGAGAGCCAAACGAGACGAAGGAGGGCGAAAGAGTGCCAAACGAGACGAAGGAGGGTGAAAGAGAGCGAAACAAGACAAAGGAGGGTGAAAGAGAGCGAAACGAGACGAAGGAATGTGAAAGAGAGTGAAATGAGACAAAGGAGGGTGAAGGAGAGCAAAGCAAGACGAAGGAGTGTGAAAGAGAGCGAAATGAGGTGAAGGAGGGTGAAAGAGAGCGAAACGAGACGAAGGAGGGTCAAACAGAGCGAAACGAGATGAAGGAGGGTGAAAGAGGGCGAAACGAGACGAAGGAGGGTGGAAGAGAGTGAAACGAGATGAAGGAGGGTGAAAGAGAGCGAAACGAAACGAAGGAGTGTGAAAGAGAGCAAAACGAGACGAAGGAGGGTGAAAGAGAGCGAAACGAGACGAAGGAGGGTGAAAGAGAGCGAAATGAGACGAAGGAGGGTGAAAGCGAGCTAACAGAGACGAAGGAGGGTGAAAGAGAGCGAAACGAGTAGATGGAAGGTGAAAGAGAGTGAAACGAGACGAAGGAGGGTGAAAGAGAGCGAAACAAAACAAAGGAGGGTGAAAGAGAGCGAAACGAGACGAAGGAAGGTGAAAGAGAGCGAAACGAGACGAAGGAGGGTGAAAAAGAGCGAAATGAGACGAAGGAAGGTGAAAGAGAGTGAAACGAGATGAAAAAGGGTGAAAGAGGGCGAAACGAGACGAAGGAGGGTAGAAGAGAGCGAAACGAGACGAAGGAGGGTCAAAGAGAGCGAAACGAGACGAAGGAGGGTGGAAGAGAGCAAAACGAGACGAAGGAGGGTGAAAGAGAGCAAAACGAGACGAAGTAGGATGAAAGACAGCGAAAAAAGACGAAGGAGGGTGAAAGAGAGCGAAACGAGTAGAAGGAGGGTGAAAGAGAGAGAAACGAGTAGAAGGAGGGTGAAAGAGAGAGTAACGAGATGAAGCAGGGTGAAAAAGAGCGAAACGAGACGAAGGAGGGTGAAAAAGAGTGAAACGAGACGATGGAGTGTGGAAGAGAGCAAAATGAGGTGAAGGAGGCTGAAAGAGAGCGAAACGAGACGAAGAAGGGTGAAAGAGAGCGAAACGAGACGAAGGAGGGTGAAAGAGGGCGAAACGAGACGAAGGAGGCTGGAAGAGAGCGAAACGAGACGAAAGAGGGTGAAAGAGAGCGAAACGAGACGAAGGAGGGTGAAAGGGAGCGAAACGAGATGAAGGAGGGTGAAATTGAGCGAAACGAGACGAAGGAGGCTGAAAGATAGTGAAACGAGTTGAAAGAATGTGAAAGAGAGCGAAACGAGACGAAGGAGGGTGAAAGAGAGCCAAACGAGACGAAGGAGGGTGAAAGAGAGCGAAACAAGACAAAGAAGGGTGAAAGAGAGCAAAACGAGACGAAGGAATGTGAAAGAGAGCGAAACGAGATGAAGGAGGGTGAAAGAAAGCGAAACGAGACGAAGGAGGGTGAAAGAGAGCGAAACGAGATGAAGAAGGGTGAAAGAGGGCGAAACGAGACGAAGGAAGGTTGAAGAGAGCGAAACGAGACGAAGGGGGGGTCAAAAAGAGCGAAACGAGACGAAGGATGGTGAAAGAGAGCGAAACGAGACGAAGGAGGGTGAAAAAGAGGCAAACAATACGAAGGAGGGTGAAAGAGTGCGGAACGAGATGAAGAAGCGTGAAAGAGGGCGAAACGAGACGGAGGAGAGTTGAAGAGAGCGAAACGAGACGAAGGAGGGTGAAAGAGAGCCAAACGAGATGAAGGAGGGTGAAAGACAGCGAAACGAGACGAAGGAGGGTGATAGAGATCGAAACGAGACGAAGGAGGGTGAAAGAGAGCGAAACGAGGAGAAGGAAGGTGAAAGAGAGCGAACCAAGACGAAGGAGGGTGAAAGAGGGCGAAATGAGACGATGGAGGGTGGAAGAGAGCGAAACGAAATGAAGCAGGATGAAAGAGAGCGAAACGAGACGAAGGAGGGTGAAAGAGTGCGAAACGAGGTGAAGGAGGGTGAAAGAGAGCGAAACGAGATGAAGGAGGGTGAAAGAGAGCGAAACAAGATGAAGGAGGGTGAAAGAGAGCGAAACGAGACGAAGGAGGGAGAAAGAGAGTGAAACGAGGCGAAGGAAGGTGAAAGAGAGCGAAACGAGACAAAGGAGGGTGAAAGAGAGCGAAATGAGACGAAGGAAGGTGAAAGTTAGCGAAACGATACAAAGGAGGGTGAAAGAGAGCGAAGCAAGATGAAGGAGGGTGAAAGAGAGCGAAACGAGATGAAGGAGGGTGAAAGAGAGCGAAACGAGACGAAGAAGGGTGAAAGAGAGTGAAACGAGGCGAAGGAAGGTGAAAGAGAGCAAAACAAGACGAAGGAGGGTGAAAGAGTGTGAAACGAGACGAAGGAGGGTCAAACAGAGCGAAACGAGATGAAGGAGGGTGAAAGAGGGCGAAACGAGATGAAGGAGGGTGGAAGGGAGCGAAACGAGACGAAGGAGGGTGAAAGAGAGCTAACCGAGAAGAAGGAGGGTGAAAGAGAGCGAAACGAGTAGAAGGAAGGTAAAAGAGAGTGGAACGAGATGAAGGAGGGTGAAAGAGAGCGAAACGAGACAAAGGAGGGTGAAAGAGAGTGAAACGAGACGAAGGAAGGTGAAAGAGAGCGAACCGAGACGAAGGATGGTGAAAGAGGGCGAAACGAGACGAAGGAGGGTGAAAAAGAGCCAAACGAGACGAAGGAGGGTGAAAGAGAGCGGAACGAGATGAAGAAGCGTGAAAGAGGGCGAAACGAGACGGAGGAGGGTTGAAGAGAGCGAAACGAGACGAAGGAGGGTCAAAGAGAGCGAAACGAGACGAAGGAGGGTGAAAGAGCGCCAAACGAGACGAAGGAGGGGGAAAGACAGCGAAACGAGACGAAGGAGGGTGAAAGAGAGCTAACCAAGACGAAGGAGGGTGAAAGAGAGCGAAACTAGTAGATGGAAGGTGAAAGAGAGCGAAACGAGATGAAGGAGGGTGAAAGAGAGCCAAACGAGACGAAGGAGGGTGAAAGAGTGCCAAACGAGACGAAGGAGGGTGAAAGAGAGCGAAACAAGACAAAGGAGGGTGAAAGAGAGCGAAACGAGACGAAGGAATGTGAAAGAGAGTGAAATGAGACAAAGGAGGGTGAAGGAGAGCAAAGCAAGACGAAGGAGTGTGAAAGAGAGCGAAATGAGGTGAAGGAGGGTGAAAGAGAGCGAAACGAGACGAAGGAGGGTCAAACAGAGCGAAACGAGATGAAGGAGGGTGAAAGAGGGCGAAACGAGACGAAGGAGGGTGGAAGAGAGTGAAATGAGATGAAGGAGGGTGAAAGAGAGCGAAACGAAACGAAGGAGTGTGAAAGAGAGCAAAACGAGACGAAGGAGGGTGAAAGAGAGCGAAACGAGACGAAGGAGGGTGAAAGAGAGCGAAACGAGACGAAGGAGGGTGAAAGCGAGCTAACAGAGACGAAGGAGGGTGAAAGAGAGCGAAACGAGTAGATGGAAGGTGAAAGAGAGTGAAACGAGACGAAGGAGGGTGAAAGAGAGCGAAACAAAACAAAGGAGGGTGAAAGAGAGCGAAACGAGACGAAGGAAGGTGAAAGAGAGCGAAACGAGACGAAGGAGGGTGAAAAAGAGCGAAATGAGACGAAGGAAGGTGAAAGAGAGTGAAACGAGATGAAGAAGGGTGAAAGAGGGCGAAACGAGACGAAGGAGGGTAGAAGAGAGCGAAACGAGACGAAGGAGGGTCAAAGAGAGCGAACCGAGACGAAGGAGGGTGGAAGAGAGCAAAACGAGACGAAGGAGGGTGAAAGAGAGCAAAACGAGACGAAGTAGGATGAAAGAGAGCGAAAAAAGACGAAGGAGGGTGAAAGAGAGCGAAACGAGACGAAGGAGAGAGGAAGAGAGCGAAATGAGACGAAGAAGGGTGAAAGAGAGCGAAACGAGACGAAGGAGGGTGAAAAAGAGCGAAACGAGATGAAGAAGGTTGAAAGAGAGCGAAACAAGATGAAGGAGTGTGAAAGAAAGTGAAACGAGGCGAAGGAAGGTGAAAGAGAGCGAATCGAGACAAAGAAGGGTGAAAGAGAGCGAAACGAGACGAAGGAAGGTGAAAGAGAGCGAACCAAGACGAAGGAGGGTGAAAGAGGGTGAAATGAGACGATGGAGGGTGGAAGAGAGCGAAACGAGATGAAGCAGGCTGAAAGAGAGCGAAACGAGACGAAGGAGGGTGAAAGAGTGCGAAACGAGATGAAGGAGGGTGAAAGAGAGCGAAACGAGATGAAGGAGGGTGAAAGAGAGCGAAACAAGATGAAGGAGGGTGAAAGAGAGCGAAACGAGACGAAGGAGGGTGAAAGAGAGTGAAACGAGATGAAGGAAGGTGAACGTTAGCGAAACGATACAAAGGAGGGTGAAAGATAGCGAAGCAAGATGAAGGATGGTGAAAGAGAGCGAAACGAGATGAAGGAGGGTGAAAGAGAGCGAAACGAGACGAAGAAGGGTGAAAGAGAGTGAAACAAGGCGAAGGAAGGTGAAAGAGAGTGAAATGAGACAAAGGAGGGTGAAGGAGAGCAAAACAAGACGAAGGAGGGTGAAAGAGAACGAAATGAGGCGAAGGAGGGTGAAAGAGAGCGAAATGAGACGAAGGAGGGTCAAACAGAGCGAAATGAAATGAAGGAGGGTGAAAGAGGGCGAAATGAGACGAAGGAGGGTGGAAGAGAGTGAAACGAGATGAAGAAGGGTGAAAGAGTGCGAAACGAGACGAAGGAGTGTGAAAGAGAGCAAAACGAGACGAACGAGGGTGAAAGAGATCGAAACGAGACGAAGGAGGGTGAAAGAGAGCGAAACGAGATGAAGGAGGGTGTAAGAGAGCAAAACGAGACGAAGGAGGGTGAAAGAGAGCGACACGAGTAGAAGGAAGGTGCAAGAGAGCGAAACGAGACGAAGGAGGGTGAAGTAGAGCGAAACGAGACAAGGGAGGGTGAAAGAGGGCGAAACGAGACGAAGGAGGGTGAAAGAGAGCGAAACGAGGCGAAGGAGGGTGAAAGAGAGCTAACCGAGACGAAAGAGGGGGAAAGAGAGCGAAACGAGTAGAAGGAAGGTGAAAGAGAGTGGAACGAGATGAAGGAGGGTGAAAGAGAGCGAAACGAGACGAAGGAGGGTGAAAGAGAGCGAAACAAGGCAAAGGAGGGTGAAAAAGAGCGAAACGAGACGAAGGAGCGTCAAACAGAGCGAAACGAGATGAAGGAGGGTGAAAGAGAGCAAAACGAGACGAAGGAGGCTGAAAGAGAGCGAAACGAGATGAAGGAGGGTGAAAAAGAGCGAAACGAGATGAAGG
Organism: Scyliorhinus torazame; assembly: GCF_047496885.1. Lineage (NCBI taxonomy): Eukaryota > Metazoa > Chordata > Chondrichthyes > Carcharhiniformes > Scyliorhinidae > Scyliorhinus > Scyliorhinus torazame. The sequence goes on from NC_092721.1 coordinate 386,258, forward strand.
AGGGTGAAAGAGAGCGAAACGAGACGAAGGAGGGTCAAACGGCGCGAAACGAGACGAAGGAGGGTGAAAGAGGGCGAAACGAGACGAAGGAGGGTGGAAGAGAGCGAAACGAGACGAAGGAAGGTGAAAGAGAGCGAAACGAGACGAAGGAGGGTGAAAGAGGGCGAAACGAGGAGAAGGAAGGTGAAAGAGAGCGAACCAAGACGAAGGAGGCTGAAAGAGGGCGAAATGAGACGATGGAGGGTGGAAGAGAGCGAAATGAGACGAAGAAGGGTGAAAGAGAGCGAAACGAGACGAAGGAGGGTGAAAAAGAGCGAAACGAGATGAAGAAGGTTGAAAGAGAGCGAAACGAGACGAAGGAGTGTGAAAGAAAGTGAAACGAGGCGAAGGAAGGTGAAAGAGAGCGAATCGAGACAAAGAAGGGTGAAAGAGAGCGAAACGAGACGAAGGAAGGTGAAAGAGAGCGAACCAAGACGAAGGAGGGTGAAAGAGGGTGAAATGAGACGATGGAGGGTGGAAGAGAGCGAAACGAGACGAAGCAGGCTGAAAGAGAGCGAAACGAGACGAAGGAGGGTGAAAGAGTGCGAAACGAGATGAAGGAGGGTGAAAGAGAGCGAAACGATATGAAGGAGGGTGAAAGAGAGCGAAACAAGATGAAGGAGGGTGAAAGAGAGCGAAACGAGACGAAGGAGGGAGAAAGAAAGTGAAACGAGGCGAAGGAAGGTGAAAGAGAGCGAAACGAGACGAAGAAGGGTGAAAGAGAGTGAAACAAGGCGAAGGAAGGTGAAAGAGAGTGAAATGAGACAAAGGAGGGTGAAGGAGAGCAAAACAAGACGAAGGAGGGTGAAAGAGAGCGAAATGAGGCGAAGGAGGGTGAAAGAGAGCGAAACGAGACGAAGGAGGGTCAAACAGAGCGAAACGAGATGAAAGAGGGTGAAAGAGAGCGAAACAAGATGAAGGAGGGTGAAAGAGGGCGAAACGAGACGAAGGAGGGTGGAAGAGAGCGAAACGAGACGAAGGAGGGTGAAAGAGAGCGAAACGAGACGAAGGAGGGTGAAAGGGAGCGAAACGAGATGAAGGAGGGTGAAATTGAGCGAAACGAGACGAAGGAGGCTGAAAGATAGTGAAACGAGTTGAAAGAATGTGAAAGAGAGCGAAACGAGACGAAGGAGGGTGAAAGAGAGCCAAACGAGACGAAGGAGGGTGAAAGAGAGCGAAACAAGACAAAGAAGGGTGAAAGAGAGCAAAACGAGACGAAGGAATGTGAAAGAGAGCGAAACGAGATGAAGGAGGGTGAAAGAAAGCGAAACGAGACGAAGGAGGGTGAAAGAGAGCGAAACGAGATGAAGAAGGGTGAAAGAGGGCGGAACGAGACGAAGGAAGGTTGAAGAGAGCGAAACGAGACGAAGGGGGGGTCAAAAAGAGCGAAACGAGACGAAGGATGGTGAAAGAGAGCGAAACGAGATGAAGGAGGGTGAAAAAGAGGCAAACAATACGAAGGAGGGTGATAGAGTGCGGAACGAGATGAAGAAGCGTGAAAGAGGGCGAAACGAGACGGAGGAGAGTTGAAGAGAGCGAAACGAGACGAAGGAGGGTGAAAGAGAGCCAAACGAGATGAAGGAGGGTGAAAGACAGCGAAACGAGACGAAGGAGGGTGATAGAGATCGAAACGAGACGAAGGAGGGTGAAAGAGAGCGAAACGAGGAGAAGGAAGGTGAAAGAGAGCGAACCAAGACGAAGGAGGGTGAAAGAGGGCGAAATGAGACGATGGAGGGTGGAAGAGAGCGAAACGAAATGAAGCAGGATGAAAGAGAGCGAAACGAGACGAAGGAGGGTGAAAGAGTGCGAAACGAGGTGAAGGAGGGTGAAAGAGAGCGAAACGAGATGAAGGAGGGTGAAAGAGAGCGAAACAAGATGAAGGAGGGTGAAAGAGAGCGAAACGAGACGAAGGAGGGAGAAAGAGAGTGAAACGAGGCGAAGGAAGGTGAAAGAGAGCGAAACGAGACAAAGGAGGGTGAAAGAGAGCGAAATGAGACGAAGGAAGGTGAAAGTTAGCGAAACGATACAAAGGAGGGTGAAAGAGAGCGAAGCAAGATGAAGGAGGGTGAAAGAGAGCGAAACGAGATGAAGGTGGGTGAAAGAGAGCGAAACGAGACGAAGAAGGGTGAAAGAGAGTGAAACGAGGCGAAGGAAGGTGAAAGAGAGCAAAACAAGACGAAGGAGGGTGAAAGAGTGTGAAACGAGACGAAGGAGGGTCAAACAGAGCGAAACGAGATGAAGGAGGGTGAAAGAGGGCGAAACGAGATGAAGGAGGGTGGAAGGGAGCGAAACGAGACGAAGGAGGGTGAAAGAGAGCTAACCGAGAAGAAGGAGGGTGAAAGAGAGCGAAACGAGTAGAAGGAGGGTGAAAGAGAGCCAAACGAGACGAAGGAGGGTGAAAGAGTGCCAAACGAGACGAAGGAGGGTGAAAGAGAGCGAAACAAGACAAAGGAGGGTGAAAGAGAGCGAAACGAGACGAAGGAATGTGAAAGAGAGTGAAATGAGACAAAGGAGGGTGAAGGAGAGCAAAGCAAGACGAAGGAGTGTGAAAGAGAGCGAAATGAGGTGAAGGAGGGTGAAAGAGAGCGAAACGAGACGAAGGAGGGTCAAACAGAGCGAAACGAGATGAAGGAGGGTGAAAGAGGGCGAAACGAGACGAAGGAGGGTGGAAGAGAGTGAAACGAGATGAAGGAGGGTGAAAGAGAGCGAAACGAAACGAAGGAGTGTGAAAGAGAGCAAAACGAGACGAAGGAGGGTGAAAGAGAGCGAAACGAGACGAAGGAGGGTGAAAGAGAGCGAAACGAGACGAAGGAGGGTGAAAGCGAGCTAACAGAGACGAAGGAGGGTGAAAGAGAGCGAAACGAGTAGATGGAAGGTGAAAGAGTGAAACGAGACGAAGGAGGGTGAAAGAGAGCGAAACAAAACAAAGGAGGGTGAAAGAGAGCGAAACGAGACGAAGGAAGGTGAAAGAGAGCGAAACGAGACGAAGGAGGGTGAAAAAGAGCGAAATGAGACGAAGGAAGGTGAAAGAGAGTGAAACGAGATGAAGAAGGGTGAAAGAGGGCGAAACGAGACGAAGGAGGGTAGAAGAGAGCGAAACGAGACGAAGGAGGGTCAAAGAGAGCGAACCGAGACGAAGGAGGGTGGAAGAGAGCAAAACGAGACGAAGGAGGGTGAAAGAGAGCAAAACGAGACGAAGTAGGATGAAAGAGAGCGAAAAAAGACGAAGGAGGGTGAAAGAGAGCGAAACGAGACGAAGGAGAGAGGAAGAGAGCGAAATGAGACGAAGAAGGGTGAAAGAGAGCGAAACGAGACGAAGGAGGGTGAAAAAGAGCGAAACGAGATGAAGAAGGTTGAAAGAGAGCGAAACAAGACGAAGGAGTGTGAAAGAAAGTGAAACGAGGCGAAGGAAGGTGAAAGAGAGCGAATCGAGACAAAGAAGGGTGAAAGAGAGCGAAACGAGACGAAGGAAGGTGAAAGAGAGCGAACCAAGACGAAGGAGTGTGAAAGAGGGTGAAATGAGACGATTGAGGGTGGAAGAGAGCGAAACGAGATGAAGCAGGCTGAAAGAGAGCGAAACAAGACGAAGGAGGGTGAAAGAGTGCGAAACGAGATGAAGGAGGGTGAAAGAGAGCGAAACGAGATGAAGGAGGGTGAAAGAGAGCGAAACAAGATGAAGGAGGGTGAAAGAGAGCGAAACGAGACGAAGGAGGGTGAAAGAGAGTGAAACGAGATGAAGGAAGGTGAACGTTAGCGAAACGATACAAAGGAGGGTGAAAGATAGCGAAGCAAGATGAAGGATGGTGAAAGAGAGCGAAACGAGATGAAGGAGGGTGAAAGAGAGCGAAACGAGACGAAGAAGGGTGAAAGAGAGTGAAACAAGGCGAAGGAAGGTGAAAGAGAGTGAAATGAGACAAAGGAGGGTGAAGGAGAGCAAAACAAGACGAAGGAGGGTGAAAGAGAACGAAATGAGGCGAAGGAGGGTGAAAGAGAGCGAAATGAGACGAAGGAGGGTCAAACAGAGCGAAACGAAATGAAGGAGGGTGAAAGAGGGCGAAATGAGACGAAGGAGGGTGGAAGAGAGTGAAACGAGATGAAGAAGGGTGAAAGAGAGCGAAACGAGACGAAGGAGTGTGAAAGAGAGCAAAACGAGACGAAGGAGGGTGAAAGAGAGCGAAACGAGACGAAGGAGGGTGAAAGAGAGCCAAACGAGATGAAGGAGGGTGTAAGAGAGCAAAACGAGACGAAGGAGGGTGAAAGAGAGCGACACGAGTAGAAGGAAGGTGCAAGAGAGCGAAACGACACGAAGGAGGGTGAAGTAGAGCGAAACGAGACAAGGGAGGGTGAAAGAGGGCGAAACGAGACGAAGGAGGGTGAAAGAGAGCGAAACGAGGCGAAGGAGGGTGAAAGAGAGCTAACCGAGACGAAAGAGGGGGAAAGAGAGCGAAACGAGTAGAAGGAAGGTGAAAGAGAGTGGAACGAGATGAAGGAGGGTGAAAGAGAGCGAAACGAGACGAAGGAGGGTGAAACAGAGTGAAACGAGACGAAGGAAGGTGAAAGAGAGCGAACCGAGACGAAGGATGGTGAAAGAGGGCGAAACGAGACGATGGACTGTGGAAGAGAGCAAAACGAGGTGAAGGAGGGTGAAAGAGAGCGAAACGAGACGAAGGAGGGTGAAAGAGAGCGAAACGAGACGAAGGAGGGTGAAAGAGAGCGAAACAAGGCAAAGGAGGGTGAAAGAGAGCGAAACGAGACGAAGGAGGGTCAAACAGAGCCAAACGAGATGAAGGAGGGTGAAAGAGAGCAAAACGAGACGAAGGAGGCTGAAAGAGAGCGAAACGAGATGAAGGAGGGTGAAAGAGAGCGAAACGAGATGAAGGAGGGTGAAAGAGAGCGAAACGAGACGAAGGAGGGTCAAACGGAGCGAAACGAGACGAAGGAGGGTGAAAGAGGGCGAAACGAGATGAAGGAGGGTGGAAGAGAGCGAAACGAGACGAAGGAAGGTGAAAGAGAGCGAAACGAGACGAAGGAGGGTGAAAGAGGGCGAAACGAGGAGAAGGAAGGTGAAAGAGAGCGAACCAAGACGAAGGAGGCTGAAAGAGGGCGAAATGAGACGATGGAGGGTGGAAGAGAGCGAAATGAGACGAAGAAGGGTGAAAGAGAGCGAAACGAGACGAAGGAGGGTGAAAAAGAGCGAAACGAGATGAAGAAGGTTGAAAGAGAGCGAAACGAGACGAAGGAGTGTGAAAGAAAGTGAAACGAGGCGAAGGAAGGTGAAAGAGAGCGAATCGAGACAAAGAAGGGTGAAAGAGAGTGAAATGAGACGAAGGAAGGTGAAAGAGAGCGAACCAAGACGAAGGAGGGTGAAAGAGGGTGAAATGAGACGATGGAGGGTGGAAGAGAGCGAAACGAGACGAAGCAGGCTGAAAGAGAGCGAAACGAGACGAAGGAGGGTGAAAGAGTGCGAAACGAGATGAAGGAGGGTGAAAGAGAGCGAAACGATATGAAGGAGGGTGAAAGAGAGCGAAACAAGATGAAGGAGGGTGAAAGAGAGCGAAACGAGACGAAGGAGGGAGAAAGAGAGTGAAACGAGGCGAAGGAAGGTGAAAGAGAGCGAAACGAGACGAAGAAGGGTGAAAGAGAGTGAAACAAGGCGAAGGAAGGTGAAAGAGAGTGAAATGAGACAAAGGAGGGTGAAGGAGAGCAAAACAAGACGAAGGAGGGTGAAAGAGAGCGAAATGAGGCGAAGGAGGGTGAAAGAGAGCGAAACGAGACAAAGGAGGGTCAAACAGAGCGAAACGAGATGAAGGAGGGTGAAAGAGAGCGAAACAAGATGAAGGAGGGTGAAAGAGAGCGAAACGAGACGAAGGAGGGAGAAAGAGAGTGAAACGAGGTGAAGGAAGGTGAAAGAGAGCGAAACGAGACAAAGGAGGGTGAAAGAGAGTGAAACGAGATGAAGGAAGGTGAACGTTAGCGAAACGATACAAAGGAGGGTGAAAGAGAGCGAAGCAAGATGAAGGATGGTGAAAGAGAGCGAAACGAGATGAAGGAGGGTGAAAGAGAGCGAAACGAGACGAAGAAGGGTGAAAGAGAGTGAAACAAGGCGAAGGAAGGTGAAAGAGAGTGAAATGAGACAAAGGAGGGTGAAGGAGAGCAAAACAAGACGAAGGAGGGTGAAAGAGAACGAAATGAGGCGAAGGAGGGTGAAAGAGAGCGAAATGAGACGAAGGAGGGTCAAACAGAGCGAAACGAAATGAAGGAGGGTGAAAGAGGGCGAAATGAGACGAAGGAGGGTGGAAGAGAGCTAACCGAGACGAAGGAGGGTGAAAGAGAGCGACACGAGTAGAAGGAAGGTGAAAGAGAGCGAAACGAGACGAAGGAGGGTGAAGGAGAGCGAAACGAGACAAAGGAGGGTGAAAGAGGGCGAAACGAGACGAAGGAGGGTGAAAGAGAGCAAAATGAGGCGAAGGAGGGTGAAAGAGAGCTAACCGAGACGAAAGAGGGTGAAAGAGAGCGAAACGAGTAGAAGGAAGGTGAAAGAGAGTGGAACGAGATGAAGAAGCGTGGAAGATGGCGAAACGAGACGAAGGAGGGTGAAACAGAGTGAAACGAGTCGAAGGAAGGTGAAAGAGAGCGAACCGAGACGAAGGATGGTGAAAGAGGGCGAAACGAGACGATGGAGTGTGGAAGAGAGCAAAACGAGGTGAAGGAGGCTGAAAGAGAGCGAAACGAGATGAAGGAGGGTGAAAGAGAGCGAAACGAGATGCAGAAGGGTGAAAGAGAGTGAAACAAGGCGAAGGAAGGTGAAAGAGAGTGAAATGAGACAAAGGAGGGTGAAGGAGAGCAAAACAAGATGAAGGAGGGTGAAAGAGAACGAAATGAGGCGAAGGAGGGTGAAAGAGAGCGAAATGAGACGAAGGAGGGTCAAACAGAGCGAAACGAAATGAAGGAGGGTGAAAGAGGGCGAAATGAGACGAAGGAGGGTGGAAGAGAGCTAACCGAGACGAAGGAGGGTGAAAGAGAGCGACACGAGTAGAAGGAAGGTGAAAGAGAGCGAAACGAGACGAAGGAGGGTGAAGGAGAGCGAAACGAGACAAAGGAGGGTGAAAGAGGGCGAAACGAGATGAAGGAGGGTGAAAGAGAGCGAAACGAGGTGAAGGAGGGTGAAAGAGAGCTAACCGAGACGAAAGAGGGTGAAAGAGAGCGAAACGAGTAGAAGGAAGGTGAAAGAGAGTGGAACGAGATGAAGCAGGGTGAAAGAGAGCGAAACGAGACGAAGGAGGGTGAAACAGAGTGAAACGAGTCGAAGGAAGGTGAAAGAGAGCGAACCGAGACGAAGGATGGTGAAAGAGGGCGAAACGAGACGATGGAGTGTGGAAGAGAGCAAAACGAGGTGAAGGAGGCTGAAAGAGAGCGAAACGAGACGAAGGAGGGTGAAAGAGAGCAAAACGAGACGAAGGAGGGTGAAAGAGAGCGAAACAAGGCGAAGGAGGGTGAAAGAGAGCGAAACGAGACGAAGCAGGGTCAAACAGAGCGAAACGAGACGAAGGAGGGTGAAAGAGGGCGAAACGAGACGAAGGAGGATGGAAGAGAGCGAAACGAGATGAAGGAGGGTGAAAGAGAGCAAAACGAGACGAAGGAGGGTGAAAGAGAGCGAAACGAGACGAAGGAGGGTGAAAGAGACCGAAACGAGATGAAGGAGGGTGAAAGAGAGCGAAACGAGATGAAGGAGGGTGAAAGAGAGCGAAACGAGACGAAGGAGGGTCAAACAGAGCGAAACGAGACGAAGGAGGGTGAAAGAGGGCGAAACGAGACGAAGTAGGCTGGAAGAGAGCGAAACGAGACGAAGGAGGGTGAAAGAGAGCTAACAGAGACGAAGGAGGGTGAAAGAGTGCGAAACAAGACAAAGGAGGGTGAAAGAGAGCGAAACGAGACGAAGGAAGGTGAAAGAGAGTGAAACGAGATGAAGGAGGGTGAAAGAGAGCGAAACGAGACGAAGGAGTGTGAAAGAGAATAAAACGAGACGAAGGAGGGTGAAAGAGAGCGAAACGAGACGAAGGAGGGTGAAAGAGAGCGAAACGAGACGAAGGATGGTGAAAGCGAGCTAACAGAGATGAAGGAGGGTGAAAGAGAGCGAAACGAGTAGATGGAAGGTGAAAGAGAGTGAAACGAGACGAAGGAGGGTGAAAGAGAGCGAAACAAAACAAAGGAGAGTGAAAGAGAGCGAAACGAGACGAAGGAAGGTGAAAGAGAGCGAAACGAGACGAAGGAGGGTGAAAAAGAGCGAAATGAGACGAAGGAAGGTGAAAGAGAGTGAAACGAGATGAAGAAGGGTGAAAGAGGGCGAAACGAGACGAAGGAGGGTAGAAGAGAGTGAAACGAGACGAAGGATGGTCAAAGAGAGCGAAACGAGACGAAGGAGGGTGGAAGAGAGCAAAACGAGACGAAGGAGGGTGAAAGAGAGCAAAACGAGACGAAGTAGGATGAAAGAGAGCGAAAAAAGACGAAGGAGGGTGAAAGAGAGCGAAACGAGACGAAGGAGAGAGGAAGAGAGCGAAATGAGACGAAGAAGGGTGAAAGAGAGCGAAACGAGACGAAGGAGGGTGAAAAAGAGCGAAACGAGATGAAGAAGGTTGAAAGAGAGCGAAACGAGACGAAGGAGTGTGAAAGAAAGTGAAACGAGGCGAAGGAAGGTGAAAGAGAGCGAATCGAGACAATGAAGGGTGAAAGAGAGCGAAACGAGACGAAGGAAGGTGAAAGAGAGCGAACCAAGACGAAGGAGGGTGAAAGAGGGTGAAATGAGACGATGGAGGGTGGAAGAGAGCGAAACGAGACGAAGCAGGCTGAAAGAGAGCGAAACGAGACGAAGGAGGGTGAAAGAGTGCGAAACGAGATGAAGGAGGGTGAAAGAGAGCGAAACGAGATGAAGGAGGGTGAAAGAGAGCGAAACAAGACGAAGGAGGGTGAAAGAGAGCGAAACGAGACGAAGGAGGGAGAAAGAGAGTGAAACGAGGCGAAGGAAGGTGAAAGGGAGCGAAACGAGACAAAGGAGGGTGAAAGAGAGTGAAACGAGATGAAGGAAGGTGAACGTTAGCGAAACGATACAAAGGAGGGTGAAAGAGAGCGAAGCAAGATGAAGGATGGTGAAAGAGAGCGAAACGAGATGAAGGAGGGTGAAAGAGAGCGAAACGAGACGAAGAAGGGTGAAAGAGAGTGAAACAAGGCGAAGGAAGGTGAAAGAGAGTGAAATGAGACAAAGGAGGGTGAAGGAGAGCAAAACAAGACGAAGGAGGGTGAAAGAGAACGAAATGAGGCGAAGGAGGGTGAAAGAGAGCGAAATGAGACGAAGGAGGGTCAAACAGAGCGAAACGAAATGAAGGAGGGTGAAAGAGGGCGAAATGAGACGAAGGAGGTTGGAAGAGAGCTAACCGAGACGAAGGAGGGTGAAAGAGAGCGACACGAGTAGAAGGAAGGTGAAAGAGAGCGAAACTAGACGAAGGAGGGTGAAGGAGAGCGAAACGAGACAAAGGAGGGTGAAAGAGGGCGAAACGAGACGAAGGAGGGTGAAAGAGAGCGAAACGAGGCGAAGGAGGGTGAAAGAGAGCTAACCGAGATGAAAGAGGGTGAAAGAGAGCGAAACGAGTAGAAGGAAGGTGAAAGAGAGTGGAACGAGATGAAGGAGGGTGAAAGAGAGCGAAACGAGACTAAGGAGGGTGAAACAGAGTGAAACGAGTCGAAGGAAGGTGAAAGAGAGCGAGCCGAGACGAAGGATGGTGAAAGAGGGCGAAACGAGACGAAGGAATGTGAAAGAGAGTGAAATGAGACAAAGGAGGGTGAAGGAGAGCAAAACAAGACGAAGGAGTGTGAAAGAGAGCGAAATGAGGTGAAGGAGGGTGAAAGAGAGCGAAACGAGACGAAGGAGGGTCAAACAGAGCGAAACGAGATGAAGGAGGGTGAAAGAGAGCGAAACGAGACGAAGGAGAGAGGAAGAGAGCGAAATGAGACGAAGAAGGGTGAAAGAGAGCGAAACGAGACGAAGGAGGGTGAAAAAGAGCGAAACGAGATGAAGAAGGTTGAAAGAGAGCGAAACGAGACGAAGGAGTGTGAAAGAAAGTGAAACGAGGCGAAGGAAGGTGAAAGAGAGCGAATCGAGACAAAGAAGGGTGAAAGAGAGCGAAACGAGACGAAGGAAGGTGAAAGAGAGCGAACCAAGACGAAGGAGGGTGAAAGAGTGTGAAATGAGACGATGGAGGGTGGAAGAGAGCGAAACGAGACGAAGCAGGCTGAAAGAGATCTAAACGAGACGAAGGAGGGTGAAAGAGTGCGAAACGAGATGAAGGAGGGTGAAAGAGAGCGAAACGAGATGAAGGAGGGTGAAAGAGAGCGAAACAAGATGAAGGAGGGTGAAAGAGAGCGAAACGAGACGAAGGAGGGAGAAAGAGAGTGAAACGAGGCGAAGGAAGGTGAAAGGGAGCCAAACGAGACAAAGGAGGGTGAAAGAGAGTGAAACGAGATGAAGGAAGGTGAACGTTAGCGAAACGATACAAAGGAGGGTGAAAGAGAGCGAAGCAAGATGAAGGATGGTGAAAGAGAGCAAAACGAGATGAAGGAGGGTGAAAGTGAGCGAAACGAGACGAAGAAGGGTGAAAGAGAGTGAAACAAGGCGAAGGAAGGTGAAAGAGAGTGAAATGAGACAAAGGAGGGTGAAGGAGAGCAAAACAAGACGAAGGAGGGTGAAAGAGAACGAAATGAGGCGAAGGAGGGTGAAAGAGAGCGAAATGAGACGAAGGAGGGTCAAACAGAGCGAAACGAAATGAAGGAGGGTGAAAGAGGGCGAAATGAGACGAAGGAGGTTGGAAGAGAGCTAACCGAGACGAAGGAGGGTGAAAGAGAGCGACACGAGTAGAAGGAAGGTGAAAGAGAGCGAAACTAGACGAAGGAGGGTGAAGGAGAGCGAAACGAGACAAAGGAGGGTGAAAGAGGGCGAAACGAGACGAAGGAGGGTGAAAGAGAGCGAAACGAGGCGAAGGAGGGTGAAAGAGAGCTAACCGAGACGAAAGAGGGTGAAAGAGAGCGAAACGAGTAGAAGGAAGGTGAAAGAGAGTGGAACGAGATGAAGGAGGGTGAAAGAGAGCGAAACGAGACTAAGGAGGGTGAAACAGAGTGAAACGAGTCGAAGGAAGGTGAAAGAGAGCGAACCGAGACGAAGGATGGTGAAAGAGGGCGAAACGAGACGAAGGAATGTGAAAGAGAGTGAAATGAGACAAAGGAGGGTGAAGGAGAGCAAAACAAGACGAAGGAGTGTGAAAGAGAGCGAAATGAGGTGAAGGAGGGTGAAAGAGAGCGAAACGAGACGAAGGAGGGTCAAACAGAGCGAAACGAGATGAAGGAGGGTGAATGAGAGCGAAACGAGACGAAGGAGAGAGGAAGAGAGCGAAATGAGACGAAGAAGGGTGAAAGAGAGCGAAACGAGACGAAGGAGGGTGAAAAAGAGCGAAACGAGATGAAGAAGGTTGAAAGAGAGCGAAACGAGACGAAGGAGTGTGAAAGAAAGTGAAACGAGGCGAAGGAAGGTGAAAGAGAGCGAATCGAGACAAAGAAGGGTGAAAGAGAGCGAAACGAGACGAAGGAAGGTGAAAGAGAGCGAACCAAGACGAAGGAGGGTGAAAGAGGGTGAAATGAGACGATGGAGGGTGGAAGAGAGCGAAACGAGACGAAGCAGGCTGAAAGAGATCTAAACGAGACGAAGGAGGGTGAAAGAGTGCGAAACGAGATGAAGGAGGGTGAAAGAGAGCGAAACGAGATGAAGGAGGGTGAAAGAGAGCGAAACAAGATGAAGGAGGGTGAAAGAGAGCGAAACGAGACGAAGGAGGGAGAAAGAGAGTGAAACGAGGCGAAGGAAGGTGAAAGGGAGCGAAACGAGACAAAGGAGGGTGAAAGAGAGTGAAACGAGATGAAGGAAGGTGAACGTTAGCGAAACGATACAAAGGAGGGTGAAAGAGAGCGAAGCAAGATGAAGGATGGTGAAAGAGAGCGAAACGAGATGAAGGAGGGTGAAAGTGAGCGAAACGAGACGAAGAAGGGTGAAAGAGAGTGAAACAAGGCGAAGGAAGGTGAAAGAGAGTGAAATGAGACAAAGGAGGGTGAAGGAGAGCAAAACAAGACGAAGGAGGGTGAAAGAGAACGAAATGAGGCGAAGGAGGGTGAAAGAGAGCGAAATGAGACGAAGGAGGGTCAAACAGAGCGACACGAAATGAAGGAGGGTGAAAGAGGGCGAAATGAGACGAAGGAGGTTGGAAGAGAGCTAACCGAGACGAAGGAGGGTGAAAGAGAGCGACACGAGTAGAAGGAAGGTGAAAGAGAGCGAAACTAGACGAAGGAGGGTGAAGGAGAGCGAAACGAGACAAAGGAGGGTGAAAGAGGGCGAAACGAGACGAAGGAGGGTGAAAGACAGCGAAACGAGGCGAAGGAGGGTGAAAGAGAGCTAACCGAGACGAAAGAGGGTGAAAGAGAGCGAAACGAGTAGAAGGAAGGTGAAAGAGAGTGGAACGAGATGAAGGAGGGTGAAAGAGAGCGAAACGAGACTAAGGAGGGTGAAACAGAGTGAAACGAGTCGAAGGAAGGTGAAAGAGAGCGAACCGAGACGAAGGATGGTGAAAGAGGGCGAAACGAGACGAAGGAATGTGAAAGAGAGTGAAATGAGACAAAGGAGGGTGAAGGAGAGCAAAACAAGACGAAGGAGTGTGAAAGAGAGCGAAATGAGGTGAAGGAGGGTGAAAGAGAGCGAAACGAGACGAAGGAGGGTCAAACAGAGCGAAACGAGATGAAGGAGGGTGAAAGGGGGCGAAACGAGACGAAGGAGGGTGGAAGAGAGTGAAACGTGATGAAGGAGGGTGAAAGAGAGCGAAACGAGACGAAGGATGGTGAAAGCGAGCTAACAGAGACGAAGGAGGGTGAAAGAGAGCGAAACGAGTAGATGGAAGGTGAAAGAGAGTGAAACGAGATGAAGGAGGGTGAAAGAGAGCGAAACAAAACAAAGGAGGGTGAAAGAGAGCGAAACGAGACGATGGAAGGTGAAAGAGAGCGAAACGAGACGAAGGAGGGTGAAAAAGAGCGAAATGAGACGAAGGAAGTTGAAAGAGAGTGAAACGAGATGAAGAAGGGTGAAAGAGGGCGAAACGAGACGAAGGAGGGTAGAAGAGAGCGAAACGAGACGAAGGAGGGTCAAAGAGAGCGAAACGAGATGAAGGAGGGTGGAAGAGAGCAAAACGAGACGAACGAGGGTGAAAGAGAGCAAAACGAGACGAAGTAGGATGAAAGAGAGCGAAAAAAGACGAAGGAGGGTGAAAGAGAGCGAAACGAGACGAAGGAGAGAGGAAGAGAGCGAAATGAGACGAAGAAGGATGAAAGAGAGCGAAACGAGACGAAGGAGGGTGAAAAAGAGCGAAACGAGATGAAGAAGGTTGAAAGAGAGCGAAACGAGACGAAGGAGGGTGAAAGAGAGCGAAACGAGACAAAGCTGGGTGAAAGAGGGCGAAACGAGACGAAGGAGGGTGAAAGAGAGCGAAACGAGTCGAAGGAGGGTGAAAGAGAGCTAACCGAGACGAAAGAGGGTGAAAGAGAGCGAAACGAGTAGAAGGAAGGTGAAAGAGAGTGGAACGAGATGAAGGAGGGTGAAAGAGAGCGAAACGAGACGAAGGAGGGTGAAACAGAGTGAATCGAGTCGAAGGAAGGTGAAAGAGAGCGAAACGAGACGAAGGAGGGTGAAAGAGAGCGAAACAAGGCGAAGGAGGGTGAAAGAGAGCGAAACGAGACGAAGCAGGGTCAAACAGAGCGAAACGAGACGAAGGAGGGTGAAAGAGGACGAAACGAGACGAAGGAGGGTGGAAGAGAGCGAAACGAGATGAAGGAGGGTGAAAGAGAGCAAAACGAGACGAAGGAGGGTGAAAGAGACCGAAACGAGATGAAGGAGGGTGAAAGAGAGCAAAACGAGATGAAGGAGGGTGAAAGAGACCGAAACGAGACGAAGGAGGGTCAAACAGAGCGAAACGAGACGAAGGAGGGTGAAAGAGAGCAAAACGAGATGAAGGAGGGTGAAAGTGAGCGAAACGAGACGAAGAAGGGTGAAAGAGAGTGAAACAAGGCGAAGGAAGGTGAAAGAGAGTGAAATGAGACAAAGGAGGGTGAAGGAGAGCAAAACAAGACGAAGGAGGGTGAAAGAGAACGAAATGAGGCGAAGGAGGGTGAAAGAGAGCGAAATGAGACGAAGGAGGGTCAAACAGAGCGAAACGAAATGAAGGAGGGTGAAAGAGGGCGAAATGAGACGAAGGAGGTTGGAAGAGAGCTAACCGAGACGAAGGAGGGTGAAAGAGAGCGACACGAGTAGAAGGAAGGTGAAAGAGAGCGAAACTAGACGAAGGAGGGTGAAGGAGAGCGAAACGAGACAAAGGAGGGTGAAAGAGGGCGAAACGAGACGAAGGAGGGTGAAAGAGAGCGAAACGAGGCGAAGGAGGGTGAAAGAGAGCTAACCGAGACGAAAGAGGGTGAAAGAGAGCGAAACGAGTAGAAGGAAGGTGAAAGAGAGTGGAACGAGATGAAGGAGGGTGAAAGAGAGCGAAACGAGACTAAGGAGGGTGAAACAGAGTGAAACGAGTCGAAGGAAGGTGAAAGAGAGCGAACCGAGACGAAGGATGGTGAAAGAGGGCGAAACGAGACGAAGGAATGTGAAAGAGAGTGAAATGAGACAAAGGAGGGTGAAGGAGAGCAAAACAAGACGAAGGAGTGTGAAAGAGAGCGAAATGAGGTGAAGGAGGGTGAAAGAGAGCGAAACGAGACGAAGGAGGGTCAAACAGAGCGAAACGAGATGAAGGAGGGTGAATGAGAGCGAAACGAGACGAAGGAGAGAGGAAGAGAGCGAAATGAGACGAAGAAGGGTGAAAGAGAGCGAAACGAGACGAAGGAGGGTGAAAAAGAGCGAAACGAGATGAAGAAGGTTGAAAGAGAGCGAAACGAGACGAAGGAGTGTGAAAGAAAGTGAAACGAGGCGAAGGAAGGTGAAAGAGAGCGAATCGAGACAAAGAAGGGTGAAAGAGAGCGAAACGAGACGAAGGAAGGTGAAAGAGAGCGAACCAAGACGAAGGAGGGTGAAAGAGGGTGAAATGAGACGATGGAGGGTGGAAGAGAGCGAAACGAGACGAAGCAGGCTGAAAGAGATCTAAACGAGACGAAGGAGGGTGAAAGAGTGCGAAACGAGATGAAGGAGGGTGAAAGAGAGCGAAACGAGATGAAGGAGGGTGAAAGAGAGCGAAACAAGATGAAGGAGGGTGAAAGAGAGCGAAACGAGACGAAGGAGGGAGAAAGAGAGTGAAACGAGGCGAAGGAAGGTGAAAGGGAGCGAAACGAGACAAAGGAGGGTGAAAGAGAGTGAAACGAGATGAAGGAAGGTGAACGTTAGCGAAACGATACAAAGGAGGGTGAAAGAGAGCGAAGCAAGATGAAGGATGGTGAAAGAGAGCGAAACGAGATGAAGGAGGGTGAAAGTGAGCGAAACGAGACGAAGAAGGGTGAAAGAGAGTGAAACAAGGCGAAGGAAGGTGAAAGAGAGTGAAATGAGACAAAGGAGGGTGAAGGAGAGCAAAACAAGACGAAGGAGGGTGAAAGAGAACGAAATGAGGCGAAGGAGGGTGAAAGAGAGCGAAATGAGACGAAGGAGGGTCAAACAGAGCGACACGAAATGAAGGAGGGTGAAAGAGGGCGAAATGAGACGAAGGAGGTTGGAAGAGAGCTAACCGAGACGAAGGAGGGTGAAAGAGAGCGACACGAGTAGAAGGAAGGTGAAAGAGAGCGAAACTAGACGAAGGAGGGTGAAGGAGAGCGAAACGAGACAAAGGAGGGTGAAAGAGGGCGAAACGAGACGAAGGAGGGTGAAAGACAGCGAAACGAGGCGAAGGAGGGTGAAAGAGAGCTAACCGAGACGAAAGAGGGTGAAAGAGAGCGAAACGAGTAGAAGGAAGGTGAAAGAGAGTGGAACGAGATGAAGGAGGGTGAAAGAGAGCGAAACGAGACTAAGGAGGGTGAAACAGAGTGAAACGAGTCGAAGGAAGGTGAAAGAGAGCGAACCGAGACGAAGGATGGTGAAAGAGGGCGAAACGAGACGAAGGAATGTGAAAGAGAGTGAAATGAGACAAAGGAGGGTGAAGGAGAGCAAAACAAGACGAAGGAGTGTGAAAGAGAGCGAAATGAGGTGAAGGAGGGTGAAAGAGAGCGAAACGAGACGAAGGAGGGTCAAACAGAGCGAAACGAGATGAAGGAGGGTGAAAGGGGGCGAAACGAGACGAAGGAGGGTGGAAGAGAGTGAAACGTGATGAAGGAGGGTGAAAGAGAGCGAAACGAGACGAAGGATGGTGAAAGCGAGCTAACAGAGACGAAGGAGGGTGAAAGAGAGCGAAACGAGTAGATGGAAGGTGAAAGAGAGTGAAACGAGATGAAGGAGGGTGAAAGAGAGCGAAACAAAACAAAGGAGGGTGAAAGAGAGCGAAACGAGACGATGGAAGGTGAAAGAGAGCGAAACGAGACGAAGGAGGGTGAAAAAGAGCGAAATGAGACGAAGGAAGTTGAAAGAGAGTGAAACGAGATGAAGAAGGGTGAAAGAGGGCGAAACGAGACGAAGGAGGGTAGAAGAGAGCGAAACGAGACGAAGGAGGGTCAAAGAGAGCGAAACGAGATGAAGGAGGGTGGAAGAGAGCAAAACGAGACGAACGAGGGTGAAAGAGAGCAAAACGAGACGAAGTAGGATGAAAGAGAGCGAAAAAAGACGAAGGAGGGTGAAAGAGAGCGAAACGAGACGAAGGAGAGAGGAAGAGAGCGAAATGAGACGAAGAAGGATGAAAGAGAGCGAAACGAGACGAAGGAGGGTGAAAAAGAGCGAAACGAGATGAAGAAGGTTGAAAGAGAGCGAAACGAGACGAAGGAGGGTGAAAGAGAGCGAAACGAGACAAAGCTGGGTGAAAGAGGGCGAAACGAGACGAAGGAGGGTGAAAGAGAGCGAAACGAGTCGAAGGAGGGTGAAAGAGAGCTAACCGAGACGAAAGAGGGTGAAAGAGAGCGAAACGAGTAGAAGGAAGGTGAAAGAGAGTGGAACGAGATGAAGGAGGGTGAAAGAGAGCGAAACGAGACGAAGGAGGGTGAAACAGAGTGAATCGAGTCGAAGGAAGGTGAAAGAGAGCGAAACGAGACGAAGGAGGGTGAAAGAGAGCGAAACAAGGCGAAGGAGGGTGAAAGAGAGCGAAACGAGACGAAGCAGGGTCAAACAGAGCGAAACGAGACGAAGGAGGGTGAAAGAGGACGAAACGAGACGAAGGAGGGTGGAAGAGAGCGAAACGAGATGAAGGAGGGTGAAAGAGAGCAAAACGAGACGAAGGAGGGTGAAAGAGACCGAAACGAGATGAAGGAGGGTGAAAGAGAGCAAAACGAGATGAAGGAGGGTGAAAGAGACCGAAACGAGACGAAGGAGGGTCAAACAGAGCGAAACGAGACGAAGGAGGGTGAAAGAGGGCAAAACGAGATGAAGGAGGGTGAAAGAGACCGAAACGAGACGAAGGAGGGTCAAACAGAGCGAAACGAGACGAAGGAGGGTGAAAGAGGGCGAAACGAGACGAAGGAGGGTGGAAGAGAGCGAAACGAGACGAAGGAGGGTGAAAGAGAGCTAACAGAGACGAAGGAGGGTGAAAGAGTGCGAAACAAGACAAAGGAGGGTGAAAGAGAGCGAAACGAGACGAAGGAAGGTGAAAGAGAGTGAAACGAGATGAAGGAGGGTGAAAGAGAGCGAAACGAGACGAAGGAGTGTGAAAGAGAATAAAACGAGACGAAGGAGGGTGAAAGAGAGCGAAACGAGACGAAGGAGGGTGAAAGAGAGCGAAACGAGACGAAGGATGGTGAAAGCGAGCTAACAGAGACGAAGGAGGGTGAAAGAGAGCGAAACGAGTAGATGGAAGGTGAAAGAGAGTGAAACGAGACGAAGGAGGGTGAAAGAGAGCGAAACAAAACAAAGGAGAGTGAAAGAGAGCGAAACGAGACGAAGGAAGGTGAAAGAGAGCGAAACGAGACGAAGGAGGGTGAAAAAGAGCGAAATGAGACGAAGGAAGGTGAAAGAGAGTGAAACGAGATGAAGAAGGGTGAAAGAGGGCGAAACGAGACGAAGGAGGGTAGAAGAGAGCGAAACGAGACGAAGGATGGTCAAAGAGAGCGAAACGAGACGAAGGAGGGTGGAAGAGAGCAAAACGAGACGAAGGAGGGTGAAAAAGAGCGAAATGAGACGAAGGAAGGTCAAAGAGAGCGAAACGAGACGAAGGAGGGTGGAAGAGAGCAAAACGAGATGAAGGAGGGTGAAAGAGAGCAAAACGAGACGAAGTAGGATGAAAGAGAGCGAAAAAAGACGAAGGAGGGAGAAAGAAAGCGAAACGAGACGAAGGAGAGTGGAAGAGAGCTAAATGAGACGAAGAAGGGTGAAAGAGAGCGAAACGAGACGAAGGAGGGTGAAAAAGAGCGAAACGAGATGAAGAAGGTTGAAAGAGAGCGAAACGAGACGAAGGAGTGTGAAAGAAAGTGAAACGAGGCGAAGGAAGGTGAAAGACAGCGTATCGAGACAAAGAAGGGTGAAAGAGAGCGAAACGAGACGAAGGAAGGTGAAAGAGAGCGAACCAAGACGAAGGAGGGTGAAAGAGGGTGAAATGAGACGATGGAGGGTGGAAGAGAGCGAAACGAGACGAAGCAGGCTGAAAGAGAGCGAAACGAGACGAAGGGGGGTGAAAGAGTGCGAAACGAGATGAAGGAGGGTGAAAGAGAGCGAAACGAGATGAAGGAGGGTGAAAGAGAGCGAAACAAGATGAAGGAGGGTGAAAGAGAGCGAAACGAGACGAAGGAGGGAGAAAGAGAGTGAAACGAGGCGAAGGAAGGTGAAAGAGAGCGAAACGAGACAAAGGAGGGTGAAAGAGAGTGAAACGAGATGAAGGAAGGTGAACGTTAGCGAAACGATACAAAGGAGGGTGAAAGAGAGCGAAGCAAGATGAAGGATGGTGAAAGAGAGCGAAACGAGATGAAGGAGGGTGAAAGAGAGCGAAACGAGACGAAGAAGGGTGAAAGAGAGTGAAACAAGGCGAAGGAAGTTGAAAGAGAGTGAAATGAGACAAAGGAGGGTGAAGGAGAGCAAAACAAGACGAAGGAGGGTGAAAGAGAACGAAATGAGGCGAAGGAGGGTGAAAGAGAGCGAAATGAGACGAAGGAGGGTCAAACAGAGCGAAACGAAATGAAGGAGGGTGAAAGAGGGCGAAATGAGACGAAGGAGGGTGGAAGAGAGCTAACCGAGATGAAGGAGGGTGAAAGAGAGCGAAACAAAACAAAGGAGGGTGAAAGAGAGCGAAACGAGACGAAGGAAGGTGAAAGAGAGCGAAACGAGACGAAGGAGGGTGAAAAAGAGCGAAATGAGACGAAGGAAGGTGAAAGAGAGTGAAACGAGATGAAGAAGGGTGGAAGAGGGCGAAACGAGACGAAGGAGGGTAGAAGAGAACGAAACGAGACGAAGGAGGGTCAAAGAGAGCGAAACGAGACGAAGGAGGGTGGAAGAGAGCAAAACGAGACGAAGGAGGGTGAAAGAGAGCAAAACGAGACGAAGTAGGATGAAAGAGAGCGAAAAAAGACGAAGGAGGGTGAAAGAGAGCGAAACGAGACGAAGGAGAGAGGAAGAGAGCGAAATGAGACGAAGAAGGATGAAAGAGAGCGAAACGAGACGAAGGAGGGTGAAAAACAGCGAAACGAGATGAAGAATGTTGAAAGAGAGCGAAACGAGACGAAGGAGTGTGAAAGAAAGTGAAACGAGGCGAAGGAAGGTGAAAGAGAGCGAATCGAGACAAAGAAGGGTGAAAGAGAGCGAAACGAGACGAAGGAAGGTGAAAGAGAGCGAACCAAGACGAAGGAGGGTGAAAGAGGGTGAAATGAGACGATGGAGGGTGGAAGAGAGCGAAACGAGACGAAGCAGGCTGAAAGAGATCTAAACGAGACGAAGGAGGGTGAAAGAGTGCGAAACGAGATGAAGGAGGGTGAAAGAGAGCGAAACGAGATGAAGGAGGGTGAAAGAGAGCGAAACAAGATGAAGGAGGGTGAAAGAGAGCGAAACGAGACGAAGGAGGGAGAAAGAGAGTGAAACGAGGCGAAGGAAGGTGAAAGGGAGCGAAACGAGACAAAGGAGGGTGAAAGAGAGTGAAACGAGATGAAGGAAGGTGAACGTTAGCGAAACGATACAAAGGAGGGTGAAAGAGAGCGAAGCAAGATGAAGGATGGTGAAAGAGAGCGAAACGAGATGAAGGAGGGTGAAAGTGAGCGAAACGAGACGAAGAAGGGTGAAAGAGAGTGAAACAAGGCGAAGGAAGGTGAAAGAGAGTGAAATGAGACAAAGGAGGGTGAAGGAGAGCAAAACAAGACGAAGGAGGGTGAAAGAGAACGAAATGAGGCGAAGGAGGGTGAAAGAGAGCGAAATGAGACGAAGGAGGGTCAAACAGAGCGAAACGAAATGAAGGAGGGTGAAAGAGGGCGAAATGAGACGAAGGAGGTTGGAAGAGAGCTAACCGAGACGAAGGAGGGTGAAAGAGAGCGACACGAGTAGAAGGAAGGTGAAAGAGAGCGAAACTAGACGAAGGAGGGTGAAGGAGAGCGAAACGAGACAAAGGAGGGTGAAAGAGGGCGAAACGAGACGAAGGAGGGTGAAAGACAGCGAAACGAGGCGAAGGAGGGTGAAAGAGAGCTAACCGAGACGAAAGAGGGTGAAAGAGAGCGAAACGAGTAGAAGGAAGGTGAAAGAGAGTGGAACGAGATGAAGGAGGGTGAAAGAGAGCGAAACGAGACTAAGGAGGGTGAAACAGAGTGAAACGAGTCGAAGGAAGGTGAAAGAGAGCGAACCGAGACGAAGGATGGTGAAAGAGGGCGAAACGAGACGAAGGAATGTGAAAGAGAGTGAAATGAGACAAAGGAGGGTGAAGGAGAGCAAAACAAGACGAATGAGTGTGAAAGAGAGCGAAATGAGGTGAAGGAGGGTGAAAGAGAGCGAAACGAGACGAAGGAGGGTCAAACAGAGCGAAACGAGATGAAGGAGGGTGAAAGGGGGCGAAACGAGACGAAGGAGGGTGGAAGAGAGTGAAACGTGATGAAGGAGGGTGAAAGAGAGCGAAACGAGACGAAGGATGGTGAAAGCGAGCTAACAGAGACGAAGGAGGGTGAAAGAGAGCGAAACGAGTAGATGGAAGGTGAAAGAGAGTGAAACGAGATGAAGGAGGGTGAAAGAGAGCGAAACAAAACAAAGGAGGGTGAAAGAGAGCGAAACGAGACGATGGAAGGTGAAAGAGAGCGAAACGAGACGAAGGAGGGTGAAAAAGAGCGAAATGAGACGAAGGAAGTTGAAAGAGAGTGAAACGAGATGAAGAAGGGTGAAAGAGGGCGAAACGAGACGAAGGAGGGTAGAAGAGAGCGAAACGAGACGAAGGAGGGTCAAAGAGAGCGAAACGAGATGAAGGAGGGTGGAAGAGAGCAAAACGAGACGAACGAGGGTGAAAGAGAGCAAAACGAGACGAAGTAGGATGAAAGAGAGCGAAAAAAGACGAAGGAGGGTGAAAGAGAGCGAAACGAGACGAAGGAGAGAGGAAGAGAGCGAAATGAGACGAAGAAGGATGAAAGAGAGCGAAACGAGACGAAGGAGGGTGAAAAAGAGCGAAACGAGATGAAGAAGGTTGAAAGAGAGCGAAACGAGACGAAGGAGGGTGAAAGAGAGCGAAACGAGACAAAGCTGGGTGAAAGAGGGCGAAACGAGACGAAGGAGGGTGAAAGAGAGCGAAACGAGTCGAAGGAGGGTGAAAGAGAGCTAACCGAGACGAAAGAGGGTGAAAGAGAGCGAAACGAGTAGAAGGAAGGTGAAAGAGAGTGGAACGAGATGAAGGAGGGTGAAAGAGAGCGAAACGAGACGAAGGAGGGTGAAACAGAGTGAATCGAGTCGAAGGAAGGTGAAAGAGAGCGAAACGAGACGAAGGAGGGTGAAAGAGAGCGAAACAAGGCGAAGGAGGGTGAAAGAGAGCGAAACGAGACGAAGCAGGGTCAAACAGAGCGAAACGAGACGAAGGAGGGTGAAAGAGGACGAAACGAGACGAAGGAGGGTGGAAGAGAGCGAAACGAGATGAAGGAGGGTGAAAGAGAGCAAAACGAGACGAAGGAGGGTGAAAGAGACCGAAACGAGATGAAGGAGGGTGAAAGAGAGCAAAACGAGATGAAGGAGGGTGAAAGAGACTGAAACGAGACGAAGGAGGGTCAAACAGAGCGAAACGAGACGAAGGAGGGTGAAAGAGGGCAAAACGAGATGAAGGAGGGTGAAAGAGACCGAAACGAGACGAAGGAGGGTCAAACAGAGCGAAACGAGACGAAGGAGGGTGAAAGAGGGCGAAACGAGACGAAGGAGGGTGGAAGAGAGCGAAACGAGACGAAGGAGGGTGAAAGAGAGCTAACAGAGACGAAGGAGGGTGAAAGAGTGCGAAACAAGACAAAGGAGGGTGAAAGAGAGCGAAACGAGACGAAGGAAGGTGAAAGAGAGTGAAACGAGATGAAGGAGGGTGAAAGAGAGCGAAACGAGACGAAGGAGTGTGAAAGAGAATAAAACGAGACGAAGGAGGGTGAAAGAGAGCGAAACGAGACGAAGGAGGGTGAAAGAGAGCGAAACGAGACGAAGGAGGGTGAAAGCGAGCTAACAGAGACGAAGGAGGGTGAAAGAGAGCGAAACGAGTAGATGGAAGGTGAAAGAGAGTGAAACGAGACGAAGGAGGGTGAAAGAGAGCGAAACAAAACAAAGGAGAGTGAAAGAGAGCGAAACGAGACGAAGGAAGGTGAAAGAGAGCGAAACGAGACGAAGGAGGGTGAAAAAGAGCGAAATGAGACGAAGGAAGGTGAAAGAGAGTGAAACGAGATGAAGAAGGGTGAAAGAGGGCGAAACGAGACGAAGGAGGGTAGAAGAGAGCGAAACGAGACGAAGGATGGTCAAAGAGAGCGAAACGAGACGAAGGAGGGTGGAAGAGAGCAAAACGAGACGAAGGAGGGTGAAAAAGAGCGAAATGAGACGAAGGAAGGTCAAAGAGAGCGAAACGAGACGAAGGAGGGTGGAAGAGAGCAAAACGAGATGAAGGAGGGTGAAAGAGAGCAAAACGAGACGAAGTAGGATGAAAGAGAGCGAAAAAAGACGAAGGAGGGTGAAAGAAAGCGAAACGAGACGAAGGAGAGTGGAAGAGAGCTAAATGAGACGAAGAAGGGTGAAAGAGAGCGAAACGAGACGAAGGAGGGTGAAAAAGAGCGAAACGAGATGAAGAAGGTTGAAAGAGAGCGAAACGAGACGAAGGAGTGTGAAAGAAAGTGAAACGAGGCGAAGGAAGGTGAAAGACAGCGTATCGAGACAAAGAAGGGTGAAAGAGAGCGAAACGAGACGAAGGAAGGTGAAAGAGAGCGAACCAAGACGAAGGAGGGTGAAAGAGGGTGAAATGAGACGATGGAGGGTGGAAGAGAGCGAAACGAGACGAAGCAGGCTGAAAGAGAGCGAAACGAGACGAAGGGGGGTGAAAGAGTGCGAAACGAGATGAAGGAGGGTGAAAGAGAGCAAAACGAGATGAAGGAGGGTGAAAGAGAGCGAAACAAGATGAAGGAGGGTGAAAGAGAGCGAAACGAGACGAAGGAGGGAGAAAGAGAGTGAAACGAGGCGAAGGAAGGTGAAAGAGAGCGAAACGAGACAAAGGAGGGTGAAAGAGAGTGAAACGAGATGAAGGAAGGTGAACGTTAGCGAAACGATACAAAGGAGGGTGAAAGAGAGCGAAGCAAGATGAAGGATGGTGAAAGAGAGCGAAACGAGATGAAGGAGGGTGAAAGAGAGCGAAACGAGACGAAGAAGGGTGAAAGAGAGTGAAACAAGGCGAAGGAAGTTGAAAGAGAGTGAAATGAGACAAAGGAGGGTGAAGGAGAGCAAAACAAGACGAAGGAGGGTGAAAGAGAACGAAATGAGGCGAAGGAGGGTGAAAGAGAGCGAAATGAGACGAAGGAGGGTCAAACAGAGCGAAACGAAATGAAGGAGGGTGAAAGAGGGCGAAATGAGACGAAGGAGGGTGGAAGAGAGCTAACCGAGATGAAGGAGGGTGAAAGAGAGCGAAACAAAACAAAGGAGGGTGAAAGAGAGCGAAACGAGACGAAGGAAGGTGAAAGAGAGCGAAACGAGACGAAGGAGGGTGAAAAAGAGCGAAATGAGACGAAGGAAGGTGAAAGAGAGTGAAACGAGATGAAGAAGGGTGGAAGAGGGCGAAACGAGACGAAGGAGGGTAGAAGAGAACGAAACGAGACGAAGGAGGGTCAAAGAGAGCGAAACGAGACGAAGGAGGGTGGAAGAGAGCAAAACGAGACGAAGGAGGGTGAAAGAGAGCAAAACGAGACGAAGTAGGATGAAAGAGAGCGAAAAAAGACGAAGGAGGGTGAAAGAGAGCGAAACGAGACGAAGGAGAGAGGAAGAGAGCGAAATGAGACGAAGAAGGATGAAAGAGAGCGAAACGAGACGAAGGAGGGTGAAAAACAGCGAAACGAGATGAAGAATGTTGAAAGAGAGCGAAACGAGACGAAGGAGTGTGAAAGAAAGTGAAACGAGGCGAAGGAAGGTGAAAGAGAGCGAATCGAGACAAAGAAGGGTGAAAGAGAGCGAAACGAGACGAAGGAAGGTGAAAGAGAGCGAACCAAGACGAAGGAGGGTGAAAGAGGGTGAAATGAGACGATGGAGGGTGGAAGAGAGCGAAACGAGACGAAGCAGGCTGAAAGAGAGCGAAACGAGACGAAGGAGGGTGAAAGAGTGCGAAACGAGATGAAGGAGGGTGAAAGAGAGCGAAACGAGATGAAGGAGGGTGAAAGAGAGCGAAACAAGATGAAGGAGGGTGAAAGAGAGCGAAACGAGACGAAGGAGGGAGAAAGAGAGTGAAACGAGGCGAAGGAAGGTGAAAGAGAGCGAAACGAGACAAAGGAGGGTGAAAGAGAGTGAAACGAGATGAAGGAAGGTGAACGTTAGCGAAACGATACAAAGGAGGGTGAAAGAGAGCGAAGCAAGATGAAGGATGGTGAAAGAGAGCGAAACGAGATGAAGGAGGGTGAAAGAGAGCGAAACGAGACGAAGAAGTGTGAAAGAGAGTGAAACAAGGCGAAGGAAGGTGAAAGAGAGTGAAATGAGACAAAGGAGGGTGAAGGAGAGCAAAACAAGACGAAGGAGGGTGAAAGAGAACGAAATGAGGCGAAGGAGGGTGAAAGAGAGCGAAATGAGACGAAGGAGGGTCAAACAGAGCGAAACGAAATGAAGGAGGGTGAAAGAGGGCGAAATGAGACGAAGGGGGGTGGAAGAGAGCTAACCGAGACGAAGGAGGGTGAAAGAGAGCGACACGAGTAGAAGGAAGGTGAAAGAGAGCGAAACAAGACGAAGGAGGGTGAAGGAGAGCGAAACGAGACAAAGGAGGGTGAAAGAGGGCGAAACGAGACGAAGGAGGGTGAAAGAGAGCGAAACGAGGCGAAGGAGGGTGAAAGAGAGCTAACCGAGATGAAAGAGGGTGAAAGAGAGCGAAAAGAGTAGAAGGAAGGTGAAAGAGAGTGGAACGAGATGAAGGAGGGTGAAAGAGAGCGAAACGAGACGAAGGAGGGTGAAACAGAGTGAAACGAGTCGAAGGAAGGTGAAAGAGAGCGAACCGAGATGAAGGATGGTGAAAGAGGGCGAAACGAGACGATGGAGTGTGGAAGAGAGCAAAACGAGGTGAAGGAGGCTGAAAGAGAGCGAAACGAGACGAAGGAGGGTGAAAGAGAGCGAAACGAGACGAAGGAGGGTGAAAGAGAGCGAAACAAGGCGAAGGAGGGTGAAAGAGAGCGAAACGAGAGGAAGGAGGGTCAAACAGAGCCAAACGAGACGAAGGAGGGTGAAAGAGGGCGAAACGAGATGAAGGAGGGTGGAAGAGAGCGAAACGAGATGAAGGAGGGTGAAAGAGAGCAAAATGAGACGAAGGAGGGTGAAAGAGAGCGGAACGAGATGAAGGAGGGTGAAAGAGACCGAAACGAGATGAAGGAGGGTGAAAGAGAGCGAAACGAGATGAAGGAGGGTGAAAGAGAGCGAAACGAGACGAAGGAGGGTCAAACAGAGCGAAACGAGACGAAGGAGGGTGAAAGAGGGCGAAACGAGACGAAGGAGGGTGGAAGAGAGCGAAACGAGACGAAGGAGGGTGAAAGAGAGCTAACAGAGACGAAGGAGAGTGATAGAGTGCGAAACAAGACAAAGGAGGGTGAAAGTGAGCGAAACGAGACGAAGGAAGGTGAAAGAGAATAAAACGAGACGAAGGAGGGTGAAAGAGAGCGAAACGAGACGAAGGAGGGTGAAAGAGAGCGAAACGAGACGAAGGATGGTGAAAGCGAGCTAACTGAGACGAAGGAGGGTGAAAGAGAGCGAAACGAGTAGATGGAAGGTGAAAGAGAGTGAAACGAGACGAAGGAGGGTGAAAGAGAGCGAAACAAAACAAAGGAGGGTGAAAGAGAGCGAAAGGAGACGAAGGAAGGTGAAAGAGAGCGAAACGAGACGAAGGAGGGTGAAAAAGAGCGAAATGAGACGAAGGAAGGTGAAAGAGAGTGAAACGAGATGAAGAAGGGTGAAAGAGGGCGAAACGAGACGAAGGAGGGTAGAAGAGAGCGAAACGAGACGAAGGAGGGTCAAAGAGAGCGAAACGAGACGAAGGAGGGTGAAAGAGAGCAAAACGAGACGAAGTAGGATGAAAGAGAGCGAAAAAAGACGAAGGAGGGTGAAAGAGAGCGAAACGAGACGAAGGAGAGAGGAAGAGAGTGAAATGAGACGAAGAAGGGTGAAAGAGAGCGAAACGAGACGAAGGAGGGTGAAAAAGAGCGAAACGAGATGAAGAAGGTTGAAAGAGAGCGAAACGAGACGAAGGAGTGTGAAAGAAAGTGAATCAAGGCGAAGGAAGGTGAAAGAGAGCGAATCGAGACAAAGAAGGGTGAAAGAGAGCGAAACGAGACGAAGGAAGGTGAAAGAGAGCGAACCAAGACGAAGGAGGGTGAAAGAGGGTGAAATGAGACGATGGAGGGTGGAAGAGAGCGAAACGAGACGAAGCAGGCTGAAAGAGAGCGAAACGAGACGAAGGAGGGTGAAAGAGTGCGAAACGAGATGAAGGAGGGTGAAAGAGAGCGAAACGAGATGAAGGAGGGTGAAAGAGAGCGAAACAAGATGAAGGAGGGTGAAAGAGAGCGAAACGAGACGAAGGAGGGAGAAAGAGAGTGAAACGAGGCGAAGGAAGGTGAAAGAGAGCGAAACGAGACAAAGGAGGGTGAAAGAGAGTGAAACGAGATGAAGGAAGGTGAACGTTAGCGAAACAATACAAAGGAGGGTGAAAGAGAGCGAAGCAAGATGAAGGATGGTGAAAGAGAGCGAAACGAGATGAAGGAGGGTGAAAGAGAGCGAAACGAGACGAAGAAGGGTGAAAGAGAGTGAAACAAGGCGAAGGAAGGTGAAAGAGAGTGAAATGAGACAAAGGAGGGTGAAGGAGAGCAAAACAAGACGAAGGAGGGTGAAAGAGAACGAAATGAGGCGAAGGAGGGTGAAAGAGAGCGAAATGAGACGAAGGAGGGTCAAACAGAGCGAAACGAAATGAAGGAGGGTGAAAGAGGGCGAAATGAGACGAAGGAGGGTGGAAGAGAGCTAACCGAGACGAAGGAGGGTGGAAGAGAGCAAAACGAGACGAAGGAGGGTGAAAGAGAGCAAAACGAGACGAAGTAGGATGAAAGAGAGCGAAACGAGACGAAGGAGGGTAGAAGAGAACGAAACGAGACGAAGGAGGGTCAAAGAGAGCGAAACGAGACGAAGGAGGGTGGAAGAGAGCAAAACGAGACGAAGGAGGGTGAAAGAGAGCAAAACGAGACGAAGTAGGATGAAAGAGAGCGAAAAAAGACGAAGGAGGGTGAAAGAGAGCGAAACGAGACGAAGGAGAGAGGAAGAGAGCGAAATGAGACGAAGAAGGATGAAAGAGAGCGAAACGAGACGAAGGAGGGTGAAAAACAGCGAAACGAGATGAAGAAGGTTGAAAGAGAGCGAAACGAGACGAAGGAGTGTGAAAGAAAGTGAAACGAGGCGAAGGAAGGTGAAAGAGAGCGAATCGAGACAAAGAAGGGTGAAAGAGAGCGAAACGAGACGAAGGAAGGTGAAAGAGAGCGAACCAAGACGAAGGAGGGTGAAAGAGGGTGAAATGAGACGATGGAGGGTGGAAGAGAGCGAAACGAGACGAAGCAGGCTGAAAGAGAGCGAAACGAGACGAAGGAGGGTGAAAGAGTGCGAAACGAGATGAAGGAGGGTGAAAGAGAGCGAAACGAGATGAAGGAGGGTGAAAGAGAGCGAAACAAGATGAAGGAGGGTGAAAGAGAGCGAAACGAGACGAAGGAGGGAGAAAGAGAGTGAAATGAGGCGAAGGAAGGTGAAAGAGAGCGAAACGAGACAAAGGAGGGTGAAAGAGAGTGAAACGAGATGAAGGAAGGTGAACGTTAGCGAAACGATACAAAGGAGGGTGAAAGAGAGCGAAGCAAGATGAAGGATGGTGAAAGAGAGCGAAACGAGATGAAGGAGGGTGAAAGAGAGCGAAACGAGACGAAGAAGTGTGAAAGAGAGTGAAACAAGGCGAAGGAAGGTGAAAGAGAGTGAAATGAGACAAAGGAGGGTGAAGGAGAGCAAAACAAGACGAAGGAGGGTGAAAGAGAACGAAATGAGACGAAGGAGGGTGAAAGAGAGCGAAATGAGACGAAGGAGGGTCAAACAGAGCGAAACGAAATGAAGGAGGGTGAAAGAGGGCAAAATGAGACGAAGGAGGGTGGAAGAGAGCTAACCGAGACGAAGGAGGGTGAAATTGAGCGACACGAGTAGAAGGAAGGTGAAAGAGAGCGAAACAAGACGAAGGAGGGTGAAGGAGAGCGAAACGAGACAAAGGAGGGTGAAAGAGGACGAAGGAGGGTGAAAGAGAGCGAAACGAGGCGAAGGAGGGTGAAAGAGAGCTAACCGAGATGAAAGAGGGTGAAAGAGAGCGAAAAGAGTAGAAGGAAGGTGAAAGAGAGTGGAACGAGATGAAGGAGGGTGAAAGAGAGCGAAACGAGACGAAGGAGGGTGAAACAGAGTGAAACGAGTCGAAGGAAGGTGAAAGAGAGCGAACCGAGATGAAGGATGGTGAAAGAGGGCGAAACGAGACGATGGAGTGTGGAAGAGAGCAAAACGAGGTGAAGGAGGCTGAAAGAGAGCGAAACGAGACGAAGGAGGGTGAAAGAGAGCGAAACGAGACGAAGGAGGGTGAAAGAGAGCGAAACAAGGCGAAGGAGGGTGAAAGAGAGCGAAACGAGACGAAGGAGGGTCAAACAGAGCCAAACGAGACGAAGGAGGGTGAAAGAGGGCGAAACGAGATGAAGGAGGGTGGAAGAGAGCGAAACGAGATGAAGGAGGGTGAAAGAGAGCAAAACGAGACGAAGGAGGGTGAAAGAGAGCGAAACGAGATGAAGGAGGGTGAAAGAGACCGAAACGAGATGAAGGAGGGTGAAAGAGAGCGAAACGAGATGAAGGAGGGTGAAAGAGAGCGAAACGAGACGAAGGAGGGTCAAACAGAGCGAAACGAGACGAAGGAGGGTGAAAGAGGGCGAAACGAGACGAAGGAGGGTGGAAGAGAGCGAAACGAGACGAAGGAGAGTGAAAGAGAGCTAACAGAGACGAAGGAGAGTGATAGAGTGCGAAACAAGACAAAGGAGGGTGAAAGTGAGCGAAACGAGACGAAGGAAGGTGAAAGAGAGTGAAACGAGATGAAGGAGGGTGAAAGAGAGCGAAACGAGACGAAGGAGTGTGAAAGAGAATAAAACGAGACGAAGGAGGGTGAAAGAGAGCGAAACGAGACGAAGGAGGGTGAAAGAGAGCGAAACGAGACGAAGGATGGTGAAAGCGAGCTAACTGAGACGAAGGAGGGTGAAAGAGAGCGAAACAAGGCGAAGGAGGGTGAAAGAGAGCGAAACGAGACGAAGGAGGGTCAAACAGAGCCAAACGAGACGAAGGAGGGTGAAAGAGGGCGAAACGAGATGAAGGAGGGTGGAAGAGAGCGAAACGAGATGAAGGAGGGTGAAAGAGAGCAAAACGAGCCGAAGGAGGGTGAAA
The DNA here is from genome assembly GCF_047496885.1 of Scyliorhinus torazame. NCBI lineage: Eukaryota > Metazoa > Chordata > Chondrichthyes > Carcharhiniformes > Scyliorhinidae > Scyliorhinus > Scyliorhinus torazame. The sequence continues at coordinate 416,556 of NC_092721.1, forward strand.
GAGAGCGAAACGAGATGAAGGAGGGTGAAAGAGACCGAAACGAGATGAAGGAGGGTGAAAGAGAGCGAAACGAGATGAAGGAGGGTGAAAGAGAGCGAAACGAGACGAAGGAGGGTCAAACAGAGCGAAACGAGACGAAGGAGGGTGAAAGAGGGCGAAACGAGACGAAGGAGGGTGGAAGAGAGCGAAACGAGACGAAGGAGGGTGAAAGAGAGCTAACAGAGACGAAGGAGAGTGATAGAGTGCGAAACATGACAAAGGAGGGTGAAAGTGAGCGAAACGAGACGAAGGAAGGTGAAAGAGAGTGAAACGAGATGAAGGAGGGTGAAAGAGAGCGAAACGAGACGAAGGAGTGTGAAAGAGAATAAAACGAGACGAAGGAGGGTGAAAGAGAGCGAAACGAGACGAAGGAGGGTGAAAGAGAGCGAAACGAGTAGATGGAAGGTGAAAGAGAGTGAAACGAGACGAAGGAGGGTGAAAGAGAGCGAAACAAAACAAAGGAGGGTGAAAGAGAGCGAAACGAGACGAAGGAAGGTGAAAGAGAGCGAAACGAGACGAAGGAGGGTGAAAAAGAGCGAAATGAGACGAAGGAAGGTGAAAGAGAGTGAAACGAGATGAAGAAGGGTGAAAGAGGGCGAAACGAGACGAAGGAGGGTAGAAGAGAGCGAAACAAGACGAAGGAGGGTCAAAGAGAGCGAAACGAGACGAAGGAGGGTGAAAGAGAGCAAAACGAGACGAAGTAGGATGAAAGAGAGCGAAAAAAGACGAAGGAGGGTGAAAGAGAGCGAAACGAGACGAAGGAGAGAGGAAGAGAGTGAAATGAGACGAAGAAGGGTGGAAGAGAGCGAAACGAGACGAAGGAGGGTGAAAAAGAGCGAAACGAGATGAAGAAGGTTGAAAGAGAGCGAAACGAGACGAAGGAGTGTGAAAGAAAGTGAATCAAGGCGAAGGAAGGTGAAAGAGAGCGAATCGAGACAAAGAAGGGTGAAAGAGAGCGAAACGAGACGAAGGAAGGTGAAAGAGAGCGAACCAAGACGAAGGAGGGTGAAAGAGGGTGAAATGAGACGATGGAGGGTGGAAGAGAGCGAAACGAGACGAAGCAGGCTGAAAGAGAGCGAAACGAGACGAAGGAGGGTGAAAGAGTGCGAAACGAGATGAAGGAGGGTGAAAGAGAGCGAAACGAGATGAAGGAGGGTGAAAGAGAGCGAAACAAGATGAAGGAGGGTGAAAGAGAGCGAAACGAGACGAAGGAGGGAGAAAGAGAGTGAAACGAGGCGAAGGAAGGTGAAAGAGAGCGAAACGAGACAAAGGAGGGTGAAAGAGAGTGAAACGAGATGAAGGAAGGTGAACGTTAGCGAAACAATACAAAGGAGGGTGAAAGAGAGCGAAGCAAGATGAAGGATGGTGAAAGAGAGCGAAACGAGATGAAGGAGGGTGAAAGAGAGCGAAACGAGACGAAGAAGGGTGAAAGAGAGTGAAACAAGGCGAAGGAAGGTGAAAGAGAGTGAAATGAGACAAAGGAGGGTGAAGGAGAGCAAAACAAGACAAAGGAGGGTGAAAGAGAACGAAATGAGGCGAAGGAGGGTGAAAGAGAGCGAAATGAGACGAAGGAGGGTCAAACAGAGCGAAACGAAATGAAGGAGGGTGAAAGAGGGCGAAATGAGACGAAGGAGGGTGGAAGAGAGCTAACCGAGACGAAGGAGGGTGGAAGAGAGCAAAACGAGACGAAGGAGGGTGAAAGAGAGCAAAACGAGACGAAGTAGGATGAAAGAGAGCGAAACGAGACGAAGGAGGGTAGAAGAGAACGAAACGAGACGAAGGAGGGTCAAAGAGAGCGAAACGAGATGAAGGAGGGTGGAAGAGAGCAAAACGAGACGAAGGAGGGTGAAAGAGAGCAAAACGAGACGAAGTAGGATGAAAGAGAGCGAAAAAAGACGAAGGAGGGTGAAAGAGAGCGAAACGAGACGAAGGAGAGAGGAAGAGAGCGAAATGAGACGAAGAAGGATGAAAGAGAGCGAAACGAGACGAAGGAGGGTGAAAAACAGCGAAACGAGATGAAGAAGGTTGAAAGAGAGCGAAACGAGACGAAGGAGTGTGAAAGAAAGTGAAACGAGGCGAAGGAAGGTGAAAGAGAGCGAATCGAGACAAAGAAGGGTGAAAGAGAGCGAAACGAGACGAAGGAAGGTGAAAGAGAGCGAACCAAGACGAAGGAGGGTGAAAGAGGGTGAAATGAGACGATGGAGGGTGGAAGAGAGCGAAACGAGACGAAGCAGGCTGAAAGAGAGCGAAACGAGACGAAGGAGGGTGAAAGAGTGCGAAACGAGATGAAGGAGGGTGAAAGAGAGCGAAACGAGATGAAGGAGGGTGAAAGAGAGCGAAACAAGATGAAGGAGGGTGAAAGAGAGCGAAACGAGACGAAGGAGGGAGAAAGAGAGTGAAACGAGGCGAAGGAAGGTGAAAGAGAGCGAAACGAGACAAAGGAGGGTGAAAGAGAGTGAAACGAGATGAAGGAAGGTGAACGTTAGCGAAACGATACAAAGGAGGGTGAAAGAGAGCGAAGCAAGATGAAGGATGGTGAAAGAGAGCGAAACGAGATGAAGGAGGGTGAAAGAGAGCGAAACGAGACGAAGAAGTGTGAAAGAGAGTGAAACAAGGCGAAGGAAGGTGAAAGAGAGTGAAATGAGACAAAGGAGGGTGAAGGAGAGCAAAACAAGACGAAGGAGGGTGAAAGAGAACGAAATGAGGCGAAGGAGGGTGAAAGAGAGCGAAATGAGACGAAGGAGGGTCAAACAGAGCGAAACGAAATGAAGGAGGGTGAAAGAGGGCGAAATGAGACGAAGGAGGGTGGAAGAGAGCTAACCGAGACGAAGGAGGGTGAAAGAGAGCGACACGAGTAGAAGGAAGGTGAAAGAGAGCGAAACAAGACGAAGGAGGGTGAAGGAGAGCGAAACGAGACAAAGGAGGGTGAAAGAGGGCGAAACGAGACGAAGGAGGGTGAAAGAGAGCGAAACGAGGCGAAGGAGGGTGAAAGAGAGCTAACCGAGATGAAAGAGGGTGAAAGAGAGCGAAAAGAGTAGAAGGAAGGTGAAAGAGAGTGGAACGAGATGAAGGAGGGTGAAAGAGAGCGAAACGAGACGAAGGAGGGTGAAACAGAGTGAAACGAGTCGAAGGAAGGTGAAAGAGAGCGAACCGAGATGAAGGATGGTGAAAGAGGGCGAAACGAGACGATGGAGTGTGGAAGAGAGCAAAACGAGGTGAAGGAGGCTGAAAGAGAGCGAAACGAGACGAAGGAGGGTGAAAGAGAGCGAAACGAGACGAAGGAGGGTGAAAGAGAGCGAAACAAGGCGAAGGAGGGTGAAAGAGAGCGAAACGAGACGAAGGAGGGTCAAACAGAGCCAAACGAGACGAAGGAGGGTGAAAGAGGGCGAAACGAGATGAAGGAGGGTGGAAGAGAGCAAAACGAGACGAAGGAGGGTGAAAGAGAGCGAAACGAGATGAAGGAGGGTGAAAGAGACCGAAACGAGATGAAGGAGGGTGAAAGAGAGCGAAACGAGATGAAGGAGGGTGAAAGAGAGCGAAACGAGACGAAGGAGGGTCAAACAGAGCGAAACGAGACGAAGGAGGGTGAAAGAGGGCGAAACGAGATGAAGGAGGGTGGAAGAGAGCGAAACGAGACGAAGGAGGGTGAAAGAGAGCTAACAGAGATGAAGGAGAGTGATAGAGTGCGAAACAAGACAAAGGAGGGTGAAAGTGAGCGAAACGAGACGAAGGAAGGTGAAAGAGAGTGAAACGAGATGAAGGAGGGTGAAAGAGAGCGAAACGAGACGAAGGAGTGTGAAAGAGAATAAAACGAGACGAAGGAGGGTGAAAGAGAGCGAAACGAGACGAAGGAGGGTGAAAGAGAGCGGAACGAGACGAAGGATGGTGAAAGCGAGCTAACTGAGACGAAGGAGGGTGAAAGAGAGCGAAACGAGTAGATGGAAGGTGAAAGAGAGTGAAACGAGACGAAGGAGGGTGAAAGAGAGCGAAACAAAACAAAGGAGGGTGAAAGAGAGCGAAACGAGACGAAGGAAGGTGAAAGAGAGCGAAACGAGACGAAGGAGGGTGAAAAAGAGCGAAATGAGACGAAGGAAGGTGAAAGAGAGTGAAACGAGATGAAGAAGGGTGAAAGAGGGCGAAACGAGACGAAGGAGGGTAGAAGAGAGCGAAACGAGACGAAGGAGGGTCAAAGAGAGCGAAACGAGACGAAGGAGGGTGAAAGAGAGCAAAACGAGACGAAGTAGGATGAAAGAGAGCGAAAAAAGACGAAGGAGGGTGAAAGAGAGCGAAACGAGACGAAGGAGAGAGGAAGAGAGTGAAATGAGACGAAGAAGGGTGAAAGAGAGCGAAACGAGACGAAGGAGGGTGAAAAAGAGCGAAACGAGATGAAGAAGGTTGAAAGAGAGCGAAACGAGACGAAGGAGTGTGAAAGAAAGTGAATCAAGGCGAAGGAAGGTGAAAGAGAGCGAATCGAGACAAAGAAGGGTGAAAGAGAGCGAAACGAGACGAAGGAAGGTGAAAGAGAGCGAACCAAGACGAAGGAGGGTGAAAGAGGGTGAAATGAGACGATGGAGGGTGGAAGAGAGCGAAACGAGACGAAGCAGGCTGAAAGAGAGCGAAACGAGACGAAGGAGGGTGAAAGAGTGCGAAACGAGATGAAGGAGGGTGAAAGAGAGCGAAACGAGATGAAGGAGGGTGAAAGAGAGCGAAACAAGATGAAGGAGGGTGAAAGAGAGCGAAACGAGACGAAGGAGGGAGAAAGAGAGTGAAACGAGGCGAAGGAAGGTGAAAGAGAGCGAAACGAGACAAAGGAGGGTGAAAGAGAGTGAAACGAGATGAAGGAAGGTGAACGTTAGCGAAACAATACAAAGGAGGGTGAAAGAGAGCGAAGCAAGATGAAGGATGGTGAAAGAGAGCGAAACGAGATGAAGGAGGGTGAAAGAGAGCGAAACGAGACGAAGAAGGGTGAAAGAGAGTGAAACAAGGCGAAGGAAGGTGAAAGAGAGTGAAATGAGACAAAGGAGGGTGAAGGAGAGCAAAACAAGACGAAGGAGGGTGAAAGAGAACGAAATGAGGCGAAGGAGGGTGAAAGAGAGCGAAATGAGACGAAGGAGGGTCAAACAGAGCGAAACGAAATGAAGGAGGGTGAAAGAGGGCGAAATGAGACGAAGGAGGGTGGAAGAGAGCTAACCGAGACGAAGGAGGGTGAAAGAGAGCGACACGAGTAGAAGGAAGGTGAAAGAGAGCGAAACTAGACGAAGGAGGGTGAAGGAGAGCGAAACGAGACAAAGGAGGGTGAAAGAGGGCGAAGCGAGACGAAGAAGGGTGAAAGAGAGCGAAACGAGGCGAAGGAGGGTGAAAGAGAGCTAACCGAGACGAAAGAGGGTGAAAGAGAGCGAAACGAGTAGAAGGAAGGTGAAAGAGAGTGGAACGAGATGAAGGAGGGTGAAAGAGAGCGAAACGAGACTAAGGAGGGTGAAACAGAGTGAAACGAGTCGAAGGAAGGTGAAAGAGAGCGAACCGAGACGAAGGATGGTGAAAGAGGGCGAAACGAGATGATGGAGTGTGGAAGAGAGCAAAACGAGGTGAAGGAGGCTGAAAGAGAGCGAAACGAGACGAAGGAGGGTGAAAGAGTGCGAAACGAGACGAAGGAGGGTGAAAGAGAGCGAAACAAGGCGAAGGAGGGTGAAAGAGAGCGAAACGAGACGAAGGAGGTTCAAACAGAGCGAAACGAGATGAAGGAGGGTGAAAGAGGGCGAAACGAGACGAAGGAGGGTGGAAGAGAGCGAAACGAGGTGAAGGAGGGTGAAAGAGAGCAAAACGAGACGAAGGAGGGTGAAAGAGAGCGAAACGAGACGAAGGAGGGTGAAAGAGACCGAAACGAGATGAAGGAGGGTGAAAGAGAGCGAAACGAGATGAAGTAGGGTGAAAGAGAGCGAGATGAAGGAGGGTCAAACAGAGCGAAACGAGACGAAGGAGGGGGAAAGAGGGCGAAACGAGACGAAGGAGGGTGGAAGAGAGCGAAACGAGACGAAGGAGGGTGAAAGAGAGCTAACAGAGACGAAGGAGGGTGAAAGAGAGCGAAACAAGACAAAGGAGGGTGAAAGAGAGCGAAACGAGACGAAGGAAGGTGAAAGAGAGCGAAACGAGACGAAGGAGGGTGAAAGAGGGCGAAACGAGGAGAAGGAAGGTGAAAGAGAGCGAACCAAGACGAAGGAGGGTGAAAGAGGGCGAAATGAGACGATGGAGGGTGGAAGAGAGCGAAATGAGACGAAGAAGGGTGAAAGAGAGCGAAACGAGACGAAGGAGGGTGAAAAAGAGCGAAACGAGATGAAGAAGGTTGAAAGAAAGCGAAACGAGACGAAGGAGTGTGAAAGAAAGTGAAACGAGGCGAAGGAAGGTGACAGAGAGCGAATCGAGACAAAGATGGGTGAAAGAGAGCGAAACGAGACGAAGGAAGGTGAAAGAGAGCGAACCAAGACGAAGGAGGGTGAAAGAGGGTGAAATGAGACGATGGAGGGTGGAAGAGAGCGAAACGAGACGAAGCAGGCTGAAAGAGAGCGAAACGAGACGAAGGAGGGTGAAAGAGTGCGAAACGAGATGAAGGAGCGTGAAAGAGAGCGAAACGATATGAAGGAGGGTGAAAGAGAGCGAACAAGATGAAGGAGGGTGAAAGAGAGCGAAACGAGACGAAGGAGGGAGAAAGAGAGTGAAACGAGGCGAAGGAAGGTGAAAGAGAGCGAAACGAGACAAAGGAGGGTAAAAGAGAGTGAAACGAGATGAAGGAAGGTGAACGTTAGCGAAACGATACAAAGGAGGGTGAAAGAGAGCGAAGCAAGATGAAGGATGGTGAAAGAGAGCGAAACGAGATGAAGGAGGGTGAAAGAGAGCGAAACGAGACGAAGAAGGGTGAAAGAGAGTGAAACAAGGCGAAGGAAGGTGAAAGAGAGTGAAATGAGACAAAGGAGGGTGAAGGAGAGCAAAACAAGACGAAGGAGGGTGAAAGAGAGCGAAATGAGGCGAAGGAGGGTGAAAGAGAGCGAGACGAGACGAAGGAGGGTCAAACAGAGCGAAACGAAATGAAGGAGGGTGAAAGAGGGCGAAATGAGACAAAGGAGGGTGAAAGAGGGCGAAACGAGACGAAGGAGGGTGAAAGAGAGCGAAACGAGGCGAAGGAGGGTGAAAGAGAGCTAACCGAGACGAAAGAGCGTGAAAGAGAGCGAAACGAGTAGAAGGAACGTGAAAGAGAGCGAAACGAGACGAAGGAGGGTGAAGGAGAGCGAAACGAGACAAAGGAGGGTGAAAGAGGGTGAAACGAGACGAAGGAGGGTGAAAGAGAGCGAAACGAGGCGAAGGAGGGTGAAAGAGAGCTAACCGAGACGAAAGAGGGTGAAAGAGAGCGAAACGAGTAGAAGGAAGGTGAAAGAGAGTGGAACGAGATGAAGGAGGGTGAAAGAGAGCGAAACGAGACGAAGGAGGGTGAAACAGAGTGAAACGAGTCGAAGGAAGGTGAAAGAGAGCGAACCGAGACGAAGGATGGTGAAAGAGGGCGAAACGAGACGATGGAGTGTGGAAGAGAGCAAACCGAGGTGAAGGAGGCTGAAAGAGAGCGAAACGAGACGAAGGAGGGTGAAAGAGAGCGAAACGAGACGAAGGAGGGTGAAAGAGAGCGAAACAAGGCGAAGGAGGGTGAAAGAGAGCGAAACGAGACGAAGGAGGGTCAAACAGAGCGAAACGAGACGAAGGAGGGTGAAAGAGGGTGAAACGAGATGAAGGAGGGTGGAAGAGAGCGAAACGAGATGAAGGAGGGTGAAAGAGAGCAAAACGAGACGAAGGAGGGTGAAAGAGAGCGAAACGAGACGAAGGAGGGTGAAAGAGACCGAAACGAGATGAAGGAGGGTGAAAGAGAGCGAAACGAGATGAAGGAGGGTGAAAGAGAGCGAAACGAGACGAAGGAGGGTCAAACAGAGCGAAACGAGACGAAGGAGGGTGAAAGAGGGCGAAACGAGACGAAGGAGGGTGGAAGAGAGCGAAACGAGACGAAGGAGGGTGAAAGAGAGCTAACAGAGACGAAGGAGGGTGAAAGAGTGCGAAACAAGACAAAGGAGGGTGAAAGTTGAGCGAAACGAGACGAAGGAAGGTGAAAGAGAGTGAAACGAGATGAAGGAGGGTGAAAGAGAGCGAAACGAGACGAAGGAGGGTGAAAGAGAGCGAAACGAGACGAAGGATGGTGAAAGCGAGCTAACAGAGACGAAGGAGGGTGAAAGAGAGCGAAACGAGTAGATGGAAGGTGAAAGAGAGTGAAACGAGACGAAGGAGGGTGAAAGAGAGCGAAACAAAACAAAGGAGGGTGAAAGAGAGCGAAATGAGACGAAGGAAGGTGAAAGAGAGTGAAACGAGATGAAGAAGGGTGAAAGAGGGCGAAACGAGACGAAGGAGGGTAGAAGAGAGCGAAACGAGACGAAGGAGGGTCAAAGAGAGCGAAACGAGACGAAGGAGGGTGAAAGAGAGCAAAACGAGACGAAGTAGGATGAAAGAGAGCGAAAAAAGACGAAGGAGGGTGAAAGAGAGCGAAACGAGACGAAGGAGAGAGGAAGAGAGCGAAATGAGACGAAGAAGGGTGAAAGAGAGCGAAACGAGGAGAAGGAAGGTGAAAGAGAGCGAACCAAGACGAAGGAGGGTGAAAGAGGGCGAAATGAGACGATGGAGGGTGGAAGAGAGCGAAATGAGACGAAGAAGGGTGAAAGAGAGCGAAACGAGACGAAGGAGGGTGAAAAAGAGCGAAACGAGATGAAGAAGGTTGAAAGAAAGCGAAACGAGACGAAGGAGTGTGAAAGAAAGTGAAACGAGGCGAAGGAAGGTGAAAGAGAGCGAATCGAGACAAAGATGGGTGAAAGAGAGCGAAACGAGACGAAGGAAGGTGAAAGAGAGCGAACCAAGACGAAGGAGGGTGAAAGAGGGTGAAATGAGACGATGGAGGGTGGAAGAGAGCGAAACGAGACGAAGCAGGCTGAAAGAGAGCGAATCGAGACGAAGGAGGGTGAAAGAGTGCGAAACGAGATGAAGGAGCGTGAAAGAGAGCGTAAACGATATGAAGGAGGGTGAAAGAGAGCGAACAAGATGAAGGAGGGTGAAAGAGAGCGAAACGAGACGAAGGAGGGAGAAAGAGAGTGAAACGAGGCGAAGGAAGGTGAAAGAGAGCGAAACGAGACAAAGGAGGGTAAAAGAGAGTGAAACGAGATGAAGGAAGGTGAACGTTAGCGAAACGATACAAAGGAGGGTGAAAGAGAGCGAAGCAAGATGAAGGATGGTGAAAGAGAGCGAAACGAGATGAAGGAGGGTGAAAGAGAGCGAAACAAGACGAAGGAGGGTGAAAGAGAGCGAAATGAGGCGAAGGAGGGTGAAAGAGAGCGAGATGAGACGAAGGAGGGTCAAACAGAGCGAAACGAAATGAAGGAGGGTGAAAGAGGGCGAAATGAGACAAAGGAGGGTGAAAGAGGGCGAAACGAGACGAAGGAGGGTGAAAGAGAGCGAAACGAGGCGAAGGAGGGTGAAAGAGAGCTAACCGAGACGAAAGAGCGTGAAAGAGAGCGAAACGAGTAGAAGGAAGGTGAAAGAGAGCGAAACGAGACGAAGGAGGGTGAAGGAGAGCGAAACGAGACAAAGGAGGGTGAAAGAGGGCGAAACGAGACGAAGGAGGGTGAAAGAGAGCGAAACGAGGCGAAGGAGGGTGAAAGAGAGCTAACCGAGACGAAAGAGGGTGAAAGAGAGCGAAACGAGTAGAAGGAAGGTGAAAGAGAGTGGAACGAGATGAAGGAGGGTGAAAGAGAGCGAAACGAGACGAAGGAGGGTGAAACAGAGTGAAACGAGTCGAAGGAAGGTGAAAGAGAGCGAACCGAGACGAAGGATGGTGAAAGAGGGCGAAACGAGACGATGGAGTGTGGAAGAGAGCAAACCGAGGTGAAGGAGGCTGAAAGAGAGCGAAACGAGACGAAGGAGGGTGAAAGAGAGCGAAACGAGACGAAGGAGGGTGAAAGAGAGCGAAACAAGGCGAAGGAGGGTGAAAGAGAGCGAAACGAGACGAAGGAGGGTCAAACAGAGCGAAACGAGACGAAGGAGGGTGAAAGAGGGTGAAACGAGATGATGGAGGGTGGAAGAGAGCGAAACGAGATGAAGGAGGGTGAAAGAGAGCAAAACGAGACGAAGGAGGGTGAAAGAGAGCGAAACGAGACGAAGGAGGGTGAAAGAGACCGAAACGAGATGAAGGAGGGTGAAAGAGAGCGAAACGAGATGAAGGAGGGTGAAAGAGAGCGAAACGAGACGAAGGAGGGTGAAACAGAGCGAAACGAGACGAAGGAGGGTGAAAGAGGGCGAAACGAGACGAAGGAGGGTGGAAGAGAGCGAAACGAGACGAAGGAGGGTGAAAGAGAGCTAACAGAGACGAAGGAGGGTGAAAGAGTGCGAAACAAGACAAAGGAGGGTGAAAGTTGAGCGAAACGAGACGAAGGAAGGTGAAAGAGAGTGAAACGAGATGAAGGAGGGTGAAAGAGAGCGAAACGAGACGAAGGAGGGTGAAAGAGAGCGAAACGAGACGAAGGATGGTGAAAGCGAGCTAACAGAGACGAAGGAGGGTGAAAGAGAGCGAAACGAGTAGATGGAAGGTGAAAGAGAGTGAAACGAGACGAAGGAGGTTGAAAGAGAGCGAAACAAAACAAAGGAGGGTGAAAGAGAGCGAAATGAGACGAAGGAAGGTGAAAGAGAGTGAAACGAGATGAAGAAGGGTGAAAGAGGGCGAAACGAGACGAAGGAGGGTAGAAGAGAGCGAAACGAGACGAAGGAGGGTCAAAGAGAGCGAAACGAGACGAAGGAGGGTGAAAGAGAGCAAAACGAGACGAAGTAGGATGAAAGAGAGCGAAAAAAGACGAAGGAGGGTGAAAGAGAGCGAAACGAGATGAAGGAGAGAGGAAGAGAGCGAAATGAGACGAAGAAGGGTGAAAGAGAGCGAAACGAGACGAAGGAGGGTGAAAAAGAGCGAAACGAGATGAAGAAGGTTGAAAGAGAGCGAAACGAGACGAAGGAGTGTGAAAGAAAGTGAATCGAGGCGAAGGAAGGTGAAAGAGAGCGAATCGAGACAAAGAAGGGTGAAAGAGAGCGAAACGAGACGAAGGAAGGTGAAAGAGAGCGAACCAAGACGAAGGAGGGTGAAAGAGGGTGAAATGAGACGATGGAGGGTGGAAGAGAGCGAAACGAGACGAAGCAGGCTGAAAGAGAGTGAAACGAGACGAAGGAGGGTGAAAGAGTGCGAAACGAGATGAAGGAGGGTGAAAGAGAGCGAAACGAGATGAAGGAGGGTGAAAGAGAGCGAAACAAGATGAAGGAGGGTGAAAGAGAGCGAAACGAGACGAAGGAGGGAGAAAGAGAGTGAAACGAGGCGAAGGAAGGTGAAAGAGAGCGAAACGAGACAAAGGAGGGTGAAAGAGAGTGAAACGAGATGAAGGAAGGTGAACGTTAGCGAAACAATACAAAGGAGGGTGAAAGAGAGCGAAGCAAGATGAAGGATGGTGAAAGAGAGCGAAACGAGATTAAGGAGGGTGAAAGAGAGCGAAACGAGACGAAGAAGGGTGAAAGAGAGTGAAACAAGGCGAAGGAAGGTGAAAGAGAGTGAAATGAGACAAAGGAGGGTGAAGGAGAGCAAAACAAGACGAAGGAGGGTGAAAGAGAACGAAATGAGGCGAAGGAGGGTGTAAGAGAGCGAAATGAGACGAAGGAGGGTCAAACAGAGCGAAACGAAATGAAGGAGGGTGAAAGAGGGCGAAATGAGACGAAGGAGGGTGGAAGAGAGCTAACCGAGACGAAGGAGGGTGAAAGAGAGCGACACGAGTAGAAGGAAGGTGAAAGAGAGCGAAACTAGACGAAGCAGGGTGAAGGAGAGCGAAACGAGACAAAGGAGGGTGAAAGAGGGCGAAACGAGACGAAGGAGGGTGAAAGAGAGCGAAACGAGGCGAAGGAGGGTGAAAGAGAGCTAACCGAGACGAAAGAGGGTGGAAGAGAGCGAAACGAGTAGAAGGAAGGTGAAAGAGAGTGGAACGAGATGAAGGAGGGTAAAAGAGAGCGAAACGAGTTTAAGGAGGGTGAAACAGAGTGAAACGAGTCGAAGGAATGTGAAAGAGAGCGAACCGAGACGAAGGATGGTGAAAGAGGGCGAAACGAGACGATGGAGTGTGGAAGAGAGCAAAACGAGGTGAAGGAGGGTGAAAGAGAGCGAAACGAGACGAAGGAGGGTGAAAGAGAGCGAAACGAGATGAAGGAGGGTGAAAGAGAGCGAAACAAGGCGAAGGAGGGTGAAAGAGAGCGAAACGAGACGAAGGAGGGTCAAACAGAGCGAAACGAGACGAAGGAGGGTGAAAGAGGGCGAAACGAGACGAAGGAGGGTGGAAGAGAGCGAAACGAGATGAAGGAGGGTGAAAGAGAGCAAAACGAGACGAAGGAGGGTGAAAGAGAGCGAAACAAGACGAAGGAGGGTGAAAGAGACCGAAACGAGATGAAGGAGGGTGAAAGAGAGCGAAACGAGATGAAGGAGGGTGAAAGAGAGCGAGACGAGACGAAGGAGGGTCAAACAGAGCGAAACGAGACGAAGGAGGGTGAAAGAGGGCGAAACGAGACGAAGGAGGGTGGAAGAGAGCGAAACGAGACGAAGGAGGGTGAAAGAGAGCTAACAGAGACGAAGGAGGGTGAAAGAGAGCGAAACAAGACAAAGGAGGGTGAAAGAGAGCGAAACGAGACGAAGGAAGGTGAAAGAGAGCGAAACGAGACGAAGGAGGGTGAAAGAGGGCGAAACGAGGAGAAGGAAGGTGAAAGAGAGCGAACCAAGACGAAGGAGGGTGAAAGAGGGCGAAATGAGACGATGGAGGGTGGAAGAGAGCGAAATGAGACGAAGAAGGGTGAAAGAGAGCGAAACGAGACGAAGGAGGGTGAAAAAGAGCGAAACGAGATGAAGAAGGTTGAAAGAGAGAGAAACGAGACGAAGGAGTGTGAAAGAAAGTGAAACGAGGCGAAGGAAGGTGAAAGAGAGCGAATCGAGACAAAGAAGGGTGAAAGAGAGCGAAACGAGACGAAGGAAGGTGAAAGAGAGCGAACCAAGACGAAGGAGGGTGAAAGAGAGCAAAACAAGACGAAGGAGGTGAAAGAGAGCGAAATGAGGCGAAGGAGGGTGAAAGAGAGCGAGACGAGACGAAGGAGGGTCAAACAGAGCGAAACGAAATGAAGGAGGGTGAAAGAGGGCGAAATGAGACGAAGGAGGGTGAAAGAGGGCGAAACGAGACGAAGGAGGGTGAAAGAGAGCTAACAGAGACGAAGGAGGGTGAAAGAGAGCGAAACAAGACAAAGGAGGGTGAAAGAGAGCGAAACGAGACGAAGGAAGGTGAAAGAGAGCGAAACGAGACGAAGGAGGGTGAAAGAGGGCGAAACGAGGAGAAGGAAGGTGAAAGAGAGCGAACCAAGACGAAGGAGGGTGAAAGAGGGCGAAATGAGACGATGGAGGGTGGAAGAGAGCGAAATGAGACGAAGAAGGGTGAAAGAGAGCGAAACGAGACGAAGGAGGGTGAAAAAGAGCGAAACGAGATGAAGAAGGTTGAAAGAGAGAGAAACGAGACGAAGGAGTGTGAAAGAAAGTGAAACGAGGCGAAGGAAGGTGAAAGAGAGCGAATCGAGACAAAGAAGGGTGAAAGAGAGCGAAACGAGACGAAGGAAGGTGAAAGAGAGCGAACCAAGACGAAGGAGGGTGAAAGAGAGCAAAACAAGACGAAGGAGGTGAAAGAGAGCGAAATGAGGCGAAGGAGGGTGAAAGAGAGCGAGACGAGACGAAGGAGGGTCAAACAGAGCGAAACGAAATGAAGGAGGGTGAAAGAGGGCGAAATGAGACGAAGGAGGGTGAAAGAGGGCGAAACGAGACGAAGGAGGGTGAAAGAGAGCGAAACGAGGCGAAGGAGGGTGAAAGAGAGCTAACCGAGACGAAAGAGGGTGAAAGAGAGCGATACGAGTAGAAGGAAGGTGAAAGAGAGCGAAACGAGACCAAGGAGGGTGAAGGAGAGCGAAACGAGACAAAGGAGGGTGAAAGAGGGCGAAACGAGACGAAGGAGGGTGAAAGAGAGCGAAACGAGGCGAAGGAGGGTGAAAGAGAGCTAACCGAGACGAAAGAGGGTGAAAGAGAGCGAAACGAGTAGAAGGAAGGTGAAAGAGAGTGGAACGAGATGAAGGAGGGTGAAAGAGAGCGAAACGAGACGAAGGAGGGTGAAACAGAGTGAAACGAGTCGAAGGAAGGTGAAAGAGAGCGAACCGAGATGAAGGATGGTGAAAGAGGGCGAAACGAGACGATGGAGTGTGGAAGAGAGCAAAACGAGGTGAAGGAGGCTGAAAGAGAGCGAAACGAGACGAAGGATGGTGAAAGAGAGCGAAACGAGACGAAGGAGGGTGAAAGAGAGCGAAACAAGGCGAAGGAGGGTGAAAGAGAGCGAAACGAGACGAAGGAGGGTCAAACGGAGCGAAACGAGACGAAGGAGGGTGAAAGAGGGCGAAACGAGACGAAGGAGGGTGGAAGAGAGCGAAACGAGATGAAGGAGGGTGAAAGAGAGCAAAACGAGACGAAGGAGGGTGAAAGAGAGCGAAACGAGACGAAGGAGGGTGAAAGAGACCGAAACGAGATGAAGGAGGGTGAAAGAGAGCGAAACGAGATGAAGGAGGGTGAAAGAGAGCGAAACGAGACGAAGGAGGGTCAAACAGAGCGAAACGAGACGAAGGAGGGTGAAAGAAGGCGAAACGAGACGAAGGAGGGTGGAAGAGAGCGAAACGAGACGAAGGAGGGTGAAAGAGAGCTAACAGAGACGAAGGAGGGTGAAAGAGTGCGAAACAAGACAAAGGAGGGTGAAAGAGAGCGAAACGAGACGAAGGAAGGTGAAAGAGAGTGAAACGAGATGAAGGAGGGTGAAAGAGAGCGAAACGAGACGAAGGAGTGTGAAAGAGAATAAAACGAGACGAAGGAGGGTGAAAGAGAGCGAAACGAGACGAAGGAGGGTGAAAGAGAGCGAAACGAGACGAAGGATGGTGATAGCGAGCTAACAGAGACGAAGGAGGGTGAAAGAGAGCGAAACGAGTAGTTGGAAGGTGAAAGAGAGTGAAACGAGACGAAGGAGGGTGAAAGCGAGCGAAACAAAACAAAGGAGGGTGAAAGAGAGCGAAACGAGACGAAGGAAGGTGAAAGAGAGCGAAACGAGACGAAGGAGGGTGAAAAAGAGCGAAATGAGACGAAGGAAGGTGAAAGAGAGTGAAACGAGATGAAGAAGGGTGAAAGAGGGCGAAACGAGACGAAGGAGGGTAGAAGAGAGCAAAACGAGACGAAGGAGGGTCAAAGAGAGCGAAATGAGACGAAGGAGGGTGGAAGAGAGCAAAACGAGACGAAGGAGGGTGAAAGAGAGCAAAACGAGACGAAGTAGGATGAAAGAGAGCGAAAAAGACGAAGGAGGGTGAAAGAGAGCGAAACGAGACGAAGGAGAGAGGAAGTGAGCGAAATGAGACGAAGAAGGGTGAAAGAGAGCGAAACGAGACGAAGGAGGGTGAAAAAGAGCGAAACGAGATGAAGAAGGTTGAAAGAGAGCGAAACGATACGAAGGAGTGTGAAAGAAAGTGAAACGAGGCGAAGGAAGGTGAAAGAGAGCGAATCGAGACAAAGAAGGGTGAAAGAGAGCGAAACGAGATGAAGGAAGGTGAAAGAGAGCGAACCAAGACGAAGGAGGGTGAAAGAGGGTGAAATGAGACGATGGAGGGTGGAAGAGAGCGAAACGAGACGAAGCAGGCTGAAAGAGAGCGAAACGAGACGAAGGAGGGTGAAAGAGTGCGAAACGAGATGAAGGAGGGTGAAAGAGAGCGAAACGAGATGAAGGAGGGTGAAAGAGAGCGAAACAAGATGAAGGAGGGTGAAAGAGAGCGAAACGAGACGAAGGAGGGAGAAAGAGAGTGAAACGAGGCGAAGGAAGGTGAAAGAGAGCGAAACGAGACAAAGGAGGGTGAAAGAGAGTGAAACGAGATGAAGGAAGGTGAACGTTAGCGAAACGATACAAAGGAGGGTGAAAGAGAGCGAAGCAAGATGAAGGATGCTGAAAGAGAGCGAAACGAGATGAAGGAGGGTGAAAGAGAGCGAAACGAGACGAAGAAGGGTGAAAGAGAGTGAAACAAGGCGAAGGAAGGTGAAAGAGAGTGAAATGAGACAAAGGAGGGTGAAGGAGAGCAAAACAAGACGAAGGAGTGTGAAAGATAACGAAATGAGGCGAAGGAGGGTGAAAGAGAGCGAAATGAGACGAAGGAGGGTCAAACAGAGCGAAACGAAATGAAGGAGGGTGAAAGAGGGCGAAATGAGACGAAGGAGGGTGGAAGAGAGCTAACCGAGACGAAGGAGGGTGAAAGAGAGCGACACGAGTAGAAGGAAGGTGAAAGAGAGCGAAACTAGACGAAGGAGGGTGAAGGAGAGCGAAACGAGACAAAGGAGGGTGAAAGAGGGCGAAACGAGTCGAAGGAGGGTGAAAGAGAGCGAAACGAGGCGAAGGAGGGTGAAAGAGAGCTAACCGAGACGAAAGAGGGTGAAAGAGAGCGAAACGAGACGAAGGAATGTGAAAGAGAGTGAAATGAGACAAAGGAGGGTGAAGGAGAGCAAAACAAGACGAAGGAGTGTGAAAGAGAGCGAAATGAGGTGAAGGAGGGTGAAAGAGAGCGAAACGAGACGAAGGAGGGTCAAACAGAGCGAAACGAGATGAAGGAGGGTGAAAGAGGGCGAAACGAGACGAAGGAGGGTGGAAGAGAGTGAAACGTGATGAAGGAGGGTGAAAGAGAGCGAAACGAGACGAAGGAGTGTGAAAGAGAGCAAAACGAGACGAAGGAGGGTGAAAGAGAGCGAAACGAGACGAAGGAGGGTGAAAGAGAGCGAAACGAGACGAAGGATGGTGAAAGCGAGCTAACAGAGACGAAGGAGGGTGAAAGAGAGCGAAACGAGTAGATTGAAGGTGAAAGAGAGTGAAACGAGATGAAGGAGGGTGAAAGAGAGCGAAACAAAACAAAGGAGGGTGAAAGAGAGCGAAACGAGACGAAGGAAGGTGAAAGAGAGCGAAACGAGACGAAGGAGGGTGAAAAAGAGCGAAATGAGACGAAGGAAGGTGAAAGAGAGTGAAACGAGATGAAGAAGGGTGAAAGAGGGCGAAACGAGACGAAGGAGGGTAGAAGAGAGCGAAACGAGACGAAGGAGGGTCAAAGAGAGCGAAACGAGACGAAGGAGGGTGGAAGAGAGCAAAACGAGACGAAGGAGGGTGAAAGAGAGCAAAACGAGACGAAGTAGGATGAAAGAGAGCGAAAAAAGACGAAGGAGGGTGAAAGAGAGCGAAACGAGACGAAGGAGAGAGGAAGAGAGCGAAATGAGACGAAGAAGGATGAAAGAGAGCGAAACGAGACGAAGGAGGGTGAAAAAGAGCGAAACGAGATGAAGAAGGTTGAAAGAGAACGAAACGAGACGAAGGAGTGTGAAAGAAAGTGAAACGAGGCGAAGGAAGGTGAAAGAGAGCGAATCGAGACAAAGAAGGGTGAAAGAGAGCGAAACGAGATGAAGGAAGGTGAAAGAGAGCGAACAAAGACGAAGGAGGGTGAAAGAGGGTGAAATGAGACGATGGAGGGTGGCAGAGAGCGAAACGAGACGAAGTAGGCTGAAAGAGAGCGAAACGAGACGAAGGAGGGTGAAAGAGTGCGAAACGAGATGAAGGAGGGTGAAAGAGAGCGAAACGAGATGAAGGAGGGTGAAAGAGAGCGAAACAAGATGAAGGAGGGTGAAAGAGAGTGAAACAAGACGAAGGAGGGAGAAAGAGAGTGAAACGAGGCGAAGGAAGGTGAAAGAGAGCGAAACGAGACAAAGGAGGGTGAAAGAGAGTGAAACGAGATGAAGGAAGGTGAACGTTAGCGAAACGATACAAAGGAGGGTGAAAGAGAGCGAAGCAAGATGAAGGATGGTGAAAGAGAGCGAAACGAGATGAAGGAGGGTGAAAGAGAGCGAAACGAGACGAAGAAGGGTGAAAGAGAGTGAAACAAGGCGAAGGAAGGTGAAAGAGAGTGAAATGAGACAAAGGAGGGTGAAGGAGAGCAAAACAAGACGAAGGAGGGTGAAAGAGAACGAAATGAAGCGAAGGAGGGTGAAAGAGAGTGAAATGAGACGAAGGAGGGTCAAACAGAGCGAAACGAAATGAAGGAGGGTGAAAGAGGGCGAAATGAGACGAAGGAGGGTGGAAGAGAGCTAACCGAGACGAAGGAGGGTGAAAGAGAGCGACACGAGTAGAAGGAAGGTGAAAGAGAGCGAAACGAGATGAAGGAGGGTGAAGGAGAGCGAAACGAGACAAAGGAGGGTGAAAGAGGGCGAAACGAGACGAAGGAGGGTGAAAGAGAGCGAAACGAGGCGAAGGAGGGTGAAAGAGAGCTAACCGAGACGAAAGAGGGTGAAAGAGAGCGAAACGATTAGAAGGAAGGTGAAAGAGAGTGGAACGAGATGAAGGAGGGTGAAAGAGAGCGAAACGAGACGAAGGAGGGTGAAACAGAGTGAAACGAGTCGAAGGAAGGTGAAAGAGAGCGAACCGAGACGAAAGAATGGTGAAAGAGGGCGAAACGAGACGATGGAGTGTGGAAGAGAGCAAAACGAGGTGAAGGAGGCTGAAAGAGAGCGAAACGAGACGAAGGAGGGTGAAAGAGAGCGAAACGAGACGAAGGAGGGTGAAAGAGAGCGAAACAAGGCGAAGGAGGGTGAAAGAGAGCGAAACGAGACGAAGGAGGGTCAAACAGAGCGAAACGAGACGAAGGAGGGTGAAAGAGGGCGAAACGAGATGAAGGAGGGTGGAAGAGAGCGAAACGAGATGAAGGAGGGTGAAAGAGAGCAAAACGAGACGAAGGAGGGTGAAAGAGAGCGAAACGAGACGAAGGAGGGTGAAAGAGACCGAAACGAGATGAAGGAGGGTGAAAGAGAGCGAAACGAGATGAAGGAGAGTGAAAGAGAGCGAAACGAGACGAAGGAGGGTCAAACAGAGCGAAACGAGACGAAGGAGGGTGAAAGAGGGCGAAACGAGACGAAGGAGGGTGGAAGAGAGCGAAACGAGACGAAGGAGGGTGAAAGAGAGCTAACAGAGACGAAGGAGGGTGAAAGAGTGCGAAACAAGACAAAGGAGGGTGAAAGAGAGCGAAACGAGACGAAGGAAGGTGAAAGAGAGTGAAACGAGATGAAGGAGGGTGAAAGAGAGCGAAACGAGACGAAAGAGTGTGAAAGAGAATAAAACGAGACGAAGGAGGGTGAAAGAGAGCGAAACGAGACGAAGGAGGGTGAAAGAGAGCGAAACGAGACGAAGGATGGTGAAAGCGAGCTAACAGAGACGAAGGAGGGTGAAAGAGAGCGAAACGAGTAGATGGAAGGTGAAAGAGAGTGAAACGAGACGAAGGAGGGTGAAAGAGAGCGAAACAAAACAAAGGAGGGTGAAAGAGAGCGAAACGAGACGAAGGAAGGTGAAAGAGAGCGAAACGAGACGAAGGAGGGTGAAAAAGAGCGAAATGAGACGAAGGAAGGTGAAAGAGAGTGAAACGAGATGAAGAAGGGTGAAAGAGGGCGAAACGAGACGAAGGAGGGTAGAAGAGAGCGAAACGAGACGAAGGAGGGTCAAAGAGAGCGAAACGAGACGAAGGAGGGTGAAAGAGAGCAAAACGAGACGAAGTAGAATGAAAGAGAGCGAAAAAAGACGAAGGAGGGTGAAAGAGAGCGAAACGAGACGAAGGAAGAGAGCGAAATGAGACGAAGAAGGGTGAAAGAGAGCGAAACGAGACGAAGGAGGGTGAAAAAGAGCGAAACGAGATGAAGAAGGTTGAAAGAGAGCGAAACGAGACGAAGGAGTGTGAAAGAAAGTGAATCGAGGCGAAGGAAGGTGAAAGAGAGCGAATCGAGACAAAGAAGGGTGAAAGAGAGCGAAACGAGACGAAGGAAGGTGAAAGAGAGCGAACCAAGACGAAGGAGGGTGAAAGAGGGTGAAATGAGACGATGGAGGGTGGAAGAGAGCGAAACGAGACGAAGCAGGCTGAAAGAGAGCGAAACGAGACGAAGGAGGGTGAAAGAGTGCGAAACGAGATGAAGGAGGGTGAAAGAGAGCGAAACGAGTTGAAGGAGGGTGAAAGAGAGCGAAACAAGATGAAGGAGGGTGAAAGAGAGCGAAACGAGACGAAGGAGGGAGAAAGAGAGTGAAACGAGGCGAAGGAAGGTGAAAGAGAGCGAAACGAGACAAAGGAGGGTGAAAGAGAGTGAAACGAGATGAAGGAAGGTGAACGTTAGCGAAACAATACAAAGGAGGGTGAAAGAGAGCGAAGCAAGATGAAGGATGGTGAAAGAGAGCGAAACGAGATGAAGGAGGGTGAAAGAGAGCGAAACGAGACGAAGAAGGGTGAAAGAGAGTGAAACAAGGCGAAGGAAGGTGAAAGAGAGTGAAATTAGACAAAGGAGGGTGAAGGAGAGCAAAGCAAGACGAAGGAGGGTGAAAGAGAACGAAATGAGGCGAAGGAGGGTGAAAGAGAGCGAAATGAGACGAAGGAGGGTCAAACAGAGCGAAACGAAATGAAGGAGGGTGAAAGAGGGCGAAATGAGACGAAGGAGGGTGGAAGAGAGCTAACCGACACGAAGGAGGGTGAAAGAGAGCGACACGAGTAGAAGGAAGGTGAAAGAGAGCGAAACTAGACGAAGGAGGGTGAAGGAGAGCGAAACGAGACAAAGGAGGGTGAAAGAGGGCGAAACGAGACGAAGGAGGGTGAAAGAGAGCGAAACGAGGCGAAGGAGGGTGAAAGAGAGCTAACCGAGACGAAAGAGGGTGAAAGAGAGCGAAACGAGTAGAAGGAAGGTGAAAGAGAGTGGAACGAGATGAAGGAGGGTGAAAGAGAGCGAAACGAGACTAAGGAGGGTGAAACAGAGTGAAACGAGTCGAAGGAAGGTGAAAGAGAGCGAACCGAGACGAAAGAATGGTGAAAGAGGGCGAAACGAGACGATGGAGTGTGGAAGAGAGCAAAACGAGGTGAAGGAGGCTGAAAGAGAGCGAAACGAGACGAAGGAGGGTGAAAGAGAGCGAAACGAGACGAAGGAGGGTGAAAGAGAGCGAAACAAGGCGAAGGAGGGTGAAAGAGAGCGAAACGAGACGAAGGAGGGTCAAACAGAGCGAAACGAGACGAAGGAGGGTGAAAGAGGGCGAAACGAGATGAAGGAGGGTGGAAGAGAGCGAAACGAGATGAAGGAGGGTGAAAGAGAGCAAAACGAGACGAAGGAGGGTGAAAGAGAGCGAAACGAGACGAAGGAGGGTGAAAGAGACCGAAACGAGATGAAGGAGGGTGAAAGAGAGCGAAACGAGATGAAGGAGAGTGAAAGAGAGCGAAACGAGACGAAGGAGGGTCAAACAGAGCGAAACGAGACGAAGGAGGGTGAAAGAGGGCGAAACGAGACGAAGGAGGGTGGAAGAGAGCGAAACGAGACGAAGGAGGGTGAAAGAGAGCTAACAGAGACGAAGGAGGGTGAAAGAGTGCGAAACAAGACAAAGGAGGGTGAAAGAGAGCGAAACGAGACGAAGGAAGGTGAAAGAGAGTGAAACGAGATGAAGGAGGGTGAAAGAGAGCGAAACGAGACGAAAGAGTGTGAAAGAGAATAAAACGAGACGAAGGAGGGTGAAAGAGAGCGAAACGAGACGAAGGAGGGTGAAAGAGAGCGAAACGAGACGAAGGATGGTGAAAGCGAGCTAACAGAGACGAAGGAGGGTGAAAGAGAGCGAAACGAGTAGATGGAAGGTGAAAGAGAGTGAAACGAGACGAAGGAGGGTGAAAGAGAGCGAAACAAAACAAAGGAGGGTGAAAGAGAGCGAAACGAGACGAAGGAAGGTGAAAGAGAGCGAAACGAGACGAAGGAGGGTGAAAAAGAGCGAAATGAGACGAAGGAAGGTGAAAGAGAGTGAAACGAGATGAAGAAGGGTGAAAGAGGGCGAAACGAGACGAAGGAGGGTAGAAGAGAGCGAAACGAGACGAAGGAGGGTCAAAGAGAGCGAAACGAGACGAAGGAGGGTGAAAGAGAGCAAAACGAGACGAAGTAGGATGAAAGAGAGCGAAAAAAGACGAAGGAGGGTGAAAGAGAGCGAAACGAGACGAAGGAAGAGAGCGAAATGAGACGAAGAAGGGTGAAAGAGAGCGAAACGAGACGAAGGAGGGTGAAAAAGAGCGAAACGAGATGAAGAAGGTTGAAAGAGAGCGAAACGAGACGAAGGAGTGTGAAAGAAAGTGAATCGAGGCGAAGGAAGGTGAAAGAGAGCGAATCAAGACAAAGAAGGGTGAAAGAGAGCGAAACGAGACGAAGGAAGGTGAAAGAGAGCGAACCAAGACGAAGGAGGGTGAAAGAGGGTGAAATGAGACGATGGAGGGTGGAAGAGAGCGAAACGAGACGAAGCAGGCTGAAAGAGAGCGAAACGAGACGAAGGAGGGTGAAAGAGTGCGAAACGAGATGAAGGAGGGTGAAAGAGAGCGAAACGAGTTGAAGGAGGGTGAAAGAGAGCGAAACAAGATGAAGGAGGGTGAAAGAGAGCGAAACGAGACGAAGGAGGGAGAAAGAGAGTGAAACGAGGCGAAGGAAGGTGAAAGAGAGCGAAACGAGACAAAGGAGGGTGAAAGAGAGTGAAACGAGATGAAGGAAGGTGAACGTTAGCGAAACAATACAAAGGAGGGTGAAAGAGAGCGAAGCAAGATGAAGGATGGTGAAAGAGAGCGAAACGAGATGAAGGAGGGTGAAAGAGAGCGAAACGAGACGAAGAAGGGTGAAAGAGAGTGAAACAAGGCGAAGGAAGGTGAAAGAGAGTGAAATTAGACAAAGGAGGGTGAAGGAGAGCAAAGCAAGACGAAGGAGGGTGAAAGAGAACGAAATGAGGCGAAGGAGGGTGAAAGAGAGCGAAATGAGACGAAGGAGGGTCAAACAGAGCGAAACGAAATGAAGGAGGGTGAAAGAGGGCGAAATGAGACGAAGGAGGGTGGAAGAGAGCTAACCGACACGAAGGAGGGTGAAAGAGAGCGACACGAGTAGAAGGAAGGTGAAAGAGAGCGAAACTAGACGAAGGAGGGTGAAGGAGAGCGAAACGAGACAAAGGAGGGTGAAAGAGGGCGAAACGAGACGAAGGAGGGTGAAAGAGAGCGAAACGAGGCGAAGGAGGGTGAAAGAGAGCTAACCGAGACGAAAGAGGGTGAAAGAGAGCGAAACGAGTAGAAGGAAGGTGAAAGAGAGTGGAACGAGATGAAGGAGGGTGAAAGAGAGCGAAACGAGACTAAGGAGGGTGAAACAGAGTGAAACGAGTCGAAGGAAGGTGAAAGAGAGCGAACCGAGACGAAGGATGGTGAAAGAGGGCGAAACGAGACGATGGAGTGTGGAAGAGAGCAAAACGAGGTGAAGGAGGCTGAAAGAGAGCGAAACGAGACGAAGGAGGGTGAAAGAGAGCGAAACGAGACGAAGGAGGGTGAAAGAGAGCGAAACAAGGCGAAGGAGGGTGAAAGACAGCGAAACGAGACGAAGGAGGGTCAAACAGAGCGAAACGAGACGAAGGAGGGTGAAAGAGGGCGAAACGAGACAAAGGAGGGTGGAAGAGAGCGAAACGAGATGAAGGAGGGTGAAAGAGAGCAAAACGAGACAAAGGAGGGTGAAAGAGAGCGAAACGAGACGAAGGAGGGTGAAAGAGACCGAAACGAGATGAAGGAGGGTGAAAGAGAGCGAAACGAGATGAAGGAGGGTGAAAGAGAGCGAGACGAGACGAAGGAGGGTCAAACAGAGCGAAACGAGACGAAGGAGGGTGAAAGAGGGCGAAACGAGACGAAGGAGGGTGGAAGAGAGCGAAACGAGACGAAGGAGGGTGAAAGAGAGCGAAACGAGACGAAGAAGGCTGAAAGAGAGCGAAACGAGACGAAGGAGTGTGAAAGAGGGCGAAACGAGACGAAGGAGGGTGAAAGAGAGCGAAACGAGACAAAGGAGGGTAAAAGAGAGTGAAACGAGATGAAGGAAGGTGAACGTTAGCGAAACGATACAAAGGAGGGTGAAAGAGAGCGAAGCAAGATGAAGGATGGTGAAAGAGAGCGAAACGAGATGAAGGAGGGTGAAAGAGAGCGAAACGAGACGAAGAATGGTGAAAGAGAGTGAAACAAGGCGAAGGAAGGTGAAAGAGAGTGAAATGAGACAAAGGAGGGTGAAGGAGAGCAAAACAAGACGAAGGAGGGTGAAAGAGAGCGAAATGAGGCGAAGGAGGGTGAAAGAGAGCGAGACGAGACGAAGGAGGGTCAAACAGAGCGAAACGAAATGAAGGAGGGTGAAAGAGGGCGAAATGAGACGAAGGAGGGTGGAAGAGAGTGAAACGAGACGAAAGAGTGTGAAAGAGAGCAAAACGAGACGAAGGAGGGTGAAAGAGTGCGAAACGAGACGAAGGAGGGTGAAAGAGAGCGAAACGAGATGAAGGAGGGTGTAAGAGAGCAAAACGAGACGAAGGAGCGTGAAAGAGAGCTAACCGAGACGAAGGAGGGTGAAAGAGAGCGATACGAGTAGAAGGAAGGTGAAAGAGAGCGAAACGAGTAGAAGGAAGGTGAAAGAGAGCGAAACGAGACGAAGGAGGGTGAAGGAGAGCGAAACGAGACAAAGGAGGGTGAAAGAGGGCGAAACGAGATGAAGGAGGGTGAAAGAGAGCGAAACGAGGCGAAGGAGGGTGAAAGAGAGCTAACCGAGACGAAAGAGGGTGAAAGAGAGCGAAACGAGTAGAAGGAAGGTGAAAGAGAGTGGAACGAGATGAAGGAGGGTGAAAGAGAGCGAAACGAGACGAAGGAGGGTGAAAGAGAGTGAAACGAGACGAAGGAAGGTGAAAGAGAACGAACCGAGACGAAGGATGGTGAAAGAGGGCGAAACGAGATGATGGAGTGTGGAAGAGAGCAAAACGAGGTGAAGGAGGCTGAAAGAGAGCGAAACGAGACGAAGGAGGGTGAAAGAGAGCGAAACGAGACGAAGGAGGGTGAAAGAGAGCGAAACAAGGCGAAGGAGGGTGAAAGAGAGCGAAACGAGACGAAGGAGGGTCAACCAGAGCGAAACGAGACGAAGGAGGGTGAAAGAGGGCGAAACGAGACGAAGGAGGGTGGAAGAGAGCGAAACGAGATGAAGGAGGGTGAAAGAGAGCAAAACGAGACGAAGGAGTGTGAAAGAGAGCGAAACGAGACGAAGGAGGGTGAAAGAGACCGAAACGAGATGAAGGAGGGTGAAAGAGAGCGAAACGAGACGAAGGAGGGTGAAAGAGAGCGAAACGAGACGAAGGAGGGTCAAACAGAGCGAAACGAGACGAAGGAGGGTGAAAGAGGGCGAAACGAGACGAAGGAGGGTTGAAGAGAGCGAAACGAGACGAAGGAGGGTGAAAGAGAGCTAACAGAGACGAAGGAGGGTGAAAGAGAGCGAAACGAGACGAAGGAGGGTGAAAGAGAGCGAAACGAGATGAAGGAGGGTGTAAGAGAGCAAAACGAGACGAAGGAGCGTGAAAGAGAGCTAACCGAGACGAAAGAGGGTGAAAGAGAGCGAAACGATTAGAAGGAAGGTGAAAGAGAGTGGAACGAGATGAAGGAGGGTGAAAGAGAGCGAAACGAGACGAAGGAGGGTGAAACAGAGTGAAACGAGTCGAAGGAAGGTGAAAGAGAGCGAACCGAGACGAAGGATGGTGAAAGAGGGCGAAACGAGACGATGGAGTGTGGAAGAGAGCAAAACGAGGTGAAGGAGGCTGAAAGAGAGCGAAACGAGACGAAGGAGGGTGAAAGAGAGCGAAACGAGACGAAGGAAGGTGAAAGAGAACGAACCGAGACGAAGGATGGTGAAAGAGGGCGAAACGAGATGATGGAGTGTGGAAGAGAGCAAAACGAGGTGAAGGAGGCTGAAAGAGAGCGAAACGAGACGAAGGAGGGTGAAAGAGAGCGAAACGAGACGAAGGAGGGTGAAAGAGAGCGAAACAAGGCGAAGGAGGGTGAAAGAGAGCGAAACGAGACGAAGGAGGGTCAACCAGAGCGAAACGAGACGAAGGAGGGTGAAAGAGGGCGAAACGAGACGAAGGAGGGTGGAAGAGAGCGAAACGAGATGAAGGAGGGTGAAAGAGAGCAAAACGAGACGAAGGAGTGTGAAAGAGAGCGAAACGAGACGAAGGAGGGTGAAAGAGACCGAAACGAGATGAAGGAGGGTGAAAGAGAGCGAAACGAGACGAAGGAGGGTGAAAGAGAGCGAAACGAGACGAAGGAGGGTCAAACAGAGCGAAACGTGACGAAGGAGGGTGAAAGAGGGCGAAACGAGACGAAGGAGGGTTGAAGAGAGCGAAACGAGACGAAGGAGGGTGAAAGAGAGCTAACAGAGACGAAGGAGGGTGAAAGAGAGCGAAACAAGACAAAGGAGGGTGAAAGAGAGCGAAACGAGACGAAGGAAGGTGAAAGAGAGCGAAACGAGACGAAGGAGGGTGAAAGAGGGCGAAACGAGGAGAAGGAAGGTGAAAGAGAGCGAACCAAGACGAAGGAGGGTGAAAGAGGGCGAAATGAGACGATGGAGGGTGGAAGAGAGCGAAACGAGATGAAGCAGGCTGAAAGAGAGCGAAACGAGTCGAAGGAGGGTGAAAGAGTGCGAAACGAGATGAAGGAGGGTGAAAGAGAGCGAAACTAGATGAAGGAGGGGGAAAGAGAGCGAAACAAGATGAAGGAGGGTGAAAGAGAGCGAAACGAGACGAAGGAGGGAGAAAGAGAGTGAAACGAGGCGAAGGAAGGTGAAAGAGAGCGAAACGAGACAAAGGAGGGTGAAAGAGAGCGAAGCAAGATGAAGGAGGGTGAAAGAGAGCGAAACGAGACGAAGGAGGGAGAAAGAGAGTGAAACGAGGCGAAGGAAGGTGAAAGAGAGCGAAACGAGACAAAGGAGGGTGAAAGAGGGCGAAACGAGACGAAGGAGGGTGAAAGAGAGCGAAACGAGGCGAAGGAGGGTGAAAGAGAGCTAACCGAGACGAAAGAGGGTGAAAGAGAGCGAAACGATTAGAAGGAAGGTGAAAGAGAGTGGAACGAGATGAAGGAGGGTGAAAGAGAGCGAAACGAGACGAAGGAGGGTGAAACAGAGTGAAACGAGTCGAAGGAAGGTGAAAGAGAGCGAACCGAGACGAAGGATGGTGAAAGAGGGCGAAACGAGACGATGGAGTGTGGAAGAGAGCAAAACGAGGTGAAGGAGGCTGAAAGAGAGCGAAACGAGACGAAGGAGGGTGAAAGAGAGCGAAACGAGACGAAGGAGGGTGAAAGAGAGCGAAACAAGGCGAAGGAGGGTGAAAGAGAGCGAAACGAGACGAAGGAGGGTCAAACAGAGCGAAACGAGACGAAGGAGGGTGAAAGAGGGCGAAACGAGATGAAGGAGGGTGGAAGAGAGCGAAACGAGATGAAGGAGGGTGAAAGAGAGCAAAACGAGACGAAGGAGGGTGAAAGAGAGCGAAACGAGACGAAGGAGGGTGAAAGAGACCGAAACGAGATGAAGGAGGGTGAAAGAGAGCGAAACGAGATGAAGGAGAGTGAAAGAGAGCGAAACGAGACGAAGGAGGGTCAAACAGAGCGAAACGAGACGAAGGAGGGTGAAAGAGGGCGAAACGAGACGAAGGAGGGTGGAAGAGAGCGAAACGAGACGAAGGAGGGTGAAAGAGAGCTAACAGAGACGAAGGAGGGTGAAAGAGTGCGAAACAAGACAAAGGAGGGTGAAAGAGAGCGAAACGAGACGAAGGAAGGTGAAAGAGAGTGAAACGAGATGAAGGAGGGTGAAAGAGAGCGAAACGAGACGAAAGAGTGTGAAAGAGAGCAAAACGAGACAAAGGAGGGTGAAAGAGAGCGAAACGAGACGAAGGAGGGTGAAAGAGACCGAAACGAGATGAAGGAGGGTGAAAGAGAGCGAAACGAGATGAAGGAGGGTGAAAGAGAGCGAGACGAGACGAAGGAGGGTCAAACAGAGCGAAACGAGACGAAGGAGGGTGAAAGAGGGCGAAACGAGACGAAGGAGGGTGGAAGAGAGCGAAACGAGACGAAGGAGGGTGAAAGAGAGCGAAACGAGACGAAGAAGGCTGAAAGAGAGCGAAACGAGACGAAGGAGTGTGAAAGAGGGCGAAACGAGACGAAGGAGGGTGAAAGAGAGCGAAACGAGACAAAGGAGGGTAAAAGAGAGTGAAACGAGATGAAGGAAGGTGAACGTTAGCGAAACGATACAAAGGAGGGTGAAAGAGAGCGAAGCAAGATGAAGGATGGTGAAAGAGAGCGAAACGAGATGAAGGAGGGTGAAAGAGAGCGAAACGAGACGAAGAATGGTGAAAGAGAGTGAAACAAGGCGAAGGAAGGTGAAAGAGAGTGAAATGAGACAAAGGAGGGTGAAGGAGAGCAAAACAAGACGAAGGAGGGTGAAAGAGAGCGAAATGAGGCGAAGGAGGGTGAAAGAGAGCGAGACGAGACGAAGGAGGGTCAAACAGAGCGAAACGAAATGAAGGAGGGTGAAAGAGGGCGAAATGAGACGAAGGAGGGTGGAAGAGAGTGAAACGAGACGAAAGAGTGTGAAAGAGAGCAAAACGAGACGAAGGAGGGTGAAAGAGTGCGAAACGAGACGAAGGAGGGTGAAAGAGAGCGAAACGAGATGAAGGAGGGTGTAAGAGAGCAAAACGAGACGAAGGAGCGTGAAAGAGAGCTAACCGAGACGAAGGAGGGTGAAAGAGAGCGATACGAGTAGAAGGAAGGTGAAAGAGAGCGAAACGAGTAGAAGGAAGGTGAAAGAGAGCGAAACGAGACGAAGGAGGGTGAAGGAGAGCGAAACGAGACAAAGGAGGGTGAAAGAGGGCGAAACGAGATGAAGGAGGGTGAAAGAGAGCGAAACGAGGCGAAGGAGGGTGAAAGAGAGCTAACCGAGACGAAAGAGGGTGAAAGAGAGCGAAACGAGTAGAAGGAAGGTGAAAGAGAGTGGAACGAGATGAAGGAGGGTGAAAGAGAGCGAAACGAGACGAAGGAGGGTGAAAGAGAGTGAAACGAGACGAAGGAAGGTGAAAGAGAACGAACCGAGACGAAGGATGGTGAAAGAGGGCGAAACGAGATGATGGAGTGTGGAAGAGAGCAAAACGAGGTGAAGGAGGCTGAAAGAGAGCGAAACGAGACGAAGGAGGGTGAAAGAGAGCGAAACGAGACGAAGGAGGGTGAAAGAGAGCGAAACAAGGCGAAGGAGGGTGAAAGAGAGCGAAACGAGACGAAGGAGGGTCAACCAGAGCGAAACGAGACGAAGGAGGGTGAAAGAGGGCGAAACGAGACGAAGGAGGGTGGAAGAGAGCGAAACGAGATGAAGGAGGGTGAAAGAGAGCAAAACGAGACGAAGGAGTGTGAAAGAGAGCGAAACGAGACGAAGGAGGGTGAAAGAGACCGAAACGAGATGAAGGAGGGTGAAAGAGAGCGAAACGAGACGAAGGAGGGTGAAAGAGAGCGAAACGAGACGAAGGAGGGTCAAACAGAGCGAAACGAGACGAAGGAGGGTGAAAGAGGGCGAAACGAGACGAAGGAGGGTTGAAGAGAGCGAAACGAGACGAAGGAGGGTGAAAGAGAGCTAACAGAGACGAAGGAGGGTGAAAGAGAGCGAAACAAGACAAAGGAGGGTGAAAGAGAGCGAAACGAGACGAAGGAAGGTGAAAGAGAGCGAAACGAGACGAAGGAGGGTGAAAGAGGGCGAAACGAGGAGAAGGAAGGTGAAAGAGAGCGAACCAAGACGAAGGAGGGTGAAAGAGGGCGAAATGAGACGATGGAGGGTGGAAGAGAGCGAAACGAGATGAAGCAGGCTGAAAGAGAGCGAAACGAGTCGAAGGAGGGTGAAAGAGTGCGAAACGAGATGAAGGAGGGTGAAAGAGAGCGAAACTAGATGAAGGAGGGGGAAAGAGAGCGAAACAAGATGAAGGAGGGTGAAAGAGAGCGAAACGAGACGAAGGAGGGAGAAAGAGAGTGAAACGAGGCGAAGGAAGGTGAAAGAGAGCGAAACGAGACAAAGGAGGGTGAAAGAGAGCGAAGCAAGATGAAGGAGGGTGAAAGAGAGCGAAACGAGACGAAGGAGGGAGAAAGAGAGTGAAACGAGGCGAAGGAAGGTGAAAGAGAGCGAAACGAGACAAAGGAGGGTGAAAGAGGGCGAAACGAGACGAAGGAGGGTGAAAGAGAGCGAAACGAGGCGAAGGAGGGTGAAAGAGAGCTAACCGAGACGAAAGAGGGTGAAAGAGAGCGAAACGATTAGAAGGAAGGTGAAAGAGAGTGGAACGAGATGAAGGAGGGTGAAAGAGAGCGAAACGAGACGAAGGAGGGTGAAACAGAGTGAAACGAGTCGAAGGAAGGTGAAAGAGAGCGAACCGAGACGAAGGATGGTGAAAGAGGGCGAAACGAGACGATGGAGTGTGGAAGAGAGCAAAACGAGGTGAAGGAGGCTGAAAGAGAGCGAAACGAGACGAAGGAGGGTGAAAGAGAGCGAAACGAGACGAAGGAGGGTGAAAGAGAGCGAAACAAGGCGAAGGAGGGTGAAAGAGAGCGAAACGAGACGAAGGAGGGTCAAACAGAGCGAAACGAGACGAAGGAGGGTGAAAGAGGGCGAAACGAGATGAAGGAGGGTGGAAGAGAGCGAAACGAGATGAAGGAGGGTGAAAGAGAGCAAAACGAGACGAAGGAGGGTGAAAGAGAGCGAAACGAGACGAAGGAGGGTGAAAGAGACCGAAACGAGATGAAGGAGGGTGAAAGAGAGCGAAACGAGATGAAGGAGAGTGAAAGAGAGCGAAACGAGACGAAGGAGGGTCAAAGAGAGCTAACAGAGACGAAGGAGGGTGAAAGAGTGCGAAACAAGACAAAGGAGGGTGAAAGAGAGTGAAACGAGATGAAGGAGGGTGAAAGAGAGCGAAACGAGACGAAAGAGTGTGAAAGAGAATAAAACGAGACGAAGGAGGGTGAAAGAGAGCGAAACGAGACGAAGGAGGGTGAAAGAGAGCGAAACGAGACGAAGGATGGTGAAAGCGAGCTAACAGAGACGAAGGAGGGTGAAAGAGAGCGAAACGAGTAGATGGAAGGTGAAAGAGAGCGAAACGAGACGAAGGAGGGTGAAAGAGGGCGAAACGAGACGAAGGAGGGTGGAAGAGAGCGAAACGAGACGAAGGAGGGTGAAAGAGAGCTAACAGAGACGAAGGAGGGTGAAAGAGTGCGAAACAAGACAAAGGAGGGTGAAAGAGAGCGAAACGAGACGAAGGAAGGTGAAAGAGAGTGAAACGAGATGAAGGAGGGTGAAAGAGAGCGAAACGAGACGAAAGAGTGTGAAAGAGAATAAAACGAGACGAAGGAGGGTGAAAGAGAGCGAAACGAGACGAAGGAGGGTGAAAGAGAGCGAAACGAGACGAAGGATGGTGAAAGCGAGCTAACAGAGACGAAGGAGGGTGAAAGAGAGCGAAACGAGTAGATGGAAGGTGAAAGAGAGTGAAACGAGACGAAGGAGGGTGAAAGAGAGCGAAACAAAACAAAGGAGGGTGAAAGAGAGCGAAACGAGACGAAGGAAGGTGAAAGAGAGCGAAACGAGACGAAGGAGGGTGAAAAAGAGCGAAATGAGACGAAGGAAGGTGAAAGAGAGTGAAACGAGATGAAGAAGGGTGAAAGAGGGCGAAACGAGACGAAGGAGGGTAGAAGAGAGCGAAACGAGACGAAGGAGGGTCAAAGAGAGCGAAACGAGACGAAGGAGGGTGAAAGAGAGCAAAACGAGACGAAGTAGGATGAAAGAGAGCGAAAAAAGACGAAGGAGGGTGAAAGAGAGCGAAACGAGACGAAGGAAGAGAGCGAAATGAGACGAAGAAGGGTGAAAGAGAGCGAAACGAGACGAAGGAGGGTGAAAAAGAGCGAAACGAGATGAAGAAGGTTGAAAGAGAGCGAAACGAGACGAAGGAGTGTGAAAGAAAGTGAATCGAGGCGAAGGAAGGTGAAAGAGAGCGAATCGAGACAAAGAAGGGTGAAAGAGAGCGAAACGAGACGAAGGAAGGTGAAAGAGAGCGAACCAAGACGAAGGAGGGTGAAAGAGGGTGAAATGAGACGATGGAGGGTGGAAGAGAGCGAAACGAGACGAAGCAGGCTGAAAGAGAGCGAAACGAGACGAAGGAGGGTGAAAGAGTGCGAAACGAGATGAAGGAGGGTGAAAGAGAGCGAAACGAGTTGAAGGAGGGTGAAAGAGAGCGAAACAAGATGAAGGAGGGTGAAAGAGAGCGAAACGAGACGAAGGAGGGTGAAAGAGAGCGAAACGAGACGAAGGAGGGAGAAAGAGAGTGAAACGAGGCGAAGGAAGGTGAAAGAGAGCGAAACGAGACAAAGGAGGGTGAAAGAGAGTGAAACGAGATGAAGGAAGGTGAGCGTTAGCGAAACAATACAAAGGAGGGTGAAAGAGAGCGAAGCAAGATGAAGGATGGTGAAAGAGAGCGAAACGAGATGAAGGAGGGTGAAAGAGAGCGAAACGAGATGAAGAAGGGTGAAAGAGAGTGAAACAAGGCGAAGGAAGGTGAAAGAGAGTGAAATTAGACAAAGGAGGGTGAAGGAGAGCAAAGCAAGACGAAGGAGGGTGAAAGAGAACGAAATGAGGCGAAGGAGGGTGAAAGAGAGCGAAATGAGACGAAGGAGGGTCAAACAGAGCGAAACGAAATGAAGGAGGGTGAAAGAGGGCGAAATGAGACGAAGGAGGGTGGAAGAGAGCTAACCGACACGAAGGAGGGTGAAAGAGAGCGACACGAGTAGAAGGAAGGTGAAAGAGAGCGAAACTAGACGAAGGAGGGTGAAGGAGAGTGAAACGAGACAAAGGAGGGTGAAAGAGGGCGAAACGAGACGAAGGAGGGTGAAAGAGAGCGAAACGAGGCGAAGGAGGGTGAAAGAGAGCTAACCGAGACGAAAGAGGGTGAAAGAGAGCGAAACGAGTAGAAGGAAGGTGAAAGAGAGTGGAACGAGATGAAGGAGGGTGAAAGAGAGCGAAACGAGACTAAGGAGGGTGAAACAGAGTGAAACGAGTCGAAGGAAGGTGAAAGAGAGCGAACCGAGACGAAGGATGGTGAAAGAGGGCGAAACGAGACGATGGAGTGTGGAAGAGAGCAAAACGAGGTGAAGGAGGCTGAAAGAGAGCGAAACGAGATGAAGGAGGGTGAAAGAGAGCGAAACGAGACGAAGGAGGGTGAAAGAGAGCGAAACAAGGCGAAGGAGGGTGAAAGACAGCGAAACGAGACGAAGGAGGGTCAAACAGAGCGAAACGAGACGAAGGAGGGTGAAAGAGGGCGAAACGAGACGAAGGAGGGTGGAAGAGAGCGAAACGAGATGAAGGAGGGTGAAAGAGAGCAAAACGAGACAAAGGAGGGTGAAAGAGAGCGAAACGAGACGAAGGAGGGTGAAAGAGACCGAAACGAGATGAAGGAGGGTGAAAGAGAGCGAAACGAGATGAAGGAGGGTGAAAGAGAGCGAGACGAGACGAAGGAGGGTCAAACAGAGCGAAACGAGACGAAGGAGGGTGAAAGAGGGCGAAACGAGACGAAGGAGGGTGGAAGAGAGCGAAACGAGACGAAGGAGGGTGAAAGAGAGCGAAACGAGACGAAGAAGGTTGAAAGAGAGCGAAACGAGACGAAGGAGTGTGAAAGAGGGCGAAACGAGACGAAGGAGGGTGAAAGAGAGCGAAACGAGACGAAGGAGGGAGAAAGAGAGTGAAACGAGGCGAAGGAAGGTGAAAGAGAGCGAAACGAGACAAAGGAGGGTAAAAGAGAGTGAAACGAGATGAAGGAAGGTGAACGTTAGCGAAACGATACAAAGGAGGGTGAAAGAGAGCGAAACGAGATGAAGGAGGTTGAAAGAGAGCGAAACGAGACGAAGAATGGTGAAAGAGAGTGAAACAAGGCGAAGGAAGGTGAAAGAGAGTGAAATAAGACAAAGGAGGGTGAAGGAGAGCAAAACAAGACGAAGGAGGGTGAAAGAGAGCGAAATGAGGCGAAGGAGGGTGAAAGAGAGCGAGACGAGACGAAGGAGGGTCAAACAGAGCGAAACGAAATGAAGGAGGGTGAAAGAGGGCGAAATGAGACGAAGGAGGGTGGAAGAGAGTGAAACGAGACGAAAGAGTGTGAAAGAGAGCAAAACGAGACGAAGGAGGGTGAAAGAGAGCGAAACGAGACGAAGGAGGGTGAAAGAGAGCGAAACGAGATGAAGGAGGGTGTAAGAGAGCAAAACGAGACGAAGGAGCGTGAAAGAGAGCTAACCGAGACGAAGGAGGGTGAAAGAGAGCGATACGAGTAGAAGGAAGGTGAAAGAGAGCGAAACGAGTAGAAGGAAGGTGAAAGAGAGCGAAACGAGACGAAGGAGGGTGAAGGAGAGCGAAACGAGACAAAGGAGGGTGAAAGAGGGCGAAACGAGATGAAGGAGGGTGAAAGAGAGCGAAACGAGGCGAAGGAGGGTGAAAGAGAGCTAACCGAGACGAAAGAGGGTGAAAGAGAGCGAAACGAGTAGAAGGAAGGTGAAAGAGAGTGGAACGAGATGAAGGAGGGTGAAAGAGAGCGAAACGAGACGAAGGAGGGTGAAAGAGAGTGAAACGAGACGAAGGAAGGTGAAAGAGAACGAACCGAGACGAAGGATGGTGAAAGAGGGCGAAACGAGATGATGGAGTGTGGAAGAGAGCAAAACGAGGTGAAGGAGGCTGAAAGAGAGCGAAACGAGACGAAGGAGGGTGAAAGA
Source organism: Scyliorhinus torazame (assembly GCF_047496885.1). Classification (NCBI taxonomy): domain Eukaryota; kingdom Metazoa; phylum Chordata; class Chondrichthyes; order Carcharhiniformes; family Scyliorhinidae; genus Scyliorhinus; species Scyliorhinus torazame. The sequence continues at coordinate 451,452 of NC_092721.1, forward strand.
GAGCGAAACGAGACGAAGGAGGGTGAAAGAGAGCGAAACAAGGCGAAGGAGGGTGAAAGAGAGCGAAACGAGACGAAGGAGGGTCAACCAGAGCGAAACGAGACGAAGGAGGGTGAAAGAGGGCGAAACGAGACGAAGGAGGGTGGAAGAGAGCGAAACGAGATGAAGGAGGGTGAAAGAGAGCAAAACGAGACGAAGGAGTGTGAAAGAGAGCGAAACGAGACGAAGGAGGGTGAAAGAGACCGAAACGAGATGAAGGAGGGTGAAAGAGAGCGAAACGAGACGAAGGAGGGTGAAAGAGAGCGAAACGAGACGAAGGAGGGTCAAACAGAGCGAAACGAGACGAAGGAGGGTGAAAGAGGGCGAAACGAGACGAAGGAGGGTGGAAGAGAGCGAAACGAGACGAAGGAGGGTGAAAGAGAGCTAACAGAGACGAAGGAGGGTGAAAGAGAGCGAAACAAGACAAAGGAGGGTGAAAGAGAGCGAAACGAGACGAAGGAAGGTGAAAGAGAGCGAAACGAGACGAAGGAGGGTGAAAGAGGGCGAAACGAGGAGAAGGAAGGTGAAAGAGAGCGAACCAAGACGAAGGAGGGTGAAAGAGGGCGAAATGAGACGATGGAGGGTGGAAGAGAGCGAAACGAGATGAAGCAGGCTGAAAGAGAGCGAAACGAGTCGAAGGAGGGTGAAAGAGTGCGAAACGAGATGAAGGAGGGTGAAAGAGAGCGAAACTAGATGAAGGAGGGGGAAAGAGAGCGAAACAAGATGAAGGAGGGTGAAAGAGAGCGAAACGAGACGAAGGAGGGAGAAAGAGAGTGAAACGAGGCGAAGGAAGGTGAAAGAGAGCGAAACGAGACAAAGGAGGGTGAAAGAGAGCGAAGCAAGATGAAGGAGGGTGAAAGAGAGCGAAACGAGACGAAGGAGGGAGAAAGAGAGTGAAACGAGGCGAAGGAAGGTGAAAGAGAGCGAAACGAGACAAAGGAGGGTGAAAGAGAGCGAAGCAAGATGAAGGAGAGTGAAAGAGAGCGAAACGAGATGAAGGAGGGTGAAAGAGAGCGAAACGAGACGAAGAAGGGTGAAAGAGAGTGAAACGAGGTGAAGGAAGGTGAAAGAGAGTGAAACGAGACGAAGGAGGGTGAAAGAGAGCGAAATGAGACAAAGGAGCGTGAAGGAGAGCAAAACAAGACGAAGGAGGGTGAAAGAGAGCGAAATGAGGCGAAGGAGGGTGAAAGAGTGCGAAACGAGACGAAGGAGGGTCAAGCAGAGCGAAACGAGATGAAGGAGGGTGAAAGAGGGCAAAACGAGATGAGGAAGAGTGGAAGATAGCGAAACGAGGTGAAGGAGGGTGAAAGAGAGCGAAACGAGACGAAGGAGTGTGAAAGAGAGCAAAACGAGACGAAGGAGGGTGAAAGAGAGCAAAACGAGACGAAGGAGGGTGAAAGAGAGCGAAACAAAACAAAGGAGGGTGAAAGAGAGCGAAACGAGACGAAGGAAGGTGAAAGAAAGCGAAACGAGACGAAGGAGGGTGAAAAAGAGCGAAATGAGACGAAGGAAGATGAAATAGAGTGAAACGAGACGAAGGAGGGTGAAAGAGAGCGAAACAAGGCGAAGGAGGGTGAAACAGAGCGAAACGAGACGAAGGAGGGTCAACCAGAGCGAAACGAGACGAAGGAGGGTGAAAGAGGGCGAAACGAGACGAAGGAGGGTGGAAGAGAGCGAAACGAGATGAAGGAGGGTGAAAGAGAGCAAAACGAGACGAAGGAGTGTGAAAGAGAGCGAAACGAGACGAAGGAGGGTGAAAGAGACCGAAACGAGATGAAGGAGGGTGAAAGAGAGCGAAACGAGACGAAGGAGGGTGAAAGAGAGCGAAACGAGACGAAGGAGGGTCAAACAGAGCGAAACGAGACGAAGGAGGGTGAAAGAGGGCGAAACGAGACGAAGGAGGGTGGAAGAGAGCGAATCGAGACGAAGGAGGGTGAAAGAGAGCTAACAGAGACGAAGGAGGGTGAAAGAGAGCGAAACAAGACAAAGGAGGGTGAAAGAGAGCGAAACGAGACGAAGGAAGGTGAAAGAGAGCGAAACGAGACGAAGGAGGGTGAAAGAGGGCGAAACGAGGAGAAGGAAGGTGAAAGAGAGCGAACCAAGACGAAGGAGGGTGAAAGAGGGCGAAATGAGACGATGGAGGGTGGAAGAGAGCGAAACGAGATGAAGCAGGCTGAAAGAGAGCGAAACGAGTCGAAGGAGGGTGAAAGAGTGCGAAACGAGATGAAGGAGGGTGAAAGAGAGCGAAACTAGATGAAGGAGGGGGAAAGAGAGCGAAACAAGATGAAGGAGGGTGAAAGAGAGCGAAACGAGACGAAGTAGGGAGAAAGAGAGTGAAACGAGGCGAAGGAAGGTGAAAGAGAGCGAAACGAGACAAAGGAGGGTGAAAGAGAGCGAAGCAAGATGAAGGAGGGTGAAAGAGAGCGAAACGAGACGAAGGAGGGAGAAAGAGAGTGAAACGAGGCGAAGGAAGGTGAAAGAGAGCGAAACGAGACAAAGGAGGGTGAAAGAGAGCGAAGCAAGATGAAGGAGGGTGAAAGAGAGCGAAACGAGATGAAGGAGGGTGAAAGAGAGCGAAACGAGACGAAGAAGGGTGAAAGAGAGTGAAACGAGGTGAAGGAAGGTGAAAGAGAGTGAAACGAGACGAAGGAGGGTGAAAGAGAGCGAAATGAGACAAAGGAGCGTGAAGGAGAGCAAAACAAGACGAAGGAGGGTGAAAGAGAGCGAAATGAGGTGAAGGAGGGTGAAAGAGTGCGAAACGAGACGAAGGAGGGTCAAGCAGAGCGAAACGAGATGAAGGAGGGTGAAAGAGGGCGAAACGAGATGAAGAAGGGTGGAAGAGAGCGAAACGAGATGAAGGAGGGTGAAAGAGAGCGAAACGAGACGAAGGAGTGTGAAAGAGAGCAAAACGAGACGAAGGAGGGTGAAAGAGAGCAAAACGAGACGAAGGAGGGTGAAAGAGAGCGAAACAAAACAAAGGAGGGTGAAAGAGAGCGAAACGAGACGAAGGAAGGTGAAAGAGAGCGAAACGAGACGAAGGAGGGTGAAAAAGAGCGAAATGAGACGAAGGAAGGTGAAAGAGAGTGAAACGAGATGAAGAAGGGTGAAAGAGGGCGAAAGGAGACGAAGGAGGGTAGAAGAGAGCGAAACGAGACGACGGAGGGTGAAAGAGAGTGAAACGAGACGAAGAAAGGTGAAAGAGAGCGAACCGAGACGAAGGAGGGAGAAAGAGGGCGAAACGAGACGATGGAGTGTGGAAGTGAGCAAAACGAGGTGAAGGAGGCTGAAAGAGAGCGAAATGAGATGAAGAAGGGTGAAAGAGAGCGAAACGAGACGAAGGAGGGTGAAAGAGAGCGAAACAAGACGAAGGATGGTCATACAGAGCGAAACGAGGTGAAGGAGGGTGAAAGAGGGCGAAACGAGACGAAGGAGGATGGAAGAGAGCGAAACGAGACGAAGGAGGATGGAAGAGAGCGAAACGAGACGAAGGAGGGTGAAAGAGAGCGAAACAAGACGACGGAGGGTGAAAGAGAGCGAAACGAGATGAAGGATGGTGAAAGAGAGCGAAACGAGTCGAAGGAGGGTGAAAGAGAGCGAAACGAGATGCAGGAGGGTGAAAGAGAGCGAAACAAGACGAAGGAGGATGAAAGAGAGCTAACCGAGACGAAGGAGGGTGAAAGAGAGCGAAACGAGTAGAAGGAAGGTGAAAGAGAGCGAAACGAGACGAAGGAGGGTGAAAGAGATCGAAACGAGACGAAGGAGGGTGAAAGAGAGCGAAACGAGTAGAAGGAAGGTGAAAGAGAGTGGAACGAGATGAAGGAGGGTGAAAGAGAGCGAAACGAGACAAAGGAGGGTGAAAGAGAGTGAAACGAGACGAAGGAAGGTGAAAGAGAGCGAACCGAGACGAAGGATGGTGAAAGAGAGCGAAACGAGACGAAGGAGGGTGAAAGAAAGGGAAACGAGGCGAAGGAGGGTGAAAGAGAGCGAAACGAGACAAAGGAGGGTCATACAGAGCGAAACTAGACGAAGGAGGGTGAAAGAGTGCGAAACGAGACGAAGGAGGGTGGAAGAGAGCGAAACGAGATGAAGGAGGGTCATACAGAGCGAAACGAGACGAAGGAGGGTGAAAGAGGGCGAAACGAGACGAAAGAGGGTGGAAGAGAGCGAAACGAGATGAAGGAGGGTGGAAGAGAGCGAAACGAGATGAAGGAGGGTGAAAGAGAGCAAAACGAGACGAAGGAGGTTGAAAGAGAGCGAAACGAGATGAAGGAGGGTGAAAGAGAGCGAAACGAGATGAAGGAGGGTGAAAGAGAGCGAAACAAGACAAAGGAGGGTGAAAGAGAGCGAAACGAGATGAAGGAGGGTGAAAGAGACCAAAACGAGACGAAGGAGGGTGAAAGAGAGCGAAACGAGACGAAGGAGTGTGAAAGAGAGCGAAACGAGACGAAGGAGGGTAAAAGAGAGCGAAACGAGATGAAGGAGGGTGAAAGAGAGCGAAACGAGACGAAGGAGGGTGAAAGAGAGCTAACCGAGATGAAGGAGGCTGAAAGAGAGCGAAACGAGTAGAAGGAAGGTGAAAGAGAGCGAAACGAGACGAAGGAGGGTGAAAGGGAGCCAAACGAGACGAAGGACGGTGAAAGAGAGCGAAACAAGACAAAGGAGGGTGAAAGAGAGCGAAACGAGACGAAGGAAGGTGAAAGAGAGCGAAACGAGACGAATGTGGGTGAAAGAGAGCAAAACGAGACGAAGGAGGGTTGAAGAGAGTGAAACGAGATGAAGGGGTGTCAAAGAGAGCGAAACGAGACGAAGGATGGTGAAAGAGAGCGAAACGAGACGAAGGAGGGTGAAAGAGAGCGAAACGAGATTAAGGAGGGTGAAAGAGAGCGGAACGAGACGAAGGAGGGTGAAAGAGAGCTAACAGAGACGAAGGAGGGTGAAAGAGAGCGAAACGAGTAGATGGAAGGTGAAAGAGAGCAAAACGAGACGAAGGAGGGTGAAAGAGAGCGAACCGAGACGAAGGAGGGTGAAAGAGAGCAAAACGAGTAGAAGGAGGGTGAAAGAGAGCGAAACGAGATGAAGCAGGGTGAAAAAGAGCGAAACGAGACGACGGAGGGTGAAAGAGGGTGAAACGAGACGAAGAAAGGTGAAAGAGAGCGAACCGAGACGAAGGAGGGAGAAAGAGGGCGAAACGAGACGATGGAGTGTGGAAGAGAGCAAAACGAGGTGAAGGAGGCTGATAGAGAGCGAAACGAGATGAAGAAGGGTGAAAGAGAGCGAAACGAGATGAAGGAGGGTGAAAGAGAGCGAAACGAGACAAAGGATGGTCATACAGAGCGAAACGAGGTGAAGGAGGGTAAAAGAGGGCGAAACGAGACGAAGGAGGATGGAAGAGAGCGAAACGAGACGAAGGAGGGTGAAAGAGAGCGAAACAAGACGAAGGAGGGTGAAAGAGAGCGAAACGAGATGAAGGAGGGTGAAAGAGAGCGAAACGAGTCGAAGGAGGGTGAAAGAGAGCGAAACGAGACGAAGGAAGGTGAAAGAGAGCGAAACGAGACGAAGGAAGGTGAAAGAGAGCGAAACAAGACGAATGTGGGTGAAAGAGAGCGCAACGAGACGAAGGAGGGTTGAAGAGAGTGAAACGAGATGAAGGGGTGTCAAAGAGAGCGAAACGAGACGAAGGATGGTGAAAGAGAGCGAAACGAGACGAAGGAGGGTGAAAGAGAGCGAAACGAGACGAAGGAGGGTGAAAGAGAGCGGAACGAGACGAAGGAGGGTGAAAGAGAGATAACAGAGACGAAGGAGGGCGAAAGAGAGCGAAACGAGCAGATGGAAGGTGAAAGAGAGCGAAACGAGACGAAGGAGGGTTAAAGAGAGCGGAACGAGACGAAGGAGGGTGAAAGAGAGCTAACAGTGACGAAGGAGGGTGAAAGAGAGCGAAACAAGTAGATGGAAGGTGAAAGAGAGCAAAACGAGACGAAGGAGGGTGAAAGAGAGCGAAACGAGACGAAGGAGGGTGAAAGAGAGCGAAACGAGACGAAGGAGGGTGAAAGAGAGCGAAACGAGACGAAGGAGGGTGAAAGAGAGCGAACCGAGACGAAGGAGGATGAAAGAGAGCGAAACGAGTAGATGGAAGGTGAAAGAGAGCGAAACGAGACGAAGGAGGGTGAAAGAGAGCGAAACGAGACGAAGGAGGGTGAAAGAGAGCGAAACGAGACGAAGGAGGGTGAAAGAGAGCGAACCGAGACGAAGGAGGGTGAAAGAGAGCGAAACGAGTAGAAGGAGGGTGAAAGAGAGCGAAACGAGATGAAGCAGGGTGAAAAAGAGCGAAACGAGACGACGGAGGGTGAAAGAGAGTGAAACGAGACGAAGAAAGGTGAAAGAGAGCGAACCGAGACGAAGGAGGGAGAAAGAGGGCGAAACGAGACGATGGAGTGTGGAAGAGAGCAAAACGAGGTGAAGGAGGCTGAAAGAGAGCGAAACGAGACGAAGGAGGGTGAAAGAGAGCGAAACAAGACGAAGGAGGGTGAAAGAGAGCGAAACGAGATGAAGGAGGGTGAAAGAGAGCGAAACGAGTCGAAGGAGGGTGAAAGAGAGCGAAACGAGATGCAGGAGGGTGAAAGAGAGCGAAACGAGACGAAGGAGGATGAAAGAGAGCTAACCGAGACGAAGGAGGGTGAAAGAGAGCGAAACGAGTAGAAGGAAGGTGAAAGAGAGCGAAACGAGACGAAGGAGGGTGAAAGAGAGCCAAACGAGACGAAGGAGGGTGAAAGAGAGCGAAACTAGACAAAGGAGGGTGAAAGAGAGCGAAACGAGATGAAGGAGGGTGAAAGAGAGCGAAACGAGTAGAAGGAAGGTGAAAGAGAGCGAAACGAGACGAAGGAGGGTGAAAGAGAGCGAAACGAGACGAAGGAGGGTGAACGAGAGCGAAACGAGACGAAGGAGGGTGAAAGAGAGCGAAACGAGACGAAGGAGGGTGAAAGAGAGCGAACCGAGACGAAGGAGGATGAAAGAGAGCGAAACGAGTAGATGGAAGGTGAAAGAGAGCGAAACGAGACGAAGGAGGGTGAAAGAGAGCGAAACGAGATGAAGGAGGGTGAAAGAGAGCGAAACAAGACAAAGGAGGGTGAAAGAGAGCGAAACGAGATGAAGGAGGGTGAAAGAGAGCGAAACGAGTAGAAGGAAGGTGAAAGAGAGCGAAACGAGACGAAGGAGGGTGAAAGAGAGACAAACGAGACGAAGGAGGGTGAAAGAGAGCGAAACAAGACAAAGGAGGGTGAAAGAGAGCGAAACGAGACGAAGGAAGGTGAAAGAGAGCGAAAGGCGACGAATGTGGGTGAAAGAGAGCGAAACGAAACGAAGGAGGGTTGAAGAGAGCGAAACGAGACGAAGGATGGTGAAAGAGAGCGAAACGAGACGAAGGAGGGTGAAAGAGAGCGAAACGAGACGAAGGAGGGTGAAAGAGAGCGAAACGAGATGAAGGAGGGTGAAAGAGAGCTAACAGAGACGAAGGAGGGTGAAAGAGAGCGAAACGAGTAGATGGAAGGTGAAAGAGAGCGAAACGAGATGAAGGAGGGTGAAAGAGAGCGAAACAAGACGAAGGAGGGTGAATGAGAGCAAAACGAGACGAAGGAGGGTGAAAGAGAGCCAAACAAGACGAAGGAGGGTGAAAGAGAGCGAAACAAGACAAAGGAGGGTGAAAGAGAGCGAAACGAGACGAAGAAAGGTGAAAGAGAGCGAAAGGAGACGAATGTGGGTGAAAGAGAGCGAAACGAGGCGAAGGAGGGTTGAAGAGAGCGAAACGAGATGAAGGGGTGTCAAAGAGAGCGAAACGAGACGAAGGATGGTGAAAGAGAGCGAAACGAAACGAAGGAGGGTGAAAGAGAGCGAAACGAGACGAAGGAGGGTGAAAGAGAGCGAAATGAGACGAAGGAGGGTGAAAGAGAGCTAACAGAGGCGAAGGAGGGTGAAAGAGAGCGAAACGAGTAGATGGAAGGTGAAAGATAGCGAAACGAGACGAAGGAGGGTGAAAGAGAGCGAAACAAGACGAAGGAGGGTGAAAGAGAGCAAAACGAGACGAAGGAGGGTGAAAGAGAGCGAAACAAGACGAAGGAGGTTGAAAGAGAGCGAAACGAGATGAAGGAGGGTGAAAGAGAGCGAAACGAGATGAAGGAGGGTGAAAGAGATCGAAACAAGACGAAGCAGGGTGAAAGAGAGCGAAACGAGACGAAGGAGGGTGAAAGAGAGCTAACAGAGACGAAGGAGGGTGAAAGAGAGCGAAACGAGAAGAAGGAAGGTGAAAGAGAGTGGAACGAGATGAAGGAAGGTGAAAGAGAGCGAACCGAGACGAAGGATGTTGATAGAGGGCGAAACGAGACGATGGAGTGTGGAAGAGAGCAAAACGAGGTGAAGGAGGGTGAAAGAGAGCGAAACGAGGCGAAGGAGGGTGAAAGAGAGCGAAACGAGATGAAGGAGTGTCAAACAGAGCGAAACGAGATGAAGGAAGGTGAAAGATGGCGAAACGAGACGAAGGAGGGTGGAAGAGAGCGAAACGAGATGAAGGAGGGTGAAAGAGAGCAAAACGAGACGAAGGAGGGTGAAAGAGAGCGAAACGAGACGAAGGAGGGTGAAAGAGAGTGAAACGAGACGAAGGAGGGTGAAAGAGAGCGAAACGAGATGAAGGAGGGTGAAAGAGCGAAACGAGACGAAGGAGGGTGAAAGAGAGCTAACCGAGATGAAGTAGGGTGAAAGAGAGCGAAACGAGTAGAAGGAAGGTGAAAGAGAGCGAAACGAGACGAAGGAGGGTGAAAGGGAGCCAAACGAGATGAAGGAGGGTGAAAGAGAGCGAAACGAGACGAAGGAGGGTTGAAGAGAGTGAAACGAGATGAAGGGGTGTCAAAGAGAGCGAAACGAGACGAAGGATGGTGAAAGAGAGCGAAACGAGACGAAGGAGGGTGAAAGAGAGCGAAACGAGATGAAGGAGGGTTGAAGAGAGTGAAACGAGATGAAGGGGTGTCAAAGAGAGCGAAACGAGACGAAGGATGGTGAAAGAGAGCGAAACGAGACGAAGGAGGGTGAAAGAGAGCGAAACGAGACGAAGGAGGGTGAAAGAGAGCGGAACGAGATGAAGGAGGGTGAAAGAGAGCTAACAGAGACGAAGGAGGGTGAAAGAGAGCGAAACGAGTAGATGGAAGGTGAAAGAGAGTGAAACGAGACGAAGGAGGGTGAAAGAGAGCGAAACGAGATGAAGGAGGGTGAAAGAGAGCGAAACGAGACGAAGGAGGGTGAAAGAGAGCGAAACAAGACGAAGGAGGGTGAAAGAGAGCGAAACGAGATGAAGGAGGGTGAAAGAGAGCGAAACGAGTCGAAGGAGGGTGAAAGAGAGCGAAACGAGACGAAGGAAGGTGAAAGAGAGCGAAACGAGACGAAGGAAGGTGAAAGAGAGCGAAACAAGACGAATGTGGGTGAAAGAGAGCGCAACGAGACGAAGGAGGGTTGAAGAGAGTGAAACGAGATGAAGGGGTGTCAAAGAGAGCGAAACGAGACGAAGGAGGGTGAAAGAGAGCGAAACGAGACGAAGGAGGGTGAAAGAGAGCGGAACGAGACGAAGGAGGGTGAAAGAGAGCTAACAGAGACGAAGGAGGGTGAAAGAGAGCGAAACGAGTAGATGGAAGGTGAAAGAGAGCGAAACGAGACGAAGGAGGGTGAAAGAGAGCGGAACGAGACGAAGGAGGGTGAAAGAGAGCTAACAGAGACGAAGGAGGGTGAAAGAGAGCGAAACGAGTAGATGGAAGGTGAAAGAGAGCAAAACGAGATGAAGGAGGGTGAAAGAGAGCGAAACGAGACGAAGGAGGGTGAAAGAGAGCGAAACGAGACGAAGGAGGGTGAAAGAGAGCGAAACGAGACGAAGGAGGGTGAAAGAGAGCGAACCGAGACGAAGGAGGATGAAAGAGAGCGAAACGAGAAGAAGGAAGGTGAAAGAGAGTGGAACGAGATGAAGGAAGGTGAAAGAGAGCGAACCGAGACGAAGGATGTTGATAGAGGGCGAAACGAGACGATGGAGTGTGGAAGAGAGCAAAACGAGGTGAAGGAGGGTGAAAGAGAGCGAAACGAGGCGAAGGAGGGTGAAAGAGAGCGAAACGAGATGAAGGAGTGTCAAACAGAGCGAAACGAGATGAAGGAAGGTGAAAGATGGCGAAACGAGACGAAGGAGGGTGGAAGAGAGCGAAACGAGATGAAGGAGGGTGAAAGAGAGCAAAACGAGACGAAGGAGGGTGAAAGAGAGCGAAACGAGACGAAGGAGGGTGAAAGAGAGTGAAACGAGACGAAGGAGGGTGAAAGAGAGCGAAACGAGATGAAGGAGGGTGAAAGAGCGAAACGAGACGAAGGAGGGTGAAAGAGAGCTAACCGAGATGAAGTAGGGTGAAAGAGAGCGAAAAGAGTAGAAGGAAGGTGAAAGAGAGCGAAACGAGACGAAGGAGGGTTGAAGAGAGTGAAACGAGATGAAGGGGTGTCAAAGAGAGCGAAACGAGACGAAGGATGGTGAAAGAGAGCGAAACGAGACGAAGGAGGGTGAAAGAGAGCGAAACGAGATGAAGGAGGGTTGAAGAGAGTGAAACGAGATGAAGGGGTGTCAAAGAGAGCGAAACGAGACGAAGGATGGTGAAAGAGAGCGAAACGAGACGAAGGAGGGTGAAAGAGAGCGAAACGAGACGAAGGAGGGTGAAAGAGAGCGGAACGAGATGAAGGAGGGTGAAAGAGAGCTAACAGAGACGAAGGAGGGTGAAAGAGAGCGAAACGAGTAGATGGAAGGTGAAAGAGAGTGAAACGAGACGAAGGAGGGTGAAAGAGAGCGAAACGAGATGAAGGAGGGTGAAAGAGAGCGAAACGAGACGAAGGAGGGTGAAAGAGAGCGAAACAAGACGAAGGAGGGTGAAAGAGAGCGAAACGAGATGAAGGAGGGTGAAAGAGAGCGAAACGAGTCGAAGGAGGGTGAAAGAGAGCGAAACGAGACGAAGGAAGGTGAAAGAGAGCGAAACGAGACGAAGGAAGGTGAAAGAGAGCGAAACAAGACGAATGTGGGTGAAAGAGAGCGCAACGAGACGAAGGAGGGTTGAAGAGAGTGAAACGAGATGAAGGGGTGTCAAAGAGAGCGAAACGAGACGAAGGAGGGTGAAAGAGAGCGAAACGAGACGAAGGAGGGTGAAAGAGAGCGGAACGAGACGAAGGAGGGTGAAAGAGAGCTAACAGAGACGAAGGAGGGTGAAAGAGAGCGAAACGAGACGAAGGAGGGTGAAAGAGAGCGAAACGAGACGAAGGAGGGTGAAAGAGAGCGAACCGAGACGAAGGAGGATGAAAGAGAGCGAAACGAGTAGATGGAAGGTGAAAGAGAGCGAAACGAGACGAAGGAGGGTGAAAGAGAGCGAAACGAGACGAAGGAGGGTGAAAGAGAGCGAAACGAGACGAAGGAGGGTGAAAGAGAGCGAACCGAGACGAAGGAGGGTGAAAGAGAGCGAAACGAGTAGAAGGAGGGTGAATGAGAGCGAAACGAGATGAAGCAGGGTGAAAAAGAGCGAAACGAGACGACGGAGGGTGAAAGAGAGTGAAACGAGACGAAGAAAGGTGAAAGAGAGCGAACCGAGACGAAGGAGGGAGAAAGAGGGCGAAACGAGACGATGGAGTGTGGAAGAGAGCAAAACGAGGTGAAGGAGGCTGAAAGAGAGCGAAATGAGATGAAGAAGGGTGAAAGAGAGCGAAACGAGAGGAAGGAGGGTGAAAGAGAGCGAAACAAGACGAAGGATGGTCATACAGAGCGAAACGAGGTGAAGGAGGGTGAAAGAGGGCGAAACGAGACGAAGGAGGATGGAAGAGAGCGAAACGAGACGAAGGAGGATGGAAGAGAGCGAAACGAGACGAAGGAGGGTGAAAGAGAGCGAAACAAGACGAAGGAGGGTGAAAGAGAGCGAAACGAGATGAAGGAGGGTGAAAGAGAGCGAAACGAGTCGAAGGAGGGTGAAAGAGAGCGAAACGAGATGCAGGAGGGTGAAAGAGAGCGAAACGAGACGAAGGAGGATGAAAGAGAGCTAACCGAGACGAAGGAGGGTGAAAGAGAGCGAAACGAGTAGAAGGAAGGTGAAAGAGAGCGAAACGAGACGAAGGAGGGTGAAAGAGAGCCAAACGAGACGAAGGAGGGTGAAAGAGAGCGAAATAAGACAAAGGAGGGTGAAAGAGAGCGAAACGAGATGAAGGAGGGTGAAAGAGAGCGAAACGAGTAGAAGGAAGGTGAAAGAGAGCGAAACGAGACGAAGGAGGGTGAAAGAGAGCGAAACGAGACGAAGGAGGGTGAACGAGAGCGAAACGAGATGAAGGAGGGTGAAAGAGAGCGAAACGAGACGAAGGAGGGTGAAAGAGAGCGAACCGAGACGAAGGAGGATGAAAGAGAGCGAAACGAGTAGATGGAAGGTGAAAGAGAGCGAAACGAGACGAAGGAGGGTGAAAGAGAGCGAAACGAGACGAAGGAGGGTGAAAGAGAGCGAAACAAGACAAAGGAGGGTGAAAGAGAGCGAAACGAGATGAAGGAGGGTGAAAGAGAGCGAAACGAGTAGAAGGAAGGTGAAAGAGAGCGAAACGAGACGAAGGAGGGTGAAAGAGAGCCAAACGAGACGAAGGAGGGTGAAAGAGAGCGAAACAAGACAAAGGAGGGTGAAAGAGAGCGAAACGAGACGAAGGAAGGTGAAAGAGAGCGAAAGGCGAAGAATGTGGGTGAAAGAGAGCGAAACGAAACGAAGGAGGGTTGAAGAGAGCGAAACGAGACGAAGGATGGTGAAAGAGAGCGAAACGAGACGAAGGAGGGTGAAAGAGAGCGAAACGAGACGAAGGAGGGTGAAAGAGAGCGAAACGAGATGAAGGAGGGTGAAAGAGAGCTAACAGAGACGAAGGAGGGTGAAAGAGAGCGAAACGAGTAGATGGAAGGTGAAAGAGAGCGAAACGAGATGAAGGAGGGTGAAAGAGAGCGAAACAAGACGAAGGAGGGTGAATGAGAGCAAAACGAGACGAAGGAGGGTGAAAGAGAGCCAAACGAGACGAAGGAGGGTGAAAGAGAGCGAAACAAGACAGAGGAGGTTGAAAGAGAGCGAAACGAGACGAAGGAAGGTGAAAGAGAGCGAAAGGAGACGAATGTGGGTGAAAGAGAGCGAAACGAGGCGAAGGAGGGTTGAAGAGAGCGAAACGAGATGAAGGGGTGTCAAAGAGAGCGAAACGAGACGAAGGATGGTGAAAGAGAGCGAAACGAAACGAAGGAGGGTGAAAGAGAGCGAAACGAGACGAAGGAGGGTGAAAGAGAGCGAAATGAGACGAAGGAGGGTGAAAGAGAGCTAACAGAGGCGAAGGAGGGTGAAAGAGAGCGAAACGAGTAGATGGAAGGTGAAAGATAGCGAAACGAGACGAAGGAGGGTGAAAGAGAGCGAAACAAGACGAAGGAGGGTGAAAGAGAGCAAAACGAGACGAAGGAGGGTGAAAGAGAGCGAAACAAGACGAAGGAGGTTGAAAGAGAGCGAAACGAGATGAAGGAGGGTGAAAGAGAGCGAAACGAGATGAAGGAGGGTGAAAGAGATCGAAACAAGACGAAGCAGGGTGAAAGAGAGCGAAACGAGACGAAGGAGGGTGAAAGAGAGCTAACAGAGACGAAGGAGGGTGAAAGAGAGCGAAACGAGAAGAAGGAAGGTGAAAGAGAGTGGAACGAGATGAAGGAGGGTGAAAGAGAGCGAAACGAGATGAAGGAGGGTGAAAGAGAGTGAAACGAGACGAAGGAAGGTGAAAGAGAGCGAACCGAGACGAAGGATGGTGATAGAGGGCGAAACGAGACGATGGAGTGTGGAAGAGAGCAAAACGAGGTGAAGGAGGGTGAAAGAGAGCGAAACGAGGCGAAGGAGGGTGAAAGAGAGCGAAACGAGACGAAGGAGTGTCAAACAGAGCGAAACGAGATGAAGGAAGGTGAAAGATGGCGAAACGAGACGAAGGAGGGTGGAAGAGAGCGAAACGAGATGAAGGAGGGTGAAAGAGAGCAAAACGAGACGAAGGAGGGTGAAAGAGAGCGAAACGAGACGAAGGAGGGTGAAAGAGAGTGAAACGAGACGAAGGAGGGTGAAAGAGAGCGAAACGAGATGAAGGAGGGTGAAAGAGCGAAACGAGACGAAGGAGGGTGAAAGAGAGCTAACCGAGATGAAGTAGGGTGAAAGAGAGCGAAACAAGTAGAAGGAAGGTGAAAGAGAGCGAAACGAGACGAAGGAGGGAGAAAGGGAGCCAAACGAGATGAAGGAGGGTGAAAGAGAGCGAAACGAGACGAAGGAGGGTTGAAGAGAGTGAAACGAGATGAAGGGGTGTCAAAGAGAGCGAAACGAGACGAAGGATGGTGAAAGAGAGCGAAACGAGACGAAGGAGGGTGAAAGAGAGCGAAACGAGATGAAGGAGGGTTGAAAAGAGTGAAACGAGATGAAGGGGTGTCAAAGAGAGCGAAACGATCCGAATGATGGTGAAAGCGAGCGAAACGAGACGAAGGAGGGTGAAAGAGAGCGAAACGAGACGAAGGAGGGTGAAAGAGAGCGGAACGAGATGAAGGAGGGTGAAAGAGAGCTAACAGAGACGAAGGAGGGTGAAAGAGAGCGAAACGAGTAGATGGAAGGTGAAAGAGAGCGAAACGAGACGAAGGAGGGTGAAAGAGAGCGAAACGAGACGAAGGAGGGTGAAAGAGAGCGAAACGAGACGAAGGAGGGTGAAAGAGAGCGAAACGAGACGAAGGAGGGTGAAAGAGAGCGAACCGAGACGAAGGAGGGTGAAAGAGAGCGAAACGAGTAGATGGAAGGTGAAAGAGAGTGAAACGAGACGAAGGAGGGTGAAAGAGAGCGAAACGAGACGAAGGAGGATGAAAGAGAGCGAAACGAGACGAAGGAGGAAGAAAGAGAGTGAAACGAGGCGAAGGATGGTGAAAGAGAGCGAAGCAAGATGAAGGAGGGTGAAAGAGGGCGAAACGATACGATGAAGTGTGAAAGAGAGTGGAACGAGGCGAAGGCAGGTGATAGAGAGTGAAACGAGACGAAGGAGGGTGAAAGAGAGCGAAACGAGACAAAGGAGGGTGAAGGAGAGCAAAACAAGACGAAGGAGGGTGAAAGAGAGCTAAACGAGACGAAGGAGGGTGAAAGAGAGCTAAACGAGACGAACGAGGGTGAAAGAGAGCGAAACGAGTAGAAGGAGGGTGAAAGAGAGCGAAACGAGATGAAGCAGGGTGAAAAAGAGCGAAAAGAGACGAAGGAGGGTGAAAGAGAGTGAAACGAGACGAAGGAAGGTGAAAGAGAGCGAACCGAGACGAAGGAGGGAGAAAGAGGGTGAAACGAGACGATGGGGTGTGGAAGAGAGCAAAACGAGGTGAAGGAGGCTGAAAGAGAGCGAAACGAGACGAAGAAGTGTGAAAGAAAGCGAAACGAGACGAAGGAGGGTGAAAGAGAGCGAAACGAGACGAAGGAGGGTGAAAGAGAGCTAACCGAGACGAAGGAGGGTGAAAGAGAGCGAAACGAGTAGAAGGAAGGTGAAAGAGAGTGGAACGAGATGAAGGGGGGTGAAAGAGAGCGAAACGAGATGAAGGAGGGTGAAAGAGAGTGAAACGAGACGAAGGAAGGTGAAAGAGAGCGAACCGAGACGAAGGATGGTGATAGAGGGCGAAACGAGACGATGGAATGTGGAAGAGAGCAAAACGAGGTGAAGGAGGCTGAAAGAGAGCGAAACGAGACGAAGGAGGGTGAAAGAGAGCGAAACGAGACGAAGGAGGGTGAAAGAGAGCGAAACGAGGCGAAGGAGGGTGAAAGAGAGCGAAACGAGACGAAGGAGTGTCAAACAGAGCGAAACGAGACGAAGGAAGGTGAAAGATGGCGAAACGAGACGAAGGAGGGTGGAAGAGAGCGAAACGAGATGAAGGAGGGTGAAAGAGAGCTAAACGAGACGAAGGAGGGTGAAAGAGAGCGAAACGAGACGAAGGAGGGTGAAAGAGAGTGAAACGAGACGAAGGAGGGTGAGAGAGAGCGAAACGAGATGAAGGAGGAAGAAAGAGAGCGAAACGAGACGAAGGAGGGTGAAAGAGAGCTAACCGAGATGAAGTAGGGTGAAAGAGAGCGAAACGAGTAGAAGGAAGGTGAAAGAGAGCGAAACGAGACGAAGGAGGGTGAAAGGGAGCCAAACGAGATGAAGGAGGGTGAAAGAAAGCGAAACAAGTCAAAGGAGGGTGAAAGGGAGCGAAACGAGACGAAGGAAGGTGAAAGAGAGCGAAACGAGACGAATGTGGGTGAAAGAGAGCGAAACGAGACGAAGGAGGGTTGAAGAGAGTGAAACGAGATGAAGGAGTGTCAAAGAGAGCGAAACGAGACGAAGGATGGTGAAAGAGAGCGAAACGAGACGAAGGAGGGTGAAAGAGAGCGAAACGAGACGAAGGAGGGTGAAAGAGAGCGGAACGAGACGAAGGAAGGTGAAAGAGAGCTAACAGAGACGAAGGAGGGTGAAAGAGAGCGAAACGAGTAGATGGAAGGTGAAAGAGAGCAAAACGAGACGAAGGAGGGTGAAAGAGAGCGAAACGAGACGAAGGAGGGTGAAAGAGAGCGAAACGAGACGAAGGAGGGTGAAAGAGAGCGAAACGAGACGAAGGAGGGTGAAAGAGAGCGAACCGAGACGAAGGAGGATGAAAGAGAGCGAAACGAGTAGATGGAAGGTGAAAGAGAGCGAAACGAGACGAAGGAGGGTGAAAGAGAGCGAAACGAGACGAAGGAGGGTGAAAGAGAGCGAAACGAGACGAAGGAGGGTGAAAGAGAGCGAACCGAGACGAAGGAGGGTGAAAGAGAGCGAAACGAGTAGAAGGAGGGTGAAAGAGAGCGAAACGAGATGAAGCAGGGTGAAAAAGAGCGAAACGAGACGACGGAGGGTGAAAGAGAGTGAAACGAGACGAAGAAAGGTGAAAGAGAGCGAACCGAGACGAAGGAGGGAGAAAGAGGGCGAAACGAGACGATGGAGTGTGGAAGAGAGCAAAACGAGTTGAAGGAGGCTGAAAGAGAGCGAAACGAGACGAAGAAGGGTAAAAGAGAGCGAAACAAGACGAAGGATGGTCATACAGAGCTAAACGAGGTGAAGGAGGGTGAAAGAGGGCGAAACGAGACGAAGGAGGATGGAAGAGAGCGAAACGAGACGAAGGAGGATGGAAGAGAGCGAAACGAGACGAAGGAGGGTGAAAGAGAGCGAAACAAGACGAAGGAGGGTGAAAGAGAGCGAAACGAGATGAAGGAGGGTGAAAGAGAGCGAAACGAGTCGAAGGAGGGTGAAAGAGAGCGAAACGAGATGCAGGAGGGTGAAAGAGAGCGAAACGAGACGAAGGAGGATGAAAGAGAGCTAACCGAGACGAAGGAGGGTGAAAGAGAGCGAAACGAGTAGAAGGAAGGTGAAAGAGAGCGAAACGAGACGAAGGAGGGTGAAAGAGAGCCAAACGAGACGAAGGAGGGTGAAAGAGAGCGAAACAAGACAAAGGAGGGTGAAAGAGAGCGAAACGAGATGAAGGAGGGTGAAAGAGAGCGAAACGAGTAGAAGGAAGGTGAAAGAGAGCGAAACGAGACGAAGGAGGGTGAAAGAGAGCCAAACGAGACGAAGGAGGGTGAAAGAGAGCGAAACAAGACAAAGGAGGGTGAAAGAGAGCGAAACGAGATGAAGGAAGGTGAAAGAGAGCGAAAGGCGACGAATGTGGGTGAAAGAGAGCGAAACGAAACGAAGGAGGGTTGAAGAGAGCGAAACGAGACGAAGGATGGTGAAAGAGAGCGAAACGAGACGAAGGAGGGTGAAAGAGAGCGAAACGAGACGAAGGAGGGTGAAAGAGAGCGAAACGAGATGAAGGAGGGTGAAAGAGAGCTAACAGAGACGAAGGAGGGTGAAAGAGAGCGAAACGAGTAGATGGAAGGTGAAAGAGAGCGAAACGAGATGAAGGAGGGTGAAAGAGAGCGAAACAAGACGAAGGAGGGTGAATGAGAGCAAAACGAGACGAAGGAGGGTGAAAGAGAGCCAAACGAGACGAAGGAGGGTGAAAGAGAGCGAAACAAGACAAAGGAGGGTGAAAGAGAGCGAAACGAGACGAAGGAAGGTGAAAGAGAGCGAAAGGAGACGAATGTGGGTGAAAGAGAGCGAAACGAGACGAAGGAGGGTTGAAGAGAGCGAAACGAGATGAAGGGGTGTCAAAGAGAGCGAAACGAGACGAAGGATGGTGAAAGAGAGCGAAACGAAACGAAGGAGGGTGAAAGAGAGCGAAACGAGACGAAGGAGGGTGAAAGAGAGCGAAATGAGACGAAGGAGGGTGAAAGAGAGCTAACAGAGGCGAAGGAGGGTGAAAGAGAGCGAAACGGTTAGATGGAAGGTGAAAGAGAGCGAAACGAGACGAAGGAGGGTGAAAGAGAGCGAAACAAGACGAAGGAGGGTGAAAGAGAGCAAAACGAGACGAAGGAGGGTGAAAGAGAGCGAAACAAGACGAAGGAGGGTGAAAGAGAGCGAAACGAGATGAAGGAGGGTGAAAGAGAGCGAAACGAGACGAAGGAGGGTGAAAGAGATCGAAACGAGACGAAGGAGGGTGAAAGAGAGCGAAACGAGTAGAAGGAAGGTGAAAGAGAGTGGAACGAGATGAAGGAGGGTGAAAGAGAGCGAAACGAGACAAAGGAGGGTGAAAGAGAGTGAAACGAGACGAAGGAAGGTGAAAGAGAGCGAACCGAGACGAAGGATGGTGAAAGAGGGTGAAACGAGACGATGGAGTGTGGAAGAGAGCAAAACGAGGTGAAGGAGGCTGAAAGAGAGCGAAACGAGATGAAGGAGGGTGAAAGAGAGCGAAACGAGACGAAGGAGGGTGAAAGAAAGGGAAACGAGGCGAAGGAGGGTGAAAGAGAGCGAAACGAGACGAAGGAGGGTCATACAGAGCGAAACTAGACGAAGGAGGGTGAAAGAGTGCGAAACGAGACGAAGGAGGGTGGAAGAGAGCGAAACGAGATGAAGGAGGGTGAAAGAGAGCAAAACGAGACGAAGAAGTGTGAAAGAGAGCGAAACGAGACGAAGGAGGGTGAAAGAGAGCGAAACGAGACGAAGGAGGGTGAAAGAGAGCGAAACGAGACGAAGGAGGGTCATACAGAGCGAAACGAGACGAAGGAGGGTGAAAGAGGGTGAAACGAGACGAAAGAGGGTGGAAGAGAGCGAAACGAGACGAAGGAGGGTGAAAGAGAGCGAAACGAGACGAAGGAGGTTGAAAGAGAGCGAAACGAGATGAAGGAGGGTGAAAGAGAGCGAAACGAGATGAAGGAGGGTGAAAGAGATCGAAACGAGACGAAGCAGGGTGAAAGAGAGCGAAACGAGACGAAGGAGGGTGAAAGAGAGCTAACCGAGACGAAGGAGGGTGAAAGAGAGCGAAACGAGTAGAAGGAAGGTGAAAGAGAGTGGAACGAGATGAAGGAGGGTGAAAGAGAGCGAAACGAGATGAAGGAGGGTGAAAGAGAGTGAAACGAGACGAAGGAAGGTGAAAGAGAGCGAACCGAGACGAAGAATGGTGATAGAGGGCGAAACGAGACGATGGAGTGTGGAAGAGAGCAAAACGAGGTGAAGGAGGCTGAAAGAGAGCGAAACGAGTAGAAGGAAGGTGAAAGAGAGTGAAACGAGACGAAGGAGGGTGAAAGGGAGCCAAACGAGACGAAGGAGGGTGAAAGAGAGCGAAACAAGACAAAGGAGGGTGAAAGAGAGCGAAACGAGACGAAGGAAGGTGAAAGAGAGCGAAACGAGACGAATGTGGGTGAAAGGGAGCAAAACGAGACGAAGGAGGGTTGAAGAGAGTGAAACGAGATGAAGGGGTGTCAAAGAGAGCGAAACGAGACGAAGGATGGTGAAAGAGAGCGAAACGAGACGAAGGAGGGTGAAAGAGAGCGAAACGAGATGAAGGCGGGTGAAAGAGAGCGGAACGAGACGAAGGAGGGTGAAAGAGAGCTAACAGAGACGAAGGAGGGTGAAAGAGAGCGAAACGAGTAGATGGAAGGTGAAAGAGAGCGAAACGAGACGAAGGAGGGTGAAAGAGAGCGAATCGAGACGAAGGAGGGTGAAAGAGAGCAAAACGAGTAGAAGGAGGGTGAAAGAGAGCGAAACGAGATGAAGCAGGGTGAAAAAGAGCGAAACGAGACGACGGAGGGTGAAAGAGGGTGAAACGAGACGAAGAAAGGTGAAAGAGAGCGAACCGAGACGAAGGAGGGAGAAAGAGGGCGAAACGAGACGATGGAGTGTGGAAGAGAGCAAAACGAGGTGAAGGAGGCTGATAGAGAGCGAAACGAGATGAAGAAGGGTGAAAGAGAGTGAAACGAGATGAAGGAGGGTGAAAGAGAGCGAAACGAGGCGAAGGAGGGTGAAAGAGAGCGAAACGAGACAAAGGATGGTCATACAGAGCGAAACGAGGTGAAGGAGGGTAAAAGAGGGCGAAACGAGACGAAGGAGGATGGAAGAGAGCGAAACGAGACGAAGGAGGGTGAAAGAGAGCGAAACAAGATGAAGGAGGGTGAAAGAGAGCGAAACGAGATGAAGGAGGGTGAAAGAGAGCGAAACGAGTCGAAGGAGGGTGAAAGAGAGCGAAACGAGACGAAGGAAGGTGAAAGAGAGCGAAACGAGACGAAGGAAGGTGAAAGAGAGCGAAACAAGACGAATGTGGGTGAAAGAGAGCGCAACGAGACGAAGGAGGGTTGAAGAGAGTGAAACGAGATGAAGGGGTGTCAAAGAGAGCGAAACGAGACGAAGGATGGTGAAAGATAGCGAAACGAGACGAAGGAGGGTGAAAGAGAGCGAAACGAGACGAAGGAGGGTGAAAGAGAGCGGAACGAGACGAAGGAGGGTGAAAGAGAGCTAACAGAGACGAAGGAGGGTGAAAGAGAGCGAAACGAGTAGATGGAAGGTGAAAGAGAGCGAAACGAGACGAAGGAGGGTGAAAGAGAGCGGAACGAGACGAAGGAGGGTGAAAGAGAGCTAACAGAGACGAAGGAGGGTGAAAGAGAGCGAAACGAGTAGATGGAAGGTGAAAGAGAGCAAAACGAGACGAAGGAGGGTGAAAGAGAGCGAAACGAGACGAAGGAGGGTGAAAGAGAGCGAAACGAGACGAAGGAGGGTGAAAGAGAGCGAAACGAGACGAAGGAGGGTGAAAGAGAGCGAACCGAGACGAAGGAGGATGAAAGAGAGCGAAACGAGTAGATGGAAGGTGAAAGAGAGCGAAACGAGACGAAGGAGGGTGAAAGAGAGCGAAACGAGAAGAAGGAGGGTGAAAGAGAGCGAAACGAGACGAAGGAGGGTGAAAGAGAGCGAACCGAGACGAAGGAGGGTGAAAGAGAGCGAAACGAGTAGAAGGAGGGTGAAAGAGAGCGAAACGAGATGAAGCAGGGTGAAAAAGAGCGAAACGAGACGACGGAGGGTGAAAGAGAGTGAAACGAGACGAAGAAAGGTGAAAGAGAGCGAACCGAGACGAAGGAGGGAGAAAGAGGGCGAAACGAGACGATGGAGTGTGGAAGAGAGCAAAACGAGGTGAAGGAGGCTGAAAGAGAGCGAAACTAGACGAAGGATGGTCATACAGAGCGAAACGAGGTGAAGGAGGGTGAAAGAGGGCGAAACGAGACGAAGGAGGATGGAAGAGAGCGAAACTAGACGAAGGAGGATGGAAGAGAGCGAAACGAGACGAAGGAGGGTGAAAGTGAGCGAAACAAGACGAAGGAGGGTGAAAGAGAGCGAAACGAGATGAAGGAGGGTGAAAGAGAGCGAAACGAGTCGAAGGAGGGTGAAAGAGAGCGAAACGAGATGCAGGAGGGTGAAAGAGAGCGAAACGAGACGAAGGAGGATGAAAGAGAGCTAACCGAGACGAAGGAGGGTGAAAGAGAGCGAAACGAGTAGAAGGAAGGTGAAAGAGAGCGAAACGAGACGAAGGAGGGTGAAAGAGTTCGAAACGAGACGAAGGAGGGTGAAAGAGAGCGAAACGAGTAGAAGGAAGGTGAAAGAGAGTGGAACGAGATGAAGGAGGGTGAAAGAGAGCGAAACGAGACAAAGGAGGGTGAAAGAGAGTGAAACGAGACGAAGGAAGGTGAAAGAGAGCGAACCGAGACGAAGGATGGTGAAAGAGGGCGAAACGAGACGATGGAGTGTGGAAGAGAGCAAAACGAGGTGAAGGAGGCTGAAAGAGAGCGAAACGAGATGAAGGAGGGTGAAAGAGAGCGAAACGAGACGAAGGAGGGTGAAAGAAAGGGAAACGAGGCGAAGGAGGGTGAAAGAGAGCGAAACGAGACGAAGGAGGGTCATACAGAGCGAAACTAGACGAAGGAGGGTGAAAGAGTGCGAAACGAGACGAAGGAGGGTGGAAGAGAGCGAAACGAGATGAAGGAGGGTGAAAGAGAGCAAAACGAGACGAAGAAGTGTGAAAGAGAGCGAAACGAGACGAAGGAGGGTGAAAGAGAGCGAAACGAGACGAAGGAGGGTGAAAGAGAGCGAAACGAGACGAAGGAGGGTCATACAGAGCGAAACGAGACGAAGGAGGGTGAAAGAGGGCGAAACGAGACGAAAGAGGGTGGAAGAGAGCGAAACGAGATGAAGGAGGGTGAAAGAGAGCGAAACGAGACGAAGGAGGTTGAAAGAGAGCGAAACGAGATGAAGGAGGGTGAAAGAGAGCGAAACAAGATGAAGGAGGGTGAAAGAGATCGAAACGAGACGAAGCAGGGTGAAAGAGAGCGAAACGAGACGAAGGAGGGTGAAAGAGAGCTAACCGAGACGAAGGAGGGTGAAAGAGAGCGAAACGAGTAGAAGGAAGGTGAAAGAGAGTGGAACGAGATGAAGGAGGGTGAAAGAGAGCGAAACGAGATGAAGGAGGGTGAAAGAGAGTGAAACGAGACGAAGGAAGGTGAAAGAGAGCGAACCGAGACGAAGAATGGTGATAGAGGGCGAAACGAGACGATGGAGTGTGGAAGAGAGCAAAACGAGGTGAAGGAGGGTGAAAGAGAGCGAAACGAGACGAAGGAGTGTCAAACAGAGCGGAGCGAGACGAAGGAAGGTGAAAGATGGTGAAACGAGACGAAGGAGGGTGGAAGAGAGCGAAACGAGATGAAGGAGGGTGAAAGAGACCAAAACGAGACGAAGGAGGGTGAAAGAGAGCGAAACGAGACGAAGGAGGGTGAAAGAGAGCGAAACGAGACGAAGGAGGGTAAAAGAGAGCGAAACGAGATGAAGGAGGGTGAAAGAGAGCGAAACGAGACGAAGGAGGGTGAAAGAGAGCTAACCGAGATGAAGGAGGCTGAAAGAGAGCCAAACGAGTAGAAGGAAGGTGAAAGAGAGCAAAACGAGATGAAGGAGGGTGAAAGGGAGCCAAACGAGATGAAGGAGGGTGAAAGAGAGCGAAACAAGACAAAGGAGGGTGAAGGAGAGCGAAACGAGACGAAGGAAGGTGAAAGAGAGCGAAACGAGACGAATGTGGGTGAAAGAGAGCAAAACGAGACGAAGGAGGGTTGAAGAGAGTGAAACGAGATGAAGGGGTGTCAAAGAGAGCGAAACGAGACGAAAGATGGTGAAAGAGAGCGAAACGAGACGAAGGAGGGTGAAAGAGAGCGAAACGAGATGAAGGAGGGTGAAAGAGAGCGGAACGAGACGAAGGAGGGTGAAAGAGAGCTAACAGAGACGAAGGAGGGTGAAAGAGAGCGAAACGAGTAGATGGAAGGTGAAAGAGAGCAAAACGAGACGAAGGAGGGTGAAAGAGAGCGAACCGAGACGAAGGAGGGTGAAAGAGAGCAAAACGAGTAGAAGGAGGGTGAAAGAGAGCGAAACGAGATGAAGCAGGGTGAAAAAGAGCGAAACGAGACGAAGGAAGGTGAAAGAGAGCGAAACGAGACGAAGGAAGGTGAAAGAGAGCGAAACAAGACGAATGTGGGTGAAAGAGAGCGCAACGAGACGAAGGAGGGTTGAAGAGAGTGAAACGAGATGAAGGGGTGTCAAAGAGAGCGAAACGAGACGAAGGATGGTGAAAGAGAGCGAAACGAGACGAAGGAGGGTGAAAGAGAGCGGAACGAGACGAAGGAGGGTGAAAGAGAGCTAACAGAGACGAAGGAGGGTGAAAGAGAGCGAAACGAGTAGATGGAAGGTGAAAGAGAGCGAAACGAGACGAAGGAGGGTGAAAGAGAGCGGAACGAGACGAAGGAGGGTGAAAGAGAGCTAACAGAGACGAAGGAGGGTGAAAGAGAGCGAAACGAGTAGATGGAAGGTGAAAGAGAGCAAAACGAGACGAAGGAGGGTGAAAGAGAGCGAAACGAGACGAAGGAGGGTGAAAGAGAGCGAAACGAGACGAAGGAGGGTGAAAGAGAGCGAAACGAGACGAAGGAGGGTGAAAGAGAGCGAACCGAGATGAAGGAGGATGAAAGAGAGCGAAACGAGTAGATGGAAGGTGAAAGAGAGCGAAACGAGACGAAGGAGGGTGAAAGAGAGCGAAACGAGACGAAGGAGGATGGAAGAGAGCTAACCGAGACGAAGGAGGGTGAAAGAGAGCGAAACGAGTAGAAGGAAGGTGAAAGAGAGCGAAACGAGACAAAGGAGGGTGAAAGAGAGCCAAACGAGACGAAGGAGGGTGAAAGAGAGCGAAACAAGACAAAGGAGGGTGAAAGAGAGCGAAACGAGATGAAGGAGGGTGAAAGAGAGCGAAACGAGTAGAAGGAAGGTGAAAGAGAGCGAAACGAGACGAAGGAGGGTGAAAGAGAGTGAAACGAGACGAAGAAAGGTGAAAGAGAGCGAACCGAGACGAAGGAGGGAGAAAGAGGGCGAAACGAGACGATGGAGTGTGGAAGTGAGCAAAACGAGGTGAAGGAGGCTGAAAGAGAGCGAAATGAGATGAAGAAGGGTGAAAGAGAGCGAAACGAGAGGAAGGAGGGTGAAAGAGAGCGAAACAAGACGAAGGATGGTCATACAGAGCGAAACGAGGTGAAGGAGGGTGAAAGAGGGCGAAACGAGACGAAGGAGGATGGAAGAGAGTGAAACGAGACGAAGGAGGATGGAAGAGAGCGAAACGAGACGAAGGAGGGTGAAAGAGAGCGAAACAAGACGAAGGAGGGTGAAAGAGAGCGAAACGAGATGAAGGAGGGTGAAAGAGAGCGAAACGAGTCGAAGGAGGTTGAAAGAGAGCGAAACGAGACGAAGGAGGGTGAAAGAGAGCAAAACGAGACGAAGGAGGATGAAAGAGAGCTAACCGAGACGAAGGAGGGTGAAAGAGAGCGAAACGAGTAGATGGAAGGTGAAAGAGAGCGAAACGAGACGAAGGAGGGTGAAAGAGAGCGGAACGAGACGAAGGAGGGTGAAAGAGAGCTAACAGAGACGAAGGAGGGTGAAAGAGAGCGAAACGAGTAGATGGAAGGTGAAAGAGAGCAAAACGAGACGAAGGAGGGTGAAAGAGAGCGAAACGAGACGAAGGAGGGTGAAAGAGAGCGAAACGAGACGAAGGAGGGTGAAAGAGAGCGAAACGAGACGAAGGAGGGTGAAAGAGAGCGAACCGAGACGAAGGAGGATGAAAGAGAGCGAAACGAGTAGATGGAAGGTGAAAGAGAGCGAAACGAGACGAAGGAGGGTGAAAGAGAGCGAAACGAGACGAAGGAGGATGGAAGAGAGCTAACCGAGACGAAGGAGGGTGAAAGAGAGCGAAACGAGTAGAAGGAAGGTGAAAGAGAGCGAAACGAGACAAAGGAGGGTGAAAGAGAGCCAAACGAGACGAAGGAGGGTGAAAGAGAGCGAAACAAGACAAAGGAGGGTGAAAGAGAGCGAAACGAGATGAAGGAGGGTGAAAGAGAGCGAAACGAGTAGAAGGAAGGTGAAAGAGAGCGAAACGAGACGAAGGAGGGTGAAAGAGAGTGAAACGAGACGAAGAAAGGTGAAAGAGAGCGAACCGAGACGAAGGAGGGAGAAAGAGGGCGAAACGAGACGATGGAGTGTGGAAGAGAGCAAAACGAGGTGAAGGAGGCTGAAAGAGAGCGAAATGAGATGAAGAAGGGTGAAAGAGAGCGAAACGAGAGGAAGGAGGGTGAAAGAGAGCGAAACAAGACGAAGGATGGTCATACAGAGCGAAACGAGGTGAAGGAGGGTGAAAGAGGGCGAAACGAGACGAAGGAGGATGGAAGAGAGTGAAACGAGACGAAGGAGGATGGAAGAGAGCGAAACGAGACGAAGGAGGGTGAAAGAGAGCGAAACAAGACGAAGGAGGGTGAAAGAGAGCGAAACGAGATGAAGGAGGGTGAAAGAGAGCGAAACGAGTCGAAGGAGGGTGAAAGAGAGCGAAACGAGATGCAGGAGGGTGAAAGAGAGCGAAACGAGACGAAGGAGGATGAAAGAGAGCTAACCGAGACGAAGGAGGGTGAAAGAGAGCGAAACGAGTAGAAGGAAGGTGAAAGAGAGCGAAACGAGACAAAGGAGGGTGAAAGAGAGCCAAACGAGACGAAGGAGGGTGAAAGAGAGCGAAACAAGACAAAGGAGGGTGAAAGAGAGCGAAACGAGATGAAGGAGGGTGAAAGAGAGCGAAACGAGTAGAAGGAAGGTGAAAGAGAGCGAAACGAGACGAAGGAGGGTGAAAGAGAGCGAAACGAGACGAAGGAGGGTGAACGAGAGTGAAACGAGACGAAGGAGGGTGAAAGAGAGCGAAACGAGACGAAGGAGGGTGAAAGAGAGCGAACCGAGACGAAGGACGATGAAAGAGAGCGAAACGAGTAGATGGAAGGTGAAAGAGAGCGAAACGAGACGAAGGAGGGTGAAAGAGAGCGAAACGAGACGAAGGAGGGTGAAAGAGAGCGAAACAAGACAAAGGAGGGTGAAAGAGAGCGAAACGAGATGAAGGAGGGTGAAAGAGAGCGAAACGAGTAGAAGGAAGGTGAAAGAGAGCGAAACGAGACGAAGGAGGGTGAAAGAGAGCCAAACGAGACGAAGGAGGGTGAAAGAGAGCGAAACAAGACAAAGGAGGGTGAAAGAGAGCGAAACGAGACGAAGGAAGGTGAAAGAGAGCGAAAGGCGACGAATGTGGGTGAAAGAGAGCGAAACGAAACGAAGGAGGGTTGAAGAGAGCGAAACGAGACGAAGGATGGTAAAAGAGAGCGAAACGAGACGAAGGAGGGTGAAAGAGAGCGAAACGAGACGAAGGAGGGTGAAAGAGAGCGAAACGAGATGAAGGAGGGTGAAAGAGAGCTAACAGAGACGAAGGAGGGTGAAAGAGAGCGAAACGAGTAGATGGAAGGTGAAAGAGAGCGAAACGAGATGAAGGAGGGTGAAAGAGAGCGAAACAAGACGAAGGAGGGTGAATGAGAGCAAAACGAGACGAAGGAGGGTGAAAGAGAGCCAAACGAGACGAAGGAGGGTGAAAGAGAGCGAAACAAGACAAAGGAGGGTGAAAGAGAGCGAAACGAGACGAAGGAAGGTGAAAGAGAGCGAAAGGAGACGAATGTGGGTGAAAGAGAGCGAAACGAGGCGAAGGAGGGTTGAAGAGAGCGAAACGAGATGAAGGGGTGTCAAAGAGAGCGAAACGAGACGAAGGATGGTGAAAGAGAGCGAAACGAAACGAAGGAGGGTGAAAGAGAGCGAAACGAGACGAAGGAGGGTGAAAGAGAGCGAAATGAGACGAAGGAGGGTGAAAGAGAGCTAACAGAGGCGAAGGAGGGTGAAAGAGAGCGAAACGAGTAGATGGAAGGTGAAAGATAGCGAAACGAGACGAAGGAGGGTGAAAGAGAGCGAAACAAGACGAAGGAGGGTGAAAGAGAGCAAAACGAGACGAAGGAGGGTGAAAGAGAGCGAAACAAGACGAAGGAGGGTGAAAGAGAGCGAAACGAGATGAAGGAGGGTGAAAGAGAGCGAAACGAGACGAAGGAGGGTGAAAGAGATCGAAACGAGACGAAGGAGGGTGAAAGAGAGCGAAACGAGTAGAAGGAAGGTGAAAGAGAGTGGAACGAGATGAAGGAGGGTGAAAGAGAGCGAAACGAGACAAAGGAGGGTGAAAGAGAGTGAAACGAGACGAAGGAAGGTGAAAGAGAGCGAACCGAGACGAAGGATGGTGAAAGAGGGCGAAACGAGACGATGGAGTGTGGAAGAGAGCAAAACGAGGTGAAGGAGGCTGAAAGAGAGCGAAACGAGATGAAGGAGGGTGAAAGAGAGCGAAACGAGACGAAGGAGGGTGAAAGAAAGGGAAACGAGGCGAAGGAGGGTGAAAGAGAGCGAAACGAGACGAAGGAGGGTCATACAGAGCGAAACTAGACGAAGGAGGGTGAAAGAGTGCGAAACGAGACGAAGGAGGGTGGAAGAGAGCGAAACGAGATGAAGGAGGGTGAAAGAGAGCAAAACGAGACGAAGAAGTGTGAAAGAGAGCGAAACGAGACGAAGGAGGGTGAAAGAGAGCGAAACGAGACGAAGGAGGGTGAAAGAGAGCGAAACGAGACGAAGGAGGGTCATACAGAGCGAAACGAGACGAAGGAGGGTGAAAGAGGGCGAAACGAGACGAAAGAGGGTGGAAGAGAGCGAAACGAGACGAAGGAGGGTGAAAGAGAGCGAAACGAGACGAAGGAGGTTGAAAGAGAGCGAAACGAGATGAAGGAGGGTGAAAGAGAGCGAAACGAGATGAAGGAGGGTGAAAGAGATCGAAACGAGACGAAGCAGGGTGAAAGAGATCGAAACGAGACGAAGGAGGGTGAAAGAGAGCTAACCGAGACGAAGGAGGGTGAAAGAGAGCGAAACGAGTAGAAGGAAGGTGAAAGAGAGTGGAACGAGATGAAGGAGGGTGAAAGAGAGCGAAACGAGATGAAGGAGGGTGAAAGAGAGTGAAACGAGACGAAGGAAGGTGAAAGAGAGCGAACCGAGACGAAGAATGGTGATAGAGGGCGAAACGAGACGATGGAGTGTGGAAGAGAGCAAAACGAGGTGAAGGAGGCTGAAAGAGAGCGAAACGAGACGAAGGAGGGTGAAAGAGAGCGAAACGAGACGAAGGAGTGTCAAACAGAGCGAAACGAGACGAAGGAAGGTGAAAGATGGCGAAACGAGACGAAGGAGGGTGGAAGAGAGCGAAACGAGATGAAGGAGGGTGAAAGAGACCAAAACGAGACGAAGGAGGGTGAAAGAGAGCGAAACGAGACGAAGGAGGGTGAAAGAGAGCGAAACGAGACGAAGGAGGGTAAAAGAGAGCGAAACGAGATGAAGGAGGGTGAAAGAGAGCGAAACGAGACGAAGGAGGGTGAAAGAGAGCTAACCGAGATGAAGGAGGCTGAAAGAGAGCGAAACGAGTAGAAGTAAGGTGAAAGAGAGCGAAACGAGACGAAGGAGGGTGAAAGGGAGCCAAACGAGACGAAGGAGGGTGAAAGAGAGCGAAACAAGACAAAGGAGGGTGAAAGAGAGCGAAACGAGACGAAGGAAGGTGAAAGAGAGCGAAACGAGACGAATGTGGGTGAAAGAGAGCAAAACGAGACGAAGGAGGGTTGAAGAGAGTGAAACGAGATGAAGGGATGTCAAAGAGTGCGAAACGAGACGAAGGATGGTGAAAGAGAGCGAAACGAGACGAAGGAGGGTGAAAGAGAGCGAAACGAGATGAAGGAGGGTGAAAGAGAGCGGAACGAGACGAAGGAGGGTGAAAGAGAGCTAACAGAGACGAAGGAGGGTGAAAGAGAGCGAAACGAGTAGATGGAAGGTGAAAGAGAGCGAAACGAGACGAAGGAGGGTGAAAGAGAGCGAACCGAGACGAAGGAGGGTGAAAGAGAGCAAAACGAGGAGAAGAAAGGTGAAAGAGAGCGAACCGAGACGAAGGAGGGAGAAAGAGGGCGAAACGAGACGATGGAGTGTGGAAGAGAGCAAAACGAGGTGAAGGAGGCTGATAGAGAGCGAAACGAGATGAAGAAGGGTGAAAGAGAGCGAAACGAGACGAAGGATGGTGAAAGAGAGCGAAACGAGACGAAGGAGGGTGAAAGAGAGCGAAACGAGATGAAGGCGGGTGAAAGAGAGCGGAACGAGACGAAGGAGGGTGAAAGAGAGCTAACAGAGACGAAGGAGGGTGAAAGAGAGCGAAACGAGTAGATGGAAGGTGAAAGAGAGCGAAACGAGACGAAGGAGGGTGAAAGAGAGCGAATCGAGACGAAGGAGGGTGAAAGAGAGCAAAACGAGTAGAAGGAGGGTGAAAGAGAGCGAAACGAGATGAAGCAGGGTGAAAAAGAGCGAAACGAGACGACGGAGGGTGAAAGAGGGTGAAACGAGACGAAGAAAGGTGAAAGAGAGCGAACCGAGACGAAGGAGGGAGAAAGAGGGCGAAACGAGACGATGGAGTGTGGAAGAGAGCAAAACGAGGTGAAGGAGGCTGATAGAGAGCGAAACGAGATGAAGAAGGGTGAAAGAGAGTGAAACGAGATGAAGGAGGGTGAAAGAGAGCGAAACGAGGCGAAGGAGGGTGAAAGAGAGCGAAACGAGACAAAGGATGGTCATACAGAGCGAAACGAGGTGAAGGAGGGTAAAAGAGGGCGAAACGAGACGAAGGAGGATGGAAGAGAGCGAAACGAGACGAAGGAGGGTGAAAGAGAGCGAAACAAGACGAAGGAGGGTGAAAGAGAGCGAAACGAGATGAAGGAGGGTGAAAGAGAGCGAAACGAGTCGAAGGAGGGTGAAAGAGAGCGAAACGAGACGAAGGAAGGTGAAAGAGAGCGAAACGAGACGAAGGAAGGTGAAAGAGAGCGAAACAAGACGAATGTGGGTGAAAGAGAGCGCAACGAGACGAAGGAGGGTTGAA
Source organism: Scyliorhinus torazame (assembly GCF_047496885.1). Classification (NCBI taxonomy): domain Eukaryota; kingdom Metazoa; phylum Chordata; class Chondrichthyes; order Carcharhiniformes; family Scyliorhinidae; genus Scyliorhinus; species Scyliorhinus torazame. The sequence continues at coordinate 482,314 of NC_092721.1, forward strand.
GAGAGTGAAACGAGATGAAGGGGTGTCAAAGAGAGCGAAACGAGACGAAGGATGGTGAAAGATAGCGAAACGAGACGAAGGAGGGTGAAAGAGAGCGAAACGAGACGAAGGAGGGTGAAAGAGAGCGGAACGAGACGAAGGAGGGTGAAAGAGAGCTAACAGAGACGAAGGAGGGTGAAAGAGAGCGAAACGAGTAGATGGAAGGTGAAAGAGAGCGAAACGAGACGAAGGAGGGTGAAAGAGAGCGGAACGAGACGAAGGAGGGTGAAAGAGAGCTAACAGAGACGAAAGAGGGTGAAAGAGAGCGAAACGAGTAGATGGAAGGTGAAAGAGAGCAAAACGAGACGAAGGAGGGTGAAAGAGAGCGAAACGAGACGAAGGAGGGTGAAAGAGAGCGAAACGAGACGAAGGAGGGTGAAAGAGAGCGAAACGAGACGAAGGAGGGTGAAAGAGAGCGAACCGAGACGAAGGAGGATGAAAGAGGGCGAAACGAGTAGATGGAAGGTGAAAGAGAGCGAAACGAGACGAAGGAGGGTGAAAGAGAGCGAAACGAGAAGAAGGAGGGTGAAAGAGAGCGAAACGAGACGAAGGAGGGTGAAAGAGAGCGAACCGAGACGAAGGAGGGTGAAAGAGAGCGAAACGAGTAGAAGGAGGGTGAAAGAGAGCGAAACGAGATGAAGCAGGGTGAAAAAGAGCGAAACGAGACGACGGAGGGTGAAAGAGAGTGAAACGAGACGAAGAAAGGTGAAAGAGAGCGAACCGAGACGAAGGAGGGAGAAAGAGGGCGAAACGAGACGATGGAGTGTGGAAGAGAGCAAAACGAGGTGAAGGAGGCTGAAAGAGAGCGAAACTAGACGAAGGATGGTCATACAGAGCGAAACGAGGTGAAGGAGGGTGAAAGAGGGCGAAACGAGACGAAGGAGGATGGAAGAGAGCGAAACTAGACGAAGGAGGATGGAAGAGAGCGAAACGAGACGAAGGAGGGTGAAAGTGAGCGAAACAAGACGAAGGAGGGTGAAAGAGAGCGAAACGAGATGAAGGAGGGTGAAAGAGAGCGAAACGAGTCGAAGGAGGGTGAAAGAGAGCGAAACGAGATGCAGGAGGGTGAAAGAGAGCGAAACGAGACGAAGGAGGATGAAAGAGAGCTAACCGAGACGAAGGAGGGTGAAAGAGAGCGAAACGAGTAGAAGGAAGGTGAAAGAGAGCGAAACGAGACGAAGGAGGGTGAAAGAGTTCGAAACGAGACGAAGGAGGGTGAAAGAGAGCGAAACGAGTAGAAGGAAGGTGAAAGAGAGTGGAACGAGATGAAGGAGGGTGAAAGAGAGCGAAACGAGACAAAGGAGGGTGAAAGAGAGTGAAACGAGACGAAGGAAGGTGAAAGAGAGCGAACCGAGACGAAGGATGGTGAAAGAGGGCGAAACGAGACGATGGAGTGTGGAAGAGAGCAAAACGAGGTGAAGGAGGCTGAAAGAGAGCGAAACGAGATGAAGGAGGGTGAAAGAGAGCGAAACGAGACGAAGGAGGGTGAAAGAAAGGGAAACGAGGCGAAGGAGGGTGAAAGAGAGCGAAACGAGACGAAGGAGGGTCATACAGAGCGAAACTAGACGAAGGAGGGTGAAAGAGTGCGAAACGAGACGAAGGAGGGTGGAAGAGAGCGAAACGAGATGAAGGAGGGTGAAAGAGAGCAAAACGAGACGAAGAAGTGTGAAAGAGAGCGAAACGAGACGAAGGAGGGTGAAAGAGAGCGAAACGAGACGAAGGAGGGTGAAAGAGAGCGAAACGAGACGAAGGAGGGTCATACAGAGCGAAACGAGACGAAGGAGGGTGAAAGAGGGCGAAACGAGACGAAAGAGGGTGGAAGAGAGCGAAACGAGATGAAGGAGGGTGAAAGAGAGCGAAACGAGACGAAGGAGGTTGAAAGAGAGCGAAACGAGATGAAGGAGGGTGAAAGAGAGCGAAACAAGATGAAGGAGGGTGAAAGAGATCGAAACGAGACGAAGCAGGGTGAAAGAGAGCGAAACGAGACGAAGGAGGGTGAAAGAGAGCTAACCGAGACGAAGGAGGGTGAAAGAGAGCGAAACGAGTAGAAGGAAGGTGAAAGAGAGTGGAACGAGATGAAGGAGGGTGAAAGAGAGCGAAACGAGATGAAGGAGGGTGAAAGAGAGTGAAACGAGACGAAGGAAGGTGAAAGAGAGCGAACCGAGACGAAGAATGGTGATAGAGGGCGAAACGAGACGATGGAGTGTGGAAGAGAGCAAAACGAGGTGAAGGAGGGTGAAAGAGAGCGAAACGAGACGAAGGAGTGTCAAACAGAGCGGAGCGAGACGAAGGAAGGTGAAAGATGGCGAAACGAGACGAAGGAGGGTGGAAGAGAGCGAAACGAGATGAAGGAGGGTGAAAGAGACCAAAACGAGACGAAGGAGGGTGAAAGAGAGCGAAACGAGACGAAGGAGGGTGAAAGAGAGCGAAACGAGACGAAGGAGGGTAAAAGAGAGCGAAACGAGACGAAGGAGGGTGAAAGAGGGTGAAACGAGACGAAGAAAGGTGAAAGAGAGCGAACCGAGACGAAGGAGGGAGAAAGAGGGCGAAACGAGACGATGGAGTGTGGAAGAGAGCAAAACGAGGTGAAGGAGGCTGATAGAGAGCGAAACGAGATGAAGAAGGGTGAAAGAGAGTGAAACGAGATGAAGGAGGGTGAAAGAGAGCGAAACGAGGCGAAGGAGGGTGAAAGAGAGCGAAACGAGACAAAGGATGGTCATACAGAGCGAAACGAGGTGAAGGAGGGTAAAAGAGGGCGAAACGAGACGAAGGAGGATGGAAGAGAGCGAAACGAGACGAAGGAGGGTGAAAGAGAGCGAAACAAGACGAAGGAGGGTGAAAGAGAGCGAAACGAGATGAAGGAGGGTGAAAGAGAGCGAAACGAGTCGAAGGAGGGTGAAAGAGAGCGAAACGAGACGAAGGAAGGTGAAAGAGAGCGAAACGAGACGAAGGAAGGTGAAAGAGAGCGAAACAAGACGAATGTGGGTGAAAGAGAGCGCAACGAGACGAAGGAGGGTTGAAGAGAGTGAAACGAGATGAAGGGGTGTCAAAGAGAGCGAAACGAGACGAAGGATGGTGAAAGATAGCGAAACGAGACGAAGGAGGGTGAAAGAGAGCGAAACGAGACGAAGGAGGGTGAAAGAGAGCGGAACGAGACGAAGGAGGGTGAAAGAGAGCTAACAGAGACGAAGGAGGGTGAAAGAGAGCGAAACGAGTAGATGGAAGGTGAAAGAGAGCGAAACGAGACGAAGGAGGGTGAAAGAGAGCGGAACGAGACGAAGGAGGGTGAAAGAGAGCTAACAGAGACGAAAGAGGGTGAAAGAGAGCGAAACGAGTAGATGGAAGGTGAAAGAGAGCAAAACGAGACGAAGGAGGGTGAAAGAGAGCGAAACGAGACGAAGGAGGGTGAAAGAGAGCGAAACGAGACGAAGGAGGGTGAAAGAGAGCGAAACGAGACGAAGGAGGGTGAAAGAGAGCGAACCGAGACGAAGGAGGATGAAAGAGAGCGAAACGAGTAGATGGAAGGTGAAAGAGAGCGAAACGAGACGAAGGAGGGTGAAAGAGAGCGAAACGAGAAGAAGGAGGGTGAAAGAGAGCGAAACGAGACGAAGGAGGGTGAAAGAGAGCGAACCGAGACGAAGGAGGGTGAAAGAGAGCGAAACGAGTAGAAGGAGGGTGAAAGAGAGCGAAACGAGATGAAGCAGGGTGAAAAAGAGCGAAACGAGACGACGGAGGGTGAAAGAGAGTGAAACGAGACGAAGAAAGGTGAAAGAGAGCGAACCGAGACGAAGGAGGGAGAAAGAGGGCGAAACGAGACGATGGAGTGTGGAAGAGAGCAAAACGAGGTGAAGGAGGCTGAAAGAGAGCGAAACTAGACGAAGGATGGTCATACAGAGCGAAACGAGGTGAAGGAGGGTGAAAGAGGGCGAAACGAGACGAAGGAGGATGGAAGAGAGCGAAACTAGACGAAGGAGGATGGAAGAGAGCGAAACGAGACGAAGGAGGGTGAAAGTGAGCGAAACAAGACGAAGGAGGGTGAAAGAGAGCGAAACGAGATGAAGGAGGGTGAAAGAGAGCGAAACGAGTCGAAGGAGGGTGAAAGAGAGCGAAACGAGATGCAGGAGGGTGAAAGAGAGCGAAACGAGACGAAGGAGGATGAAAGAGAGCTAACCGAGACGAAGGAGGGTGAAAGAGAGCGAAACGAGTAGAAGGAAGGTGAAAGAGAGCGAAACGAGACGAAGGAGGGTGAAAGAGTTCGAAACGAGACGAAGGAGGGTGAAAGAGAGCGAAACGAGTAGAAGGAAGGTGAAAGAGAGTGGAACGAGATGAAGGAGGGTGAAAGAGAGCGAAACGAGACAAAGGAGGGTGAAAGAGAGTGAAACGAGACGAAGGAAGGTGAAAGAGAGCGAACCGAGACGAAGGATGGTGAAAGAGGGCGAAACGAGACGATGGAGTGTGGAAGAGAGCAAAACGAGGTGAAGGAGGCTGAAAGAGAGCGAAACGAGATGAAGGAGGGTGAAAGAGAGCGAAACGAGACGAAGGAGGGTGAAAGAAAGGGAAACGAGGCGAAGGAGGGTGAAAGAGAGCGAAACGAGACGAAGGAGGGTCATACAGAGCGAAACTAGACGAAGGAGGGTGAAAGAGTGCGAAACGAGACGAAGGAGGGTGGAAGAGAGCGAAACGAGATGAAGGAGGGTGAAAGAGAGCAAAACGAGACGAAGAAGTGTGAAAGAGAGCGAAACGAGACGAAGGAGGGTGAAAGAGAGCGAAACGAGACGAAGGAGGGTGAAAGAGAGCGAAACGAGACGAAGGAGGGTCATACAGAGCGAAACGAGACGAAGGAGGGTGAAAGAGGGCGAAACGAGACGAAAGAGGGTGGAAGAGAGCGAAACGAGATGAAGGAGGGTGAAAGAGAGCGAAACGAGACGAAGGAGGTTGAAAGAGAGCGAAACGAGATGAAGGAGGGTGAAAGAGAGCGAAACAAGATGAAGGAGGGTGAAAGAGATCGAAACGAGACGAAGCAGGGTGAAAGAGAGCGAAACGAGACGAAGGAGGGTGAAAGAGAGCTAACCGAGACGAAGGAGGGTGAAAGAGAGCGAAACGAGTAGAAGGAAGGTGAAAGAGAGTGGAACGAGATGAAGGAGGGTGAAAGAGAGCGAAACGAGATGAAGGAGGGTGAAAGAGAGTGAAACGAGACGAAGGAAGGTGAAAGAGAGCGAACCGAGACGAAGAATGGTGATAGAGGGCGAAACGAGACGATGGAGTGTGGAAGAGAGCAAAACGAGGTGAAGGAGGGTGAAAGAGAGCGAAACGAGACGAAGGAGTGTCAAACAGAGCGGAGCGAGACGAAGGAAGGTGAAAGATGGCGAAACGAGACGAAGGAGGGTGGAAGAGAGCGAAACGAGATGAAGGAGGGTGAAAGAGACCAAAACGAGACGAAGGAGGGTGAAAGAGAGCGAAACGAGACGAAGGAGGGTGAAAGAGAGCGAAACGAGACGAAGGAGGGTAAAAGAGAGCGAAACGAGACGAAGGAGGGTGAAAGAGAGCTAACCGAGATGAAGGAGGCTGAAAGAGAGCGAAACGAGTAGAAGGAAGGTGAAAGAGAGCAAAACGAGATGAAGGAGGGTGAAAGGGAGCCAAACGAGACGAAGGAGGGTGAAAGAGAGCGAAACAAGACAAAGGAGGGTGAAGGAGAGCGAAACGAGACGAAGGAAGGTGAAAGAGAGCGAAACGAGACGAATGTGGGTGAAAGAGAGCAAAACGAGACGAAGGAGGGTTGAAGAGAGTGAAACGAGATGAAGGGGTGTCAAAGAGAGCGAAACGAGACGAAGGATGGTGAAAGAGAGCGAAACGAGACGAAGGAGGGTGAAAGAGAGCGAAACGAGATGAAGGAGGGTGAAAGAGAGCGGAACGAGACGAAGGAGGGTGAAAGAGAGCTAACAGAGACGAAGGAGGGTGAAAGAGAGCGAAACGAGTAGATGGAAGGTGAAAGAGAGCAAAACGAGACGAAGGAGGGTGAAAGAGAGCGAACCGAGACGAAGGAGGGTGAAAGAGAGCAAAACGAGTAGAAGGAGGGTGAAAGAGAGCGAAACGAGATGAAGCAGGGTGAAAAAGAGCGAAACGAGACGAAGGAAGGTGAAAGAGAGCGAAACGAGACGAAGGAAGGTGAAAGAGAGCGAAACAAGACGAATGTGGGTGAAAGAGAGCGCAACGAGACGAAGGAGGGTTGAAGAGAGTGAAACGAGATGAAGGGGTGTCAAAGAGAGCGAAACGAGACGAAGGATGGTGAAAGAGAGCGAAACGAGACGAAGGAGGGTGAAAGAGAGCGGAACGAGACGAAGGAGGGTGCAAGAGAGCTAACAGAGACGAAGGAGAGTGAAAGAGAGCGAAACGAGTAGATGGAAGGTGAAAGAGAGCGAAACGAGACGAAGGAGGGTGAAAGAGAGCGGAACGAGACGAAGGAGGGTGAAAGAGAGCTAACAGAGACGAAGGAGGGTGAAAGAGAGCGAAACGAGTAGATGGAAGGTGAAAGAGAGCAAAACGAGACGAAGGAGGGTGAAAGAGAGCGAAACGAGACGAAGGAGGGTGAAAGAGAGCGAAACGAGACGAAGGAGGGTGAAAGAGAGCGAAACGAGACGAAGGAGGGTGAAAGAGAGCGAACCGAGACGAAGGAGGATGAAAGAGAGCGAAACGAGTAGATGGAAGGTGAAAGAGAGCGAAACGAGACGAAGGAGGGTGAAAGAGAGCGAAACGAGACGAAGGAGGATGGAAGAGAGCTAACCGAGACGAAGGAGGGTGAAAGAGAGCGAAACGAGTAGAAGGAAGGTGAAAGAGAGCGAAACGAGACAAAGGAGGGTGAAAGAGAGCCAAACGAGACGAAGGAGGGTGAAAGAGAGCGAAACAAGACAAAGGAGGGTGAAAGAGAGCGAAACGAGATGAAGGAGGGTGAAAGAGAGCGAAACGAGTAGAAGGAAGGTGAAAGAGAGCGAAACGAGACGAAGGAGGGTGAAAGAGAGTGAAACGAGACGAAGAAAGGTGAAAGAGAGCGAACCGAGACGAAGGAGGGAGAAAGAGGGCGAAACGAGACGATGGAGTGTGGAAGTGAGCAAAACGAGGTGAAGGAGGCTGAAAGAGAGCGAAATGAGATGAAGAAGGGTGAAAGAGAGCGAAACGAGAGGAAGGAGGGTGAAAGAGAGCGAAACAAGACGAAGGATGGTCATACAGAGCGAAACGAGGTGAAGGAGGGTGAAAGAGGGCGAAACGAGACGAAGGAGGATGGAAGAGAGTGAAACGAGACGAAGGAGGATGGAAGAGAGCGAAACGAGACGAAGGAGGGTGAAAGAGAGCGAAACAAGACGAAGGAGGGTGAAAGAGAGCGAAACGAGATGAAGGAGGGTGAAAGAGAGCGAAACGAGTCGAAGGAGGGTGAAAGAGAGCGAAACGAGACGAAGGAGGGTGAAAGAGAGCAAAACGAGACGAAGGAGGATGAAAGAGAGCTAACCGAGACGAAGGAGGGTGAAAGAGAGCGAAACGAGTAGATGGAAGGTGAAAGAGAGCGAAACGAGACGAAGGAGGGTGAAAGAGAGCGGAACGAGACGAAGGAGGGTGAAAGAGAGCTAACAGAGACGAAGGAGGGTGAAAGAGAGCGAAACGAGTAGATGGAAGGTGAAAGAGAGCAAAACGAGACGAAGGAGGGTGAAAGAGAGCGAAACGAGACGAAGGAGGGTGAAAGAGAGCGAAACGAGACGAAGGAGGGTGAAAGAGAGCGAAACGAGACGAAGGAGGGTGAAAGAGAGCGAACCGAGACGAAGGAGGATGAAAGAGAGCGAAACGAGTAGATGGAAGGTGAAAGAGAGCGAAACGAGACGAAGGAGGGTGAAAGAGAGCGAAACGAGACGAAGGAGGATGGAAGAGAGCTAACCGAGACGAAGGAGGGTGAAAGAGAGCGAAACGAGTAGAAGGAAGGTGAAAGAGAGCGAAACGAGACAAAGGAGGGTGAAAGAGAGCCAAACGAGACGAAGGAGGGTGAAAGAGAGCGAAACAAGACAAAGGAGGGTGAAAGAGAGCGAAACGAGATGAAGGAGGGTGAAAGAGAGCGAAACGAGTAGAAGGAAGGTGAAAGAGAGCGAAACGAGACGAAGGAGGGTGAAAGAGAGTGAAACGAGACGAAGAAAGGTGAAAGAGAGCGAACCGAGACGAAGGAGGGAGAAAGAGGGCGAAACGAGACGATGGAGTGTGGAAGAGAGCAAAACGAGGTGAAGGAGGCTGAAAGAGAGCGAAATGAGATGAAGAAGGGTGAAAGAGAGCTAAACGAGAGGAAGGAGGGTGAAAGAGAGCGAAACAAGACGAAGGATGGTCATACAGAGCGAAACGAGGTGAAGGAGGGTGAAAGAGGGCGAAACGAGACGAAGGAGGATGGAAGAGAGTGAAACGAGACGAAGGAGGATGGAAGAGAGCGAAACGAGACGAAGGAGGGTGAAAGAGAGCGAAACAAGACGAAGGAGGGTGAAAGAGAGCGAAACGAGATGAAGGAGGGTGAAAGAGAGCGAAACGAGTCGAAGGAGGGTGAAAGAGAGCGAAACGAGATGCAGGAGGGTGAAAGAGAGCGAAACGAGACGAAGGAGGATGAAAGAGAGCTAACCGAGACGAAGGAGGGTAAAAGAGAGCGAAACGAGTAGAAGGAAGGTGAAAGAGAGCGAAACGAGACAAAGGAGGGTGAAAGAGAGCCAAACGAGACGAAGGAGGGTGAAAGAGAGCGAAACAAGACAAAGGAGGGTGAAAGAGAGCGAAACGAGATGAAGGAGGGTGAAAGAGAGCGAAACGAGTAGAAGGAAGGTGAAAGAGAGCGAAACGAGACGAAGGAGGGTGAAAGAGAGCGAAACGAGACGAAGGAGGGTGAACGAGAGTGAAACGAGACGAAGGAGGGTGAAAGAGAGCGAAACGAGACGAAGGAGGGTGAAAGAGAGCGAACCGAGACGAAGGACGATGAAAGAGAGCGAAACGAGTAGATGGAAGGTGAAAGAGAGCGAAACGAGACGAAGGAGGGTGAAAGAGAGCGAAACGAGACGAAGGAGGGTGAAAGAGAGCGAAACAAGACAAAGGAGGGTGAAAGAGAGCGAAACGAGATGAAGGAGGGTGAAAGAGAGCGAAACGAGTAGAAGGAAGGTGAAAGAGAGCGAAACGAGACGAAGGAGGGTGAAAGAGAGCCAAACGAGACGAAGGAGGGTGAAAGAGAGCGAAACAAGACAAAGGAGGGTGAAAGAGAGCGAAACGAGACGAAGGAAGGTGAAAGAGAGCGAAAGGCGACGAATGTGGGTGAAAGAGAGCGAAACGAAACGAAGGAGGGTTGAAGAGAGCGAAACGAGACGAAGGATGGTAAAAGAGAGCGAAACGAGACGAAGGAGGGTGAAAGAGAGCGAAACGAGACGAAGGAGGGTGAAAGAGAGCGAAACGAGATGAAGGAGGGTGAAAGAGAGCTAACAGAGACGAAGGAGGGTGAAAGAGAGCGAAACGAGTAGATGGAAGGTGAAAGAGAGCGAAACGAGATGAAGGAGGGTGAAAGAGAGCGAAACAAGACGAAGGAGGGTGAATGAGAGCAAAACGAGACGAAGGAGGGTGAAAGAGAGCCAAACGAGACGAAGGAGGGTGAAAGAGAGCGAAACAAGACAAAGGAGGGTGAAAGAGAGCGAAACGAGACGAAGGAAGGTGAAAGAGAGCGAAAGGAGACGAATGTGGGTGAAAGAGAGCGAAACGAGGCGAAGGAGGGTTGAAGAGAGCGAAACGAGATGAAGGGGTGTCAAAGAGAGCGAAACGAGACGAAGGATGGTGAAAGAGAGCGAAACGAAACGAAGGAGGGTGAAAGAGAGCGAAACGAGACGAAGGAGGGTGAAAGAGAGCGAAATGAGACGAAGGAGGGTGAAAGAGAGCTAACAGAGGCGAAGGAGGGTGAAAGAGAGCGAAACGAGTAGATGGAAGGTGAAAGATAGCGAAACGAGACGAAGGAGGGTGAAAGAGAGCGAAACAAGACGAAGGAGGGTGAAAGAGAGCAAAACGAGACGAAGGAGGGTGAAAGAGAGCGAAACAAGACGAAGGAGGGTGAAAGAGAGCGAAACGAGATGAAGGAGGGTGAAAGAGAGCGAAACGAGACGAAGGAGGTGAAAGAGATCGAAACGAGACGAAGGAGGGTGAAAGAGAGCGAAACGAGTAGAAGGAAGGTGAAAGAGAGTGGAACGAGATGAAGGAGGGTGAAAGAGAGCGAAACGAGACAAAGGAGGGTGAAAGAGAGTGAAACGAGACGAAGGAAGGTGAAAGAGAGCGAACCGAGACGAAGGATGGTGAAAGAGGGCGAAACGAGACGATGGAGTGTGGAAGAGAGCAAAACGAGGTGAAGGAGGCTGAAAGAGAGCGAAACGAGATGAAGGAGGGTGAAAGAGAGCGAAACGAGACGAAGGAGGGTGAAAGAAAGGGAAACGAGGCGAAGGAGGGTGAAAGAGAGCGAAACGAGACGAAGGAGGGTCATACAGAGCGAAACTAGACGAAGGAGGGTGAAAGAGTGCGAAACGAGACGAAGGAGGGTGGAAGAGAGCGAAACGAGATGAAGGAGGGTGAAAGAGAGCAAAACGAGACGAAGAAGTGTGAAAGAGAGCGAAACGAGACGAAGGAGGGTGAAAGAGAGCGAAACGAGACGAAGGAGGGTGAAAGAGAGCGAAACGAGACGAAGGAGGGTCATACAGAGCGAAACGAGACGAAGGAGGGTGAAAGAGGGCGAAACGAGACGAAAGAGGGTGGAAGAGAGCGAAACGAGACGAAGGAGGGTGAAAGAGAGCGAAACGAGACGAAGGAGGTTGAAAGAGAGCGAAACGAGATGAAGGAGGGTGAAAGAGAGCGAAACGAGATGAAGGAGGGTGAAAGAGATCGAAACGAGACGAAGCAGGGTGAAAGAGATCGAAACGAGACGAAGGAGGGTGAAAGAGAGCTAACCGAGACGAAGGAGGGTGAAAGAGAGCGAAACGAGTAGAAGGAAGGTGAAAGAGAGTGGAACGAGATGAAGGAGGGTGAAAGAGAGCGAAACGAGATGAAGGAGGGTGAAAGAGAGTGAAACGAGACGAAGGAAGGTGAAAGAGAGCGAACCGAGACGAAGAATGGTGATAGAGGGCGAAACGAGACGATGGAGTGTGGAAGAGAGCAAAACGAGGTGAAGGAGGCTGAAAGAGAGCGAAACGAGACGAAGGAGGGTGAAAGAGAGCGAAACGAGACGAAGGAGTGTCAAACAGAGCGAAACGAGACGAAGGAAGGTGAAAGATGGCGAAACGAGACGAAGGAGGGTGGAAGAGAGCGAAACGAGATGAAGGAGGGTGAAAGAGACCAAAACGAGACGAAGGAGGGTGAAAGAGAGCGAAACGAGACGAAGGAGGGTGAAAGAGAGCGAAACGAGACGAAGGAGGGTAAAAGAGAGCGAAACGAGATGAAGGAGGGTGAAAGAGAGCGAAACGAGACGAAGGAGGGTGAAAGAGAGCTAACCGAGATGAAGGAGGCTGAAAGAGAGCGAAACGAGTAGAAGTAAGGTGAAAGAGAGCGAAACGAGACGAAGGAGGGTGAAAGGGAGCCAAACGAGACGAAGGAGGGTGAAAGAGAGCGAAACAAGACAAAGGAGGGTGAAAGAGAGCGAAACGAGACGAAGGAAGGTGAAAGAGAGCGAAACGAGACGAATGTGGGTGAAAGAGAGCAAAACGAGACGAAGGAGGGTTGAAGAGAGTGAAACGAGATGAAGGGGTGTCAAAGAGTGCGAAACGAGACGAAGGATGGTGAAAGAGAGCGAAACGAGACGAAGGAGGGTGAAAGAGAGCGAAACGAGATGAAGGAGGGTGAAAGAGAGCGGAACGAGACGAAGGAGGGTGAAAGAGAGCTAACAGAGACGAAGGAGGGTGAAAGAGAGCGAAACGAGTAGATGGAAGGTGAAAGAGAGCGAAACGAGACGAAGGAGGGTGAAAGAGAGCGAACCGAGACGAAGGAGGGTGAAAGAGAGCAAAACGAGGAGAAGAAAGGTGAAAGAGAGCGAACCGAGACGAAGGAGGGAGAAAGAGGGCGAAACGAGACGATGGAGTGTGGAAGAGAGCAAAACGAGGTGAAGGAGGCTGATAGAGAGCGAAACGAGATGAAGAAGGGTGAAAGAGAGCGAAACGAGATGAAGGAGGGTGAAAGAGAGCGAAACGAGGCGAAGGAGGGTGAAAGAGAGCGAAACGAGACAAAGGATGGTCATACAGAGCGAAACGAGGTGAAGGAGGGTAAAAGAGGGCGAAACGAGACGAAGGAGGATGGAAGAGAGCGAAACGAGACGAAGGAGGGTGAAAGAGAGCGAAACAAGACGAAGGAGGGTGAAAGAGAGCGAAACGAGATGAAGGAGGGTGAAAGAGAGCGAAACGAGTCGAAGGAGGGTGAAAGAGAGCGAAACGAGACGAAGGAAGGTGAAAGAGAGCGAAACGAGACGAAGGAAGGTGAAAGAAAGCGAAACAAGACGAATGTGGGTGAAAGAGAGCGCAACGAGACGAAGGAGGGTTGAAGAGAGTGAAACGAGATGAAGGGGTGTCAAAGAGAGCGAAACGAGACGAAGGATGGTGAAAGAGAGCGAAACAAGACAAAGGAGGGTGAAAGAGAGCGAAACGAGATGAAGGAGGGTGAAAGAGAGCGAAATGAGACGAAGGAGGGTGAAAGAGAGCGAAACAAGACGAATGAGGGTGAAAGAGAGCAAAACGAGACGAAGGAGGGTGAAAGAGAGCGAAACAAGACGAAGGAGGGTGAAAGAGAGCGAAACGAGATGAAGGAGGGTGAAAGAGAGCGAAATGAGACGAAGGAGGGTGAAAGAGATCGAAACGAGACGAAGGAGGGTGAAAGAGAGCGAAACGAGTAGAAGGAAGGTGAAAGAGAGTGGAACGAGATGAAGGAGGGTGAAAGAGAGCGAAACGAGACAAAGGAGGGTGAAAGAGAGTGAAACGAGACGAAGGAAGGTGAAAGAGAGCGAACCGAGACGAAGGATGGTGAAAGAGGGCGAAACGAGACGATGGAGTGTGTAAGAGAGCAAAACGAGGTGAAGGAGGCTGAAAGAGAGCGAAACGAGATGAAGGAGGGTGAAAGAGAGCGAAACGAGACGAAGGAGGGTGAAAGAAAGGGAAACGAGGCGAAGGAGGGTGAAAGAGAGCGAAACGAGACGAAGGAGGGTCATACAGAGCGAAACTAGACGAAGGAGGGTGAAAGAGTGCGAAACCAGACGAAGGAGGGTGGAAGAGAGCGAAACGAGATGAAGGAGGGTGAAAGAGAGCAAAACGAGACGAAGAAGTGTGAAAGAGAGCGAAACGAGACGAAGGAGGGTGAAAGAGAGCGAAACGAGACGAAGGAGGGTGAAAGAGAGCGAAACGAGACGAAGGAGGGTCATACAGAGCGAAACGAGACGAAGGAGGGTGAAAGAGGGCGAAACGAGACGAAAGAGGGTGGAAGAGAGCGAAACGAGGCGAAGGAGGGTGAAAGAGAGCGAAACGAGACGAAGGAGGGTCATACAGAGCGAAACTAGACGAAGGAGGGTGAAAGAGTGCGAAACGAGACGAAGGAGGGTGGAAGAGAGCGAAACGAGATGAAGGAGGGTGAAAGAGAGCAAAACGAGACGAAGAAGTGTGAAAGAGAGCGAAACGAGACGAAGGAGGGTGAAAGAGAGCGAAACGAGACGAAGGAGGGTGAAAGAGAGCGAAACGAGACGAAGGAGGGTCATACAGAGCGAAACGAGACGAAGGAGGGTGAAAGAGGGCGAAACGAGACGAAAGAGGGTGGAAGAGAGCGAAACGAGACGAAGGAGGGTGAAAGAGAGCGAAACGAGACGAAGGAGGTTGAAAGAGAGCGAAACGAGATGAAGGAGGGTGAAAGAGAGCGAAACGAGATGAAGGAGGGTGAAAGAGATCGAAACGAGACGAAGCAGGGTGAAAGAGATCGAAACGAGACGAAGGAGGGTGAAAGAGAGCTAACCGAGACGAAGGAGGGTGAAAGAGAGCGAAACGATTAGAAGGAAGGTGAAAGAGAGTGGAACGAGATGAAGGAGGGTGAAAGAGAGCGAAACGAGATGAAGGAGGGTGAAAGAGAGTGAAACGAGACGAAGGAAGGTGAAAGAGAGCGAACCGAGACGAAGAATGGTGATAGAGGGCGAAACGAGACGATGGAGTGTGGAAGAGAGCAAAACGAGGTGAAGGAGGCTGAAAGAGAGCGAAACGAGACGAAGGAGGGTGAAAGAGAGCGAAACGAGACGAAGGAGTGTCAAACAGAGCGAAACGAGACGAAGGAAGGTGAAAGATGGCGAAACGAGACGAAGGAGGGTGGAAGAGAGCGAAACGAGATGAAGGAGGGTGAAAGAGACCAAAACGAGACGAAGGAGGGTGAAAGAGAGCGAAACGAGACGAAGGAGGGTGAAAGAGAGCGAAACGAGACGAAGGAGGGTAAAAGAGAGCGAAACGAGATGAAGGAGGGTGAAAGAGAGCGAAACGAGACGAAGGAGGGTGAAAGAGAGCTAACCGAGATGAAGGAGGCTGAAAGAGAGCGAAACGAGTAGAAGGAAGGTGAAAGAGAGCGAAACGAGACGAAGGAGGGTGAAAGGGAGCCAAACGAGACGAAGGAGGGTGAAAGAGAGCGAAACAAGACAAAGGAGGGTGAAAGAGAGCGAAACGAGACGAAGGAAGGTGAAAGAGAGCGAAACGAGACGAATGTGGGTGAAAGAGAGCAAAACGAGACGAAGGAGGGTTGAAGAGAGTGAAACGAGATGAAGGGGTGTCAAAGAGAGCGAAACGAGACGAAGGATGGTGAAAGAGAGCGAAACGAGACGAAGGAGGGTGAAAGAGAGCGAAACGAGATGAAGGAGGGTGAATGAGAGCGGAACGAGACGAAGGAGGGTGAAAGAGAGCTAACAGAGACGAAGGAGGGTGAAAGAGAGCGAAACGAGTAGATGGAAGGTGAAAGAGAGCGAAACGAGACGAAGGAGGGTGAAAGAGAGCGAACCGAGACGAAGGAGGGTGAAAGAGAGCAAAACGAGTAGAAGAAAGGTGAAAGAGAGCGAACCGAGACGAAGGAGGGAGAAAGAGGGCGAAACGAGACGATGGAGTGTGGAAGAGAGCAAAACGAGGTGAAGGAGGCTGATAGAGAGCGAAACGAGATGAAGAAGGGTGAAAGAGAGCGAAACGAGATGAAGGAGGGTGAAAGAGAGCGAAACGAGGCGAAGGAGGGTGAAAGAGAGCGAAACGAGACAAAGGATGGTCATACAGAGCGAAACGAGGTGAAGGAGGGTAAAAGAGGGCGAAACGAGACGAAGGAGGATGGAAGAGAGCGAAACGAGACGAAGGAGGGTGAAAGAGAGCGAAACAAGACGAAGGAGGGTGAAAGAGAGCGAAACGAGATGAAGGAGGGTGAAAGAGAGCGAAACGAGTCGAAGGAGGGTGAAAGAGAGTGAAACGAGACGAAGGAAGGTGAAAGAGAGCGAACCGAGACGAAGAATGGTGATAGAGGGCGAAACGAGACGATGGAGTGTGGAAGAGAGCAAAACGAGGTGAAGGAGGCTGAAAGAGAGCGAAACGAGACGAAGGAGGGTGAAAGAGAGCGAAACGAGATGAAGGAGTGTCAAACAGAGCGAAACGAGACGAAGGAAGGTGAAAGATGGCGAAACGAGACGAAGGAGGGTGGAAGAGAGCGAAACGAGATGAAGGAGGGTGAAAGAGACCAAAACGAGACGAAGGAGGGTGAAAGAGAGCGAAACGAGACGAAGGAGGGTGAAAGAGAGCGAAACGAGACGAAGGAGGGTAAAAGAGAGCGAAACGAGATGAAGGAGGGTGAAAGAGAGCGAAACGAGACGAAGGAGGGTGAAAGAGAGCTAACCGAGATGAAGGAGGCTGAAAGAGAGCGAAACGAGTAGAAGGAAGGTGAAAGAGAGCGAAACGAGACGAAGGAGGGTGAAAGGGAGCCAAACGAGACGAAGGAGGGTGAAAGAGAGCGAAACAAGACAAAGGAGGGTGAAAGAGAGCGAAACGAGACGAAGGAAGGTGAAAGAGAGCGAAACGAGACGAATGTGGGTGAAAGAGAGCAAAACGAGACGAAGGAGGGTTGAAGAGAGTGAAACGAGATGAAGGGGTGTCAAAGAGAGCGAAACGAGACGAAGGATGGTGAAATAGAGCGAAACGAGACGAAGGAGGGTGAAAGAGAGCGAAACGAGATGAAGGAGGGTGAAAGAGAGCGGAACGAGACGAAGGAGGGTGAAAGAGAGCTAACAGAGACGAAGGAGGGTGAAAGAGAGCGAAACGAGTAGATGGAAGGTGAAAGAGAGCGAAACGAGACGAAGGAGGGTGAAAGAGAGCGAACCGAGACGAAGGAGGGTGAAAGAGAGCAAAACGAGTAGAAGAAAGGTGAAAGAGAGCGAACCGAGACGAAGGAGGGAGAAAGAGGGCGAAACGAGACGATGGAGTGTGGAAGAGAGCAAAACGAGGTGAAGGAGGCTGATAGAGAGCGAAACGAGATGAAGAAGGGTGAAAGAGAGCGAAACGAGATGAAGGAGGGTGAAAGAGAGCGAAACGAGGCGAAGGAGGGTGAAAGAGAGCGAAACGAGACAAAGGATGGTCATACAGAGCGAAACGAGGTGAAGGAGGGTAAAAGAGGGCGAAACGAGACGAAGGAGGATGGAAGAGAGCGAAACGAGACGAAGGAGGGTGAAAGAGAGCGAAACAAGACGAAGGAGGGTGAAAGAGAGCGAAACGAGATGAAGGAGGGTGAAAGAGAGCGAAACGAGTCGAAGGAGGGTGAAAGAGAGCGAAACGAGACGAAGGAAGGTGAAAGAGAGCGAAACGAGACGAAGGAAGGTGAAAGAAAGCGAAACAAGACGAATGTGGGTGAAAGAGAGCGCAACGAGACGAAGGAGGGTTGAAGAGAGTGAAACGAGATGAAGGGGTGTCAAAGAGAGCGAAACGAGACGAAGGATGGTGAAAGAGAGCGAAACAAGACAAAGGAGGGTGAAAGAGAGCGAAACGAGACGAAGGAAGGTGAAAGAGAGCGAAAGGAGACGAATGTGGGTGAAAGAGAGTGAAACGAGGCGAAGGAGGGTTGAAGAGAGCGAAACGAGATGAAGGGGTGTCAAAGAGAGCGAAACGAGACGAAGGATGGTGAAAGAGAGCGAAACGAAACGAAGGAGGGTGAAAGAGAGCGAAACGAGACGAAGGAGGGTGAAAGAGAGCGAAATGAGACGAAGGAGGGTGAAAGAGAGCTAACAGAGGCGAAGGAGGGTGAAAGAGAGCGAAACGAGTAGATGGAAGTTGAAAGATAGCGAAACGAGACGAAGGAGGGTGAAAGAGAGCGAAACAAGACGAAGGAGGGTAAAAGAGAGCAAAACGAGACGAAGGAGGGTGAAAGAGAGCGAAACAAGACGAAGGAGGGAGAAAGAGAGCGAAACGAGATGAAGGAGGGTGAAAGAGAGCGAAACGAGACGAAGGAGGGTGAAAGAGATCGAAACGAGACGAAGGAGGGTGAAAGAGAGCGAAACGAGTAGAAGGAAGGTGAAAGAGAGTGGAACGAGATGAAGGAGGGTGAAAGAGAGCGAAACGAGACAAAGGAGGGTGAAAGAGAGTGAAACGAGACGAAGGAAGGTGAAAGAGAGCGAACCGAGACGAAGGATGGTGAAAGAGGGCGAAACGAGACGATGGAGTGTGGAAGAGAGCAAAACGAGGTGAAGGAGGCTGAAAGAGAGCGAAACGAGATGAAGGAGGGTGAAAGAGAGCGAAACGAGACGAAGGAGGGTGAAAGAAAGGGAAACGAGGCGAAGGAGGGTGAAAGAGAGCGAAACGAGACGAAGGAGGGTCATACAGAGCGAAACTAGACGAAGGAGGGTGAAAGAGTGCGAAACGAGACGAAGGAGGGTGGAAGAGAGCGAAACGAGATGAAGGAGGGTGAAAGAGAGCAAAACGAGACGAAGAAGTGTGAAAGAGAGCGAAACGAGACGAAGGAGGGTGAAAGAGAGCGAAACGAGACGAAGGAGGGTGAAAGAGAGCGAAACGAGACGAAGGAGGGTGAAAGAGAGCGAAACGAGACGAAGGAGGTTGAAAGAGAGCGAAACGAGATGAAGGAGGGTGAAAGAGAGCGAAACGAGATGAAGGAGGGTGAAAGAGATCGAAACGAGACGAAGCAGGGTGAAAGAGATCGAAACGAGACGAAGGAGGGTGAAAGAGAGCTAACCGAGACGAAGGAGGGTGAAAGAGAGCGAAACGAGTAGAAGGAAGGTGAAAGAGAGTGGAACGAGATGAAGGAGGGTGAAAGAGAGCGAAACGAGATGAAGGAGGGTGAAAGAGAGTGAAACGAGACGAAGGAAGGTGAAAGAGAGCGAACCGAGACGAAGAATGGTGATAGAGGGCGAAACGAGACGATGGAATGTGGAAGAGAGCAAAACGAGGTGAAGGAGGCTGAAAGAGAGCGAAACGAGACGAAGGAGGGTGAAAGAGAGCGAAACGAGACGAAGGAGTGTCAAACAGAGCGAAACGAGACGAAGGAAGGTGAAAGATGGCGAAACGAGACGAAGGAGGGTGGAAGAGAGCGAAACGAGATGAAGGAGGGTGAAAGAGACCAAAACGAGACGAAGGAGGGTGAAAGAGAGCGAAACGAGACGAAGGAGGGTGAAAGAGAGCGAAACGAGACGAAGGAGGGTAAAAGAGAGCGAAACGAGATGAAGGAGGGTGAAAGAGAGCGAAACGAGACGAAGGAGGGTGAAAGAGAGCTAACCGAGATGAAGGAGGCTGAAAGAGAGCGAAACGAGTAGAAGGAAGGTGAAAGAGAGCGAAACGAGACGAAGGAGGGTGAAAGGGAGCCAAACGAGACGAAGGAGGGTGAAAGAGAGCGAAACAAGACAAAGGAGGGTGAAAGAGAGCGAAACGAGACGAAGGAAGGTGAAAGAGAGCGAAACGAGACGAATGTGGGTGAAAGAGAGCAAAACGAGACGAAGGAGGGTTGAAGAGAGTGAAACGAGATGAAGGGGTGTCAAAGAGAGCGAAACGAGACGAAGGATGGTGAAAGAGAGCGAAACGAGACGAAGGAGTGTCAAACAGAGCGAAACGAGACGAAGGAAGGTGAAAGATGGCGAAACGAGACGAAGGAGGGTGGAAGAGAGCGAAACGAGATGAAGGAGGGTGAAAGAGACCAAAACGAGACGAAGGAGGGTGAAAGAGAGCGAAACGAGACGAAGGAGGGTGAAAGAGAGCGAAACGAGACGAAGGAGGGTAAAAGAGAGCGAAACGAGATGAAGGAGGGTGAAAGAGAGCGAAACGAGACGAAGGAGGGTGAAAGAGAGCTAACCGAGATGAAGGAGGCTGAAAGAGAGCGAAACGAGTAGAAGGAAGGTGAAAGAGAGCGAAACGAGACGAAGGAGGGTGAAAGGGAGCCAAACGAGACGAAGGAGGGTGAAAGAGAGCGAAACAAGACAAAGGAGGGTGAAAGAGAGCGAAACGAGACGAAGGAAGGTGAAAGAGAGCGAAACGAGACGAATGTGGGTGAAAGAGAGCAAAACGAGACGAAGGAGGGTTGAAGAGAGTGAAACGAGATGAAGGGGTGTCAAAGAGAGCGAAACGAGACGAAGGATGGTGAAAGAGAGCGAAACGAGACGAAGGAGGGTGAAAGAGAGCGAACCGAGACGAAGGAGGGTGAAAGAGAGCAAAACGAGTAGAAGAAAGGTGAAAGAGGGCGAAACGAGACGATGGAGTGTGGAAGAGAGCAAAACGAGGTGAAGGAGGCTGATAGAGAGCGAAACGAGATGAAGAAGGGTGAAAGAGAGCGAAACGAGATGAAGGAGGGTGAAAGAGAGCGAAACGAGGCGAAGGAGGGTGAAAGAGAGCGAAACGAGACAAAGGATGGTCATACAGAGCGAAACGAGGTGAAGGAGGGTAAAAGAGGGCGAAACGAGACGAAGGAGGATGGAAGAGAGCGAAACGAGACGAAGGAGGGTGAAAGAGAGCGAAACAAGACGAAGGAGGGTGAAAGAGAGCGAAACGAGATGAAGGAGGGTGAAAGAGAGCGAAACGAGTCGAAGGAGGGTGAAAGAGAGCGAAACGAGACGAAGGAAGGTGAAAGAGAGCGAAACGAGAAGAAGGAAGGTGAAAGAAAGCGAAACAAGACGAATGTGGGTGAAAGAGAGCGCAACGAGACGAAGGAGGGTTGAAGAGAGTGAAACGAGATGAAGGGGTGTCAAAGAGAGCGAAACGAGACGAAGGATGGTGAAAGAGAGCGAAACGAGACGAAGGAGGGTGAAAGAGAGCGAAACGAGACGAAGGAGGGTGAAAGAGAGCGGAACGAGACGAAGGAGGGTGAAAGAGAGCTAACAGAGTCGAAGGAGGGTGAAAGAGAGCGAAACGAGTAGATGGAAGGTGAAAGAGAGCGAAACGAGACGAAGGAGGGTGAAAGAGAGCAAAACGAGACGAAGGAGGGTCATACAGAGCGAAACTAGACGAAGGAGGGTGAAAGAGTGCGAAACGAGACGAAGGAGGGTGGAAGAGAGCGAAACGAGATGAAGGAGGGTGAAAGAGAGCAAAACGAGACGAAGAAGTGTGAAAGAGAGCGAAACGAGACGAAGGAGGGTGAAAGAGAGCGAAACGAGACGAAGGAGGGTGAAAGAGAGCGAAACGAGACGAAGGAGGTTGAAAGAGAGCGAAACGAGATGAAGGAGGGTGAAAGAGAGCGAAACGAGATGAAGGAGGGTGAAAGAGATCGAAACGAGACGAAGCAGGGTGAAAGAGATCGAAACGAGACGAAGGAGGGTGAAAGAGAGCTAACCGAGACGAAGGAGGGTGAAAGAGAGCGAAACGAGTAGAAGGAAGGTGAAAGAGAGTGGAACGAGATGAAGGAGGGTGAAAGAGAGCGAAACGAGATGAAGGAGGGTGAAAGAGAGTGAAACGAGACGAAGGAAGGTGAAAGAGAGCGAACCGAGACGAAGAATGGTGATAGAGGGCGAAACGAGACGATGGAATGTGGAAGAGAGCAAAACGAGGTGAAGGAGGCTGAAAGAGAGCGAAACGAGACGAAGGAGGGTGAAAGAGAGCGAAACGAGACGAAGGAGTGTCAAACAGAGCGAAACGAGACGAAGGAAGGTGAAAGATGGCGAAACGAGACGAAGGAGGGTGGAAGAGAGCGAAACGAGATGAAGGAGTGTGAAAGAGACCAAAACGAGACGAAGGAGGGTGAAAGAGAGCGAAACGAGACGAAGGAGGGTGAAAGAGAGCGAAACGAGACGAAGGAGGGTAAAAGAGAGCGAAACGAGATGAAGGAGGGTGAAAGAGAGCGAAACGAGACGAAGGAGGGTGAAAGAGAGCTAACCGAGATGAAGGAGGCTGAAAGAGAGCGAAACGAGTAGAAGGAAGGTGAAAGAGAGCGAAACGAGACGAAGGAGGGTGAAAGGGAGCCAAACGAGACGAAGGAGGGTGAAAGAGAGCGAAACAAGACAAAGGAGGGTGAAAGAGAGCGAAACGAGACGAAGGAAGGTGAAAGAGAGCGAAACGAGACGAATGTGGGTGAAAGAGAGCAAAACGAGACGAAGGAGGGTTGAAGAGAGTGAAACGAGATGAAGGGGTGTCAAAGAGAGCGAAACGAGACGAAGGATGGTGAAAGAGAGCGAAACGAGACGAAGGAGTGTCAAACAGAGCGAAACGAGACGAAGGAAGGTGAAAGATGGCGAAACGAGACGAAGGAGGGTGGAAGAGAGCGAAACGAGATGAAGGAGGGTGAAAGAGACCAAAACGAGACGAAGGAGGGTGAAAGAGAGCGAAACGAGACGAAGGAGGGTGAAAGAGAGCGAAACGAGACGAAGGAGGGTAAAAGAGAGCGAAACGAGATGAAGGAGGGTGAAAGAGAGCGAAACGAGACGAAGGAGGGTGAAAGAGAGCTAACCGAGATGAAGGAGGCTGAAAGAGAGCGAAACGAGTAGAAGGAAGGTGAAAGAGAGCGAAACGAGACGAAGGAGGGTGAAAGGGAGCCAAACGAGACGAAGGAGGGTGAAAGAGAGCGAAACAAGACAAAGGAGGGTGAAAGAGAGCGAAACGAGACGAAGGAAGGTGAAAGAGAGCGAAACGAGACGAATGTGGGTGAAAGAGAGCAAAACGAGACGAAGGAGGGTTGAAGAGAGTGAAACGAGATGAAGGGGTGTCAAAGAGAGCGAAACGAGACGAAGGATGGTGAAAGAGAGCGAAACGAGACGAAGGAGGGTGAAAGAGAGCGAACCGAGACGAAGGAGGGTGAAAGAGAGCAAAACGAGTAGAAGAAAGGTGAAAGAGGGCGAAACGAGACGATGGAGTGTGGAAGAGAGCAAAACGAGGTGAAGGAGGCTGATAGAGAGCGAAACGAGATGAAGAAGGGTGAAAGAGAGCGAAACGAGATGAAGGAGGGTGAAAGAGAGCGAAACGAGGCGAAGGAGGGTGAAAGAGAGCGAAACGAGACAAAGGATGGTCATACAGAGCGAAACGAGGTGAAGGAGGGTAAAAGAGGGCGAAACGAGACGAAGGAGGATGGAAGAGAGCGAAACGAGACGAAGGAGGGTGAAAGAGAGCGAAACAAGACGAAGGAGGGTGAAAGAGAGCGAAACGAGATGAAGGAGGGTGAAAGAGAGCGAAACGAGTCGAAGGAGGGTGAAAGAGAGCGAAACGAGACGAAGGAAGGTGAAAGAGAGCGAAACGAGAAGAAGGAAGGTGAAAGAAAGCGAAACAAGACGAATGTGGGTGAAAGAGAGCGCAACGAGACGAAGGAGGGTTGAAGAGAGTGAAACGAGATGAAGGGGTGTCAAAGAGAGCGAAACGAGACGAAGGATGGTGAAAGAGAGCGAAACGAGACGAAGGAGGGTGAAAGAGAGCGAAACGAGACGAAGGAGGGTGAAAGAGAGCGGAACGAGACGAAGGAGGGTGAAAGAGAGCTAACAGAGTCGAAGGAGGGTGAAAGAGAGCGAAACGAGTAGATGGAAGGTGAAAGAGAGCGAAACGAGACGAAGGAGGGTGAAAGAGAGCAAAACGAGACGAAGGAGGGTGAAAGAGAGCGAAACGAGACGAAGGAGGGTGAAAGAGAGCGAAACGAGACGAAGGAGGGTGAAAGAGAGCGAACCGAGACGAAGGAGGGTGAAAGAGAGCGAAACGAGTAGAAGGAGGGTGAAAGACAGCGAAACGAGATGATGCAGGGTGAAAAAGAGCGAAACGAGACGACGGAGGGTGAAAGAGAGTGAAACGAGACGAAGAAAGGTGAAAGAGAGCGAACCGAGACGAAGGAGGGAGAAAGAGGGCGAAACGAGACGATGGAGTGTGGAAGAGAGCAAAACGAGTTGAAGGAGGCTGAAAGAGAGCGAAACGAGATGAAGAAGGGTGAAAGAGAGCGAAACGAGATGAAGGAGGGTGAAAGAGAGCGAAACGAGGCGAAGGAGGGTGAAAGAGTGCGAAACGAGACAAAGGATGGTCATACAGAGCGAAACGAGGTGAAGGAGGGTGAAAGAGGGCGAAACGAGACGAAGGAGGATGGAAGAGAGCGAAACGAGACGAAGGAGGGTGAAAGAGAGCGAAACAAGACGAAGGAGGGTGAAAGAGAGC
Organism: Scyliorhinus torazame; assembly: GCF_047496885.1. NCBI lineage: Eukaryota > Metazoa > Chordata > Chondrichthyes > Carcharhiniformes > Scyliorhinidae > Scyliorhinus > Scyliorhinus torazame. Next base: position 505,959 of record NC_092721.1, read on the forward strand.
GAAACGAGATGAAGGAGGGTGAAAGAGAGCGAAACGAGTCGAAGGAGGGTGAAAGAGATCGAAACGAGACGAAGGAGGGTGAAAGAGAGCGAAACGAGACGAAGGAGGATGAAAGAGAGCTAACCGAGACGAAGGAGGGTGAAAGAGAGCGAAACGAGATGAAGGAGGGTGAAAGAGAGCGAAACGAGTCGAAGGAGGGTGAAAGAGAGCGAAACGAGATGAAGGAGGGTGAAAGAGAACGAAACGAGACGAAGGAGGATGAAAGAGAGCTAACCGAGACGAAGGAGGGTGAAAGAGAGCGAAACGAGTAGAAGGAAGGTGAAAGAGAGCGAAACGAGACGAAGGAGGGTGAAAGAGAGCCAAACGAGACGAAGGAGGGTGAAAGAGAGCGAAACAAGACAAAGGAGGGTGAAAGAGAGCGAAACGAGACGAAGGAAGGTGAAAGAGAGCGAAAGGCGACGAATGTGGGTGAAAGAGAGCGAAACGAGACGAAGGAGGGTTGAAGAGAGCGAAACGAGACGAAGGATGGTGAAAGAGAGCGAAACGAGACGAAGGAGGGTGAAAGAGAGCGAAACGAGACGAAGGAGGGTGAAAGAGAGCGAAACGAGATGAAGGAGGGTGAAAGAGAGCTAACAGAGACGAAGGAGGGTGAAAGAGAGCGAAACGAGTAGATGGAAGGTGAAAGAGAGCGAAACGAGATGAAGGAGGGTGAAAGAGAGCGAAACAAGACGAAGGAGGGTGAAAGAGTGCAAAACGAAACGAAGGAGGGTGAAAGAGAGCCAAACGAGACGAAGGAGGGTGAAAGAGAGCGAAACGAGACAAAGGAGGGTGAAAGAGAGCGAAACGAGACGAAGGAAGGTGAAAGAGAGCGAAAGGAGAAGAATGTGGGTGAAAGAGAGCGAAACGAGACGAAGGAGGGTTGAAGAGAGCGAAACGAGATGAAGGGGTGTCAAAGAGAGCGAAACGAGACGAAGGATGGCGAAAGAGAGCGAAACGAGACGAAGGAGGGTGAAAGAGAGCGAAACGAGACGAAGGAGGGTGAAAAAGAGCGAAACGAGACGAAGGAGGGTGAAAGAGAGCTAACAGAGACGAAGGAGGGTGAAAGAGAGCGAAACGAGTAGATGGAAGGTGGAAGAGAGCGAAACGAGACGAAGGAGGGTGAAAGAGAGCGAAACAAGACGAAGGAGGGTGAAAGAGAGCAAAACGAGACGAAGGAGGGTGAAAGAGAGCGAAACGAGACGAAGGAGGGTGAAAGAGAGCGAAACGAGATGAAGGAGGGTGAAAGAGAGCGAAACGAGACGAAGGAGGGTGAAAGAGATCGAAACGAGACGAAGGAGGGTGAAAGAGAGCGAAACGAGTAGAAGGAAGGTGAAAGAGAGTGGAACGAGATGAAGGAGGGTGAAAGAGAGCGAAACGAGACAAAGGAGGGTGAAAGAGAGTGAAACGAGACGAAGGAAGGTGAAAGAGAGCGAACCGAGATGGAGGGTGAAAGAGATCGAAACGAGACGAAGCAGGGTGAAAGAGATCGAAACGAGACGAAGCAGGGTGAAAGAGATCGAAACGAGACGAAGGAGGGTGAAAGAGAGCTAACCGAGACGAAGGAGGGTGAAAGAGAGCGAAACGAGTAGAAGGAAGGTGAAAGAGAGTGGAACGAGATGAAGGAGGGTGAAAGAGAGCGAAACGAGATGAAGGAGGGTGAAAGAGAGTGAAACGAGACGAAGGAAGGTGAAAGAGAGCGAACCGAGACGAAGAATGGTGATAGAGGGCGAAACGAGACGATGGAGTGTGGAAGAGAGCAAAACGAGGTGAAGGAGGCTGAAAGAGAGCGAAACGAGACGAAGGAGGGTGAAAGAGAGCGAAACGAGACGAAGGAGTGTCAAACAGAGCGAAACGAGACGAAGGAAGGTGAAAGATGGCGAAACGAGACGAAGGAGGGTGGAAGAGAGCGAAACGAGATGAAGGAGGGTGAAAGAGACCAAAACGAGACGAAGGAGGGTGAAAGAGAGCGAAACGAGACGAAGGAGGGTGAAAGAGAGCGAAACGAGACGAAGGAGGGTAAAAGAGAGCGAAACGAGATGAAGGAGGGTGAAAGAGAGCGAAACGAGACGAAGGAGGGTGAAAGAGAGCTAACCGAGATGAAGGAGGCTGAAAGAGGGCGAAACGAGTAGAAGGAAGGTGAAAGAGATCGAAACGAGACGAAGGAGGGTGAAAGGGAGCCAAACGAGACGAAGGAGGGTGAAAGAGAGCGAAACAAGACAAAGGAGGGTGAAAGAGAGCGAAACGAGACGAAGGAAGGTGAAAGAGAGCGAAACGAGACGAATGTGGGTGAAAGAGAGCAAAACGAGACGAAGGAGGGTTGAAGAGAGTGAAACGAGATGAAGGGGTGTCAAAGAGAGCGAAACGAGACGAAGGATGGTGAAAGAGAGCGAAACGAGACGAAGGAGGGTGAAAGAGAGCGAAACGAGATGAAGGAGGGTGAAAGAGAGCGGAACGAGACGAAGGAGGGTGAAAGAGAGCTAACAGAGACGAAGGAGGGTGAAAGAGAGCGAAACGAGTAGATGGAAGGTGAAAGAGAGCGAAACGAGACGAAGGAGGGTGAAAGAGAGCGAACCGAGACGAAGGAGGGTGAAAGAGAGCAAAACGAGTAGAAGAAAGGTGAAAGAGAGCGAACCGAGACGAAGGAGGGAGAAAGAGGGCGAAACGAGACGATGGAGTGTGGAAGAGAGCAAAACGAGGTGAAGGAGGCTGATAGAGAGCGAAACGAGATGAAGAAGGGTGAAAGAGAGCGAAACGAGATGAAGGAGGGTGAAAGAGAGCGAAACGAGGCGAAGGAGGGTGAAAGAGAGCGAAACGAGACAAAGGATGGTCATACAGAGCGAAACGAGGTGAAGGAGGGTAAAAGAGTGCGAAACGAGACGAAGGAGGATGGAAGAGAGCGAAACGAGACGAAGGAGGGTGAAAGAGAGCGAAACAAGACGAAGGAGGGTGAAAGAGAGCGAAACGAGATGAAGGAGGGTGAAAGAGAGCGAAACGAGTCGAAGGAGGGTGAAAGAGAGCGAAACGAGACAAAGGAAGGTGAAAGAGAGCGAAACGAGACGAAGGAAGGTGAAAGAAAGCGAAACAAGACGAATGTGGGTGAAAGAGAGCGCAACGAGACGAAGGAGGGTTGAAGAGAGTGAAACGAGATGAAGGGGTGTCAAAGAGAGCGAAACGAGACGAAGGATGGTGAAAGAGAGCGAAACGAGACGAAGGAGGGTGAAAGAGAGCGAAACGAGACGAAGGAGGGTGAAAGAGAGCGAAACAAGACGAAGGAGGGTGAAAGAGAGCGAAACGAGATGAAGGAGGGTGAAAGAGAGCGAAACGAGTCGAAGGAGGGTGAAAGAGATCGAAACGAGACGAAGGAGGGTGAAAGAGAGCGAAACGAGACGAAGGAGGATGAAAGAGAGCTAACCGAGACGAAGGAGGGTGAAAGAGAGCGAAACGAGATGAAGGAGGGTGAAAGAGAGCGAAACGAGTCGAAGGAGGGTGAAAGAGAGCGAAACGAGATGAAGGAGGGTGAAAGAGAACGAAACGAGACGAAGGAGGATGAAAGAGAGCTAACCGAGACGAAGGAGGGTGAAAGAGAGCGAAACGAGTAGAAGGAAGGTGAAAGAGAGCGAAACGAGACGAAGGAGGGTGAAAGAGAGCCAAACGAGACGAAGGAGGGTGAAAGAGAGCGAAACAAGACAAAGGAGGGTGAAAGAGAGCGAAACGAGACGAAGGAAGGTGAAAGAGAGCGAAAGGCGACGAATGTGGGTGAAAGAGAGCGAAACGAGACGAAGGAGGGTTGAAGAGAGCGAAACGAGACGAAGGATGGTGAAAGAGAGCGAAACGAGACGAAGGAGGGTGAAAGAGAGCGAAACGAGACGAAGGAGGGTGAAAGAGAGCGAAACGAGATGAAGGAGGGTGAAAGAGAGCTAACAGAGACGAAGGAGGGTGAAAGAGAGCGAAACGAGTAGATGGAAGGTGAAAGAGAGCGAAACGAGATGAAGGAGGGTGAAAGAGAGCGAAACAAGACGAAGGAGGGTGAAAGAGTGCAAAACGAAACGAAGGAGGGTGAAAGAGAGCCAAACGAGACGAAGGAGGGTGAAAGAGAGCGAAACGAGACAAAGGAGGGTGAAAGAGAGCGAAACGAGACGAAGGAAGGTGAAAGAGAGCGAAAGGAGAAGAATGTGGGTGAAAGAGAGCGAAACGAGACGAAGGAGGGTTGAAGAGAGCGAAACGAGATGAAGGGGTGTCAAAGAGAGCGAAACGAGACGAAGGATGGCGAAAGAGAGCGAAACGAGACGAAGGAGGGTGAAAGAGAGCGAAACGAGACGAAGGAGGGTGAAAAAGAGCGAAACGAGACGAAGGAGGGTGAAAGAGAGCTAACAGAGACGAAGGAGGGTGAAAGAGAGCGAAACGAGTAGATGGAAGGTGGAAGAGAGCGAAACGAGACGAAGGAGGGTGAAAGAGAGCGAAACAAGACGAAGGAGGGTGAAAGAGAGCAAAACGAGACGAAGGAGGGTGAAAGAGAGCGAAACGAGACGAAGGAGGGTGAAAGAGAGCGAAACGAGATGAAGGAGGGTGAAAGAGAGCGAAACGAGACGAAGGAGGGTGAAAGAGATCGAAACGAGACGAAGGAGGGTGAAAGAGAGCGAAACGAGTAGAAGGAAGGTGAAAGAGAGTGGAACGAGATGAAGGAGGGTGAAAGAGAGCGAAACGAGACAAAGGAGGGTGAAAGAGAGTGAAACGAGACGAAGGAAGGTGAAAGAGAGCGAACCGAGATGAAGGAGGGTGAAAGAGATCGAAACGAGACGAAGCAGGGTGAAAGAGATCGAAACGAGACGAAGCAGGGTGAAAGAGATCGAAACGAGACGAAGGAGGGTGAAAGAGAGCTAACCGAGACGAAGGAGGGTGAAAGAGAGCGAAACGAGTAGAAGGAAGGTGAAAGAGAGTGGAACGAGATGAAGGAGGGTGAAAGAGAGCGAAACGAGATGAAGGAGGGTGAAAGAGAGTGAAACGAGACGAAGGAAGGTGAAAGAGAGCGAACCGAGACGAAGAATGGTGATAGAGGGCGAAACGAGACGATGGAGTGTGGAAGAGAGCAAAACGAGGTGAAGGAGGCTGAAAGAGAGCGAAACGAGACGAAGGAGGGTGAAAGAGAGCGAAACGAGACGAAGGAGTGTCAAACAGAGCGAAACGAGACGAAGGAAGGTGAAAGATGGCGAAACGAGACGAAGGAGGGTGGAAGAGAGCGAAACGAGATGAAGGAGGGTGAAAGAGACCAAAACGAGACGAAGGAGGGTGAAAGAGAGCGAAACGAGACGAAGGAGGGTGAAAGAGAGCGAAACGAGACGAAGGAGGGTAAAAGAGAGCGAAACGAGATGAAGGAGGGTGAAAGAGAGCGAAACGAGACGAAGGAGGGTGAAAGAGAGCTAACCGAGATGAAGGAGGCTGAAAGAGGGCGAAACGAGTAGAAGGAAGGTGAAAGAGATCGAAACGAGACGAAGGAGGGTGAAAGGGAGCCAAACGAGACGAAGGAGGGTGAAAGAGAGCGAAACAAGACAAAGGAGGGTGAAAGAGAGCGAAACGAGACGAAGGAAGGTGAAAGAGAGCGAAACGAGACGAATGTGGGTGAAAGAGAGCAAAACGAGACGAAGGAGGGTTGAAGAGAGTGAAACGAGATGAAGGGGTGTCAAAGAGAGCGAAACGAGACGAAGGATGGTGAAAGAGAGCGAAACGAGACGAAGGAGGGTGAAAGAGAGCGAAACGAGATGAAGGAGGGTGAAAGAGAGCGGAACGAGACGAAGGAGGGTGAAAGAGAGCTAACAGAGACGAAGGAGGGTGAAAGAGAGCGAAACGAGTAGATGGAAGGTGAAAGAGAGCGAAACGAGACGAAGGAGGGTGAAAGAGAGCGAACCGAGACGAAGGAGGGTGAAAGAGAGCAAAACGAGTAGAAGAAAGGTGAAAGAGAGCGAACCGAGACGAAGGAGGGAGAAAGAGGGCGAAACGAGACGATGGAGTGTGGAAGAGAGCAAAACGAGGTGAAGGAGGCTGATAGAGAGCGAAACGAGATGAAGAAGGGTGAAAGAGAGCGAAACGAGATGAAGGAGGGTGAAAGAGAGCGAAACGAGGCGAAGGAGGGTGAAAGAGAGCGAAACGAGACAAAGGATGGTCATACAGAGCGAAACGAGGTGAAGGAGGGTAAAAGAGTGCGAAACGAGACGAAGGAGGATGGAAGAGAGCGAAACGAGACGAAGGAGGGTGAAAGAGAGCGAAACAAGACGAAGGAGGGTGAAAGAGAGCGAAACGAGATGAAGGAGGGTGAAAGAGAGCGAAACGAGTCGAAGGAGGGTGAAAGAGAGCGAAACGAGACAAAGGAAGGTGAAAGAGAGCGAAACGAGACGAAGGAAGGTGAAAGAAAGCGAAACAAGACGAATGTGGGTGAAAGAGAGCGCAACGAGACGAAGGAGGGTTGAAGAGAGTGAAACGAGATGAAGGGGTGTCAAAGAGAGCGAAACGAGACGAAGGATGGTGAAAGAGAGCGAAACGAGACGAAGGAGGGTGAAAGAGAGCGAAACGAGACGAAGGAGGGTGAAAGAGAGCGGAACGAGACGAAGGAGGGTGAAAGAGAGCTAACAGAGTCGAAGGAGGGTGAAAGAGAGCGAAACGAGTAGATGGAAGGTGAAAGAGAGCGAAACGAGACGAAGGAGGGTGAAAGAGAGCAAAACGAGACGAAGGAGGGTGAAAGAGAGCGAAACGAGACGAAGGAGGGTGAAAGAGAGCGAAACGAGACGAAGGAGGGTGAAAGAGAGCGAACCGAGACGAAGGAGGGTGAAAGAGAGCGAAACGAGTAGAAGGAGGGTGAAAGAGAGCGAAACGAGATGAAGCAGGGTGAAAAAGAGCGAAACGAGACGACGGAGGGTGAAAGAGAGTGAAACGAGACGAAGAAAGGTGAAAGAGAGCGAACCGAGACGAAGGAGGGAGAAAGAGGGCGAAACGAGACGATGGAGTGTGGAAGAGAGCAAAACGAGTTGAAGGAGGCTGAAAGAGAGCGAAACGAGATGAAGAAGGGTGAAAGAGAGCGAAACGAGATGAAGGAGGGTGAAAGAGAGCGAAACGAGGCGAAGGAGGGTGAAAGAGTGCGAAACGAGACAAAGGATGGTCATACAGAGCGAAACGAGGTGAAGGAGGGTGAAAGAGGGCGAAACGAGACGAAGGAGGATGGAAGAGAGCGAAACGAGACGAAGGAGAGTGAAAGAGAGCGAAACAAGACGAAGGAGGGTGAAAGAGAGCGAAACGAGATGAAGGAGGGTGAAAGAGAGCGAAACGAGTCGAAGGAGGGTGAAAGAGATCGAAACGAGACGAAGGAGGGTGAAAGAGAGCGAAACGAGACGAAGGAGGATGAAAGAGAGCTAACCGAGACGAAGGAGGGTGAAAGAGAGCGAAACGAGATGAAGGAGGGTGAAAGAGAGCGAAACGAGTCGAAGGAGGGTGAAAGAGAGCGAAACGAGATGAAGGAGGGTGAAAGAGAACGAAACGAGACGAAGGAGGATGAAAGAGAGCTAACCGAGACGAAGGAGGGTGAAAGAGAGCGAAACGAGTAGAAGGAAGGTGAAAGAGAGCGAAACGAGACGAAGGAGGGTGAAAGAGAGCCAAACGAGACGAAGGAGGGTGAAAGAGAGCGAAACAAGACAAAGGAGGGTGAAAGAGAGCGAAACGAGACGAAGGAAGGTGAAAGAGAGCGAAAGGCGACGAATGTGGGTGAAAGAGAGCGAAACGAGACGAAGGAGGGTTGAAGAGAGCGAAACGAGATGAAGGATGGTGAAAGAGAGCGAAACGAGACGAAGGAAGGTGAAAGAGAGCGAAACGAGACGAAGGAGGGTGAAAGAGAGCGAAACGAGATGAAGGAGGGTGAAAGAGAGCTAACAGAGACGAAGGAGGGTGAAAGAGAGCGAAACGAGTAGATGGAAGGTGAAAGAGAGCGAAACGAGATGAAGGAGGGTGAAAGAGAGCGAAACAAGACGAAGGAGGGTGAAAGAGTGCAAAACGAAACGAAGGAGGGTGAAAGAGAGCCAAACGAGACGAAGGAGGGTGAAAGAGAGCGAAACGAGACAAAGGAGGGTGAAAGAGAGCGAAACGAGACGAAGGAAGGTGAAAGAGAGCGAAAGGAGACGAATGTGGGTGAAAGAGAGCGAAACGAGACGAAGGAGGGTTGAAGAGAGCGAAACGAGATGAAGGGGTGTCAAAGAGAGCGAAACGAGACGAAGGATGGTGAAAGAGAGCGAAACGAGACGAAGGAGGGTGAAAGAGAGCGAAACGAGACGAAGGAGGGTGAAAGAGAGCGAAACAAGACGAAGGAGGGTGAAAGAGAGCTAACAGAGACGAAGGAGGGTGAAAGAGAGCGAAACGAGTAGATGGAAGGTGGAAGAGAGCGAAACGAGACGAAGGAGGGTGAAAGAGAGCGAAATAAGACGAAGGAGGGTGAAAGAGAGCAAAACGAGACGAAGGAGGGTGAAAGAGAGCGAAACGAGACGAAGGAGGGTGAAAGAGAGCGAAACGAGATGAAGGAGGGTGAAAGAGAGCGAAACGAGACGAAGGAGGGTGAAAGAGATCAAAACGAGACGAAGGAGGGTGAAAGAGAGCGAAACGAGTAGAAGGAAGGTGAAAGAGAGTGGAACGAGATGAAGGAGGGTGAAAGAGAGCGAAACGAGACAAAGAAGGGTGAAAGAGAGTGAAACGAGACGAAGGAAGGTGAAAGAGAGCGAACCGAGACCAAGGATGGTGAAAGAGGGCGAAACGAGACGATGGAGTGTGGAAGAGAGCAAAACGAGGTGAAGGAGGCTGAAAGAGAGCGAAACGAGATGAAGGAGGGCGAAAGAGAGTGAAACGAGACGAAGGAGGGTGAAAGAGAGGGAAATGAGGCAAAGGAGGGTGTAAGAGAGTGAAACGAGACGAAGGAGGGTCATACAGAGCGAAACTAGACGAAGGAGGGTGAAAGAGTGCGAAACGAGACGAAGGAGGGTGGAAGAGAGCGAAACGAGATGAAGGAGGGTGAAAGAGAGCAAAACGAGACGAAGGAGGGTGAAAGAGAGCAAAACGAGACGAAGGAGGGTGAAAGAGAGTGAAACGAGACGAAGGAGGGTGAAAGAGAGCCAAACGAGACGAAGGAGGGTGAAAGAGAGTGAAACGAGACGAAGGAGGGTGAAAGAGGGCTAACCGAGATGAAGGAGGGTGAAAGAGAGCGAAACAAGTAGAAGGAAGGTGAAAGAGAGTGGAACGAGATGAAGGAGGGTGAAAGAGAGCGAAACGAGACGAAGGAGGGTGAAAGAGAGTGAAACGAGACGAACGAAGGTGAAAGAGAGCGAACCGAGACGAAGGATGGTGATAGAGGGCGAAACGAGACGATGGAGTGTGGAAGAGAGCAAAACGAGGTGAAGGAGGCTGAAAGAGAGCGAAACGAGACGAAGGAGGGTGAAAGAGAGCGAAACCAGACGAAGGAGGGTGAAAGAGAGCGAAATGAGGCGAAGGAGGGTGAAAGAGAGCGAAACGAGACGAAGGAGTGTCAAACAGAGCGAAACGAGACGAAGGAAGGTGTAAGAGGGTGAAACGAGACGAAGGAGGGTGGAAGAGAGCGAAACGAGATGAAGGAGGGTGAAAGAGAGCAAAACGAGACGAAGGAGGGTGAAAGAGAGCGAATCGAGACGAAGGAGGGTGAAAGAGAGCGAAACGAGACGAAGGAGGGTGAAAGAGAGCGAAACGAGATGAAGGAGGGTGAAAGAGAGCGAAACGAGACGAAGGAGGGTGAAAGAGAGCTAACCGAGACGAAGGAGGGTGAAAGAGAGCGAAACGAGTAGAAGGAAGGTGAAAGAGAGCGAAACGAGACGAAGGAGGGTTAAAGCGAGCCAAACCAGACGGAGGAGGGTGAAAGAGAGCGAAACAAGACAAAGGAGGGTGAAAGAGAGCGAAACGAGATGAAGGAGGGTGAAAGAGAGCGAAACGAGTAGAAGGAAGGTGAAAGAGAGCGAAACGAGATGAAGGAGGGTGAAAGAGAGCCAAACGAGACGAAGTAGGTTGAAAGAGAGCGAAACAAGACAAAGGAGTGTGAAAGAGAGGGAAACGAGACGAAGGAAGGTGAAAGAGAGCGAAAGGAGTCGAATGTGGGTGAAAGAGAGCGAAACGAGATGAAGGAGGGTGAAAGAGAGCGAAACGAGTAGAAGGAAGGTGAAAGAGAGTGAAACGAGACGAAGGAGGGTGAAAGAGAGCCAAACGAGACGAAGGAGGGTGAAAGAGAGCGAAACGAGACAAAGGAGGGTGAAAGAGAGCGAAACGAGACGAAGGAAGGTGAAAGAGAGCGAAAGGCGACGAATGTGGGTGAAAGAGAGCGAAACGAGACGAAGGAGGGTTGAAGAGAGCGAAACGAGACGAAGGATGGTGAAAGAGAGCGAAACGAGACGAAGGAGGGTGAAAGAGAGCGAAACGAGACGAAGCAGGGTGAAAGAGAGCGAAACGAGATGAAGGAGGGTGAAAGAGAGCTAACAGAGACGAAGGAGGGTGAAAGAGAGCGAAACGAGTAGATGGAAGGTGAAAGAGAGCGAAACAAGACGAAGGAGGCTGAAAGAGAGCAAAACGAGACGAAGGAGGGTGAAAGAGAGCGAAACGGGACGAAGGAGGGTGAAAGAGAGCTAACAGAGACGAAGGAGGGTGAAAGAGAGCGAAACGAGTAGATGGAAGGTGAAAGAGAGCGAAACGAGACGAAGGAGGGTGAAAGAGAGCGAAACAAGACGAAGGAGGGTGAAAGAGAGCAAAACGAGACGAAGGAGGGTGAAAGAGAGCGAAACAAGACGAAGGAGGGTGAAAGAGAGCGAAACGAGATGAAGGAGGGTGAAAGAGAGCGAAACGAGACGAAGGAGGGTGAAAGAGATCGAAACGAGACGAAGGAGGGTGAAAGAGAGCGAAACGAGTAGAAGGAAGGTGAAAGGGAGTGGAACGAGATGAAGGAGGGTGAAAGAGAGCGAAACGAGACAAAGGAGGGTGAAAGAGTGAAACGAGACGAAGGAAGGTGAAAGAGAGCGAACCGAGACCAAGGATGGTGAAAGAGGGCGAAACGAGACGATGGAGTGTGGAAGAGAGCAAAACGAGGTGAAGGAGGCTGAAAGAGAGCGAAACGAGATGAAGGAGGGCGAAAGAGAGTGAAACGAGACGAAGGAGGGTGAAAGAGAGGGAAACGAGGCGAAGGAGGGTGAAAGAGAGTGAAACGAGACGAAGGAGGGTCATACAGAGCGAAACTAGACGAAGGAGGGTGAAAGAGTGCGAAACGAGACGAAGGAGGGTGGAAGAGAGCGAAACGAGATGAAGGAGGGTGAAAGAGAGCAAAACGAGACGAAGGAGGGTGAAAGAGAGCAAAACGAGACGAAGGAGGGTGAAAGAGAGCGAAACGAGACGAAGGAGGGTGAAAGAGAGCGAAACGGGACGAAGGAGGGTGAAAGAGAGCTAACAGAGACGAAGGAGGGTGAAAGAGAGCGAAACGAGTAGATGGAAGGTGAAAGAGAGCGAAACGAGACGAAGGAGGGTGAAAGAGAGCGAAACAAGACGAAGGAGGGTGAAAGAGAGCAAAACGAGACGAAGGAGGGTGAAAGAGAGCGAAACAAGACGAAGGAGGGTGAAAGAGAGCGAAACGAGATGAAGGAGGGTGAAAGAGAGCGAAACGAGACGAAGGAGGGTGAAAGAGTTCGAAACGAGACGAAGGAGGGTGAAAGAGAGCGAAACGAGTAGAAGGAAGGTGAAAGAGAGTGGAACGAGATGAAGGAGGGTGAAAGAGAGCGAAACGAGACAAAGGAGGGTGAAAGAGAGTGAAACGAGACGAAGGAAGGTGAAAGAGAGCGAACCGAGACCAAGGATGGTGAAAGAGGGCGAAACGAGACGATGGAGTGTGGAAGAGAGCAAAACGAGGTGAAGGAGGCTGAAAGAGAGCGAAACGAGATGAAGGAGGGTGAAAGAGAGTGAAACGAGACGAAGGAGGGTGAAAGAGAGGGAAACGAGGCGAAGGAGGGTGAAAGAGAGTGAAACGAGACGAAGGAGGGTCATACAGAGCGAAACTAGACGAAGGAGGGTGAAAGAGTGCGAAACGAGACGAAGGAGGGTGGAAGAGAGCGAAACGAGATGAAGGAGGGTGAAAGAGAGCAAAACGAGACGAAGGAGGGTGAAATAGAGCAAAACGAGACGAAGGAGGGTGAAAGAGAGCGAAACGAGACGAAGGAGGGTGAAAGAGAGCCAAACGAGACGAAGGAGGGTGAAAGAGAGTGAAACGAGACGAAGGAGGGTGAAAGAGAGCTAACCGAGATGAAGGAGGGTGAAAGAGAGCGAAACAAGTAGAAGGAAGGTGAAAGAGAGTGGAACGAGATGAAGGAGGGTGAAAGAGAGCGAAACGAGACGAAGGAGGGTGAAAGAGAGTGAAACGAGACGAAGGAAGGTGAAAGAGAGCGAACCGAGACGAAGGATGGTGATAGAGGGCGAAACGAGACGATGGAGTGTGGAAGAGAGCAAAACGAGGTGAAGGAGGCTGAAAGAGAGCGAAACGAGACGAAGGAGGGTGAAAGAGAGCGAAACGAGACGAAGGAGGGTGAAAGAGAGCGAAACGAGGCGAAGGAGGGTGAAAGAGAGCGAAACGAGACGAAGGAGTGTCAAACAGAGCGAAACGAGACGAAGGAAGGTGAAAGAGGGTGAAACGAGACGAAGGAGGGTGGAAGAGAGCGAAACGAGATGAAGGAGGGTGAAAGAGAGCAAAACGAGACGAAGGAGGGTGAAAGAGAGCGAAACGAGACGAAGGAGGGTGAAAGAGAGCGAAACGAGACGAAGGAGAGTGAAAGAGAGCGAAACGAGATGAAGGAGGGTGAAAGAGAGCGAAACGAGTAGAAGGAAGGTGAAAGAGAGCGAAACGAGATGAAGGAGGGTGAAAGAGAGCCAAACGAGACGAAGTAGGTTGAAAGAGAGCGAAACAAGACAAAGGAGGCTGAAAGAGAGCGAAACGAGACGAAGGAAGGTGAAAGAGAGCGAAAGGAGACGAATGTGGGTGATAGAGAGCGAAACGAGATGAAGGAGGGTGAAAGAGAGCGAAACGAGTAGAAGGAAGGTGAAAGAGAGCGAAACGAGACGAAGGAGGGTGAAAGAGAGCCAAACGAGACGAAGGAGGGTGAAAGAGAGCGAAACAAGACAAAGGAGGGTGAAAGAGAGCGAAACGAGACGAAGGAAGGTGAAAGAGAGCGAAAGGCGGCGAATGTGGGTGAAAGAGAGCGAAACGAGACGAAGGAGGGTTGAAGAGAGCGAAACGAGACGAAGGATGGTGAAAGAGAGCGAAACGAGACGAAGGAGGGTGAAAGAGAGCGAAACGAGATGAAGGAGGGTGAAATTGAGCTAACAGAGACGAAGGAGGTTGAAAGAGAGCGAAACGAGTAGATGGAATGTGAAAGAGAGCGAAACAAGACGAAGGAGGGTGAAAGAGAGCAAAACGAGACGAAGGAGGGTGAAAGAGAGCCAAACGAGATGAAGGAGGGTGAAAGAGAGCGAAACAAGACAAAGGAGGGTGAAAGAGAGCGTAACGAGACGAAGGAATGTGAAAGAGAGCGAAAGGAGACGAATGTGGGTGAAAGAGAGCGAAACGAGACGAAGGAGGGTTGAAGAGAGCGAAACGAGATGAAGGGGTGTCAAAGAGAGCGAAACGAGATGAAGGAGGGTGAAAGAGAGCGAAACAAGTCGAAGGAGGGTGAAAGAGAGCGAAACGAGATGAAGGAGGGTGAAAGAGAGCGAAACGAGACGAAGGAGGGTGAAAGAGATCGAAACGAGACGAAGGAGGGTGAAAGAGAGCGAAACGAGTAGAAGGAAGGTGAAAGAGTGTGTAACGAGATGAAGGAGGGTGAAAGAGAGCGAAACGAGACAAAGGAGGGTGAAAGAGAGTGAAACGAGACGAAGGAAGGTGAAAGAGAGCGAACTGAGACGAAGGATGGTGAAAGAGGGCGAAACGAGACGATGGAGTTTGGAAGAGAGCAAAACGAGGTGAAGGAGGCTGAAAGAGAGCGAAACGAGATGAAGGAGGGTGAAAGAGAGCGAAACGAGACGAAGGAGTGTGAATGAGAGGGAAACGAGGCGAAGGAGGGTGAAAGAGAGCGAGACGAGACGAAGGAGGGTCATACAGAGCGAAACTAGATGAAGGAGGGTGAAAGAGTGCGAAACGAGACGAAGGAGGGTGGAAGAGAGCGAAACGAGATGAAGGAGGGTGAAAGAGAGCAAAACGAGACGAAGGTGGGTGAAAGAGAGCAAAACGAGACGAAGGAGGGTGAAAGAGAGCGAAATGAGACGAAGGAGGGTGAAAGAGAGCGAAACGAGACGAAGGAGGGTGAAAGAGAGCTAACCGAGATGAAGGAGGGTGAAAGAGAGCGAAACAAGTAGAAGGAAGGTGAAAGAGAGTGGAACGAGATGAAGGAAGGTGAAAGAGAGCGAAACGAGACGAAGGAGGGTGAAAGAGAGTGAAACGAGACGAAGGAAGGTGAAAGAGAGCGAACCGAGATGAAGGATGGTGATAGAGGGCGAAACGAGACGATGGAGTGTGGAAGAGAGCAAAACGAGGTGAAGGAGGCTGAAAGAGAGCGAAACGAGACGAAGGAGGGTGAAAGAGAGCGAAACAAGATGAAGGAGGGTGAAAGAGAGCGAAACGAGGCGAAGGAGGGTGAAAGAGAGCGAAACGAGACGAAGGAGTGTCAAACAGAGCGAAACGAGACGAAGGAAGGTGAAAGAGGGTGAAACGAGACGAAGGAGGGTGGAAGAGAGCGAAACGAGATGAAGGAGGGTGAAAGAGAGCAAAACGAGACGAAGGAGGGTGAAAGAGACCGAAACGAGACGAAGGAGGGTGAAAGAGAGCGAAACGAGATGAAGGAGGGTGAAAGAGAGCGAAACGAGATGAAGGAGGGTGGAAGAGAGCCAAACGAGACGAAGTAGCGTGAAAGAGAGCGAAACAAGACAAAGGAGGGTGAAAGAGAGCGAAACGAGACAAAGGAAGGTGAAAGAGAGCGAAAGGAGACGAATGTGGGTGAAAGAGAGCGAAACGAGACGAAGGAGGGTTGAAGAGAGCGAAACGAGATGAAGTGGTGTCAAAGAGAGCGAAACGAGACGAAGGATGGTGAAAGAGAGCGAAACGAGACGAAGGAGGGTGAAAGAGAGCGAAACGAGACGAAGGAGGGTGAAAGAGAGCGAAACGAGACGAAGGAGGGTGAAAGAGAGCTAACAGAGACGAAGGAGGGTGTAAGAGAGCGAAACGAGTAGATGGAAGGTGAAAGAGAGCGAAACGAGACGAAGAAGGGTGAAAGAGAGCGAAACAAGACGAACGAGGGTGAAAGAGAGCAAAACGAGACGAAGTAGGGTGAAAGAGAGCGAAACAAGACGAAGGAGGGTGAAAGAGAGCGAAACGAGATGAAGGAGGGTGAAAGAGAGCGAAACGAGACGAAGGAGGGTGAAAGAGATCGAAACGAGACGAAGGAGGGTGAAAGAGAGCGAAACGAGTAGAAGGAAGGTGAAAGAGAGTGGAACGAGATGAAGGAGGGTGAAAGAGAGCGAAACGAGACGAAGGAGGGTAAAAGAGAGTGAAACGAGACGAAGGAAGGTGAAAGAGAGCGAACCGAGACGAAGGATGGTGATAGAGGGCGAAACGAGACGATGGAGTGTGGAAGAGAGCAAAACGAGGTGAAGGAGGCTGAAAGAGAGCGAAACGAGATGAAGGAGGGTCAAAGAGAGCGAAACGAGACGAAGGAGGGTGAAAGAGAGCGAAACGAGGTGAAGGAGGGTGAAAGAGAGCAAAACGAGACGAAGGAGGGTGAAAGAGAGCGAAATGAGACGAAGGAGGGTGAAAGAGAGCCAAACGAGACGAAGGAGGGTGAAAGAGAGCGAAACGAGACGAAGGAGGGTGAAAGAGAGCTAACCGAGATGAAGGAGGGTGAAAGAGAGCGAAACAAGTAGAAGGAAGGTGAAAGAGAGTGGAACGAGATGAAGGAGGGTGAAAGAGAACGAAACGAGATGAAGGAGGGTGAAAGAGAGTGAAACGAGACGAAGGAAGGTGAAAGAGAGCGAACCGAGACGAAGGATGGTGATAGAGGGCGAAACGAGACGATGGAGTGTGGAAGAGAGCAAAACGAGGTGAAGGAGGCTGAAAGAGAGCGAAACGAGACGAAGGAGGGTGAAAGAGAGCGAAACGAGACGAAGGAAGGTGAAAGAGGGTGAAACGAGACGAAGGATGGTGGAAGAGAGCTAAACGAGATGAAGGAGGGTGAAAGAGAGCAAAACGAGACGAAGGAGGGAGAAAGAGACCGAAACGAGACGAAGGAGGGTGAAAGAGAGCGAAACGAGATGAAGGAGGGTGAAAGAGAGCGAAACGAGATGAAGGAGGGTGAAAGAGAGCTAACCGAGACGAAGGAGGTTGAAAGAGAGCGAAACGAGACGAAGGAGGGTGAAAGAGAGCGAAACAAGACAAAGGAGGGTGAAAGAGAGCGAAACGAGATGAAGGAGGGTGAAAGAGAGCGAAACGAGTAGAAGGAAGGTGAAAGAGAGCGAAACGAGATGAAGGAGGGTGGAAGAGAGCCAAACGAGACGAAGTAGCGTGAAAGAGAGCGAAACAAGACAAAGGAGGGTGAAAGAGAGCGAAACAAGACGAACGAGGGTGAAAGAGAGCAAAACGAGACGAAGTAGGGTGAAAGAGAGCGAAACAAGACGAAGGAGGGTGAAAGAGAGCGAAACGAGATGAAGGAGGGTGAAAGAGAGCGAAACGAGACGAAGGAGGGTGAAAGAGATCGAAACGAGACGAAGGAGGGTGAAAGAGAGCGAAACGAGTAGAAGGAAGGTGAAAGAGAGTGGAACGAGATGAAGGAGGGTGAAAGAGAGCGAAACGAGACGAAGGAGGGTGAAAGAGAGTGAAACGAGATGAAAGAAGGTGAAAGAGAGCGAACCGAGACGAAGGATGGTGATAGAGGGCGAAACGAGACGATGGAGTGTGGAAGAGAGCAAAACGAGGTGAAGGAGGCTGAAAGAGAGCGAAACGAGATGAAGGAGGGTCAAAGAGAGCGAAACGAGACGAAGGAGGGTGAAAGAGAGCGAAACGAGGCGAAGGAGGGTGAAAGAGAGCAAAACGAGACGAAGGAGGGTGAAAGAGAGCGAAATGAGACGAAGGAGGGTGAAAGAGAGCCAAACGAGACGAAGGAGGGTGAAAGAGAGCGAAACAGGACGAAGGAGGGTGAAAGAGAGCTAACCGAGATGAAGGAGGGTGAAAGAGAGCGAAACAAGTAGAAGGAAGGTGAAAGAGAGTGGAACGAGATTAAGGAGGGTGAAAGAGAGCGAAACGAGATGAAGGAGGGTGAAAGAGAGTGAAACGAGACGAAGGAAGGTGAAAGAGAGCGAACCGAGACGAAGGATGGTGATAGAGGGCGAAACGAGACGATGGAGTGTGGAAGAGAGCAAAACGAGGTGAAGGAGGCTGAAAGAGAGCGAAACGAGACGAAGGAGGGTGAAAGAGAGAGAAACGAGACGAAGGAGGGTGAAAGAGAGCGAAACGAGGCGAAGGAGGGTGAAAGAGAGCGAAACAAGACAAAGGAGGGTGAAAGAGAGCGAAACGAGGCGAAGGAGGGTGAAAGAGAGCGAAACGAGACGAAGTAGCGTGAAAGAGAGCGAAACAAGACAAAGGAGGGTGAAAGAGAGCGAAACGAGACAAAGGAAGGTGAAAGAGAGCGAACCGAGACGAAGGATGGTGATAGAGGGCGAAACGAGACGATGGAGTGTGGAAGAGAGCAAAACGAGGTGAAGGAGGCTGAAAGAGAGCGAAACGAGATGATGGAGGGTCAAAGAGAGCGAAACGAGACGAAGGAGGGTGAAAGAGAGCGAAACGAGGCGAAGGAGGGTGAAAGAGAGCAAAACGAGACGAAGGAGGGTGAAAGAGAGCGAAATGAGACGAAGGAGGGTGAAAGAGAGCCAAACGAGACAAAGGAGGGTGAAAGAGAGCGAAACGAGACGAAGGAGGGTGAAAGAGAGCTAACCGAGATGAAGGAGGGTGAAAGAGAGCGAAACAAGTAGAAGGAAGGTGAAAGAGAGAGGAACGAGATGAAGGAGGGTGAAAGAGAGCGAAACGAGATGAAGGAGGGTGAAAGAGAGTGAAACGAGACGAAGGAAGGTGAAAGAGAGCGAACCGAGACGAAGGATGGTGATAGAGGGCGAAACGAGACGATGGAGTGTGGAAGAGAGCAAAACGAGGTGAAGGAGGCTGAAAGAGAGCGAAACGAGACGAAGGAGGGTGAAAGAGAGCGGTACGAGACGAAGGAGGGTGAAAGAGAGCGAAACGAGGCGAAGGAGGGTGAAAGAGAGCGAAACGAGACGAAGGAGTGTCAAACAGAGCGAAACGAGATGAAGGAAGGTGAAAGAGGGTGAAACGAGACGAAGGATGGTGGAAGAGAGCGAAACGAGATGAAGGAGGGTGAAAGAGAGCAAAACGAGACGAAGGAGGGTGAAAGAGAGCGAAACGAGACGAAGGAGGGTGAAAGAGAGCGAAACGAGATGAAGGAGGGTGAAAGAGAGCGAAACGAGATGAAGGAGGGTGAAAGAGAGCTAACCGAGACGAAGGAGGGTGAAAGAGAGCGAAACGAGATGAAGGAGGGTGAAAGAGAGCGAAACAAGACAAAGGAGGGTGAAAGAGAGCGAAACGAGATGAAGGAGGGTGAAAGAGAGCGAAACGAGTAGAAGGAAGGTGAAAGAGAGCGAAACGAGATGAAGGAGGGTGAAAGAGAGCCAAACGAGACGAAGTAGCGTGAAAGAGAGCGAAACAAGACAAAGGAGGGTGAAAGAGAGCGAAACGAGACGAAGGAGGGTGAAAGAGAGCGAAACAAGACAAAGGAGGGTGAAAGAGAGCGAAACGAGATGAAGGAGGGTGAAAGAGAGCGAAACGAGTAGAAGGAAGGTGAAAGAGAGCGAAACGAGATGAAGGAGGGTGGAAGAGAGCCAAACGAGACGAAGTAGCGTGAAAGAGAGCGAAACAAGACAAAGGAGGGTGAAAGAGAGCGAAACGAGACAAAGGAAGGTGAAAGAGAGCGAAAGGAGACGAATGTGGGTGAAAGAGAGCGAAACGAGACGAAGGAGGGTTGAAGAGAGCGAAACGAGATGAAGTGGTGTCAAAGAGAGCGAAACGAGACGAAGGATGGTGAAAGAGAGCGAAACGAGGCGAAGGAGGGTGAAAGAGAGCGAAACGAGACGAAGGAGGGTGAAAGAGAGCGAAACGAGACGAAGGAGGGTGAAAGAGAGCTAACAGAGACGAAGGAGGGTGTAAGAGAGCGAAACGAGTAGATGGAAGGTGAAAGAGAGCGAAACGAGACGAAGAAGGGTGAAAGAGAGCGAAACAAGACGAACGAGGGTGAAAGAGAGCAAAACGAGACGAAGTAGGGTGAAAGAGAGCGAAACAAGACGAAGGAGGGTGAAAGAGAGCGAAACGAGATGAAGGAGGGTGAAAGAGAGCGAAACGAGACGAAGGAGGGTGAAAGAGATCGAAACGAGACGAAGGAGGGTGAAAGAGAGCGAAACGAGTAGAAGGAAGGTGAAAGAGAGTGGAACGAGATGAAGGAGGGTGAAAGAGAGCGAAACGAGACGAAGGAGGGTGAAAGAGAGTGAAACGAGATGAAGGAAGGTGAAAGAGAGCGAACCGAGACGAAGGATGGTGATAGAGGGCGAAACGAGACGATGGAGTGTGGAAGAGAGCAAAACGAGGCGAAGGAGGCTGAAAGAGAGCGAAACGAGATGAAGGAGGGTCAAAGAGAGCGAAACGAGACGAAGGAGGGTGAAAGAGAGCGAAACGAGGCGAAGGAGGGTGAAAGAGAGCAAAGCGAGACGAAGGAGGGTGAAAGAGAGCGAAATGAGACGAAGGAGGGTGAAAGAGAGCCAAACGAGACGAAGGAGGGTGAAAGAGAGCGAAACGAGACGAAGGAGGGTGAAAGAGAGCTAACCGAGATGAAGGAGGGTGAAAGAGAGCGAAACAAGTAGAAGGAAGGTGAAAGAGAGTGGAACGAGATGAAGGAGGGTGAAAGAGAGCGAAACGAGATGAAGGAGGGTGAAAGAGAGTGAAACGAGACGAAGGAAGGTGAAAGAGAGCGAACCGAGACGACGGATGGTGATAGAGGGCGAAACGAGACGATGGAGTGTGGAAAAGAGCAAAACGAGGTGAAGGAGGCTGAAAGAGAGCGAAACGAGACGAAGGAGGGTGAAAGAGAGCGAAACGAGACGAAGGAGGGTGAAAGAGAGCGAAACGAGGCGAAGGAGGGTGAAAGAGAGCGAAACGAGATGAAGGAGTGTCAAACAGAGCGAAACGAGACGAAGGAAGGTGAAAGAGGGTGAAACGAGACGAAGGAGGGTGGAAGAGAGCGAAACGAGATGAAGGAGGGTGAAAGAGAGCAAAACGAGACGAAGGAGGGTGAAAGAGACCGAAACGAGACGAAGGAGGGTGAAAGAGAGCGAAACGAGATGAAGGAGGGTGAAAGAGAGCGAAACGAGTTGAAGGAGCGTGGAAGAGAGCCAAACGAGACGAAGTAGCGTGAAAGAGAGCGAAACAAGACAAAGGAGGGTGAAAGAGAGCGAAACGAGACAAAGGAAGGTGAAAGAGAGCGAAAGGAGATGAATGTGGGTGAAAGAGAGCGAAACGAGACGAAGGAGGGTTGAAGAGAGCGAAACGAGATGAAGTGGTGTCAAAGAGAGCGAAACGAGACGAAGGATGGTGAAAGAGAGCGAAACGAGACGAAGGAGGGTGAAAGAGAGCGAAACGAGACGAAGGAGGGTGAAAGAGAGCGAAACGAGACGAAGGAGGGTGAAAGAGAGCTAACAGAGATGAAGGAGGGTGTAAGAGAGCGAAACGAGTAGATGGAAGGTGAAAGAGAGCGAAACGAGACGAAGAAGGGTGAAAGAGAGCGAAACAAGACGAACGAGGGTGAAAGAGAGCAAAACGAGACGAAGTAGGGTGAAAGAGAGCGAAACAAGACGAAGGAGGGTGAAAGAGAGCGAAACGAGATGAAGGAGGGTGAAAGAGAGCGAAACGAGACGAAGGAGGGTGAAAGAGATCGAAACGAGACGAAGGAGGGTGAAAGAGAGCGAAACGAGTAGAAGGAAGGTGAAAGAGAGTGGAACGAGATGAAGGAGGGTGAAAGAGAGCGAAACGAGACGAAGGAGGGTGAAAGAGAGTGAAACGAGACGAAGGAAGGTGAAAGAGAGCGAACCGAGACGAAGGATGGTGATAGAGGGCGAAACGAGACGATGGAGTGTGGAAGAGAGCAAAACGAGGTGAAGGAGGCTGAAAGAGAGCGAAACGAGATGAAGGAGGGTCAAAGAGAGCGAAACGAGACGAAGGAGGGTGAAAGAGAGCGAAACGAGGCGAAGGAGGGTGAAAGAGAGCAAAACGAGACGAAGGAGGGTGAAAGAGAGCGAAATGAGACGAAGGAGGGTGAAAGAGAGCCAAACGAGACGAAGGAGGGTGAAAGAGAGCGAAACGAGACGAAGGAGGGTGAAAGAGAGCTAACCGAGATGAAGGAGGGTGAAAGAGAGCGAAACAAGTAGAAGGAAGGTGAAAGAGAGTGGAACGAGATGAAGGAGGGTGAAAGAGAGCGAAACGAGATGAAGGAGGGTGAAAGAGAGTGAAACGAGACGAAGGAAGGTGAAAGAGAGCGAACCGAGACGAAGGATGGTGATAGAGGGCGAAACGAGACGATGGAGTGTGGAAGAGAGCAAAACGAGGTGAAGGAGGCTGAAAGAGAGCGAAACGAGACGAAGGAGGGTGAAAGAGAGCGAAACGAGACGAAGGAGGGTGAAAGAGAGCGAAACGAGGCGAAGGAGGGTGAAAGAGAGCGAAACGAGACGAAGCAGTGTCAAACAGAGCGAAACGAGACGAAGGAAGGTGAAAGAGGGTGAAACGAGACGAAGGATGGTGGAAGAGAGCGAAACGAGATGAAGGAGGGTGAAAGAGAGCTAAACGAGACGAAGGAGGGTGAAAGAGACCGAAACGAGATGAAGGAGGGTGAAAGAGAGGGAAACGAGATGAAGGAGGGTGAAAGAGAGCGAAACAAGACAAAGGAGGGTGAAAGAGAGCGAAACGAGATGAAGGAGGGTGAAAGAGAGCGAAACGAGTAGAAGGAAGGTGAAAGAGAGCGAAACGAGATGAAGGAGGGTGGAAGAGAGCCAAACGAGACGAAGTAGCGTGAAAGAGAGCGAAACAAGACAAAGGAGGGTGAAAGAGAGCGAAACGAGACGAAGGAGGGTGAAAGAGAGCGAAACAAGACAAAGGAGGGTGAAAGAGAGCGAAACGAGATGAAGGAGGGTGAAAGAGAGCGAAACGAGTAGAAGGAAGGTGAAAGAGAGCGAAACGAGATGAAGGAGGGTGGAAGAGAGCCAAACGAGACGAAGTAGCGTGAAAGAGAGCGAAACAAGACAAAGGAGGGTGAAAGAGAGCGAAACGAGACAAAGGAAGGTGAAAGAGAGCGAAAGGAGACGAATGTGGGTGAAAGAGAGCGAAACGAGATGAAGGAGGGTCAAAGAGAGCGAAACGAGACGAAGGAGGGTGAAAGAGAGCGAAACGAGGCGAAGGAGGGTGTAAGAGAGCAAAACGAGACGAAGGAGGGTGAAAGAGAGCGAAATGAGACGAAGGAGGGTGAAAGAGAGCCAAACGAGACGAAGGAGGGTGAAAGAGAGCGAAACGAGACGAAGGAGGGTGAAAGAGAGCTAACCGAGATGAAGGAGGGTGAAAGAGAGCGAAACAAGTAGAAGGAAGGTGAAAGAGAGTGGAACGAGATGAAGGAGGGTGAAAGAGAGCGAAACGAGTTGAAGGAGGGTGAAAGAGAGTGAAACGAGACGAAGGAAGGTGAAAGAGAGCGAACCGAGACGAAGGATGGTGATAGAGGGCGAAACGAGACGATGGAGTGTGGAAGAGAGCAAAACGAGGTGAAGGAGGCTGAAAGAGAGCGAAACGAGACGAAGGAGGGTGAAAGAGAGCGAAACGAGACGAAGGAGGGTGAAAGAGAGCGAAACAAGGCGAAGGAGGGTGAAAGAGAGCGAAACGAGACGAAGGAGTGTCAAACAGAGCGAAACGAGATGAAGGAAGGTGAAAGAGGGTGAAACGAGACGAAGGATGGTGGAAGAGAGCGAAACGAGATGAAGGAGGGTGAAAGAGAGCAAAACGAGACGAAGGAGGGTGAAAGAGACCGAAACGAGACGAAGGAGGGTGAAAGAGAGCGAAACGAGATGAAGGAGGGTGAAAGAGAGCGAAACGAGATGAAGGAGGGTGAAAGAGAGCTAACCGAGACGAAGGAGGGTGAAAGAGAGCGAAACGAGACGAAGGAGGGTGAAAGAGAGCGAAACAAGACAAAGGAGGGTGAAAGAGAGCGAAACGAGATGAAGGAGGGTGAAAGAGAGCGAAACGAGTAGAAGGAAGGTGAAAGAGAGCGAAACGAGATGAAGGAGGGTGGAAGAGAGCCAAACGAGACGAAGTAGCGTGAAAGAGAGCGAAACAAGACAAAGGAGGGTGAAAGAGAGCGAAACGAGACAAAGGAAGGTGAAAGAGAGCGAAAGGAGACGAATGTGGGTGAAAGAGAGCGAAACGAGACGAAGGAGGGTTGAAGAGAGCGAAACGAGATGAAGTGGTGTCAAAGAGAGCGAAACGAGACGAAGGATGGTGAAAGAGAGCGAAACGAGACGAAGGAGGGTGAAAGAGAGCGAAACGAGACGAAGGAGGGTGAAAGAGAGCGAAACGAGACGAAGGAGGGTGAAAGAGAGCTAACAGAGACGAAGGAGGGTGTAAGAGAGCGAAACGAGTAGATGGAAGGTGAAAGAGAGCGAAACGAGACGAAGAAGGGTGAAAGAGAGCGAAACAAGACGAACGAGGGTGAAAGAGAGCAAAACGAGACGAAGTAGGGTGAAAGAGAGCGAAACAAGACGAAGGAGGGTGAAAGAGAGCGAAACGAGATGAAGGAGGGTGAAAGAGAGCGAAACGAGACGAAGGAGGGTGAAAGAGATCGAAACGAGACGAAGGAGGGTGAAAGAGAGCGAAACGAGTAGAAGGAAGGTGAAAGAGAGTGGAACGAGATGAAGGAGGGTGAAAGAGAGCGAAACGAGACGAAGGAGGGTGAAAGAGAGTGAAAAGAGACGAAGGAAGGTGAAAGAGAGCGAACCGAGACGAAGGATGTTGATAGAGGGCGAAACGAGACGATGGAGTGTGGAAGAGAGCAAAACGAGGTGAAGGAGGCTGAAAGAGAGCGAAACGAGATGAAGGAGGGTCAAAGAGAGCGAAACGAGACGAAGGAGGGTGAAAGAGAGCGAAACGAGGCGAAGGAGGGTGAAAGAGAGCAAAACGAGACGAAGGAGGGTGAAAGAGAGCGAAATGAGACGAAGGAGGGTGAAAGAGAGCCAAACGAGACGAAGGAGGGTGAAAGAGAGCGAAACGAGACGAAGGAGGGTGAAAGAGAGCTAACCGAGATGAAGGAGGGTGAAAGAGAGCGAAACAAGTAGAAGGAAGGTGAAAGAGAGTGGAACGAGATGAAGGAGGGTGAAAGAGAGCGAAACGAGATGAAGGAGGGTGAAAGAGAGTGAAACGAGACGAAGGAAGGTGAAAGAGAGCGAACCGAGACGAAGGATGGTGATAGAGGGCGAAACGAGACGATGGAGTGTGGAAGAGAGCAAAACGAGGTGAAGGAGGCTGAAAGAGAGCGAAACGAGACGAAGGAGGGTGAAAGAGAGCGAAACGAGACGAAGGAGGGTGAAAGAGAGCGAAACGAGGCGAAGGAGGGTGAAAGAGAGCGAAACGAGACGAAGGAGTGTCAAACAGAGCGAAACGAGACGAAGGAAGGTGAAAGAGGGTGAAACGAGACGAAGGATGGTGGAAGAGAGCGAAACGAGATGAAGGAGGGTGAAAGAGAGCAAAACGAGACGAAGGAGGGTGAAAGAGAGCGAAACGAGACGAAGGAGGGTGAAAGAGAGCGAAACGAGATGAAGGAGGGTGAAAGAGAGCGAAACGAGATGAAGGAGGGTGAAAGAGAGCTAACCGAGACGAAGGAGGGTGAAAGAGAGCGAAACGAGATGAAGGAGGGTGAAAGAGAGCGAAACAAGACAAAGGAGGGTGAAAGAGAGCGAAACGAGATGAAGGAGGGTGAAAGAGAGCGAAACGAGTAGAAGGAAGGTGAAAGAGAGCGAAACGAGATGAAATAGGGTGAAAGAGAGCCAAACGAGACGAAGTAGCGTGAAAGAGAGCGAAATAAGTCAAAGGAGGGTGAAAGAGAGCGAAACGAGACGAAGGAAGGTGAAAGAGAGCGAAAGGAGACGAATGTGGGTGAAAGAGAGCGAAACGAGATGAAGGAGGGTGAAAGAAAGCGAAACAAGACGAAGGAGGGTTGAAGAGAGCGAAACGAGATGAAGTGGTGTCAAAGAGAGCGAAACGAGACGAAGGATGGTGAAAGAGAGCGAAACGAGACGAAGGAGGGTGAAAGAGAGCGAAACGAGACGAAGGAGGGTGAAAGAGAGCGAAACGAGACGAAGGAGGGTGAAAGAGAGCTAACAGAGACGAAAGAGGGTGTAAGAGAGCGAAACGAGTAGATGGAAGGTGAAAGAGAGCGAAACGAGACGAAGAAGGGTGAAAGAGAGCGAAACAAGACGAACGAGGGTGAAAGAGAGCAAAACGAGACGAAGTAGGGTGAAAGAGAGCGAAACAAGACGAAGGAGGGTGAAAGAGAGCGAAACGAGATGAAGGAGGGTGAAAGAGAGCGAAACGAGACGAAGGAGGGTGAAAGAGATCGAAACGAGACGAAGGAGGGTGAAAGAGAGCGAAACGAGTAGAAGGAAGGTGAAAGAGAGTGGAACGAGATGAAGGAGGGTGAAAGAGAGCGAAACGAGACGAAGGAGGGTGAAAGAGAGTGAAACGAGATGAAGGAAGGTGAAAGAGAGCGAACCGAGACGAAGGATGGTGATAGAGGGCGAAACGAGACGATGGAGTGTGGAAGAGAGCAAAACGAGGTGAAGGAGGCTGAAAGAGAGCGAAACGAGATGAAGGAGGGTCAAAGAGAGCGAAACGAGACGAAGGAGGGTGAAAGAGAGCAAAACGAGACGAAGGAGGGTGAAAGAGAGCGAAACGAGACGAAGGAGGGTCATACAGAGCGAAACTTGACGAAGGAGGGTGAAAGAGGACGAAACGAGACGAAGGAGGGTGGAAGAGAGCGAAACGAGATGAAGGAGGGTGAAAGAGAGCAAAACGAGACGAAGGAGGGTGAAAGAGAGCGAAACGAGACGAAGGAGGGTGAAAGAGAGCGAAACGAGACGAAGGAGGGTGAAAGAGAGCCAAACGAGACGAAGGAGGGTGAAAGAGAGCGAAACGAGTCGAAGGAGGGTGAAAGAGAGCTAACCGAGATGAAGGAGGGTGAAAGAGAGCGAAACAAGTAGAAGGAAGGTGAAAGAGAGTGGAACGAGATGAAGGAGGGTGAAAGAGAGCGAAACGAGACGAAGGAGGGTGAAAGAGAGCGAACCGAGACGAAGGATGGTGATAGAGGGCGAAACGAGACGATGGAGTGTGGAAGAGAGCAAAACGAGGTGAAGGAGGCTGAAAGAGAGTGAAACGAGACGAAGGAGGGTGAAAGAGATTGAAACGAGACGAAGGAGGGTGAAAGAGAGCGAAACGAGGCGAAGGAGGGTGAAAGAGAGCGAAACGAGACGAAGGAGTGTCAAACAGAGCGAAACGAGACGAAGGAAGGTGAAACAGGGTGAAACGAGACGAAGGAGGGTGGAAGAGAGCGAAACGAGATGAAGGAGGGTGAAAGAGAGCAAAATGAGACGAAGGAGGGTGAAAGAGAGCGAAACGAGACGAAGGAGGGTGAAAGAGAGCGAAACGAGATGAAGGAGGGTGAAAGAGTGCGAAACGAGATGAAGGAGGGTGAAAGAGAGCGAAACGAGATGAAGGAGGGTGAAAGAGAGCTAACCGAGATGAAGGAGGGTGAAAGAGAGGGAAACGAGTGGAAGGAAGGTGAAAGAGAGCGAAACGAGACGAAGGAGGGTGAAAGAGAGCCAAACGAGACGAAGGAGGGTGAAAGAGAGCGAAACAATACAAAGGAGGGTGAAAGAGAGCGCAACGAGACGAAGGAAGGTGAAAGAGAGCGAAAGGAGATGAATCTGGGTGAAAGAGAGCGAAACGAGACAAAGGAGGGTTGAAGAGAGCGACACGAGATGAAGGGGTGTCAAAGAGAGCGAAACGAGACGAAGGATGGTGAAAGAGAGTGAAACTAGACGAAGGAGGGTGAAAGAGAGCGAAACGAGACGATGGAGGGTGAAAGAGAGCGAAACGAGACGAAGGAGTGTGAAAGAGAGCTAACAGAGACGACGGAGGGTAAAAGAGAGCGAAACGAGTAGATGGAAGGTGAAAGACAGCAAAACGAGACGAAGGTGGGTGAAAGAGATCGAAACGAGACGAAGGAGGGTGAAAGAGAGCGAAACAAGGCAAAGGAGGGTGAAAGAGAGCGAAACGAGACGAAGGAAGGTAAAAGAGAGCGAAACGAGACGAAGGAGGGTGAAAGAGAGCAAAACGAGTAGAAGGAGGGTGAAAGAGAGAGAAACGAGATGAAGCAGGGTGAAAAAGTGCGAAACGAGACGAAGGAGGGTGAAAGAGAGTGAAACGAGACGAAGGAAGGTGAAAGAGAGCGAACCGAAACAAAGGAGGGAGAAAGAGGGCGAAACGAGACGATGGAGTGTGGAAGAGAGCGAAACGAGACGAAGGAGGGTGAAAGAGAGTGAAACGAGTTGAAGGAGGCTGAAAGAGAGCAAAACGAGACGAAGAAGGGTGAAAGAGAGCGAAACGAGACGAAGGAGGGTGAAACGAGGCGAAGGAGGGTGAAAGAGAGCGAAACGAGACGAAGGAGGGTGAAAGAGAGTGAAACGAGGCGAAGGAGGGTGAAAGAGAGCGAAACGAGACGAAGGAAGGTGAAAGAGAGCGAAAGGAGACGAATGTGGGTGAAAGAGAGCGAAACAAGACGAAGGAGGGTTGAAGAGAGCGAAACGAGATGAAGGGGTGTCAAAGACAGCGAAACGAGACGAAGGATGGTGAAAGAGAGCGAAACGAGACGAAGGAGGGTGAAAGAGAGTGAAATGAGACGAAGGAGGGTGAAAGAGAGCGAAACGAGACGAAGGAGGGTGAAAGAGAGCTAACAGAGACGAAGGAGGGTGAAAGAGAGCGAAACGAGTAGATGTAATGAGAAAGAGAGCGAAACGAGATGAAGGAGGGTGAAAGAGAGCGAAACGAGACGAAGGAGGGTGAAAGAGAGCGAAACAAGACAAAGGAGGGTGAAAGAGAGCGAAACGAGATGAAGGAAGGTGAAAGAGAGCGAAACGAGACGAAGGAGGGTGAAAGAGAGCGAAACGAGTAGAAGGAGGGTGAAAGAGAGAGAAACGAGATGAAGCAGGGTGAAAAAGAGCGAAACGAGACGAAGGAGGGTGAAAGAGAGTGAAACGAGACGAAGGAAGGTGAAAGAGAGCGAACCGAGACAAAAAAGGGAGAAAGAGGGCGAAACGAGACGATGGAGTGTGGAAGAGAGCAAAACGAGTTGAAGGAGGCTGAAAGAGAGCGAAACGAGACGAAGGAGGGTGAAAGAGAGCGAAACGATGCGAAGGAGGGTGAAAGAGAGCGAAACGAGACGAAGGAGGGTGAAAAAGAGTGAAACGAGACGAAGGAAGGTGAAAGAGAGCGAACCGAGACGAAGGATGGTGATAGAGGGCGAAACGAGACGATGGCGTGTGGAAGAGAGCAAAACGAGGTGAAGGAGGCTGAAAGAGAGCGAAACGAGACGAAGGAGGGTGAAAGAGAGCGAAACGAGACGAAGGAGGGTGAAAGAGAGCGAAACGAGGCGAAGGAGGGTGAAAGAGAGCGAAACGAGACGAAGGAGTGTCAAACAGAGCGAAACGAGACGAAGGAAGGTGAAAGAGGGTGAAACGAGACGAAGGAGGGTGGAAGAGAGCGAAACGAGATGAAGGAGGGTGAAAGAGAGCAAAACGAGACGAAGGAGGGTGAAAGAGAGCGAAACAAGGCAAAGGAGGGTGAAAGAGAGCGACACGAGACGAAGGAAGGTAAAAGAGAGCGAAACGAGACGAAGGAGGGTGAAAGAGAGCAAAACGAGTAGAAGGAGGGTGAAAGAGAGAGAAACGAGATGAAGCAGGGTGAAAAAGTGCGAAACGAGACGAAGGAGGGTGAAAGAGAGTGAAACGAGACGAAGGAAGGTGAAAGAGAGAGAACCGAAACAAAGGAGGGAGAAAGAGGGCGAAACGATACGATGGAGTGTGGAAGAGAGCGAAACGAGACGAAGGAGGGTGAAAGAGAGTGAAACGAGTTGAAGGAGGCTGAAAGAGAGCAAAACGAGACGAAGAAGGGTGAAAGAGAGCGAAACGAGACGAAGGAGGGTGAAACGAGGCGAAGGAGGGTGAAAGAGAGCGAAACGAGACGAAGGAAGGTGAAAGAGAGCGAAAGGAGACGAATGTGGGTGAAAGAGAGCGAAACGAGACGAAGTAGGGTTGAAGAGAGCGAAACGAGATGAAGGGGTGTCAAAGACAGGGAAACGAGACGAAGGATGGTGAAAGAGAGCGAAACGAGACGAAGGAGGGTGAAAGAGAGTGAAATGAGACGAAGGAGGGTGAAAGAGAGCGAAACGAGACGAAGGAGGGTGAAAGAGAGCTAACAGAGACGAAGGAGGGTGAAAGAGAGCGAAACGAGTAGATGTAATGAGAAAGAGAGCGAAACGAGATGAAGGAGGGTGAAAGAGAGCGAAACGAGACGAAGGAGGGTGAAACAGAGCGAAACAAGACAAAGGAGGGTGAAAGAGAGCGAAACGAGATGAAGGAAGGTGAAAGACAGCGAAACGAGACGAAGGATGGTGAAAGAGAGCGAAACGAGTAGAAGGAGGGTGAAAGAGAGAGAAACGAGATGAAGCAGGGTGAAAAAGAGCGAAACGAGACGAAGGAGGGTGAAAGAGAGCGAAACGAGACGAAGGAGGGTGAAAGAGATCGAAACGAGACGAAGGAGGGTGAAAGAGAGCGAAACGAGTAGAAGGAAGGTGAAAGAGAGTGGAACGAGATGAAGGAGGGTGAAAGAGAGCGAAACGAGACGAAGGAGGGTGAAAGAGAGTGAAAAGAGACGAAGGAAGGTGAAAGAGAGCGAACCGAGACGAAGGATGTTGATAGAGGGCGAAACGAGACGATGGAGTGTGGAAGAGAGCAAAACGAGGTGAAGGAGGCTGAAAGAGAGCGAAACGAGATGAAGGAGGGTCAAAGAGAGCGAAACGAGACGAAGGAGGGTGAAAGAGAGCGAAACGAGGCGAAGGAGGGTGAAAGAGAGCAAAACGAGACGAAGGAGGGTGAAAGAGAGCGAAATGAGACGAAGGAGGGTGAAAGAGAGCCAAACGAGACGAAGGAGGGTGAAAGAGAGTGAAACGAGACGAAGGAAGGTGAAAGCGAGCGAACCGAGACAAAAAAGGGAGAAAGAGGGCGAAACGAGACGATGGAGTGTGGAAGAGAGCAAAACGAGTTGAAGGAGGCTGAAAGAGAGCGAAACGAGACGAAGGAGGGTGAAAGAGAGCGAAACGATGCGAAGGAGGGTGAAAGAGAGCGAAACGAGACGAAGGAGGGTGAAAAAGAGTGAAACGAGACGAAGGAAGGTGAAAGAGAGCGAACCGAGACGAAGGATGGTGATAGAGGGCGAAACGAGACGATGGCGTGTGGAAGAGAGCAAAACGAGGTGAAGGAGGCTGAAAGAGAGCGAAACGAGACGAAGGAGGGTGAAAGAGAGCGAAACGAGACGAAGGAGGGTGAAAGAGAGCGAAACGAGGCGAAGGAGGGTGAAAGAGAGCGAAACGAGACGAAGGAGTGTCAAACAGAGCGAAACGAGACGAAGGAAGGTGAAAGAGGGTGAAACGAGACGAAGGAGGGTGGAAGAGAGCGAAACGAGATGAAGGAGGGTGAAAGAGAGCAAAACGAGACGAAGGAGGGTGAAAGAGAGCGAAACAAGGCAAAGGAGGGTGAAAGAGAGCGACACGAGACGAAGGAAGGTAAAAGAGAGCGAAACGAGACGAAGGAGGGTGAAAGAGAGCAAAACGAGTAGAAGGAGGGTGAAAGAGAGAGAAACGAGATGAAGCAGGGTGAAAAAGTGCGAAACGAGACGAAGGAGGGTGAAAGAGAGTGAAACGAGACGAAGGAAGGTGAAAGAGAGAGAACCGAAACAAAGGAGGGAGAAAGAGGGCGAAACGATACGATGGAGTGTGGAAGAGAGCGAAACGAGACGAAGGAGGGTGAAAGAGAGTGAAACGAGTTGAAGGAGGCTGAAAGAGAGCAAAACGAGACGAAGAAGGGTGAAAGAGAGCGAAACGAGACGAAGGAGGGTGAAACGAGGCGAAGGAGGGTGAAAGAGAGCGAAACGAGACGAAGGAAGGTGAAAGAGAGCGAAAGGAGACGAATGTGGGTGAAAGAGAGCGAAACGAGACGAAGTAGGGTTGAAGAGAGCGAAACGAGATGAAGGGGTGTCAAAGACAGGGAAACGAGACGAAGGATGGTGAAAGAGAGCGAAACGAGACGAAGGAGGGTGAAAGAGAGTGAAATGAGACGAAGGAGGGTGAAAGAGAGCGAAACGAGACGAAGGAGGGTGAAAGAGAGCTAACAGAGACGAAGGAGGGTGAAAGAGAGCGAAACGAGTAGATGTAATGAGAAAGAGAGCGAAACGAGATGAAGGAGGGTGAAAGAGAGCGAAACGAGACGAAGGAGGGTGAAACAGAGCGAAACAAGACAAAGGAGGGTGAAAGAGAGCGAAACGAGATGAAGGAAGGTGAAAGACAGCGAAACGAGACGAAGGATGGTGAAAGAGAGCGAAACGAGTAGAAGGAGGGTGAAAGAGAGAGAAACGAGATGAAGCAGGGTGAAAAAGAGCGAAACGAGACGAAGGAGGGTGAAAGAGAGCGAAACGAGACGAAGGAGGGTGAAAGAGATCGAAACGAGACGAAGGAGGGTGAAAGAGAGCGAAACGAGTAGAAGGAAGGTGAAAGAGAGTGGAACGAGATGAAGGAGGGTGAAAGAGAGCGAAACGAGACGAAGGAGGGTGAAAGAGAGTGAAAAGAGACGAAGGAAGGTGAAAGAGAGCGAACCGAGACGAAGGATGTTGATAGAGGGCGAAACGAGACGATGGAGTGTGGAAGAGAGCAAAACGAGGTGAAGGAGGCTGAAAGAGAGCGAAACGAGATGAAGGAGGGTCAAAGAGAGCGAAACGAGACGAAGGAGGGTGAAAGAGAGCGAAACGAGGCGAAGGAGGGTGAAAGAGAGCAAAACGAGACGAAGGAGGGTGAAAGAGAGCGAAATGAGACGAAGGAGGGTGAAAGAGAGCCAAACGAGACGAAGGAGGGTGAAAGAGAGCGAAACGAGACGAAGGAGGGTGAAAGAGAGCTAACCGAGATGAAGGAGGGTGAAAGAGAGCGAAACAAGTAGAAGGAAGGTGAAAGAGAGTGGAACGAGATGAAGGAGGGTGAAAGAGAGCGAAACGAGATGAAGGAGGGTGAAAGAGAGTGAAACGAGACGAAGGAAGGTGAAAGAGAGCGAACCGAGACGAAGGATGGTGATAGAGGGCGAAACGAGACGATGGAGTGTGGAAGAGAGCAAAACGAGGTGAAGGAGGCTGAAAGAGAGCGAAACGAGACGAAGGAGGGTGAAAGAGAGCGAAACGAGACGAAGGAGGGTGAAAGAGAGCGAAACGAGGCGAAGGAGGGTGAAAGAGAGCGAAACGAGACGAAGGAGTGTCAAACAGAGCGAAACGAGACGAAGGAAGGTGAAAGAGGGTGAAACGAGACGAAGGATGGTGGAAGAGAGCGAAACGAGATGAAGGAGGGTGAAAGAGAGCAAAACGAGACGAAGGAGGGTGAAAGAGAGCGAAACGAGACGAAGGAGGGTGAAAGAGAGCGAAACGAGATGAAGGAGGGTGAAAGAGAGCGAAACGAGATGAAGGAGGGTGAAAGAGAGCTAACCGAGACGAAGGAGGGTGAAAGAGAGCGAAACGAGATGAAGGAGGGTGAAAGAGAGCGAAACAAGACGAAGGAGGGTGAAAGAGAGCGAAACGAGATGAAGGAGGGTGAAAGAGAGCGAAACGAGTAGAAGGAAGGTGAAAGAGAGCGAAACGAGATGAAATAGGGTGAAAGAGAGCCAAACGAGACGAAGTAGCGTGAAAGAGAGCGAAACAAGTCAAAGGAGGGTGAAAGAGAGCGAAACGAGACGAAGGAAGGTGAAAGAGAGCGAAAGGAGACGAATGTGGGTGAAAGAGAGCGAAACGAGACGAAGGAGGGTGAAAGAAAGCGAAACAAGACGAAGGAGGGTTGAAGAGAGCGAAACGAGATGAAGTGGTGTCAAAGAGAGCGAAACGAGACGAAGGATGGTGAAAGAGAGCGAAACGAGACGAAGGAGGGTGAAAGAGAGCGAAACGAGACGAAGGAGGGTGAAAGAGAGCGAAACGAGACGAAGGAGGGTGAAAGAGAGCTAACAGAGACGAAAGAGGGTGTAAGAGAGCGAAACGAGTAGATGGAAGGTGAAAGAGAGCGAAACGAGACGAAGAAGGGTGAAAGAGAGCGAAACAAGACGAACGAGGGTGAAAGAGAGCAAAACGAGACGAAGTAGGGTGAAAGAGAGCGAAACAAGACGAAGGAGGGTGAAAGAGAGCGAAACGAGATGAAGGAGGGTGAAAGAGAGCGAAACGAGACGAAGGAGGGTGAAAGAGATCGAAACGAGACGAAGGAGGGTGAAAGAGAGCGAAACGAGTAGAAGGAAGGTGAAAGAGAGTGGAACGAGATGAAGGAGGGTGAAAGAGAGCGAAACGAGACGAAGGAGGGTGAAAGAGAGTGAAACGAGATGAAGGAAGGTGAAAGAGAGCGAACCGAGACGAAGGATGGTGATAGAGGGCGAAACGAGACGATGGAGTGTGGAAGAGAGCAAAACGAGGTGAAGGAGGCTGAAAGAGAGCGAAACGAGATGAAGGAGGGTCAAAGAGAGCGAAACGAGACGAAGGAGGGTGAAAGAGAGCAAAACGAGACGAAGGAGGGTGAAAGAGAGCGAAACGAGACGAAGGAGGGTCATACAGAGCGAAACTTGACGAAGGAGGGTGAAAGAGGACGAAACGAGACGAAGGAGGGTGGAAGAGAGCGAAACGAGATGAAGGAGGGTGAAAGAGAGCAAAACGAGACGAAGGAGGGTGAAAGAGAGCGAAACGAGACGAAGGAGGGTGAAAGAGAGCGAAACGAGACGAAGGAGGGTGAAAGAGAGCCAAACGAGACGAAGGAGGGTGAAAGAGAGCGAAACGAGTCGAAGGAGGGTGAAAGAGAGCTAACCGAGATGAAGGAGGGTGAAAGAGAGCGAAACAAGTAGAAGGAAGGTGAAAGAGAGTGGAACGAGATGAAGGAGGGTGAAAGAGAGCGAAACGAGACGAAGGAGGGTGAAAGAGAGCGAACCGAGACGAAGGATGGTGATAGAGGGCGAAACGAGACGATGGAGTGTGGAAGAGAGCAAAACGAGGTGAAGGAGGCTGAAAGAGAGTGAAACGAGACGAAGGAGGGTGAAAGAGATTGAAACGAGACGAAGGAGGGTGAAAGAGAGCGAAACGAGGCGAAGGAGGGTGAAAGAGAGCGAAACGAGACGAAGGAGTGTCAAACAGAGCGAAACGAGACGAAGGAAGGTGAAACAGGGTGAAACGAGACGAAGGAGGGTGGAAGAGAGCGAAACGAGATGAAGGAGGGTGAAAGAGAGCAAAATGAGACGAAGGAGGGTGAAAGAGAGCGAAACGAGACGAAGGAGGGTGAAAGAGAGCGAAACGAGACGAAGGAGGGTGAAAGAGTGCGAAACGAGATGAAGGAGGGTGAAAGAGAGCGAAACGAGATGAAGGAGGGTGAAAGAGAGCTAACCGAGATGAAGGAGGGTGAAAGAGAGGGAAACGAGTGGAAGGAAGGTGAAAGAGAGCGAAACGAGACGAAGGAGGGTGAAAGAGAGCCAAACGAGACGAAGGAGGGTGAAAGAGAGCGAAACAATACAAAGGAGGGTGAAAGAGAGCGCAACGAGACGAAGGAAGGTGAAAGAGAGCGAAAGGAGATGAATCTGGGTGAAAGAGAGCGAAACGAGACAAAGGAGGGTTGAAGAGAGCGACACGAGATGAAGGGGTGTCAAAGAGAGCGAAACGAGACGAAGGATGGTGAAAGAGAGTGAAACTAGACGAAGGAGGGTGAAAGAGAGCGAAACGAGACGATGGAGGGTGAAGGAGAGCGAAACGAGACGAAGGAGTGTGAAAGAGAGCTAACAGAGACGACGGAGGGTAAAAGAGAGCGAAACGAGTAGATGGAAGGTGAAAGACAGCAAAACGAGACGAAGGTGGGTGAAAGAGATCGAAACGAGACGAAGGAGGGTGAAAGAGAGCGAAACAAGGCAAAGGAGGGTGAAAGAGAGCGAAACGAGACGAAGGAAGGTAAAAGAGAGCGAAACGAGACGAAGGAGGGTGAAAGAGAGCAAAACGAGTAGAAGGAGGGTGAAAGAGAGAGAAACGAGATGAAGCAGGGTGAAAAAGTGCGAAACGAGACGAAGGAGGGTGAAAGAGAGTGAAACGAGACGAAGGAAGGTGAAAGAGAGCGAACCGAAACAAAGGAGGGAGAAAGAGGGCGAAACGAGACGATGGAGTGTGGAAGAGAGCGAAACGAGACGAAGGAGGGTGAAAGAGAGTGAAACGAGTTGAAGGAGGCTGAAAGAGAGCAAAACGAGACGAAGAAGGGTGAAAGAGAGCGAAACGAGACGAAGGAGGGTGAAACGAGGCGAAGGAGGGTGAAAGAGAGCGAAACGAGACGAAGGAGGGTGAAAGAGAGTGAAACGAGGCGAAGGAGGGTGAAAGAGAGCGAAACGAGACGAAGGAAGGTGAAAGAGAGCGAAAGGAGACGAATGTGGGTGAAAGAGAGCGAAACAAGACGAAGGAGGGTTGAAGAGAGCGAAACGAGATGAAGGGGTGTCAAAGACAGCGAAACGAGACGAAGGATGGTGAAAGAGAGCGAAACGAGACGAAGGAGGGTGAAAGAGAGTGAAATGAGACGAAGGAGGGTGAAAGAGAGCGAAACGAGACGAAGGAGGGTGAAAGAGAGCTAACAGAGACGAAGGAGGGTGAAAGAGAGCGAAACGAGTAGATGTAATGAGAAAGAGAGCGAAACGAGATGAAGGAGGTTGAAAGAGAGCGAAACGAGACGAAGGAGGGTGAAAGAGAGCGAAACAAGACAAAGGAGGGTGAAAGAGAGCGAAACGAGATGAAGGAAGGTGAAAGAGAGCGAAACGAGACGAAGGAGGGTGAAAGAGAGCGAAACGAGTAGAAGGAGGGTGAAAGAGAGAGAAACGAGATGAAGCAGGGTGAAAAAGAGCGAAACGAGACGAAGGAGGGTGAAAGAGAGTGAAACGAGACGAAGGAAGGTGAAAGAGAGCGAACCGAGACAAAAAAGGGAGAAAGAGGGCGAAACGAGACGATGGAGTGTGGAAGAGAGCAAAACGAGTTGAAGGAGGCTGAAAGAGAGCGAAACGAGACGAAGGAGGGTGAAAGAGAGCGAAACGATGCGAAGGAGGGTGAAAGAGAGCGAAACGAGACGAAGGAGGGTGAAAAAGAGTGAAACGAGACGAGTGAAGGTGAAAGAGAGCGAACCGAGACGAAGGATGGTGATAGAGGGCGAAACGAGACGATGGCGTGTGGAAGAGAGCAAAACGAGGTGAAGGAGGCTGAAAGAGAGCGAAACGAGACGAAGGAGGGTGAAAGAGAGCGAAACGAGACGAAGGAGGGTGAAAGAGAGCGAAACGAGGCGAAGGAGGGTGAAAGAGAGCGAAACGAGACGAAGGAGTGTCAAACAGAGCGAAACGAGACGAAGGAAGGTGAAAGAGGGTGAAACGAGACGAAGGAGGGTGGAAGAGAGCGAAACGAGATGAAGGAGGGTGAAAGAGAGCAAAACGAGACGAAGGAGGGTGAAAGAGAGCGAAACAAGGCAAAGGAGGGTGAAAGAGAGCGACACGAGACGAAGGAAGGTAAAAGAGAGCGAAACGAGACGAAGGAGGGTGAAAGAGAGCAAAACGAGTAGAAGGAGGGTGAAAGAGAGAGAAACGAGATGAAGCAGGGTGAAAAAGTGCGAAACGAGACGAAGGAGGGTGAAAGAGAGTGAAACGAGACGAAGGAAGGTGAAAGAGAGAGAACCGAAACAAAGGAGGGAGAAAGAGGGCGAAACGATACGATGGAGTGTGGAAGAGAGCGAAACGAGACGAAGGAGGGTGAAAGAGAGTGAAACGAGTTGAAGGAGGCTGAAAGAGAGCAAAACGAGACGAA
This sequence comes from Scyliorhinus torazame, assembly GCF_047496885.1. Lineage (NCBI taxonomy): Eukaryota > Metazoa > Chordata > Chondrichthyes > Carcharhiniformes > Scyliorhinidae > Scyliorhinus > Scyliorhinus torazame. The sequence continues at coordinate 543,397 of NC_092721.1, forward strand.
GAAGGGTGAAAGAGAGCGAAACGAGACGAAGGAGGGTGAAACGAGGCGAAGGAGGGTGAAAGAGAGCGAAACGAGACGAAGGAAGGTGAAAGAGAGCGAAAGGAGACGAATGTGGGTGAAAGAGAGCGAAACGAGACGAAGGAGGGTTGAAGAGAGCGAAACGAGATGAAGGGGTGTCAAAGACAGGGAAACGAGACGAAGGATGGTGAAAGAGAGCGAAACGAGACGAAGGAGGGTGAAAGAGAGTGAAATGAGACGAAGGAGGGTGAAAGAGAGCGAAACGAGACGAAGGAGGGTGAAAGAGAGCTAACAGAGACGAAGGAGGGTGAAAGAGAGCGAAACGAGTAGATGTAATTAGAAAGAGAGCGAAACGAGATGAAGGAGGGTGAAAGAGAGCGAAACGAGACGAAGGAGGGTGAAACAGAGCGAAACAAGACAAAGGAGGGTGAAAGAGAGCGAAACGAGATGAAGGAAGGTGAAAGACAGCGAAACGAGACGAAGGATGGTGAAAGAGAGCGAAACGAGTAGAAGGAGGGTGAAAGAGAGAGAAACGAGATGAAGCAGGGTGAAAAAGAGCGAAACGAGACGAAGGAGGGTGAAAGAGAGTGAAACGAGACGAAGGAAGGTGAAAGAGAGCGAACCGAGACAAAAGAGGGAGAAAGAGGGCGAAACGAGACGATGGAGTGTGGAAGAGAGCAAAACGAGTTGAAGGAGGCTGAAAGAGAGCGAAACGAGACGAAGGAGGGTGAAAGAGAGTGAAACGATGCGAAGGAGGGTGAAAGAGAGCGAAACGAGACGAAGGAGGGTGAAAAAGAGTGAAACGAGACGAAGGAAGGTGAAAGAGAGCGAACCGAGACGAAGGATGGTGATAGAGGGCGAAACGAGACGATGGAGTGTGGAAGAGAGCAAAACGAGGTGAAGGAGGCTGAAAGAGAGCGAAACGAGACGAAGGAGGGTGAAAGAGAGCGAAACGAGATGAAGGAGGGTGAAAGAGAGCGAAACGAGGCGAAGGAGGGTGAAAGAGAGCGAAACGAGACGAAGGAGTGTCAAACAGAGCGAAACGAGACGAAGGAATGTGAAAGAGGGTGAAACGAGACGAAGGAGGGTGGAAGAGAGCGAAACGAGATGAAGGAGGGTGAAAGAGAGCAAAACGAGACGAAGGAGGGTGAAAGAGAGCGAAACGAGACGAAGGAGGGTGAAAGAGAGCGAAACGAGACGAAGGAGGGTGAAAGAGAGCGAAACGAGATGAAGGAGGGTGAAAGAGAGCGAAACGAGATGATGGAGGGTGAAAGAGAGCTAACCGAGACGAAGGAGGGTGAAAGAGAGCGAAACAAGACAAAGGAGGGTGAAAGAGAGCGAAACGAGACGAAGGAAGGTGAAAGAGAGCGAAAGGAGATGAATGTGGGTCAAAGAGAGCGAAACGAGACGAAGGATGGTGAAAGAGAGTGAAACTAGACGAAGGAGGGTGAAAGAGAGCGAAACGAGACGAAGGAGGGTGAAAGAGAGCGAAACGAGACGAAGGAGTGTGAAAGAGAGCTAACAGAGACGACGGAGGGTGAAAGAGAGCGAAACGAGACGAAGGAGTGTGAAAGAGAGTTAACAGAGACGACGGAGGGTGAAAGAGAGCGAAACGAGTAGATGGAAGGTGAAAGAGAGCGAAACGAGACGAAGGAGGGTGAAAGAGATCGAAACGAGACGAAGGAGGGTGAAAGAGAGCGAAACAAGGCAAAGGAGGGTGAAAGAGAGCGAAACGAGACGAAGGAAGGTGAAAGAGAGCGAAACGAGACGAAGGAGGGTGAAAGAGAGCAAAACGAGTAGAAGGAGGGTGAAAGAGAGAGAAACGAGATGAAGCAGGGTGAAAAAGTGTGAAACGAGACGAAGGAGGGTGAAAGAGAGTGAAACGAGACGAAGGAAGGTGAAAGAGAGCGAACCGAAACAAAGTAGGGAGAAAGAGGGCGAAACGAGACGATGGAGTGTGGAAGAGAGCAAAACGAGTTGAAGGAGGCTGAAAGAGAGCGAAACGAGACGAAGAAGGGTGAAAGAGAGCGAAACGAGACGAAGGAGGGTGAAAGAGAGTGAAACGAGGCGAAGGAGGGTGAAAGAGAGCGAAACGAGACGAAGGAAGGTGAAAGAGAGCGAAAGGAGACGAAGGAGGGTGAAAGAGAGCTAACAGAGACGAAGGAGGGTGAAAGAGAGCGAAACGAGTAGGTGTAAGGAGAAAGAGAGCGAAACGAGACGAAGGAGGGTGAAAGAGAGCGAAACGAGACGAAGGAGGGTGAAAGAGAGCGAAACAAGACAAAGGAGGGTGAAAGAGAGCGAAACGAGATGAAGGAACGTGAAAGAGAGCGAAACGAGACGAAGGAGGGTGAAAGAGAGCGAAACGAGTAGAAGTAGGGTGAAAGAGAGAGAAACGAGATGAAGCAGGGTGAAAAAGAGCGAAACGAGACGAAGGAGGGTGAAAGAGAGTGAAACGAGACGAAGGAGGGAGAAAGAGGGCGAAACGAGACGATGGAGTGTGGAAGAGAGCAAAACGAGTTGAAGGAGGCTGAAAGAGAGCGAAACAAGACAAAGGAGGGTGAAAGAGAGCGAAACGAGATGAAGGAAGGTGAAAGAGAGCGAAACGAGACGAAGGAGGGTGAAAGAGAGCGAAACGAGTAGAAGGAGGGTGAAAGAGAGAGAAACGAGATGAAGCAGGGTGAAAAAGAGCGAAACGAGACGAAGGAGGGTGAAAGAGAGTGAAACGAGACGAAGGAAGGTGAAAGAGAGCGAACCGAGACAAAAAAGGGAGAAAGAGGGCGAAACGAGACGATGGAGTGTGGAAGAGAGCAAAACGAGTTGAAGGAGGCTGAAAGAGAGCGAAACGAGACGAAGGAGGGTGAAAGAGAGCGAAACGATGCGAAGGAGGGTGAAAGAGAGCGAAACGAGACGAAGGAGGGTGAAAAAGAGTGAAACGAGACGAAGGAAGGTGAAAGAGAGCGAACCGAGACGAAGGATGGTGATAGAGGGCGAAACGAGATGATGGCGTGTGGAAGAGAGCAAAACGAGGTGAAGGAGGCTGAAAGAGAGCGAAACGAGACGAAGGAGGGTGAAAGAGAGCGAAACGAGACGAAGGAGGGTGAAAGAGAGCGAAACGAGGCGAAGGAGGGTGAAAGAGAGCGAAACGAGACGAAGGAGTGTCAAACAGAGCGAAACGAGACGAAGGAAGGTGAAAGAGGGTGAAACGAGACGAAGGAGGGTGGAAGAGAGCGAAACGAGATGAAGGAGGGTGAAAGAGAGCAAAACGAGACGAAGGAGGGTGAAAGAGAGCGAAACAAGGCAAAGGAGGGTGAAAGAGAGCGACACGAGACGAAGGAAGGTAAAAGAGAGCGAAACGAGACGAAGGAGGGTGAAAGAGAGCAAAACGAGTAGAAGGAGGGTGAAAGAGAGAGAAACGAGATGAAGCAGGGTGAAAAAGTGCGAAACGAGACGAAGGAGGGTGAAAGAGAGTGAAACGAGACGAACGAAGGTGAAAGAGAGAGAACCGAAACAAAGGAGGGAGAAAGAGGGCGAAACGATACGATGGAGTGTGGAAGAGAGCGAAACGAGACGAAGGAGGGTGAAAGAGAGTGAAACGAGTTGAAGGAGGCTGAAAGAGAGCAAAACGAGACGAAGAAGGGTGAAAGAGAGCGAAACGAGATGAAGGAGGGTGAAACGAGGCGAAGGAGGGTGAAAGAGAGCGAAACGAGACGAAGGAAGGTGAAAGAGAGTGAAAGGAGACGAATGTGGGTGAAAGAGAGTGAAACGAGACGAAGGAGGGTTGAAGAGAGCGAAACGAGATGAAGGGGTGTCAAAGACAGCGAAACGAGACGAAGGATGGTGAAAGAGAGCGAAACGAGACGAAGGAGGGTGAAAGAGAGTGAAATGAGACGAAGGAGGGTGAAAGAGAGCGAAACGAGACGAAGGAGGGTGAAAGAGAGCTAACAGAGACGAAGGAGGGTGAAAGAGAGCGAAACGAGTAGATGTAATGAGAAAGAGAGCGAAACGAGATGAAGGAGGGTGAAAGAGGGCGAAACGAGACGAAGGAGGGTGAAACAGAGCGAAACAAGACAAAGGAGGGTGAAAGAGAGCGAAACGAGATGAAGGAAGGTGAAAGACAGCGAAACGAGACGAAGGATGGTGAAAGAGAGCGAAACGAGTAGAAGGAGGGTGAAAGAGAGAGAAACGAGATGAAGCAGGGTGAAAAAGAGCGAAACGAGACGAAGGAGGGTGAAAGAGAGTGAAACGAGACGAAGGAAGGTGAAAGAGAGCGAACCGAGACAAAAGAGGGAGAAAGAGGGCGAAACGAGACGATGGAGTGTGGAAGAGAGCAAAACGAGTTGAAGGAGGCTGAAAGAGAGCGAAACGAGACGAAGGAGGGTGAAAGAGAGCGAAACGATGCGAAGGAGGGTGAAAGAGAGCGAAACGAGACGAAGGAGGGTGAAAAAGAGTGAAACGAGACGAAGGAAGGTGAAAGAGAGCGAACCGAGACGAAGGATGGTGATAGAGGGCGAAACGAGACGATGGAGTGTGGAAGAGAGCAAAACGAGGTGAAGGAGGCTGAAAGAGAGCGAAACGAGACGAAGGAGGGTGAAAGAGAGCGAAACGAGATGAAGGAGGGTGAAAGAGAGCGAAACGAGGCGAAGGAGGGTGAAAGAGAGCGAAACGAGACGAAGGAGTGTCAAACAGAGCGAAACGAGACGAAGGAATGTGAAAGAGGGTGAAACGAGACGAAGGAGGGTGGAAGAGAGCGAAACGAGATGAAGGAGGGTGAAAGAGAGCAAAACGAGACGAAGGAGGGTGAAAGAGAGCGAAACGAGACGAAGGAGGGTGAAAGAGAGCGAAACGAGACGAAGGAGGGTGAAAGAGAGCGAAACGAGATGAAGGAGGGTGAAAGAGAGCGAAACGAGATGATGGAGGGTGAAAGAGAGCTAACCGAGACGAAGGAGGGTGAAAGAGAGCGAAACAAGACAAAGGAGGGTGAAAGAGAGCGAAACGAGACGAAGGAAGGTGAAAGAGAGCGAAAGGAGATGAATGTGGGTCAAAGAGAGCGAAACGAGACGAAGGATGGTGAAAGAGAGTGAAACTAGACGAAGGAGGGTGAAAGAGAGCGAAACGAGACGAAGGAGGGTGAAAGAGAGCGAAACGAGACGAAGGAGTGTGAAAGAGAGCTAACAGAGACGACGGAGGGTGAAAGAGAGCGAAACGAGACGAAGGAGTGTGAAAGAGAGTTAACAGAGACGACGGAGGGTGAAAGAGAGCGAAACGAGTAGATGGAAGGTGAAAGAGAGCGAAACGAGACGAAGGAGGGTGAAAGAGATCGAAACGAGACGAAGGAGGGTGAAAGAGAGCGAAACAAGGCAAAGGAGGGTGAAAGAGAGCGAAACGAGACGAAGGAAGGTGAAAGAGAGCGAAACGAGACGAAGGAGGGTGAAAGAGAGCAAAACGAGTAGAAGGAGGGTGAAAGAGAGAGAAACGAGATGAAGCAGGGTGAAAAAGTGTGAAACGAGACGAAGGAGGGTGAAAGAGAGTGAAACGAGACGAAGGAAGGTGAAAGAGAGCGAACCGAAACAAAGTAGGGAGAAAGAGGGCGAAACGAGACGATGGAGTGTGGAAGAGAGCAAAACGAGTTGAAGGAGGCTGAAAGAGAGCGAAACGAGACGAAGAAGGGTGAAAGAGAGCGAAACGAGACGAAGGAGGGTGAAAGAGAGTGAAACGAGGCGAAGGAGGGTGAAAGAGAGCGAAACGAGACGAAGGAAGGTGAAAGAGAGCGAAAGGAGACGAAGGAGGGTGAAAGAGAGCTAACAGAGACGAAGGAGGGTGAAAGAGAGCGAAACGAGTAGATGTAAGGAGAAAGAGAGCGAAACGAGACGAAGGAGGGTGAAAGAGAGCGAAACGAGACGAAGGAGGGTGAAAGAGAGCGAAACAAGACAAAGGAGGGTGAAAGAGAGCGAAACGAGATGAAGGAACGTGAAAGAGAGCGAAACAAGACGAAGGAGGGTGAAAGAGAGCGAAACGAGTAGAAGTAGGGTGAAAGAGAGAGAAACGAGATGAAGCAGGGTGAAAAAGAGCGAAACGAGACGAAGGAGGGTGAAAGAGAGTGAAACGAGACGAAGGAGGGAGAAAGAGGGCGAAACGAGACGATGGAGTGTGGAAGAGAGCAAAACGAGTTGAAGGAGGCTGAAAGAGAGCGAAACAAGACAAAGGAGGGTGAAAGAGAGCGAAACGAGATGAAGGAAGGTGAAAGAGAGCGAAACGAGACGAAGGAGGGTGAAAGAGAGCGAAACGAGTAGAAGGAGGGTGAAAGAGAGCGAAACGAGACGAAGGAGTGTCAAACAGAGCGAAACGAGACGAAGGAAGGTGAAAGAGGGTGAAACGAGACGAAGGAGGGTGGAAGAGAGCGAAACGAGATGAAGGAGGGTGAAAGAGAGCAAAACGAGACGAAGGAGGGTGAAAGAGAGCGAAACAAGGCAAAGGAGGGTGAAAGAGAGCGACACGAGACGAAGGAAGGTAAAAGAGAGCGAAACGAGACGAAGGAGGGTGAAAGAGAGCAAAACGAGTAGAAGGAGGGTGAAAGAGAGAGAAACGAGATGAAGCAGGGTGAAAAAGTGCGAAACGAGACGAAGGAGGGTGAAAGAGAGTGAAACGAGACGAACGAAGGTGAAAGAGAGAGAACCGAAACAAAGGAGGGAGAAAGAGGGCGAAACGATACGATGGAGTGTGGAAGAGAGCGAAACGAGACGAAGGAGGGTGAAAGAGAGTGAAACGAGTTGAAGGAGGCTGAAAGAGAGCAAAACGAGACGAAGAAGGGTGAAAGAGAGCGAAACGAGATGAAGGAGGGTGAAACGAGGCGAAGGAGGGTGAAAGAGAGCGAAACGAGACGAAGGAAGGTGAAAGAGAGTGAAAGGAGACGAATGTGGGTGAAAGAGAGTGAAACGAGACGAAGGAGGGTTGAAGAGAGCGAAACGAGATGAAGGGGTGTCAAAGACAGCGAAACGAGACGAAGGATGGTGAAAGAGAGCGAAACGAGACGAAGGAGGGTGAAAGAGAGTGAAATGAGACGAAGGAGGGTGAAAGAGAGCGAAACGAGACGAAGGAGGGTGAAAGAGAGCTAACAGAGACGAAGGAGGGTGAAAGAGAGCGAAACGAGTAGATGTAATGAGAAAGAGAGCGAAACGAGATGAAGGAGGGTGAAAGAGAGCGAAACGAGACGAAGGAGGGTGAAAGAGAGCGAAACAAGACAAAGGAGGGTGAAAGAGAGCGAAACGAGATGAAGGAAGGTGAAAGACAGCGAAACGAGACGAAGGATGGTGAAAGAGAGCGAAACGAGTAGAAGGAGGGTGAAAGAGAGAGAAACGAGATGAAGCAGGGTGAAAAAGAGCGAAACGAGACGAAGGAGGGTGAAAGAGAGTGAAACGAGACGAAGGAAGGTGAAAGAGAGCGAACCGAGACAAAAGAGGGAGAAAGAGGGCGAAACGAGATGATGGAGTGTGGAAGAGAGCAAAACGAGTTGAAGGAGGCTGAAAGAGAGCGAAACGAGACGAAGGAGGGTGAAAGAGAGCGAAACGATGCGAAGGAGGGTGAAAGAGAGCGAAACGAGACGAAGGAGGGTGAAAAAGAGTGAAACGAGACGAAGGAAGGTGAAAGAGAGCGAACCGAGACGAAGGATGGTGATAGAGGGCGAAACGAGACGATGGAGTGTGGAAGAGAGCAAAACGAGGTGAAGGAGGCTGAAAGAGAGCGAAACGAGACGAAGGAGGGTGAAAGAGAGCGAAACGAGATGAAGGAGGGTGAAAGAGAGCGAAACGAGGCGAAGGAGGGTGAAAGAGAGCGAAACGAGACGAAGGAGTGTCAAACAGAGCGAAACGAGACGAAGGAATGTGAAAGAGGGTGAAACGAGACGAAGGAGGGTGGAAGAGAGCGAAACGAGATGAAGGAGGGTGAAAGAGAGCAAAACGAGACGAAGGAGGGTGAAAGAGAGCGAAACGAGACGAAGGAGGGTGAAAGAGAGCGAAACGATACGAAGGAGGGTGAAAGAGAGCGAAACGAGATGAAGGAGGGTGAAAGAGAGCTAACCGAGACGAAGGAGGGTGAAAGAGAGCGAAACAAGACAAAGGAGGGTGAAAGAGAGCGAAACGAGACGAAGGAAGGTGAAAGAGAGCGAAAGGAGATGAATGTGGGTCAAAGAGAGTGAAACGAGACGAAGGATGGTGAAAGAGAGTGAAACTAGACGAAGGAGGGTGAAAGAGAGCGAAACGAGACGAAGGAGGGTGAAAGAGAGCGAAACGAGACGAAGGAGTGTGAAAGAGAGCTAACAGAGACGACGGAGGGTGAAAGAGAGCGAAACGAGACGAAGGAGTGTGAAAGAGAGCTAACAGAGACGACGGAGGGTGAAAGAGAGCGAAACGAGTAGATGGAAGGTGAAAGAGAGCGAAACGAGACGAAGGAGGGTGAAAGAGATCGAAACGAGACGAAGGAGGGTGAAAGAGAGCGAAACAAGGCAAAGGAGGGTGAAAGAGAGCGAAACGAGACGAAGGAAGGTGAAAGAGAGCGAAACGAGACGAAGGAGGGTGAAAGAGAGCAAAACGAGTAGAAGGAGGGTGAAAGAGAGAGGAACGAGATGAAGCAGGGTGAAAAAGTGTGAAACGAGACGAAGGAGGGTGAAAGAGATCGAAACGAGACGAAGTAGGGTGAAAGAGAGCGAAACAAGGCAAAGGAGGGTGAAAGAGAGCGAAACGAGACGAAGGAAGGTGAAAGAGAGCGAAACGAGACGAAGGAGGGTGAAAGAGAGCAAAACGAGTAGAAGGAGGGTGAAAGAGAGAGAAACGAGATGAAGCAGGGTGAAAAAGTGTGAAACGAGACGAAGGAGGGTGAAAGAGAGTGAAACGAGACGAAGGAAGGTGAAAGAGAGCGAACCTAAACAAAGTAGGGAGAAAGAGGGCGAAACGAGACGATGGAGTGTGGAAGAGAGCAAAACGAGTTGAAGGAGGCTGAAAGAGAGCGAAACGAGACGAAGAAGGGTGAAAGAGAGCGAAACGAGACGAAGGAGGGTGAAAGAGAGTGAAACGAGGCGAAGGAGGGTGAAAGAGAGCGAAACGAGACGAAGGAAGGTGAAAGAGAGCGAAAGGAGACGAAGGAGGGTGAAAGAGAGCTAACAGAGACGAAGGAGGGTGAAAGAGAGCGAAACGAGTAGATGTAAGGAGAAAGAGAGCGAAACGAGACGAAGGAGGGTGAAAGAGACCGAAACGAGACGAAGGAGGGTGAAAGAGAGCGAAACAAGACAAAGGAGGGTGAAAGAGAGCGAAACGAGATGAAGGAACGTGAAAGAGAGCGAAACGAGACGAAGGAGGGTGAAAGAGAGCGAAACGAGTAGAAGGAGGGTGAAAGAGAGAGAAACGAGATGAAGCAGGGTGAAAAAGAGCGAAACGAGACGAAGGAGGGTGAAAGAGAGTGAAACGAGACGAAGGAGGGAGAAAGAGGGCGAAACGAGACGATGGAGTGTGGAAGAGAGCAAAACGAGTTGAAGGAGGCTGAAAGAGAGCGAAACGAGAGGAAGAAGGGTGAAAGAGAGCGAAACGAGACGAAGGAGGGTGAAAGAGAGCTAACAGAGACGAAGGAGGGTGAAAGAGAGCGAAACGAGTAGATGTAAGGAGAAAGAGAGCGAAACGAGACGAAGGAGGGTGAAAGAGAGCGAAACGAGACGAAGGAGGGTGAAAGAGAGCGAAACAAGACAAAGGAGGGTGAAAGAGAGCGAAACGAGATGAAGGAAGGTGAAAGAGAGCGGAACGAGACGAAGGAGGGTGAAAGAGAGCGAAACGAGTAGAAGGAGGGTGAAAGAGAGAGAAAAGAGATGAAGCAGGGTGAAAAAGAGCGATACGAGACGAAGGAGGGTGAAAGAGAGTGAAACGAGACGAAGGAAGGTGAAAGAGAGCGAACCGAGACAAAAGAGGGGGAAAGAGGGCGAAACGAGACGATGGAGTGTGGAAGAGAGCAAAACGAGTTGAAGGAGTCTGAAAGAGAGCGAAACGAGACGCAGAAGGGTGAAAGAGAGCGAAACGAGACGAAGGAGGGTGAAAGAGAGCGAAACGAGGCGAAGGAGGGTGAAAGAGAGCAAAACGAGACGAAGGTGGGTGAAAGAGAGCGAAACGAGACGAAGGAGGGTGAAAGAGAGCTAACAGAGACGAAGGAGGGTGAAAGAGAGCGAAACGAGTAGATGGAAGGTGAAAGAGAGCGAAACGAGACGAAGGAGGGTGAAAGAGAGCGAAACGAGACGAAGGAGGGTGAAAGAGAGCGAAACAAGACAAAGGAGGGTGAAAGAGAGCGAAACGAGATGAAGGAAGGTGAAAGAGAGCGAAACGAGACGAAGGAGGGTGAAAGAGAGCGAAACGAGTAGAAGGAGGGTGAAAGAGAGAGAAACGAGTAGAAGGAGGGTGAAAGAGAGAGAAACGTGATGAAGCAGGGTGAAAAAGAGCGAAACGAGACGAAGGAGGGTGAAACAGAGTGAAACGAGACGATGGAGTGTGGAAGAGAGCAAAATGAGGTGAAGGAGGCTGAAAGAGAGCGAGACGAGACGAAGAAGGGTGAAAGAGAGCGAAACGAGACGAAGGAGGGTGAAAGAGAGCGAAACGAGACGAAGGAGGGTCATACAGAGCGAAACGAGACGAAGGAGGGTGAAAGAGGGCGAAACGAGACGAAGGAGGGTGGAAGAGAGCGAATCGAGACGAAGGAGGGTGAAAGAGAGCGAAACGAGACGAAGGAGGGTGAAAGAGAGCGAAACGAGACGAAGGAGGGTGAAAGAGAGCTAACAGAGACGAAGGAGGGTGAAAGAGAGCGAAACGAGTAGATGGAAGGTGAAAGAGAGCGAAACGAGACGAAGGAGGGTGAAAGAGATCGAAACGAGCCGAAGGAGGGTGAAAGAGAGCGAAACAAGACAAAGGAGGGTGAAAGAGAGCGAAAGGAGATGAAGGAAGGTGAAAGAGAGCGAAGCGAGACGAAGGAGGGTGAAAGAGAGCGAAACGAGTAGAAGGAGGGTGAAAGAGAGAGAAACGAGTAGAAGGAGGGTGAAAGAGAGAGAAACGAGATGAAGCAGGGTGAAAAAGAGCGAAACGAGATGAAGGTGGGTGAAAGAGAGTGAAACGAGACGAAGGAGGGTGAAAGAGAGCTAACAGAGACGAAGGAGGGTGAAAGAGAGCGAAACGAGTAGATGGAAGGTGAAAGAGAGCGAAACAAGACGAAGGAGGGTGAAAGAGAACGAAACGAGACGAAGGAGGGTGAAAGAGAGCGAAACAAGACAAAGGAGGGTGAAAGAGAGCGAAACGAGATGAAGGAAGGTGAAAGAGAGCGAAACGAGACGAAGGAGGGTGAAAGAGAGCGAAATGAGTAGAAGGAGGGTGAAAGAGAGAGACACGAGTAGAAGGAGGGTGAAAGAGAGAGAAACGAGATGAAGCAGGGTGAAAAAGAGCGAAACGAGACGAAGGAGGGTGAAAGAGAGTGAAACGAGACGATGGAGTGTGGAAGAGAGCAAAATGAGGTGAAGGAGGCTGAAAGAGAGCGAAACGAGACAAAGAACGGTGAAAGAGAGCGAAACGAGACGAAGGAGGGTGAAAGTGAGCGAAACGAGATGAAGGAGGGTGAAAGAGAGCGAAACTAGGTGAAGGAGGCTGAAAGAGAGCGAAACGAGACGAAGGAGGGTGAAAGAGAGCGAAACGAGACGAAGGAGGGTGAAAGAGAGCGAAACGAGGCGAAGGAGGGTGAAAGAGAGCGAAACGAGACGAAGGAGTGTCAAACAGAGCAAAACGAGACGAAGGAAGGTGAAAGAGGGCGAAACGAGACGAAGGAGGGTGGAAGAGAGCGAAACGAGATGAAGGAGGGTGAAAGAGAGCGAAACGAGATGAAGGAGGGTGAAAGAGTGCGAAACGAGACGAAGGAGGGTGAAAGAGAGCGAAACGAGATGAAGGAGGGTGAAAGAGAGCGAAACGAGACGAAGGAGGGTGAAAGAGAGCTAACCGAGACGAAGGAGGGTGAAAGAGAGCGAAACGAGTAGAAGGAAGGTGAAAGAGAGCGAAACGAGACGAAGGAGGGTGAAAGAGAGCCAAACGAGACGAAGGAGGGTGAAAGAGAGCGAAACAAGACAAAGGAGGGTGAAAGAGAGCGAAACGAGACGAAGGAAGGTGAAAGAGAGCGAAAGGAGATGAATGTGGGTGAAAGAGAGCGAAACGAGACGAAGGAGGGTTGAAGAGAGCGAAACGAGATGAAGGGGTGTCAAAGAGAGCGAAACGAGACGAAGGATGGTGAAAGAGAGCGAAACGAGACGAAGGAGGGTTGAAGAGAGCGAAACGAGATGAAGGGGTGTCAAAGAGAGCGAAACGAGACGAAGGATGGTGAACGAGAGCGAAACGAGACGAAGGAGGGTGAAAGAGAGCGAAACGAGACGAAGGAGGGTGAAAGAGAGCGAAACGAGACGAAGGAGGGTGAAAGAGAGCTAACAGAGACGAAGGAGGGTGAAAGAGAGCGAAACGAGTAGATGTAAGGAGAAAGAGAGCGAAACGAGACGAAGGAGGGTGAAAGAGAGCGAAACGAGATGAAGGAGGGTGAAAGAGAGTGAAACAAGACAAAGGAGGGTGAAAGAGAGCGAAACGAGATGAAGGAAGGTAAAAGAGAGCGAAACGAGACGAAGGAGGGTGAAAGAGAGCGAAACGAGTAGAAGGAGGGTGAAAGAGAGAGAAACGGGATGAAGCAGGGTGAAAAAGAGCGAAACGAGACGAAGGAGGGTGAAAGAGAGTGAAACGAGACGAAGGAAGGTGAAAGAGAGCGAACCGAGACAAAAGAGGGAGAAAGAGGGCGAAACGAGACGATGGAGTGTGGAAGAGAGCAAAACGAGTTGAAGGAGGCTGAAAGAGAGCGAAACGAGACGACGAAGGGTGAAAGAGAGCGAAACGAGACGAAGGAGGGTGAAAGAGAGCGAAACGAGGCGAAGGAGGGTGAAAGAGAGCGAAACGAGACGAAGGTGGGTGAAAGAGAGCGAAACGAGACGAAGGAGGGTGAAAGAGAGCTAACAGAGACGAAGGAGGGTGAAAGAGAGCGAAACGAGTAGATGGAAGGTGAAAGAGAGCGAAACGAGACGAAGGAGGGTGAAAGAGAGCGAAACGAGACGAAGGAGGGTGAAAGAGAGCGAAACGAGACGAAGGAGTGTCAAACAGAGCAAAACGAGACGAAGGAAGGTGAAAGAGGGCGAAACGAGACGAAGGAGGGTGGAAGAGAGCGAAACGAGATGAAGGAGGGTGAAAGAGAGCGAAACGAGATGAAGGAGGGTGAAAGAGAGCGAAACGAGACGAAGGAGGGTGAAAGAGAGCGAAACGAGATGAAGGAGGGTGAAAGAGAGCGAAACGAGACGAAGGAGGGTGAAAGAGAGCTAACCGAGACGAAGGAGGGTAAAAGAGAGCGAAACGAGTAGAAGGAAGGTGAAAGAGAGCGAAACGAGACGAAGGAGGGTGAAAGAGAGCCAAACGAGACAAAGGAGGGTGAAAGAGAGCGAAACAAGACAAAGGAGGGTGAAAGAGAGCGAAACGAGACGAAGGAAGGTGAAAGAGAGCGAAAGGAGATGAATGTGGGTGGAAGAGAGCGAAACGAGATGAAGGAGGGTGAAAGAGAGCGAAACGAGATGAAGGAGGGTGAAAGAGAGCGAAACGAGACGAAGGAGGGTGAAAGAGAGCGAAACGAGATGAAGGAGGGTGAAAGAGAGCTAACCGAGACGAAGGAGGGTGAAAGAGAGCGAAACGAGTAGAAGGAAGGTGAAAGAGAGCGAAACGAGACGAAGGAGGGTGAAAGAGAGCCAAACGAGACGAAGGAGGGTGAAAGAGAGCGAAACAAGACAAAGGAGGGTGAAAGAGAGCGAAACGAGATGAAGGAAGGTGAAAGAGAGCGAAAGGAGATGAATGTGGGTGAAAGAGAGCGAAACGAGACGAAGGAGGGTTGAAGAGAGCGAAACGAGATGAAGGGGTGTGAAAGAGAGCGAAACGAGACGAAGGATGGTGAAAGAGAGCGAAACGAGACGAAGGAGGGTGAAAGAGAGCGAAACGAGACGAAGGAGGGTGAAAGAGAGCGAAACGAGACGAAGGAGGGTGAAAGAGAGCTAACAGAGACGAAGGAGGGTGAAAGAGAGCGAAACGAGTAGATGTAAGGAGAAAGAGAGCGAAACGAGACGAAGGAGGGTGAAAGAGAGCGAAACGAGATGAAGGAGGGTGAAAGAGAGTGAAACAAGACAAAGGAGGGTGAAAGAGAGCGAAACGAGATGAAGGAAGGTAAAAGAGAGCGAAACGAGACGAAGGAGGGTGAAAGAGAGCGAAACGAGTAGAAGGAGGGTGAAAGAGAGAGAAACGAGATGAAGCAGGGTGAAAAAGAGCGAAACGAGACTTAGGAGGGTGAAAGAGAGTGAAACGAGACGAAGGAAGGTGAAAGAGAGCGAACCGAGACAAAAGAGGGAGAAAGAGGGCGAAACGAGACGATGGAGTGTGGAAGAGAGCAAAACGAGTAGAAGGAGGCTGAAAGAGAGCGAAACGAGACGACGAAGGGTGAAAGAGAGCGAAACGAGACGAAGGAGGGTGAAAGAGAGCGAAACGAGGCGAAGGAGGGTGAAAGAGAGCGAAACGAGACGAAGGTGGGTGAAAGAGAGCGAAACGAGACGAAGGAGGGTGAAAGAGAGCTAACAGAGACGAAGGAGGGTGAAAGAGAGCGAAACGAGTAGATGGAAGGTGAAAGAGAGCGAAACGAGACGAAGGAGGGTGAAAGAGAGCGAAACGAGACGAAGGAGGGTGAAAGAGAGCGAAACAAGACAAAGGAGGGTGAAAGAGAGCGAAACGAGATGAAGGAAGGTGAAAGAGAGCGAAACGAGACGAAGGAGGGTGAAAGAGAGCGAAACGAGTAGAAGGAGGGTGAAAGAGAGAGAAACGAGTAGAAGGAGGGTGAAAGAGAGAGAAACGAGATGAAGCAGGGTGAAAAAGAGCGAAACGAGACGAAGGAGGGTGAAAGAGAGTGAAACGAGACGATGGAGTGTGGAAGAGAGCAAAATGAGGTGAAGGAGGCTGAAAGAGAGCGAAACCAGACGAAGAAGGGTGAAAGAGAACGAAACGAGACGAAGGAGGGTGAAAGAGAGCGAAACGAGGCGAAGGAGGGTGAAAGAGAGCGAAACGAGACGAAGGAGGGTCATACAGAGCGAATCGAGACAAAGGAGGGTGAAAGAGGGCGAAACGAGACGAAGGAGGGTGGAAGAGAGCGAAACGAGACGAAGGAGGGTGAAAGAGAGCGAAACGAGACGAAGGAGGGTGAAAGAGAGTGAAACGAGATGAAGGAGGCTGAAAGAGAGCGAAACGAGACGACGAAGGGTGAAAGAGAGCGAAACGAGACGAAGGAGGGTGAAAGAGAGCGAAACGAGGCGAAGGAGGGTGAAAGAGAGCGAAACGAGACGAAGGTGGGTGAAAGAGAGCGAAACGAGACGAAGGAGGGTGAAAGAGAGCTAACAGAGACGAAGGAGGGTGAAAGAGAGCGAAACGAGTAGATGGAAGGTGAAAGAGAGCGAAACGAGACGAAGGAGGGTGAAAGAGAGCGAAACGAGACGAAGGAGGGTGAAAGAGAGCGAAACGAGACGAAGGAAGGTGAAAGAGAGCGAAAGGAGATGAATGTGGGTGAAAGAGAGCGAAACGAGACGAAGGAGGGTTGAAGAGAGCGAAACGAGATGAAGGGGTGTGAAAGAGAGCGAAACGAGACGAAGGATGGTGAAAGAGAGCGAAACGAGACGAAGGAGGGTGAAAGAGAGCGAAACGAGACGAAGGAGGGTGAAAGAGAGCGAAACGAGACGAAGGAGGGTGAAAGAGAGCTAACAGAGACGAAGGAGGGTGAAAGAGAGCGAAACGAGTAGATGTAAGGAGAAAGAGAGCGAAACGAGACGAAGGAGGGTGAAAGAGAGCGAAACGAGATGAAGGAGGGTGAAAGAGAGTGAAACAAGACAAAGGAGGGTGAAAGAGAGCGAAACGAGATGAAGGAAGGTAAAAGAGAGCGAAACGAGACGAAGGAGGGTGAAAGAGAGCGAAACGAGTAGAAGGAGGGTGAAAGAGAGAGAAACGAGATGAAGCAGGGTGAAAAAGAGCGAAACAAGACTTAGGAGGGTGAAAGAGAGTGAAACGAGACGAAGGAAGGTGAAAGAGAGCGAACCGAGACAAAAGAGGGAGAAAGAGGGCGAAACGAGACGATGGAGTGTGGAAGAGAGCAAAACGAGTTGAAGGAGGCTGAAAGAGAGCGAAACGAGACGACGAAGGGTGAAAGAGAGCGAAACGAGACGAAGGAGGGTGAAAGAGAGCGAAACGAGGCGAAGGAGGGTGAAAGAGAGCGAAACGAGACGAAGGTGGGTGAAAGAGAGCGAAACGAGACGAAGGAGGGTGAAAGAGAGCTAACAGAGACGAAGGAGGGTGAAAGAGAGCGAAACGAGTAGATGGAAGGTGAAAGAGAGCGAAACGAGACGAAGGAGGGTGAAAGAGAGCGAAACGAGACGAAGGAGGGTGAAAGAGAGCGAAACAAGACAAAGGAGGGTGAAAGAGAGCGAAACGAGATGAAGGAAGGTGAAAGAGAGCGAAACGAGACGAAGGAGGGTGAAAGAGAGCGAAACGAGTAGAAGGAGGGTGAAAGAGAGAGAAACGAGTAGAAGGAGGGTGAAAGAGAGAGAAACGAGATGAAGCAGGGTGAAAAAGAGCGAAACGAGACGAAGGAGGGTGAAAGAGAGTGAAACGAGACGATGGAGTGTGGAAGAGAGCAAAATGAGGTGAAGGAGGCTGAAAGAGAGCGAAACCAGACGAAGAAGGGTGAAAGAGAACGAAACGAGACGAAGGAGGGTGAAAGAGAGCGAAACGAGGCGAAGGAGGGTGAAAGAGAGCGAAACGAGACGAAGGAGGGTCATACAGAGCGAATCAAGACAAAGGAGGGTGAAAGAGGGCGAAACGAGACGAAGGAGGGTGGAAGAGAGCGAAACGAGACGAAGGAGGGTGAAAGAGAGCGAAACGAGACGAAGGAGGGTGAAAGAGAGTGAAACGAGATGAAGGAGGCTGAAAGAGAGCGAAACGAGACGACGAAGGGTGAAAGAGAGCGAAACGAGACGAATGAGGGTGAAAGAGAGCGAAACGAGGCGAAGGAGGGTGAAAGAGAGCGAAACGAGACGAAGGTGGGTGAAAGAGAGCGAAACGAGACGAAGGAGGGTGAAAGAGAGCTAACAGAGACGAAGGAGGGTGAAAGAGAGCGAAACGAGTAGATGGAAGGTGAAAGAGAGCGAAACGAGACGAAGGAGGGTGAAAGAGAGCGAAACGAGACGAAGGAGGGTGAAAGAGAGCGAAACGAGACGAAGGAGTGTCAAACAGAGCAAAACGAGACGAAGGAAGGTGAAAGAGGGCGAAACGAGACGAAGGAGGGTGGAAGAGAGCGAATCGAGATGAAGGAGGGTGAAAGAGAGCGAAACGAGATGAAGGAGGGTGAAAGAGAGCGAAACGAGACGAAGGAGGGTGAAAGAGAGCGAAACGAGATGAAGGAGGGTGAAAGAGAGCGAAACGAGACGAAGGAGGGTGAAAGAGAGCTAACCGAGACGAAGGAGGGTAAAAGAGAGCGAAACGAGTAGAAGGAAGGTGAAAGAGAGCGAAACGAGACGAAGGAGGGTGAAAGAGAGCCAAACGAGACGAAGGAGGGTGAAAGAGAGCGAAACAAGACAAAGGAGGGTGAAAGAGAGCGAAACGAGACGAAGGAAGGTGAAAGAGAGCGAAAGGAGATGAATGTGGGTGGAAGAGAGCGAAACGAGATGAAGGAGGGTGAAAGAGAGCGAAACGAGATGAAGGAGGGTGAAAGAGAGCGAAACGAGACGAAGGAGGGTGAAAGAGAGCGAAACGAGATGAAGGAGGGTGAAAGAGAGCTAACCGAGACGAAGGAGGGTGAAAGAGAGCGAAACGAGTAGAAGGAAGGTGAAAGAGAGCGAAACGAGACGAAGGAGGGTGAAAGAGAGCCAAACGAGACGAAGGAGGGTGAAAGAGAGCGAAACAAGACAAAGGAGGGTGAAAGAGAGCGAAACGAGACGAAGGAAGGTGAAAGAGAGCGAAAGGAGATGAATGTGGGTGAAAGAGAGCGAAACGAGACGAAGGAGGGTTGAAGAGAGCGAAACGAGATGAAGGGGTGTGAAAGAGAGCGAAACGAGACGAAGGATGGTGAAAGAGAGCGAAACGAGACGAAGCAGGGTGAAAGAGAGCGAAACGAGACGAAGGAGGGTGAAAGAGAGCGAAACGAGACGAAGGAGGGTGAAAGAGAGCTAACAGAGACGAAGGAGGGTGAAAGAGAGCGAAACGAGTAGATGTAAGGAGAAAGAGAGCGAAACGAGACGAAGGAGGGTGAAAGAGAGCGAAACGAGATGAAGGAGGGTGAAAGAGAGTGAAACAAGACAAAGGAGGGTGAAAGAGAGCGAAACGAGATGAAGGAAGGTAAAAGAGAGCGAAACGAGACGAAGGAGGGTGAAAGAGAGCGAAACTAGTAGAAGGAGGGTGAAAGAGAGAGAAACGAGATGAAGCAGGGTGAAAAAGAGCGAAACGAGACTTAGGAGGGTGAAAGAGAGTGAAACGAGACGAAGGAAGGTGAAAGAGAGCGAACCGAGACAAAAGAGGGAGAAAGAGGGCGAAACGAGACGATGGAGTGTGGAAGAGAGCAAAACGAGTTGAAGGAGGCTGAAAGAGAGCGAAACGAGACGACGAAGGGTGAAAGAGAGCGAAACGAGACGAAGGAGGGTGAAAGAGAGCGAAACGAGGCGAAGGAGGGTGAAAGAGAGCGAAACGAGACGAAGGTGGGTGAAAGAGAGCGAAACGAGACGAAGGAGGGTGAAAGAGAGCTAACAGAGACGAAGGAGGGTGAAAGAGAGCGAAACGAGTAGATGGAAGGTGAAAGAGAGCGAAACGAGACGAAGGAGGGTGAAAGAGAGCGAAACGAGACGAAGGAGGGTGAAAGAGAGCGAAACAAGACAAAGGAGGGTGAAAGAGAGCGAAACGAGATGAAGGAAGGTGAAAGAGAGCGAAACGAGACGAAGGAGGGTGAAAGAGAGCGAAACGAGTAGAAGGAGGGTGAAAGAGAGAGAAACGAGTAGAAGGAGGGTGAAAGAGAGAGAAACGAGATGAAGCAGGGTGAAAAAGAGCGAAACGAGACGAAGGAGGGTGAAAGAGAGTGAAACGAGACGATGGAGTGTGGAAGAGAGCAAAATGAGGTGAAGGAGGCTGAAAGAGAGCGAAACCAGACGAAGAAGGGTGAAAGAGAACGAAACGAGACGAAGGAGGGTGAAAGAGAGCGAAACGAGGCGAAGGAGGGTGAAAGAGAGCGAAACGAGACGAAGGAGGGTCATACAGAGCGAATCGAGACAAAGGAGGGTGAAAGAGGGCGAAACGAGACGAAGGAGGGTGGAAGAGAGCGAAACGAGACGAAGGAGGGTGAAAGAGAGCGAAACGAGACGAAGGAGGGTGAAAGAGAGTGAAACGAGATGAAGGAGGGTGAAAGAGAGCGAAACGAGACGAAGGAGGGTGAAAGAGATCGAAACGAGACGAAGCAGGGTGAAAGAGAGCGATACGAGACGAAGGAGGGTGAAAGAGAGCTAACCGAGACGAATGAGGGTGAAAGAGAGCGAAACGAGTAGAAGGAAGGTGAAAGAGAGTGGAGCGAGATGAAGGAGGGTGAAAGAGGGCGAAACGAGACGAAGGAGGGTGGAAGAGAGCGAAACGAGACGAAGGAGGGTGAAAGAGAGCGAAACGAGACGAAGGAGGGTGAAAGAGAGCGAAATGAGATGAAGGAGGGTGAAAGAGAGCGAAACGAGACGAAGGAGGGTGAAAGAGATCGAAACGAGACAAAGCATGGTGAAAGAGAGCGAAACGAGACGAAGGAGGGTGAAAGAGAGCTAACCGAGACGAAGGAGGGTGAAAGAGAGCGAAACGAGTAGAAGGAAGTTGAAAGAGAGTGGAGCGAGATGAAGGAGGGTGAAAGAGAGCGAAACGAGACGAAGGAGAGTGAAAGAGAGCGAAACGAGATGAAGGGGTGTCAAAGAGAGCGAAACGAGACGAAGGATGGTGAAAGAGAGCGAAACGAGACGAAGGAGGGTGAAAGAGAGCGAAACGAGACGAAGGAGGGTGAAAGAGAGCGAAACGAGACGAAGGAGGGTGAAAGAGAGCTAACAGAGACGAAGGAGGGTGAAAGAGAGCGAAACGAGTAGATGTAAGGAGAAAGAGAGCGAAACGAGACGAAGGAGGGTGAAAGACAGCGAAACGAGACGAAGGAGGGTGAAAGAGAGTGAAACAAGACAAAGGAGGGTGAAAGAGAGCGAAACGAGATGAAGGAAGGTAAAAGAGAGCGAAACGAGACGAAGGAGGGTGAAAGAGAGCGAAACGAGTAGAAGGAGGGTGAAAGAGAGAGAAACGAGATGAAGCAGGGTGAAAAAGAGCGAAACGAGACGAAGGAGGGTGAAAGAGAGTGAAACGAGACGAAGGAAGGTGAAAGAGAGCGAACCGAGACAAAAGAGGGAGAAAGAGGGCGAAACGAGACGATGGAGTGTGGAAGAGAGCAAAACGAGTTGAAGGAGGCTGAAAGAGAGCGAAACGAGACGACGAAGGGTGAAAGAGAGCGAAACGAGACGAAGGAGGGTGAAAGAGAGCGAAACGAGGCGAAGGAGGGTGAAAGAGAGCGAAACGAGACGAAGGTGGGTGAAAGAGAGCGAAACGAGACGAAGGAGGGTGAAAGAGAGCTAACAGAGACGAAGGAGGGTGAAAGAGAGCGAAACGAGTAGATGGAAGGTGAAAGAGAGCGAAACGAGACGAAGGAGGGTGAAAGAGAGCGAAACGAGACGAAGGAGGGTGAAAGAGAGCGAAACAAGACAAAGGAGGGTGAAAGAGAGCGAAACGAGATGAAGGAAGGTGAAAGAGAGCGAAACGAGACGAAGGAGGGTGAAAGAGAGCGAAACGAGTAGAAGGAGGGTGAAAGAGAGAGAAACGAGTAGAAGGAGGGTGAAAGAGAGAGAAACGAGATGAAGCAGGGTGAAAAAGAGCGAAACGAGACGAAGGAGGGTGAAAGAGAGTGAAACGAGACGATGGAGTGTGGAAGAGAGCAAAATGAGGTGAAGGAGGCTGAAAGAGAGCGAAACCAGACGAAGAAGGGTGAAAGAGAACGAAACGAGACGAAGGAGGGTGAAAGAGAGCGAAACGAGGCGAAGGAGGGTGAAAGAGGGCGAAACGAGACGAAGGAGGGTGGAAGAGAGCGAAACGAGACGAAGGAGGGTGAAAGAGAGCGAAACGAGACGAAGGAGGGTGAAAGAGAGTGAAACGAGATGAAGGAGGGTGAAAGAGAGCGAAACGAGACGAAGGAGGGTGAAAGAGATCAAAACGAGACGAAGCAGGGTGAAAGAGAGCGATACGAGACGAAGGAGGGTGAAAGAGAGCTAACCGAGACGAATGAGGGTGAAAGAGAGCGAAACGAGTAGAAGGAAGGTGAAAGAGAGCGGAGCGAGATGAAGGAGGGTGAAAGAGGGCGAAACGAGACGAAGGAGGGTGGAAGAGAGCGAAACGAGACGAAGGAGGGTGAAAGAGAGCGAAACGAGACGAAGGAGGGTGAAAGAGAGCGAAACGAGATGAAGGAGGGTGAAAGAGAGCGAAACGAGACGAAGGAGGGTGAAAGAGATCGAAACGAGACGAAGCATGGTGAAAGAGAGCGAAACGAGACGAAGGAGGGTGAAAGAGAGCTAACCGAGACGAAGGAGGGTGAAAGAGAGCGAAACGATTAGAAGGAAGTTGAAAGAGAGCGGAGCGAGATGAAGGAGGGTGAAAGAGAGCGAAACGAGACGAAGGAGAGTGAAAGAGAGCGAAACGAGGCGAAGGAGGGTGAAAGAGAGCGAAACGAGACGAAGGAGTGTCAAACAGAGCGAAACGAGACGAAGGAAGGTGAAAGAGGGCGAAACGAGACGAAGGAGGGTGCAAGAGTGCGAAACGAGACGAAGGAGGGTGAAAGAGAGCGAAACGAGATGATGGAGGGTGAAAGAGAGCGAAACGAGACGAAGGAGTGTGAAAGAGAGCTAACCGAGATGAAGGAGGGTGAAAGACAGCGAAACGAGTAGAAGGAAGTTGAAAGAGAGCGAAACGAGATGAAGGAGGGTGAAAGAGAGCCAAACGAGACGAAGGAGGGTGAAAGAGAGCGAAACAAGACAAAGGAGGGTGAAAGAGAGTGAAACGAGACGAAGGAAGGTGAAAGAGAGCGAAACAAGACAAATGTGGGTGAAAGAGAGCGAAACGAGACGAAGGAGGGTTGAAGAGAGCGAAACGAGATGAAGGGGTGTCAAAGAGAGCGAAACGAGACGAAGGATGGTGAAAGAGAGCGAAACGAGACGAAGGAGGGTGAAAGAGAGCGAAACGAGACGAAGGAGGGTGAAAGAGAGCGAAACGAGACGAAGGAGGGTGAAAGAGAGCGAAACGAGACGAAGGAGTGTGAAAGAGAGTGAAACGAGACGAAGGAGGGTGAAAGAGAGCTAACAGAGACGAAGGAGGGTGAAAGAGAGCGAAACGAGTAGACGTAAGGTGAAAGAGAGCGAAACGAGACGAAGGAGGATGAAAGAGAGCGAAACGAGACGAAGGAGGGTGAAAGAGAGCTAAACAAGACAAAGGAGGGTGAAAGAGAGCGAAACGAGATGAAGGAAGGTGAAAGAGAGCGAAACGAGTAGATGGAAGGTGAAAGAGAGCGAAACGAGACGAAGGAGGGTGAAAGAGAGCGAAACGAGACGAAGGAGGGTGAAATAGAGCGAAACAAGACAAAGGAGGGTGAAAGAGAGCGAAACGAGATGAAGGAAGGTGAAAGAGAGCGAAACGAGATGAAGGAGGGTGAAAGAGAGCGAAACGAGACGCAGGATTGTGAAAGAGAGCGAAACGAGACGATGGAGGGTGAAAGAGAGCTAACCGAGACGAAGGAGGGTGAAAGAGATCGAAACGAGTAGAAGGAGGGTGAAAGAGAGCGAAACGAGATGAAGCAGGGTGAAAAAGAGCGAAACGAGTCGACGGAGGGTGAAAGAGAGTGAAACGAGACGAAGGAAGGTGAAAGAGAGCGAGCCGAGACGAAGGAGGGAGAAAGAGGGCGAAACGAGACGATGGAGTGTGGAAGAGAGCAAAACGAGTTGAAGGAGGCTGAAAGAGAGCGAAACGAGACGAAGAAGGGTGAAAGAGAGCGAAACGAGACGAAGGAGGGTGAAAGAGAGTGAAACGAGGCGAAGGAAGGTGAAAGAGAGCGAAACGAGACGAAGGAAGGTGAAAGAGAGCGAAAGGAGACGAATGTGGGTGAAAGAGAGCGAAACGAGACGAAGGAGGGTTGAAGAGAGCGAAACGAGATAAAGGGGTGTCAAAGAGAGCGAAACGAGACGAAGGATGGTGAAAGAGAGCGAAACGAGACGAAGGAGGGTGAAAGAGAGTGAAACGAGACGAAGGAGGGTGAAAGAGAGCGAAACGAGACGAAGGAGGGTGAAAGAGAGCTAACAGAGACGAAGGAGGGTGAAAGAGAGCAAAACGAGTAGATGTAAGGAGAAAGAGAGCGAAACGAGATGAAGGAGGGTGAAAGAGAGCGAAACGAGACGAAGGAGGGTGAAAGAGAGCGAAACAAGACAAAGGAGGGTGAAAGAGAGCGAAACGAGACGAAGGAGGGTGAAAGAGAGCGAAACGAGACGAAGGAGGGTGAAAGAGAGCTAAACAAGACAAAGGAGGGTGAAAGAGAGCGAAACGAGATGAAGGAAGGTGAAAGAGAGCGAAACGAGTAGATGGAAGGTGAAAGAGAGCGAAACGAGACGAAGGAGGGTGAAAGAGAGCGAAACGAGACGAAGGAGGGTGAAATAGAGCGAAACAAGACAAAGGAGGGTGAAAGAGAGCGAAACGAGATGAAGGAAGGTGAAAGAGAGCAAAACGAGATGAAGGAGGGTGAAAGAGAGCGAAACGAGACGCAGGATTGTGAAAGAGAGCGAAACGAGACGAAGGAGGGTGAAAGAGAGCTAACCGAGACGAAGGAGGGTGAAAGAGATCGAAACGAGTAGAAGGAGGGTGAAAGAGAGCGAAACGAGATGAAGCAGGGTGAAAAAGAGCGAAACGAGACGACGGAGGGTGAAAGAGAGTGAAACGAGACGATGGAGTGTGGAAGAGAGCAAAATGAGGTGAAGGAGGCTGAAAGAGAGCGAAACCAGACGAAGAAGGGTGAAAGAGAACGAAACGAGACGAAGGAGGGTGAAAGAGAGCGAAACGAGGCGAAGGAGGGTGAAAGAGGGCGAAACGAGACGAAGGAGGGTGGAAGAGAGCGAAACGAGATGAAGGAGGGTGAAAGAGAGCGAAACGAGACGAAGGAGGGTGAAAGAGAGTGAAACGAGATGAAGGAGGGTGAAAGAGAGCGAAACGAGACGAAGGAGGGTGAAAGAGATCAAAACGAGACGAAGCAGGGTGAAAGAGAGCGATACGAGACGAAGGAGGGTGAAAGAGAGCTAACCGAGACGAATGAGGGTGAAAGAGAGCGAAACGAGTAGAAGGAAGGTGAAAGAGAGCGGAGCGAGATGAAGGAGGGTGAAAGAGGGCGAAACGAGACGAAGGAGGGTGGAAGAGAGCGAAACGAGACGAAGGAGGGTGAAAGAGAGCGAAACGAGACGAAGGAGGGTGAAAGAGAGCGAAACGAGATGAAGGAGGGTGAAAGAGAGCGAAACGAGACGAAGGAGGGTGAAAGAGATCGAAACGAGACGAAGCATGGTGAAAGAGAGCGAAACGAGACGAAGGAGGGTGAAAGAGAGCTAACCGAGACGAAGGAGGGTGAAAGAGAGCGAAACGATTAGAAGGAAGTTGAAAGAGAGCGGAGCGAGATGAAGGAGGGTGAAAGAGAGCGAAACGAGACGAAGGAGAGTGAAAGAGAGCGAAACGAGGCGAAGGAGGGTGAAAGAGAGCGAAACGAGATGATGGAGGGTGAAAGAGAGCGAAACGAGACGAAGGAGTGTGAAAGAGAGCTAACCGAGATGAAGGAGGGTGAAAGACAGCGAAACGAGTAGAAGGAAGTTGAAAGAGAGCGAAACGAGATGAAGGAGGGTGAAAGAGAGCCAAACGAGACGAAGGAGGGTGAAAGAGAGCGAAACAAGACAAAGGAGGGTGAAAGAGAGTGAAACGAGACGAAGGAAGGTGAAAGAGAGCGAAACAAGACAAATGTGGGTGAAAGAGAGCGAAACGAGACGAAGGAGGGTTGAAGAGAGCGAAACGAGATGAAGGGGTGTCAAAGAGAGCGAAACGAGACGAAGGATGGTGAAAGAGAGCGAAACGAGACGAAGGAGGGTGAAAGAGAGCGAAACGAGACGAAGGAGGGTGAAAGAGAGCGAAACGAGACGAAGGAGGGTGAAAGAGAGCGAAACGAGACGAAGGAGTGTGAAAGAGAGTGAAACGAGACGAAGGAGGGTGAAAGAGAGCTAACAGAGACGAAGGAGGGTGAAAGAGAGCGAAACGAGTAGACGTAAGGTGAAAGAGAGCGAAACGAGACGAAGGAGGATGAAAGAGAGCGAAACGAGACGAAGGAGGGTGAAAGAGAGCTAAACAAGACAAAGGAGGGTGAAAGAGAGCGAAACGAGATGAAGGAAGGTGAAAGAGAGCGAAACGAGTAGATGGAAGGTGAAAGAGAGCGAAACGAGACGAAGGAGGGTGAAAGAGAGCGAAACGAGACGAAGGAGGGTGAAAGAGAGTGAAACGAGATGAAGGAGGGTGAAAGAGAGCGAAACGAGACGAAGGAGGGTGAAAGAGATCAAAACGAGACGAAGCAGGGTGAAAGAGAGCGATACGAGACGAAGGAGGGTGAAAGAGAGCTAACCGAGACGAATGAGGGTGAAAGAGAGCGAAACGAGTAGAAGGAAGGTGAAAGAGAGCGGAGCGAGATGAAGGAGGGTGAAAGAGGGCGAAACGAGACGAAGGAGGGTGGAAGAGAGCGAAACGAGACGAAGGAGGGTGAAAGAGAGCGAAACGAGACGAAGGAGGGTGAAAGAGAGCGAAACGAGATGAAGGAGGGTGAAAGAGAGCGAAACGAGACGAAGGAGGGTGAAAGAGATCGAAACGAGACGAAGCATGGTGAAAGAGAGCGAAACGAGACGAAGGAGGGTGAAAGAGAGCTAACCGAGACGAAGGAGGGTGAAAGAGAGCGAAACGATTAGAAGGAAGTTGAAAGAGAGCGGAGCGAGATGAAGGAGGGTGAAAGAGAGCGAAACGAGACGAAGGAGAGTGAAAGAGAGCGAAACGAGGCGAAGGAGGGTGAAAGAGAGCGAAACGAGACGAAGGAGTGTCAAACAGAGCGAAACGAGACGAAGGAAGGTGAAAGAGGGCGAAACGAGACGAAGGAGGGTGCAAGAGTGCGAAACGAGACGAAGGAGGGTGAAAGAGAGCGAAACGAGATGATGGAGGGTGAAAGAGAGCGAAACGAGATGAAGGAGTGTGAAAGAGAGCTAACCGAGATGAAGGAGGGTGAAAGACAGCGAAACGAGTAGAAGGAAGTTGAAAGAGAGCGAAACGAGATGAAGGAGGGTGAAAGAGAGCCAAACGAGACGAAGGAGGGTGAAAGAGAGCGAAACAAGACAAAGGAGGGTGAAAGAGAGTGAAACGAGACGAAGGAAGGTGAAAGAGAGCGAAACAAGACAAATGTGGGTGAAAGAGAGCGAAACGAGACGAAGGAGGGTTGAAGAGAGCGAAACGAGATGAAGGGGTGTCAAAGAGAGCGAAACGAGACGAAGGATGGTGAAAGAGAGCGAAACGAGACGAAGGAGGGTGAAAGAGAGCGAAACGAGACGAAGGAGGGTGAAAGAGAGCGAAACGAGACGAAGGAGGGTGAAAGAGAGCGAAACGAGACGAAGGAGTGTGAAAGAGAGTGAAACGAGACGAAGGAGGGTGAAAGAGAGCTAACAGAGACGAAGGAGGGTGAAAGAGAGCGAAACGAGTAGACGTAAGGTGAAAGAGAGCGAAACGAGACGAAGGAGGATGAAAGAGAGCGAAACGAGACGAAGGAGGGTGAAAGAGAGCTAAACAAGACAAAGGAGGGTGAAAGAGAGCGAAACGAGATGAAGGAAGGTGAAAGAGAGCGAAACGAGTAGATGGAAGGTGAAAGAGAGCGAAACGAGACGAAGGAGGGTGAAAGAGAGCGAAACGAGACGAAGGAGGGTGAAATAGAGCGAAACAAGACAAAGGAGGGTGAAAGAGAGCGAAACGAGATGAAGGAAGGTGAAAGAGAGCGAAACGAGATGAAGGAGGGTGAAAGAGAGCGAAACGAGACGCAGGATTGTGAAAGAGAGCGAAACGAGACGATGGAGGGTGAAAGAGAGCTAACCGAGACGAAGGAGGGTGAAAGAGATCGAAACGAGTAGAAGGAGGGTGAAAGAGAGCGAAACGAGATGAAGCAGGGTGAAAAAGAGCGAAACGAGTCGACGGAGGGTGAAAGAGAGTGAAACGAGACGAAGGAAGGTGAAAGAGAGCGAGCCGAGACGAAGGAGGGAGAAAGAGGGCGAAACGAGACGATGGAGTGTGGAAGAGAGCAAAACGAGTTGAAGGAGGCTGAAAGAGAGCGAAACGAGACGAAGAAGGGTGAAAGAGAGCGAAACGAGACGAAGGAGGGTGAAAGAGAGTGAAACGAGGCGAAGGAAGGTGAAAGAGAGCGAAACGAGACGAAGGAAGGTGAAAGAGAGCGAAAGGAGACGAATGTGGGTGAAAGAGAGCGAAACGAGACGAAGGAGGGTTGAAGAGAGCGAAACGAGATAAAGGGGTGTCAAAGAGAGCGAAACGAGACGAAGGATGGTGAAAGAGAGCGAAACGAGACGAAGGAGGGTGAAAGAGAGTGAAACGAGACGATGGAGTGTGGAAGAGAGCAAAATGAGGTGAAGGAGGCTGAAAGAGAGCGAAACCAGACGAAGAAGGGTGAAAGAGAACGAAACGAGACGAAGGAGGGTGAAAGAGAGCGAAACGAGGCGAAGGAGGGTGAAAGAGGGCGAAACGAGACGAAGGAGGGTGGAAGAGAGCGAAACGAGACGAAGGAGGGTGAAAGAGAGCGAAACGAGACGAAGGAGGGTGAAAGAGAGTGAAACGAGATGAAGGAGGGTGAAAGAGAGCGAAACGAGACGAAGGAGGGTGAAAGAGATCAAAACGAGACGAAGCAGGGTGAAAGAGAGCGATACGAGACGAAGGAGGGTGAAAGAGAGCTAACCGAGACGAATGAGGGTGAAAGAGAGCGAAACGAGTAGAAGGAAGGTGAAAGAGAGCGGAGCGAGATGAAGGAGGGTGAAAGAGGGCGAAACGAGACGAAGGAGGGTGGAAGAGAGCGAAACGAGACGAAGGAGGGTGAAAGAGAGCGAAACGAGACGAAGGAGGGTGAAAGAGAGCGAAACGAGATGAAGGAGGGTGAAAGAGAGCGAAACGAGACGAAGGAGGGTGAAAGAGATCGAAACGAGACGAAGCATGGTGAAAGAGAGCGAAACGAGACGAAGGAGGGTGAAAGAGAGCTAACCGAGACGAAGGAGGGTGAAAGAGAGCGAAACGATTAGAAGGAAGTTGAAAGAGAGCGGAGCGAGATGAAGGAGGGTGAAAGAGAGCGAAACGAGACGAAGGAGAGTGAAAGAGAGCGAAACGAGGCGAAGGAGGGTGAAAGAGAGCGAAACGAGACGAAGGAGTGTCAAACAGAGCGAAACGAGACGAAGGAAGGTGAAAGAGGGCGAAACGAGACGAAGGAGGTTGCAAGAGTGCGAAACGAGACGAAGGAGGGTGAAAGAGAGCGAAACGAGATGATGGAGGGTGAAAGAGAGCGAAACGAGACGAAGGAGTGTGAAAGAGAGCTAACCGAGATGAAGGAGGGTGAAAGACAGCGAAACGAGTAGAAGGAAGTTGAAAGAGAGCGAAACGAGATGAAGGAGGGTGAAAGAGAGCCAAACGAGACAAAGGAGGGTGAAAGAGAGCGAAACAAGACAAAGGAGGGTGAAAGAGAGTGAAACGAGACGAAGGAAGGTGAAAGAGAGCGAAACAAGACAAATGTGGGTGAAAGAGAGCGAAACGAGACGAAGGAGGGTTGAAGAGAGCGAAACGAGATGAAGGGGTGTCAAAGAGAGCGAAACGAGACGAAGGATGGTGAAAGAGAGCGAAACGAGACGAAGGAGGGTGAAAGAGAGCGAAACGAGACGAAGGAGGGTGAAAGAGAGCGAAACGAGACGAAGGAGGGTGAAAGAGAGCGAAACGAGACGAAGGAGTGTGAAAGAGAGTGAAACGAGACGAAGGAGGGTGAAAGAGAGCTAACAGAGACGAAGGAGGGTGAAAGAGAGCGAAACGAGTAGACGTAAGGTGAAAGAGAGCGAAACGAGACGAAGGAGGATGAAAGAGAGCGAAACGAGACGAAGGAGGGTGAAAGAGAGCTAAACAAGACAAAGGAGGGTGAAAGAGAGCGAAACGAGATGAAGGAAGGTGAAAGAGAGCGAAACGAGTAGATGGAAGGTGAAAGAGAGCGAAACGAGACGAAGGAGGGTGAAAGAGAGCGAAACGAGACGAAGGAGGGTGAAATAGAGCGAAACAAGACAAAGGAGGGTGAAAGAGAGCGAAACGAGATGAAGGAAGGTGAAAGAGAGCGAAACGAGATGAAGGAGGGTGAAAGAGAGCGAAACGAGACGCAGGATTGTGAAAGAGAGCGAAACGAGACGATGGAGGGTGAAAGAGAGCTAACCGAGACGAAGGAGGGTGAAAGAGATCGAAACGAGTAGAAGGAGGGTGAAAGAGAGCGAAACGAGATGAAGCAGGGTGAAAAAGAGCGAAACGAGTCGACGGAGGGTGAAAGAGAGTGAAACGAGACGAAGGAAGGTGAAAGAGAGCGAGCCGAGACGAAGGAGGGAGAAAGAGGGCGAAACGAGACGATGGAGTGTGGAAGAGAGCAA
The DNA here is from genome assembly GCF_047496885.1 of Scyliorhinus torazame. Lineage (NCBI taxonomy): Eukaryota > Metazoa > Chordata > Chondrichthyes > Carcharhiniformes > Scyliorhinidae > Scyliorhinus > Scyliorhinus torazame. The sequence continues at coordinate 573,386 of NC_092721.1, forward strand.
AACGAGTTGAAGGAGGCTGAAAGAGAGCGAAACGAGACGAAGAAGGGTGAAAGAGAGCGAAACGAGACGAAGGAGGGTGAAAGAGAGTGAAACGAGGCGAAGGAAGGTGAAAGAGAGCGAAACGAGACGAAGGAGGGTGAAAGAGAGCGAAACGAGACGTAGGAGTGTGAAAGAGAGTGAAACGAGACGAAGGAGGGTGAAAGAGAGCTAACAGAGACGAAGGAGGGTGAAAGAGAGCGAAACGAGTAGACGTAAGGTGAAAGAGAGCGAAACGAGACGAAGGAGGATGAAAGAGAGCGAAACGAGACGAAGGAGGGTGAAAGAGAGCTAAACAAGACAAAGGAGGGTGAAAGAGAGCGAAACGAGATGAAGGAAGGTGAAAGAGAGCGAAACGAGTAGATGGAAGGTGAAAGAGAGCGAAACGAGACGAAGGAGGGTGAAAGAGAGCGAAACGAGACGAAGGAGGGTGAAATAGAGCGAAACAAGACAAAGGAGGGTGAAAGAGAGCGAAACGAGATGAAGGAAGGTGAAAGAGAGCGAAACGAGATGAAGGAGGGTGAAAGAGAGCGAAACGAGACGCAGGATTGTGAAAGAGAGCGAAACGAGACGATGGAGGGTGAAAGAGAGCTAACCGAGACGAAGGAGGGTGAAAGAGATCGAAACGAGTAGAAGGAGGGTGAAAGAGAGCGAAACGAGATGAAGCAGGGTGAAAAAGAGCGAAACGAGTCGACGGAGGGTGAAAGAGAGTGAAACGAGACGAAGGAAGGTGAAAGAGAGCGAGCCGAGACGAAGGAGGGAGAAAGAGGGCGAAACGAGACGATGGAGTGTGGAAGAGAGCAAAACGAGTTGAAGGAGGCTGAAAGAGAGCGAAACGAGACGAAGAAGGGTGAAAGAGAGCGAAACGAGACGAAGGAGGGTGAAAGAGAGTGAAACGAGGCGAAGGAAGGTGAAAGAGAGCGAAACGAGACGAAGGAAGGTGAAAGAGAGCGAAAGGAGACGAATGTGGGTGAAAGAGAGCGAAACGAGACGAAGGAGGGTTGAAGAGAGCGAAACGAGATAAAGGGGTGTCAAAGAGAGCGAAACGAGACGAAGGATGGTGAAAGAGAGCGAAACGAGACGAAGGAGGGTGAAAGAGAGTGAAACGAGACGAAGGAGGGTGAAAGAGAGCGAAACGAGACGAAGGAGGGTGAAAGAGAGCTAACAGAGACGAAGGAGGGTGAAAGAGAGCAAAACGAGTAGATGTAAGGAGAAAGAGAGCGAAACGAGATGAAGGAGGGTGAAAGAGAGCGAAACGAGACGAAGGAGGGTGAAAGAGAGCGAAACAAGACAAAGGAGGGTGAAAGAGAGCGAAACGAGACGAAGGAGGGTGAAAGAGAGCGAAACGAGACGAAGGAGGGTGAAAGAGAGCTAAACAAGACAAAGGAGGGTGAAAGAGAGCGAAACGAGATGAAGGAAGGTGAAAGAGAGCGAAACGAGTAGATGGAAGGTGAAAGAGAGCGAAACGAGACGAAGGAGGGTGAAAGAGAGCGAAACGAGACGAAGGAGGGTGAAATAGAGCGAAACAAGACAAAGGAGGGTGAAAGAGAGCGAAACGAGATGAAGGAAGGTGAAAGAGAGCAAAACGAGATGAAGGAGGGTGAAAGAGAGCGAAACGAGACGCAGGATTGTGAAAGAGAGCGAAACGAGACGAAGGAGGGTGAAAGAGAGCTAACCGAGACGAAGGAGGGTGAAAGAGATCGAAACGAGTAGAAGGAGGGTGAAAGAGAGCGAAACGAGATGAAGCAGGGTGAAAAAGAGCGAAACGAGACGACGGAGGGTGAAAGAGAGTGAAACGAGACGAAGGAAGGTGAAAGAGAGCGAGCCGAGACGAAGGAGGGAGAAAGAGGGCGAAACGAGACGATGGAGTGTGGAAGAGAGCAAAACGAGTTGAAGGAGGCTGAAAGAGAGCGAAACGAGACGAAGAAGGGTGAAAGAGAGCGAAACGAGACGAAGGAGGGTGAAAGAGAGTGAAACGAGGCGAAGGAAGGTGAAAGAGAGCGAAACGAGACGAAGGAAGGTGAAAGAGAGCGAAAGGAGACGAATGTGGGTGAAAGAGAGCGAAACGAGACGAAGGAGGGTTGAAGAGAGCGAAACGAGATAAAGGGGTGTCAAAGAGAGCGAAACGAGACGAAGGATGGTGAAAGAGAGCGAAACGAGACGAAGGAGGGTGAAAGAGAGTGAAACGAGACGAAGGAGGGTGAAAGAGAGCGAAACGAGACGAAGGAGGGTGAAAGAGAGCTAACAGAGACGAAGGAGGGTGAAAGAGAGCAAAACGAGTAGATGTAAGGAGAAAGAGAGCGAAACGAGATGAAGGAGGGTGAAAGAGAGCGAAACGAGACGAAGGAGGGTGAAAGAGAGCGAAACAAGACAAAGGAGGGTGAAAGAGAGCGAAACGAGACGAAGGAGGGTGAAAGAGAGCGAAACGAGACGAAGGAGGGTGAAAGAGAGCTAAACAAGACAAAGGAGGGTGAAAGAGAGCGAAACGAGATGAAGGAAGGTGAAAGAGAGCGAAACGAGTAGATGGAAGGTGAAAGAGAGCGAAACGAGACGAAGGAGGGTGAAAGAGAGCGAAACGAGACGAAGGAGGGTGAAATAGAGCGAAACAAGACAAAGGAGGGTGAAAGAGAGCGAAACGAGATGAAGGAAGGTGAAAGAGAGCGAAACGAGATGAAGGAGGGTGAAAGAGAGCGAAACGAGACGCAGGATTGTGAAAGAGAGCGAAACGAGACGAAGGAGGGTGAAAGAGAGCTAACCGAGACGAAGGAGGGTGAAAGAGATCGAAACGAGTAGAAGGAGGGTGAAAGAGAGCGAAACGAGATGAAGCAGGGTGAAAAAGAGCGAAACGAGACGACGGAGGGTGAAAGAGAGTGAAACGAGACGAAGGAAGGTGAAAGAGAGCGAGCCGAGACGAAGGAGGGAGAAAGAGGGCGAAACGAGACGATGGAGTGTGGAAAAGAGCAAAACGAGTTGAAGGAGGCTGAAAGAGAGCGAAACGAGACGAAGAAGGGTGAAAGAGAGCGAAACGAGACGAAGGAGGGTGAAAGAGAGTGAAACGAGGCGAAGGAGGGTGAAAGAGAGCGAAACGAGACGAAGGAAGGTGAAAGAGAGCGAAAGGAGACGAATGTGGGTGAAAGAGAGCGAAACGAGACGAAGGAGGGTTGAAGAGAGCGAAACGAGATGAAGGGGTGTCAAAGAGAGCGAAACGAGACGAAGGATGGTGAAAGAGAGCGAAACGAGACGAAGGAGGGTGAAAGAGAGTGAAACGAGACGAAGGAGGGTGAAAGAGAGCGAAACGAGACGAAGGAGGGTGAAAGAGAGCTAACAGAGACGAAGGAGGGTGAAAGAGAGCGTAACGAGTAGATGTAAGGAGAAAGAGAGCGAAACGAGATGAAGGAGGGTGAAAGAGAGCGAAACGAGACGAAGGAGGGTGAAAGAGAGCGAAACAAGACAAAAGAGGGTGAAAGAGAGCGAAACGAGATGAAGGAAGGTGAAAGAGAGCGAAACGAGACGAAGGAGGGTGAAAGGGAGCGAAACGAGTAGAAGGAGGGTGAAAGAGAGAGAAACGAGATGAAGCAGGGTGAAAAAGAGCGAAACGAGACGAAGGAGGGTGAAAGAGAGTGAAACGAGACGAAGGAAGGTGAAAGAGAGCGAACCGAGACAAAAGAGGGAGAGAGAGGGCGAAACGAGACGATGGAGTGTGGAAGAGAGCAAAACGAGTTGAAGGAGGCTGAAAGAGAGCGAAACGAGACGAAGAAGGGTGAAAGAGAGCGAAACGAGATGAAGGAGGGTGAAAGAGAGCGAAACGAGGCGAAGGAGGGTGAAAGAGAGCGAAACGAGGCGAAGGAGGGTGAAAGAGAGCGAAACGAGACGAAGGTGGGTGAAAGAGAGCGAAACGAGACGAAGGAGGGTGAAAGAGAGCTAACAGAGACGAAGGAGGGTGAAAGAGAGCGAAACGAGTAGATGGAAGGTGAAAGGGAGCGAAACGAGACGAAGGAGGGTGAAAGAGAGCGAAACGAGACGAAGGAGGGTGAAAGAGAGCGAAACAAGGCAAAGGAGGGTGAAAGAGAGTGAAACGAGACGAAGGAGGGTGAAAGAGAGCGAAACGAGACGAAGGAGGGTGAAAGAGAACTAACAGAGACGAAGGAGGGTGAAAGAGAGCGAAACGAGTAGATGTAAGGAGAAAGAGAGCGAAACGAGACGAAGGAGTGTGAAAGAGAGCGAAACGAGACGAAGGAGGGTGAAAGAGAGCGAAACAAGACAAAGGAGGGTGAAAGAGAGTGAAACGAGATGAAGGAAGGTGAAGGAGAGCGGAACGAGACGAAGGAGGGTGAAAGAGAGCGAAACGAGTAGAAGGAGGGTGAAAGAGAGAGAAACGAGATGAAGTAGGGTGAAAAAGAGCGAAACGAGACGAAGGAGGGTGAAAGAGAGTGAAACGAGACGAAGGAAGGTGAAAGAGAGCGAACCGAGACAAAAGAGGGAGAAAGAGGGCGAAACGAGACGATGGAGTGTGGAAGAGAGCAAAACGAGTTGAAGGAGGCTGAAAGAGAGCGAAACGAGACGAAGAAGGGTAAAAGAGAGCGAAACGAGACGAAGGAGGGTGAAAGAGAGCGAAACGAGGCGAAGGAGGGTGAAAGAGAGCGATACGAGACGAAGGTGGGTGAAAGAGAGCGAAACGAGACGAAGGAGGGTGAAAGAGAGCTAACAGAGACGAAGGAGGGTGAAAGAGAGCGAAACGAGTAGATGGAAGGTGAAAGAGAGCGAAACGAGACGAAGGAGGGTGAAAGAGAGCGAAACAAGACAAAGGAGGGTGAAAGAGAGCGAAACGAGATGAAGGAAGGTGAAAGAGAGCGAAACGAGACGAAGGAGGGTGAAAGAGAGCGAAACGAGTAGAAGGAGGGTGAAAGAGAGAGAAACGAGTAGAAGGAGGGTGAAAGAGAACTAACAGAGACGAAGGAGGGTGAAAGAGAGCGAAACGAGTAGATGTAAGGAGAAAGAGAGCGAAACGAGACGAAGGAGGGTGAAAGACAGCGAAACGAGACGAAGGAGGGTGAAAGAGAGCGAAACAAGACAAAGGAGGGTGAAAGAGAGCGAAACGAGATGAAGGAAGGTGAAGGAGAGCGGAACGAGACGAAGGAGGGTGAAAGAGAGCGAAACGAGTAGAAGGAGGGTGAAAGAGAGAGAAACGAGATGAAGTAGGGTGAAAAAGAGCGAAACGAGACGAAGGAGGGTGAAAGAGAGTGAAACGAGACGAAGGAAGGTGAAAGAGAGCGAACCGAGACAAAAGAGGGAGAAAGAGGGCGAAACGAGACGATGGAGTGTGGAAGAGAGCAAAACGAGTTGAAGGAGGCTGAAAGAGAGCGAAACGAGACGAAGAAGGGTAAAAGAGAGCGAAACGAGACGAAGGAGGGTGAAAGAGAGCGAAACGAGGCGAAGGAGGGTGAAAGAGAGCGATACGAGACGAAGGTGGGTGAAAGAGAGCGAAACGAGACGAAGGAGGGTGAAAGAGAGCTAACAGAGACGAAGGAGGGTGAAAGAGAGCGAAACGAGTAGATGGAAGGTGAAAGAGAGCGAAACGAGACGAAGGAGGGTGAAAGAGAGCGAAACAAGACAAAGGAGGGTGAAAGAGAGCGAAACGAGATGAAGGAAGGTGAAAGAGAGCGAAACGAGACGAAGGAGGGTGAAAGAGAGCGAAACGAGTAGAAGGAGGGTGAAAGAGAGAGAAACGAGTAGAAGGAGGGTGAAAGAGAGAGAAACGTGATGAAGCAGGGTGAAAAAGTGCGAAACGAGACGAAGGAGGGTGAAAGAGAGTGAAACGAGACGATGGAGTGTGGAAGAGAGCAAAATGAGGTGAAGGAGGCTGAAAGAGAGCGAAACGAGACGAAGAAGGGTGAAAGAGAGCAAAACGAGACGAAGGAGGGTGAAAGAGAGCGAAACAAGACAAAGGAGGGTGAAAGAGAGGGAAACGAGATGAAGGAAGGTGAAAGAGAGCGAAACGAGACGAAGGAAGGTGAAAGAGAGCGAAACGAGTAGAAGGAGGGTGAAAGAGAGAGAAACGAGTAGAAGGAGGGTGAAAGAGAGAGAAACGTGATGAAGCAGGGTGAAAAAGTGCGAAACGAGACGAAGGAGGGTGAAAGAGAGTGAAACGAGACGATGGAGTGTGGAAGAGAGCAAAATGAGGTGAAGGAGGCTGAAAGAGAGCGAAACGAGACGAAGAAGGGTGAAAGAGAGCGAAACGAGACGAAGGAGGGTGAAAGAGAGCGAAACGAGACGAAGGAGGGTCATACAGAGTGAAACGAGACGAAGGAGGGAGAAAGAGGGCGAAACGAGACGATGGAGTGTGGAAGAGAGCAAAACGAGTTGAAGGAGGCTGAAAGAGAGCGAAACGAGACGAAGAAGGGTGAAAGAGAGCGAAACGAGACGAAGGAGGGTGAAAGAGAGTGAAACGAGGCGAAGGAGGGTGAAAGAGAGCGAAACGAGACGAAGGAAGGTGAAAGAGAGCGAAAGGAGACGAATGTGGGTGAAAGAGAGCGAAACGAGACGAAGGAGGGTTGAAGAGAGCGAAACGAGATGAAGGGGTGTCAAAGAGAGCGAAACGAGACGAAGGATGGTGAAAGAGAGCGAAACGAGACGAAGGAGGGTGAAAGAGAGTGAAACGAGACGAAGGAGGGTGAAAGAGAGCGAAACGAGACGAAGGAGGGTGAAAGAGAGCTAACAGAGACGAAGGAGGGTGAAAGAGAGCGTAACGAGTAGATGTAAGGAGAAAGAGAGCGAAACGAGATGAAGGAGGGTGAAAGAGAGCGAAACGAGACGAAGGAGGGTGAAAGAGAGCGAAACAAGACAAAGGAGGGTGAAAGAGAGCGAAACGAGATGAAGGAAGGTGAAAGAGAGCGAAACGAGACGAAGGAGGGTGAAAGGGAGCGAAACGAGTAGAAGGAGGGTGAAAGAGAGAGAAACGAGATGAAGCAGGGTGAAAAAGAGCGAAACGAGACGAAGGAGGGTGAAAGAGAGTGAAACGAGACGAAGGAAGGTGAAAGAGTGCGAACCGAGACAAAAGAGGGAGAGAGAGGGCGAAACGAGACGATGGAGTGTGGAAGAGAGCAAAACGAGTTGAAGGAGGCTGAAAGAGAGCGAAACGAGACGAAGAAGGGTGAAAGAGAGCGAAACGAGATGAAGGAGGGTGAAAGAGAGCGAAACGAGGCGAAGGAGGGTGAAAGAGAGCGAAACGAGACGAAGGTGGGTGAAAGAGAGCGAAACGAGACGAAGGAGGGTGAAAGAGAGCTAACAGAGACGAAGGAGGGTGAAAGAGAGCGAAACGAGTAGATGGAAGGTGAAAGGGAGCGAAACGAGACGAAGGAGGGTGAAAGAGAGCGAAACGAGACGAAGGAGGGTGAAAGAGAGCGAAACAAGGCAAAGGAGGGTGAAAGAGAGTGAAACGAGACGAAGGAGGGTGAAAGAGAGCGAAACGAGACGAAGGAGGGTGAAAGAGAACTAACAGAGACGAAGGAGGGTGAAAGAGAGCGAAACGAGTAGATGTAAGGAGAAAGAGAGCGAAACGAGACGAAGGAGTGTGAAAGAGAGCGAAACGAGACGAAGGAGGGTGAAAGAGAGCGAAACAAGACAAAGGAGGGTGAAAGAGAGTGAAACGAGATGAAGGAAGGTGAAGGAGAGCGGAACGAGACGAAGGAGTGTGAAAGAGAGCGAAACGAGTAGAAGGAGGGTGAAAGAGAGAGAAATGAGATGAAGTAGGGTGAAAAAGAGCGAAACGAGACGAAGGAGGGTGAAAGAGAGTGAAACGAGACGAAGGAAGGTGAAAGAGAGCGAACCGAGACAAAAGAGGGAGAAAGAGGGCGAAACGAGACGATGGAGTGTGGAAGAGAGCAAAACGAGTTGAAGGAGGCTGAAAGAGAGCGAAACGAGACGAAGAAGGGTAAAAGAGAGCGAAACGAGACGAAGGAGGGTGAAAGAGTGCGAAACGAGGCGAAGGAGGGTGAAAGAGAGCGATACGAGACGAAGGTGGGTGAAAGAGAGCGAAACGAGACGAAGGAGGGTGAAAGAGAGCTAACAGAGACGAAGGAGGGTGAAAGAGAGCGAAACGAGTAGATGGAAGGTGAAAGAGAGCGAAACGAGACGAAGGAGGGTGAAAGAGAGCGAAACAAGACAAAGGAGGGTGAAAGAGAGCGAAACGAGATGAAGGAAGGTGAAAGAGAGCGAAACGAGACGAAGGAGGGTGAAAGAGAGCGAAACGAGTAGAAGGAGGGTGAAAGAGAGAGAAACGAGTAGAAGGAGGGTGAAAGAGAACTAACAGAGACGAAGGAGGGTGAAAGAGAGCGAAACGAGTAGATGTAAGGAGAAAGAGAGCGAAACGAGACGAAGGAGGGTGAAAGACAGCGAAACGAGACGAAGGAGGGTGAAAGAGAGCGAAACAAGACAAAGGAGGGTGAAAGAGAGCGAAACGAGATGAAGGAAGGTGAAGGAGAGCGGAACGAGACGAAGGAGGGTGAAAGAGAGCGAAACGAGTAGAAGGAGGGTGAAAGAGAGAGAAACGAGATGAAGTAGGGTGAAAAAGAGCGAAACGAGACGAAGGAGGGTGAAAGAGAGTGAAACGAGACGAAGGAAGGTGAAAGAGAGCGAACCGAGACAAAAGAGGGAGAAAGAGGGCGAAACGAGACGATGGAGTGTGGAAGAGAGCAAAACGAGTTGAAGGAGGCTGAAAGAGAGCGAAACGAGACGAAGAAGGGTAAAAGAGAGCGAAACGAGACGAAGGAGGGTGAAAGAGAGCGAAACGAGGCGAAGGAGGGTGAAAGAGAGCGATACGAGACGAAGGTGGGTGAAAGAGAGCGAAACGAGACGAAGGAGGGTGAAAGAGAGCTAACAGAGACGAAGGAGGGTGAAAGAGAGCGAAACGAGTAGATGGAAGGTGAAAGAGAGCGAAACGAGACGAAGGAGGGTGAAAGAGAGCGAAACAAGACAAAGGAGGGTGAAAGAGAGCGAAACGAGATGAAGGAAGGTGAAAGAGAGCGAAACGAGACGAAGGAGGGTGAAAGAGAGCGAAACGAGTAGAAGGAGGGTGAAAGAGAGAGAAACGAGTAGAAGGAGGGTGAAAGAGAGAGAAACGTGATGAAGCAGGGTGAAAAAGTGCGAAACGAGACGAAGGAGGGTGAAAGAGAGTGAAACGAGACGATGGAGTGTGGAAGAGAGCAAAATGAGGTGAAGGAGGCTGAAAGAGAGCGAAACGAGACGAAGAAGGGTGAAAGAGAGCAATACGAGACGAAGGAGGGTGAAAGAGAGCGAAACGAGACGAAGGAGGGTCATACAGAGTGAAACGAGACGAAGGAGGGTGAAAGAGGGCGAAACGAGACGAAGGAGGGTGGAAGAGAGCGAAACGAGACGAAGGAGGGTGAAAGAGAGCGAAACGAGACGAAGGAGGGTGAAAGAGAGCGAAACGAGACGAAGGAGGGTGAAAGAGAGCTAACAGAGACGAAGGAGGGTGAAAGAGAGCGAAACGAGTAGATGGAAGGTGAAAGAGAGCGAAACGAGACGAAGGAGGGTGAAAGAGAGCAATACGAGCCGAAGGAGGGTGAAAGAGAGCGAAACAGACAAAGGAGGGTGAAAGAGAGCGAAACGAGATGAAGGAAGGTGAAAGAGAGCGAAACGAGACGAAGGAGGGTGAAAGAGAGCGAAACAAGTAGAAGGAGGGTGAAAGAGAGAGAAACGAGTAGAAGGAGGGTGAAAGAGCGAGAAACGAGATGAAGCAGGGTGAAAAAGTGCGAAACGAGACGAAGGAGGGTGAAAGAGAGCGAAACGAGACGAAGGAGGGTGAAAGAGAGCGAAACAAGACAAAGGAGGGTGAAAGAGAGCGAAACGAGATGAAGGAAGGTGAAGGAGAGCGGAACGAGACGAAGGAGGGTGAAAGGGAGCGAAACGAGTAGAAGGAGGGTGAAAGAGAGAGAAACGAGATGAAGTAGGGTGAAAAAGAGCGAAACGAGACGAAGGAGGGTGAAAGAGAGTGAAACGAGACGAAGGAAGGTGAAAGAGAGCGAACCGAGACAAAAGAGGGAGAAAGAGGGCGAAACGAGACGATGGAGTGTGGAAGAGAGCAAAACGAGTTGAAGGAGGCTGAAAGGGAGCGAAATGAGACGAAGAAGGGGAAAAGAGAGCGAAACGAGACGAAGGAGGGTGAAAGAGAGCGAAACGAGGCGAAGGAGGGTGAAAGAGAGCGATACGAGACGAAGGTGGGTGAAAGAGAGCGAAACGAGACGAAGGAGGGTGAAAGAGAGCTAACAGAGACGAAGGAGGGTGAAAGAGAGCGAAACGAGTAGATGGAAGGTGAAAGAGAGCGAAACGAGACGAAGGAGGGTGAAAGAGAGCGAAACAAGACAAAGGAGGGTGAAAGAGAGGGAAACGAGATGAAGGAAGGTGAAAGAGAGCGAAACGAGACGAAGGAGGGTGAAAGAGAGCGAAACGAGTAGAAGGAGGGTGAAAGAGAGAGAAACGAGTAGAAGGAGGGTGAATGAGAGAGAAACGTGATGAAGCAGGGTGAAAAAGTGCGAAACGAGACGAAGGAGGGTGAAAGAGAGTGAAACGAGACGATGGAGTGTGGAAGAGAGCAAAATGAGGTGAAGGAGGCTGAAAGAGAGCGAAACGAGACGAAGAAGGGTGAAAGAGAGCGAAACGAGACGAAGGAGGGTGAAAGAGAGCGAAACGAGACGAAGGAGGGTCATACAGAGTGAAACGAGACGAAGGAGGGTGAAAGAGGGCGAAACGAGACGAAGGAGGGTGGAAGAGAGCGAAACGAGACGAAGGAGGGTGAAAGAGAGCGAAACGAGACGAAGGAGGGTGAAAGAGAGCGAAACGAGACGAAGGAGGGTGAAAGAGAGCTAACAGAGACGAAGGAGGGTGAAAGAGAGCGAAACGAGTAGATGGAAGGTGAAAGAGAGCGAAACGAGACGAAGGAGGGTGAAAGAGAGCAATACGAGCCGAAGGAGGGTGAAAGAGAGCGAAACAAGACAAAGGAGGGTGAAAGAGAGCGAAACGAGATGAAGGAAGGTGAAAGAGAGCGAAACGAGACGAAGGAGGGTGAAAGAGAGCGAAACAAGTAGAAGGAGGGTGAAAGAGAGAGAAACGAGTAGAAGGAGGGTGAAAGAGAGAGAAACGAGATTAAGCAGGGTGAAAAAGTGCGAAACGAGACGAAGGAGGGTGAAAGAGAGTGAAACGAGTCGAAGGAGAGTGAAAGAGAGCTAACAGAGACGAAGGAGGGTGAAAGAGAGCGAAACGAGTAGATGGAAGGTGAAAGAGAGCGAAACGAGACGAAGGAGGGTGAAAGAGAGCGAAACGAGACGAAGGAGGGTGAAAGAGAGCGAAACGAGTAGAAGGAGGGTGAAAGAGAGAGAAACGAGTAGAAGGAGGGTGAAAGAGAGAGAAACGAGATGAAGCAGGGTGAAAAAGAGCGAAACGAGACGAAGGAGGGTGAAAGAGAGTGGAACGAGACGATGGAGTGTGGAAGAGAGCAAAATGAGGTGAAGGAGGCTGAAAGAGAGCGAAACGAGACGAAGAAGGGTGAAAGAGAGCGAAACGAGACGAAGGAGGTTGAAAGAGAGCGAAACGAGGCGAAGGAGGGTGAAAGAGAGCGAAACGAGACGAAGGAGGGTCATACAGAGCGAAACGAGACGAAGGAGGGTGAAAGAGGGCGAAACGAGACGAAGGAGGGTGGAAGAGAGCGAAACGAGACGAAGGAGGGTGAAAGAGAGCGAAACGAGACGAAGGAGGGTGAAAGAGAGCGAAACGAGATGAAGGAGGGTGAAAGAGAGCGAAACGAGACGAAGGAGGGTGAAAGAGATCGAAACGAGACGAAGCAGGGTGAAAGAGGGCGAAACGAGGCTAAGGAGGGTGGAAGAGAGCGAAACGAGACGAAGGAGGGTGAAAGAGAGCGAAACGAGACGAAGGAGGGTGAAAGAGAGCGAAACGAGATGAAGGAGGGTGAAAGAGAGCGAAACGAGGTGAAGGAGGCTGAAAGAGAGCGAAACGAGACGAAGGAGGGTGAAAGAGAGCGAAACGAGACGAAGGAGGGTGAAAGAGAGCGAAACGGGTCGAAGGAGCGTGAAAGAGAGCGAAACGAGACGAAGGAGTGTCAAACAGAGCGAAACGAGACGAAGGAAGGTGAAAGAGGGCGAAACGAGACGAAGGAGGGTGGAAGAGAGCGAAACGAGATGAAGGAGGGTGAAAGAGAGCGAAACGAGATGAAGGAGGGTGAAAGAGAGCGAAACGAGACGAAGGAGGGTGAAAGAGAGCGAAACGAGATGAAGGAGGGTGAAAGAGAGCGAAACGAGACGAAGGAGGGTGAAAGAGAGGTAACCGAGACGAAGGAGGGTGAAAGAGAGCGAAACGAGTAGAAGGAAGGTGAAACAGAGCGAAACGAGACGAAGGAGGGTGAAAGAGAGCCAAACGAGACGAAGGAGGGTGAAAGAGAGCGAAACAAGACAAAGGAGGGTGAAAGAGAGCGAAACGAGACGAAGGAAGGTGAAAGAGAGCGAAAGGAGATGAATGTGGGTGAAAGAGAGCGAAACGAGACGAAGGAGGGTTGAAGAGAGCGAAACGAGATGAAGGGGTGTCACAGAGAGCGAAACGAGACGAAGGATGGTGAAAGAGAGCAAAACGAGACGAAGGAGGGTGAAAGAGAGCGAAACGAGACGAAGGAGGGTGAAAGAGAGCGAAACGAGACGAAGGAGTGTAAAAGAGAGCGAAACGAGACGAAGGAGGGTGAAAGAGAGCTAACAGAGACGAAGGAGGGTGAAAGAGAGCGAAACGAGTAGATGTAAGGAGAACGAGAGCGAAACGAGACGAAGGAGGGTGAAAGAGAGCGAAACGAGACGAAGGAGGGTGAAAGAGAGCGAAACAAGACAAAGGAGGGTGAAAGAGAGCGAAACGAGATGAAGGAAGGTGAAAGAGAGCGAAACGAGACGAAGGAGGGTGAAAGAGAGCGAAACGAGTAGAAGGAGGGTGAAAGAGAGAGAAACGAGATGAAGCAGGGTGAAAAAGAGCGAAACGAGATGAAGGAGGGTGAAAGAGAGTGAAACGAGACGAAGGAAGGTGAAAGAGAGCGAACCGAGACAAAAGAGGGAGAAAGAGGGCGAAACGAGACGATGGAGTGTGGAAGAGAGCAAAACGAGTTGAAGGAGGCTGAAAGAGAGCGAAACGAGACGAAGAAGGGTGAAAGAGAGCGAAACGAGACGAAGGAGGGTGAAAGAGAGCGAAACGAGGCGAAGGAGGGTGAAAGAGAGCGAAACGAGACGAAGGTGGGTGAAAGAGAGCGAAACGAGACGAAGGAGGGTGAAAGAGAGCTAACAGAGACGAAGGAGGGTGAAAGAGAGCGAAACGAGTAGTTGGAAGGTGAAAGAGAGCGAAACGAGACGAAGGAGGGTGAAAGAGAGCGAAACGAGACGAAGGAGGGTGAAAGAGAGCGAAACAAGAGAAAGGAGGGTGAAAGAGAGCGAAACGAGATGAAGGAAGGTGAAAGAGAGCGAAACGAGACGAAGGAGGGTGAAAGAGAGCGAAACGAGTAGAAGGAGTGTGAAAGAGAAAGAAACGAGTAGAAGGAGGGTGAAAGAGAGAGAAACGAGATGAAGCAGGGTGGAAAAGAGCGAAACGAGACGAAGGAGGGTGAAAGAGAGTGAAACGAGACGAAGGAAGGTGAAAGAGAGCGAACCGAGACAAAGGAGGGAGAAAGAGGGCGAAACGAGACGATGGAGTGTGGAAGAGAGCAAAATGAGGTGAAGGAGGCTGAAACAGAGCGAAACCAGACGAAGAAGGGTGAAAGAGAGCGAAACGAGATGAAGGAGGGTGAAAGAGAGCGAAACGAGGCGAAGGAGGGTGAAAGAGAGCGAAACGAGACGAAGGAGGGTCATACAGGGCTAAACGAGACAAAGGAGGGTGAAAAAGGGCGAAACGAGACGAAGGAGGGTGGAAGAGAGCGAAACGAGACGAAGGAGGGTGAAAGAGAGCGAAACGAGACGAAGGAGGGTGAAAGAGAGTGAAACGAGATGAAGGAGGGTGAAAGAGAGCGAAACGAGACGAAGGAGGGTGAAAGAGATCGAAACGAGACGAAGCAGGGTGAAAGAGAGCGAAACGAGACGAAGGAGGGTGAAAGAGAGCTAACCGAGACGAAGGAGGGTGAAAGAGAGCGAAACGAGTAGAAGGAAGGTGAAAGAGAGTGGAGCGAGATGAAGGAGGGTGAAAGAGGGCGAAACGAGACGAAGAAGGGTGAAAGAGAGCGAAACGAGACGAAGGAGGGTGAAAGAGAGCTAACAGAGACGAAGGAGGGTGAAAGAGAGCGAAACGAGTAGATGGAAGGTGAAAGAGAGCGAAGCGAGACGAAGGAGGGTGAAAGAGAGCGAAACGAGACGAAGGAGGGTGAAAGAGAGCGAAACAAGACAAAGGAGATTGAAAGAGAGCGAAACGAGATGAAGGAAGGTGAAAGAGAGCGAAACGAGACGAAGGAGGGTGAAAGAGAGCGAAACGAGTAGAAGGAGGGTGAAAGAGAGAGAAACGAGTAGAAGGAGGGTGAAAGAGAGAGAAACGAGATGAAGCAGGGTGAAAAAGAGCGAAACGAGACGAAGGAGGGTGAAAGAGAGTGAAACGAGACGAAGGAAGGTGAAAGAGATCGAACCGAGACAAAGGAGGGAGAAAGAGGGCAAAACGAGACGATGGAGTGTGGAAGAGAGCAAAATGAGGTGAAGGAGGCTGAAAGAGAGCGAAACCAGACGAAGAAGGGTGAAAGAGGGCGAAACGAGACGAAGGAGGGTGAAAGAGAGCGAAACGAGGTGAAGGAGGGTGAAAGAGAGCGAAACGAGACGAAGGAGGGTGAAAGAGAGCGAAACGAGACAAAGGAGGGTGAAAGAGGGCGAAACGAGACGAAGGAGGGTGGAAGAGAGCGAAACGAGACAAAGGAAGGTGAAAGAGGGCGAAACGAGACGAAGGAGGGTGCAAGAGTGCGAAACGAGACGAAGGAGGGTGAAAGAGAGCGAAACGAGATGAAGGAGGGTGAAAGAGAGCGAAACGAGACGAAGGAGGGTGAAAGAGAGCTAAGCGAGATGAAGGAGGGTTGAAGAGAGCGAAACGAGTAGAAGGAAGGTGAAAGAGAGCGAAACGAGATGAAGGAGGGTGAAAGAGAGCCAAACGAGACGAAGGAGGGTGAAAGAGAGCGAAACAAGACAAAGGAGGGTGAAAGAGAGTGAAACGAGACGAAGGAAGGTGAAAGAGAGCGAAACAAGACAAATGTGGGTGAAAGAGAGCGAAACAAGACGAAGGAGGGTTGAAGAGAGCGAAACGAGATGAAGGGGTGTCAAAGAGAGCGAAACGAGACGAAGGATGGTGAAAGAGAGCGAAACGAGACGAAGGAGGGTGAAAGAGAGCGAAACGAGACGAAGGAGGGTGAAAGAGAGCGAAACGAGACGAAGGAGGGTGAAAGTGAGCTAACAGAGACGAAGGATGGTGAAAGAGAGCGAAACGAGACGAAGGAGGGTTGAAGAGAGCGAAACGAGATGAAGGGGTGTCAAAGAGAGCGAAACGAGACGAAGGATGGTGAAAGAGAGCGAAACGAGACGAAGGAGGGTGAAAGAGAGCGAAACGAGACGAAGGAGGGTGAAAGAGAGCGAAACGAGACGAAGGAGGGTGAAAGAGAGCTAACAGAGACGAAGGAGGGTGAAAGAGAGCGAAACGAGTAGATGTAAGGTGAAAGAGAGCGAAACGAGACGAAAGAGGGTGAAAGAGAGCGAAACGAGACGAAGGAGGGTGAAAAAGAGCGAAACAAGACAAAGGAGGGTGAAAGAGAGCGAAACGAGATGAAGGAAGGTGAAAGAGAGCGAAACGAGTAGATGGAATGTGAAAGAGAGCGAAACGAGACGAAGGAGGGTGAAAGAGAGCGAAACGAGAAGAAGGAGGGTGAAATAGAGCGAAACAAGACAAAGGAGGGTGAAAGAGAGCGAAACGAGATGAAGGAGGGTGAAAGAGAGCGAAACGAGACGAAGGATTGTGAAAGAGAGTGAAACGAGACGAAGGAGGGTGAAAGAGAGCTAACCGAGACGAAGGAGGGTAAAAGAGAGCGAAACGAGTAGAAGGAGGGTGAAAGAGAGCGAAACGAGATGAAGCAGGGTGAAAAAGAGCGAAATGAGACGACGGAGGGTGAAAGAGAGTGAAACGAGACGAAGGAAGGTGAAAGAGAGCGAGCCGAGACGAAGGAGGGAGAAAGAGGGCGAAACGAGACGATGGAGTTTGGAAGAGAGCAAAACGAGGTGAAGGAGGCTGAAAGAGAGCGAAACGAGATGAAGAAGGGTGAAAGAGTGCGAAACGAGACGAAGGAGGGTGAAAGAGAGCCAAACGAGACGAAGGAGGGTGAAAGAGAGCGAAACAAGACAAATGAGGGTGAAAGAGAGCGAAACGAGACGAAGGAAGGTGAAAGAGAGCGAAAGGAGATGAATGTGGGTGAAAGAGAGCGAAACGAGACGAAGGAGGGTTGAAGAGACCGAAACGAGATGAAGGGGTGTCAAAGAGAGCGAAACGAGACGAAGGATGGTGAAAGAGAGCGAAACGAGACGAAGGAGGGTGAAAGAGAGCGAAACGAGACGAAGGAGAGTGAAAGAGAGCGAAACGAGACGAAGGAGGGTCAAAGAGAGCTAACAGAGACGAAGGAGGGTGAAAGAGAGCGAAACGAGTAGATGTAAGGTGAAAGAGAGCGAAACGAGACGAAGGAGGGTGAAACAGAGCGAAACAAGACAAAGGAGGGTGAAAGAGAGCGAAACGAGACGAAGGAGGGTGAAAGAGAGCTAACAGAGACGAAGGAGGGTGAAAGAGAGCGAAACGAGTAGATTGAAGTTGAAAGAGAGCGAAACGAGACGAAGGAGGGTGAAAGAGAGCGAAACGAAACGAAGGAGGGTGAAAGAGAGCGAAACAAGACAAAGGAGGGTGAAAGAGAGCGAAACGAGACGAAGGAGGGTGAAAGAGAGCGAAACGAGACGAAGGAGGGTGAAAGAGAGCGAAACGAGACGAAGGAGGGTGAAAGAGAGCTAACAGAGACGAAGGAGGGTGAAAGAGAGCGAAACGAGTAGATGTAAGGTGAAAGAGAGCGAAACGAGACGAAGGAGGGTGAAAGAGAGCGAAACAAGACAAAGGAGGGTGAAAGAGAGCGAAACGAGACGAAGGAGAGTGAAAGAGAGCTAACAGAGACGAAGGAGGGTGAAAGAGAGCGAAACGAGTAGATTGAAGTTGAAAGAGAGCGAAACGAGACGAAGGAGGGTGAAAGAGAGCGAAACGAGATGAAGGAGGGTGAAAGAGAGCGAAACAAGACAAATGAGGGTGAAAGAGAGCGAAACGAGATGAAGGAAGGTGAAAGAGAGCGAAACGAGACGAAGGAGGGTGAAAGAGAGCGAAACGAGTAGAAGGAGGGTGAAAGAGAGAGAAACGAGTAGTAGGAGGGTGAAAGTGAGAGAAACGAGATGAAGCAGGCTGACAGAGAGCGAAACGAGACGAAGGAGGGTGAAAGAGAGCGAAACGAGACGAAGGAGGGTGAAAGAGAGCGAAACGAGGCGAAGGAGGGTGAAAGAGAGCAAAACGAGACGAAGGAGTGTCAAACAGAGCGAAACGAGACGAAGGAATGTGAAAGAGGGCGAAACGAGACGAAGGAGGGTGGAAGAGAGCGAAACGAGATGAAGGAGGGTGAAAGGGAGCGAAACGAGATGAAGGAGGGTCAAAGAGAGCGAAACGAGACGAAGGAGGGTGAAAGAGAGCGAAACGAGATGAAGGAGGGTGAAAGAGAGCGAAACGAGACGAAGGAGGGTGAAAGAGAGCCAAACGAGACGAAGGAGGGTGAAAGAGAGTGAAACAAGACAAAGGAGGGTGTAAGAGAGCGAAACGAGACGAAGGAAGGTGAAAGAGAGCGAAAGGAGATGAATGTGGGTGAAAGAGAGCGAAACGAGACGAAGGAGGGTTGAAGAGAGAGAAACGAGATGAAGGGGGGTCAAAGAGAGCGAAACGAGACGAAGGAGGGTGAAAGAGAGCGAAACAAGACAAAGGAGGGTGAAAGAGAGCGAAACGAGATGAAGGAAGGTGAAAGAGAGCGAAACGAGACGAAGGAGGGTGAAAGAGAGCGAAACGAGTAGAAGGAGGGTGAAAGAGAGAGAAACGAGATGAAGCAGGGTGAAAAAGAGCGAAACGAGATGAAGGAGGGTGAAAGAGAGTGAAACGAGACGAAGGAAGGTGAAAGAGAGCGAACCGAGTAGTTGGAAGGTGAAAGAGAGCGAAACGAGACGAAGGAGGGTGAAAGAGAGCGAAACGAGACGAAGGAGGGTGAAAGAGAGCGAAACGAGACGATGGAGTGTGGAAGAGAGCAAAATGAGGTGAAGGAGGCTGAAAGAGAGCGAAACCAGACGAAGAAGGGTGAAAGAGAGCGAAACGAGATGAAGGAGGGTGAAAGAGAGCGAAACGAGGCGAAGGAGGGTGAAAGAGAGCGAAACGAGACGAAGGAGGGTCATACAGGGCGAAACGAGACAAAGGAGGGTGAAAGAGGGCGAAACGAGACGAAGGAGGGTGGAAGAGAGCGAAACGAGACGAAGGAGGGTGAAAGAGAGCGAAACGAGAACAAGGAGGGTGAAAGAGAGTGAAACGAGATGAAGGAGGGTGAAAGAGAGTGAAACGAGACGAAGGAGGGTGAAAGAGATCGAAACGAGACGAAGCAGGGTGAAAGAGAGCGAAACGAGACGAAGGAGGGTGAAAGAGAGCTAACCGAGACGAAGGAGGGTGAAAGAGAGCGAAACGAGTAGAAGGAAGGTGAAAGAGAGTGGAGCGAGATGAAGGAGGGTGAAAGAGGGCGAAACGAGACGAAGAAGGGTGAAAGAGAGCGAAACGAGACGAAGGAGGGTGAAAGAGAGCGAAACGAGGCGAAGGAGGGTGAAAGAGAGCGAAACGAGACAAAGCTGGGTGAAAGAGAGCGAAACGAGACGAAGGAGGGTGAAAGAGAGCTAACAGAGACGAAGGAGGGTGAAAGAGAGCGAAACGAGTAGATGGAAGGTGAAAGAGAGCGAAGCGAGACGAAGGAGGGTGAAAGAGAGCGAAACGAGACGAAGGAGGGTGAAAGAGAGCGAAACAAGACAAAGGAGATTGAAAGAGAGCGAAACGAGATGAAGGAAGGTGAAAGAGAGCGAAACGAGACGAAGGAGGGTGAAAGAGAGCGAAACGAGTAGAAGGAGGGTGAAAGAGAGAGAAACGAGTAGAAGGAGGGTGAAAGAGAGAGAAACGAGATGAAGCAGGGTGAAAAAGAGCGAAACGAGACGAAGGAGGGTGAAAGAGAGTGAAACGAGACGAAGGAAGGTGAAAGAGATCGAACCGAGACAAAGGAGGGAGAAAGAGGGCAAAACGAGACGATGGAGTGTGGAAGAGAGCAAAATGAGGTGAAGGAGGATGAAAGAGAGCGAAACCAGACGAAGAAGGGTGAAAGAGAGCGAAACGAGACGAAGGAGGGTGAAAGAGAGCGAAACGAGGTGAAGGAGGGTGAAAGAGAGCGAAACGAGACGAAGGAGGGTGAAAGAGAGCGAAACGAGACAAAGGAGGGTGAAAGAGGGCGAAACGAGACGAAGGAGGGTGGAAGAGAGCGAAACGAGACGAAGGAAGGTTAAAGAGGGCGAAACGAGACGAAGGAGGGTGCAAGAGTGCGAAACGAGACGAAGGAGGGTGAAAGAGAGCGAAACGAGATGAAGGAGGGTGAAAGAGAGCGAAACGAGACGAAGGAGGGTGAAAGAGAGCTAACCGAGATGAAGGAGGGTTGAAGAGAGCGAAACGAGTAGAAGGAAGGTGAAAGAGAGCGAAACGAGATGAAGGAGGGTGAAAGAGAGCCAAACGAGACGAAGGAGGGTGAAAGAGAGCGAAACAAGACAAAGGAGGGTGAAAGAGAGTGAAACGAGACGAAGGAAGGTGAAAGAGAGCGAAACAAGACAAATGTGGGTGAAAGAGAGCGAAACAAGACGAAGGAGGGTTGAAGAGAGCGAAACGAGATGAAGGGGTGTCAAAGAGAGCGAAACGAGACGAAGGATGGTGAAAGAGAGCGAAACGAGACGAAGGAGGGTGAAAGAGAGCGAAACGAGACGAAGGAGGGTGAAAGAGAGCGAAACGAGACGAAGGAGGGTGAAAGTGAGCTAACAGAGACGAAGGAGGGTGAAAGAGAGCGAAACGAGACGAAAGAGGGTTGAAGAGAGCGAAACGAGATGAAGGGGTGTCAAAGAGAGCGAAACGAGACGAAGGATGGTGAAAGAGAGCGAAACGAGACGAAGGAGGGTGAAAGAGAGCGAAACGAGACGAAGGAGGGTGAAAGAGAGCGAAACGAGACGAAGGAGGGTGAAAGAGAGCTAACAGAGACGAAGGAGGGTGAAAGAGAGCGAAACGAGTAGATGTAAGGTGAAAGAGAGCGAAACGAGACGTAAGAGGGTGAAAGAGAGCAAAACGAGACGAAGGAGGGTGAAAGAGAGCGAAACAAGACAAAGGAGGGTGAAAGAGAGCGAAACGAGATGAAGGAAGGTGAAAGAGAGCGAAACGAGTAGATGGAATGTGAAAGAGAGCGAAACGAGACGAAGGAGGGTGAAAGAGAGCGAAACGAGAAGAAGGAGGGTGAAATAGAGCGAAACAAGACAAAGGAGGGTGAAAGAGAGCGAAACGAGATGAAGGAGGGTGAAAGAGAGCGAAACGAGACGAAGGATTGTGAAAGAGAGTGAAACGAGACGAAGGAGGGTGAAAGAGAGCTAACCGAGACGAAGGAGGGTGAAAGAGAGCGAAACGAGTAGAAGGAGGGTGAAAGAGAGCGAAACGAGATGAAGCAGGGTGAAAAAGAGCGAAATGAGACGACGGAGGGTGAAAGAGAGTGAAACGAGACGAAGGAAGGTGAAAGAGAGCGAGCCGAGACGAAGGAGGGAGAAAGAGGGCGAAACGAGACGATGGAGTTTGGAAGAGAGCAAAACGAGGTGAAGGAGGCTGAAAGAGAGCGAAACGAGATGAAGAAGTGTGAAAGAGTGCGAAACGAGACGAAGGAGGGTGAAAGAGAGCCAAACGAGACGAAGGAGGGTGAAAGAGAGCGAAACAAGACAAATGAGGGTGAAAGAGAGCGAAACGAGACGAAGGAAGGTGAAAGAGAGCGAAAGGAGATGAATGTGGGTGAAAGAGAGCGAAACGAGACGAAGGAGGGTTGAAGAGACCGAAACGAGATGAAGGGGTGTCAAAGAGAGCGAAACGAGACGAAGGATGGTGAAAGAGAGCGAAACGAGACGAAGGAGGGTGAAAGAGAGCGAAACGAGACGAAGGAGAGTGAAAGAGAGCGAAACGAGACGAAGGAGGGTCAAAGAGAGCTAACAGAGACGAAGGAGGGTGAAAGAGAGCGAAACGAGTAGATGTAAGGTGAAAGAGAGCGAAACGAGATGAAGGAGGGTGAAACAGAGCGAAACAAGACAAAGGAGGGTGAAAGAGAGCGAAACGAGACGAAGGAGGGTGAAAGAGAGCTAACAGAGACGAAGGAGGGTGAAAGAGAGCGAAACGAGTAGATTGAAGTTGAAAGAGAGCGAAACGAGACGAAGGAGGGTGAAAGAGAGCGAAACGAAACGAAGGAGGGTGAAAGAGAGCGAAACAAGACAAAGGAGGGTGAAAGAGAGCGAAACGAGACGAAGGAGGGTGAAAGAGAGCGAAACGAGACGAAGGAGGGTGAAAGAGAGCGAAACGAGACGAAGGAGGGTGAAAGAGAGCTAACAGAGACGAAGGAGGGTGAAAGAGAGCGAAACGAGTAGATGTAAGGTGAAAGAGAGCGAAACGAGACGAAGGAGGGTGAAAGAGAGCGAAACAAGACAAAGGAGGGTGAAAGAGAGCGAAACGAGACGAAGGAGGGTGAAAGAGAGCTAACAGAGACGAAGGAGGGTGAAAGAGAGCGAAACGAGTAGATTGAAGTTGAAAGAGAGCGAAACGAGACGAAGGAAGGTGAAAGAGAGCGAAACGAGATGAAGGAGGGTGAAAGAGAGCGAAACAAGACAAAGGAGGGTGAAAGAGAGCGAAACGAGATGAAGGTAGGTGAAAGAGAGCGAAACGAGACGAAGGAGGGTGAAAGAGAGCGAAACGAGTAGAAGGAGGGTGAAAGAGAGAGAAACGAGTAGTAGGAGGGTGAAAGTGAGAGAAACGAGATGAAGCAGGCTGACAGAGAGCGAAACGAGACGAAGGAGGGTGAAAGAGAGCGAAACGAGACGAAGGAGGGTGAAAGAGAGCGAAACGAGGCGAAGGAGGGTGAAAGAGAGCAAAACGAGACGAAGGTGTGTCAAACAGAGCGAAACGAGACGAAGGAAGGTGAAAGAGGGCGAAACGAGACGAAGGAGGGTGGAAGAGAGCGAAACGAGATGAAGGAGGGTGAAAGAGAGCGAAACGAGATGAAGGAGGGTCAAAGAGAGCGAAACGAGACGAAGGAGGGTGAAAGAGAGCGAAACGAGATGAAGGAGGGTGAAAGAGAGCGAAACGAGACGAAGGAGGGTGAAAGAGAGCCAAACGAGACGAAGGAGGGTGAAAGAGAGCGAAACAAGACAAAGGAGGGTGTAAGAGAGCGAAACGAGACGAAGGAAGGTGAAAGAGAGCGAAACGAGACGAAGGAGGGTGAAAGAGAGCGAAACGAGTAGAAGGAGGGTGAAAGAGAGAGAAACGAGATGAAGCAGGGTGAAAAAGAGCGAAACGAGATGAAGGAGGGTGAAAGAGAGTGAAACGAGACGAAGGAAGGTGAAAGAGAGCGAACCGAGACAAAAGAGGGAGAAAGAGGGCGAAACGAGACGATGGAGTGTGGAAGAGAGCAAAACGAGTTGAAGGAGGCTGAAAGAGAGCGAAACGAGACGAAGAAGGGTGAAAGAGAGCGAAACGAGACGAAGGAGGGTGAAAGAGAGCGAAACGAGGCGAAGGAGGGTGAAAGAGAGCGAAACGAGACGAAGGTGGGTGAAAGAGAGCGAAACGAGACGAAGGAGGGTGAAAGAGAGCTAACAGAGATGAAGGAGGGTGAAAGAGAGCGAAACGAGTAGATGGAAGGTGAAAGAGAGCGAAACGTGACGAAGGAGGGTGAAAGAGAGCGAAACGAGACGAAGGAGGGTGAAAGAGAGCGAAACAAGACAAAGGAGGGTGAAAGAGAGCGAAACGAGATGAAGGAAGGTGAAAGAGAGCGAAACGAGTAGAAGGAGGGTGAAAGAGAGAGAAACGAGTAGAAGGAGGGTGAAAGAGAGAGAAACGAGATGAAGAAGGGTGAAAAAGAGCGAAACGAGACGAAGGAGGGTGAAAGAGAGTGAAACGAGACGAAGGAAGGTGAAAGAGAGCGAACAGAGACAAAGGAGGGAGATAGAGAGCGAAACGAGACGAAGGAGGGTGAAAGAGAGCGAAACGAGGCGAAGGAGGGTGAAAGAGAGCGAAACGAGACGAAGGAGTGTCAAACAGAGTGAAACGAGATGAAGGAAGGTGAAAGAGGGCGAAACGAGACGAAGGAGGGTGGAAGAGAGCGAAACGAGATGAAGGAGGGTGAAAGAGAGCGAAACGAGATGAAGGAGGGTGAAAGAGAGCGAAAGGAGACGAAGGAGGGTGAAAGAGAGCGAAACGAGACGAAGGAGGGTGAAAGAGAGCGAAACAAGACAAAGGAGGATGAAAGAGAGCGAAACGAGATGAAGGAAGGTGAAAGAGAGCGAAACGAGACGAAGGAGGGTGAAAGAGATGAAACGAGTAGAAGGAGGGTGAAAGAGAGAGAAACGAGTAGAAGGAGGGTGAAAGAGAGAGAAACGAGATGAAGCAGGGTGAAAAAGAGCGAAACGAGACGAAGGAGGGTGAAAGAGAGTGAAACGAGACGAAGGAAGGTGAAAGAGAGCGAACCGAGACAAAGGAGGGAGATAGAGGGCGAAACGAGACGCTGGAGTGTGGAAGAGAGCAAAATGAGGTGAAGGAGGCTGAAAGAGAGCGAAACCAGACGAAGAAGGGTGAAAGAGAGCGAAACCAGACGAAGGAGGGTGAAAGAGAGAGAAACGAGGCGAAGGAGGGTGAAAGAGAGCGAAACAAGACGAAGGAGGGTCATACAGAGCGAAACGAGACAAAGGAGGGTGAATGAGGGCGAAACGAGACGAAGGAGGGTGGAAGAGAGCGAAACGAGACGAAGGAGGGTGAAAGAGAGCGAAACGAGATGAAGGAGGGTCAAAGAGAGCGAAACGAGACGAAGGAGGGTGAAAGAGAGCGAAACGAGATGAAGGAGGGTGAAAGAGAGCGAAACGAGATGAAGGAGGGTGAAAGAGAGCCAAACGATACGAAGGAGGGTGAAAGAGAGCGAAACAAGACAAAGGAGGGTGAAAGAGAGCGAAACGAGACGAAGGAAGGTGAAAGAGAGCGAAAGGAGATGAATGTGGGTGAAAGAGAGCGAAACGAGACGAAGGAGGGTTGAAGAGAGCGAAACGAGATGAAGGGGTGTCAAAGAGAGCGAAACGAGACGAAGGAGGGTGAAAGAGAGCGAAACAAGACAAAGGAGGGTGAAAGAGAGCGAAACGAGATGAAGGAAGGTGAAAGAGAGCGAAACGAGACGAAGGAGGGTGAAAGAGAGCGAAACGAGTAGAAGGAGGGTGAAAGAGAGAGAAACGAGATGAAGCAGGGTGAAAAAGAGCGAAACGAGATGAAGGAGGGTGAAAGAGAGTGAAACGAGACGAAGGAAGGTGAAAGAGAGCGAACCGAGACAAAAGAGGGAGAAGGAGGGCGAAACGAGACGATGGAGTGTGGAAGAGAGCAAAACGAGTTGAAGGAGGCTGAAAGAGAGCGAAACGAGACGAAGAAGGGTGAAAGAGAGCGAAACGAGACGAAGGAGGGTGAAAGAGAGCGAAACGAGGCGAAGGAGGGTGAAAGAGAGCGAAACGAGACGAAGGTGGGTGAAAGAGAGCGAAACGAGACGAAGGAGGGTGAAAGAGAGCTAACAGAGATGAAGGAGGGTGAAAGAGAGCGAAACGAGTAGATGGAAGGTGAAAGAGAGCGAAACGTGACGAAGGAGGGTGAAAGAGAGCGAAACGAGACGAAGGAGGGTGAAAGAGAGCGAAACGAGACGAAGGTGGGTGAAAGAGAGCGAAACGAGACGAAGGAGGGTGAAAGAGAGCTAACAGAGATGAAGGAGGGTGAAAGAGAGCGAAACGAGTAGATGGAAGGTGAAAGAGAGCGAAACGTGACGAAGGAGGGTGAAAGAGAGCGAAACGAGACGAAGGAGGGTGAAAGAGAGCGAAACAAGACAAAGGAGGGTGAAAGAGAGCGAAACGAGATGAAGGAAGGTGAAAGAGAGCGAAACGAGACGAAGGAGGGTGAAAGAGAGCGAAACGAGTAGAAGGAGGGTGAAAGAGAGAGAAACGAGTAGAAGGAGGGTGAAAGAGAGAGAAACGAGATGAAGCAGGGTGAAAAAGAGCGAAACGAGGCGAAGGAGGGTGAAAGAGAGCGAAACGAGACGAAGGTGGGTGAAAGAGAGCGAAACGAGACGAAGGAGGGTGAAAGAGAGCGAAACGAGACGAAGAAGGGTGAAAGAGAGCGAAACGAGATGAAGGAGGGTGAAAGAGAGCGAAACGAGACGAAGGAGGGTGAAAGAGAGCGAAACGAGATGAAGGAGGGTGAAAGAGAGCGAAACGAGACGAAGGAGGGTGAAAGAGAGCGAATCGAGGCGAAGGAGGGTGAAAGAGAGCGAAACGAGACGAAGGAGTGTCAAACAGAGCGAAACGAGACGAAGGAAGGTGAAAGAGGGCGAAACGAGACGAAGGAGGGTGGAAGAGAGCGAAACGAGATGAAGGAGGGTGAAAGAGAGCGAAACGAGATGAAGGAGGGTGAAAGAGAGCGAAACGAGACGAAGGAGGGTGAAAGAGAGCGAAACGAGATGAAGGAGGGTGAAAGAGAGCGAAACGAGACGAAGGAGGGTGAAAGAGAGCTAACCGAGACGATGGAGGGTGAAAGAGAGCGAAACGAGTAGAAGGAAGGTGAAAGAGAGCGAAACGAGACGAAGGAGGGTGAAAGAGAGCCAAACGAGACGAAGGAGGGTGAAAGAGAGCGAAACAAGACAAAGGAGGGTGAAAGAGAGCGAAACGAGACGAAGGAAGGTGAAAGAGAGCGAAAGGAGATGAATGTGGGTGAAAGAGAGCGAAACGAGACGAAGGAGGGTTGAAGAGAGCGAAACGAGATGAAAGGGTGTCAAAGAGAGCGAAACGAGACGAAGGATGGTGAAAGAGAGCGAAACGAGACGAAGGAGGGTGAAAGAGAGCGAAACGAGACGAAGGAGGGTGAAAGAGAGCGAAACGAGACGAAGGAGGGTGAAAGAGAGCTAACAGAGACGAAGGAGGGTGAAACAGAGTGAAACGAGTAGATGTAAGGAGAAAGAGAGCGAAACGAGACGAAGGAGGGTGAAAGAGAGCGAAACGAGACGAAGGAGGGTGAAAGAGAGCGAAACAAGACAAAGGAGGGTGAAAGAGAGCGAAACGAGATGAAGGAAGGTGAAAGAGAGCGAAACGAGACGAAGGAGGGTGAAAGAGAGCGAAACAAGTAGAAGGAGGGTGAAAGAGAGAGAAACGAGATGAAGCAGGGTGAAAAAGAGCGAAACGAGATGAAGGTGGGTGAAAGAGAGTGAAACGAGACGAAGGAAGGTGAAAGAGAGCGAACCGAGACAAAAGAGGGAGAAAGAGGTCGAAACGAGACGATGGAGTGTGGAAGAGAGCAAAACGAGTTGAAGGAGGCTGAAAGAGAGCGAAACGAGACGAAGAAGGGTGAAAGAGAGCGAAACGAGACGAAGGAGGGTGAAAGAGAGCGAAACGAGGCGAAGGAGGGTGAAAGAGAGCGAAACGAGACGAAGGTGGGTGAAAGAGAGCGACACGAGACGAAGGAGGGTGAAAGAGAGCTAACAGAGAAGAAGGAGGGTGAAAGAGAGCGAAACGAGTAGATGGAAGGTGAAAGAAAGCGAAACGTGACGAAGGAGGGTGAAAGAGAGCGAAACGAGACGAAGGAGGGTGAAAGAGAGCGAAACAAGACAAAGGAGGGTGAAAGAGAGCGAAACGAGATGAAGGAAGGTGAAAGAGAGCGAAACGAGATGAAGGAGGGTGAAAGAGAGCGAAACGAGATGAAGGAAGGTGAAAGAGAGCGAAACGAGTAGAAGGAGGGTGAAAGAGAGAGAAACGAGTAGAAGGAGGGTGAAAGAGAGAGAAACGAGATGAAGAAGGGTGAAAAAGAGCGAAACGAGACGAAGGAGGGTGAAAGAGAGTGAAACGAGACGAAGGAAGGTGAAAGAGAGCGAACAGAGACAAAGGAGGGAGATAGAGAGCGAAACGAGACGAAGGAGGGTGAAAGAGAGCGAAACGAGGCGAAGGAGGGTGAAAGAGAGCGAAACGAGACGAAGGAGTGTCAAACAGAGTGAAACGAGATGAAGGAAGGTGAAAGAGGGCGAAACGAGACGAAGGAGGGTGGAAGAGAGCGAAACGAGATGAAGGAGGGTGAAAGAGAGCGAAACGAGATGAAGGAGGGTGAAAGAGAGCGAAAGGAGACGAAGGATGTGAAAGAGAGCGAAACGAGACGAAGGAGGGTGAAAGAGAGCGAAACAAGACAAAGGAGGATGAAAGAGAGCGAAACGAGATGAAGGAAGGTGAAAGAGAGCGAAACGAGACGAAGGAGGGTGAAAGAGATGAAACGAGTAGAAGGAGGGTGAAAGAGAGAGAAACGAGTAGAAGGAGGGTGAAAGAGAGAGAAACGAGATGAAGCAGGGTGAAAAAGAGCGAAACGAGACGAAGGAGGGTGAAAGAGAGTGAAACGAGACGAAGGAAGGTGAAAGAGAGCGAACCGAGACAAAGGAGGGAGATAGAGGGCGAAACGAGACGCTGGAGTGTGGAAGAGAGCAAAATGAGGTGAAGGAGGCTGAAAGAGAGCGAAACCAGACGAAGAAGGGTGAAAGAGAGCGAAACCAGACGAAGGAGGGTGAAAGAGAGAGAAACGAGGCGAAGGAGGGTGAAAGAGAGCGAAACAAGACGAAGGAGGGTCATACAGAGCGAAACGAGACAAAGGAGGGTGAATGAGGGCGAAACGAGACGAAGGAGGGTGGAAGAGAGCGAAACGAGACGAAGGAGGGTGAAAGAGAGCGAAACGAGATGAAGGAGGGTCAAAGAGAGCGAAACGAGACGAAGGAGGGTGAAAGAGAGCGAAACGAGATGAAGGAGGGTGAAAGAGAGCGAAACGAGATGAAGGAGGGTGAAAGAGAGCCAAACGATACGAAGGAGGGTGAAAGAGAGCGAAACAAGACAAAGGAGGGTGAAAGAGAGCGAAACGAGACGAAGGAAGGTGAAAGAGAGCGAAAGGAGATGAATGTGGGTGAAAGAGAGCGAAACGAGACGAAGGAGGGTTGAAGAGAGCGAAACGAGATGAAGGGGTGTCAAAGAGAGCGAAACGAGACGAAGGAGGGTGAAAGAGAGCGAAACAAGACAAAGGAGGGTGAAAGAGAGCGAAACGAGATGAAGGAAGGTGAAAGAGAGCGAAACGAGACGAAGGAGGGTGAAAGAGAGCGAAACGAGTAGAAGGAGGGTGAAAGAGAGAGAAACGAGATGAAGCAGGGTGAAAAAGAGCGAAACGAGATGAAGGAGGGTGAAAGAGAGTGAAACGAGACGAAGGAAGGTGAAAGAGAGCGAACCGAGACAAAAGAGGGAGAAGGAGGGCGAAACGAGACGATGGAGTGTGGAAGAGAGCAAAACGAGTTGAAGGAGGCTGAAAGAGAGCGAAACGAGACGAAGAAGGGTGAAAGAGAGCGAAACGAGACGAAGGAGGGTGAAAGAGAGCGAAACGAGGCGAAGGAGGGTGAAAGAGAGCGAAACGAGACGAAGGTGGGTGAAAGAGAGCGAAACGAGACGAAGGAGGGTGAAAGAGAGCTAACAGAGATGAAGGAGGGTGAAAGAGAGCGAAACGAGTAGATGGAAGGTGAAAGAGAGCGAAACGTGACGAAGGAGGGTGAAAGAGAGCGAAACGAGACGAAGGAGGGTGAAAGAGAGCGAAACGAGACGAAGGTGGGTGAAAGAGAGCGAAACGAGACGAAGGAGGGTGAAAGAGAGCTAACAGAGATGAAGGAGGGTGAAAGAGAGCGAAACGAGTAGATGGAAGGTGAAAGAGAGCGAAACGTGACGAAGGAGGGTGAAAGAGAGCGAAACGAGACGAAGGAGGGTGAAAGAGAGCGAAACAAGACAAAGGAGGGTGAAAGAGAGCGAAACGAGATGAAGGAAGGTGAAAGAGAGCGAAACGAGACGAAGGAGGGTGAAAGAGAGCGAAACGAGTAGAAGGAGGGTGAAAGAGAGAGAAACGAGTAGAAGGAGGGTGAAAGAGAGAGAAACGAGATGAAGCAGGGTGAAAAAGAGCGAAACGAGGCGAAGGAGGGTGAAAGAGAGCGAAACGAGACGAAGGTGGGTGAAAGAGAGCGAAACGAGACGAAGGAGGGTGAAAGAGAGCGAAACGAGACGAAGAAGGGTGAAAGAGAGCGAAACGAGATGAAGGAGGGTGAAAGAGAGCGAAACGAGACGAAGGAGGGTGAAAGAGAGCGAAACGAGATGAAGGAGGGTGAAAGAGAGCGAAACGAGACGAAGGAGGGTGAAAGAGAGCGAATCGAGGCGAAGGAGGGTGAAAGAGAGCGAAACGAGACGAAGGAGTGTCAAACAGAGCGAAACGAGACGAAGGAAGGTGAAAGAGGGCGAAACGAGACGAAGGAGGGTGGAAGAGAGCGAAACGAGATGAAGGAGGGTGAAAGAGAGCGAAACGAGATGAAGGAGGGTGAAAGAGAGCGAAACGAGACGAAGGAGGGTGAAAGAGAGCGAAACGAGATGAAGGAGGGTGAAAGAGAGCGAAACGAGACGAAGGAGGGTGAAAGAGAGCTAACCGAGACGATGGAGGGTGAAAGAGAGCGAAACGAGTAGAAGGAAGGTGAAAGAGAGCGAAACGAGACGAAGGAGGGTGAAAGAGAGCCAAACGAGACGAAGGAGGGTGAAAGAGAGCGAAACAAGACAAAGGAGGGTGAAAGAGAGCGAAACGAGACGAAGGAAGGTGAAAGAGAGCGAAAGGAGATGAATGTGGGTGAAAGAGAGCGAAACGAGACGAAGGAGGGTTGAAGAGAGCGAAACGAGATGAAAGGGTGTCAAAGAGAGCGAAACGAGACGAAGGATGGTGAAAGAGAGCGAAACGAGACGAAGGAGGGTGAAAGAGAGCGAAACGAGACGAAGGAGGGTGAAAGAGAGCGAAACGAGACGAAGGAGGGTGAAAGAGAGCTAACAGAGACGAAGGAGGGTGAAACAGAGTGAAACGAGTAGATGTAAGGAGAAAGAGAGCGAAACGAGACGAAGGAGGGTGAAAGAGAGCGAAACGAGACGAAGGAGGGTGAAAGAGAGCGAAACAAGACAAAGGAGGGTGAAAGAGAGCGAAACGAGATGAAGGAAGGTGAAAGAGAGCGAAACGAGACGAAGGAGGGTGAAAGAGAGCGAAACAAGTAGAAGGAGGGTGAAAGAGAGAGAAACGAGATGAAGCAGGGTGAAAAAGAGCGAAACGAGATGAAGGTGGGTGAAAGAGAGTGAAACGAGACGAAGGAAGGTGAAAGAGAGCGAACCGAGACAAAAGAGGGAGAAAGAGGTCGAAACGAGACGATGGAGTGTGGAAGAGAGCAAAACGAGTTGAAGGAGGCTGAAAGAGAGCGAAACGAGACGAAGAAGGGTGAAAGAGAGCGAAACGAGACGAAGGAGGGTGAAAGAGAGCGAAACGAGGCGAAGGAGGGTGAAAGAGAGCGAAACGAGACGAAGGTGGGTGAAAGAGAGTGACACGAGACGAAGGAGGGTGAAAGAGAGCTAACAGAGAAGAAGGAGGGTGAAAGAGAGCGAAACGAGTAGATGGAAGGTGAAAGAAAGCGAAACGTGACGAAGGAGGGTGAAAGAGAGCGAAACGAGACGAAGGAGGGTGAAAGAGAGCGAAACAAGACAAAGGAGGGTGAAAGAGAGCGAAACGAGATGAAGGAAGGTGAAAGAGAGCGAAACGAGATGAAGGAGGGTGAAAGAGAGCGAAACGAGACGAAGGAGGGTGAAAGAGAGCGAAACGAAATGAAGGAGGGTGAAAGAGAGCGAAACGAGACGAAGGAGGGTGAAAGAGAGCTAACCGAGACGATGGAGGGTGAAAGAGAGCGAAACGAGTAGAAGGAAGGAGAAAGAGAGCGAAACGAGACGAAGGAGGGTGAAAGAGAGCGAAACGAGACGAAGGAGGGTGAAAGAGAGCGAAACAAGACAAAGGAGGGTGAAAGAGAGCGAAACAAGATGAAGGAAGGTGAAAGAGAGCGAAACGAGACGAAGGAGGGTGAAAGAGAGCGAAACAAGTAGAAGGAGGGTGAAAGAGAGAGAAACGAGATGAAGCAGGGTGAAAAAGAGCGAAACGAGATGAAGGAGGGTGAAAGAGAGTGAAACGAGACGAAGGAAGGTGAAAGAGAGCGAACCGAGACAAAAGAGGGAGAAAGAGGTCGAAACGAGACGATGGAGTGTGGAAGAGAGCAAAACGAGTTGAAGGAGGCTGAAAGAGAGCGAAACGAGACGAAGAAGGGTGAAAGAGAGCGAAACGAGACGAAGGAGGGTGAAAGAGAGCGAAACGAGGCGAAGGAGGGTGAAAGAGAGCGAAACGAGACGAAGGTGGGTGAAAGAGAGCGACACGAGACGAAGGAGGGTGAAAGAGAGCTAACAGAGAAGAAGGAGGGTGAAAGAGAGCGAAACGAGTAGATGGAAGGTGAAAGAGAGCGAAACGTGACGAAGGAGGGTGAAAGAGAGCGAAACGAGACGAAGGAGGGTGAAAGAGAGCGAAACAAGACAAAGGAGGGTGAAAGAGAGCGAAACGAGATGAAGGAAGGTGAAAGAGAGCGAAACGAGATGAAGGAGGGTGAAAGAGAGCGAAACGAGACGAAGGAGGGTGAAAGAGAGCGAAACGAGATGAAGGAGGGTGAAAGAGAGCGAAACGAGACGAAGGAGGGTGAAAGAGAGCTAACCGAGACGATGGAGGGTGAAAGAGAGCGAAACGAGTAGAAGGAAGGTGAAAGAGAGCGAAACGAGGCGAAGGAGGGTGAAAGAGAGCCAAACGAGACGAAGGAGGGTGAAAGAGAGCGAAACAAGACAAAGGAGGGTGAAAGAGAGCGAAACGAGACGAAGGAAGGTGAAAGAGAGCGAAAGGAGATGAATGTGGGTGAAAGAGAGCGAAACGAAACAAAGGAGGGTTGAAGAGAGCGAAGCGAGATGAAGGGGTGTCAAAGAGAGCGAAACGAGACGAAGGATGGTGAAAGAGAGCGAAACGAGACGAAGGAGGGTGAAAGAGAGCGAAACGAGACGAAGGAGGGTGAAAGAGAGCGAAACGAGACGAAGGAGGGTGAAAGAGAGCTAACAGAGACGAAGGAGGGTGAAAGAGAGTGAAACGAGTAGAAGTAAGGAGAAAGAGAGCGAAACGAGACGAAGGAGGGTGAAAGAGAGCGAAACGAGACGAAGGAGGGTGAAAGAGAGCGAAACAAGACAAAGGAGGGTGAAAGAGAGCGAAACGAGATGAAGGAAGGTGAAAGAGAGCGAAACGAGACGAAGGAGGGTGAAAGAGAGCGAAACGAGTAGAAGGAGGGTGAAAGAGAGAGAAACGAGATGAAGCAGGGTGAAAAAGAGCGAAACAAGATGAAGGAGGGTGAAAGAGAGTGAAACGAGACGAAGGAAGGTGAAAGAGAGCAAACCGAGACAAAAGAGGGAGAAAGAGGTCGAAACGAGACGATGGAGTGTGGAAGAGAGCAAAACGAGTTGAAGGAGGCTGAAAGAGAGCGAAACGAGACGAAGAAGGGTGAAAGAGAGTGGAGCGGGATGAAGGAGGGTGAAAGAGAGCGAAACGAGACGAAGGAGGGTGAAAGAGAGCGAAACGAGGCGAAGGAGGGTGAAAGAGAGCGAAACGAGACGAAGGAGTGTCAAACAGAGCGAAACGAGACGAAGGAATGTGAAAGAGGGCGAAACGAGACGAAGGAGGGTGCAAGAGTGCGAAACGAGACGAAGGAGGGTGAAAGAGAGCGAAACGAGATGAAGGAGGGTGAAAGAGAGCTAACCGAGACGAAGGAGGGTGAAAGAGAGCGAAACGAGTAGAAGGAAGGTGAAAGAGAGTGGAGCGAGATGAAGGAGGGTGAAAGAGAGCGGAACGAGACGAAGGAGAGTGAAAGAGAGCGAAACGAGGCGAAGGAGGGTGAAAGAGAGCGAAACGAGACGAAGGAGTGTCAAACAGAGCGAAACGAGACGAAGGAATGTGAAAGAGGGCGAAACGAGACGAAGGAGGGTGCAAGAGTGCGAAACGAGACGAAGGAGGGTGAAAGAGAGCGTAACGACATGAAGGAGGGTGAAAGAGAGCGAAACGATACGAAGGAGGGTGAAAGAGAGCTAACCGAGATGAAGGAGGGTGAAAGAGAGCGAAACGAGTAGAAGGAAGGTGAAAGAGAGCGAAACGAGATGAAGGAGGGTGAAAGAGAGCGAAACGAGACGAAGGAGGGTGAAAGAGAGCGAAACGAGACGAAGGAGGGTGAAAGAGAGCGAAACGAGACGAAGGATGGTGAAAGAGAGCTAACAGAGACGAAGGAGGGTGAAAGAGAGCGAAACGAGACGAAGGAGGGTTGAAGAGAGCGAAACGAGATGAAGGGGTGTCAAAGAGAGCGAAACGAGACGAAGGATGGTGAAAGAGAGCGAAACGAGACGAAGGAGGGTGAAAGAGAGCGAAACGAGACGAAGGAGGGTGAAAGAGAGCGAAACGAGACGAAGGAGGGTGAAAGAGAGCTAACAGAGACGA
This sequence comes from Scyliorhinus torazame, assembly GCF_047496885.1. NCBI lineage: Eukaryota > Metazoa > Chordata > Chondrichthyes > Carcharhiniformes > Scyliorhinidae > Scyliorhinus > Scyliorhinus torazame. Next base: position 607,292 of record NC_092721.1, read on the forward strand.
AGGAGGGTGAAAGAGAGCGAAACGAGTAGATGTAAGGTGAAAGAGAGCGAAACGAGACGAAGGAGGGTGAAAGAGAGCGAAATAAGACAAAGGAGGGTGAAAGTGGCGAAATGAGATGAAGGAAGGTGAAAGAGAGCGAAACGAGTAGATGGAAGGTGAAAGAGAGCGAAACGAGACGAAGGAGGGTGAAAGAGAGCGAAACGAGACGAAGGAGGGTGAAATAGAGCGAAACAAGACAAAGGAGGGTGAAAGAGAGCGAAACGAGACGAAGGAGGGTGAAAGAGAGCGAAACGAGACGAAGGATTGTGAAAGAGAGCGAAACGAGATGAAGGAGGGTGAAAGAGAGCTAACCGAGACGAAGGAGGGTGAAAGAGAGCGAAACGAGTAGAAGGAGGGTGAAAGAGAGCGAAACGAGACGAAGGAGGGTGAAAGAGAGCGAAACGAGGTGAAGGAGGGTGAAAGAGAGCGAAACGAGACGAAGGTGGGTGAAAGAGAGCGAAACGAGACGAAGGAGGGTGAAAGAGAGCTAACAGAGATGAAGGAGGGTGAAAGAGAGCGAAACGAGTAGATGGAAGGTGAAAGAGAGCGAAACGTGACGAAGGAGGGTGAAAGAGAGCGAAACGAGACGAAGGAGGGTGAAAGAGAGCGAAACAAGACAAAGGAGGGTGAAGGAGAGCGAAACGAGATGAAGGAAGGTGAAAGAGAGCGAAACGAGACGAAGGAGGGTGAAAGAGAGCGAAACGAGTAGAAGGAGGGTGAAAGAGAGAGAAACGAGTAGAAGGAGGGTGAAAGAGAGAGAAACGAGATGAAGCAGGGTGAAAAAGAGCGAAACGAGACGAAGGAGGGTGAAAGAGAGTGAAACGAGACGAAGGAAGGTGAAAGAGAGCGAACCGAGACAAAGGAGGGAGAAAGAGGGCGAAACGAGACGATGGAGTGTGGAAGAGAGCAAAATGAGCTGAAGGAGGCTGAAAGAGAGCGAAACCAGACGAAGAAGGGTGAAAGAGAGAGAAACGAGACGAAGGAGGGTGAAAGAGAGCGAAACGAGGCGAAGGAGGGTGAAAGAGAGCGAAACGAGACGAAGGAGGGTCATACAGAGCGAAACGAGACAAAGGAGGGTGAAAGAGGGCGAAACGAGACGAAGGAGGGTGGAAGAGAGCGAAACGAGACGAAGGAGGGTGAAAGAGAGCGAAACGAGACGAAGGAGGGTGAAAGAGAGTGAAACGAGATGAAGGAGGGTGAAAGATAGCGAAACGAGACGAAGGAGGGTGAAAGAGATCGAAACGAGACGAAGCAGGGTGAAAGAGAGCGAAACGAGACGAAGGAGGGTGAAAGAGAGCTAACCGAGACGAAGGAGGGTGAAAGAGAGCGAAACGAGTAGAAGGAAGGTGAAAGAGAGTGGAGCGAGATGAAGGAGGGTGAAAGAGGGCGAAACGAGACGAAGGAGGGTGGAAGAGAGCGAAACGAGACGAAGGAGGGTGAAAGAGAGCGAAACGAGACTAAGGAGGGTGAAAGAGAGCGAAACGAGATGAAAGAGGGTGAAAGAGAGCCAAACGAGACGAAGGAGCGTGCAAGAGATCGAAACGAGACGAAGCAGGGTGAAAGAGAGCGAAACGAGACGAAGGAGGGTGAAAGAGAGCTAACCGAGACGAAGGAGGGTGAAAGAGAGCGAAACGAGTAGAAGGAAGGTGAAAGAGAGTGGAGCGAGATGAAGGAGGGTGAAAGAGAGCGGAACGAGACGAAGGAGAGTGAAAGAGAGCGAAACGAGGCGAAGGAGGGTGAAAGAGAGCGAAACGAGACGAAGGTGTGTCAAACAGAGCGAAACGAGACGAAGGAATGTGAAAGAGGGCGAAACGAGACGAAGGAGGGTGCAAGAGTGCGAAACGAGACGAAGGAGGGTGAAAGAGAGCGAAACGAGATGAAGGAGGGTGAAAGAGAGCGAAACGAGACGAAGGAGGGTGAAAGAGAGCTAACCGAGATGAAGGAGGGTGAAAGAGAGCGAAACGAGTAGAAGGAAGGTGAAAGAGAGCGAAACGAGATGAAGGAGGGTGAAAGAGAGCGAAACGAGACGAAGGAGGGTGAAAGAGAGCGAAACGAGACGAAGGAGGGTGAAAGAGAGCGAAACGAGACGAAGGAGGGTGAAAGAGAGCTAACAGAGACGAAGGAGGGTGAAAGAGAGCGAAACGAGACGAAGGAGGGTTGAAGAGAGTGAAACGAGATGAAGGAAGGTGAAAGAGAGCGAAAGGAGATGAATGTGGGTGAAAGAGAGCGAAACGAGACGAAGGAGGGTTGAAGAGAGCGAAACGAGATGAAGGGGTGTCAAAGAGAGCGAAACGAGACGAAGGATGGTGAAAGAGAGCGAAACGAGACGAAGGAGGGTGAAAGAGAGCGAAACGAGACGAAGGATGGTGAAAGAGAGCGAAACGAGACGAAGGATGGTGAAAGAGAGCTAACAGAGACGAAGGAGGGTGAAAGAGAGCGAAACAAGACAAAGGAGGGTGAACGAGAGCGAAACGAGATGAAGGAGGGTGAAAGAGAGCGAAACGAGTAGAAGGAGGGTGAAAGAGAGAGAAACGAGATGAAGCAAGGTGAAAAAGTGCGAAACGAGACGAAGGAGGGTGAAAGAGACTGAAACGAGATGAAGGAAGGTGAAAGAGAGCGAACCGAGACAAAAGAGGGAGAAAGAGGGCGAAACGAGACGATGGAGTGTGGAAGGGAGCGAAAAGAGACGAAGGAGGGTGAAAGAGAGCGTAACGAGGTGAAGGAGGGTGAAAGAGAGCGAAACGAGACGAAGGTGGGTGAAAAAGAGAGAAACGAGACGAAGGAGGGTGAAAGAGAGCTAACAGAGACGAAGGAGGGTGAAAGAGAGCGAAACGAGTAGATGGAAGGTGAAAGAGAGCGAAACGTGACGAAGGAGGGTGAAAGAGAGCGAAACGAGACGAAGGAGGGTGAAAGAGAGCGAAACAAGACAAAGGTGTGTCAAACAGAGCGAAACGAGACGAAGGAATGTGAAAGAGGGCGAAACGAGACGAAGGAGGGTGCAAGAGTGCGAAACGAGACGAAGGAGGGTGAAAGAGAGCGAAACGAGATGAAGGAGGGTGAAAGAGAGCGAAACGAGACGAAGGAGGGTGAAAGAGAGCTAACCGAGATGAAGGAGGGTGAAAGAGAGCGAAACGAGTAGAAGGAAGGTGAAAGAGAGCGAAACGAGATGAAGGAGGGTGAAAGAGAGCGAAACGAGACGAAGGAGGGTGAAAGAGAGCGAAACGAGACGAAGGAGGGTGAAAGAGAGCGAAACGAGACGAAGGAGGGTGAAAGAGAGCTAACAGAGACGAAGGAGGGTGAAAGAGAGCGAAACGAGACGAAGGAGGGTTGAAGAGAGTGAAACGAGATGAAGGAAGGTGAAAGAGAGCGAAAGGAGATGAATGTGGGTGAAAGAGAGCGAAACGAGACGAAGGAGGGTTGAAGAGAGCGAAACGAGATGAAGGGGTGTCAAAGAGAGCGAAACGAGACGAAGGATGGTGAAAGAGAGCGAAACGAGACGAAGGAGGGTGAAAGAGAGCGAAACGAGACGAAGGATGGTGAAAGAGAGCGAAACGAGACGAAGGATGGTGAAAGAGAGCTAACAGAGACGAAGGAGGGTGAAAGAGAGCGAAACAAGACAAAGGAGGGTGAACGAGAGCGAAACGAGATGAAGGAGGGTGAAAGAGAGCGAAACGAGTAGAAGGAGGGTGAAAGAGAGAGAAACGAGATGAAGCAAGGTGAAAAAGTGCGAAACGAGACGAAGGAGGGTGAAAGAGACTGAAACGAGATGAAGGAAGGTGAAGGAGAGCGAACCGAGACAAAAGAGGGAGAAAGAGGGCGAAACGAGACGATGGAGTGTGGAAGGGAGCGAAAAGAGACGAAGGAGGGTGAAAGAGAGCGTAACGAGGTGAAGGAGGGTGAAAGAGAGCGAAACGAGACGAAGGTGGGTGAAAAAGAGAGAAACGAGACGAAGGAGGGTGAAAGAGAGCTAACAGAGACGAAGGAGGGTGAAAGAGAGCGAAACGAGTAGATGGAAGGTGAAAGAGAGCGAAACGTGACGAAGGAGGGTGAAAGAGAGCGAAACGAGACGAAGGAGGGTGAAAGAGAGCGAAACAAGACAAAGGAGGGTGAAAGAGAGCGAAACGAGATGAAGGAAGGTGAAAGAGAGCGAAACGAGACGAAGGAGGGTGAAAGAGAGCGAAACGAGTAGAAGGAGGGTGAAAGAGAGAGAAACGAGTAGAAGGAGGGTGAAAGAGAGCGAAACGAGACGAAGGAGGGTGAAAGAGAGCGAAACAAGACAAAGGAGGGTGAAAGAGAGCGAAACGAGATGAAGGAAGGTGAAAGAGAGCGAAACGAGACGAAGGAGGGTGAAAGAGAGCGAAACGAGTAGAAGGAGGGTGAAAGAGAGAGAAACGAGTAGAAGGAGGGTGAAAGAGAGAGAAACGAGTAGATGTAAGGTGAAAGAGAGCGAAACGAGACGAAGGAGGGTGAAAGAGAGCGAAACGAGACGAAGGAGGGTGAAAGAGAGCGAAACAAGACAAAGGAGGGTGAACGAGAGCGAAACGAGATGAAGGAGGGTGAAAGAGAGCGAAACGAGTAGAAGGAGGGTGAAAGAGAGAGAAACGAGATGAAGCAAGGTGAAAAAGTGCGAAACGAGACGAAGGAGGGTGAAAGAGACTGAAACGAGATGAAGGAAGGTGAAAGAGAGCGAACCGAGACAAAAGAGGGAGAAAGAGGGCGAAACGAGACGATGGAGTGTGGAAGGGAGCGAAAAGAGACGAAGGAGGGTGAAAGAGAGCGTAACGAGGTGAAGGAGGGTGAAAGAGAGCGAAACGAGACGAAGGTGGGTGAAAAAGAGAGAAACGAGACGAAGGAGGGTGAAAGAGAGCTAACAGAGACGAAGGAGGGTGAAAGAGAGCGAAACGAGTAGATGGAAGGTGAAAGAGAGCGAAACGTGACGAAGGAGGGTGAAAGAGAGCGAAACGAGACGAAGGAGGGTGAAAGAGAGCGAAACAAGACAAAGGAGGGTGAAAGAGAGCGAAACGAGATGAAGGAAGGTGAAAGAGAGCGAAACGAGACGAAGGAGGGTGAAAGAGAGCGAAACGAGTAGAAGGAGGGTGAAAGAGAGAGAAACGAGTAGAAGGAGGGTGAAAGAGAGAGAAACGAGATGAAGCAGGGTGAAAAAGAGCGAAACGAGACGAAGGAGGGTGAAAGAGAGTGAAACGAGACGAAGGAAGGTGAAAGAGAGCGAACCGAGACGAAGGAGGGTGAAAGAGAGCGAAACGAGACGAAGGAGGGTGAAAGAGAGCGAAACAAGACAAAGGAGGGTGAAAGAGAGCGAAACGAGATGAAGGAGGGTGAAAGAGAGCGAAACGAGTAGAAGGAGGGTGAAAGAGAGAGAAACGAGATGAAGCAAGGTGAAAAAGTGCGAAACGAGACGAAGGAGGGTGAAAGAGACTGAAACGAGATGAAGGAAGGTGAAAGAGAGCGAACCGAGACAAAAGAGGGAGAAAGAGGGCGAAACGAGACGATGGAGTGTGGAAGGGAGCGAAAAGAGACGAAGGAGGGTGAAAGAGAGCGTAACGAGGTGAAGGAGGGTGAAAGAGAGCGAAACGAGACGAAGGTGGGTGAAAAAGAGAGAAACGAGACGAAGGAGGGTGAAAGAGAGCTAACAGAGACGAAGGAGGGTGAAAGAGAGCGAAACGAGTAGATGGAAGGTGAAAGAGAGCGAAACGTGACGAAGGAGGGTGAAAGAGAGCGAAACGAGACGAAGGAGGGTGAAAGAGAGCGAAACAAGACAAAGGAGGGTGAAAGAGAGCGAAACGAGATGAAGGAAGGTGAAAGAGAGCGAAACGAGACGAAGGAGGGTGAAAGAGAGCGAAACGAGTAGAAGGAGGGTGAAAGAGAGAGAAACGAGTAGAAGGAGGGTGAAAGAGAGAGAAACGAGATGAAGCAGGGTGAAAAAGAGCGAAACGAGACGAAGGAGGGTGAAAGAGAGTGAAACGAGACGAAGGAAGGTGAAAGAGAGCGAACCGAGACAAAGGAGGGAGAAAGAGGGCGAAACGAGACGATGGAGTGTGGAAGAGAGCAAAATGAGGTGAAGGAGGCTGAAAGAGAGCGAAACGAGACGAAGGAGGGTGAAAGAGAGCGAAACGAGGCGAAGGAGGGTGAAAGAGAGCGAAACGAGACGATGGAGGGTCATACAGAGCGAAACGAGACAAAGGAGGGTGAAAGAGGGCGAAACGAGACGAAGGAGGGTGGAAGAGAGCGAAACGAGACGAAGGAGGGTGAAAGAGAGCGAAACGAGACGAAGGAGGGTGAAAGAGAGTGAAACGAGATGAAGGAGGGTGAAAGAGAGCGAAACGAGACGAAGGAGGGTGAAAGAGATCGAAACGAGACGAAGCAGGGTGAAAGGGAGCGAAACGAGACGAAGGAGGGTGAAAGAGAGCTAACCGAGACGAAGGAGGGTGAAAGAGAGCGAAACGAGTAGAAGGAAGGTGAAAGAGAGTGGAGCGAGATGAAGGAGGGTGAAAGAGGGCGAAACGAGACGAAGGAGGGTGGAAGAGAGCGAAACGAGACGAAGGAGGGTGAAAGAGAGCGAAACGAGACGAAGGAGGGTGAAAGAGAGCGAAACGAGATGAAGGAGGGTGAAAGAGAGCCAAACGAGACGAAGGAGGGTGAAAGAGATCGAAACGAGACGAAGCAGGGTGAAAGAGAGCGAAACGAGACGAAGGAGGGTGAAAGAGAGCTAACCGAGACGAAGGAGGATGAAAGAGAGCGAAACGAGTAGAAGGAAGGTGAAAGAGAGTGGAGCGAGATGAAGGAGGGTGAAAGAGAGCGGAACGAGACGAAGGAGAGTGAAAGAGAGCGAAACGAGGCGAAGGAGGGTGAAAGAGAGCGAAACGAGACGAAGGAGTGTCAAACAGAGCGAAACGAGACGAAGGAATGTGAAAGAGGGCGAAACGAGACGAAGGAGGGTGCAAGAGTGCGAAACGAGACGAAGGAGGGTGAAAGAGAGCGAAACGATACGAAGGAGGGTGAAAGAGAGCTAACCGAGACGAAGGAGGGTGAAAGAGAGCGAAACGAGATGAAGCAAGGTGAAAAAGAGCGAAACGAGACGAAGGAGGGTGAAAGAGACTGAAACGAGATGAAGGAAGGTGAAAGAGAGCGAACCGAGACAAAAGAGGGAGAAAGAGGGCGAAACGAGACGATGGAGTGTGGAAGAGAGCTAAACGAGTTGAAGGAGGCTGAAAGAGAGCGAAACGAGACGAAGGAGGGTGAAAGAGAGCGAAAAGAGACGAAGGTGGGTGAAAGAGAGCGAAACGAGACGAAGGAGGGTGAAAGAGAGCTAACAGAGACGAAGGAGGGTGAAAGAGAGCGAAACGAGTAGATGGAAGGTGAAAGAGAGCGAAACGTGACGAAGGAGGGTGAAAGAGAGCGAAACGAGGCGAAGGAGGGTGAAAGAGATCGAAACGAGACGAAGCAGGGTGAAAGAGAGCGAAACGAGACGAAGGAGGGTGAAAGAGAGCTAACCGAGACGAAGGAGGGTGACAGAGAGCGAAACGAGTAGAAGGAAGGTGAAAGAGAGTGGAGCGAGATGAAGGAGGGTGAAAGAGAGCGGAACGAGACGAAGGAGAGTGAAAGAGAGCGAAACGAGGCGAAGGAGGGTGAAAGAGAGCGAAACGAGACGAAGGAGTGTCAAACAGAGCGAAACGAGACGAAGGAATGTGAAAGAGGGCGAAACGAGACGAAGGAGGGTGCAAGAGTGCGAAACGAGACGAAGGAGGGTGAAAGAGAGCGAAACGATACGAAGGAGGGTGAAAGAGAGCTAACCGAGACGAAGGAGGGTGAAAGAGAGCGAAACGAGATGAAGCAAGGTGAAAAAGAGCGAAACGAGACGAAGGAGGGTGAAAGAGACTGAAACGAGATGAAGGAAGGTGAAAGAGAGCGAACCGAGACAAAAGAGGGAGAAAGAGGGCGAAACGAGACGATGGAGTGTGGAAGAGAGCTAAACGAGTTGAAGGAGGCTGAAAGAGAGCGAAACGAGACGAAGGAGGGTGAAAGAGAGCGAAAAGAGACGAAGGAGGGTGAAAGAGAGCGAAACGAGGTGAAGGAGGGTGAAAGAGAGCGAAACGAGACGAAGGTGGGTGAAAGAGAGCGAAACGAGACGAAGGAGGGTGAAAGAGAGCTAACAGAGACGAAGGAGGGTGAAACAGAGCGAAACGAGTAGATGGAAGGTGAAAGAGAGCGAAACGTGACGAAGGAGGGTGAAAGAGAGCGAAACGAGACGAAGGAGGGTGAAAGAGAGCGAAACAAGACAAAGGAGGGTGAAAGAGAGCGAAACGAGATGAAGGAAGGTGAAAGAGAGCGAAACGAGACGAAGGAGGGTGAAAGAGAGCGAAACGAGTAGAAGGATGGTGAAAGAGAGAGAAACGAGTAGAAGGAGGGTGAAAGAGAGAGAAACGAGATGAAGCAGGGTGAAAAAGAGCGAAACGAGACGAAGGAGGGTGAAAGAGAGTGAAACGAGACGAAGGAAGGTGAAAGAGAGCGAACCGAGACAAAGGAGGGAGAAAGAGGGCGAAACGAGACGATGGAGTGTGGAAGAGAGCAAAATGAGGTGCAGGAGGCTGAAAGAGAGCGAAACGAGACGAAGGAGGGTGAAAGAGAGCGAAACGAGGCGAAGGAGGGTGAAAGAGAGCGAAACGAGACGAAGGAGGGTCATACAGAGCGAAACGAGACAAAGGAGGGTGAAAGAGGGCGAAACGAGACGCAGGAGGGTGGAAGAGAGTGAAACGAGACGAAGGAGGGTGAAAGAGAGCGAAACGAGACGAAGGAGGGTGAAAGAGAGTGAAACGAGATGAAGGAGGGTGAAAGAGAGCGAAACGAGACGAAGGAGGGTGAAAGAGATCGAAACGAGACGAAGCAGGGTGAAAGAGAGCGAAACGAGACGAAGGAGGGTGAAAGAGAGCTAACCGAGACGAAGGAGGGTGAAAGAGAGCGAAACGAGTAGAAGGAAGGTGAAAGAGAGTGGAGCGAGATGAAGGAGGGTGAAAGAGGGCGAAACGAGACGAAGGAGGGTGGAAGAGAGCGAAACGAGACGAAGGAGGGTGAAAGAGAGCGAAACGAGACGAAGGAGGGTGAAAGAGAGCGAAACGAGATGAAGGAGGGTGAAAGAGAGCCAAACGAGACGAAGGAGGGTGAAAGAGATCGAAACGAGACGAAGCAGGGTGAAAGAGAGCGAAACGAGACGAAGGAGGGTGAAAGAGAGCTAACCGAGACGAAGGAGGGTGAAAGAGAGCGAAACGAGTAAAAGGAAGGTGAAAGAGAGTGGAGCGAGATGAAGGAGGGTGAAAGAGAGCGAAACGAGACGAAGGAGGGTGAAAGAGAGCGAAACGAGACGAAGGAGTGTCAAACAGAGCGAAACGAGACGAAGGAATGTGAAAGAGGGCGAAACGAGACGAAGGAGGGTGCAAGAGTGCGAAACGAGACGAAGGAGGGTGAAAGAGAGCGAAACGAGATGAAGGAGGGTGAAAGAGAGCGAAACGATACGAAGGAGGGTGAAAGAGAGCTAACCGAGATGAAGGAGGGTGAAAGAGAGCGAAACGAGTAGAAGGAAGGTGAAAGAGAGCGAAACGAGATGAAGGAGGGTGAAAGAGAGCGAAACGAGACGAAGGAGGGTGAAAGAGAGCGAAACGAGACGAAGGAGGGTGAAAGAGAGCGAAACGAGACGAAGGAGGGTGAAAGAGAGCTAACAGAGACGAAGGAGGGTGAAAGAGAGCGAAACGAGACGAAGGAGGGTTGAAGAGAGCGAAACGAGATGAAGGGGTGTCAAAGAGAGCGAAACGAGACGAAGGATGGTGAAAGAGAGCGAAACGAGACGAAGGAGGCTGAAAGAGAGCGAAACGAGACGAAGGAGGGTGAAAGAGAGCGAAACGAGACGAAGGAGGGTGAAAGAGAGCTAACAGAGACGAAGGAGGGTGAAAGAGAGCAAAACGAGTAGATGTAAGGTGAAAGAGAGCGAAACGAGACGAAGGAGGGGGAAAGAGAGCGAAATAAGACAAAGGAGGGTGAAAGTGGCGAAACGAGATGAAGGAAGGTGAAAGAGAGCGAAACGAGTAGATGGAAGGTGAAAGAGAGCGAAACGAGACGAAGGAGGGTGAAAGAGAGCGAAACGAGACGAAGGAGGGTGAAATAGAGCGAAACAAGACAAAGGAGGGTGAAAGAGAGCGAAACGAGACGAAGGAGGGTGAAAGAGAGCGAAACGAGATGAAGGATTGTGAAAGAGAGCGAAACGAGATGAAGGAGGGTGAAAGAGAGCTAACCGAGACGAAGGAGGGTGAAAGAGAGCGAAACGAGTAGAAGGAGGGTGAAAGAGAGCGAAACGAGATGAAGCAGTGTGAAAAAGAGCGAAACGAGACGACGGAGGGTGAAAGAGAGTGAAACGAGACGAAGGAAGGTGAAAGAGAGCGAGCCGAGACGAAGGAGGGTGAAAGAGAGCGTAACGAGGTGAAGGAGGGTGAAAGAGAGCGAAACGAGACGAAGGTGGGTGAAAGAGAGCGAAACGAGACGAAGGAGGGTGAAAGAGAGCTAACAGAGACGAAGGAGGGTGAAAGAGAGCGAAACGAGTAGATGGAAGGTGAAAGAGAGCGAAACGTGACGAAGGAGGGTGAAAGAGAGCGAAACGAGACGAAGGAGGGTGAAAGAGAGCGAAACAAGACAAAGGAGGGTGAAAGAGAGCGAAACGAGATGAAGGAAGGTGAAAGAGAGCGAAACGAGACGAAGGAGGGTGAAAGAGAGCGAAACGAGTAGAAGGAGGGTGAAAGAGAGAGAAACGAGTAGAAGGAGGGTGAAAGAGAGAGAAACGAGATGAAGCAGGGTGAAAAAGAGCGAAACGAGACGAAGGAGGGTGAAAGAGAGTGAAACGAGACGAAGGAAGGTGAAAGAGAGCGAACCGAGACAAAGGAGGGAGAAAGAGGGCGAAACGAGACGATGGAGTGTGGAAGAGAGCAAAATGAGGTGAAGGAGGCTGAAAGAGGGCGAAACGAGACGAAGGAGGGTGAAAGAGAGCGAAACGAGGCGAAGGAGGGTGAAAGAGAGCGAAACGAGACGATGGAGGGTCATACAGAGCGAAACGAGACAAAGGAGGGTGAAAGAGGGCGAAACGAGACGAAGGAGGGTGGAAGAGAGCGAAACGAGACGAAGGAGGGTGAAAGAGAGCGAAACGAGACGAAGGAGGGTGAAAGAGAGTGAAACGAGATGAAGGAGGGTGAAAGAGAGCGAAACGAGACGAAGGAGGGTGAAAGAGATCGAAACGAGACGAAGCAGGGTGAAAGGGAGCGAAACGAGACGAAGGAGGGTGAAAGAGAGCTAACCGAGACGAAGGAGGTTGAAAGAGAGCGAAACGAGTAGAAGGAAGGTGAAAGAGAGTGGAGCGAGATGAAGGAGGGTGAAAGAGGGCGAAACGAGACGAAGGAGGGTGGAAGAGAGCGAAACGAGACGAAGGAGGGTGAAAGAGAGCGAAACGAGACGAAGGAGGGTGAAAGAGAGCGAAACGAGATGAAGGAGGGTGAAAGAGAGCCAAACGAGACGAAGGAGGGTGAAAGAGATCGAAACGAGACGAAGCAGGGTGAAAGAGAGCGAAACGAGACGAAGGAGGGTGAAAGAGAGCTAACCGAGACGAAGGAGGGTGAAAGAGAGCGAAACGAGTAGAAGGAAGGTGAAAGAGAGTGGAGCGAGATGAAGGAGGGTGAAAGAGAGCGGAACGAGACGAAGGAGAGTGAAAGAGAGCGAAACGAGGCGAAGGAGGGTGAAAGAGAGCGGAACGAGACGAAGGAGTGTCAAACAGAGCGAAACGAGACGAAGGAATGTGAAAGAGGGCGAAACGAGACGAAGGAGGGTGCAAGAGTGCGAAACGAGACGAAGGAGGGTGAAAGAGAGCGAAACGATACGAAGGAGGGTGAAAGAGAGCTAACCGAGACGAAGGAGGGTGAAAGAGAGCGAAACGAGATGAAGCAAGGTGAAAAAGAGCGAAACGAGACGAAGGAGGGTGAAAGAGACTGAAACGAGATGAAGGAAGGTGAAAGAGAGCGAACCGAGACAAAAGAGGGAGAAAGAGGGCGAAACGAGACGATGGAGTGTGGAAGAGAGCTAAACGAGTTGAAGGAGGCTGAAAGAGAGCGAAACGAGACGAAGGAGGGTGAAAGAGAGCGAAAAGAGACGAAGGAGGGTGAAAGAGAGCGAAACGAGGTGAAGGAGGGTGAAAGAGAGCGAAACGAGACGAAGGTGGGTGAAAGAGAGCGAAACGAGACGAAGGAGGGTGAAAGAGAGCTAACAGAGACGAAGGAGGGTGAAAGAGAGCGAAACGAGTAGATGAAGGTGAAAGAGAGCGAAACGTGACGAAGGAGGGTGAAAGAGAGCGAAACGAGACGAAGGAGGGTGAAAGAGAGCGAAACAAGACAAAGGAGGGTGAAAGAGAGCGAAACGAGATGAAGGAAGGTGAAAGAGAGCGAAACGAGACGAAGGAGGGTGAAAGAGAGCGAAACGAGTAGAAGGAGGGTGAAAGAGAGAGAAACGAGTAGAAGGAGGGTGAAAGAGAGAGAAACGAGATGAAGCAGGGTGAAAAAGAGCGAAACGAGACGAAGGAGGGTGAAAGAGAGTGAAACGAGACGAAGGAAGGTGAAAGAGAGCGAACCGAGACAAAGGAGGGAGAAAGAGGACGAAACGAGACGATGGAGTGTGGAAGAGAGCAAAATGAGGTGCAGGAGGCTGAAAGAGAGCGAAACGAGACGAAGGAGGGTGAAAGAGAGCGAAACGAGGCGAAGGAGGGTGAAAGAGAGCGAAACGAGACGAAGGAGGGTCATACAGAGCGAAACGAGACAAAGGAGTGTGAAAGAGGGCGAAACGAGACGAAGGAGGGTGGAAGAGAGTGAAACGAGACGAAGGAGGGTGAAAGAGAGCGAAACGAGACGAAGGAGGGTGAAAGAGAGTGAAACGAGATGAAGGAGGGTGAAAGAGAGCGAAACGAGACGAAGGAGGGTGAAAGAGATCGAAACGAGACGAAGCAGGGTGAAAGAGAGCGAAACGAGACGAAGGAGGGTGAAAGAGAGCTAACCGAGACGAAGGAGGGTGAAAGAGAGCGAAACGAGAAGAAGGAAGGTGAAAGAGAGTGGAGCGAGATGAAGGAGGGTGAAAGAGGGCGAAACGAGACGAAGGAGGGTGGAAGAGAGCGAAACGAGACGAAGGAGGGTGAAAGAGAGCGAAACGAGACAAAGGAGGGTGAAAGAGAGCGAAACGAGATGAAGGAGGGTGAAAGAGAGCCAAACGAGACGAAGGAGGGTGAAAGAGATCGAAACGAGACGAAGCAGGGTGAAAGAGAGCGAAACGAGACGAAGGAGGGTGAAAGAGAGCTAACCGAGACGAAGGAGGGTGAAAGAGAGCGAAACGAGTAAAAGGAAGGTGAAAGAGAGTGGAGCGAGATGAAGGAGGGTGAAAGAGAGCGAAACGAGACGAAGGAGGGTGAAAGAGAGCGAAACGAGACGAAGGAGTGTCAAACAGAGCGAAACGAGACGAAGGAATGTGAAAGAGGGCGAAACGAGACGAAGGAGGGTGCAAGAGTGCGAAACGAGACGAAGGAGGGTGAAAGAGAGCGAAACGAGATGAAGGAGGGTGAAAGAGAGCGAAACGATACGAAGGAGGGTGAAAGAGAGCTAACCGAGATGAAGGAGGGTGAAAGAGAGCGAAACGAGTAGAAGGAAGGTGAAAGAGAGCGAAACGAGATGAAGGAGGGTGAAAGAGAGCGAAACGAGACGAAGGAGGGTGAAAGAGAGCGAAACGAGACGAAGGAGGGTGAAAGAGAGCGAAACGAGACGAAGGAGGGTGAAAGAGAGCTAACAGAGACGAAGGAGGGTGAAAGAGAGCGAAACGAGACGAAGGAGGGTTGAAGAGAGTGAAACGAGATGAAGGGGTGTCAAAGAGAGCGAAACGAGACGAAGGATGGTGAAAGAGAGCGAAACGAGACGAAGGAGGCTGAAAGAGAGCGAAACGAGACGAAGGAGGGTGAAAGAGAGCGAAACGAGACGAAGGAGGGTGAAAGAGAGCTAACAGAGACGAAGGAGGGTGAAAGAGAGCAAAACGAGTAGATGTAAGGTGAAAGAGAGCGAAACGAGACGAAGGAGGGGGAAAGAGAGCGAAATAAGACAAAGGAGGGTGAAAGTGGCGAAACGAGATGAAGGAAGGTGAAAGAGAGCGAAACGAGTAGATGGAAGGTGAAAGAGAGCGAAACGAGACGAAGGAGGGTGAAAGAGAGCGAAACGAGACGAAGGAGGGTGAAATAGAGCGAAACAAGACAAAGGAGGGTGAAAGAGAGCGAAACGAGACGAAGGAGGGTGAAAGAGAGCGAAACGAGATGAAGGATTGTGAAAGAGAGCGAAACGAGATGAAGGAGGGTGAAAGAGAGCTAACCGAGACGAAGGAGGGTGAAAGAGAGCGAAACGAGTAGAAGGAGGGTGAAAGAGAGCGAAACGAGATGAAGCAGTGTGAAAAAGAGCGAAACGAGACGACGGAGGGTGAAAGAGGGTGAAACGGGACGAAGGAAGGTGAAAGAGAGCGAGCCGAGACGAAGGAGGGAGAAAGAGGGCGAAACGAGACAAAGGAGGGTGAAATAGAGCGAAACGAGACGAAGGAGGGTGAAATAGAGCGAAACAAGACAAAGGAGGGTGAAAGAGAGCGAAACGAGATGAAGGAAGGTGAAAGAGAGCGAAACGAGACGAAGGAGGGTGAAAGAGAGCGAAACGAGACGAAGGATTGTGAAAGAGAGCGAAACGAGACGAAGGAGGGTGAAAGAGAGCGAAACAAGACAAAGGAGGGTGAAAGAGAGCGAAACGAGATGAAGGAGGGTGAAAGAGAGCGAAACGAGTAGATGTAAGGTGAAAGAGAGCGAAACGAGACGAAGGAGGGTGAAAGAGAGCGAAACGAGACGAAGGAGGGTGAAAGAGAGCGAAACAAGACAAAGGAGGGTGAAAGAGAGCGAAACGAGATGAAGGAGGGTGAAAGAGAGCGAAACGAGTAGAAGGAGGGCGAAAGAGAGACAAACGAGATGAAGCAAGGTGAAAAAGAGCGAAACGAGACGAAGGAGGGTGAAAGAGACTGAAACGAGATGAAGGAAGGTGAAAGAGAGTGAACCGAGACAAAAGAGGGAGAAAGAGGGCGAAACGAGACGATGGAGTGTGGAAGAGAGCTAAACGAGTTGAAGGAGGATGAAAGAGAGCGAAACGAGACGAAGAAGGGTGAAAGAGAGCGAAACGAGACGAAGGAGGGTGAAAGAGAGCGAAACGAGGTGAAGGAGGGTGAAAGAGAGCGAAACGAGACGAAGGTGGGTGAAAGAGAGCGAAACGAGACGAAGGAGGGTGAAAGAGAGCTAACAGAGACGAAGGAGGGTGAAAGAGAGCGAAACGAGTAGATGGAAGGTGAAAGAGAGCGAAACGTGACGAAGGAGGGTGAAAGAGAGCGAAACGAGACGAAGGAGGGTGAAAGAGAGCGAAACGAGTAGATGGAAGGTGAAAGAGAGCGAAACGTGACGAAGGAGGGTGAAAGAGAGCGAAACGAGTAGAAGGAGGGTGAAAGAGAGCGAAACGAGATGAAGCAGTGTGAAAAAGAGCGAAAGGAGACGACGGAGGGTGAAAGAGAGTGAAACGAGATGAAGGAAGGTGAAAGAGAGCGAGCCGAGACGAAGGAGGGAGAAAGAGGGCGAAACGAGGCGAAGGAGGGTGAAATATCGCGAAACGAGACGAAGGAGGGTGAAATAGAGCGAAACAAGACAAAGGAGGGTGAAAGAGAGCGAAACGAGATGAAGGAAGGTGAAAGAGAGCGAAACGAGATGAAGGAGGGTGAAAGAGAGCGAAACGAGACGAAGGATTGTGAAAGAGAGCGAAACGAGACGAAGGAGGGTGAAAGAGAGCGAAACAAGACAAAGGAGGGTGAAAGAGAGCGAAACGAGATGAAGGAGGGTGAAAGAGAGCGAAACGAGTAGATGTAAGGTGAAAGAGAGCGAAACGAGACGAAGGAGGGTGAAAGAGAGCGAAACGAGACGAAGGAGGGTGAAAGAGAGCGAAACAAGACAAAGGAGGGTGAAAGAGAGCGAAACGAGATGAAGGAGGGTGAAAGAGAGCGAAACGAGTAGAAGGAGGGCGAAAGAGAGACAAACGAGATGAAGCAAGGTGAAAAAGAGCGAAACGAGACGAAGGAGGGTGAAAGAGACTGAAACGAGATGAACCAAGGTGAAAGAGAGCGAACCGAGACAAAAGAGGGAGAAAGAGGGCGAAACGAGACGATGGAGTGTAGAAGAGAGCTAAACGAGTTGAAGGAGGCTGAAAGAGAGCGAAACGAGACGAAGAAGGGTGAAAGAGAGCGAAACGAGACGAAGGAGGGTGAAAGAGAGCGAAACGAGGTGAAGGAGGGTGAAAGAGAGCGAAACGAGACGAAGGTGGGTGAAAGAGAGCGAAACGAGACGAAGGAGGGTGAAAGAGAGCTAACAGAGACGAAGGAGGGTGAAAGAGAGCGAAACGAGTAGATGGAAGGTGAAAGAGAGCGAAACGTGACGAAGGAGGGTGAAAGAGAGCGAAACGAGACGAAGGAGGGTGAAAGAGAGCGAAACAAGACAAAGGAGGGTGAAAGAGAGCGAAACGAGATGAAGGAAGGTGAAAGAGAGCGAAACGAGATGAAGGAGGGTGAAAGAGAGCGAAACGAGTAGAAGGAGGGTGAAAGAGAGAGAAACGAGTAGAAGGAGGGTGAAAGAGAGAGAAACGAGATGAAGCAGGGTGAAAAAGAGCGAAACGAGACGAAGGAGGGTCAAAGAGAGTGAAACGAGACGAAGGAAGGTGAAAGAGAGCGAACCGAGACAAAGGAGGGAGAAAGAGGGCGAAACGAGACGATGGAGTGTGGAAGAGAGCAAAATGAGGTGAAGGAGGCTGAAAGAGAGCTAAACCAGACGAAGAAGGGTGAAAGAGAGCGAAACGAGACGAAGGAGGGTGAAAGAGAGCGAAACGAGGCGAAAGAGGGTGAAAGAGAGCGAAACGAGACGAAGGAGGGTCATACAGAGCGAAACGAGACAAAGGAGGGTGAAAGAGGGCGAAACGAGACGAAGGAGGGTGGAAGAGAGCGAAACGAGACGAAGGAGGGTGAAAGAGAGCGAAACGAGACGAAGGAGGGTGAAAGAGAGTGAAACGAGATGAAGGAGGGTGAAAGATAGCGAAACGAGACGAAGGAGGGTGAAAGAGATCGAAACGAGACGAAGCAGGGTGAAAGAGAGCGAAACGAGACGAAGGAGGGTGAAAGAGAGCTAACCGAGACGAAGGAGGGTGAAAGAGAGCGAAACGAGTAGAAGGAGGGTGAAAGAGAGCGAAACGAGATGAAGCAGTGTGAAAAAGAGCGAAACGAGACGACGGAGGGTGAAAGAGGGTGAAACGAGACGAAGGAAGGTGAAAGAGAGCGAGCCGAGACGAAGGAGGGAGAAAGAGGGCGAAACGAGACGAAGGAGGGTGAAATAGAGCGAAACGAGACGAAGGAGGGTGAAATAGAGCGAAACAAGACAAAGGAGGGTGAAAGAGAGCGAAACGAGATGAAGGAAGGTGAAAGAGAGCGAAACGAGACGAAGGAGGGTGAAAGAGAGCGAAACGAGACGAAGGATTGTGAAAGAGAGCGAAACGAGACGAAGGAGGGTGAAAGAGAGCGAAACAAGACAAAGGAGGGTGAAAGAGAGCGAAACGAGATGAAGGAGGGTGAAAGAGAGCGAAACGAGTAGATGTAAGGTGAAAGAGAGCGAAACGAGACGAAGGAGGGTGAAAGAGAGCGAAACGAGACGAAGGAGGGTGAAAGAGAGCGAAACAAGACAAAGGAGGGTGAAAGAGAGCGAAACGAGATGAAGGAGGGTGAAAGAGAGCGAAACGAGTAGAAGGAGGGCGAAAGAGAGACAAACGAGATGAAGCAAGGTGAAAAAGAGCGAAACGAGACGAAGGAGGGTGAAAGAGACTGAAACGAGATGAAGGAACGTGAAAGAGAGTGAACCGAGACAAAAGAGGGAGAAAGAGGGCGAAACGAGACGATGGAGTGTGGAAGAGAGCTAAACGAGTTGAAGGAGGATGAAAGAGAGCGAAACGAGACGAAGAAGGGTGAAAGAGAGCGAAACGAGACGAAGGAGGGTGAAAGAGAGCGAAACGAGGTGAAGGAGGGTGAAAGAGAGCGAAACGAGACGAAGGTGGGTGAAAGAGAGCGAAACGAGACGAAGGAGGGTGAAAGAGAGCTAACAGAGACGAAGGAGGGTGAAAGAGAGCGAAACGAGTAGATGGAAGGTGAAAGAGAGCGAAACGTGACGAAGGAGGGTGAAAGAGAGCGAAACGAGACGAAGGAGGGTGAAAGAGAGCGAAACGAGTAGATGGAAGGTGAAAGAGAGCGAAACGTGACGAAGGAGGGTGAAAGAGAGCGAAACGAGTAGAAGGAGGGTGAAAGAGAGCGAAACGAGATGAAGCAGTGTGAAAAAGAGCGAAAGGAGACGACGGAGGGTGAAAGAGAGTGAAACGAGATGAAGGAAGGTGAAAGAGAGCGAGCCGAGACGAAGGAGGGAGAAAGAGGGCGAAACGAGGCGAAGGAGGGTGAAATATCGCGAAACGAGACGAAGGAGGGTGAAATAGAGCGAAACAAGACAAAGGAGGGTGAAAGAGAGCGAAACGAGATGAAGGAAGGTGAAAGAGAGCGAAACGAGACGAAGGAGGGTGAAAGAGAGCGAAACGAGACGAAGGATTGTGAAAGAGAGCGAAACGAGACGAAGGAGGGTGAAAGAGAGCGAAACAAGACAAAGGAGGGTGAAAGAGAGCGAAACGAGATGAAGGAGGGTGAAAGAGAGCGAAACGAGTAGATGTAAGGTGAAAGAGAGCGAAACGAGACGAAGGAGGGTGAAAGAGAGCGAAACGAGACGAAGGAGGGTGAAAGAGAGCGAAACAAGACAAAGGAGGGTGAAAGAGAGCGAAACGAGATGAAGGAGGGTGAAAGAGAGCGAAACGAGTAGAAGGAGGGCGAAAGAGAGACAAACGAGATGAAGCAAGGTGAAAAAGAGCGAAACGAGACGAAGGAGGGTGAAAGAGACTGAAACGAGATGAACCAAGGTGAAAGAGAGCGAACCGAGACAAAAGAGGGAGAAAGAGGGCGAAACGAGACGATGGAGTGTAGAAGAGAGCTAAACGAGTTGAAGGAGGCTGAAAGAGAGCGAAACGAGATGAAGAAGGGTGAAAGAGAGCGAAACGAGACGAAGGAGGGTGAAAGAGAGCGAAACGAGGTGAAGGAGGGTGAAAGAGAGCGAAACGAGACGAAGGTGGGTGAAAGAGAGCGAAACGAGACGAAGGAGGGTGAAAGAGAGCTAACAGAGACGAAGGAGGGTGAAAGAGAGCGAAACGAGTAGATGGAAGGTGAAAGAGAGCGAAACGTGACGAAGGAGGGTGAAAGAGAGCGAAACGAGACGAAGGAGGGTGAAAGAGAGCGAAACAAGACAAAGGAGGGTGAAAGAGAGCGAAACGAGATGAAGGAAGGTGAAAGAGAGCGAAACGAGATGAAGGAGGGTGAAAGAGAGCGAAACGAGTAGAAGGAGGGTGAAAGAGAGAGAAACGAGTAGAAGGAGGGTGAAAGAGAGAGAAACGAGATGAAGCAGGGTGAAAAAGAGCGAAACGAGACGAAGGAGGGTCAAAGAGAGTGAAACGAGACGAAGGAAGGTGAAAGAGAGCGAACCGAGACAAAGGAGGGAGAAAGAGGGCGAAACGAGACGATGGAGTGTGGAAGAGAGCAAAATGAGGTGAAGGAGGCTGAAAGAGAGCTAAACCAGACGAAGAAGGGTGAAAGAGAGCGAAACGAGACGAAGGAGGGTGAAAGAGAGCGAAACGAGGCGAAGGAGGGTGAAAGAGAGCGAAACGAGACGAAGGAGGGTCATACAGAGCGAAACGAGACAAAGGAGGGTGAAAGAGGGCGAAACGAGACGAAGGAGGGTGGAAGAGAGCGAAACGAGACGAAGGAGGGTGAAAGAGAGCGAAACGAGACGAAGGAGGGTGAAAGAGAGTGAAACGAGATGAAGGAGGGTGAAAGATAGCGAAACGAGACGAAGGAGGGTGAAAGAGATCGAAACGAGACGAAGCAGGGTGAAAGAGAGCGAAACGAGACGAAGGAGGGTGAAAGAGAGCTAACCGAGACGAAGGAGGGTGAAAGAGAGCGAAACGAGTAGAAGGAGGGTGAAAGAGAGCGAAACGAGATGAAGCAGTGTGAAAAAGAGCGAAACGAGACGACGGAGGGTGAAAGAGGGTGAAACGAGACGAAGGAAGGTGAAAGAGAGCGAGCCGAGACGAAGGAGGGAGAAAGAGGGCGAAACGAGACGAAGGAGGGTGAAATAGAGCGAAACGAGACGAAGGAGGGTGAAATAGAGCGAAACAAGACAAAGGAGGGTGAAAGAGAGCGGAACGAGATGAAGGAAGGTGAAAGAGAGCGAAACGAGACGAAGGAGGGTGAAAGAGAGCGAAACGAGACGAAGGATTGTGAAAGAGAGCGAAACGAGACGAAGGAGGGTGAAAGAGAGCGAAACAAGACAAAGGAGGGTGAAAGAGAGCGAAACGAGATGAAGGAGGGTGAAAGAGAGCGAAACGAGTAGATGTAAGGTGAAAGAGAGCGAAACGAGACGAAGGAGGGTGAAAGAGAGCGAAACGAGACGAAGGAGGGTGAAAGAGAGCGAAACAAGACAAAGGAGTGTGAAAGAGAGCGAAACGAGATGAAGGAAGGTGAAAGAGAGCGAAACGAGATGAAGGAGGGTGAAAGAGAGCGAAACGAGTAGAAGGAGGGTGAAAGAGAGAGAAACGAGTAGAAGGAGGGTGAAAGAGAGAGAAACGAGATGAAGCAGGGTGAAAAAGAGCGAAACGAGACGAAGGAGGGTCAAAGAGAGTGAAACGAGACGAAGGAAGGTGAAAGAGAGCGAACCGAGACAAAGGAGGGAGAAAGAGGGCGAAACGAGACGATGGAGTGTGGAAGAGAGCAAAATGAGGTGAAGGAGGCTGAAAGAGAGCTAAACCAGACGAAGAAGGGTGAAAGAGAGCGAAACGAGACGAAGGAGGGTGAAAGAGAGCGAAACGAGGCGAAGGAGGGTGAAAGAGAGCGAAACGAGACGAAGGAGGGTCATACAGAGCGAAACGAGACAAAGGAGGGTGAAAGAGGGCGAAACGAGACGAAGGAGGGTGGAAGAGAGCGAAACGAGACGAAGGAGGGTGAAAGAGAGCGAAACGAGACGAAGGAGGGTGAAAGAGAGTGAAACGAGATGAAGGAGGGTGAAAGATAGCGAAACGAGACGAAGGAGGGTGAAAGAGATCGAAACGAGACGAAGCAGGGTGAAAGAGAGCGAAACGAGACGAAGGAGGGTGAAAGAGAGCTAACCGAGACGAAGGAGGGTGAAAGAGAGCGAAACGAGTAGAAGGAGGGTGAAAGAGAGCGAAACGAGATGAAGCAGTGTGAAAAAGAGCGAAACGAGACGACGGAGGGTGAAAGAGGGTGAAACGAGACGAAGGAAGGTGAAAGAGAGCGAGCCGAGACGAAGGAGGGAGAAAGAGGGCGAAACGAGACGAAGGAGGGTGAAATAGAGCGAAACGAGACGAAGGAGGGTGAAATAGAGCGAAACAAGACAAAGGAGGGTGAAAGAGAGCGAAACGAGATGAAGGAAGGTGAAAGAGAGCGAAACGAGACGAAGGAGGGTGAAAGAGAGCGAAACGAGACGAAGGATTGTGAAAGAGAGCGAAACGAGACGAAGGAGGGTGAAAGAGAGCGAAACAAGACAAAGGAGGGTGAAAGAGAGCGAAACGAGATGAAGGAGGGTGAAAGAGAGCGAAACGAGTAGATGTAAGGTGAAAGAGAGCGAAACGAGACGAAGGAGGGTGAAAGAGAGCGAAACGAGACGAAGGAGGGTGAAAGAGAGCGAAACAAGACAAAGGAGGGTGAAAGAGAGCGAAACGAGATGAAGGAGGGTGAAAGAGAGCGAAACGAGTAGAAGGAGGGCGAAAGAGAGACAAACGAGATGAAGCAAGGTGAAAAAGAGCGAAACGAGACGAAGGAGGGTGAAAGAGACTGAAACGAGATGAAGGAAGGTGAAAGAGAGTGAACCGAGACAAAAGAGGGAGAAAGAGGGCGAAACGAGACGATGGAGTGTGGAAGAGAGCTAAACGAGTTGAAGGAGGATGAAAGAGAGCGAAACGAGACGAAGAAGGGTGAAAGAGAGCGAAACGAGACGAAGGAGGGTGAAAGAGAGCGAAACGAGGTGAAGGAGGGTGAAAGAGAGCGAAACGAGACGAAGGTGGGTGAAAGAGAGCGAAACGAGACGAAGGAGGGTGAAAGAGAGCTAACAGAGACGAAGGAGGGTGAAAGAGAGCGAAACGAGTAGATGGAAGGTGAAAGAGAGCGAAACGTGACGAAGGAGGGTGAAAGAGAGCGAAACGAGACGAAGGAGGGTGAAAGAGAGCGAAACAAGACAAAGGAGGGTGAAAGAGAGCGAAACGAGATGAAGGAAGGTGAAAGAGAGCGAAACGAGATGAAGGAGGGTGAAAGAGAGCGAAACGAGTAGAAGGAGGGTGAAAGAGAGAGAAACGAGTAGAAGGAGGGTGAAAGAGAGAGAAACGAGATGAAGCAGGGTGAAAAAGAGCGAAACGAGACGAAGGAGGGTCAAAGAGAGTGAAACGAGACGAAGGAAGGTGAAAGAGAGCGAACCGAGACAAAGAAGGGAGAAAGAGGGCGAAACGAGACGATGGAGTGTGGAAGAGAGCAAAATGAGGTGAAGGAGGCTGAAAGAGAGCTAAACCAGACGAAGAAGGGTGAAAGAGAGCGAAACGAGACGAAGGAGGGTGAAAGAGAGCGAAACGAGGCGAAGGAGGGTGAAAGAGAGCGAAACGAGACGAAGGAGGGTCATACAGAGCGAAACGAGACAAAGGAGGGTGAAAGAGGGCGAAACGAGACGAAGGAGGGTGGAAGAGAGCGAAACGAGACGAAGGAGGGTGAAAGAGAGCGAAACGAGACGAAGGAGGGTGAAAGAGAGTGAAACGAGATGAAGGAGGGTGAAAGATAGCGAAACGAGACGAAGGAGGGTGAAAGAGATCGAAACGAGACGAAGCAGGGTGAAAGAGAGCGAAACGAGACGAAGGAGGGTGAAAGAGAGCTAACCGAGACGAAGGAGGGTGAAAGAGAGCGAAACGAGTAGAAGGAGGGTGAAAGAGAGCGAAACGAGATGAAGCAGTGTGAAAAAGAGCGAAACGAGACGACGGAGGGTGAAAGAGGGTGAAACGAGACGAAGGAAGGTGAAAGAGAGCGAGCCGAGACGAAGGAGGGAGAAAGAGGGCGAAACGAGACGAAGGAGGGTGAAATAGAGCGAAACGAGACGAAGGAGGGTGAAATAGAGCGAAACAAGACAAAGGAGGGTGAAAGAGAGCGAAACGAGATGAAGGAAGGTGAAAGAGAGCGAAACGAGACGAAGGAGGGTGAAAGAGAGCGAAACGAGACGAAGGATTGTGAAAGAGAGCGAAACGAGACGAAGGAGGGTGAAAGAGAGCGAAACAAGACAAAGGAGGGTGAAAGAGAGCGAAACGAGATGAAGGAGGGTGAAAGAGAGCGAAACGAGTAGATGTAAGGTGAAAGAGAGCGAAACGAGACGAAGGAGGGTGAAAGAGAGCGAAACGAGACGAAGGAGGGTGAAAGAGAGCGAAACAAGACAAAGGAGGGTGAAAGAGAGCGAAACGAGATGAAGGAGGGTGAAAGAGAGCGAAACGAGTAGAAGGAGGGCGAAAGAGAGACAAACGAGATGAAGCAAGGTGAAAAAGAGCGAAACGAGACGAAGGAGGGTGAAAGAGACTGAAACGAGATGAAGGAAGGTGAAAGAGAGTGAACCGAGACAAAAGAGGGAGAAAGAGGGCGAAACGAGACGATGGAGTGTGGAAGAGAGCTAAACGAGTTGAAGGAGGATGAAAGAGAGCGAAACGAGACGAAGAAGGGTGAAAGAGAGCGAAACGAGACGAAGGAGGGTGAAAGAGAGCGAAACGAGGTGAAGGAGGGTGAAAGAGAGCGAAACGAGACGAAGGTGGGTGAAAGAGAGCGAAACGAGACGAAGGAGGGTGAAAGAGAGCTAACAGAGACGAAGGAGGGTGAAAGAGAGCGAAACGAGTAGATGGAAGGTGAAAGAGAGCGAAACGTGACGAAGGAGGGTGAAAGAGAGCGAAACGTGACGAAGGAGGGTGAAAGAGAGCGAAACGAGTAGATGGAAGGTGAAAGAGAGCGAAACGTGACGAAGGAGGGTGAAAGAGAGCGAAACGAGTAGAAGGAGGGTGAAAGAGAGCGAAACGAGATGAAGCAGTGTGAAAAAGAGCGAAAGGAGACGACGGAGGGTGAAAGAGAGTGAAACGAGATGAAGGAAGGTGAAAGAGAGCGAGCCGAGACGAAGGAGGGAGAAAGAGGGCGAAACGAGGCGAAGGAGGGTGAAATATCGCGAAACGAGACGAAGGAGGGTGAAATAGAGCGAAACAAGACAAAGGAGGGTGAAAGAGAGCGAAACGAGATGAAGGAAGGTGAAAGAGAGCGAAACGAGACGAAGGAGGGTGAAAGAGAGCGAAACGAGACGAAGGATTGTGAAAGAGAGCGAAACGAGACGAAGGAGGGTGAAAGAGAGCGAAACAAGACAAAGGAGGGTGAAAGAGAGCGAAACGAGATGAAGGAGGGTGAAAGAGAGCGAAACGAGTAGATGTAAGGTGAAAGAGAGCGAAACGAGACGAAGGAGGGTGAAAGAGAGCGAAACGAGACGAAGGAGGGTGAAAGAGAGCGAAACAAGACAAAGGAGGGTGAAAGAGAGCGAAACGAGATGAAGGAGGGTGAAAGAGAGCGAAACGAGTAGAAGGAGGGCGAAAGAGAGACAAACGAGATGAAGCAAGGTGAAAAAGAGCGAAACGAGACGAAGGAGGGTGAAAGAGACTGAAACGAGATGAACCAAGGTGAAAGAGAGCGAACCGAGACAAAAGAGGGAGAAAGAGGGCGAAACGAGACGATGGAGTGTAGAAGAGAGCTAAACGAGTTGAAGGAGGCTGAAAGAGAGCGAAACGAGACGAAGAAGGGTGAAAGAGAGCGAAACGAGACGAAGGAGGGTGAAAGAGAGCGAAATGAGGTGAAGGAGGGTGAAAGAGAGCGAAACGAGACGAAGGTGGGTGAAAGAGAGCGAAACGAGACGAAGGAGGGTGAAAGAGAGCTAACAGAGACGAAGGAGGGTGAAAGAGAGCGAAACGAGTAGATGGAAGGTGAAAGAGAGCGAAACGTGACGAAGGAGGGTGAAAGAGAGCGAAACGAGACGAAGGAGGGTGAAAGAGAGCGAAACAAGACAAAGGAGGGTGAAAGAGAGCGAAACGAGATGAAGGAAGGTGAAAGAGAGCGAAACGAGATGAAGGAGGGTGAAAGAGAGCGAAACGAGTAGAAGGAGGGTGAAAGAGAGAGAAACGAGTAGAAGGAGGGTGAAAGAGAGAGAAACGAGATGAAGCAGGGTGAAAAAGAGCGAAACGAGACGAAGGAGGGTCAAAGAGAGTGAAACGAGACGAAGGAAGGTGAAAGAGAGCGAACCGAGACAAAGGAGGGAGAAAGAGGGCGAAACGAGACGATGGAGTGTGGAAGAGAGCAAAATGAGGTGAAGGAGGCTGAAAGAGAGCTAAACCAGACGAAGAAGGGTGAAAGAGAGCGAAACGAGACGAAGGAGGGTGAAAGAGAGCGAAACGAGGCGAAGGAGGGTGAAAGAGAGCGAAACGAGACGAAGGAGGGTCATACAGAGCGAAACGAGACAAAGGAGGGTGAAAGAGGGCGAAACGAGACGAAGGAGGGTGGAAGAGAGCGAAACGAGACGAAGGAGGGTGAAAGAGAGCGAAACGAGACGAAGGAGGGTGAAAGAGAGTGAAACGAGATGAAGGAGGGTGAAAGATAGCGAAACGAGACGAAGGAGGGTGAAAGAGATCGAAACGAGACGAAGCAGGGTGAAAGAGAGCGAAACGAGACGAAGGAGGGTGAAAGAGAGCTAACCGAGACGAAGGAGGGTGAAAGAGAGCGAAACGAGTAGAAGGAAGGTGAAAGAGAGTGGAGCGAGATGAAGGAGGGAGAAAGAGGGCGAAACGAGACGATGGAGTGTGGAAGGGAGCTAAACGAGTTGAAGGAGGCTGAAAGAGAGCGAAACGAGACGAAGAAGGGTGAAAGTGAGCGAAAAGAGACGAAGGAGGGTGAAAGAGAGCGAAACGAGGTGAAGGAGGGTGAAAGAGAGCGAAACGAGACGAAGGTGGGTGAAAGAGAGCGAAACGAGACGAAGGAGGGTGAAAGAGAGCTAACAGAGACGAAGGAGGGTGAAAGAGAGCGAAACGAGTAGATGGAAGGTGAAAGAGAGCGAAACGTGACGAAGGAGGGTGAAAGAGAGCGAAACGAGACGAAGGAGGGTGAAAGAGATCGAAACGAGACGAAGCAGGGTGAAAGAGAGCGAAACGAGACGAAGGAGGGTGAAAGAGAGCTAACCGAGATGAAGGAGGGTGAAAGAGAGCGAAACGAGTAGAAGGAAGGTAAAAGAGAGTGGAGCGAGATGAAGGAGGGTGAAAGAGAGCGGAACGAGACGAAGGAGAGTGAAAGAGAGCGAAACGAGGCGAAGGAGGGTGAAAGAGAGCGAAACGAGACGAAGGTGTGTCAAACAGAGCGAAACGAGATGAAGGAATGTGAAAGAGGGCGAAACGAGACGAAGGAGGGTGCAAGAGTGCGAAACGAGACGAAGGAGAGTGAAAGAGAGCGAAACGAGATGAAGGAGGGTGAAAGAGAGCGAAACGAGACGAAGGAGGGTGAAAGAGAGCTAACCGAGATGAAGGAGGGTGAAAGAGAGCGAAACGAGTAGAAGGAAGGTGAAAGAGAGCGAAACGAGATGAAGGAGGGTGAAAGAGAGCGAAACGAGACGAAGGAGGGTGAAAGAGAGCGAAACGAGACGAAGGAGGGTGAAAAAGAGCGAAACGAGACGAAGGAGGGTGAAAGAGAGCTAACAGAGACGAAGGAGGGTGAAAGAGAGCGAAACGAGACGAAGGAGGGTTGAAGAGAGCGAAACAAGATGAAGGAAGGTGAAAGAGAGCGAAAGGAGATGAATGTGGGTGAAAGAGAGCGAAACGAGACGAAGGAGGGTTGAAGAGAGCGAAACGAGATGAAGGGGTGTCAAAGAGAGCGAAACGAGACGAAGGATGGTGAAAGAGAGCGAAACGAGACGAAGGAGGGTGAAAGAGAGCGAAACGAGACGAAGGAGGGTGAAAGAGAGCGAAACGAGACGAAGGATGGTGAAAGAGAGCTAACAGAGACGAAGGAGGGTGAAAGAGAGCGAAACGAGTAGATGTAAGGTGAAAGAGAGCGAAACGAGACGAAGGAGGGTGAAAGAGAGCGAAACGAGACGATTGAGGGTGAAAGAGAGCGAAACAAGACAAAGGAGGGTGAAAGAGAGCGAAACGAGATGAAGGAGGGTGAAAGAGAGCGAAACGAGTAGAAGGAGGGTTAAAGAGAGAGAAACGAGATGAAGCAAGGTGAAAAAGAGTGAAACGAGACGAAGGAGGGTGAAAGAGACTGAAACGAGATGAAGGAAGGTGAAAGAGAGCGAACCGAGACAAAAGAGGGAGAAAGAGGGCGAAACGAGACGATGGAGTGTGGAAGGGAGCTAAACGAGTTGAAGGAGGCTGAAAGAGAGCGAAACGAGACGAAGAAGGGTGAAAGTGAGCGAAAAGAGACGAAGGAGGGTGAAAGAGAGCGAAACGAGGTGAAGGAGGGTGAAAGAGAGCGAAAAGAGACGAAGGTGGGTGAAAGAGAGCGAAACGAGACGAAGGAGGGTGAAAGAGAGCTAACAGAGACGAAGGAGGGTGAAAGAGAGCGAAACGAGTAGATGGAAGGTGAAAGAGAGCGAAACGTGACGAAGGAGGGTGAAAGAGAGCGAAACGAGACGAAGGAGGGTGAAAGAGAGCGAAACAAGACAAAGGAGGGTGAAAGAGAGCGAAACGAGATGAAGGAAGGTGAAAGAGAGCGAAACGAGACGAAGGAGGGTGAAAGAGAGCGAAACGAGTAGAAGGAGGGTGAAAGAGAGAGAAACGAGTAGAAGGAGGGTGAAAGAGAGAGAAACGAGATGAAGCAGGGTGAAAAAGAGCGAAACGAGACGAAGGAGGGTGAAAGAGAGTGAAACGAGACGAAGGAAGGTGAAAGAGAGCGAACCGAGACAAAGGAGGGAGAAAGAGGGCGAAACGAGACGATGGAGTGTGGAAGAGAGCAAAATGAGGTGAAGGAGACTGAAAGAGAGCGAAACGAGACGAAGGAGGGTGAAAGAGAGCGAAACGAGGCGAAGGAGGGTGAAAGAGAGCGAAACGAGACGAAGGAGGGTCATACAGAGCGAAACGAGACAAAGGAGGGTGAAAGAGGGCGAAACGAAACGAAGGAGGGTGGAAGAGAGCGAAACGAGACGAAGGAGGGTGAAAGAGAGCGAAACGAGACGAAGGAGGGTGAAAGAGAGTGAAACGAGATGAAGGAGGGTGAAAGAGAGCGAAACGAGACGAAGGAGGGTGAAAGAGAGTGAAACGAGATGAAGGAGGGTGAAAGAGAGCGAAACGAGTAGAAGGAAGGTGAAAGAGAGTGGAGCGAGATGAAGGAGGGTGAAAGAGAGCGGAACGAGACGAAGGAGAGTGAAAGAGAGCGAAACGAGTAGAAGGAAGGTGAAAGAGAGTGGAGCGAGATGAAGGAGGGTGAAAGAGAGTGGAACGAGACGAAGGAGAGTGAAAGAGAGCGAAACGAGGCGAAGGAGGGTGAACGAGAGCGAAACGAGACGAAGGAGGGTGAAAGAGAGCGAAACGAGATGAAGGAGGGTGAAAGAGAGCGAAACGAGACGAAGGAGGGTGAAAGAGAGCTAACCGAGATGAAGGAGGGTGAAAGAGAGCGAAACGAGTAGAAGGAAGGTGAAAGAGAGCGAAACGAGATGAAGGAGGGTGAAAGAGAGCGAAACGAGACGAAGGAGGGTGAAAGAGAGCGAAACGAGACGAAGGAGGGTGAAAAAGAGCGAAACGAGACGAAGGAGGGTGAAAGAGAGCTAACAGAGACGAAGGAGGGTGAAAGAGAGCGAAACGAGACGAAGGAGGGTTGAAGAGAGCGAAACGAGATGAAGGAAGGTGAAAGAGAGCGAAAGGAGATGAATGTGGGTGAAAGAGAGCGAAACGAGACGAAGGAGGGTTGAAGAGAGCGAAACGAGATGAAGGGGTGTCAAAGAGAGCGAAACGAGACGAAGGATGGTGAAAGAGAGCGAAACGAGACGAAGGAGGGTGAAAGAGAGCTAACAGAGACGAAGGAGGGTGAAAGAGAGCGAAACGAGTAGATGGAAGGTGAAAGAGAGCGAAACGTGACGAAGGAGGGTGAAAGAGAGCGAAACGAGACGAAGGAGGGTGAAAGAGAGCGAAACAAGACAAAGGAGGGTGAAAGAGAGCGAAACGAGATGAAGGAAGGTGAAAGAGAGCGAAACGAGACGAAGGAGGGTGAAAGAGAGCGAAACGAGTAGAAGGAGGGTGCAAGAGAGAGAAACGAGTAGAAGGAGGGTGAAAGAGAGAGAAACGAGATGAAGCAGGGTGAAAAAGAGCGAAACGAGACGAAGGAGGGTGAAAGAGAGTGAAACGAGACGAAGGAAGGTGAAAGAGAGCGAACCGAGACAAAGGAGGGAGAAAGAGGGCGAAACGAGACGATGGAGTGTGGAAGAGAGCAAAATGAGGTGAAGGAGGCTGAAAGAGAGCGAAACGAGACGAAGGAGTGTGAAAGAGAGCGAAACGAGGCGAAGGAGGGTGAAAGAGAGCGAAACGAGACGAAGGAGGGTCATACAGAGCGAAACGAGACAAAGGAGGGTGAAAGAGGGCGAAACGAAACGAAGGAGGGTGGAAGAGAGCGAAACGAGACGAAGGAGGGTGAAAGAGAGCGAAACGAGATGAAGGAGGGTGAAAGAGAGTGAAACGAGATGAAGGAGGGTGAAAGAGAGCGAAACGAGACGAAGGAGGGTGAAAGAGATCGAAACGAGACGAAGCAGGGTGAAAGAGAGCGAAACGAGACGAAGGAGGGTGAAAGAGAGCTAACCGAGACGAAGGAGGGTGAAAGAGAGCGAAACGAGTAGAAGGAAGGTGAAAGAGAGTGAAGCGAGATGAAGGAGGGTGAAAGAGGGCGAAACGAGACGAAGGAGGGTGGAAGAGAGCGAAACGAGACGAAGGAGGGTGAAAGAGAGCGAAACGAGACGAAGGAGGGTGAAAGAGAGCGAAACGAGATGAAGGAGGGTGAAAGAGAGCCAAACGAGACGAAGGAGGGTGAAAGAGATCGAAACGAGACGAAGCAGGGTGAAAGAGAGCGAAACGAGACGAAGGAGGGTGAAAGAGAGCTAACCGAGACGAAGGAGGGTGAAAGAGAGCGAAACGAGTAGAAGGAAGGTGAAAGAGAGTGGAGCGAGATGAAGGAGGGTGAAAGAGAGCGGAACGAGACGAAGGAGAGTGAAAGAGAGCGAAACGAGGCGAAGGAGGGTGAAAGAGAGCGAAACGAGACGAAGGAGTGTCAAACAGAGCGAAACGAGACGAAGGAATGTGAAAGAGGGCGAAACGAGACGAAGGAGGGTGCAAGAGTGCGAAACGAGACGAAGGAGGGTGAAAGAGAGCGAAACGATACGAAGGAGGGTGAAAAAGAGCGAAACGAGTAGAAGGAGGGTGAAAGAGAGAGAAACGAGATGAAGCAAGGTGAAAAAGAGCGAAACGAGACGAAGGAGGGTGAAAGAGACTGAAACGAGATGAAGGAAGGTGAAAGAGAGCGAACCGAGACAAAAGAGGGAGAAAGAGGGCGAAACGAGACGATGGAGTGTGGAAGAGAGCTAAACGAGTTGAAGGAGGCTGAAAGAGAGCGAAACAAGACGAAGAAGGGTGAAAGAGAGCGAAAAGAGACGAAGGAGGGTGAAAGAGAGCGAAACGAGGTGAAGGAGGGTGAAGGAGAGCGAAACAAGACGAAGGTGGGCGAAAGAGAGCGAAACGAGACGAAGGAGGGTGAAAGAGAGCTAACAGAGACGAAGGAGGGTGAAAGAGAGCGAAACGAGTAGATGGAAGGTGAAAGAGAGCGAAACGTGACGAAGGAGGGTGAAAGAGAGCAAAACGAGACGAAGGAGGGTGAAAGAGAGCGAAACAAGACAAAGGAGGGTGAAAGAGAGCGAAACGAGATGAAGGAAGGTGAAAGAGAGCGAAACGAGACGAAGGAGGGTGAAAGAGAGCGAAACGAGTAGAAGAAGGGTGAAAGAGAGAGAAACGAGTAGAAGGAGGGTGAAAGAGAGAGAAACGAGATGAAGCAGGGTGAAAAAGAGCGAAACGAGACGAAGGAGGGTGAAAGAGAGTGAAACGAAATGAAGGAAGGTGAAAGAGAGCGAAACGAGACAAAGGAGGGAGAAAGAGGGCGAAACGAGACGATGGAGTGTGGAAGTGAGCAAAATGAGGTGCAGGAGGCAGAAAGAGAGCGAAACGAGACGAAGGAGGGTGAAAGAGAGCGAAACGAGGCGAAGGAGGGTGAAAGAGAGTGAAACGAGACGAAGGAGGGTCATACAGAGCGAAACGAGACAAAGGAGGGTGAAAGAGGGCGAAACGAGACAAAGGAGGGTGGAAGAGAGCGAAACGAGACGAAGGAGGGTGAAAGAGAGCGAAACGAGACGAAGGAGGGTGAAAGAGAGTGAAACGAGATGAAGGAGGGTGAAAGAGAGCGAAACGAGACGAAGGAGGGTGAAAGAGATCTAAATGAGACGAAGCAGGGTGAAAGAGAGCGAAACGAGACGAAGGAGGGTGAAAGAGAGCTAACCGAGACGAAGGAGGGTGAAAGAGAGCGAAACGAGTAGAAGGAAGGTGAAAGAGAGTGGAGCGAGATGAAGGAGGGTGAAAGAGGGCGAAACGAGACGAAGGAGGGTGGAAGAGAGCGAAACGAGACGAAGGAGGGTGAAAGAGAGCGAAACGAGACGAAGGAGGGTGAAAGAGAGCGAAACGAGATGAAGGAGGGTGAAAGAGAGCCAAACGAGAAGAAGGAGGGTGAAAGAGATCGAAACGAGACGAAGCAGGGTGAAAGAGAGCGAAAAGAGACGAAGGAGGGTGAAAGAGAGCTAACCGAGACGAAGGAGGGTGAAAGAGAGCGAAACGAGTAGAAGGAAGGTGAAAGAGAGTGGAGCGAGATGAAGGAGGGTGAAAGAGAGCGAAACGAGACGAAGGAGGGTGAAAGAGAGCGAAACGAGACGAAGGAGTGTAAAACAGAGCGAAACGAGACGAAGGAATGTGAAAGAGGGCGAAACGAGACGAAGGAGGGTGCAAGAGTGCGAAACGAGACGAAGGAGGGTGAAAGAGAGCGAAACGAGATGAAGGAGGGTGAAAGAGAGCGAAACGATACGAAGGAGGGCGAAAGAGAGCTAACCGAGATGAAGGAGGGTGAAAGAGAGCGAAACGAGTAGAAGGAAGGTGAAAGAGAGCGAAACGAGATGAAGGAGGGTGAAAGAGAGCGAAACGAGACGAAGGAGGGTGAAAGAGAGCGAAACGAGACGAAGGAGGGTGAAAGAGAGCGAAACGAGACGAAGGAGGGTGAAAGAGAGCTAACAGAGACGAAGGAGGGTGAAAGAGAGCGAAACGAGATGAAGGAGGGTTGAAGAGAGCGAAACGAGATGAAGGGGTGTCAAAGAGAGCGAAACGAGACGAAGGCTGGTGAAAGAGAGCGAAACGAGACGAAGGAGGCTGAAAGAGAGCAAAACGAGACGAAGGAGGGTGAAAGAGAGCGAAACGAGACGAAGGAGGGTGAAAGAGAGCTAACAGAGACGAAGGAGGGTGAAAGAGAGCGAAATAAGACAAAGGAGGGTGAAAGTGGCGAAACGAGATGAAGGAAGGTGAAAGAGAGCGAAACGAGTAGATGGAAGGTGAAAGAGAGCGAAACGAGACGAAGGAGGGTGAAAGAGAGCGAAACGAGACGAAGGAGGGTGAAATAGAGCGAAACAAGACAAAGGAGGGTGAAAGAGAGCGAAACGAGACGAAGGAGGGTGAAAGAGAGCGAAACGAGACGAAGGATTGTGAAAGAGAGCGAAACGAGATGAAGGAGGGTGAAAGAGAGCTAACCGAGACGAAGGAGGGAGAAAGAGGGCAAAACGAGACGAAGGAGGGTGAAATAGAGCGAAACGAGACGAAGGAGGGTGAAATAGAGCGAAACAAGACAAAGGAGGGTGAAAGAGAGCGAAACGAGATGAAGGAAGGTGAAAGAGAGCGAAACGAGACGAAGGAGGGTGAAAGAGAGCGAAACGAGACGAAGGATTGTGAAAGAGAGCGAAACGAGACGAAGGAGGGTGAAAGAGAGCGAAACAAGACAAAGGAGCGTGAAAGAGAGCGAAACGAGATGAAGGAGGGTGAAAGAGAGCGAAACGAGTAGATGTAAGGTGAAAGAGAGCGAAACGAGACGAAGGAGGGTGAAAGAGAGCGAAACGAGATGAAGGAGGGTGAAAGAGAGCGAAACAAGACAAAGGAGGGTGAAAGAGAGCGAAACGAGATGAAGGAAGGTGAAAGAGAGCGAAACGAGACGAAGGAGGGTGAAAGAGAGCGAAACGAGACGAAGGAGGGTGAAAGAGAGCGAAACGAGACGAAGGAGGGTGAAAGAGAGCGAAACGAGACGAAGGAGGGTGAAAGAGAGCGAAACAAGACAAAGGAGGGTGAAAGAGAGCGAAACGAGATGAAGGAAGGTGAAAGAGAGCGAAACGAGACGAAGGAGGGTGAAAGAGAGCGAAACGAGACGAAGGAGGGTGAAAGAGAGCGAAACGAGACGAAGGAGGGTGAAAGAGAGTGAAACGAGATGAAGGAGGGTGAAAGAGAGCGAAACGAGACGAAGGAGGGTGAAAGAGATCTAAACGAGACGAAGCAGGGTGAAAGAGAGCGAAACGAGACGAAGGAGGGTGAAAGAGAGCTAACCGAGACGAAGGAGGGTGAAAGAGAGCGAAACGAGTAGAAGGAAGGTGAAAGAGAGTGGAGCGAGATGAAGGAGGGTGAAAGAGGGCGAAACGAGACGAAGGAGGGTGGAAGAGAGCGAAACGAGACGAAGGAGGGTGAAAGAGAGCGAAACGAGACGAAGGAGGGTGAAAGAGAGCGAAACGAGATGAAGGAGGGTGAAAGAGAGCCAAACGAGACGAAGGAGGGTGAAAGAGATCGAAACGAGACGAAGCAGGGTGAAAGAGAGCGAAAAGAGACGAAGGAGGGTGAAAGAGAGCTAACCGAGACGAAGGAGGGTGAAAGAGAGCGAAACGAGTAGAAGGAAGGTGAAAGAGAGTGGAGCGAGATGAAGGAGGGTGAAAGAGAGCGAAACGAGACGAAGGAGGGTGAAAGAGAGCGAAACGAGACGAAGGAGTGTCAAACAGAGCGAAACGAGACGAAGGAATGTGAAAGAGGGCGAAACGAGACGAAGGAGGGTGCAAGAGTGCGAAACGAGACGAAGGAGGGTGAAAGAGAGCGAAACGAGATGAAGGAGGGTGAAAGAGAGCGAAACGATACGAAGGAGGGCGAAAGAGAGCTAACCGAGATGAAGGAGGTTGAAAGAGAGCGAAACGAGTAGAAGGAAGGTGAAAGAGAGCGAAACGAGATGAAGGAGGGTGAAAGAGAGCGAAACGAGACGAAGGAGGGTGAAAGAGAGCGAAACGAGACGAAGGAGGGTGAAAGAGAGCGAAACGAGACGAAGGAGGGTGAAAGAGAGCTAACAGAGACGAAGGAGGGTGAAAGAGAGCGAAACGAGATGAAGGAGGGTTGAAGAGAGCGAAACGAGATGAAGGGGTGTCAAAGAGAGCGAAACGAGACGAAGGACGGTGAAAGAGAGCGAAACGAGACGAAGGAGGCTGAAAGAGAGCAAAACGAGACGAAGGAGGGTGAAAGAGAGCGAAACGAGACGAAGGAGGGTGAAAGAGAGCTAACAGAGACGAAGGAGGGTGAAAGAGAGCAAAACGAGTAGATGTAAGGTGAAAGAGAGCGAAACGAGACGAAGGAGGGTGAAAGAGAGCGAAATAAGACAAAGGAGGGTGAAAGTGGCGAAACGAGATGAAGGAAGGTGAAAGAGAGCGAAACGGGTAGATGGAAGGTGAAAGAGAGCGAAACGAGACGAAGGAGGGTGAAAGAGAGCGAAACGAGACGAAGGAGGGTGAAATAGAGCGAAACAAGACAAAGGAGGGTGAAAGAGAGCGAAACGAGACGAAGGAGGGTGAAAGAGAGCGAAACGAGACGAAGGATTGTGAAAGAGAGCGAAACGAGATGAAGGAGGGTGAAAGAGAGCTAACCGAGACGAAGGAGGGAGAAAGAGGGCGAAACGTGACGAAGGAGGGTGAAATAGAGCGAAACGAGACGAAGGAGGGTGAAATAGAGCGAAACAAGACAAAGGAGGGTGAAAGAGAGCGAAACGAGATGAAGGAAGGTGAAAGAGAGCGAAACGAGACGAAGGAGGGTGAAAGAGAGCTAACAGAGACGAAGGAGGGTGAAAGAGAGCGAAACGAGATGAAGGAGGGTGAAAGAGAGCGAAACGAGTAGAAGGAGGGTGAAAGAGAGAGAAACGAGATGAAGCAGGGTGAAAAAGAGCGAAACGAGACGAAGGAGGGTGAAAGAGACTGAAACGAGATGAAGGAAGGTGAAAGAGAGCGAACCGAGACGAAGGAGGGAGAAAGAGGGCGAAACGAGACGATGGAGTGTGGAAGAGAGCAAAACGAGTTGAAGGAGGCTGAAGGAGAGCGAAACGAGACGAAGAAGGGTGAAAGAGAGCGAAACGAGACGAAGGAGGGTGAAAGAGAGCGAAACGAGGCGAAGGAGGGTGAAAGAGAGCGAAACGAGACGAAGGTGGGTGAAAGAGAGCGAAACGAGACGAAGGAGGGTGAAAGAGAGCTAACAGAGACGAAGGAGGGTGAAAGAGAGCGAAACGAGTAGATGGAAGGTGAAACAGAGCGAAACGAGACGAAGGAGGGTGAAAGCGAGCGAACCGAGACGAAGGAGGGTGAAAGAGAGCGAAACGAGATGAAGCAGGGTGAAAAAGAGCGAAACGAGACGAAGGAGGGTGAATGAGACTGAAACGAGATGAAGGAAGGTGAAAGAGAGCGAACCGAGACGAAGGAGGGAGAAAGAGGGCGAAACGAGACGATGGAGTGTGGAAGAGAGCAAAACGAGTTGAAGGAGGCTGAAGGAGTGCAAAACGAGACGAAGAAGGGTGAAAGAGAGCGAAACGAGACGAAGGAGGGTGAAAGAGAGCGAAACGAGGCGAAGGAGGGTGAAAGAGAGCGAAACGAGACGAAGGTGGGTGAAAGAGAGCGAAACGAGACGAAGGAGGGTGAAAGAGAGCTAACAGAGACGAAGGAGGGTGAAAGAGAGCGAAACAAGTAGATGGAAGGTGAAAGAGAGCGAAACGAGATGAAGGAGGGTGAAAGAGAGCGAAACGAGACGAAGGAGGGTGAAAGAGAACGAAACAAGACAAAGGAGGGTGAAAGAGAGCAAAACGAGATGAAGGAAGGTGAAAGAGAGCGAAACGAGACGAAGGAGGGTGAAAGAGAGCGAAACGAGTAGAAGGAGGGTGAAAGAGAGAGAAACGAGTAGTAGGAGGGTGAAAGAGAGAGAAACGAGATGAAGCAGGGTGAAAAAGAGCGAAACGAGACGAAGGAGGGTGAAAGAGGGTGAAACGAGACGAAGGAAGGTGAAAGAGAGCGAACCGAGACAAAGGAGGGAGAAAGAGGGCGAAACGAGACGATGCAGTGTGGAAGAGAGCAAAATGAGGTGAAGGAGGCTGAAAGAGAGCGAAACGAGACGAAGTAGGGTGAAAGAGAGCGAAACGAGACGAAGGAGCGTGAAAGAGAGCGAAACGAGGCGAAGGAGGGTGAAAGAGAGCGAAACGAGACGAAGGAGGGTCATACAGAGCGAAACGAGACGAAGGAGGGTGAAAGAGGGCGACACGAGTCGAAGGAGGGTGGAAGAGAGCGAAACGAGACGAAGGAGGGTGAAAGAGAGCGAAACGAGACGAAGGAGGGTGAAAGAGAGCGAAACGAGATGAAGAAGGGTGAAAGAGAGCGAAACGAGACGAAGGCGGGTGAAAGAGATCGAAACGAGATGAAGCAGGGTGAAAGAGAGCGAAATGAGACGAAGGAGGGTGAAAGAGAGCTAACCGAGACGAAGGAGGGTGAAAGAGAGTGAAACGAGATGAAGGAGGGTGAAAGAGAGCGAAACGAGGCGAAGGAGGGTGAAAGAGAGCGAAACGAGACGAAGGAGTGTCAAACAGAGCGAAACGAGACGAAGGAAGGTGAAAGAGGGCGAAACGAGACGAAGGAGGGTGGAAGAGAGCGAAACGAGATGAAGGAGGGTGAAAGAGAGCAAAACGAGACGAAGGAGGGTGAAAGAGAGAGAAACGAGATGAAGGAGCGTGAAAGAGAGCGAAACGAGATGAAGGAGGGTGAAAGAGAGCCAAACGACACGAAGGAGGGTGAAAGAGAGCGAAACAAGACAAAGGAGGGTGAAAGAGAGTGAAACGAGACGAAGGAAGGTGAAAGAGAGCGAAACGAGACAAATGTGGGTGAAAGAGAGCGAAACGAGATGAAGGAGCGTTGAAGAGAGCGAAACAAGATGAAGGGGTGTCAAAGAGAGCGAAACGAGACGAAGGATGGTGAAAGAGAGCGAAACGAGACGAAGGAGGGTGAAAGAGAGCGAAACGAGACGAAGGAGGGTGAAAGAGAGCGAAACGAGACGAAGGAGGGTGAAAGAGAGCGAAACGAGACGAAGGATGGTCATACAGCGCGAAACGAGGCGAAGGAGGGTGAAAGAGGGCGAAACGAGACGAAGGAGGGTGGAAGAGAGCGAAACGAGACGAAGGAGGGTGAAAGAGAGCGAAACAAGACGAAGGAGGGTGATAGAGAGCGAAACGAGATGAAGGAGGGTGAAAGAGAGCGAAACGAGACGAATGAGGGTGAAAGAGATCGAAACGAGACGAAGGAGGGTGAAAGAGAGCGAAACGAGTAGAAGGAAGGTGAAAGAGAGTGGAACAAGATGAAGGAGGGTGAAAGAGAGCGAAACGAGACGAAGGAGGGTGAAAGAGAGTGAAACGAGACGAAGGAGGGTGAAAGAGAGCGAACCGAGATGAAGGATTGTGATAGAGGGCGAAACGAGACGATGGAGTGTGGAAGAGAGCAAAACGAGGTGAAGGAGGCTGAAAGAGAGCGAAACGAGACGAAGGAGGGGGAAAGAGAGCGAAACGAGACGAAGGAGGGTGAAAGAGAGCGAAACGAGACGAAGGAGGGTGAAAGAGAGCGAAACGAGACGAAGGAGGGTGAAAGAGAGCTAACCGAGATGAAGGAGGGTGAAAGAGAGCGAAACAAGTAAAAGGAAGGTGAAAGAGTGTGGAACGAGATGAAGGAGGGTGAAAGAGAGCGAAACGAGACGAACAGGGTGAAAGAGAGTGAAAAGAGACGACGGAAGGTGAAAGAGAGCGAACCGAGACGAAGGATGGTGATAGAGGGCGAAACGAGATGAAGGAGGGTGAAAGAGAGCGAAACGAGACGAAGGAGGGTGAAAGAGATCGAAACGAGACGAAGGAGGGTGAAAGAGAGCGAAACGAGTAGAATGAAGGTGAAAGAGAGTGGAACGGGATGAAGGAGGGTGAAAGAGAGCGAAACGAGACAAAGGAGGGTGAAAGAGAGTGAAACGAGACAAAGGAAGGTGAAAGAGAGCGAACCGAGATGAAGGATTGTGATAGAGGGTGAAACGAGACGATGGAGTGTGGAAGAGAGCAAAACGAGGTGAAGGAGGCTGAAAGAGAGCGAAACGAGACGAAGGAGGGTGAAAGAGAGCGAAACGAGGCGAAGGAGGGTGAAAGAGAGCGAAACGAGATGAAGGAGGGTCATACAGAGCGAAACTAGACGAAGGAGGGTGAAAGAGGGCGAAACGAGACGAAGAAGGGTGGAAGAGAGCGAAACGAGATGAAGGAGGGTGAAAGAGAGAAAACGAGAGGAAGGAGGGTGAAAGAGAGCGAAACGAGACGAAGGAGGGTGAAAGAGAGCGAAACGAGACGAAGGAGGGTGAAAGAGAGCGAAACGAGACGAAGGAGGTTGAAAGAGAGCGAAACGAGACGAAGGAGGGTGAAAGAGAGCTAACCGAGATGAAGGAGGGTGAAAGAGAGCGAAATAAGTAGAAGGAAGGTAAAAGAGAGTGGAACGAGATGAAGGAGGGTGAAAGAGAGCGAAACGAGACGAAGGAGGGTGAAAGAGAGTGAAACGAGACGAAGGAAGGTGAAAGAGAGCGAACCGAGATGAAGGATGGTGATAGAGGGCGAAACGAGACGATGGAGTGTGGAAGAGAGCAAAACGAGGTGAAGGAGGCTGAAAGAGGGCGAAACGAGACGAAGGAAGGTGAAAGAGAGCGAAACGAGACGAAGGAGGGTGAAAGAGAGCGAAACGAGGCGAAGGAGGGTGAAAGAGAGCGAAACGAGACGAAGGTGGGTGAAAGAGAGCGAAACGAGACGAAGGAGGGTGAAAGAGAGCTAACAGAGACGAAGGAGGGTGAAAGAGAGCGAAACGAGTAGATGGAAGGTGAAACAGAGCGAAACGAGACGAAGGAGGGTGAAAGCGAGCGAACCGAGACGAAGGAGGGGGAAAGAGAGCGAAACGAGATGAAGCAGGGTGAAAAAGAGCGAAACGAGACGAAGGAGGGTGAATGAGACTGAAACGAGATGAAGGAAGGTGAAAGAGAGCGAAACGAGACGAAGGAGGGAGAAAGATGGCGAAACGAGACGATGGAGTGTGGAAGAGAGCAAAACGAGTTGAAGGAGGCTGAAGGAGTGCAAAACGAGACGAAGAAGGGTGAAAGAGAGCGAAACGAGACGAAGGAGGGTGAAAGAGAGCGAAACGAGGCGAAGGAGGGTGAAAGAGAGCGAAACGAGACGAAGGTGGGTGAAAGAGAGCGAAACGAGACGAAGGAGGGTGAAAGAGAGCTAACAGAGACGAAGGAGGGTGAAAGAGAGCGAAACAAGTAGATGGAAGGTGAAAGAGAGCGAAACGAGATGAAGGAGGGTGAAAGAGAGCGAAACGAGACGAAGGAGGGTGAAAGAGAACGAAACAAGACGAAGGAGGGTGAAAGAGAGCAAAACGAGATGAAGGAAGGTGAAAGAGAGCGAAACGAGACGAAGGAGGGTGAAAGAGAGCGAAACGAGTAGAAGGAGGGTGAAAGAGAGAGAAACGAGTAGTAGGAGGGTGAAAGAGAGAGAAACGAGATGAAGCAGGGTGAAAAAGAGCGAAACGAGACGAAGGAGGGTGAAAGAGGGTGAAACGAGACGAAGGAAGGTGAAAGAGAGCGAACCGAGACAAAGGAGGGAGAAAGAGGGCGAAACGAGACGATGCAGTGTGGAAGAGAGCAAAATGAGGTGAAGGAGGCTGAAAGAGAGCGAAACGAGCCGAAGAAGGGTGAAAGAGAGCGAAACGAGACGAAGGAGCGTGAAAGAGAGCGAAACGAGGCGAAGGAGGGTGAAAGAGAGCGAAACGAGACGAAGGAGGGTCATACAGAGCGAAACGAGACGAAGGAGGGTGAAAGAGGGCGACACGAGTCGAAGGAGGGTGGAAGAGAGCGAAACGAGACGAAGGAGGGTGAAAGAGAGCGAAACGAGACGAAGGAGGGTGAAAGAGAGCGAAACGAGATGAAGGAGGGTGAAAGAGAGCGAAACGAGACGAAGGCGGGTGAAAGAGATCGAAACGAGATGAAGCAGGGTGAAAGAGAGCGAAACGAGACGAAGGAGGGTGAAAGAGAGCTAACCGAGACGAAGGAGGGTGAAAGAGAGTGAAACGAGATGAAGGAGGGTGAAAGAGAGCGAAACGAGGCGAAGGAGGGTGAAAGAGAGCGAAACGAGACGAAGGAGTGTCAAACAGAGCGAAACGAGACGAAGGAAGGTGAAAGAGGGCGAAATGAGACGAAGGAGGGTGGAAGAGAGCGAAACGAGATGAAGGAGGGTGAAAGAGAGCAAAACGAGACGAAGGAGGGTGAAAGAGAGAGAAACGAGATGAAGGAGCGTGAAAGAGAGCGAAACGAGATGAAGGAGGGTGAAAGAGAGCCAAACGACACGAAGGAGGGTGAAAGAGAGCGAAACAAGACAAAGGAGGGTGAAAGAGAGTGAAACGAGACGAAGGAAGGTGAAAGAGAGCGAAACGAGACAAATGTGGGTGAAAGAGAGCGAAACGAGATGAAGG
Source organism: Scyliorhinus torazame (assembly GCF_047496885.1). Lineage (NCBI taxonomy): Eukaryota > Metazoa > Chordata > Chondrichthyes > Carcharhiniformes > Scyliorhinidae > Scyliorhinus > Scyliorhinus torazame. The sequence continues at coordinate 648,627 of NC_092721.1, forward strand.
AGCGTTGAAGAGAGCGAAACAAGATGAAGGGGTGTCAAAGAGAGCGAAACGAGACGAAGGATGGTGAAAGAGAGCGAAACGAGACGAAGGAGGGTGAAAGAGAGCGAAACGAGACGAAGGAGGGTGAAAGAGAGCGAAACGAGACGAAGGAGGGTGAAAGAGAGCGAAACGAGACGAAGGATGGTCATACAGCGCGAAACGAGGCGAAGGAGGGTGAAAGAGGGCGAAACGAGACGAAGGAGGGTGGAAGAGAGCGAAACGAGACGAAGGAGGGTGAAAGAGAGCGAAACAAGACGAAGGAGGGTGATAGAGAGCGAAACGAGATGAAGGAGGGTGAAAGAGAGCGAAACGAGACGAATGAGGGTGAAAGAGATCGAAACGAGACGAAGGAGGGTGAAAGAGAGCGAAACGAGTAGAAGGAAGGTGAAAGAGAGTGGAACAAGATGAAGGAGGGTGAAAGAGAGCGAAACGAGACGAAGGAGGGTGAAAGAGAGTGAAACGAGACGAAGGAGGGTGAAAGAGAGAGAACCGAGATGAAGGATTGTGATAGAGGGCGAAACGAGACGATGGAGTGTGGAAGAGAGCAAAACGAGGTGAAGGAGGCTGAAAGAGAGCGAAACGAGACGAAGGAGGGGGAAAGAGAGCGAAACGAGACGAAGGAGGGTGAAAGAGAGCGAAACGAGACGAAGGAGGGTGAAAGAGAGCGAAACGAGACGAAGGAGGGTGAAAGAGAGCTAACCGAGATGAAGGAGGGTGAAAGAGAGCGAAACAAGTAAAAGGAAGGTGAAAGAGAGTGGAACGAGATGAAGGAGGGTGAAAGAGAGCGAAACGAGACGAACAGGGTGAAAGAGAGTGAAAATAGACGACGGAAGGTGAAAGAGAGCGAACCGAGACGAAGGATGGTGATAGAGGGCGAAACGAGATGAAGGAGGGTGAAAGAGAGCGAAACGAGACGAAGGAGGGTGAAAGAGATCGAAACGAGACGAAGGAGGGTGAAAGAGAGCGAAACGAGTAGAATGAAGGTGAAAGAGAGTGGAACGGGATGAAGGAGGGTGAAAGAGAGCGAAACGAGACAAAGGAGGGTGAAAGAGAGTGAAACGAGACGAAGGAAGGTGAAAGAGAGCGAACCGAGATGAAGGATTGTGATAGAGGGTGAAACGAGACGATGGAGTGTGGAAGAGAGCAAAACGAGGTGAAGGAGGCTGAAAGAGAGCGAAACGAGACGAAGGAGGGTGAAAGAGAGCGAAACGAGACGAAGGAGGGTGAAAGAGAGCGAAACGAGGCGAAGGAGGGTGAAAGAGAGCGAAACGAGATGAAGGAGGGTCATACAGAGCGAAACTAGACGAAGGAGGGTGAAAGAGGGCGAAACGAGACGAAGAAGGGTGGAAGAGAGCGAAACGAGATGAAGGAGGGTGAAAGAGAGAAAACGAGAGGAAGGAGGGTGAAAGAGAGCGAAACGAGACGAAGGAGGGTGAAAGAGAGCGAAACGAGACGAAGGAGGGTGAAAGAGAGCGAAACGAGACGAAGGAGGTTGAAAGAGAGCGAAACGAGACGAAGGAGGGTGAAAGAGAGCTAACCGAGATGAAGGAGGGTGAAAGAGAGCGAAATAAGTAGAAGGAAGGTAAAAGAGAGTGGAACGAGATGAAGGAGGGTGAAAGAGAGCGAAACGAGACGAAGGAGGGTGAAAGAGAGCGAAACGAGACGAAGGAGGTTGAAAGAGAGCGAAACGAGACGAAGGAGGGTGAAAGAGAGCTAACCGAGATGAAGGAGGGTGAAAGAGAGCGAAATAAGTAGAAGGAAGGTAAAAGAGAGTGGAACGAGATGAAGGAGGGTGAAAGAGAGCGAAACGAGACGAAGGAGGGTGAAAGAGAGTGAAACGAGACGAAGGAAGGTGAAAGAGAGCGAACCGAGATGAAGGATGGTGATAGAGGGCGAAACGAGACGATGGAGTGTGGAAGAGAGCAAAACGAGGTGAAGGAGGCTGAAAGAGGGCGAAACGAGACGAAGGAAGGTGAAAGAGAGCGAAACGAGACGAAGGAGGGTGAAAGAGAGCGAAACGAGGTGATGGAGGGTGAAAGAGAGCGAAACGAGACGAAGGAATATCAAACAGACAAAACGAGACGACGGGAGGTGAAAGAGGGCGAAATGAGACGAAGGAGGGTGGAAGAGAGCGAAACGAGATGAAGGAGGGTGAAAGAGAGCAAAACGAGACGAAGGAGGGTGAAAGAGAGCGAAACGAGACGAAGGAGGGTGAAAGAGAGCGAAACGAGACGAAGGAGGGTGAAAGAGAGCGAAACGAGATGAAGGAGGGTGAAACAGAGCGAAACGAGACGAAGGAGGGTGAAAGAGAGCGAACCGAGACGAAGGAGGGTGAAAGAGAGTGAAACGAGTAGAAGGAAGGTGAAAGAGAGCGAAACGAGATGAAGGAGGGTGAAAGAGAGCCAAACGAGACGAAGGAGGGTGAAAGAGAGCGAAACAAGACAAAGGAGGGTGAAAGAGAGCGAAACGAGACGAAGGAAGGTGCAAGAGAGCGAAAGGAGACAAATGTGGGTGAAAGAGAGCGAATCGAGACGGAGGAGGGTCATACAGAGCGAAATGAGGCGAAGGAGGGTGAAAGAGGGCGAAACGAGACGAAGGAGGGTGGAAGAGAGCGAAACGAGACGAAGGAGGGTGAAAGAGAGCGAAACAAGACGAAGGAGGGTGATAGAGAGCGAAACGAGGTGAAGGAGGGTGAAAGAGAGCGAAACGAGATGAAGGATTGTGATAGAGGGCGAAACGAGACGATGGAGTGTGGAAGAGAGCAAAACGAGGTGAAGGAGGCTGAAAGAGTCGAAACGAGACGAAGGAGGGGGAAAGAGAGCGAAACGAGACGAAGGAGGGTGAAAGAGAGCGAAACGAAGCGAAGGAGGGTGAAAGAGAGCGAAACGAGACGAAGGAGGGTCATACAGAGCGAAACTAGACGAAGGAGGGTGAAAGAGGGCGAAACGAGACGAAGGAGGGTGAAAGAGAGCGAAACGAGATGAAGGAGGGTGAAAGGGAGCAAACGAGACGAAGGAGGGTGAAAGAGAGCGAAACGAGACGAAGGAGGGTGAAAGAGAGCGAAACGAGATGAAGGAGGGTGAAAGAGAGCGAAACGAGACGAAGGAGGGTGAAAGATAGTGAAACGAGATGAAGGAAGGTGAAAGAGAGCGAACCGAGACGAAGGATGGTGATAGAGGGCGAAACGAGATGAAGGAGGGTGAAAGAGAGCGAAACGAGACGAAGGAGGGTGAAAGAGATCGAAACGAGACGAAGGAGGGTGAAAGAGAGCGAAACGAGTAGAAGGAAGGTGAAAGAGAGTGGAACGAGATGAAGGAGGGTGAAAGAGAGCGAAACGAGACGAAGGAGGGTGAAAGAGAGTGAAGCGAGACGAAGGAAGGTGAAAGAGAGCGAACCGAGATGAAGGATTGTGATAGAGGGTGAAACGAGACGAAGGAGGGTGAAAGAGAGTGAAACGAGACGAAGGAGGGTCATACAGGGCGAAACTAGACGAAGGAGGGTGAAAGAGGGCGAAACGAGACGAAGAAGGGTGGAAGAGAGCGAAACGAGATGAAGGAGGGTGAAAGAGAGCAAACGAGATGAAGGAGGGTGAAAGAGAGCGAAACGAGATGAAGGAGGGTGAAAGAGAGCGAAACGAGACGTAGGCGGGTGAAAGAGATCGAAACGAGATGAAGCAGGGTGAAAGAGAGCGAAACGAGACGAAGGAGGGTGAAAGAGAGCTAACCGAGACGAAGGAGGGTGAAAGAGAGTGAAACGAGATGAAGGAGGGTGAAAGAGAGCGAAACGAGGCGAAGGAGGGTGAAAGAGAGCGAAACGAGACGAAGGAGTGTCAAACAGAGCGAAACGAGACGAAGGAAGGTGAAAGAGGGCGAAACGAGACGAAGGAGGGTGGAAGAGAGCGAAACGAGATGAAGGAGGGTGAAAGAGAGCAAAACGAGACGAAGGAGGGTGAAAGAGAGAGAAACGAGATGAAGGAGCGTGAAAGAGAGCGAAACGAGATGAAGGAGGGTGAAAGAGAGCCAAACGACACGAAGGAGGGTGAAAGAGAGCGAAACAAGACAAAGGAGGCTGAAAGAGAGTGAAACGAGACGAAGGAAGGTGAAAGAGAGCGAAACGAGACAAATGTGGGTGAAAGAGAGCGAAACGAGACGAAGGAGCGTTGAAGAGAGCGAAACGAGATGAAGGGGTGTCAAAGAGAGCGAAACGAGACGAAGGATGGTGAAAGAGAGCGAAACGAGACGAAGGAGGGTGAAAGAGAGCGAAACGAGACGAAGGAGGGTGAAAGAGAGCGAAACGAGACGGAGGAGGGTCATACAGAGCGAAATGAGGCGAAGGAGGGTGAAAGAGGGCGAAACGAGACGAAGGAGGGTGGAAGAGAGCGAAACGAGACGAAGGAGGGTGAAAGAGAGCGAAACAAGACGAAGGAGGGTGATAGAGAGCGAAACGAGGTGAAGGAAGGTGAAAGAGAGCGAAACGAGATGAAGGATTGTGATAGAGGGCGAAACGAGACGATGGAGTGTGGAAGAGAGCAAAACGAGGTGAAGGAGGCTGAAAGAGAGCGAAACGAGACGAAGGAGGGGGAAAGAGAGCGAAACGAGACGAAGGAGGGTGAAAGAGAGCGAAACGAAGCGAAGGAGGGTGAAAGAGAGCGAAACGAGACGAAGGAGGGTCATACAGAGCGAAACTAGACGAAGGAGGGTGAAAGAGGGCGAAACGAGACGAAGGAGGGTGAAAGAGAGCGAAACGAGATGAAGGAGGGTGAAAGGGAGCAAACGAGACGAAGGAGGGTGAAAGAGAGCGAAACGAGACGAAGGAGGGTGAAAGAGAGCGAAACGAGATGAAGGAGGGTGAAAGAGAGCGAAACGAGACGAAGGAGGGTGAAAGATAGTGAAACGAGATGAAGGAAGGTGAAAGAGAGCGAACCGAGACGAAGGATGGTGATAGAGGGCGAAACGAGATGAAGGAGGGTGAAAGAGAGCGAAACGAGACGAAGGAGGGTGAAAGAGATCGAAACGAGACGAAGGAGGGTGAAAGAGAGCGAAACGAGTAGAAGGAAGGTGAAAGAGAGTGGAACGAGATGAAGGAGGGTGAAAGAGAGCGAAACGAGACGAAGGAGGGTGAAAGAGAGTGAAGCGAGACGAAGGAAGGTGAAAGCGAGCGAAACGAGACGAAGGAGGGTGAAAGAGCGAAACGAGACCAAGGAGGGTGAAAGAGAGCGAAACAAGACGGAGGGTGAAAGAGAGCTAACCGAGACGAAGGAGGGTGAAAGAGAGCGAAACGAGTAGAAGGAAGGGGAAAGAGAGTGGAACGAGACGAAGGAGGGTGAAAGAGAGCGAAACGAGTAGATGGAAGGTGAAAGAGAGCGAAACGAGACGAAGGAGGGTGAAAGAGAGCGGAACGAGACGAAGGAGGGTGAAAGAGAGCGAAACAAGACAAAGGAGGGTGAAAGAGAGCGAAACGAGATGAAGGAAGGTGAAAGAGAGCGAAACGAGACGAAGGAGGGTGAAAGAGAGCGAAACGAGACGAACGAGGGTGAAAGAGAGCGAAACGAGACGAAGGAGGGTGAAAGAGAGCTAACCGAGACGAAGGAGGGTGAAAGAGAGCGAAACGAGTAGAAGGAGGGTGAAAGAGAGCGAAACTTGATGAAGCAGGGTGAAAAAGAGCGAAACGAGACGACGGAGGGTGAAAGAGAGTGAAACAAGACGAAGGAAGGTGAAAGAGAGCGAACCGAGACGAAGGAGGGAGAAAGAGGGCGAAACGAGACGATGGAGTGTGGAAGAGAGCAAAACGAGGTGAAGGAGGCTGAAAGAGAGCGAAACGAGATGAAGAAGGGTGAAAGAGAGCGAAACGAGACGAAGGAGGGTGAAAGAGAGCGAAACGAGGCGAAGGAGGGTGAAAGAGAGCGAAACGAGACGAAGGATGGTCATACAGAGCGAAACGTGGCGAAGGAGGGTGAAAGAGGGCGAAACGAGATGAAGGAGGTTGGAAGAGAGCGAAACGAGACGAAGGAGGGTGAAAGAGAGCGAAACGAGACGAAGGAGGGTGAAAGAGAGCGAAACGAGATGAAGGAGGGTGAAAGAGAGCGAAACGAGATGAAGGAGGGTGAAAGAGATCGAAACGAGACGAAGGAGGGTGAAAGTGAGCGAAACGAGACCGAGGGTGAAAGAGAGCTAACCGAGACGAAGGAGGGTGAAAGAGAGCGAAACGAGTAGAAGGAAGGTGAAAGAGAGTGGAACGAGATGAAGGAGGGTGAAAGAGAGCGAAACGAGACGAAGGAGGGTGCAAGAGAGTGAAACGAGACGAAGGAAGGTGAAAGAGAGCGAACCGAGACGAAGGATGGTAATAGAGGGCGAAACGAGACGATGGAATGTGGAAGAGAGCAAAACGAGGTGAAGGAGGCTGAAAGAGAGCGAAACGAGACGAAGGTGGGTGAAAGAGAGCGAAACGAGACGAAGGAGTGTGAAAGAGAGCAAAACGAGGCGAAGGAGGGTGAAAGAGAGCGAAACGAGACGAAGGAGGGTCATACAGAGCGAAACTAGACGAAGGAGGGTGAAAGAGGGCGAAACGAGTAGAAGGAAGGTGAAAGAGAGTGGAACGAGATGAAGGAGGGTGAAAGAGAGCGAAACGAGACGAAGGAGGGTGAAAGAGAGTGAAACGAGACGAAGGAAGGTGAAAGAGAGCGAACCGAGACGAAGGATAGTAATAGAGGGCGAAACGAGACGATGGAATGTGGAAGAGAGCAAAACGAGGTGAAGGAGGCTGAAAGAGAGCGAAACGAGACGAAGGAGGGTGAAAGAGAGCGAAACGAGATGAAGGAGGGTGAAAGAGAGCGAAACGAGATGAAGGAGGGTGAAAGAGATCGAAACGAGACGAAGGAGGGTGAAAGTGAGCGAAACGAGACGGAGGGTGAAAGAGAGCTAACCGAGACGAAGGAGGGTGAAAGAGAGCGAAACGAGTAGAAGGAAGGTGAAAGAGAGCGGAACGAGATGAAGGAGGGTGAAAGAGAGCGAAACGAGACGAAGGAGGGTGAAAGAGAGTTAAACGAGACGAAGGAAGGTGAAAGAGAGCGAACCGAGACGAAGGATGGTAATAGAGGGCGAAACGAGACGATGGAATGTGGAAGAGAGCAAAACGAGGTGAAGGAGGCTGAAAGAGAGCGAAACGAGATGAAGGAGGGTGAAAGAGAGCGAAACGAGACGAAGGAGTGTGAAAGAGAGAGAAACGAGGCGAAGGAGGGTGAAAGAGAGCGAAACGAGACGAAGGAGGGTCATACAGAGCGAAACTAGACGAAGGAGGGTGAAAGAGGGCGAAACAAGACGAAGCAGGGGGGAAGAGAGCGAAATGAGATGAAGGAGGGTGAAAGAGAGTAAGACGAGACGAAGGAGGGTGAAAGAGAGCGAAACGAGACGAAGGAGGGTGAAAGAGAGAGAAACGAGACGAAGGAGGGTGAAAGAGAGCGAAACGAGGCGAAGGAGGGTGAAAGAGAGCGAAACGAGACGAAGGAGTGTCCAACAGAGCGAAACTAGACGAAGGAAGGTGAAAGAGGGCGAAACGAGACGAAGGAGGGTGGAAGAGAGCGAAACGAGATGAAGGAGGGTGAAAGAGAGCAAAACGAGACGAAGGAGGGTGAAAGAGAGCGAAACGAGTAGAAGGAGGGTGAAAGAGAGCGAAACAAGATAAAGGCGGGTGAAAGAGAGCGAAACGAGAAGAAGGAGGGTGAAAGAGAGCTAACCGAGACGAAGGAGGGTGAAAGAGAGCGAAACGAGTAGAAGGAAGGTGAAAGAGAGCGAAACGAGACGAAGGAGGGTGAAAGAGAGCGAAACGAGACGAAGGAGGGTGAAAGAGAGCGAAACGAGGCGAAGGTGGGTGAAAGAGAGCGAAACGAGACGAAGGATGATCATACAGAGCGAAACGAGGTGAAGGAGGGTGAAAGAGGGCGAAACGAGACGAAGGAGGGTGGAAGAGAGCGAAACGAGACGAAGGAGGGTAAAAGAGCGAAACGAGACGAAGGAGGGTGAAAGAGAGCGAAACGAGATGAAGGAGAGTGAAAGAGAGCGAAAAGAGACGAAGGAGGGTGAAAGAGATCGAAACGAGACGAAGGAGGGTGAAAGAGAGCGAAACAAGACGGAGGGTGAAAGAGAGCTAACCGAGACGAAGGAGGGTGAAAGAGAGCGAAACGAGTAGAAGGAAGGTGAAAGAGAGTGGAACGAGACGAAGGAGGGTGAAAGAGAGCGAAACGAGTAGATGGAAGGTGAAAGAGAGCGAAAGGAGACGAAGGAGGGTGAAAGAGAGCGGAACGAGACGAAGGAGGGTGAAAGAGAGCGAAACAAGACAAAGGAGGGTGAAAGAGATCGAAACGAGATGAAGGAAGGTGAAAGAGAGCGAAACGAGACGAAGGAGGGTGAAAGAGAGCGAAACGAGACGAACGAGGGTGAAAGAGAGCGAAACGAGTCGAAGGAGGGTCATACAGAGCGAAACTAGACGAAGGAGGGTGAAAGAGGGCGAAACGAGTAGAAGGAAGGTGAAAGAGAGTGGAACGAGATGAAGGAGGGTGAAAGAGAGCGAAACGAGACGAAGGAGGGTGCAAGAGAGTGAAACGAGACGAAGGAAGGTGAAAGAGAGCGAACCGAGACGAAGGATGGTAATAGAGGGCGAAACGAGACGATGGAATGTGGAAGAGACCAAAACGAGGTGAAGGAGGCTGAAAGAGAGCGAAACGAGACGAAGGAGGGTGAAAGAGAGCGAAACGAGATGAAGGAGGGTGAAAGAGAGCGAAACGAGATGAAGGAGGGTGAAAGAGATCGAAACGAGACGAAGGAGGGTGAAAGTGAGCGAAACGAGACGGAGGGTGAAAGAGAGCTAACCGAGACGAAGGAGAGTGAAAGAGAGCGAAACGAGTAGAAGGAAGGTGAAAGAGAGTGGAACGAGATGAAGGAGGGTGAAAGAGAGCGAAACGAGAAAAGGAGGGTGAAAGAGAGTTAAACGAGACGAAGGAAGGTGAAAGAGAGCGAACCGAGACGAAGGATGGTAATAGAGGGCGAAACGAGACGATGGAATGTGGAAGAGAGCAAAACGAGGTGAAGGAGGCTGAAAGAGAGCGAAACGAGATGAAGGAGGGTGAAAGAGAGCGAAACGAGACGAAGGAGTGTGAAAGAGAGAGAAACGAGGCGAAGGAGGGTGAAAGAGAGCGAAACGAGACGAAGGAGGGTCATACAGAGCGAAACTGGACGAAGGAGGGTGAAAGAGGGCGAAACGAGACGAAGCAGGGGGGAAGAGAGCGAAATGAGATGAAGGAGGGTGAAAGAGAGTAAGACGAGACGAAGGAGGGTGAAAGAGAGCGAAACGAGACGAAGGAGGGTGAAAGAGAGAGAAACGAGACGAAGGAGGGTGAAAGAGAGCAAAACGAGGCGAAGGAGGGTGAAAGAGAGCGAAACGAGATGAAGGAGGGTGAAAGAGAGCTAACCGAGATGAAGGAGGGTGAAAGAGAGCGAAACAAGTAGAAGGAAGGTGAAAGAGAGTGGAACGAGATGAAGGAGGGTGAAAGAGAGCTAACCGAGACGAAGGAGGGTGAAAGAGAGTGAAACGAGTAGAAGGAGGGTGAAAGAGAGCGAAACGAGATGAAGCAGGGTGAAAAAGAGCGAAACGAGACGACGGAGGGTGAAAGAGAGTGAAACAAGACGAAGGAAGGTGAAAGAGAGCGAACCGAGACGAAGGAGGGAGAAAGAGGGCGAAACGAGACGATGGAGTGTGGAAGAGAGCAAAACGAGGTGAAGGAGGCTGAAAGAGAGCGAAACGAGATGAAGAAGGGTGAAAGAGAGCGAAACGAGACGAAGGAGGGTGAAAGAGAGCGAAACGAGGCGAAGGAGGGTGAAAGAGAGCGAAACGAGACGAAGGATGGTCATACAGAGCGAATCGTGGCGAAGGAGGGTGAAAGAGGGCGAAACGAGACGAAGGAGGTTGGAAGAGAGCGAAACGAGACGAAGGAGGGTGAAAGAGAGCGAAACGAGACGAAGGAGGGTGAAAGAGAGCGAAACGAGATGAAGGAGGGTGAAAGAGAGCGAAACGAGATGAAGGAGGGTGAAAGAGATCGAAACGAGACGAAGGAGGGTGAAAGTGAGCGAAACGAGACCGAGGGTGAAAGAGAGCTAACCGAGACGAAGGAGGGTGAAAGAGAGCGAAACGAGTAGAAGGAAGGTGAAAGAGAGTGGAACGAGATGAAGGAGGGTGAAAGAGAGCGAAACGAGACGAAGGAGGGTGAAAGAGAGTGAAACGAGACGAAGGAAGGTGAAAGAGAGCGAACCGAGACGAAGGATGGTAATAGAGGGCGAAACGAGACGATGGAATGTGGAAGAGAGCAAAACGAGGTGAAGGAGGCTGAAAGAGAGCGAAACGAGACGAAGGAGGGTGAAAGAGAGCGAAACGAGACGAAGGAGTGTGAAAGAGAGCAAAACGAGGCGAAGGAGGGTGAAAGAGAGCGAAACGAGACGAAGGAGGGTCATACAGAGCGAAACTAGACGAAGGAGGGTGAAAGAGGGCGAAACGAGTAGAAGGAAGGTGAAAGAGAGTGGAACGAGATGAAGGAGGGTGAAAGAGAGCGAAACGAGACGAAGGAGGGTGAAAGAGAGTGAAACGAGATGAAGGAAGGTGAAAGAGAGCGAACCGAGACGAAGGATTGTAATAGAGGGCGAAACGAGACGATGGAATGTGGAAGAGAGCAAAACGAGGTGAAGGAGGCTGAAAGAGAGCGAAACGAGACGAAGGAGGGTGAAAGAGAGCAAAACGAGATGAAGGAGGGTGAAAGAGAGCGAAACGAGATGAAGGAGGGTGAAAGAGATCGAAACGAGACGAAGGAGGGTGAAAGTGAGCGAAACGAGACGGAGGGTGAAAGAGAGCAAACCGAGACGAAGGAGGGTGAAAGCCAGCGAAACGAGTAGAAGGAAGGTGAAAGAGAGTGGAACGAGATGAAGGAGGGTGAAAGAGAGCGAAACGAGACGAAGGAGGATGAAAGAGAGTGAAACGAGACGAAGGAAGGTGAAAGAGAGCGAACCGAGACGAAGGATGGTAATAGAGGGCGAAACGAGACGATGGAATGTGGAAGAGAGCAAAACGAGCTGAAGGAGGCTGAAAGAGAGCGAAACGAGATGAAGGAGGGTGAAAGAGAGCGAAACGAGTCGAAGGAGTGTGAAAGAGAGAGAAACGAGGCGAAGGAGGGTGAAAGAGAGTGAAACGAGACGAAGGAGGGTCATACAGAGCGAAACTAGACGAAGGAGGGTGAAAGAGGGCAAAACGAGACGAAGCAGGGGGGAAGAGAGCGAAACGAGACGAAGGAGTGTGAAAGAGAGCGAAACGAGACGAAGGAGGGTGGAAGAGAGCGAAATGAGATGAAGGAGGGTGAAAGAGAGTAAGACGAGACGAAGGAGGGTGAAAGAGAGCGAAACGAGACGAAGGAGGGTGAAAGAGAGAGAAACGAGACGAAGGAGGGTGAAAGAGAGCAAAACGAGGCGAAGGAGGGTGAAAGAGAGCGAAACGAGATGAAGGAGGGTGAAAGAGAGCTAACCGAGATGAAGGAGGGTGAAAGAGAGCGAAACAAGTAGAAGGAAGGTGAAAGAGAGTGGAACGAGATGAAGGAGGGTGAAAGCGAGCGAAACGAGACGAAGGAGGGGGTAAGAGAGTGAAACGAGACGAAGGAAGGTGAAAGAGAGCGAACCGAGACGAAGGATGGTGATAGAGGGCGAAACGAGACGATGGAGTGTGGAAGAGCGCAAAACGAGGTGAAGGAGGCTGAATGAGAGCGAAACGAGACGAAGGAGGGTGAAAGAGAGCGAAACGAGACGACGCAGGGTGAAAGAGAGCGAAACGAGGCGAAGGAGGGTGAAAGAGAGCGAAACGAGACGAAGGAGTGTCAAACAGAGCGAAACTAGACGAAGGAAGGTGAAAGAGGGCGAAACGAGACGAAGGAGGGTGGAAGAGAGCGAAACGAGATGAAGGAGGGTGAAAGAGAGCAAAACGAGACGAAGGAGGGTGAAAGAGAGCGAAACGAGTAGAAGGAGGGTGAAAGAGAGCGAAACAAGATGAAGGCGGGTGAAAGAGAGCGAAACGAGAAGAAGGAGGGTGAAAGAGAGCTAACCGAGACGAAGGAGGGTGAAAGAGAGCGAAACGAGTAGAAGGAAGGTGAAAGAGAGCGAAACGAGACGAAGGAGGGTGAAAGAGAGCCAAACGAGACGAAGGAGGGTGAAAGAGAGCGAAACAAGACAAAGGAGGGTGAAAGAGAGCGAAACGAGACGAAGGAAGGTGAAAGAGAGCGAAACGAGACGAATGTGGGTGAAAGAGAGCGAAACGAGACGAAGGAGGGTTGAAGAGAGCGAAACGAGATGAAGGGGTGTCAAAGAGAGCGAAACGAGACGAAGGATGGTGAAAGAGAGCGAAACGAGACGAAGGAGGGTGAAAGAGAGCGAAACGAGACGAAGGAGGGTGAAAGGGAGCGAAATGAGACGAAGGAGGGTGAAAGAGAGCTAACAGAGACAAAGGAGGGTGAAAGAGAGCGAAACGAGTAGATGGAAGGTGAAAGAGAGCGAAACGAGTAGATGGAAGGTGAAAGAGAGCGAAACAAGACAAAGGAGGGTGAAAGAGAGCGAAACGAGACGAAGGAGGGTGAAAGAGAGCGAAACGAGGCGAAGGAGGGTGAAAGAGAGCGAAACGAGACGAATGATGGTCATTCAGAGCGAAACGAGGCGAAGGAGGGTGAAAGAGGGCGAAACGAGACTAAGGAGGGTGGAAGAGAGCGAAACGAGACGAAGGAGGGTGAAAGAGAGCGAAACGAGACGAAGGAGGGTGAAAGAGAGCGAAACGAGATGAAGGAGGGTGAAAGAGAGCTAACCGAGACTAAGGAGGGTGAAAGAGAGCGAAATGAGTAGAAGGAAGGTGAAAGAGAGTGGAGCGGGATGAAGGAGGGTGAAAGAGAGCGAAACGAGACGAAGGAGGGCGAAAGAGAGCGAAACGAGGCGAAGGAGGGTGAAAGAGAGCGAAACGAGACGAAGGAGGGTGAAAGAGAGTGAAACGAGACGAAGGAGGGTGAAAGAGAGCGAAACGAGGCGAAGGAGGGTGAAAGAGAGCGAAACGAGACGAAGGAGGGTCATACAGAGCGAAACTAGACGAAGGAGGGTGAAAGAGGGCGAAACGAGTAGAAGGAAGGTGAAAGAGAGTGGAACGAGATGAAGGAGGGTGAAAGAGAGCGAAACGAGACGAAGGAGGGTGAAAGAGAGTGAAACGAGACGAAGGAAGGTGAAAGAGAGCGAACCGAGACGAAGGATTGTAATAGAGGGCGAAACGAGACGATGGAATGTGGAAGAGAGCAAAACGAGGTGAAGGAGGCTGAAAGAGAGCGAAACGAGACGAAGGAGGGTGAAAGAGTGCAAAATGAGATGAAGGAGGGTGAAAGAGAGCGAAACGAGATGAAGGAGGGTGAAAGAGATCGAAACGAGACGAAGGAGGGTGAAAGTGAGCGAAACGAGACGGAGGGTGAAAGAGAGCTAACCGAGACGAAGGAGGGTGAAAGCGAGCGAAACGAGTAGAAGGAAGGTGAAAGAGAGTGGAACGAGATGAAGGAGGGTGAAAGAGAGCGAAACGAGACGAAGGAGGGTGAAAGAGAGTGAAACGAGACGAAGGAAGGTGAAAGAGAGCGAACCGAGACGAAGGATGGTAATAGAGGGCGAAACGAGACGATGGAATGTGGAAGAGAGCAAAACGAGGTGAAGGAGGCTGAAAGAGAGCGAAACGAGATGAAGGAGGGTGAAAGAGAGCGAAACGAGTCGAAGGAGTTTGAAAGAGAGAGAAACGAGGCGAAGGAGGGTGAAAGAGAGCGAAACGAGACGAAGGAGGGTCATACAGAGCGAAACTAGACGAAGGAGGGTGAAAGAGGGCGAAACGAGACGAAGCAGGGGGGAAGAGAGCGAAACGAGACGAAGGAGGGTGAAAGAGAGCGAAACGAGACGAAGGAGGGTGGAAGAGAGCGAAATGAGATGAAGGAGGGTGAAAGAGAGTAAGACGAGACGAAGGAGGGTGAAAGAGAGCGAAACGAGACGAAGGAGGGTGAAAGAGAGAGAAACGAGACGAAGGAGGGTGAAAGAGAGCAAAACGAGGCGAAGGAGGGTGAAAGAGAGCGAAACGAGATGAAGGAGGGTGAAAGAGAGCTAACCGAGATGAAGGAGGGTGAAAGAGAGCGAAACAAGTAGAAGGAAGGTGAAAGAGAGTGGAACGAGATGAAGGAGGGTGAAAGCGAGCGAAACGAGACGAAGGAGGGGGTAAGAGAGTGAAACGAGACGAAGGAAGGTGAAAGAGAGCGAACCGAGACGAAGGATGGTGATAGAGGGCGAAACGAGACGATGGAGTGTGGAAGAGCGCAAAACGAGGTGAAGGAGGCTGAATGAGAGCGAAACGAGACGAAGGAGGGTGAAAGAGAGCGAAACGAGACGACGCAGGGTGAAAGAGAGCGAAACGAGGCGAAGGAGGGTGAAAGAGAGCGAAACGAGACGAAGGAGTGTCAAACAGAGCGAAACTAGACGAAGGAAGGTGAAAGAGGGCGAAACGAGGCGAAGGAGGGTGGAAGAGAGCGAAACGAGATGAAGGAGGGTGAAAGAGAGCAAAACGAGACGAAGGAGGGTGAAAGAGAGCGAAACGAGTAGAAGGAGGGTGAAAGAGAGCGAAACAAGATGAAGGCGGGTGAAAGAGAGCGAAACGAGAAGAAGGAGGGTGAAAGAGAGCTAACCGAGACGAAGGAGGGTGAAAGAGAGCGAAACGAGTAGAAGGAAGGTGAAAGAGAGCGAAACGAGACGAAGGAGGGTGAAAGAGAGCCAAACGAGACGAAGGAGGGTGAAAGAGAGCGAAACAAGACAAAGGAGGGTGAAAGAGAGCGAAACGAGACGAAGGAAGGTGAAAGAGAGCGAAACGAGACGAATGTGGGTGAAAGAGAGCGAAACGAGACGAAGGAAGGTGAAAGAGAGCGAAACGAGACGAAGGATGGTGAAAGAGAGCGAAACGAGACGAAGGAGGGTGAAAGAGAGCGAAACGAGACGAAGGAGGGTGAAAGAGAGCGAAATGAGAAGAAGGAGGGTGAAAGAGAGCTAACAGAGACAAAGGAGGGTGAAAGAGAGCGAAACGAGTAGATGGAAGGTGAAAGAGAGCGAAACGAGTAGATGGAAGGTGAAAGAGAGCGAAACAAGACAAAGGAGGGTGAAAGAGAGCGAAACGAGACGAAGGAGGGTGAAAGAGAGCGAAACGAGGCGAAGGAGGGTGAAAGAGAGCGAAACGAGACGAATGATGGTCATTCAGAGCGAAACGAGGCGAAGGAGGGTGAAAGAGGGCGAAACGAGACTAAGGAGGGTGGAAGAGAGCGAAACGAGACGAAGGAGGGTGAAAGAGAGCGAAACGAGACGAAGGAGGGTGAAAGAGAGCGAAACGAGATGAAGGAGGGTGAAAGAGAGCTAACCGAGACTAAGGAGGGTGAAAGAGAGCGAAATGAGTAGAAGGAAGGTGAAAGAGAGTGGAGCGGGATGAAGGAGGGTGAAAGAGAGCGAAACGAGATGAAGGAGGGCGAAAGAGAGCGAAACGAGGCGAAGGAGGGTGAAAGAGAGCGAAACGAGACGAAGGAGGGTGAAAGAGAGTGAAACGAGACGAAGGAGGGTGAAAGAGAGCGAAACGAGATGAAGGAGGGTGAAAGAGAGCGAAACGAGACGAAGGAGGGTGAAAGAGAGCGAACCGAGATGAAGGAGGGTGAAAGAGAGCGAAGCGAGTAGAAGGAAGGTGAAAGAGAGCGAAAC
Organism: Scyliorhinus torazame; assembly: GCF_047496885.1. Lineage (NCBI taxonomy): Eukaryota > Metazoa > Chordata > Chondrichthyes > Carcharhiniformes > Scyliorhinidae > Scyliorhinus > Scyliorhinus torazame. The sequence goes on from NC_092721.1 coordinate 664,481, forward strand.
GAGATGAAGGATGGTGAAAGAGAGCCAAACGAGACGAAGGAGGGTGAAAGAGAGCGAAACAAGACAAATGAGGGTGAAAGAGAGCGAAACGAGACGAAGGAAGGTGAAAGAGAGCGAAACGAGATGAATGTGGGTGAAAGAGAGCGAAACGAGACGAAGGAGGGTTGAAGAGAGCGAAACGAGATGAAGGGGTGTGAAAGAGAGCGAAACGAGACGAAGGATGGTGAAAGAGAGCGAAACGAGACGAAGGAGGGTGAAAGAGAGCTAACAGAGACGAAGGAGGGTGAAAGAGAGCGAAACGAGTAGATGGAAGGTGAAAGAGAGCGAAACGAGACGAAGGAGGGTGAAAGAGAGCGAAACGAGACGAAGGAGGGTGAAAGAGAGCGAAACAAGACGAAGGAGGGTGAAAGAGAGCGAAACGAGAAGAAGGAAGGTGAAAGCGAGAGAAACGAGGCGAAGGAGGGTGAAAGAGAGTGAAACGAGACGAAGGAGGGTGAAAGAGAGCGAAACGAGACGAAGGAGGGTGAAAGAGAGCTAACCGAGACGAAGGAGGGTGAAAGAGAGCGAAACGAGTAGAAGGAGGGTGAAAGAGAGCGAAAAGAGATGAAGCAGGGTGAAAAAGAGCGAAACGAGACGATGGAGGGTGAAAGAGAGCGAAACGAGACGAAGGAGGGTGAAAGAGAGCTAACCGAGATGAAGGAGGGTGAAAGAGAGCGAAACAAGTAGAAGGAAGGTGAAAGAGAGTGGAACGAGATGAAGGAGGGTGAAAGAGAGCGAAACGAGACGAAGGAGGGGGTAAGAGAGTGAAACGAGACGAAGGAAGGTGAAAGAGAGCGAACCGAGACGAAGGATGGTGATAGAGGGCGAAACGAGACGATGGAGTGTGGAAGAGCGCAAAACGAGGTGAAGGAGGCTGAATGAGAGCGAAACGAGACGAAGGAGGGTGAAAGAGAGCGAAACGAGACGACGCAGGGTGAAAGAGAGCAAAACGAGGCGAAGGAGGGTGAAAGAGAGCGAAACGAGACGAAGGAGGGTGAAAGAGATCGAAACGAGACGAAGGAGGGTGAAAGAGAGCGAAACGAGACGGAGGGTGAAAGAGAGCTAACCGAGACGAAGGAGGGTGAAAGAGAGCGAAATGAGTAGAAGGAAGGTGAAAGAGAGTGGAGCGGGATGAAGGAGGGTGAAAGAGAGCGAAACGAGACGAAGGAGGGCGAAAGAGAGCGAAACGAGGCGAAGGAGGGTGAAAGAGAGCGAAACGAGACGAAGGAGGGTGAAAGAGAGCGAAACGAGACGAAGGAGGGTCATACAGAGCGAAACGAGACGAAGGAGGGTGAAAGAGGGCGAAACGAGGCGAAGGAGGGTGAAAGAGAGCGAAACGAGACGAAGGAGGGTGAAAGAGAGCGAAACGAGACGAAGGAGGGTCATACAGAGCGAAACTAGACGAAGGAGGGTGAAAGAGGGCGAAACGAGTAGAAGGAAGGTGAAAGAGAGTGGAACGAGATGAAGGAGGGTGAAAGAGAGCGAAACGAGACGAAGGAGGGTGAAAGAGAGTGAAACGAGACGAAGGAAGGTGAAAGAGAGCGAATCGAGACGAAGGATTGTAATAGAGGGCGAAACGAGACGATGGAATGTGGAAGAGAGCAAAACGAGGTGAAGGAGGCTGAAAGAGAGCGAAACGAGACGAAGGAGGGTGAAAGAGAGCAAAACGAGATGAAGGAGGGTGAAAGAGAGCGAAACGAGATGAAGGAGGGTGAAAGAGATCGAAACGAGACGAAGGAGGGTGAAAGTGAGCGAAACGAGACGGAGGGTGAAAGAGAGCTAACCGAGACGAAGGAGGGTGAAAGCGAGCGAAACGAGTAGAAGGAAGGTGAAAGAGAGTGGAACGAGATGAAGGAGGGTGAAAGAGAGCGAAACGAGACGAAGGAGGGTGAAAGAGAGTGAAACGAGACGAAGGAAGGTGAAAGAGAGCGAACCGAGACGAAGGATGGTAATAGAGGGCGAAACGAGACGATGGAATGTGGAAGAGAGCAAAACGAGGTGAAGGAGGCTGAAAGAGAGCGAAACGAGATGAAGGAGGGTGAAAGAGAGCGAAACGAGTCGAAGGAGTGTGAAAGAGAGAGAAACGAGGCGAAGGAGGGTGAAAGAGAGCGAAACGAGACGAAGGAGGGTCATACAGAGCGAAACTAGACGAAGGAGGGTGAAAGAGGGCGAAACGAGACGAAGCAGGGGGGAAGAGAGCGAAACGAGACGAAGGAGGGTGAAAGAGAGCGAAACGAGACGAAGGAGGGTGGAAGAGAGCGAAATGAGATGAAGGAGGGTGAAAGAGAGTAAGACGAGACGAAGGAGGGTGAAAGAGAGCAAAACGAGACGAAGGAGGGTGAAAGAGAGAGAAACGAGACGAAGGAGGGTGAAAGAGAGCAAAACGAGGCGAAGGAGGGTGAAAGAGAGCGAAACGAGATGAAGGAGGGTGAAAGAGAGCTAACCGAGATGAAGGAGGGTGAAAGAGAGCGAAACAAGTAGAAGGAAGGTGAAAGAGAGTGGAACGAGATGAAGGAGGGTGAAAGCGAGCGAAACGAGACGAAGGAGGGGGTAAGAGAGTGAAACGAGACGAAGGAAGGTGAAAGAGAGCGAACCGAGACGAAGGATGGTGATAGAGGGCGAAACGAGACGATGGAGTGTGGAAGAGCGCAAAACGAGGTGAAGGAGGCTGAATGAGAGCGACACGAGACGAAGGAGGGTGAAAGAGAGCGAAACGAGACGACGCAGGGTGAAAGAGAGCGAAACGAGGCGAAGGAGGGTGAAAGAGACCGAAACGAGACGAAGGAGTGTCAAACAGAGCGAAACTAGACGAAGGAAGGTGAAAGAGGGCGAAACGAGACGAAGAAGGGTGGAAGAGAGCGAAACGAGATGAAGGAGGGTGAAAGAGAGCAAAACGAGACGAAGGAGGGTGAAAGAGAGCGAAACGAGTAGAAGGAGGGTGAAAGAGAGCGAAACAAGATGAAGGCGGGTGAAAGAGAGCGAAACGAGAAGAAGGAGGGTGAAAGAGAGCTAACCGAGACGAAGGAGGGTGAAAGAGAGCGAAACGAGTAGAAGGAAGGTGAAAGAGAGCGAAACGAGACGAAGGAGGGTGAAAGAGAGCCAAACGAGACGAAGGAGGGTGAAAGAGAGCGAAACAAGACAAAGGAGGGTGAAAGAGAGCGAAACGAGACGAAGGAAGGTGAAAGAGAGCGAAACGAGACGAATGTGGGTGAAAGAGAGCGAAACGAGACGAAGGAGGGTTGAAGAGAGCGAAACGAGATGAAGTGGTGTCAAAGAGAGCGAAACGAGACGAAGGATGGTGAAAGAGAGCGAAACGAGACGAAGGAGGGTGAAAGAGAGCGAAACGAGACGAAGGAGGGTGAAAGAGAGCGAAATGAGAAGAAGGAGGGTGAAAGAGAGCTAACAGAGACAAAGGAGGGTGAAAGAGAGCGAAACGAGTAGATGGAAGGTGAAAGAGAGCGAAACGAGTAGATGGAAGGTGAAAGAGAGCGAAACAAGACAAAGGAGGGTGAAAGAGAGCGAAACGAGACGAAGGAGGGTGAAAGAGAGCGAAACGAGGCGAAGGAGGGTGAAAGAGAGCGAAACGAGACGAATGATGGTCATTCAGAGCGAAACGAGGCGAAGGAGGGTGAAAGAGGGCGAAACGAGACTAAGGAGGGTGGAAGAGAGCGAAACGAGACGAAGGAGGGTGAAAGAGAGCGAAACGAGACGAAGGAGGGTGAAAGAGAGCGAAACGAGATGAAGGAGGGTGAAAGAGAGCTAACCGAGACTAAGGAGGGTGAAAGAGAGCAAAATGAGTAGAAGGAAGGTGAAAGAGAGTGGAGCGGGATGAAGGAGGGTGAAAGAGAGCGAAACGAGACGAAGGAGGGCGAAAGAGAGCGAAACGAGGCGAAGGAGGGTGAAAGAGAGCGAAACGAGACGAAGGAGGGTGAAAGAGAGTGAAACGAGACGAAGGAGGGTGAAAGAGAGCGAAACGAGACGAATGATGGTCATTCAGAGCGAAACGAGGCGAAGGAGGGTGAAAGAGGGCGAAACGAGACTAAGGAGGGTGGAAGAGAGCGAAACGAGACGAAGGAGGGTGAAAGAGAGCGAAACGAGACGAAGGAGGGTGAAAGAGAGCGAAACGAGATGAAGGAGGGTGAAAGAGAGCTAACCGAGACTAAGGAGGGTGAAAGAGAGCGAAATGAGTAGAAGGAAGGTGAAAGAGAGTGGAGCGGGATGAAGGAGGGTGAAAGAGAGCGAAACGAGATGAAGGAGGGCGAAAGAGAGCGAACCGAGGCGAAGGAGGGTGAAAGAGAGCGAAACGAGACGAAGGAGGGTGAAAGAGAGTGAAACGAGACGAAGGAGGGTGAAGGAGAGCGAAACGAGATGAAGGAGGGTGAAAGAGAGCGAAACGAGACGAAGGAGGGTGAAAGAGAGCGAACCGAGATGAAGGAGGGTGAAAGAGAGCGAAGCGAGTAGAAGGAAGGTGAAAGAGAGCGAAACGAGATGAAGGATGGTGAAAGAGAGCCAAACGAGACGAAGGAGGGTGAAAGAGAGCGAAACAAGACAAATGAGGGTGAAAGAGAGCGAAACGAGACGAAGGAAGGTGAAAGAGAGCGAAACGAGATGAATGTGGGTGAAAGAGAGCGAAACGAGACGAAGGAGGGTTGAAGAGAGCGAAACGAGATGAAGGGGTGTCAAAGAGAGCGAAACGAGACGAAGGATGGTGAAAGAGAGCGAAACGAGACGAAGGAGGGTGAAAGAGAGCTAACAGAGACGAAGGAGGGTGAAAGAGAGCGAAACGAGTAGATGGAAGGTGAAAGAGAGCGAAACGAGACGAAGGAGGGTGAAAGAGAGCGAAACGAGACGAAGGAGGGTGAAAGAGAGCGAAACAAGACGAAGGAGGGTGAAAGAGAGCGAAACAAGAAGAAGGAAGGTGAAAGGGAGAGAAACGAGGCGAAGGAGGGTGAAAGAGAGCGAAACGAGACGAAGGAGGGTGAAAGAGAGCGAAACGAGACGAAGGAGGGTGAAAGAGAGCTAACCGAGACGAAGGAGGGTGAAAGAGAGCGAAACAAGTAGAAGGAGGGTGAAAGAGAGCGAAAAGAGATGAAGCAGGGTGAAAAAGAGCGAAACGAGACGATGGAGGGTGAAAGAGAGCGAAACGAGACGAAGGAGGGTGAAAGAGAGCGAAACGAGGCGAAGGAGGGTGAAAGAGAGCGAAACGAGACGAAGGAGGGTGAAAGAGAGCTAACCGAGATGAAGGAGGATGAAAGAGAGCGAAACAAGTAGAAGGAAGGTGAAAGAGAGTGGAACGAGATGAAGGAGGGTGAAAGAGAGCGAAACGAGACGAAGGAGGGGGTAAGAGAGTGAAACGAGACGAAGGAAGGTGAAAGAGAGCGAACCGAGACGAAGGATGGTGATAGAGGGCGAAACGAGACGATGGAGTGTGGAAGAGCGCAAAACGAGGTGAAGGAGGCTGAATGAGAGCGAAACGAGACGAAGGAGGGTGAAAGAGAGCGAAACGAGACGACGCAGGGTGAAAGAGAGCGAAACGAGGCGAAGGAGGGTGAAAGAGAGCGAAACGAGACGAAGGAGGGTGAAAGAGATCGAAACGAGACGAAGGAGGGTGAAAGAGAGCGAAACGAGACGGAGGGTGAAAGAGAGCTAACCGAGACGAAGGAGGGTGAAAGAGAGCGAAACGAGTAGAAGGAAGGTGAAAGAGGGCGAAACGAGACGAAGGAGGGTGGAAGAGAGCGAAACGAGATGAAGGAGGGTGAAAGAGAGCAAAACGAGACGAAGGAGGGTGAAAGAGAGCGAAACGAGTAGAAGGAGGGTGAAAGAGAGCGAAACGAGATGAAGGCGGGTGAAAGAGAGCGAAACGAGAAGAAGGAGGGTGAATGAGAGCTAACCGAGACGAAGGAGGGTGAAAGAGAGCGAAACGAGTAGAAGGAAGGTGAAAGAGAGCGAAACGAGACGAAGGAGGGTGAAAGAGAGCCAAACGAGACGAAGGAGGGTGAAAGAGAGCGAAACAAGACATAGGAGGGTGAAAGAGAGCGAAACGAGACGAAGGAAGGTGAAAGAGAGCGAAACGAGACGAATGTGGGTGAAAGAGAGCGAAACGAGACGAAGGAGGGTTGAAGAGAGCGAAACGAGATGAAGGGGTGTCAAAGAGAGCGAAACGAGACGAAGGACGGTGAAAGAGAGCGAAACGAGACGAAGGAGGGTGAAAGAGAGCGAAACGAGACGAAGGAGGGTGAAAGAGAGCGAAACGAGACGAAGGAGGGTGAAAGAGAGCTAACAGAGACAAAGGAGGGTGAAAGAGAGCGAAACGAGTAGATGGAAGGTGAAAGAGAGCGAAACGAGACGAAGGAGGGTGAAAGAGAGCGAAACGAGACGAAGGAGGGTGAAAGAGAGCGAAACAAGACAAAGGAGGGTGAAAGAGAGCAAAACGAGAAGGTGGAGGGTGAAAGAGAGCGAAACGAGGCGAAGGAGGGTGAAAGAGAGCGAAACGAGACGAATGATGGTCATTCAGAGCGAAACGAGGCGAAGGAGGGTGAAAGAGGGCGAAAAGAGACTAAGGACGGTGGAAGAGAGCGAAACGAGACGAAGGAGGGTGAAAGAGAGCGAAACGAGACGAAGGAGGGTGAAAGAGAGCGAAACGAGATGAAGGAGGGTGAAAGAGATCGAAACGAGACGAAGGAGTGTGAAAGAGATCGAAACGAGACGAAGCAGGGTGAAAGAGAGCGAAACGAGACGAAGGAGGGTGAAAGAGAGCTAACCGAGACGAAGGAGGGTGAAAGAGAGCGAAACGAGTAGAAGGAAGGTGAAAGAGAGTGGAGCGGGATGAAGGAGGGTGAAAGAGAGCGAAACGAGACGAAGTAGGGTGAAAGAGAGCGAAACGAGGCGAAGGAGGGTGAAAGAGAGCGAAACGAGACGAAGGAGTGTCAAACAGAGCGAAACGAGACGAAGGAGGGTGAAAGAGAGCGAAACGAGATGAAGGAGGGTGAAAGAGAGCGAAACGAGACGAAGGAAGGTGAAAGAGAGCTAACCGAGATGAAGGAGGGTAAAAGAGAGCGAAGCGAGTAGAAGGAAGGTGAAAGAGAGCGAAACGAGATGAAGGATGGTGAAAGAGAGCCAAACGAGACGAAGGAGGGTGAAAGAGAGCGAAACAAGACAAATGAGGGTGAAAGAGAGCGAAACGAGACGAAGGAAGGTGAAAGAGAGCGAAACGAGACGAAGGAGGGTGAAAGAGAGCTAACCAAGACGAAGGAGGGTGAAAGAGAGCGAAACGAGTAGAAGGAGGATGAAAGAGAGCGAAAAGAGATGAAGCAGGGTGAAAAAGAGCGAACCGAGACGATGGAGGGTGAAAGAGAGCGAAACGAGACGAAGGAGGGTGAAAGAGAGCGAAACGAGGCGAAGGAGGGTGAAAGAGAGCGAAACGAGACGAAGGAGGGTGAAAGAGAGCTAACCGAGATGAAGGAGGGTGAAAGAGAGCGAAACAAGTAGAAGGAAGGTGAAAGAGAGTGGAACGAGATGAAGGAGGGTGAAAGAGAGCGAAACGAGACGAAGGAGGGGGTAAGAGAGTGAAACGAGACGAAGGAAGGTGAAAGAGAGCGAACCGAGACGAAGGATGGTGATAGAGGGCGAAACGAGACGATGGAGTGTGGAAGAGCGCAAAACGAGGTGAAGGAGGCTGAATGAGAGCGAAACGAGACGAAGGAGGGTGAAAGAGAGCGAAACGAGACGACGCAGGGTGAAAGAGAGCGAAACGAGGCGAAGGAGGGTGAAAGAGAGCGAAACGAGACGAAGGAGGGTGAAAGAGATCGAAACGAGACGAAGGAGGGTGAAAGAGAGCGAAACGAGACGGAGGGTGAAAGAGAGCTAACCGAGACGAAGGAGGGTGAAAGAGAGCGAAACGAGTAGAAGGAAGGTGAAAGAGGGCGAAACGAGACGAAGGAGGGTGGAAGAGAGCGAAACGAGATGAAGGAGGGTGAAAGAGAGCAAAACGAGACGAAGGAGGGTGAAAGAGAGCGAAACGAGTAGAAGGAGGGTGAAAGAGAGCGAAACGAGATGAAGGCGGGTGAAAGAGAGCGAAACGAGAAGAAGGAGGGTGAATGAGAGCTAACCGAGACGAAGGAGGGTGAAAGAGAGCGAAACGAGTAGAAGGAAGGTGAAAGAGAGCGAAACGAGACGAAGGAGGGTGAAAGAGAGCCAAACGAGACGAAGGAGGGTGAAAGAGAGCGAAACAAGACATAGGAGGGTGAAAGAGAGCGAAACGAGACGAAGGAAGGTGAAAGAGAGCGAAACGAGACGAATGTGGGTGAAAGAGAGCGAAACGAGACGAAGGAGGGTTGAAGAGAGCGAAACGAGATGAAGGGGTGTCAAAGAGAGCGAAACGAGACGAAGGACGGTGAAAGAGAGCGAAACGAGACGAAGGAGGGTGAAAGAGAGCGAAACGAGACGAAGGAGGGTGAAAGAGAGCGAAACGAGACGAAGGAGGGTGAAAGAGAGCTAACAGAGACAAAGGAGGGTGAAAGAGAGCGAAACGAGTAGATGGAAGGTGAAAGAGAGCGAAACGAGACGAAGGAGGGTGAAAGAGAGCGAAACGAGACGAAGGAGGGTGAAAGAGAGCGAAACAAGACAAAGGAGGGTGAAAGAGAGCAAAACGAGAAGGAGGAGGGTGAAAGAGAGCGAAACGAGGCGAAGGAGGGTGAAAGAGAGCGAAACGAGACGAATGATGGTCATTCAGAGCGAAACGAGGCGAAGGAGGGTGAAAGAGGGCGAAAAGAGACTAAGGACGGTGGAAGAGAGCGAAACGAGACGAAGGAGGGTGAAAGAGAGCGAAACGAGACGAAGGAGGGTGAAAGAGAGCGAAACGAGATGAAGGAGGGTGAAAGAGATCGAAACGAGACGAAGGAGTGTGAAAGAGATCGAAACGAGACGAAGCAGGGTGAAAGAGAGCGAAACGAGACGAAGGAGGGTGAAAGAGAGCTAACCGAGACGAAGGAGGGTGAAAGAGAGCGAAACGAGTAGAAGGAAGGTGAAAGAGAGTGGAGCGGGATGAAGGAGGGTGAAAGAGAGCGAAACGAGACGAAGTAGGGTGAAAGAGAGCGAAACGAGGCGAAGGAGGGTGAAAGAGAGCGAAACGAGACGAAGGAGTGTCAAACAGAGCGAAACGAGACGAAGGAGGGTGAAAGAGAGCGAAACAAGATGAAGGAGGGTGAAAGAGAGCGAAACGAGACGAAGGAAGGTGAAAGAGAGCTAACCGAGATGAAGGAGGGTGAAAGAGAGCGAAGCGAGTAGAAGGAAGGTGAAAGAGAGCGAAACGAGATGAAGGATGGTGAAAGAGAGCCAAACGAGACGAAGGAGGGTGAAAGAGAGCGAAACAAGACAAATGAGGGTGAAAGAGAGCGAAACGAGACGAAGGAAGGTGAAAGAGAGCGAAACGAGACGAAGGAGGGTGAAAGAGAGCTAACCAAGACGAAGGAGGGTGAAAGAGAGCGAAACAAGACGAAGGAGGGTGAAAGAGAGCGAAACAAGACAAAGGAGGGTGAAAGAGAGCGAAACGAGAAGAAGGAAGTTGAAAGCGAGCGAAACGAGGCGAAGGAGGGTGAAAGAGAGCGAAACGAGACGAAGGAGGGTGAAAGAGAGCGAAACGAGACGAAGGAGGGTGAAAGAGAGCTAACCGAGACGAAGGAGGGTGAAAGAGAGCGAAACGAGTAGAAGGAGGGTGAAAGAGAGCGAAAAGAGATGAAGCAGGGTGAAAAAGAGCGAAACGAGACGATGGAGGGTGAAAGAGAGTGAAACGAGACGAAGGAAGGTGAAAGAGAGCGAAGCGAGACGAAGGAGGGGGAAAGAGGGCGAAACGAGACGATGGAGTGTGGAAGAGAGCAAAACGAGGTGAAGGAGGCTGAAAGAGAGCGAAACGAGATGAAGAAGGGTGAAAGAGAGCGAAACGAGACGAAGGAGGGTGAAAGAGAGCGAAACGAGGCGAAGGTGGGAGAAAGAGAGCGAAACGAGACGAAGGATGGTCATACAGAGCGAAACGAGGTGAAGGAGGGTGAAAGAGGGCGAAACGAGACGAAGGAGGGTGGAAGAGAGCGAAACGAGACGAAGGAGGGTAAAAGAGCGAAACGAGACGAAGGAGGGTGAAAGAGAGCGAAACGAGATGAAGGAGAGTGAAAGAGAGCGAAAAGAGACGAAGGAGGGTGAAAGAGATCGAAACGAGACGAAGGAGGGTGAAAGAGAGCGAAACGAGTAGAAGGAAGGGGAAAGAGAGTGGAACGAGACGAAGGAGGGTGAAAGAGAGCGAAACGAGTAGATGGAAGGTGAAAGAGAGCGAAACGAGACGAAGGAGGGTGAAAGAGAGCGGAACGAGATGAAGGAGGGTGAAAGAGAGCGAAACAAGACAAAGGAGGGTGAAAGAGAGCGAAACGAGATGAAGGAAGGTGAAAGAGAGCGAAACGAGACGAAGGAGGGTGAAAGAGAGCGAAACGAGACGAACGAGGGTGAAAGAGAGCGAAACGAGACGAAGGAGGGTGAAAGAGAGCTAACCGAGACGAAGGAGGGTGAAAGAGAGCGAAACGAGTAGAAGGAGGGTGAAAGAGAGCGAAACGAGATGAAGCAGGGTGAAAAAGAGCGAAACGAGACGACGGAGGGTGAAAGAGAGTGAAACAAGACGAAGGAAGGTGAAAGAGAGCGAACCGAGACGAAGGAGGGAGAAAGAGGGCGAAACGAGACGATGGAGTGTGGAAGAGAGCAAAACGAGGTGAAGGAGGCTGAAAGAGAGCGAAACGAGATGAAGAAGGGTGAAAGAGAGCGAAACGAGACGAAGGAGGGTGAAAGAGAGCGAAACGAGGCGAAGGAGGGTGAAAGTGAGCGAAACGAGACGAAGGATGGTCATACAGAGCGAAACGTGGCGACGGAGGGTGAAAGAGGGCGAAACGAGACGAAGGAGGTTGGAAGAGAGCGAAACGAGACGAAGTAGGGTGAAAGAGAGCGAAACGAGACGAAGGAGGGTGAAAGAGAGCGAAACGAGATGAAGGAGGGTGAAAGAGAGCGAAACGAGACGAAGGAGGGTGAAAGAGATCGAAACGAGACGAAGGAGGGTGAAAGTGAGCGAAACGAGACGGAGGGTGAAAGAGAGCTTACCGAGACGAAGGAGGGTGAAAGAGAGCGAAACGAGTAGAAGGAAGGTGAAAGAGAGTGGAACGAGATGAAGGAGGGTGAAAGAGAGCGAACCGAGACGAAGGAGGGTGAAAGAGAGTGAAACGAGACGAAGGAAGGTGAAAGAGAGCGAAGCGAGACGAAGGATGGTAATAGAGGGCGAAACGAGACGATGGAATGTGGAAGAGAGTAAAACGAGGTGAAGGAAGCTGAAAGAGAGCGAAACGAGACGAAGGAGGGTGAAAGAGAGTGAAACGAGACGAAGGAGTGTGAAAGAGAGCGAAACGAGGCGAAGGAGGGTGAAAGAGAGCGAAACGAGACGAAGGAGGGTCATACAGAGCGAAACTAGACGAAGGAGGGTGAAAGAGGGCAAAACGAGACGAAGCAGGGGGGAAGAGAGCGAAACGAGATGAAGGAGGGTGAAAGAGAGCAAAACGAGACGAAGGAGGGTGAAAGAGAGCGAAACGAGACGAAGGAGGGTGAAAGAGAGCAAAACGAGACGAAGGAGGGTGAAAGAGAGCGAAACGAGACGAAGGAGGGTGAAAGAGCGAAACGAGACGAAGGAGGGTGAAAGAGAGCGAAACGAGATGAAGGAGAGTGAAAGAGAGCGAAACGAGACGAAGGAGGGTGAAAGAGTTCGAAACGAGACGAAGGAGGGTGAAAGAGAGCTAACAGAGACAAAGGAGGGTGAAAGAGAGCGAAACGAGTAGATGGAAGGTGAAAGAGAGCGAAACGAGTAGATGGAAGGTGAAAGAGAGCGAAACAAGACAAAGGAGGGTGAAAGAGAGCGAAACGAGACGAAGGAGGGTGAAAGAGAGCGAAACGAGGCGAAGGAGGGTGAAAGAGAGCGAAACGAGACGAATGATGGTCATTCAGAGCGAAACGAGGCGAAGGAGAGTGAAAGAGGGCGAAACGAGACTAAGGAGGGTGGAAGAGAGCGAAACGAGACGAAGGAGGGTGAAAGAGAGCGAAACGAGACGAAGGAGGGTGAAAGAGAGCGAAACGAGGCGAAGGAGGGTGAAAGTGAGCGAAACGAGACGAAGGATGGTCATACAGAGCGAAACGTGGCGAAGGAGGGTGAAAGAGGGCGAAACGAGACGAAGGAGGTTGGAAGAGAGCGAAACGAGACGAAGTAGGGTGAAAGAGAGCGAAACGAGACGAAGGAGGGTGAAAGAGAGCGAAACGAGATGAAGGAGGGTGAAAGAGAGCGAAACGAGAGGAAGGAGGGTGAAAGAGATCGAAACGAGACGAAGGAGGGTGAAAGTGAGCGAAACGAGACGGAGGGTGAAAGAGAGCTTACCGAGACGAAGGAGGGTGAAAGAGAGCGAAACGAGTAGAAGGAAGGTGAAAGAGAGTGGAACGAGATGAAGGAGGGTGAAAGAGAGCGAACCGAGACGAAGGAGGGTGAAAGAGAGTGAAACGAGACGAAGGATGGTAATAGAGGGCGAAACGAGACGATGGAATGTGGAAGAGAGTAAAACGAGGTGAAGGAAGCTGAAAGAGAGCGAAACGAGACGAAGGAGGGTGAAAGAGAGTGAAACGAGACGAAGGAGTGTGAAAGAGAGCGAAACGAGGCGAAGGAGGGTGAAAGAGAGCGAAACGAGACGAAGGAGGGTCATACAGAGCGAAACTAGACGAAGGAGGGTGAAAGAGGGCAAAACGAGACGAAGCAGGGGGGAAGAGAGCGAAACGAGATGAAGGAGGGTGAAAGAGAGCAAAACGAGACGAAGGAGGGTGAAAGAGAGCGAAACGAGACGAAGGAGGGTGAAAGAGAGCGAAACGAGACGAAGGAGGGTGAAAGAGAGCGAAACGAGACGAAGGAGGGTAAAAGAGCGAAACGAGACGAAGGAGGGTGAAAGAGAGCGAAACGAGATGAAGGAGAGTGAAAGAGAGCGAAACGAGACGAAGGAGGGTGAAAGAGTTCGAAACGAGACGAAGGAGGGTGAAAGAGAGCTAACAGAGACAAAGGAGGGTGAAAGAGAGCGAAACGAGTAGATGGAAGGTGAAAGAGAGCGAAACGAGTAGATGGAAGGTGAAAGAGAGCGAAACAAGACAAAGGAGGGTGAAAGAGAGCGAAACGAGACGAAGGAGGGTGAAAGAGAGCGAAACGAGGCGAAGGAGGGTGAAAGAGAGCGAAACGAGACGAATGATCGTCATTCAGAGCGAAACGAGGCGAAGGAGGGTGAAAGAGGGCGAAACGAGACTAAGGAGGGTGGAAGAGAGCGAAACGAGACGAAGGAGGGTGAAAGAGAGCGAAACGAGACGAAGGAGGGTGAAAGAGAGCGAAACGAGATGAAGGAGGGTGAAAGAGAGCTAACCGAGACGAAGGAGGGTGAAAGACAGCGAAATGAGTAGAAGGAAGGTGAAAGAGAGTGGAGCGGGATGAAGGAGGGTGAAAGAGAGCGAAACGAGACGAAGGATGGCGAAAGAGAGCGAAACGAGGCGAAGGAGGGTGAAAGAGAGCGAAACGAGACGAAGGAGTGTCAAACAGAGCGAAACGAGACAAAGGAAGGTGAAAGAGGGCGAAACGAGACGAAGGAGTGTGGAAGAGAGCGAAACGAGATGAAGGAGGGTGAAAGAGAGCAAAACGAGTCGAAGGAGGGTGAAAGAGAGCGAAACGAGACGAAGGAGGGTGAAAGAGAGTGAAACGAGACGAAGGAGGGTGAAAGAGAGCGAAACGAGATGAAGGAGGGTGAAAGAGATCGAAACGAGACGAAGGAGGGTGAAAGAGAGCTAACCGAGATGAAGGAGGGTGAAAGAGAGCGAAGCGAGTAGAAGGAAGGTGAAAGAGAGCGAAACGAGATGAAGGATGGTGAAAGAGAGCCAAACGAGACAAAGGAGGGTGAAAGAGAGCGAAACAAGACAAATGAGGGTGAAAGAGAGCGAAACGAGACGAAGGAAGGTGAAAGAGAGCGAAACGAGATGAATGTGGGTGAAAGAGAGCGAAACGAGACGAAGGAGGGTTGAAGAGGGCGAAACGAGATGAAGGGGTGTCAAAGAGAGCGAAACGAGACGAAGGATGGTGAAAGAGAGCGAAACGAGACGAAGGAGGGTGAAAGAGAGCGAAACGAGACGAAGGAGGGTGAAAGAGAGCGAAACGAGACGAAGGAGGGTGAAAGAGAGCTAACAGAGACGAAGGAGGGTGAAAGAGAGCGAAACGAGTAGATGGAAGGTGAAAGAGAGCGAAACGAGACGAAGGAGGGTGAAAGAGAGCGAAACGAGACGAAGGAGGGTGAAAGAGAGCGAAACAAGACGAAGGAGGGTGAAAGAGAGCGAAACGAGAAGAAGGAAGGTGAAAGCGAGCGAAACGAGGCGAAGGTGGGTGAAAGAGAGCGAAACGAGACGAAGGAGGGTGAAAGAGAGCGAAACGAGACGAAGGAGGGTGAAAGAGAGCTAACCGACACGAAGGAGGGTGAAAGAGAGCGAAACGAGTAGAAGGAGGGTGAAAGAGAGCGAAAAGAGATGAAGCAGGGTGAAAAAGAGCGAAACGAGACGATGGAGGGTGAAAGAGAGCGAAACGAGACGAAGGAGGGTGAAAGAGAGCGAAACGAGGCGAAGGAGGGTGAAAGAGAGCGAAACGAGACGAAGGGGGGTGAAAGAGAGCTAACCGAGATGAAGGAGGGTGAAAGAGAGCGAAACAAGTAGAAGGAAGGTGAAAGAGAGTGGAACGAGATGAAGGAGGGTGAAAGAGAGCGAAACGAGACGAAGGAGGGGGTAAGAGAGTGAAACGAGACGAAGGAAGGTGAAAGAGAGCGAACCGAGACGAAGGATGGTGATAGAGGGCGAAACGAGACGATGGAGTGTGGAAGAGCGCAAAACGAGGTGAAGGAGGCTGAATGAGAGTGAAACGAGACGAAGGAGGGTGAAAGAGAGCGAAACGAGACGACGCAGGGTGAAAGAGAGCGAAACGAGGCGAAGGAGGGTGAACGAGAGCGAAACGAGACGAAGGAGTGTCAAACAGAGCGAAACTAGACGAAGGAAGGTGAAAGAGGGCGAAACGAGACGAAGGAGGGTGGAAGAGAGCGAAACGAGATGAAGGAGGGTGAAAGAGAGCAAAACGAGACGAAGGAGGGTGAAAGAGAGCGAAACGAGTAGAAGGATGGTGAAAGAGAGCGAAACGAGATGAAGGCGGGTGAAAGAGAGCGAAACGAGAAGAAGGAGGGTGAAAGAGAGCTAACCGAGACGAAGGAGGGTGAAAGAGAGCGAAACGAGTAGAAGGAAGGTGAAAGAGAGCGAAACGAGATGAAGGAGGGTGAAAGAGAGCCAAACGAGACGAAGGAGGGTGAAAGAGAGCGAAACAAGACATAGGAGGGTGAAAGAGAGCGAAACGAGACGAAGGAAGGTGAAAGAGAGCGAAACGAGACGAAGGTGGGTGAAAGAGAGCGAAACGAGACGTAGGAGGGTTGAAGAGAGCGAAACGAGATGAAGGGGTGTCAAAGAGAGCGAAACGAGACGAAGGATGGTGAAAGAGAGCGAAACGAGACGAAGGAGGGTGAAAGAGAGCGAAACGAGACGAAGGAGGGTGAAAGAGAGCGAAACGAGACGAAGGAGGGTGAATGAGAGCTAACAGAGACAAAGGAGGGTGAAAGAGAGCGAAACGAGTAGATGGAAGGTGAAAGAGAGCGAAACGAGACGAAGGAGGGTGAAAGAGAGTGAAACGAGACGAAGGAGGGTGAAAGAGAGCGAAACAAGACAAAGGAGGGTGAAAGAGAGCAAAACGAGACGAAGGAGGGTGAAAGAGAGCGAAACGAGGCGAAGGAGGGTGAAAGAGAGCGAAACGAGACGAATGATGGTCATTCAGAGCGAAACGAGGCGAAGGAGGGTGAAAGAGGGCGAAAAGAGACTAAGGACGGTGGAAGAGAGCGAAACGAGACGAAGGAGGGTAAAAGAGAGCGAAACGAGATGAAGGAGGGTGAAAGAGATCGAAACGAGACGAAGGAGTGTGAAAGAGATCGAAACGAGACGAAGCAGGGTGAAAGAGTGCGAAACGAGACGAAGGAGGGTGAAAGAGAGCTAACCGAGACGAAGGAGGGTGAAAGAGAGCGAAACGAGTAGAAGGAAGGTGAAAGAGAGTGGAGCGGGATGAAGGAGGGTGAAAGAGAGCGAAACGAGACGAAGTAGGGTGAAAGAGAGCGAAACGAGGCGAAGGAGGGTGAAAGAGAGCGAAACGAGACGAAGGAGTGTCAAACAGAGCGAAACGAGACGAAGGAAGGTGAAAGAGGGCGAAACGAGACGAAGGAGTGTGGAAGAGAGCGAAACGAGATGAAGGAGGGTGAAAGAGAGCAAAACGAGATGAAGGAGGGTGAAAGAGAGCGAAACGAGACGAAGGAGGGTGAAAGAGAGTGAAACGAGATGAAGGAGGGTGAAAGAGAGCGAAACGAGATGAAGGAGGGTGAAAGAGAGCGAAACGAGACGAAGGAGGGTGAAAGAGAGCTAACCGAGATGAAGGAGGGTGAAAGAGAGCGAAGCGAGTAGAAGGAAGGTGAAAGAGAGCGAAACGAGATGAAGGATGGTGAAAGAGAGCCAAACGAGACGAAGGAGGGTGAAAGAGAGCGAAACAAGACAAATGAGGGTGAAAGAGAGCGAAACGAGACGAAGGAAGGTGAAAGAGAGCGAAACGAGACGAAGGAGGGTGAAAGAGAGCTAACCAAGACGAAGGAGGGTGAAAGAGAGCGAAACAAGACGAAGGAGGGTGAAAGAGAGCGAAACAAGACAAAGGAGGGTGAAAGAGAGCGAAACGAGAAGGAAGGTGAAAGCGAGCGAAACGAGGCGAAGGAGGGTGAAAGAGAGCGAAACGAGACGAAGGAGGGTGAAAGAGAGCGAAACGAGACGAAGGAGGGTGAAAGAGAGCTAACCGAGACGAAGGAGGGTGAAAGAGAGCGAAACGAGTAGAAGGAGGGTGAAAGAGAGCGAAAAGAGATGAAGCAGGGTGAAAAAGAGCGAAACGAGACGATGGAGGGTGAAAGAGAGTGAAACGAGACGAAGGAAGGTGAAAGAGAGCGAACCGAGACGAAGGAGGGGGAAAGAGGGCGAAACGAGACGATGGAGTGTGGAAGAGAGCAAAACGAGGTGAAGGAGGCTGAAAGAGAGCGAAACGAGATGAAGAAGGGTGAAAGAGAGCGAAACGAGACGAAGGAGGGTGAAAGAGAGCGAAACGAGGCGAAGGTGGGTGAAAGAGAGCGAAACGAGACGAAGGATGGTCATACAGAGCGAAACGAGGCGAAGGAGGGTGAAAGAGGGCGAAACGAGACGAAGGAGGGTGGAAGAGAGCGAAACGAGACGAAGGAGGGTGAAAGAGCGAAACGAGACGAAGGAGGGTGAAAGAGAGCGAAACGAGATGAAGGAGAGTGAAAGAGAGCGAAAAGAGACGAAGGAGGGTGAAAGAGATCGAAACGAGACGAAGGAGGGTGAAAGAGAGCGAAACAAGACGGAGGGTGAAAGAGAGCTAACCGAGACGAAGGAGGGTGAAAGAGAGCGAAATGAGTAGAAGGAAGGTGAAAGAGAGTGGAACGAGACGAAGGAGGGTGAAAGAGAGCGAAACGAGTAGATGGAAGGTGAAAGAGAGCGAAACGAGATGAAGGAGGGTGAAAGAGAGTGAAACAAGACGAAGGAAGGTGAAAGAGAGCGAACCGAGACGAAGGAGGGAGAAAGAGGGCGAAACGAGACGATGGAGTGTGGAAGAGAGCAAAACGAGGTGAAGGAGGCTGAAAGAGAGCGAAACGAGATGAAGAAGGGTGAAAGAGAGCGAAACGAGACGAAGGAGGGTGAAAGAGAGCGAAACGAGGCGAAGGAGGGTGAAAGTGAGCGAAACGAGACGAAGGATGGTCATACAGAGCGAAACGTGGCGACGGAGGGTGAAAGAGGGCGAAACGAGATGAAGGAGGTTGGAAGAGAGCGAAACGAGACGAAGTAGGGTGAAAGAGAGCGAAACGAGACGAAGGAGGGTGAAAGAGAGCGAAACGAGATGAAGGAGGGTGAAAGAGAGCGAAACGAGACGAAGGAGGGTGAAAGAGATCGAAACGAGACGAAGGAGGGTGAAAGTGAGCGAAACGAGACGGAGGGTGAAAGAGAGCTAACCGAGACGAAGGAGGGTGAAAGAGAGCGAAACGAGTAGAAGGAAGGTGAAAGAGAGTGGAACGAGATGAAGGAGGGTGAAAGAGAGCGAACCGAGACGAAGGAGGGTGAAAGAGAGTGAAACGAGACGAAGGAAGGTGAAAGAGAGCGAACCGAGACGAAGGATGGTAATAGAGGGCGAAACGAGACGATGGAATGTGGAAGAGAGCAAAACGAGGTGAAGGAAGCTGAAAGAGAGCGAAACGAGACGAAGGAGTGTGAAAGAGAGCGAAACGAGGCGAAGGAGGGTGAAAGAGAGCGAAACGAGACGAAGGAGGGTCATACAGAGCGAAACTATACGAAGGAGGGTGAAAGAGGGCAAAACGAGACGAAGCAGGGGGAAGAGAGCGAAACGAAATGAAGGAGGGTGAAAGAGAGCAAAACGAGATGAAGGAGGGTGAAAGAGAGCGAAACGAGACGAAGGAGGGTGAAAGAGAGCGAAACGAGACGAAGGAGGGGGAAAGAGAGCGAAACGAGACGAAGGAGGGTGAAAGAGCGAAACGAGACGAAGGAGAGTGAAAGAGAGCGAAACGAGATGAAGGAGAGTGAAAGAGAGCGAAACGAGACGAAGGAGGGTGAAAGAGTTCGAAACGAGACGAAGGAGGGTGAAAGAGAGCGAAACAAGACGGAGGGTGAAAGAGAGCTAACCGAGACGAAGGAGGGTGAAAGAGGGCGAAACGAGTAGAAGGAAGGTGAAAGAGAGTGGAACGAGACGAAGGAGGGTGAAAGAGAGCGAAACGAGTAGATGGAAGGTGAAAGAGAGCGAAACGAGACGAAGGAGGGTGAAAGAGAACGGAACGAGACGAAGGAGGGTGAAAGAGAGCGAAACAAGACAAAGGAGGGTGAAAGAGAGCGAAACGAGATGAAGGAAGGTGAAAGAGAGCGAAACGAGACGAAGGAGGGTGAAAGAGAGCGAAACGAGACGAACGAGGGTGAAAGAGAGCGAAACAAGACGAAGGAGGGTGAAAGAGAGCTAACCGAGACGAAGGAGTGTGAAAGAGAGCGAAACGAGTAGAAGGAGGGTGAAAGAGAGCGAAACAAGATGAAGCAGGGTGAAAAAGAGCGTAACGAGACGACGGAGGGTGAAAGAGAGTGAAACAAAATGAAGGAAGGTGAAAGAGAGCGAACTGAGACGAAGGAGGGAGAAAGAGGGCGAAACGAGACGATGGAGTGTGAAAGAGAGCAAAACGAGGTGAAGGAGGCTGAAAGAGAGCGAAACGAGATGAAGAAGGGTGAAAGAGAGCGAAACGAGACGAAGGAGGGTGAAAGAGAACGAAACGAGGCGAAGGAGGGTGAAAGAGAGCGAAACGAGACGAAGGATGGTCATACAGAGCGAAACGAGGCGAAGGAGGGTGAAAGAGGGCGAAACGAGACGAAGGAGGTTGGAAGAGAGCGAAACGAGACGAAGTAGGGTGAAAGAGAGCGAAACGAGACTAAGGAGGGTGAAAGAGAGCGAAACGAGATGAAGGAGGGTGAAAGAGAGCGAAACGAGACGAAGGAGGGTGAAAGAGATCGAAACAAGACGAAGGAGGGTGAAAGAGAGCGAAACGAGACGGAGCGTGAAAGAGAGCTAACCGAGACGAAGGAGGGTGAAAGAGAGCGAAACGAGACGAAGGAGGGTGAAAGAGAGTGAAACGAGACGAAGGAAGGTGAAAGAGAGCGAACCGAGACGAAGGATGGTAATAGAGGGCGAAACGAGACGATGGAATGTGGAAGAGAGCAAAACGAGGTGAAGGAGGCTGAAAGAGAGCGAAACGAGACGAAGGAGGGTGAAAGAGAGCGAAACGAGACGAAGGAGTGTGAAAGAGAGCGAAACGAGGCGAAGGAGGGTGAAAGAGAGCGAAACGAGACGAAGGAGGGTCATACAGAGCGAAACTAGACGAAGGAGTGTGATAGAGGGCGAAACGAGACGAAGCAGGGGGGAAGAGAGCGAAACGAGATGAAGGAGGGTGAAAGAGAGCAAAACGAGACGAAGGAGGGTGAAAGAGAGCGAAACGAGACGAAGAAGGGTGAAAGAGAGCGAAACGAGACGAAGGAGGGTGAAAGAGAGCGAATCGAGAAGGAGGGTGGAAGAGAGCGAAATGAGATGAAGGAGGGTGAAAGAGTGCAAAACGAGACGAAGGAGGGTGAAAGAGAGCGAAACGAGACGAAGGAGGGTGAAAGAGAGCGAAACGAGACGAAGGAGGGTGAAAGAGAGCGAAACGAGGCGAAGGAGGGTGAAAGAGAGCGAAACGAGATGAAGGAGGGTGAAAGAGAGCTAACCGAGATGAAGGAGGGTGAAAGAGAGCGAAACAAGTAGAAGGAAGGTGAAAGAGAGTGGAACGAGATGAAGGAGGGTGAAAGAGAGCGAAACGAGACGAAGGAGGGGGAAAGAGAGTGAAACGAGACGAAGGAAGGTGAAAGAAAGCGAACCGAGACGACGCAGGGTGAAAGAGAGCGAAACGAGGCGAAGGAGGGTGAAAGAGAGCAAAACGAGACGAAGGAGTGTCAAACAGAGCGAAACTAGATAAAGGAAGGTGAAAGAGGGCGAAACGAGACGAAGGAGGGTGGAAGAGAGCGAAACGAGATGAAGGAGGGTGAAAGAGAGCGAAACGAGACGAAGGAGGGTGAAAGAGAGCGAAACGAGATGAAGGCGGGTGAAAGAGAGCGAAACGAGAAGAAGGAGGGTGAAAGAGAGCTAACCGAGACGAAGGAGGGTGAAAGAGAGCGAAACGAGTAGAAGGAAGGTGAAAGCGAGCGAAACGAGACGAAGGAGGGTGAAAGAGAGCCAAACGAGACGAAGGAGGGTGAAAGAGAGCGAAACAAGACAAAGGAGGGTGAAAGAGAGCGAAACGAGACGAAGGAAGGTGAAAGAGAGCGAAACGAGACGAATGTGGGTGAAAGAGAGCGAAACGAGTCGAAGGAGGGTTGAAGAGAGCGAAACGAGATGAAGGGGTGTCAAAGAGAGGGAAACGAGACGAAGGATGATGAAAGAGAGCGAAACGAGACGAAGGAGGGTGAAAGAGAGCGAAACGAGACGAAGGAGGGTGAAAGAGAGCGAAACGAGACGAAGGAGGGTGAAAGAGGGTGAAACGAGACGAAGGAAGGTGAAAGAGAGAGAACCGAGATGAAGGATCGTCATAGAGGGCGAAACGAGACGATGGACTGTGGAAGAGAGCAAAACGAGGTGAAGGAGTGTCATACAGAGCGAAACGAGGCGAAGGAGGGTGAAAGAGGGCGAAACGAGACGAAGGAGGGTGGAAGAGAGCGAAACGAGATGAAGGAGGGTGAAAGAGAGCAAAACGAGACGAAGGAGGGAGAAAGAGAGCGAAATGAGACGAAGGAGGGTGAAAGAGAGCGAAACGAGACGAAGGAGGGTGAAAGAGAGTGAAACGAGACGAAAGAGGGTGACAGAGAGCTAACCGAGACGAAGGAGGGTGAAAGGGAGCGAAGCGAGTAGAAGGAAGGTGAAAGAGAGCGAAACGAGACGATGGACTGTGGAAGAGAGCAAAACGAGGTGAAGGAGGCTGAAAGAGAGCGAAGCGAGACGAAGGAGGGTGAAAGAGAGCAAAAAGAAACGAAGGAGGGTGAAACAGAGCGAAACGAGGCGAAGGAGGGTGAAAGAGAGCGAAACGAGACGAAGGAGTGTCATACAGAGCGAAACGAGACGAAGGACGGTGAAAGAGAGTGAAACGAGGCGAAGGAGGGTGAAAGAGAGCGAAACGAGATGAAGGAGGGTGAAAGAGTGCGAAACGAGACGAAGGAGGGTGAAAGAGAGCGAAACGAGACGAAGGAGGGTTGAAGAGAGCGAAACGAGACGAAGGAGGGTGAAAGAGAGCGAAACAAGACAAATGAGGGTGAAAGAGAGCGAAACGAGACGAAGGAAGGTGAAAGAGAGCGAAACGAGATGAATGTGGGTGAAAGAGAGCGAAACGAGACGAAGGAGGGTTGAAGAGAGCGAAACGAGATGAAGGGGTGTCAAAGAGAGCGAAACGAGACGAAGGATGGTGAAAGAGAGCGAAACGAGACGAAGGAGGGTGAAAGAGAGCGAAACGAGACGAAGGAGGGTGAAAGAGAGCGAAACGAGACGAAGGAGGGTGAAAGAGAGCTAACAGAGATGAAGGAGGGTGAAAGAGAGCGAAACGAGTAGATGGAAGTTGAAAGAGAGCGAAACGAGACGAAGGAGGGTGAAAGAGAGCGAAACGAGACGAAGGAGGGTGAAAGAGAGTGAAACAAGACAAAGGAGGGTGAAAGAGAGCGAAACGAGAAGAAGGAAGGTGAAAGCGAGCGAAACGAGGCGAAGGAGGGTGAAAGAGAGCGAAACGAGACGAAGGAGGGTGAATGAGGGCGAAACGAGACGAAGGAGGTTGAAAGAGAGCTAACCGAGACGAAGGAGGGTGAAAGAGAGCGAAACGAGTAGAAGGAGGGTGAAAGAGAGCGAAAAGAGATGAAGCAGGGTGAAAAAGAGAGAAACGAGACGATGGAGGGTGAAAGAGAGTGAAACGAGACGAAGGAAGGTCAAAGAGAGCGAACCGAGACGAAGGAGGGGGAAAGAGGTCGAAACGAGACGATGGAGTGTGGAAGAGTGCAAAACGAGGTGAAGGAGGCTGAAAGAGAGCGAAACGAGATGAAGAAGGGTGAAAGAGAGCGAAACGAGACGAAGGAGGGTGAAAGAGAGCGAAACGAGGCGAAGGTGGGTGAAAGAGAGCGAAACGAGACGAAGGATGGTCATACAGAGCGAAACGAGGCGAAGGAGGGTGAAAGAGGGCGAAACGAGACGAAGGAGGGTGGAAGAGAGTGAAACGAGACGAAGGAGGGTGAAAGAGCGAAACGAGACGAAGGAGGGTGAAAGAGAGCGAAACAAGACAAAGGAGGGTGAAAGAGAGCGAAACGAGATGAAGGAAGTTGAAAGAGAGCGAAACGAGACGAAGGAGGGTGAAAGAGAGCGAAACGAGACGAACGAGGGTGAAAGAGAGCGAAACGAGACGAAGGAGGGTGAAAGAGAGCGAAACGAGACGAAGGAGGGTGAAAGAGAGCGGAACGAGACGAAGGAGGGTGAAAGAGAGCGAAACAAGACAAAGGAGGGTGAAAGAGAGTGAAACGAGATGAAGGAAGTTGAAAGAGAGCGAAACGAGACGAAGGAGGGTGAAAGAGAGCGAAACGAGACGAACGAGGGTGAAAGAGAGCGAAACGAGACGAAGGAGGGTGAAAGAGAGCTAACCGAGACGAAGGAGGGTGAAAGAGAGCGAAACGAGTAGAAGGAGGGTGAAAGAGAGCGAAACGAGATGAAGCAGGGTGAAAAAGAGCGAAACGAGACGACGGAGGGTGAAAGAGAGTGAAACAAGACGAAGGAAGGTGAAAGAGAGCGAACCGAGACGAAGGAGGGAGAAAGAGGGCGAAACCAGACGATGGAGTGTGGAAGAGAGCAAAATGAGGTGAAGGAGGCTGAAAGAGAGCGAAACGAGATGAAGAAGGGTGAAAGAGAGCGAAACGAAACGAAGGAGGGTGAAAGAGAGCGAAACGAGGCGAAGGAGGGAGAAAGAGAGCGAAACGAGACGAAGGATGGACATACAGAGCGAAACGAGGCGAAGGAGGGTGAAAGAGGGCGAAACGAGACGAAGGAGGTTGGAAGAGAGCGATACGAGACGAAGTAGGGTGAAAGAGAGCGAAACGAGACGAAGGAGGGTGAAAGAGAGCGAAACGAGATGAAGGAGGGTGAAAGAGAGCGAAACGAGACGAAGGAGGGTGAAAGAGATCGAAACGAGACGAAGGAGGGTGAAAGAGAGCGAAACGAGACGGAGGGTGAAAGAGAGCTAACCGAGACGAAGGAGGGTGAAAGAGAGCGAAACGAGTAGAAGGAAGGTGAAAGAGAGTGGAACGAGATGAAGGAGGGTGAAAGAGAGCGAAACGAGACGAAGGAGGGTGAAAGAGAGTGAAACGAGACGAAGGAAGGTGAAAGAGAGCGAACCGAGACGAAGGATGGTAATAGAGGGCGAAACGAGACGATGGAATGTGGAAGAGAGCAAAACGAGGTGAAGGAGGCTGAAAGAGAGCGAAACGAGACGAAGGAGGGTGAAAGAGAGTGAAACGAGACGAAGGAGTGTGAAAGAGAGCGAAACGAGGCGAAGGAGGGTGAAAGAGAGCGAAACGAGGCGAAGGAGGGTCATACAGAGCGAAACTAGACGAAGGAGGGTGAAAGAGGGCGAAACGAGACGAAGCAGGGGGGAAGAGAGCGAAACGAGATGAAGGAGGGTGAAAGAGAGCAAAACGAGACGAAGGAGGGTGAAAGAGAGCGAAACGAGACGAAGGAGGGTGAAAGAGAGCGAAACGAGACGGAAGAGGGTGAAAGAGAGCGAAACGAGACGAAGGAGGGCGAAAGAGCGAAACGAGACGAAGGAGGGTGAAAGAGAGCAAAACGAGATGAAGGAGAGTGAAAGAGAGCGAAACGAGACGAAGGAGGGTGAAAGAGATCGAAACGAGACGAAGGAGGGTGAAAGAGAGCGAAACAAGACGGAGGGTGAAAGAGAGCAAACCGAGACGAAGGAGGGTGAAAGAGGGCGAAACGAGTAGAAGGAAGGTGAAAGAGAGTGGAACGAGACGAAGGAGGGTGAAAGAGAGCGAAACGAGTAGATGGAAGGTGAAAGAGAGCGAAACGAGACGAAGGAGGGTGAAAGAGAGCGGATCGAGACGAAGGAGGGTGAAAGAGAGCGAAACAAGACAAAGGAGGGTGAAAGAGAACGAAACGAGATGAAGGAAGGTGAAAGAGAGCGAAACAAGACGAAGGAGGGTGAAAGAGAGCGAAACGAGACGAACGAGGGTGAAAGAGAGCGAAACGAGACGAAGGAGGGTGAAAGAGAGCTAACCGAGACGAAGGAGGGTGAAAGAGAGCGAAACGAGTAGAAGGAGGGTGAAAGAGAGCGAAACGAGATGAAGCAGGGTGAAAAAGAGCGAAACGAGACGAAAGAGGGTGAAAGAGAGCGAAACGAGACGAAGGAGGGTGAAAGAGCGAAACGAGACGAAGGAGGGTGAAAGAGAGCGAAACGAGACGAAGGAGGGTGAAAGAGCGAAACGAGACGAAGGAGGGTGAAAGAGAGCAAAACGAGATGAAGGAGAGTGAAAGAGAGCGAAACGAGACGAAGGAGGGTGAAAGAGATCGAAACGAGACGAAGGAGGGTGAAAGAGAGCGAAACAAGACGGAGGGTGAAAGAGAGCAAACCGAGACGAAGGAGGGTGAAAGAGGGCGAAACGAGTAGAAGGAAGGTGAAAGAGAGTGGAACGAGACGAAGGAGGGTGAAAGAGAGCGAAACGAGTAGATGGAAGGTGAAAGAGAGCGAAACGAGACGAAGGAGGGTGAAAGAGAGCGGATCGAGACGAAGGAGGGTGAAAGAGAGCGAAACAAGACAAAGGAGGGTGAAAGAGAGCGAAACGAGATGAAGGAAGGTGAAAGAGAGCGAAACAAGACGAAGGAGGGTGAAAGAGAGCGAAACGAGACGAACGAGGGTGAAAGAGAGCGAAACGAGACGAAGGAGGGTGAAAGAGAGCTAACCGAGACGAAGGAGGGTGAAAGAGAGCGAAACGAGTAGAAGGAGGGTGAAAGAGAGCGAAACGAGATGAAGCAGGGTGAAAAAGAGCGAAACGAGACGACGGAGGGTGAAAGAGAGTGAAACAAAACGAAGGAAGGTGAAAGAGAGCGAACCGAGACGAAGGAGTGTGGAAGAGAGCAAAACGAGGTGAAGGAGGCTGAAAGAGAGCGAAACGAGATGAAGAAGGGTGAAAGAGAGCGAAACGAGACGAAGGAGGGTGAAAGAGAGCGAAACGAGGCGAAGGAGGGTGAAAGAGAGCGAAACGAGACGAAGGATGGTCATACAGAGCGAAACGAGGCGAAGGAGGGTGAAAGAGGGCGAAACGAGATGAAGGAGGTTGGAAGAGAGCGAAACGAGACAAAGTAGGGTGAAAGAGAGCTAAACGAGACGAAGGAGGGTGAAAGAGAGCGAAACGAGATGAAGGAGGGTGAAAGAGAGCGAAACGAGACGAAGGAGGGTGAAAGAGATCGAAACGAGACGAAGGAGGGTGAAAGAGAGCGAAACGAGACGGAGGGTGAAAGAGAGCTAACCGAGACGAAGGAGGGTGAAAGAGAGCGAAACGAGACGAAGGAGGGTGAAAGAGAGTGAAACGAGACGAAGGAAGGTGAAAGAGAGCGAACCGAGACGAAGGATGGTAATAGAGGGCGAAACGAGAAGATGGAATGTGGAAGAGAGCAAAACGAGGTGAAGGAGGCTGAAAGAGAGCGAAACGAGACGAAGGAGGGTGAAAGAGAGCGAAACGAGACGAAGGAGTGTGAAAGAGAGCGAAACGAGGCGAAAGAGGGTGAAAGAGAGCGAA
Source organism: Scyliorhinus torazame (assembly GCF_047496885.1). Lineage (NCBI taxonomy): Eukaryota > Metazoa > Chordata > Chondrichthyes > Carcharhiniformes > Scyliorhinidae > Scyliorhinus > Scyliorhinus torazame. The sequence goes on from NC_092721.1 coordinate 691,142, forward strand.
ACGAGACGAAGGAGGGTCATACAGAGCGAAACTAGACGAAGTTGGGTGAAAGAGGGCGAAACGAGACGAAGCAGGGGGGAAGAGAGCGAAACGAGATGAAGGAGGGTGAAAGAGAGCAAAACGAGACGAAGGAGGGTGAAAGAGAGCGAAACGAGACGAAGGAGGGTGAAAGAGAGCGAAACGAGACGAAGGAGGGTGAAAGAGAGCGAAACGAGAAGGAGGGTGGAAGAGAGCGAAATGAGATGAAGGAGGGTGAAAGAGAGCAAAACGAGACGAAGGAGGGTGAAAGAGAGCGAAACGAGACGAAGGAGGGTGAAAGAGAGCGAAACGAGACGAAGGAGGGTGAAAGAGAGCGAAACGAGAAGGAGGGTGGAAGAGAGCGAAATGAGATGAAGGAGGGTGAAAGAGAGCAAAACGAGACGAAGGAGGGTGAAAGAGAGCGAAACGAGACGAAGGAGGGTGAAAGAGAGGGAAACGAGACGAAGGAGGGTGAAAGAGAGCGAAACGAGACGAAGGATTGTGAAAGAGAGCTAACCGAGATGAAGGAGGGTGAAAGAGAGCGAAACAAGTAGAAGGAAGGTGAAAGAGAGTGGAACGAGATGAAGGAGGGTGAAAGAGAGCGAAACGAGACGAAGGAGGGGGAAAGAGAGTGAAACGAGACGAAGGAAGGTGAAAGAAAGCGAACCGAGACGACGCAGGGTGAAAGAGAGCGAAACGAGGCGAAGGAGGGTGAAAGAGAGCGAAACGAGACGAAGGAGTGTCAAACAGAGCGAAACTAGATGAAGGAAGGTGAAAGAGGGCGAAACGAGACGAAGGAGGGTGGAAGAGAGCAAAACGAGATGAAGGAGGGTGAAAGAGAGCAAAACGAGACGAAGGAGGGTGAAAGAGAGCGAAACGAGACAAAGGAGGGTGAAAGAGAGCGAAACGAGACGAAGGAGGGGGAAAGAGAGCGAAACGAGATGAAGGCGGGTGAAAGAGAGCGAAACGAGACGAAGGAGGGGGAAAGAGAGCGAAACGAGATGAAGGCGGGTGAAAGAGAGCGAAACGAGAAGAAGGAGGGTGAAAGAGAGCTAACCGAGACGAAGGAGGGTGAAAGAGAGCGAAACGAGTAGAAGGAAGGTGAAAGAGAGCGAAACGAGACGAAGGAGGGTGAAAGAGAGCCAAACGAGACGAAGGAGTGTGAAAGAGAGCGAAACAAGACAAAGGAGGGTGAAAGAGAGCGAAACGAGACGAAGGAAGGTGAAAGAGAGCGAAACGAGACGAATGTGGGTGAAAGAGAGCGAAACGAGACGAAGGAGGGTTGAAGAGAGCGAAACGAGATGAAGGGGTGTCAAAGAGAGCGAAACGAGACGAAGGATGATGAAAGAGAGCGAAACGAGACGAAGGAGGGTGAAAGAGAGCGAAACGAGACGAAGGAGGGTGAAAGAGAGCGAAACGAGACGAAGGAGGGTGAAAGAGAGCTAACAGAGACAAAGGAGGGTGAAAGAGAGCGAAACGAGTAGATGGAAGGTGAAAGAGAGCGAAACAAGACGAAGGAGGGTGACAGAGAGCTAACTGAGACGAAGGAGGGTGAAAGGGAGCGAAGCGAGTAGAAGGAAGGTGAAAGAGAGCGAAATGAGACGAAGGAGGGTGAAAGAGAGCCAAACGAGACGAAGGAGGGTGAAAGAGAGCGAAACGAGGCGAAGGAGGGTGAAAGAGAGCGAAACGAGACGAAGGAGGGTCATACAGAGCGAAACGAGACGAATGTGGGTGAAAGAGAGCGAAACGAGACGAAGGAGGGTTGAAGAGAGCGAAACGAGATGAAGGGGTGTCAAAGAGAGCGAAACGAGACGAAGGATGGTGAAAGAGAGCGAAACGAGACGAAGGAGGGTGAAAGAGAGCGAAACGAGACGAAGGAGGGTGAAAGAGAGCGAAACGAGACGAAGGAGGGTGAAAGAGAGCCAAACGAGACGAAGGAGGGTGAAAGAGTGCGAAACAAGACAAAGGAGGGTGAAAGAGAGCGAAACGAGACGAAGGAAGGTGAAAGAGAACGAAACGAGACGAAGGAGGGTGAAAGAGAGCGAAACGAGACGAAGGAGGGTGAATGAGAGCGAAACAAGACAAAGGAGGGTGAAGGAGAGTGAAACGAGATGAAGGAAGGTGAAAGAGAGCGAAACGAGACGAATGTGGGTGAAAGAGAGCGAAACGAGACGAAGGAGGGTTGAAGAGAGCGAAACGAGATGAAGGGGTGTCAAAGAGAGCGAAACGAGACGAAGGATGGTGAAAGGGAGCGAAACGAGACGAAGGAGGGTGAAAGAGAGCAAAACGAGTAGATGGAAGGTGAAAGAGAGCGAAACGAGACGAAGGAGGGTGACAGAGAGCTAACTGAGACGAAGGAGGGTGAAAGAGAGCGAAACGAGTAGATGGAAGGTGAAAGAGAGCGAAACGAGACGAAGGAGGGTGAAAGAGAGCGAAACGAGATGAAGGAGGGTGAAAGAGAGCGAAACAAGACAAAGGAGGGTGAAAGAGAGCGAAACGAGATGAAGGAAGGTGAAAGAGAGCGAAATGAGACGAAGGAGGGTGAAAGAGAGCGAAACGAGACGAAGGAGGGTGAAAGAGAGCGAAACGAGACGAAGGAGGGTGAAAGAGAGCTAACCGAGACGAAGGAGGGTGAAAGAGAGCGAAACGAGTAGAAGGAGGGTGAAAGAGAGCGAAACGAGATGAAGCAGGTTGAAAAAGAGCGAAACGAGACGACGGAGGGTGAAAGAGAGTGAAACGAGACGAAGGTAGGTGAAAGAGAGCGAATCGAGACGAAGGAGGGAGAAAGAGGGCGAAACGAGACGATGGAGTGTGGAAGAGAGCAAAACTAGGTGAAGGAGGCTGAAAGAGAGCGAAACGAGATGAAGAAGGGTGAAAGAGAGCGAAACGAGACGGAGGGTGAAAGAGAGCTAACCGAGACGAAGGAGGGTGAAAGAGAGCGAAACGAGACGAAGGAGGGTGAAAGAGAGTGAAACGAGACGAAGGAAGGTGAAAGAGAGCGAACCGAGACGAAGGATGGTAATAGAGGGCGAAACGAGAAGATGGAATGTGGAAGAGAGCAAAACGAGGTGAAGGAGGGTGAAAGAGAGCGAAACGAGACGAAGGAGGGTGAAAGAGAGCGAAACGAGACGAAGGAGGGTGAAAGAGAGCTAACAGAGACAAAGGAGGGTGAAAGAGAGCGAAACGAGTAGATGGAAGGTGAAAGAGAGCGAAACGAGACGAAGGAGGGTGACAGAGAGCTAACTGAGACGAAGGAGGGTGAAAGGGAGCGAAGCGAGTAGAAGGAAGGTGAAAGAGAGCGAAATGAGACGAAGGAGGGTGAAAGAGAGCCAAACAAGACGAAGGAGAGTGAAAGAGAGCCAAACGAGGCGAAGGAGGGTGAAAGAGAGCGAAACGAGACGAAGGAGGGTCATACAGAGCGAAACGAGACGAATGTGGGTGAAAGAGAGCGAAACGAGACGAAGGAGGGTTGAAGAGAGCGAAACGAGATGAAGGGGTGTCAAAGAGAGCGAAACGAGACGAAGGATGGTGAAAGAGAGCGAAACGAGACGAAGGAGGGTGAAAGAGAGCGAAACGAGACGAAGGAGGGTGAAAGAGAGCGAAACGAGACGAAGGAGGGTGAAAGAGAGCTAACAGAGATGAAGGAGGGTGAAAGAGAGCGAAACAAGTAGATGGAAGGTGAAAGAGAGCGAAACGAGATGAAGGAGGGTGAAAGAGAGCCAAACGAGACGAAGGAGGGTGAAAGAGAGCGAAACGAGGCGAAGGAGGGTGAAAGAGAGCGAAACGAGACGAAGGATGGTCATACAGAGCGAAACGAGGCGAAGGAGGGTGAAAGAGGGCGAAACGAGATGAAGGAGGTTGGAAGAGAGCGAAACGAGACAAAGTAGGGTGAAAGAGAGCGAAACGAGATGAAGGAGGGTGAAAGAGAGCGAAACGAGATGAAGGAGGGTGAAAGAGAGCGAAACGAGACGAAGGAGGGTGAAAGAGATCGAAACGAGACGAAGGAGGGTGAAAGAGAGCGAAACGAGACGGAGGGTGAAAGAGAGCTAACCGAGACGAAGGAGGGTGAAAGAGAGCGAAACGAGACGAAGGAGGGTGAAAGAGAGTGAAACGAGACGAAGGAAGGTGAAAGAGAGCGAACCGAGACGAAGGATGGTAATAGAGGGCGAAACGAGAAGATGGAATGTGGAAGAGAGCAAAACGAGGTGAAGGAGGCTGAAAGAGAGCGAAACGAGACGAAGGAGGGTGAAAGAGAGCGAAACGAGACGAAGGAGTGTGAAAGAGAGCGAAACGAGGCGAAAGAGGGTGAAAGAGAGCGAAACGAGACGAAGGAGGGTCATACAGAGCGAAACTAGACGAAGTTGGGTGAAAGAGGGCGAAACGAGACGAAGCAGGGGGGAAGAGAGCGAAACGAGATGAAGGAGGGTGAAAGAGAGCAAAACGAGACGAAGGAGGGTGAAAGAGAGCGAAACGAGACGAAGGAGGGTGAAAGAGAGCGAAACGAGACGAAGGAGGGTGAAAGAGAGCGAAACGAGAAGGAGGGTGGAAGAGAGCGAAATGAGATGAAGGAGGGTGAAAGAGAGCAAAACGAGACGAAGGAGGGTGAAAGAGAGCGAAACGAGACGAAGGAGGGTGAAAGAGAGCGAAACGAGACGAAGGAGGGTGAAAGAGAGCGAAACGAGACGAAGGATTGTGAAAGAGAGCTAACCGAGATGAAGGAGGGTGAAAGAGAGCGAAACAAGTAGAAGGAAGGTGAAAGAGAGTGGAACGAGATGAAGGAGGGTGAAAGAGAGCGAAACGAGACGAAGGAGGGGGAAAGAGAGTGAAACGAGACGAAGGAAGGTGAAAGAAAGCGAACCGAGACGACGCAGGGTGAAAGAGAGCGAAACGAGGCGAAGGAGGGTGAAAGAGAGCGAAACGAGACGAAGGAGTGTCAAACAGAGCGAAACTAGATGAAGGAAGGTGAAAGAGGGCGAAACGAGACGAAGGAGGGTGGAAGAGAGCAAAACGAGATGAAGGAGGGTGAAAGAGAGCAAAACGAGACGAAGGAGGGTGAAAGAGAGCGAAACGAGACAAAGGAGGGTGAAAGAGAGCGAAACGAGACGAAGGAGGGGGAAAGAGAGCGAAACGAGATGAAGGCGGGTGAAAGAGAGCGAAACGAGACGAAGGAGGGGGAAAGAGAGCGAAACGAGATGAAGGCGGGTGAAAGAGAGCGAAACGAGAAGAAGGAGGGTGAAAGAGAGCTAACCGAGACGAAGGAGGGTGAAAGAGAGCGAAACGAGTAGAAGGAAGGTGAAAGAGAGCGAAACGAGACGAAGGAGGGTGAAAGAGAGCCAAACGAGACGAAGGAGTGTGAAAGAGAGCGAAACAAGACAAAGGAGGGTGAAAGAGAGCGAAACGAGACGAAGGAAGGTGAAAGAGAGCGAAACGAGACGAATGTGGGTGAAAGAGAGCGAAACGAGACGAAGGAGGGTTGAAGAGAGCGAAACGAGATGAAGGGGTGTCAAAGAGAGCGAAACGAGACGAAGGATGATGAAAGAGAGCGAAACGAGACGAAGGAGGGTGAAAGAGAGCGAAACGAGACGAAGGAGGGTGAAAGAGAGCGAAACGAGACGAAGGAGGGTGAAAGAGAGCTAACAGAGACAAAGGAGGGTGAAAGAGAGCGAAACGAGTAGATGGAAGGTGAAAGAGAGCGAAACAAGACGAAGGAGGGTGACAGAGAGCTAACTGAGACGAAGGAGGGTGAAAGGGAGCGAAGCGAGTAGAAGGAAGGTGAAAGAGAGCGAAATGAGACGAAGGAGGGTGAAAGAGAGCCAAACGAGACGAAGGAGGGTGAAAGAGAGCGAAACGAGGCGAAGGAGGGTGAAAGAGAGCGAAACGAGACGAAGGAGGGTCATACAGAGCGAAACGAGACGAATGTGGGTGAAAGAGAGCGAAACGAGACGAAGGAGGGTTGAAGAGAGCGAAACGAGATGAAGGGGTGTCAAAGAGAGCGAAACGAGACGAAGGATGGTGAAAGAGAGCGAAACGAGACGAAGGAGGGTGAAAGAGAGCGAAACGAGACGAAGGAGGGTGAAAGAGAGCGAAACGAGACGAAGGAGGGTGAAAGAGAGCCAAACGAGACGAAGGAGGGTGAAAGAGTGCGAAACAAGACAAAGGAGGGTGAAAGAGAGCGAAACGAGACGAAGGAAGGTGAAAGAGAACGAAACGAGACGAAGGAGGGTGAAAGAGAGCGAAACGAGACGAAGGAGGGTGAATGAGAGCGAAACAAGACAAAGGAGGGTGAAGGAGAGTGAAACGAGATGAAGGAAGGTGAAAGAGAGCGAAACGAGACGAATGTGGGTGAAAGAGAGCGAAACGAGACGAAGGAGGGTTGAAGAGAGCGAAACGAGATGAAGGGGTGTCAAAGAGAGCGAAACGAGACGAAGGATGGTGAAAGGGAGCGAAACGAGACGAAGGAGGGTGAAAGAGAGCAAAACGAGTAGATGGAAGGTGAAAGAGAGCGAAACGAGACGAAGGAGGGTGACAGAGAGCTAACTGAGACGAAGGAGGGTGAAAGAGAGCGAAACGAGTAGATGGAAGGTGAAAGAGAGCGAAACGAGACGAAGGAGGGTGAAAGAGAGCGAAACGAGATGAAGGAGGGTGAAAGAGAGCGAAACAAGACAAAGGAGGGTGAAAGAGAGCGAAACGAGATGAAGGAAGGTGAAAGAGAGCGAAACGAGACGAAGGAGGGTGAATGAGAGCGAAACGAGACGAAGGAGGGTGAAAGAGAGCGAAACGAGACGAAGGAGGGTGAAAGAGAGCTAACCGAGACGAAGGAGGGTGAAAGAGAGCGAAACGAGTAGAAGGAGGGTGAAAGAGAGCGAAACGAGATGAAGCAGGTTGAAAAAGAGCGAAACGAGACGACGGAGGGTGAAAGAGAGTGAAACGAGACGAAGGTAGGTGAAAGAGAGCGAATCGAGACGAAGGAGGGAGAAAGAGGGCGAAACGAGACGATGGAGTGTGGAAGAGAGCAAAACTAGGTGAAGGAGGCTGAAAGAGAGCGAAACGAGATGAAGAAGGGTGAAAGAGAGCGAAACGAGACGGAGGGTGAAAGAGAGCTAACCGAGACGAAGGAGGGTGAAAGAGAGCGAAACGAGACGAAGGAGGGTGAAAGAGAGTGAAACTTGACGAAGGAAGGTGAAAGAGAGCGAACCGAGACGAAGGATGGTAATAGAGGGCGAAACGAGAAGATGGAATGTGGAAGAGAGCAAAACGAGGTGAAGGAGGGTGAAAGAGAGCGAAACGAGACGAAGGAGGGTGAAAGAGAGCGAAACGAGACGAAGGAGGGTGAAAGAGAGCGAAACGAGACGAAGGAGGGTGAAAGAGAGCTAACAGAGACAAAGGAGGGTGAAAGAGAGCGAAACGAGTAGATGGAAGGTGAAAGAGAGCGAAACGAGACGAAGGAGGGTGACAGAGAGCTAACTGAGACGAAGGAGGGTGAAAGGGAGCGAAACGAGTAGAAGGAAGGTGAAAGAGAGCGAAATGAGACGAAGGAGGGTGAAAGAGAGCCAAACGAGACGAAGGAGGGTGAAAGAGAGCCAAACGAGGCGAAGGAGGGTGAAAGAGAGCGAAACGAGACGAAGGAGGGTCATACAGAGCGAAACGAGACGAATGTGGGTGAAAGAGAGCGAAACGAGACGAAGGAGGGTTGAAGAGAGCGAAACGAGATGAAGGGGTGTCAAAGAGAGCGAAACGAGACGAAGGATGGTGAAAGAGAGCGAAACGAGACGAAGGAGGGTGAAAGAGAGCGAAACGAGACGAAGGAGGGTGAAAGAGAGCGAAACGAGACGAAGGAGGGTGAAAGAGAGCTAACAGAGATGAAGGAGGGTGAAAGAGAGCCAAACGAGACGAAGGAGGGTGAAAGAGTGCGAAACAAGACAAAGGAGGGTGAAAGAGAGCGAAACGAGACGAAGGAAGGTGAAAGAGAACGAAACGAGACGAAGGAGGGTGAAAGAGAGCGAAACGAGACGAAGGAGGGTGAATGAGAGCGAAACAAGACAAAGGAGGGTGAAGGAGAGTGAAACGAGATGAAGGAAGGTGAAAGAGAGCGAAACGAGACGAATGTGGGTGAAAGAGAGCGAAACGAGACGAAGGAGGGTTGAAGAGAGCGAAACGAGATGAAGGGGTGTCAAAGAGAGCGAAACGAGACGAAGGATGGTGAAAGGGAGCGAAACGAGACGAAGGAGGGTGAAAGAGAGCGAAACGAGTAGATGGAAGGTGAAAGAGAGCGAAACGAGACGAAGGAGGGTGACAGAGAGCTAACTGAGACGAAGGAGGGTGAAAGAGAGCGAAACGAGTAGAGGGAAGGTGAAAGAGAGCGAAACGAGACGAAGGAGGGTGAAAGAGAGCGAAACGAGATGAAGGAGGGTGAAAGAGAGCGAAACAAGACAAAGGAGGGTGAAAGAGAGCGAAACGAGATGAAGGAAGGTGAAAGAGAGCGAAACGAGACGAAGGAGGGTGAAAGAGAGCGAAACGAGACGAAGGAGGGTGAAAGAGAGCGAAACGAGACGAAGGAGGGTGAAAGAGAGCTAACCGAGACGAAGGAGGGTGAAAGAGAGCGAAACGAGTAGAAGGAGGGTGAAAGAGAGCGAAACGAGATGAAGCAGGTTGAAAAAGAGCGAAACGAGACGACGGAGGGTGAAAGAGAGTGAAACGAGACGAAGGTAGGTGAAAGAGAGCGAATCGAGACGAAGGAGGGAGAAAGAGGGCGAAACGAGACGATGGAGTGTGGAAGAGAGCAAAACTAGGTGAAGGAGGCTGAAAGAGAGCGAAACGAGATGAAGAAGGGTGAAAGAGAGCGAAACGAGACGGAGGGTGAAAGAGAGCTAACCGAGACGAAGGAGGGTGAAAGAGAGCGAAACGAGACGAAGGAGGGTGAAAGAGAGTGAAACGAGACGAAGGAAGGTGAAAGAGAGCGAACCGAGACGAAGGATGGTAATAGAGGGCGAAACGAGAAGATGGAATGTGGAAGAGAGCAAAACGAGGTGAAGGAGGCTGAAAGAGAGCGAAACGAGACGAAGGAGGGCGAAAGAGAGCGAAACGAGACGAAGGAGTGTGAAAGAGAGCGAAACGAGGCGAAAGAGGGTGAAAGAGAGCGAAACGAGACGAAGGAGGGTGAAAGAGAGCGAAACGAGACAAAGGAGGGTGAAAGAGAGCGAAACGAGACGAAGGAGGGGGAAAGAGAGCGAAACGAGATGAAGGCGGGTGAAAGAGAGCTAAACGAGAAGAAGTAGGGTGAAAGAGAGCTAACCGAGACGAAGGAGGGTGAAAGAGAGCGAAACGAGTAGAAGGAAGGTGAAAGAGAGCGAAACGAGACGAAGGAGGGTGAAAGAGAGCCAAACGAGACGAAGGAGGGTGAAAGAGAGCGAAACAAGACAAAGGAGGGTGAAAGAGAGCGAAACGAGACGAAGGAAGGTGAAAGAGCGAAACGAGACGAATGTGGGTGAAAGAGAGCGAAACGAGACGAAGGAGGGTTGAAGAGAGCGAAACGAGATGAAGGGGTGTCAAAGAGAGCGAAACGAGACGAAGGATGATGAAAGAGAGCGAAACGAGACGAAGGAGGGTGAAAGAGAGCGAAACGAGACGAAGGAGGGTGAAAGAGAGCGAAACGAGATGAAGGAGGGTGAAAGAGAGCTAACAGAGACAAAGGAGGGTGAAAGAGAGCGAAACGAGTAGATGGAAGGTGAAAGAGAGCGAAACGAGACGAAGGAGGGTGACAGAGAGCTAACTGAGACGAAGGAGGGTGAAAGGGAGCGAAGCGAGTAGAAGGAAGGTGAAAGAGAGCGAAATGAGACGAAGGAGGGTGAAAGAGAGCCAAACGAGACGAAGGAGGGTGAAAGAGAGCGAAACGAGGCGAAGGAGGGTGAAAGAGAGCGAAACGAGACGAAGGAGGGTCATACAGAGCGAAACGAGACGAATGTGGGTGAAAGAGAGCGAAACGAGACGAAGGAGGGTTGAAGAGAGCGAAACGAGATGAAGGGGTGTCAAAGAGAGCGAAACGAGACGAAGGATGGTGAAAGAGAGCGAAACGAGACGAAGGAGGGTGAAAGAGAGCGAAACGAGACGAAGGAGGGTGAAAGAGAGCGAAACGAGACGAAGGAGGGTCAAAGAGAGCTAACAGAGATGAAGGAGGGTGAAAGAGAGCGAAACAAGTAGATGGAAGGTGAAAGAGAGCGAAACGAGATGAAGGAGGGTGAAAGAGAGCCAAACGAGACGAAGGAGGGTGAAAGAGTGCGAAACAAGACAAAGGAGGGTGAAAGAGAGCGAAACGAGACGAAGGAAGGTGAAAGAGAACGAAACGAGACGAAGGAGGGTGAAAGAGAGCGAAACGAGACGAAGGAGGGTGAATGAGAGCGAAACAAGACAAAGGAGGGTGAAGGAGAGTGAAACGAGATGAAGGAAGGTGAAAGAGAGCGAAACGAGACGAATGTGGGTGAAAGAGAGCGAAACGAGACGAAGGAGGGTTGAAGAGAGCGAAACGAGATGAAGGGGTGTCAAAGAGAGCGAAACGAGACGAAGGATGGTGAAAGGGAGCGAAACGAGACGAAGGAGGGTGAAAGAGAGCGAAACGAGTAGATGGAAGGTGAAAGAGAGCGAAACGAGACGAAGGAGGGTGACAGAGAGCTAACTGAGACGAAGGAGGGTGAAAGAGAGCGAAACGAGTAGAGGGAAGGTGAAAGAGAGCGAAACGAGACGAAGGAGGGTGAAAGAGAGCGAAACGAGATGAAGGAGGGTGAAAGAGAGCGAAACAAGACAAAGGAGGGTGAAAGAGAGCGAAACGAGATGAAGGAAGGTGAAAGAGAGCGAAACGAGACGAAGGAGGGTGAAAGAGAGCGAAACGAGACGAAGGAGGGTGAAAGAGAGCGAAACGAGACGAAGGAGGGTGAAAGAGAGCTAACCGAGACGAAGGAGGGTGAAAGAGAGCGAAACGAGTAGAAGGAGGGTGAAAGAGAGCGAAACGAGATGAAGCAGGTTGAAAAAGAGCGAAACGAGACGACGGAGGGTGAAAGAGAGTGAAACGAGACGAAGGTAGGTGAAAGAGAGCGAATCGAGACGAAGGAGGGAGAAAGAGGGCGAAACGAGACGATGGAGTGTGGAAGAGAGCAAAACTAGGTGAAGGAGGCTGAAAGAGAGCGAAACGAGATGAAGAAGGGTGAAAGAGAGCGAAACGAGACGGAGGGTGAAAGAGAGCTAACCGAGACGAAGGAGGGTGAAAGAGAGCGAAACGAGACGAAGGAGGGTGAAAGAGAGTGAAACGAGACGAAGGAAGGTGAAAGAGAGCGAACCGAGACGAAGGATGGTAATAGAGGGCGAAACGAGAAGATGGAATGTGGAAGAGAGCAAAACGAGGTGAAGGAGGCTGAAAGAGAGCGAAACGAGACGAAGGAGGGTGAAAGAGAGCGAAACGAGACGAAGGAGTGTGAAAGAGAGCGAAACGAGGCGAAAGAGGGTGAAAGAGAGCGAAACGAGACGAAGGAGGGTCATACAGAGCGAAACTAGACGAAGTTGGGTGAAAGAGGGCGAAACGAGACGAAGCAGGGGGGAAGAGAGCGAAACGAGATGAAGGAGGGTGAAAGAGAGCAAAACGAGACGAAGGAGGGTGAAAGAGAGCGAAACGAGACGAAGGAGGGTGAAAGAGAGCGAAACGAGACGAAGGAGGGTGAAAGAGAGCGAAACGAGACGAAGGAGGGTGGAAGAGAGCGAAACGAGATGAAGGAGGGTGAAAGAGAGCAAAACGAGATGAAGGAGGGTGAAAGAGAGCGAAACGAGATGAAGGAGGGTGAAAGAGAGCGAAACGAGATGAAGGAGGGTGAAAGAGAGCTAACCGAGACGAAGGAGGGTGAAAGAGAGCGAAACGAGTAGAAGGAAGGTGAAAGAGAGTGAAACGAGATGAAGGAGGGTGAAAGAGAGCCAAACGAGACGAAGGAGGGTGAAAGAGAGCGAAACAAGACAAAGGAGGGTGAAAGAGAGCGAAACGAGACGAAGGAAGGTGAAAGAGAGCGAAACGAGACGAATGTGGGTGAAAGAGAGCGAAACGAGACGAAGGAGGGTTGAAGAGAGCGAAACGAGACGAAGGTGGGTGAAAGAGAGCTAACAGAGACGAAGGAGGGTGAAAGAGAGCGAAACGAGTAGATGGAAGGTGAAAGAGAGCGAAACGAGACGAAGGAGGGTGAAAGAGAGCCAAACGAGACGAAGGAGGGTGAAAGAGAGCTAACAGAGACGAAGGAGGGTGAAAGAGAGCGAAACGAGTAGATGGAAGGTGAAAGAGAGCGAAACGAGACGAAGGAGGGTGAAAGAGAGCCAAACGAGACGAAGGAGGGTGAAAGAGAGCCAAACAAGACAAAGGAGTGTGAAAGAGAGCAAAACAAGACTAAGGAAGGTGAAAGAGAGCGAAACGAGACGAAGGAGGGTCATACAGAGCGAAACTAGACGAAGGAGGGTGAAAGAGGGCGAAACGAGACGAAGGAGGGTGCAAGAGAGCGAAACGAGATGAAGGAGGGTGAAAGAGAGCAAAACAAGACGAAGGAGGGTGAAAGAGAGCGAAACGAGACGAAGGAGGGTGAAAGAGAGCGAAACGAGACGAAGGAGGGTGAAAGAGAGTGAAACGAGATGAAGGAGGTTGAAAGAGAGTGAAACGAGATGAAGGAGGGTGACAGAGAGCTAACCGAGACGAAGGAGGGTGAAAGGGGGCGAAGCGAGTAGAAGGAAGGTGAAAGAGAGCGAAACGAGATGAAGGAGGGTGAAAGAGAGCCAAACGAGACGAAGGAGGGTGAAAGAGAGCGAAACAAGCCAAAGGAGGGTGAAAGAGAGCGAAACGAGACGAAGGAAGGTGAAAGAGAGCGAAACGAGACGAATGTGGGTGAAAGAGAGCGAAACGAGACGAAGGAGGGTTGAAGAGAGCGAAACGAGATGAAGGGGTGTCAAAGAGAACGAAACGAGACAAAGGATGGTGAAAGAGAGCGAAACGAGACGAAGGAGGGTGAACGAGAGCGAAACGAGACGAAGGAGGGTGAAAGAGAGCGAAACGAGACGAAGGAGGGTGAAAGAGATCTAACAGAGATGAAGGAGGGTGAAAGAGAGCGAACCGAGACGAAGGATGGTAATAGAGGGCGAAACGAGACGATGGAATGTGGAAGAGAGCGAAATGAGATGAAGGAGGGTGAAAGAGAGCAAAACGAGACGAAGGAGGGTGAAAGAGAGCGAAATGAGACGAAGGAGGGTGAAAGAGAGCGAAACGAGACGAAGGAGGGTGAAAGAGAGCGAAACGAGGCGAACGAGGGTGAAATAGAGAGCGAAACGAGACGAAGGAGGGTGAAAGAGAGCTAACCGAGATGAAGGAGGGTGAAAGAGAGCGAAACAAGTAGAAGGAAGGTGAAAGAGAGTGGAACGAGATGAAGGAGGGTGAAAGAGAGCGAAACGAGACGAAGGAGTGCGAAAGAGAGTGAAACGAGACGAAGGAAGGTGAAAGAGAGCGAAACGAGACGAAGGAGGGTGAAAGAGAGCTAACAGAGATGAAGGAGGGTGAAAGAGAGCGAAACAAGAAGATGGAGTGTGGAAGAGCGCAAAACGAGGTGAAGGAGGCTGAATGAGAGCGAAACGAGACGAAGGAGGGTGAAAGAGAGCGTAACGAGACGACGCAGGGTGAAAGAGAGCGAAACGAGGCGAAGGAGGGTGAAAGAGAGCGAAACGAGACAAAGGAGTGTCAAACAGAGCGATACTAGACGAAGGAAGGTGAAAGAGGGCGAAACGAGAAGAAGGAGGGTGGAAGAGAGCGAAACGAGATGAAGGAGGGTGAAAGAGAGCAAAACGAGACGAAGGAGGGTGAAAGAGAGCGAAACGAGACGAAGGAGGGTGAAAGAGAGCGAAACGAGACGAAGGAGGGTGAAAGAGAGCTAACAGAGATGAAGGAGGGTGAAAGAGAGCGAAACAAGTAGATGGAAGGTGAAAGAGAGCGAAACGAGACGAAGGAGTGTGAAAGAGAGCCAAACGAGACGAAGGAGGGTGAAAGAGAGCGAAACAAGACAAAGGAGGGTGAAAGAGAGCGAAACGAGACGAAGGAGGGTGAAAGAGAGCGAAACGAGACGAAGGAGGGTGAAAGAGAGCTAACCAAGACGAAGGAGGGTGAAAGAGAGCGAAACGAGACGAAGGAGGGTGAAAGAGAGCCAAACGAGACGAAGGAGGGTGAAAGAGAGCGAAACAAGACAAAGGAGGGTGAAAGAGAGTGAAACGAGATGAAGGAAGGTGAAAGAGAGCGAAACGAGATGAATGTGGGTGAAAGAGAGCGAAACGACACGAAGGAGGGTTGAAGAGAGCGAAACGAGATGAAGGGGTGTGAAAGAGAGCGAAACGAGACGAAGGATGGTGAAAGAGAGCGAAACGAGATGAAGGAGGGTAAAAGAGATCGAAACAAGACGAAGGAGGGTGAAAGAGAGTGAAACGAAACGAAGGAGGGTGAAAGAGAGCTAACAGAGACGAAGGAGGGTGAAAGAGAGCGAAACGAGTAGATGGAAGGTGAAAGAGAGCGAAACGAGACGAAGGAGGGTGAAAGAGAGCGAAACGAGACGAAGGAGGGTGAAAGAGAGCGAAACAAGACAAAGGAGGATGAAAGAGAGCGAAACGAGATGAAGTAAGGTGAAAGAGAGCAAAACGAGACGAAGGAGGGTGAAAGAGAGCGAAACGAGACGAAGGATGGTGAAAGAGAGCGAAACGAGACGAAGGAGGGTGAAAGAGAGCTAACCGAGACGAAGGAGGGTGAAAGAGAGCGAAACGAGTAGAAGGAGGGTGAAAGAGAGCGAAACGAGATGAAGCAGGGTGAAAAAGAGCGAAACGAGACGACGGAGGGTGAAAGAGAGTGAAACGAGACGAAGGAAGGTGAAAGAGACCGAACCGAGACGAAGGAGGGAAAAAGAGGGCGAAACGAGACGATGGAGTGTGGAAGAGAACAAAACGAGGTGAAGGAGCTGAAAGAGAGCGAAACGAGATGAAGAAGGGTGAAAGAGAGCGAAACGAGATGAAGGATGGTCGTACAGAGCGAAACGAGGCGAAGGAGGGTGAAAGAGGGTGAAACGAGATGAAGGAGGGTGGAAGAGAGCGAAATGAGACGAAGGAGGGTTGAAGAGAGCGAAACGAGACGAAGGTGGGTGAAAGAGAGCTAACAGAGAAGAAGGAGGGTGAAAGAGAGCGAAACGAGTAGATGGAAGGTGAAAGAGAGCGAAACGAGACGAAGGAGGGTGAAAGAGAGCGAAACGAGATGAAGGAGGGTGAAAGAGAGCTAACAGAGACGAAGGAGGGTGAAAGAGAGCAAAACGAGTAGAAGGAAGGTGAAAGAGAGTGGAACGAGATGAAGGAGGGTGAAAGAGAGTGAAACGAGACGAAGGAGGGTGAAAGAGAGTGAAACGAGACGAAGGAAGGTGAAAGAGAGCGAACCGAGACGAAGGATGGTGATAGAGGGCGAAACGAGACGATGGAGTGTGGAAGAGAGCAAAACGAGGTGAAGGAGGCTGAAAGAGAGCGAAACGAGGCGAAGGAGGGTGAAAGAGAGCGAAACGATACGAAGGAGGGTCATACAGAGCGAAACTAGACGAAGGAGGGTGAAAGAGGGCGAAACGAGACGAAGGAAGGTGGAAGAGAGCGAAACGAGATGAAGGAGGGTGAAAGAGAGCAATACGAGATGAAGGAGGGTGAAAGAGAGCGAAACGAGATGAAGGAGGGTGAAAGAGAGCGAAACGAGACGAAGGAGGGTGAAAGAGAGCTAACCGAGACGAAGGAGGGTGAAAGAGAGCGAAACGAGTAGAAGGAAGGTGAAAGAGAGTGAAACGAGATGAAGGAGGGTGAAAGAGAGCCAAACGAGACGAAGGAGGGTGAAAGAGAGCGAAACAAGACAAAGGAGGGTGAAAGAGAGCGAAACGAGACGAAGGAAGGTGAAAGAGAGCGAAACGAGACGAATGTGGGTGAAAGAGAGCGAAACCAGACGAAGGAGGGTTGAAGAGAGCGAAACGAGACGAAGGTGGGTGAAAGAGAGCTAACAGAGACGAAGGAGGGTGAAAGAGAGCGAAACGAGTAGATGGAAGGTGAAAGAGAGCGAAACGAGGCGAAGGAGGGTGAAAGAGAGCCAAACGAGACGAAGGAGGGTGAAAGCGAGCTAACAGAGACGAAGGAGGGTGAAAGAGAGCGAAACGAGTAGATGGAAGGTGAAAGAGAGCGAAACGAGACGAAGGAGGGTGAAAGAGAGCCAAACGAGACGAAGGAGGGTGAAAGAGAGCCAAACAAGACAAGGAGTGTGAAAGAGAGCGAAACAAGACTAAGGATGGTGAAAGAGAGCGAAACGAGACGAAGGAGGGTCATACAGAGCGAAACTAGACGAAGGAGGGTGAAAGAGGGCGAAACGAGACGAAGGAGGGTGCAAGAGAGCGAAACGAGATGAAGGAGGGTGAAAGAGAGCAAAACGAGACGAAGGAGGGTGAAAGAGAGCGAAACGAGACGAAGGAGGGTGAAAGAGACCGAAACAAGATGAAGGAGGGTGAAAGAGAGCGAAACGAGATGAAGGAGGGTGAAAGAGAGTGAAACGAGACGAAGGAGGGTGACAGAGAGCTAACCGAGACGAAGGAGGGTGAAAGGGAGCGAAGCGAGTAGAAGGAAGGTGAAAGAGAGCGAAACGAGATGAAGGAGGGTGAAAGAGAGCCAAACGAGACGAAGGAGGGTGAAAGAGAGCGAAACAAGACAAAGGAGGGTGAAAGAGAGCGAAACGAGACGAAGGAAGGTGAAAGAGAGCGAAACGAGACGAATGTGGGTGAAAGAGAGCGAAACGAGACGAAAGAGGGTTGAAGAGAGCGAAACGAGATGAAGGGGTGACAAAGAGAGCGAAACGAGACGAAGGATGGTGAAAGAGAGCGAAACGAGGCGAAGGAGGGTGAAAGAGAGCGAAACGAGACGAAGGAGGGTGAAAGAGATCTAACAGAGATGAAGGAGGGTGAAAGAGAGCGAACCGAGACGAAGGATGGTAATAGAGGGCGAAACGAGACGATGGAATGTGGAAGAGAGCGAAATCGGATGAAGGAGGGTGAAAGAGAGCAAAACGAGACGAAGGAGGGTGAAAGAGAGCGAAACGAGACGAAAGAGGGTGAAAGAGAGCGAAACGAGACGAAGGAGGGTGAAAGAGAGCGAAACGAGGCGAACGAGGGTGAAAGAGAGCGAAACGAGACGAAGGAGGGTGAAAGAGAGCTAACCGAGACGAAGGAGGGTGAAAGAGAGCGAAACAAGTAGAAGGAAGGTGAAAGAGAGTGGAACGAGATGAAGGAGGGTGAAAGAGAGCGAAACGAGACGAAGGAGGGCGAAAGAGAGTGAAACGAGACGAAGGAAGGTGAAAGAGAGCGAACCGAGACGAAGGATGGTGATAGAGGGCGAAACAAGACGATGGAGTGTGGAAGAGCGCAAAACGAGGTGAAGGAGGCTGAATGAGAGCGAAACGAGACGAAGGAGGGTGAAAGAGAGCGTAACGAGACGACGCAGGGTGAAAGAGAGCGAAACGAGGCGAAGGAGGGTGAAAGAGAGCGAAACGAGACGAAGGAGTGTCAAACAGAGAGATACTAGACGAAGGAAGGTGAAAGAGGGCGAAACGAGACGAAGGAGGGTGGAAGACAGCGAAACGAGATGAAGGAGGGTGAAAGAGAGCAAAACGAGACGAAGTAGGGTGAAAGAGAGCGAAACGAGACGAAGGAGGGTGAAAGAGAGCGAAACGAGACGAAGGAGGGTGAAAGAGAGCTAACAGAGATGAAGGAGGGTGAAAGAGAGCGAAACAAGTAGATGGAAGGTGAAAGAGAGCGAAACGAGACGAAGGAGGGTGAAAGAGAGCCAAACGAGACGAAGGAGGGTGAAAGAGAGCGAAACAAGACAAAGGAGGGTGAAAGAGAGCGAAACGAGACGAAGGAGGGTGAAAGAGAGCGAAACGAGATGAAGGAGGGTGAAAGAGAGCTAACCAAGACGAAGGAGGGTGAAAGAGAGCGAAAGGAGACGAAGGAGGGTGAAAGAGAGCCAAACGAGACGAAGGAGGGTGAAAGAGAGCGAAACAAGACAAAGGAGGGTGAAAGAGAGTGAAACGAGATGAAGGAAGGTGAAAGAGAGCGAAACGAGATGAATGTGGGTGAAAGAGAGCGAAACGAGAAGGAGGGTGGAAGAGAGCGAAATGAGATGAAGGAGGGTGAAAGAGAGCAAAACGAGACGAAGGAGGGTGAAAGAGAGCGAAACGAGACGAAGGAGGGTGAAAGAGAGCGAAACGAGACGAAGGAGGGTGAAAGAGAGCGAAACGAAACGAAGGAGGGTGAAAGAGAGCTAACAGAGACGAAGGAGGGTGAAAGAGAGCGAAACGAGTAGATGGAAGGTGAAAGAGAGCGAAACGAGACGAAGGAGGGTGAAAGAGAGCGAAACGAGACGAAGGAGGGTGAAAGAGAGCGAAACAAGACAAAGGAGGATGAAAGAGAGCGAAACGAGATGAAGTAAGGTGAAAGAGAGCAAAACGAGACGAAGGAGGGTGAAAGAGAGCGAAACGAGACGAAGGAGGGTGAAAGAGAGCTAACCGAGACGAAGGAGGGTGAAAGAGAGCGAAACGAGTAGAAGGAGGGTGAAAGAGAGCAAAACGAGACGAAGGAGGGTGAAAGAGAGCGAAACGAGATGAAGGAGGGTGAAAGAGAGCGAAACGAGACGAAGGAGGGTGAAAGAGATCGAAACGAGACGAAGGAGGGTGAAAGAGAGCGAAACGAGACGAAGGAGGGTGAAAGAGAGCTAACCGAGACGAAGGAGGGTGAAAGAGAGCGAAACGAGTAGAAGGAAGGTGAAAGAGAGCGAAACGAGACGAAGGAGGGTGAAAGAGAGCCAAACGAGACGAAGGAGGGTGAAAGAGAGCGAAACAAGACAAAGGAGGGTGAAAGAGAGCGAAACGAGACGAAGGAAGGTGAAAGAGAGCGAAACGAGACGAATGAAGGTGAAAGAGAGCGAAATGAGACGAAGGAGGGTGAAAGAGAGCCAAACGAGACGAAGGAGGGTGAAAGAGAGCGAAACGAGGCGAAGGAGGGTGAAAGAGAGCGAAACGAGACGAAGGAGGGTCATACAGAGCGAAACGAGACGAATGTGGGTGAAAGAGAGCGAAACGAGACGAAGGAGGGTTGAAGAGAGCGAAACGAGATGAAGGGGTGTCAAAGAGAGCGAAACGAGACGAAGGATGGTGAAAGAGAGCGAAACGAGACGAAGGAGGGTGAAAGAGAGCGAAACGAGACGAAGGAGGGTGAAAGAGAGCAAAACGAGACGAAGGAGGGTGAAAGAGAGCTAACAGAGATGAAGGAGGGTGAAAGAGAGCGAAACAAGACAAAGGAGGGTGAAAGAGAGCGAAACGAGACGAAGGAGGGTGAAAGAGACCGAAACAAGATGAAGGAGGGTGAAAGAGAGCGAAACGAGATGAAGGAGGGTGAAAGAGAGTGAAACGAGACGAAGGAGGGTGACAGAGAGCTAACCGAGACGAAGGAGGGTGAAAGGGAGCGAAGCGAGTAGAAGGAAGGTGAAAGAGAGCGAAACGAGATGAAGGAGGGTGAAAGAGAGCCAAACGAGACGAAGGAGGGTGAAAGAGAGCGAAACAAGACAAAGGAGGGTGAAAGAGAGCGAAACGAGACGAAGGAAGGTGAAAGAGAGCGAAACGAGACGAATGTGGGTGAAAGAGAGCGAAACGAGACGAAAGAGGGTTGAAGAGAGCGAAACGAGATGAAGGGGTGACAAAGAGAGCGAAACGAGACGAAGGATGGTGAAAGAGAGCGAAACGAGGCGAAGGAGGGTGAAAGAGAGCGAAACGAGACGAAGGAGGGTGAAAGAGATCTAACAGAGATGAAGGAGGGTGAAAGAGAGCGAACCGAGACGAAGGATGGTAATAGAGGGCGAAACGAGACGATGGAATGTGGAAGAGAGCGAAATCGGATGAAGGAGGGTGAAAGAGAGCAAAACGAGACGAAGGAGGGTGAAAGAGAGCGAAACGAGACGAAAGAGGGTGAAAGAGAGCGAAACGAGACGAAGGAGGGTGAAAGAGAGCGAAACGAGGCGAACGAGGGTGAAAGAGAGCGAAACGAGACGAAGGAGGGTGAAAGAGAGCTAACCGAGACGAAGGAGGGTGAAAGAGAGCGAAACAAGTAGAAGGAAGGTGAAAGAGAGTGGAACGAGATGAAGGAGGGTGAAAGAGAGCGAAACGAGACGAAGGAGGGCGAAAGAGAGTGAAACGAGACGAAGGAAGGTGAAAGAGAGCGAACCGAGACGAAGGATGGTGATAGAGGGCGAAACAAGACGATGGAGTGTGGAAGAGCGCAAAACGAGGTGAAGGAGGCTGAATGAGAGCGAAACGAGACGAAGGAGGGTGAAAGAGAGCGTAACGAGACGACGCAGGGTGAAAGAGAGCGAAACGAGGCGAAGGAGGGTGAAAGAGAGCGAAACGAGACGAAGGAGTGTCAAACAGAGAGATACTAGACGAAGGAAGGTGAAAGAGGGCGAAACGAGACGAAGGAGGGTGGAAGACAGCGAAACGAGATGAAGGAGGGTGAAAGAGAGCAAAACGAGACGAAGTAGGGTGAAAGAGAGCGAAACGAGACGAAGGAGGGTGAAAGAGAGCGAAACGAGACGAAGGAGGGTGAAAGAGAGCTAACAGAGATGAAGGAGGGTGAAAGAGAGCGAAACAAGTAGATGGAAGGTGAAAGAGAGCGAAACGAGACGAAGGAGGGTGAAAGAGAGCCAAACGAGACGAAGGAGGGTGAAAGAGAGCGAAACAAGACAAAGGAGGGTGAAAGAGAGCGAAACGAGACGAAGGAGGGTGAAAGAGAGCGAAACGAGATGAAGGAGGGTGAAAGAGAGCTAACCAAGACGAAGGAGGGTGAAAGAGAGCGAAAGGAGACGAAGGAGGGTGAAAGAGAGCCAAACGAGACGAAGGAGGGTGAAAGAGAGCGAAACAAGACAAAGGAGGGTGAAAGAGAGTGAAACGAGATGAAGGAAGGTGAAAGAGAGCGAAACGAGATGAATGTGGGTGAAAGAGAGCGAAACGAGAAGGAGGGTGGAAGAGAGCGAAATGAGATGAAGGAGGGTGAAAGAGAGCAAAACGAGACGAAGGAGGGTGAAAGAGAGCGAAACGAGACGAAGGAGGGTGAAAGAGAGCGAAACGAGACGAAGGAGGGTGAAAGAGAGCGAAACGAAACGAAGGAGGGTGAAAGAGAGCTAACAGAGACGAAGGAGGGTGAAAGAGAGCGAAACGAGTAGATGGAAGGTGAAAGAGAGCGAAACGAGACGAAGGAGGGTGAAAGAGAGCGAAACGAGACGAAGGAGGGTGAAAGAGAGCGAAACAAGACAAAGGAGGATGAAAGAGAGCGAAACGAGATGAAGTAAGGTGAAAGAGAGCAAAACGAGACGAAGGAGGGTGAAAGAGAGCGAAACGAGACGAAGGAGGGTGAAAGAGAGCTAACCGAGACGAAGGAGGGTGAAAGAGAGCGAAACGAGTAGAAGGAGGGTGAAAGAGAGCAAAACGAGACGAAGGAGGGTGAAAGAGAGCGAAACGAGATGAAGGAGGGTGAAAGAGAGCGAAACGAGACGAAGGAGGGTGAAAGAGATCGAAACGAGACGAAGGAGGGTGAAAGAGAGCGAAACGAGACGAAGGAGGGTGAAAGAGAGCTAACCGAGACGAAGGAGGGTGAAAGAGAGCGAAACGAGTAGAAGGAAGGTGAAAGAGAGCGAAACGAGACGAAGGAGGGTGAAAGAGAGCCAAACGAGACGAAGGAGGGTGAAAGAGAGCGAAACAAGACAAAGGAGGGTGAAAGAGAGCGAAACGAGACGAAGGAAGGTGAAAGAGAGCGAAACGAGACGAATGAAGGTGAAAGAGAGCGAAATGAGACGAAGGAGGGTGAAAGAGAGCCAAACGAGACGAAGGAGGGTGAAAGAGAGCGAAACGAGGCGAAGGAGGGTGAAAGAGAGCGAAACGAGACGAAGGAGGGTCATACAGAGCGAAACGAGACGAATGTGGGTGAAAGAGAGCGAAACGAGACGAAGGAGGGTTGAAGAGAGCGAAACGAGATGAAGGGGTGTCAAAGAGAGCGAAACGAGACGAAGGATGGTGAAAGAGAGCGAAACGAGACGAAGGAGGGTGAAAGAGAGCGAAACGAGACGAAGGAGGGTGAAAGAGAGCAAAACGAGACGAAGGAGGGTGAAAGAGAGCTAACAGAGATGAAGGAGGGTGAAAGAGAGCGAAACAAGTAGATGGAAGGTGAAAGAGAGCGAAACGAGATGAAGGAGGGTGAAAGAGAGCCAAACGAGACGAAGGAGGGTGAAAGAGTGCGAAACAAGACAAAGGAGGGTGAAAGAGAGCGAAACGAGACGAAGGAAGGTGAAAGAGAACGAAACGAGACGAAGGAGGGTGAAAGAGAGCGAAACGAGACGAAGGAGGGTGAATGAGAGCGAAACAAGACAAAGGAGGGTGAAGGAGAGTGGAACGAGATGAAGGAAGGTGAAAGAGAGCGAAACGAGACGAATGTGGGTGAAAGAGAGCGAAACGAGACGAAGGAGGGTTGAAGAGAGCGAAACGAGATGAAGGGGTGTCAAAGAGAGCGAAACGAGACGAAGGATGGTGAAAGGGAGCGAAACGAGACGAAGGAGGGTGAAAGAGAGCGAAACGAGTAGATGGAAGGTGAAAGAGAGCGAAACGAGACGAAGGAGGGTGACAGAGAGCTAACTGAGACGAAGGAGGGTGAAAGAGAGCGAAACGAGTAGATGGAAGGTGAAAGAGAGCGAAACGAGACGAAGGAGGGTGAAAGAGAGCGAAACGAGATGAAGGAGGGTGAAAGAGAGCGAAACAAGACAAAGGAGGGTGAAAGAGAGCGAAACGAGATGAAGGAAGGTGAAAGAGAGCGAAACGAGACGAAGGAGGGTGAAAGAGAGCGAAACGAGACGAAGGAGGGTGAAAGAGAGCGAAACGAGACGAAGGAGGGTGAAAGAGAGCTAACCGAGACGAAGGAGGGTGAAAGAGAGCGAAACGAGTAGAAGGAGGGTGAAAGAGAGCGAAACGAGATGAAGCAGGTTGAAAAAGAGCGAAACGAGACGACGGAGGGTGAAAGAGAGTGAAACGAGACGAAGGTAGGTGAAAGAGAGCGAAACAAGACAAAGGAGGATGAAAGAGAGCGAAACGAGATGAAGTAAGGTGAAAGAGAGCAAAACGAGACGAAGGAGGGTGAAAGAGAGCGAAACGAGACGAAGGAGGGTGAAAGAGAGCTAACCGAGACGAAGGAGGGTGAAAGAGAGCGAAACGAGTAGAAGGAGGGTGAAAGAGAGCGAAACGAGACGAAGGAGGGTGAAAGAGAGCGAAACGAGATGAAGGAGGGTGAAAGAGAGCGAAACGAGACGAAGGAGGGTGAAAGAGATCGAAACGAGACGAAGGAGGGTGAAAGAGAGCGAAACGAGACGAAGGAGGGTGAAAGAGAGCTAACCGAGACGAAGGAGGGTGAAAGAGAGCGAAACGAGTAGAAGGAAGGTGAAAGAGAGCGAAACGAGACGAAGGAGGGTGAAAGAGAGCCAAACGAGACGAAGGAGGGTGAAAGAGAGCGAAACAAGACAAAGGAGGGTGAAAGAGAGCGAAACGAGACGAAGGAAGGTGAAAGAGAGCGAAACGAGACGAATGAAGGTGAAAGAGAGCGAAACGAGACGAAGGAGGGTTGAATAGAGCGAAACGAGATGAAGGGGTGTCAAAGAGAGCGAAACGAGACGAAGGATGATGAAAGAGAGCGAAACGAGACGAAGGAGGGTGAAAGAGAGCGAAACGAGACGAAGGAGGGTGAAAGAGAGCGAAACGAGACGAAGGAGGGTGAAAGAGAGCTAACAGAGACAAAGGAGGGTGAAAGAGAGCGAAACGAGTAGATGGAAGGTGAAAGAGAGCGAAACGAGACGAAGGAGGGTGACAGAGAGCTAACTGAGACGAAGGAGGGTGAAAGGGAGCGAAGCGAGTAGAAGGAAGGTGAAAGAGAGCGAAATGAGACGAAGGAGGGTGAAAGAGAGCCAAACGAGACGAAGGAGGGTGAAAGAGAGCGAAACGAGGCGAAGGAGGGTGAAAGAGAGCGAAACGAGACGAAGGAGGGTCATACAGAGCGAAACGAGACGAATGTGGGTGAAAGAGAGCGAAACGAGACGAAGGAGGGTTGAAGAGAGCGAAACGAGATGAAGGGGTGTCAAAGAGAGCGAAACGAGACGAAGGATGGTGAAAGAGAGCGAAACGAGACGAAGGAGGGTGAAAGAGAGCGAAACGAGACGAAGGAGGGTGAAAGAGAGCAAAACGAGACGAAGGAGGGTGAAAGAGAGCTAACAGAGATGAAGGAGGGTGAAAGAGAGCGAAACAAGTAGATGGAAGGTGAAAGAGAGCGAAACGAGATGAAGGAGGGTGAAAGAGAGCCAAACGAGAAAAAGGAGGGTGAAAGAGTGCGAAACAAGACAAAGGAGGGTGAAAGAGAGCGAAACGAGACGAAGGAAGGTGAAAGAGAACGAAACGAGACGAAGGAGGGTGAAAGAGAGCGAAACGAGACGAAGGAGGGTGAATGAGAGCGAAACAAGACAAAGGAGGGTGAAGGAGAGTGGAACGAGATGAAGGAAGGTGAAAGAGATCGAAACGAGACGAATGTGGGTGAAAGAGAGCGAAACGAGACGAAGGAGGGTTGAAGAGAGCGAAACGAGATGAAGGGGTGTCAAAGAGAGCGAAACGAGACGAAGGATGGTGAAAGGGAGCGAAACGAGACGAAGGAGGGTGAAAGAGAGCGAAACGAGTAGATGGAAGGTGAAAGAGAGCGAAACGAGACGAAGGAGGGTGACAGAGAGCTAACTGAGACGAAGGAGGGTGAAAGAGAGCGAAACGAGTAGATGGAAGGTGAAAGAGAGCGAAACGAGACGAAGGAGGGTGAAAGAGAGCGAAACGAGATGAAGGAGGGTGAAAGAGAGCGAAACAAGACAAAGGAGGGTGAAAGAGAGCGAAACGAGATGAAGGAAGGTGAAAGAGAGCGAAACGAGACGAAGGAGGGTGAAAGAGAGCGAAACGAGACGAAGGAGGGTGAAAGAGAGCGAAACGAGACGAAGGAGGGTGAAAGAGAGCTAACCGAGACGAAGGAGGGTGAAAGAGAGCGAAACGAGTAGAAGGAGGGTGAAAGAGAGCGAAACGAGATGAAGCAGGTTGAAAAAGAGCGAAACGAGACGACGGAGGGTGAAAGAGAGTGAAACGAGACGAAGGTAGGTGAAAGAGAGCGAATCGAGACGAAGGAGGGTGAAAGAGAGCGAAACGAGACGAAGGAGGGAGAAAGAGGGCGAAACGAGACGATGGAGTGTGGAAGAGAGCAAAACTAGGTGAAGGAGGCTGAAAGAGAGCGAAACAAGACGAAGGAGGGTGAAAGAGAGCGAAACGAGACGAAGGAGTGTGAAAGAGAGCGAAACGAGGCGAAAGAGGGTGAAAGAGAGCGAAACGAGACGAAGGAGGGTCATACAGAGCGAAACTAGACGAAGTTGGGTGAAAGAGGGCGAAACGAGACGAAGCAGGGGGGAAGAGAGCGAAACGAGATGAAGGAGGGTGAAAGAGAGCAAAACGAGACGAAGGAGGGTGAAAGAGAGCGAAACGAGACGAAGGAGGGTGAAAGAGAGCGAAACGAGACGAAGGAGGGTGAAAGAGAGCGAAACGAGACGAAGGAGGGTGGAAGAGAGCGAAACGAGATGAAGGAGGGTGAAAGAGAGCAAAACGAGATGAAGGAGGGTGAAAGAGAGCGAAACGAGATGAAGGAGGGTGAAAGAGAGCGAAACGAGACGAAGGAGGGTGAAAGAGAGCTAACCGAGACAAAGGAGGGTGAAAGAGAGCGAAACGAGTAGAAGGAAGGTGAAAGAGAGTGAAACGAGATGAAGGAGGGTGAAAGAGAGCCAAACGAGACGAAGGAGGGTGAAAGAGAGCGAAACAAGACAAAGGAGGGTGAAAGAGAGCGAAACGAGACGAAGGAAGGTGAAAGAGAGCGAAACGAGACGAATGTGGGTGAAAGAGAGCGAAACGAGACGAAGGAGGGTTGAAGAGAGCGAAACGAGACGAAGGTGGGTGAAAGAGAGCTAACAGAGACGAAGGAGGGTGAAAGAGAGCGAAACGAGTAGATGGAAGGTGAAAGAGAGCGAAACGAGACGAAGGAGGGTGAAAGAGAGCCAAACGAGACGAAGGAGGGTGAAAGAGAGCTAACAGAGACGAAGGAGGGTGAAAGAGAGCGAAACGAGTAGATGGAAGGTGAAAGAGAGCGAAACGAGACGAAGGAGGGTGAAAGAGAGCCAAACGAGACGAAGGAGGGTGAAAGAGAGCCAAACAAGACAAAGGAGTGTGAAAGAGAGCGAAACAAGACTAAGGAAGGTGAAAGAGAGCGAAACGAGACGAAGGAGGGTCATACAGAGCGAAACTAGACGAAGGAGGGTGAAAGAGGGCGAAACGAGACGAAGGAGGGTGCAAGAGAGCGAAACGAGATGAAGGAGGGTGAAAGAGAGCAAAACAAGACGAAGGAGGGTGAAAGAGAGCGAAACGAGACGAACGAGGGTGAAAGAGAGCGAAACGAGACGAAGGAGGGTGAAAGAGAGTGAAACGAGATGAAGGAGGTTGAAAGAGAGTGAAACGAGATGAAGGAGGGTGACAGAGAGCTAACCGAGACGAAGGAGGGTGAAAGGGGGCGAAGCGAGTAGAAGGAAGGTGAAAGAGAGCGAAACGAGATGAAGGAGGGTGAAAGAGAGCCAAACGAGACGAAGGAGGGTGAAAGAGAGCGAAACAAGCCAAAGGAGGGTGAAAGAGAGCGAAACGAGACGAAGGAAGGTGAAAGAGAGCGAAACGAGACGAATGTGGGTGAAAGAGAGCGAAACGAGACGAAGGAGGGTTGAAGAGAGCGAAACGAGATGAAGGGGTGTCAAAGAGAGCGAAACGAGACAAAGGATGGTGAAAGAGAGCGAAACGAGACGAAGGAGGGTGAACGAGAGCGAAACGAGACGAAGGAGGGTGAAAGAGAGCGAAACGAGACGAAGGAGGGTGAAAGAGATCTAACAGAGATGAAGGAGGGTGAAAGAGAGCGAACCGAGACGAAGGATGGTAATAGAGGGCGAAACGAGACGATGGAATGTGGAAGAGAGCGAAATGAGATGAAGGAGGGTGAAAGAGAGCAAAACGAGACGAAGGAGGGTGAAAGAGAGCGAAACGAGACGAAGGAGGGTGAAAGAGAGCGAAACGAGACGAAGGAGGGTGAAAGAGAGCGAAACGAGGCGAACGAGGGTGAAAGAGAGCGAAACGAGACGAAGGAGGGTGAAAGAGAGCTAACCGAGACGAAGGAGAGTGAAAGAGAGCGAAACAAGTAGAAGGAAGGTGAAAGAGAGTGGAACGAGATGAAGGAGGGTGAAAGAGAGCGAAACGAGACGAAGGAGTGCGAAAGAGAGTGAAACGAGACGAAGGAAGGTGAAAGAGAGCGAAACGAGACGAAGGAGGGTGAAAGAGAGCTAACAGAGATGAAGGAGGGTGAAAGAGAGCGAAACAAGTAGATGGAGTGTGGAAGAGCGCAAAACGAGGTGAAGGAGGCTGAATGAGAGCGAAACGAGACGAAGGAGGGTGAAAGAGAGCGTAACGAGACGACGCAGGGTGAAAGAGAGCGAAACGAGGCGAAGGAGGGTGAAAGAGAGCGAAACGAGACAAAGGAGTGTCAAACAGAGCGATACTAGACGAAGGAAGGTGAAAGAGGGCGAAACGAGAAGAAGGAGGGTGGAAGAGAGCGAAACGAGATGAAGGAGGGTGAAAGAGATCAAAACGAGACGAAGGAGGGTGAAAGAGAGCGAAACGAGACGAAGGAGGGTGAAAGAGAGCGAAACGAGACGAAGGAGGGTGAAAGAGAGCTAACAGAGATGAAGGAGGGTGAAAGAGAGCGAAACAAGTAGATGGAAGGTGAAAGAGAGCGAAACGAGATGAAGGAGGGTGAAAGAGAGCCAAACGAGACGAAGGAGGGTGAAAGAGAGCGAAACAAGACAAAGGAGGGTGAAAGAGAGCGAAACGAGACGAAGGAGGGTGAAAGAGAGCGAAACGAGACGAAGGAGGGTGAAAGAGAGCTAACCAAGACGAAGGAGGGTGAAAGAGAGCGAAACGAGACGAAGGAGGGTGAAAGAGAGCCAAACGAGACGAAGGAGGGTGAAAGAGAGCGAAACAAGACAAAGGAGGGTGAAAGAGAGTGAAACGAGATGAAGGAAGGTGAAAGAGAGCGAAACGAGATGAATGGGGGTGAAAGAGAGCGAAACGACACGAAGGAGGGTTGAAGAGAGCGAAACGAGATGAAGGGGTGTGAAAGAGAGCGAAACGAGACGAAGGATGGTGAAAGAGAGCGAAACGAGATGAAGGAGGGTGAAAGAGAGCGAAACAAGACGAAGGAGGGTGAAAGAGAGTGAAACGAAACGAAGGAGGGTGAAAGAGAGCTAACAGAGACGAAGGAGGGTGAAAGAGAGCGAAACGAGTAGATGGAAGGTGAAAGAGAGCGAAACGAGACGAAGGAGGGTGAAAGAGAGCGAAACGAGACGAAGGAGGGTGAAAGAGAGCGAAACAAGACAAAGGAGGATGAAAGAGAGCGAAACGAGATGAAGGAGGGTTGAAGAGAGCGAAACGAGACGAAGGTGGGTGAAAGAGAGCTAACAGAGACGAAGGAGGGTGAAAGAGAGCGAAACGAGTAGATGGAAGGTGAAAGAGAGCGAAACGAGACGAAGGAGGGTGAAAGAGAGCCAAACGAGACGAAGGAGGGTGAAAGAGAGCTAACAGAGACGAAGGAGGGTGAAAGAGAGCGAAACGAGTAGATGGAAGGTGAAAGAGAGCGAAACGAGACGAAGGAGGGTGAAAGAGAGCCAAACGAGACGAAGGAGGGTGAAAGAGAGCCAAACAAGACAAAGGAGTGTGAAAGAGAGCGAAACAAGACTAAGGAAGGTGAAAGAGAGCGAAACGAGACGAAGGAGGGTCATACAGAGCGAAACTAGACGAAGGAGGGTGAAAGAGGGCGAAACGAGACGAAGGAGGGTGCAAGAGAGCGAAACGAGATGAAGGAGGGTGAAAGAGAGCAAAACAAGACGAAGGAGGGTGAAAGAGAGCGAAACGAGACGAACGAGGGTGAAAGAGAGCGAAACGAGACGAAGGAGGGTGAAAGAGAGTGAAACGAGATGAAGGAGGTTGAAAGAGAGTGAAACGAGATGAAGGAGGGTGACAGAGAGCTAACCGAGACGAAGGAGGGTGAAAGGGGGCGAAGCGAGTAGAAGGAAGGTGAAAGAGAGCGAAACGAGATGAAGGAGGGTGAAAGAGAGCCAAACGAGACGAAGGAGGGTGAAAGAGAGCGAAACAAGCCAAAGGAGGGTGAAAGAGAGCGAAACGAGACGAAGGAAGGTGAAAGAGAGCGAAACGAGACGAATGTGGGTGAAAGAGAGCGAAACGAGACGAAGGAGGGTTGAAGAGAGCGAAACGAGATGAAGGGGTGTCAAAGAGAGCGAAACGAGACAAAGGATGGTGAAAGAGAGCGAAACGAGACGAAGGAGGGTGAACGAGAGCGAAACGAGACGAAGGAGGGTGAAAGAGAGCGAAACGAGACGAAGGAGGGTGAAAGAGATCTAACAGAGATGAAGGAGGGTGAAAGAGAGCGAACCGAGACGAAGGATGGTAATAGAGGGCGAAACGAGACGATGGAATGTGGAAGAGAGCGAAATGAGATGAAGGAGGGTGAAAGAGAGCAAAACGAGACGAAGGAGGGTGAAAGAGAGCGAAACGAGACGAAGGAGGGTGAAAGAGAGCGAAACGAGACGAAGGAGGGTGAAAGAGAGCGAAACGAGGCGAACGAGGGTGAAAGAGAGCGAAACGAGACGAAGGAGGGTGAAAGAGAGCTAACCGAGACGAAGGAGGGTGAAAGAGAGCGAAACAAGTAGAAGGAAGGTGAAAGAGAGTGGAACGAGATGAAGGAGGGTGAAAGAGAGCGAAACGAGACGAAGGAGTGCGAAAGAGAGTGAAACGAGACGAAGGAAGGTGAAAGAGAGCGAAACGAGACGAAGGAGGGTGAAAGAGAGCTAACAGAGATGAAGGAGGGTGAAAGAGAGCGAAACAAGTAGATGGAGTGTGGAAGAGCGCAAAACGAGGTGAAGGAGGCTGAATGAGAGCGAAACGAGACGAAGGAGGGTGAAAGAGAGCGTAACGAGACGACGCAGGGTGAAAGAGAGCGAAACGAGGCGAAGGAGGGTGAAAGAGAGCGAAACGAGACAAAGGAGTGTCAAACAGAGCGATACTAGACGAAGGAAGGTGAAAGAGGGCGAAACGAGAAGAAGGAGGGTGGAAGAGAGCGAAACGAGATGAAGGAGGGTGAAAGAGAGCAAAACGAGACGAAGGAGGGTGAAAGAGAGCGAAACGAGACGAAGGAGGGTGAAAGAGAGCGAAACGAGACGAAGGAGGGTGAAAGAGAGCTAACAGAGATGAAGGAGGGTGAAAGAGAGCGAAACAAGTAGATGGAAGGTGAAAGAGAGCGAAACGAGATGAAGGAGGGTGAAAGAGAGCCAAACGAGACGAAGGAGGGTGAAAGAGAGCGAAACAAGACAAAGGAGGGTGAAAGAGAGCGAAACGAGACGAAGGAGGGTGAAAGAGAGCGAAACGAGACGAAGGAGGGTGAAAGAGAGCTAACCAAGACGAAGGAGGGTGAAAGAGAGCGAAACGAGACGAAGGAGGGTGAAAGAGAGCCAAACGAGACGAAGGAGGGTGAAAGAGAGCGAAACAAGACAAAGGAGGGTGAAAGAGAGTGAAACGAGATGAAGGAAGGTGAAAGAGAGCGAAACGAGATGAATGTGGGTGAAAGAGAGCGAAACGACACGAAGGAGGGTTGAAGAGAGCGAAACGAGATGAAGGGGTGTGAAAGAGAGCGAAACGAGACGAAGGATGGTGAAAGAGAGCGAAACGAGATGAAGGAGGGCGAAAGAGAGCGAAACAAGACGAAGGAGGGTGAAAGAGAGTGAAACGAAACGAAGGAGGGTGAAAGAGAGCTAACAGAGACGAAGGAGGGTGAAAGAGAGCGAAACGAGTAGATGGAAGGTGAAAGAGAGCGAAACGAGACGAAGGAGGGTGAAAGAGAGCGAAACGAGACGAAGGAGGGTGAAAGAGAGCGAAACAAGACAAAGGAGGATGAAAGAGAGCGAAACGAGATGAAGTAAGGTGAAAGAGAGCAAAACGAGACGAAGGAGGGTGAAAGAGAGCGAAACAAGACAAAGGAGGGTGAAAGAGAGCGAAACGAGACGAAGGAGGGTGAAAGAGAGCGAAACGAGACGAAGGAGGGTGAAAGAGAGCTAACCAAGACGAAGGAGGGTGAAAGAGAGCGAAACGAGACGAAGGAGGGTGAAAGAGAGCCAAACGAGACGAAGGAGGGTGAAAGAGAGCGAAACAAGACAAAGGAGGGTGAAAGAGAGTGAAACGAGATGAAGGAAGGTGAAAGAGAGCGAAACGAGATGAATGTGGGTGAAAGAGAGCGAAACGACACGAAGGAGGGTTGAAGAGAGCGAAACGAGATGAAGGGGTGTGAAAGAGAGCGAAACGAGACGAAGGATGGTGAAAGAGAGCGAAACGAGATGAAGGAGGGTGAAAGAGAGCGAAACAAGACGAAGGAGGGTGAAAGAGAGTGAAACGAAACGAAGGAGGGTGAAAGAGAGCTAACAGAGACGAAGGAGGGTGAAAGAGAGCGAAACGAGTAGATGGAAGGTGAAAGAGAGCGAAACGAGACGAAGGAGGGTGAAAGAGAGCGAAACGAGACGAAGGAGGGTGAAAGAGAGCGAAACAAGACAAAGGAGGATGAAAGAGAGCGAAACGAGATGAAGTAAGGTGAAAGAGAGCAAAACGAGACGAAGGAGGGTGAAAGAGAGCGAAACGAGACGAAGGATGGTGAAAGAGAGCGAAACGAGACGAAGGAGGGTGAAAGAGAGCTAACCGAGACGAAGGAGGGTGAAAGAGAGCGAAACGAGTAGAAGGAGGGTGAAAGAGAGCGAAACGAGATGAAGCAGGGTGAAAAAGAGCGAAACGAGACGACGGAGGGTGAAAGAGAGTGAAACGAGACGAAGGAAGGTGAAAGAGACCGAACCGAGACGAAGGAGGGAAAAAGAGGGCGAAACGAGACGATGGAGTGTGGAAGAGAACAAAACGAGGTGAAGGAGCTGAAAGAGAGCGAAACGAGATGAAGAAGGGTGAAAGAGAGCGAAACGAGATGAAGGATGGTCGTACAGAGCGAAACGAGGCGAAGGAGGGTGAAAGAGGGTGAAACGAGATGAAGGAGGGTGGAAGAGAGCGAAATGAGACGAAGGAGGGTTGAAGAGAGCGAAACGAGACGAAGGTGGGTGAAAGAGAGCTAACAGAGAAGAAGGAGGGTGAAAGAGAGCGAAACGAGTAGATGGAAGGTGAAAGAGAGCGAAACGAGATGAAGGAGGGTGAAAGAGAGCCAAACGAGACGAAGGAGGGTGAAAGAGAGCTAACAGAGACGAAGGAGGGTGAAAGAGAGCGAAACGAGTAGAAGGAAGGTGAAAGAGAGTGGAACGAGATGAAGGAGGGTGAAAGAGAGTGAAACGAGACGAAGGAGGGTGAAAGAGAGTGAAACGAGACGAAGGAAGGTGAAAGAGAGCGAACCGAGACGAAGGATGGTGATAGAGGGCGAAACGAGACGATGGAGTGTGGAAGAGAGCAAAACGAGGTGAAGGAGGCTGAAAGAGAGCGAAACGAGGCGAAGGAGGGTGAAAGAGAGCGAAACGATACGAAGGAGGGTCATACAGAGCGAAACTAGACGAAGGAGGGTGAAAGAGGGCGAAACGAGACGAAGGAAGGTGGAAGAGAGCGAAACGAGATGAAGGAGGGTGAAAGAGAGCAATACGAGATGAAGGAGGGTGAAAGAGAGCGAAACGAGATGAAGGAGGGTGAAAGAGAGCGAAACGAGACGAAGGAGGGTGAAAGAGAGCTAACCGAGACGAAGGAGGGTGAAAGAGAGCGAAACGAGTAGAAGGAAGGTGAAAGAGAGTGAAACGAGATGAAGGAGGGTGAAAGAGAGCCAAACGAGACGAAGGAGGGTGAAAGAGAGCGAAACAAGACAAAGGAGGGTGAAAGAGAGCGAAACGAGACGAAGGAAGGTGAAAGAGAGCGAAACGAGACGAATGTGGGTGAAAGAGAGCGAAACCAGACGAAGGAGGGTTGAAGAGAGCGAAACGAGACGAAGGTGGGTGAAAGAGAGCTAACAGAGACGAAGGAGGGTGAAAGAGAGCGAAACGAGTAGATGGAAGGTGAAAGAGAGCGAAACGAGGCGAAGGAGGGTGAAAGAGAGCCAAACGAGACGAAGGAGGGTGAAAGCGAGCTAACAGAGACGAAGGAGGGTGAAAGAGAGCGAAACGAGTAGATGGAAGGTGAAAGAGAGCGAAACGAGACGAAGGAGGGTGAAAGAGAGTGAAACGAGATGAAGGAAGGTGAAAGAGAGCGAAACGAGATGAATGTGGGTGAAAGAGAGCGAAACGACACGAAGGAGGGTTGAAGAGAGCGAAACGAGATGAAGGGGTGTGAAAGAGAGCGAAACGAGACGAAGGATGGTGAAAGAGAGCGAAACGAGATGAAGGAGGGTGAAAGAGAGCGAAACAAGACGAAGGAGGGTGAAAGAGAGTGAAACGAAACGAAGGAGGGTGAAAGAGAGCTAACAGAGACGAAGGAGGGTGAAAGAGAGCGAAACGAGTAGATGGAAGGTGAAAGAGAGCGAAACGAGACGAAGGAGGGTGAAAGAGAGCGAAACGAGATGAAGGAGGGTGAAAGAGAGCGAAACAAGACAAAGGAGGATGAAAGAGAGCGAAACGAGATGAAGTAAGGTGAAAGAGAGCAAAACGAGACGAAGGAGGGTGAAAGAGAGCGAAACGAGACGAAGGATGGTGAAAGAGAGCGAAACGAGACGAAGGAGGGTGAAAGAGAGCTAACCGAGACGAAGGAGGGTGAAAGAGAGCGAAACGAGTAGAAGGAGGGTGAAAGAGAGCGAAACGAGATGAAGCAGGGTGAAAAAGAGCGAAACGAGACGACGGAGGGTGAAAGAGAGTGAAACGAGACGAAGGAAGGTGAAAGAGACCGAACCGAGACGAAGGAGGGAAAAAGAGGGCGAAACGAGACGATGGAGTGTGGAAGAGAACAAAACGAGGTGAAGGAGCTGAAAGAGAGCGAAACGAGATGAAGAAGGGTGAAAGAGAGCGAAACGAGATGAAGGATGGTCGTACAGAGCGAAACGAGGCGAAGGAGGGTGAAAGAGGGTGAAACGAGATGAAGGAGGGTGGAAGAGAGCGAAATGAGACGAAGGAGGGTTGAAGAGAGCGAAACGAGACGAAGGTGGGTGAAAGAGAGCTAACAGAGAAGAAGGAGGGTGAAAGAGAGCGAAACGAGTAGATGGAAGGTGAAAGAGAGCGAAACGAGACGAAGGAGGGTGAAAGAGAGCCAAACGAGACGAAGGAGGGTGAAAGAGAGCTAACAGAGACGAAGGAGGGTGAAAGAGAGCGAAACGAGTAGAAGGAAGGTGAAAGAGAGCAAAACGAGGTGAAGGAGGCTGAAAGAGAGCGAAACGAGGCGAAGGAGGGTGAAAGAGAGCGAAACGATACGAAGGAGGGTCATACAGAGCGAAACTAGACGAAGGAGGGTGAAAGAGGGCGAAACGAGACGAAGGAAGGTGGAAGAGAGCGAAACGAGATGAAGGAGGGTGAAAGAGAGCAATACGAGATGAAGGAGGGTGAAAGAGAGCGAAACGAGATGAAGGAGGGTGAAAGAGAGCGAAACGAGACGAAGGAGGGTGAAAGAGAGCTAACCGAGACGAAGGAGGGTGAAAGAGAGCGAAACGAGTAGAAGGAAGGTGAAAGAGAGTGAAACGAGATGAAGGAGGGTGAAAGAGAGCCAAACGAGACGAAGGAGGGTGAAAGAGAGCGAAACAAGACAAAGGAGGGTGAAAGAGAGCGAAACGAGACGAAGGAAGGTGAAAGAGAGCGAAACGAGACGAATGTGGGTGAAAGAGAGCGAAACCAGACGAAGGAGGGTTGAAGAGAGCGAAACGAGACGAAGGTGGGTGAAAGAGAGCTAACAGAGACGAAGGAGGGTGAAAGGGAGCGAAACGAGTAGATGGAAGGTGAAAGAGAGCGAAACGAGGCAAAGGAGGGTGAAAGAGAGCCAAACGAGACGAAGGAGGGTGAAAGCGAGCTAACAGAGACGAAGGAGGGTGAAAGAGAGCGAAACGAGTAGATGGAAGGTGAAAGAGAGCGAAACGAGACGAAGGAGGGTGAAAGAGAGCCAAACGAGACGAAGGAGGGTGAAAGAGAGCCAAACAAGACAAAGGAGTGTGAAAGAGAGCGAAACAAGACTAAGGATGGTGAAAGAGAGCGAAACGAGACGAAGGAGGGTCATACAGAGCGAAACTAGACGAAGGAGGGTGAAAGAGGGCGAAACGAGACGAAGGAGGGTGCAAGAGAGCGAAACGAGATGAAGGAGTGTGAAAGAGAGCAAAACGAGACAAAGGAGGGTGAAAGAGAGCGAAACGAGACGAAGGAGGGTGAAAGAGACCGAAACAAGATGAAGGAGGGTGAAAGAGAGCGAAACGAGATGAAGGAGGGTGAAAGAGAGTGAAACGAGACGAAGGAGGGTGACAGAGAGCTAACCGAGACGAAGGAGGGTGAAAGGGAGCGAAGCGAGTAGAAGGAAGGTGAAAGAGAGCGAAACGAGATGAAGGAGGGTGAAAGAGAGCCAAACGAGACGAAGGAGGGTGAAAGAGAGCGAAACAAGACAAAGGAGGGTGAAAGAGAGCGAAACGAGACGAAGGAAGGTGAAAGAGAGCGAAACGAGACGAATGTGGGTGAAAGAGAGCGAAACGAGACGAAAGAGGGTTGAAGAGAGCGAAACGAGATGAAGGGGTGACAAAGAGAGCGAAATGAGACGAAGGATGGTGAAAGAGAGCGAAACGAGACGAAGGAGGGTGAAAGAGAGCGAAACGAGACGAAGGAGGGTGAAAGAGATCTAACAGAGATGAAGGAGGGTGAAAGTGAGCGAACCGAGACGAAGGATGGTAATAGAGGGCGAAACGAGACGATGGAATGTGGAAGAGAGCGAAATCGGATGAAGGAGGGTGAAAGAGAGCAAAACGAGACGAAGGAGGGTGAAAGAGAGCGAAACGAGACGAAGGAGGGTGAAAGAGAGCGAAACGAGACGAAGGAGGGTGAAAGAGAGCGAAACGAGGCGAACGAGGGTGAAAGAGAGCGAAACGAGACGAAGGAGGGTGAAAGAGAGCTAACCGAGACGAAGGAGGGTGAAAGAGAGCGAAACAAGTAGAAGGAAGGTGAAAGAGAGTGGAACGAGATGAAGGAGGGTGAAAGAGAGCGAAACGAGACGAAGGAGGGCGAAAGAGAGTGAAACGAGACGAAGGAAGGTGAAAGAGAGCGAACCGAGACGAAGGATGGTGATAGAGGGCGAAACAAGACGATGGAGTGTGGAAGAGCGCAAAACGAGGTGAAGGAGGCTGAATGAGAGCGAAACGAGACGAAGGAGGGTGAAAGAGAGCCAAACGAGACGAAGGAGGGTGAAAGAGAGCGAAACAAGACAAAGGAGGGTGAAAGAGAGCGAAACGAGACGAAGGAGGGTGAAAGAGAGCGAAACGAGATGAAGGAGGGTGAAAGAGAGCTAACCAAGACGAAGGAGGGTGAAAGAGAGCGAAACGAGACGAAGGAGGGTGAAAGAGAGCCAAACGAGACGAAGGAGGGTGAAAGAGAGCGAAACAAGACAAAGGAGGGTGAAAGAGAGTGAAACGAGATGAAGGAAGGTGAAAGAGAGCGAAACGAGATGAATGTGGGTGAAAGAGAGCGAAACGACACGAAGGAGGGTTGAAGAGAGCGAAACAAGATGAAGGGGTGTCAAAGAGAGCGAAACGAGATGAAGGATGGTGAAAGAGAGCGAAACGAGATGAAGGAGGGTGAAAGAGAGCGAAACAAGACGAAGGAGGGTGAAAGAGAGTGAAACGAAACGAAGGAGGGTGAAAGAGAGCTAACAGAGACGAAGGAGGGTGAAAGAGAGTGAAACGAGTAGATGGAAGGTGAAAGAGAGCGAAACGAGACGAAGGAGGGTGAAAGAGAGCGAAACGAGACGAAGGAGGGTGAAAGAGAGCGAAACAAGACAAAGGAGGATGAAAGAGAGCGAAACGAGATGAAGTAAGGTGAAAGAGAGCAAAACGAGACGAAGGAGGGTGAAAGAGAGCGAAACGAGACGAAGGATGGTGAAAGAGAGCGAAACGAGACGAAGGAGGGTGAAAGAGAGCTAACCGAGATGAAGGAGGGTGAAAGAGAGCGAAACGAGTAGAAGGAGGGTGAAAGAGAGCGAAACGAGGCGAAAGAGGGTGAAAGAGAGTGAAACGAGACGAAGGAAGGTGAAAGAGAGCGAACCGAGACGAATGAGGGTGAAAGAGGGCGAAACGAGACGATGGAGTGTGGAAGAGAGCAAAACGAGGTGAAGGAGCTGAAAGCGAGCGAAACGAGATGAAGAAGGGTGAAAGAGAGCGAAACGAGATGAAGGATGGTCGTACAGAGCGAAACGAGGCGAAGGAGGGTGAAAGAGGGTGAAACGAGATGAAGGAGGGTGGAAGAGAGCAAAATGAGACGAAGGAGGGTGAAAGAGAGCGAAACGAGACGAAGGAGGGTGAAAGCGAGCGAAACGAGATGAAGGAGGGTGAAAGAGAGCGAACCGAGACGAAGGATGGTGATAGAGGGCAAAACGAGACGATGGAGTGTGGAAGAGAGCAAAACGAGGTGAAGGAGGCTGAAAGAGAGCGAAACGAGGCGAAGGAGGGTGAAAGAGAGCGAAACGAGACGAAGGAGGGTCATACAGAGCGAAACTAGACGAAGGAGGGTGAAAGAGGGCGAAACGAGACGAAGGAGGGTGGAAGAGAGCGAAACGAGATGAAGGAGGGTGAAAGAGAGCAAAACGAGATGAAGAAGGGTGAAAGAGTGCGAAACGAGATGAAGGAGGGTGAAAGAGAGCGAAACGAGACGAAGGAGGGTGAAAGAGAGCTAACCGAGACGAAGGAGGGTGAAAGAGAGCGAAACGAGAAGAAGGAAGGTGAAAGAGAGTGAAACGAGATGAAGGAGGGTGAAAGAAAGCCAAACGAGACGAAGGAGGGTGAAAGAGAGCGAAACAAGACAAAGGAGGGTGAAAGAGAGCGAAACGAGACGAAGGAAGGTGAAAGAGAGCGAAACGAGACGAATGTGGGTGAAAGAGAGCGAAACGAGACGAAGGAGGGTTGAAGAGAGCGAAACGAGATGAAGGTGGGTGAAAGAGAGCTAACAGAGCCGAAGGAGGGTGAAAGAGAGCGAAACGAGACGAAGGAGGGTGACAGAGAGCTAAACGAGACGAAGGAGGGTGAAAGGGAGCGAAGCGAGTAGAAGGAAGGTGAAAGAGAGCGAAACGAGATGAAGGAGGGTGAAAGAGAGCCAAACGAGACGAAGGAGGGTGAAAGAGAGCGAAACAAGACAAAGGAGGGTGAAAGAGAGCGAAACGAGACGAAGGAAGGTGAAAGAGAGCGAAACGAGACAAATGTGGGTGAAAGAGAGCGAAACGAGACGAAGGAGGGTTGAAGAGAGCTAACAGAGACGAAGGAGGGTGAAAGAGAGTGAAACGAGACGAAGGAAGGTGAAAGAGAGCGAACCGAGACGAAGGATGGTGATAGAGGGCGAAACGAGACGATGGAGTGTGGAAGAGAGCAAAACGAGGTGAAGGAGGCTGAAAGAGAGCGAAACGAGGTGAAGGAGGGTAAAAGAGAGCGAAACGATACGAAGGAGGGTCATACAGAGCGAAACTAGACGAAGGAGGGTGAAAGAGGGCGAAACGAGACGAAGGAAGGTGGAAGAGAGCGAAACGAGATGAAGGAGGGTGAAAGAGAGCAAAACGAGATGAAGGAGGGTGAAAGAGAGCGAAACGAGATGAAGGAGGGTGAAAGAGAGCGAAACGAGACGAAGGAGGGTGAAAGAGAGCTAACCGAGACGAAGGAGGGTGAAAGAGAGCGAAACGAGTAGAAGGAAGGTGAAAGAGAGTGAAACGAGATGAAGGAGGGTGAAAGAGAGCCAAACGAGACGAAGGAGGGTGAAAGAGAGCGAAACAAGACAAAGGAGGGTGAAAGAGAGCGAAACGAGACGAAGGAAGGTGAAAGAGAGCGAAACGAGACGAATGTGGGTGAAAGAGAGCGAAACGAGACGAAGGATGGTTGAAGAGAGCGAAACGAGATGAAGGTGGGTGAAAGAGAGCTAACAGAGACGAAGGAGGGTGAAAGAGAGCGAAACGAGTAGATGGAAGGTGAAAGAGAGCGAAACGAGACGAAGGAGGGTGAAAGAGAGCCAAACGAAACGAAGGAGGGTGAAAGAGAGCTAACAGAGACGAAGGAGGGTGAAAGAGAGCGAAACGAGTAGATGGAAGGTGAAAGAGAGCGAAACGAGACGAAGGAGGGTGAAAGAGAGCCAAACGAGACGAAGTAGGGTGAAAGAGAGCCAAACAAGACAAAGGAGTGTGAAAGAGAGCGAAACAAGACTAAGGAAGGTGAAAGAGAGCGAAACGAGACGAAGGAGGGTCATACAGAGCGAAACTAGACGAAGGAGGGTGAAAGAGGGCGAAACGAGACGAAGGAGGGTGCAAGAGAGCGAAACGAGATGAAGGAGGGTGAAAGAGAGCAAAACGAGACGAAGGAGGGTGAAAGAGAGCGAAACGAGACGAAGGAGGGTGAAAGAGAGCGAAACAAGACGAAGGAGGGTGAAAGAGAGCGAAACGAGATGAAGGAGGGTGAAAGAGAGTGAAACGAGACGAAGGAGGGTGACAGAGAGCTAACCGAGACGAAGGAGGGTGAAAGGGAGCGAAGCGAGTAGAAGGAAGGTGAAAGAGAGCGAAACGAGATGAAGGAGTGTGAAAGAGAGCGAAACGAGGTGAAGGAGGGTGAAAGAGAGCGAAACGATACGAAGGAGGGTCATACAGAGCGAAACTAGACGAAGGAGGGTGAAAGAGGGCGAAACGAGACGAAGGAAGGTGGAAGAGAGCGAAACGAGATGAAGGGGGGTGAAAGAGAGCAAAACGAGATGAAGTTGGGTGAAAGAGAGCGAAACGAGATGAAGGAGGGAGAAAGAGAGCAAAACGAGACGAAGGAGGGTGAAAGAGAGCTAACCGAGACGAAGGAGGGTGAAAGAGAGCGAAACGAGTAGAAGGAAGGTGAAAGAGAGTGAAACGAGATGAAAGAGGGTGAAAGAGAGCCAAACGAGACGAAGGAGGGTGAAAGAGAGCGAAACAAGACAAAGGAGGGTGAAAGAGAGCGAAACGAGACGAAGGAAGGTGAAAGAGAGCGAAACGAGACGAATGTGGGTGAAAGAGAGCGAAACGAGACGAAGGAGGGTTGAAGAGAGCGAAACGAGACGAAGGTGGGTGAAAGAGAGCTAACAGAGACGAAGGAGGGTGAAAGAGAGCGAAACGAGTAGATGGAAGGTGAAAGAGAGCGAAACGAGACGAAGGAGGGTGAAAGAGAGCCAAACGAGACGAAGGAGGGTGAAAGAGAGCGAAACAAGACAAAGGAGGGTGAAAGAGAGCGAAACGAGTAGAAGGAAGGTGAAAGAGAGTGAAACGAGATGAAGGAGGGTGAAAGAGAGCCAAACGAGACGAAGGAGGGTGAAAGAGAGCGAAACAAGACAAAGGAGGGTGAAAGAGAGCGAAACGAGACGAAGGAAGGTGAAAGAGAGCGAAACGAGACGAATGTGGGTGAAAGAGAGCGAGCGAGACGAAGGAGGGTTGAAGAGAGCGAAACGAGACGAAGGTGGGTGAAAGAGAGCTAACAGAGACGAAGGAGGGTGAAAGAGAGCGAAACGAGTAGATGGAAGGTGAAAGAGAGCGAAACGAGACGAAGGAGGGTGAAAGAGAGCCAAACGAGACGAAGGAGGGTGAAAGAGAGCTAACAGAGACGAAGGAGGGTGAAAGAGAGCGAAACGAGTAGATGGAAGGTGAAAGAGAGCGAAACGAGACGAAGGAGGGTGAAAGAGAGCCAAACGAGACGAAGGAGGGTGAAAGAGAGCCAAACAAGACAAAGGAGTGTGAAAGAGAGCGAAACAAGACTAAGGAAGGTGAAAGAGAGCGAAACGAGACGAAGGAGGGTCATACAGAGCGAAACTAGACGAAGGAGGGTGAAAGAGGGCGAAACGAGACGAAGGAGGGTGCAAGAGAGCGAAACGAGATGAAGGAGGGTGAAAGAGAGCAAAACGAGACGAAGGAGGGTGAAAGAGAGCGAAACGAGACGAAGGAGGGTGAAAGAGAGCGAAACAAGACGAAGGAGGGTGAAAGAGAGCGAAACGAGATGAAGGAGGGTGAAAGAGAGTGAAACGAGACGAAGGAGGGTGACAGAGAGCTAACCGAGACGAAGGAGGGTGAAAGGGAGCGAAGCGAGTAGAAGGAAGGTGAAAGAGAGCGAAACGAGATGAAGGAGTGTGAAAGAGAGCCAAACGAGACGAAGGAGGGTGAAAGAGAGCGAAACAAGACTAAAGAGGGTGAAAGAGAGCGAAACGAGACGAAGGAAGGTGAAAGAGAGCGAAACGAGACGAATGTGGGTGAAAGAGAGCGAAACGAGACGAAGGAGGGTTGAAGAGAGCGAAACGAGATGAAGGTGTGTCAAAGAGAGCGAAACGAGACGAAGGATGGTGAAAGAGAGCGAAACGAGATGAAGGAGGGTGAAAGAGAGCGAAACGAGACGAAGGAGGGTGAAAGAGAGCGAAAGGAGACGAAGGAGCGTGAAAGAGATCTAACAGAGATGAAGGAGGGTGAAAGAGAGCAAAACAAGTAGATGGAAGGTGAAAGAGAGCGAAACGAGACGAAGGAGGGTGAAAGAGAGCCAAACGAGACGAAGGAGGGTGAAAGAGAGCGAAACAAGAGAAAGGATGGTGAAAGAGAGCGAAACGAGACGAAGGAAGGTGAAAGAGAATGAAACGAGACGAAGGAGGGTGAAAGAGAGCGAA
The DNA here is from genome assembly GCF_047496885.1 of Scyliorhinus torazame. Lineage (NCBI taxonomy): Eukaryota > Metazoa > Chordata > Chondrichthyes > Carcharhiniformes > Scyliorhinidae > Scyliorhinus > Scyliorhinus torazame. Next base: position 733,286 of record NC_092721.1, read on the forward strand.
ACGCGACGAAGGAGGGTGAAAGAGAGCGAAACGAGACGAAGAAGGGTGAAAGAGAGCTAACCAAGACGAAGGAGGGTGAAAGAGAGCGAAACGAGATGAAGGAGGGTGAAAGAGAGCCAAACGAGACGAAGGAGGGTGAAAGAGAGCGAAATAAGACAAAGGAGGGTGAAAGAGAGCGAAACGAGACGAAGGAAGGTGAAAGAGAGCGAAACGAGACGAATGTGGGTGAAACAGAGCGAAACGAGACGAAGGAGGGTTGAAGAGAGCGAAACGAGATGAAGGGGTGTCAAAGAGAGCGAATCGAGACGAAGGATGGTGAAAGAGAGCGAAACGAGACGAAGGAGGGTGAAAGAGAGCGAAACGAGACGAAGGAGGGTGAAAGAGAGCGAAACGAAACGAAGGAGGGTGAAAGAGAGCTAACAGAGACGAAGGAGGGTGAAAGAGAGCGAAACGAGTAGATGGAAGGTGAAAGAGAGCGAAACGAGACGAAGGAGGGTGAAAGAGAGCGAAACGAGACGAAGGAGGGTGAAAGAGAGCGAAACAAGACAAAGGAGGGTGAAAGAGAGCGAAACGAGATGAAGGAAGGTGAAAGAGAGCGAAACGAGACGAAGGAGGGTGAAAGAGAGCGAAACGAGACGAAGGAGGGTGAAAGAGAGCGAAACGAGACGAAGGAGGGTGAAAGAGAGCTAACCGAGACGAAGGAGGGTGAAAGAGAGCGAAACGAGTAGCAGGAGGGTGAAAGAGAGCGAAACGAGATGAAGCAGGGTGAAAAAGAGCGAAACGAGACGACGGAGGGTGAAAGAGAGTGAAACGAGACGAAGGAAGGTGAAAGAGAGCGAACCGAGACGAAGGAGGGAGAAAGAGGGCGAAACGAGACGATGGAGTGTGGAAGAGAGCAAAACGAGGTGAAGGAGGCTGAAAGAGAGCGAAACGAGATGAAGAAGGGTGAAAGAGAGCGAAACGAGACGAAGGAGGGTGAAAGAGAGCGAAACGAGGCGAAGGAGGGTGAAAGAGAGCGAAACAAGATGAAGGATGGTCATACAGAGCGAAACGAGGCGAAGGAGGGTGAAAGAGGGCGAAACAAGACGAAGGAGGGTGGAAGAGAGCGAAACGAGACGAAGGAGGGTGAAAGAGAGCGAAACGAGACGAAGGAGGGTGAAAGAGAGCGAAACGAGACGAAGGAGGGTGAAAGAGAGCTAACCGAGACGAAGGAGGGTGAAAGAGAGCGAAACGAGTAGAAGGAAGGTGAAAGAGAGTGGAACGAGATGAAGGAGGGTGAAAGAGAGCGAAACGAGACGAAGGAGGGTGAAAGAGAGTGAAACGAGACGAAGGAAGGTGAAAGAGAGCGAACCGAGACGAAGGAGGGAGAAAGAGGGCGAAACGAGACGATGGAGTGTGGAAGAGAGCAAAACGAGGTGAAGGAGGCTGAAAGAGAGCGAAACGAGATGAAGAAGGGTGAAAGAGAGCGAAACGAGACGAAGGAGGGTGAAAGAGAGTGAAACGAGACGAAGGAAGGTGAAAGAGAGCGAACCGAGACGAAGGATGGTGATAGAGGGTGAAACGAGACGATGGAGTGTGGAAGACAGCAAAACAAGGTGAAGGAGGCTGAAAGAGAGCGAAACGAGACGAAGGAGGGTCATACAGAGCGAAACTAGACGAAGGAGGGTGAAAGAGGGCGAACCGAGACGAAGGAGGGTGGAAGAGAACGAAACGAGATGAAGGAGGGTGAAAGAGAGCAAAACGAGATGAAGGAGGGTGAAAGAGAGCGAAACGAGACGAAGGAGGGTGAAAGAGAGCGAAACGAGACAAAGTAGGGTGAAAGAGAGCGAAAAGAGATGAAGGAGGGTGAAAGAGAGCAAAACGAGATGAAGGAGGGTGAAAGAGAGCGAAACGAGACGAAGGAGGGTGAAAGAGAGCGAAACGAGACAAAGTAGGGTGAAAGAGAGCGAAACGAGATGAAGGAGGGTGAAAGAGAGCTAACCGAGACGAAGGAGGGTGAAAGGGAGCGAAACGGGTAGAACGAAGGTGAAAGAGAGTGAAACGAGATGAAGGAGGGTGAAAGAGAGCCAAACGAGACGAAGGAGGGTGAAAGAGAGCGAAACAAGACTAAGGAGGGTGAAAGAGAGCGAAACGAGACGAAGGAAGGTGAAAGAGAGCGAAACGAGACGAATGTGGGTGAAAGAGAGCGAAACGAGACGAAGGAGGGTTGAAGAGAGCGAAACGAGATGAAGGGGTGTCAAAGAGAGCGAAACGAGACGAAGGATGGTGAAAGAGAGCAAAACGAGACGAAGGAGGGTGAAAGAGAGCGAAACGAGACAAAGGTGGGTGAAAGAGAGCTAACAGAGATGAAGGAGGGTGAAAGAGAGCGAAACGAGTAGATGGAAGGTGAAAGAGAGCGAAACGAGACGAAGGAGGGTGAAAGAGAGCCAAACGAGACGAAGGAGTGTGAAAGAGAGCCAAACAAGACAAAGGAGGGTGAAAGAGAGCGAAACAAGACGAAGGAAGGTGAAAGAGAGCGAGACGATACGAAGGAGGGTGAAAGAGAGCGAAACGAGACGAAGGAGGGTGAAAGAGAGCGAAACGAGACGAAGGAGGGTGAAAGAGAGCGAAACGAGACGAAGGAGGGTGAAAGAGAGCGAAACGAGACGAAGGAGGGTGAAAGAGAGCGAAACGAGATGAAGAAGGGTGAAAGAGGGCGAAACGAGACGAAAGAGGGTAGAAGAGAGCGAAACGAGACGAAGGAGGGTCAAAGAGAGCGAAACGAGATGAAGGAGGGTGGAAGAGAGCAAAACGATACGAAGGAGGATGAAAGAGAGCCAAACGAGACGAAGTAGGATGAAAGAGAGCGAAACGAGAAGATGGAGGGTGAAAGTGAACGAAACGAGATGAAGGAGTGTGAAAGAGAGTGAGACGAGGCGAAGGAAGGTGAAAGAGAGCGAATCGAGACAAAGAAGGGTGAAAGAGAGCGAAACGAGACGAAGGAAGGTGAAAGAGAGCGAACCAAGACGAAGGAGGGGGAAAGAGGGCGAAATGAGACAATGGAGGTTGGAAGAGAGCGAAACGAGACGTAGGAGGCTGAAAGAGAGCGAAACGAGACGAAGGAGGGTTGAAGAGAGCGAAACGAGACGAAGGATGGTGAAAGAGAGCGAAACGAGACGAAGGAGGGTGAAAGAGAGCGAAACGAGACGAAGGAGGGTGAAAGAGAGCTAACAGAGACGAAGGAGGGAGAAAGAGAGCGAAACGAGTAGATGGAAGGTGAAAGAGAGCGAAACGAGACGAAGGAGGGTGAAAGAGAGCCAAACAAGACGAAGGAGGGTGAAAGAGAGCGAAACAAGACAAAGGAGGGTGAAAGAGAGCGAAACGAGACGAAGGAAGGTGAAAGAGAGCGAAACGAGACGAAGGAGGTTGAAAGAGAGCGAAAGGAGACGAAGGAGGGTGAAAGAGTGCGAAACGAGATGAAGAAGGGTGAAAGAGGGCGAAACGAGACGAAAGAGGGTAGAAGAGAGCGAAACGAGACGAAGGAGGGTCAAAGAGAGCGAAACGAGACGAAGGAGGGTGAAAGAGAGCTAAACGAGACGAAGGAGGGTGAAAGAGAGCGAAACAAGATAAAGGAGGGTGAAAGAGAGCGAAACGAGACGAAGGAAGGTGAAAGAGAGCGAAACGAGACGAATGTGGGTGAAAGAGAGCGAAACGAGACGAAGGAGGGTTGAAGAGAGCGAAACGAGATGAAGGGGTGTCAAAGAGAGCGAAACGAGACGAAGGATGGTGAAAGAGAGCGAAACGAGACAAAGGAGGGTGAAAGAGAGCGAAACGAGACGAAGGAGGGTGAAAGAGAGCGAAACGAGACGAAGGAGGGTGAAAGAGAGCTAACCGAGACGAAGGAGGGTGAAAGAGAGCGAAACGAGTAGAAGGAAGGTGAAAGAGAGTGGAACGAGATGAAGGAGGGTGAAAGAGAGCGAAACGAGACGAAGGAGGGTGAAAGAGAGTGAAACGAGACGAAGGAAGGTGAAAGAGAGCGAACCGAGACGAAGGATGGTGATAGAGGGTGAAACGAGACGATGGAGTGTGGAAGACAGCAAAACAAGGTGAAGGAGGCTGAAAGAGAGCGAAACGAGACGAAGGATGGTGAAAGAGAGCGAAACGAGACGAAGGAGGGTGAAAGAGAGCGAAACGAGGCGAAGGAGGGTGAAAGAGAGCGAAACGAGACGAAGGAGGGTCATACAGAGCGAAACTAGACGAAGGAGGGTGAAAGAGGGCGAAACGAGACGAAGGAGGGTGGAAGAGAACGAAACGAGATGAAGGAGGGTGAAAGAGAGCAAAACGAGATGAAGGAGGGTGAAAGAGAGCGAAACGAGACGAAGGAGGGTGAAAGAGAGCGAAACGAGACAAAGTAGGGTGAAAGAGAGCGAAACGAGATGAAGGAGGGTGAAAGAGAGCTAACCGAGACGAAGGAGGGTGAAAGGGAGCGAAACGGGTAGAAGGAAGGTGAAAGAGAGTGAAACGAGATGAAGGAGGGTGAAAGAGAGCAAAACGAGACGAAGGAGGGTGAAAGAGAGCGAAACAAGACTAAGGAGGGTGGAAGAGAGCGAAACGAGACGAAGGAAGGTGAAAGAGAGCGAAACGAGACGAATGTGGGTGAAAGAGAGCGAAACGAGACGAAGGAGGGTTGAAGAGAGCGAAACGAGATGAAGGGGTGTCAAAGAGAGCAAAACGAGACGAAGGATGGTGAAAGAGCGCGAAACGAGATGAAGGAGGGTGAAAGAGAGCTAACCGAGACGAAGGAGGGTGAAAGGGAGCGAAACGGGTAGAAGGAAGGTGAAAGAGAGTGAAACGAGATGAAGGAGGGTGAAAGAGAGCCAAACGAGATGAAGGAGGGTGAAAGAGAGCGAAACAAGACTAAGGAGGGTGAAAGAGAGCGAAACGAGACGAAGGAAGGTGAAAGAGAGCGAAACGAGACGAATGTGGGTGAAAGAGAGCGAAACGAGACGAAGGAGGGTTGAAGAGAGCGAAACGAGATGAAGGGGTGTCAAAGAGAGCGAAACGAGACGAAGGATGGTGAAAGAGAGCGAAACGAGACGAAGGAGGGTGAAAGAGAGCGAAACGAGACAAAGGTGGGTGAAAGAGAGCTAACAGAGATGAAGGAGGGTGAAAGAGAGCGAAACGAGTAGATGGAAGGTGAAAGAGAGCGAAACGAGACGAAGGAGGGTGAAAGAGAGCCAAACGAGACGAAGGAGTGTGAAAGAGAGCCAAACAAGACAAAGGAGGGTGAAAGAGAGCGAAACAAGACGAAGGAAGGTGAAAGAGAGCGAGACGATACGAAGGAGGGTGAAAGAGAGCGAAACGAGACGAAGGAGGGTGAAAGAGAGCGAAACGAGACGAAGGAGGGTGAAAGAGAGCGAAACGAGACGAAGGAGGGTGAAAGAGAGCGAAACGAGACGAAGGAGGGTGAAAGAGAGCGAAACGAGATGAAGAAGGGTGAAAGAGGGCGAAACGAGACGAAAGAGGGTAGAAGAGAGCGAAACGAGACGAAGGAGGGTCAAAGAGAGCGAAACGAGATGAAGGAGGGTGGAAGAGAGTAAAACGAGACGAAGGAGGGTGAAAGAGAGCCAAACGAGACGAAGTAGGATGAAAGAGAGCGAAACGAGAAGAAGGAGGGTGAAAGTGAGCGAAACGAGACGAAGGAGTGTGAAAGAGAGTGAGACGAGGCGAAGGAAGGTGAACGAGAGCGAATCGAGACAAAGAAGGGTGAAAGAGAGCGAAACGAGACGAAGGAAGGTGAAAGAGAGCGAACCAAGACGAAGGAGGGGGAAAGAGGGCGAAATGAGACAATGGAGGTTGGAAGAGAGCGAAACGAGACGTAGGAGGCTGAAAGAGAGCGAAACGAGACGAAGGAGGGTTGAAGAGAGCGAAACGAGACGAAGGATGGTGAAAGAGAGCGAAACGAGACGAAGGAGGGTGAAAGAGAGCGAAACGAGACGAAGGAGGGTGAAAGAGAGCTAACAGAGACGAAGGAGGGAGAAAGAGAGCGAAACGAGTAGATGGAAGGTGAAAGAGAGCGAAACGAGACGAAGGAGGGTGAAAGAGAGCCAAACAAGACGAAGGAGGGTGAAAGAGAGCGAAACAAGACAAAGGAGGGTGAAAGAGAGCGAAACGAGACGAAGGAAGGTGAAAGAGAGCGAAACCAGACGTAGGAGGTTGAAAGAGAGCGAAAGGAGACGAAGGAGGGTGAAAGAGTGCGAAACGAGATGAAGAAGGGTGAAAGAGGGCGAAACGAGACGAAAGAGGGTAGAAGAGAGCGAAACGAGACGAAGGAGGGTCAAAGAGAGCGAAACGAGATGAAGGAGGGTGAAAGAGAGCCAAACGAGACGAAGGAGGGTGAAAGAGAGCGAAACAAGATAAAGGAGGGTGAAAGAGAGCGAAACGAGACGAAGGAAGGTGAAAGAGAGCGAAACGAGACGAATGTGGGTGAAAGAGAGCGAAACGAGACGAAGGAGGGTTGAAGAGAGCGAAACGAGATGAAGGGGTGTCAAAGAGAGCGAAACGAGACGAAGGATGGTGAAAGAGAGCGAAACGAGACAAAGGAGGGTGAAAGAGAGCGAAACGAGACGAAGGAGGGTGAAAGAGAGCGAAACGAGACGAAGGAGGGTGAAAGAGAGCTAACAGAGACGAAGGAGGGTTAAAGAGAGCGAAACGAGTAGATGGAAGGTGAAAGAGAACGAAACGAGACGAAGGAGGTTGAAAGAGAGCGAAACGAGCTGAAGGAGGGTGAAGGAGAGCGAAACAAGACAAAGGAGGGTGAAAGAGAGCGAAACGAGACGAACGAAGGTGAAAGAGAGCGAAAGGAGACGAAGGAGGGTGAAAGAGAGCGAAACGAGACGAAGGAGGGTGAAAAAGAGCGAAACGAGACGAAGGAGGGTGAAAGAGAGCTAACCGAGACGAAGGAGGGTGAAAGAGAGCGAAACGAGTAGAAGGAGGGTGAAAGAGAGCGAAACGAGATGAAGCAGGGTGAAAAAGAGCGAAACGAGACGACGGAGGGTGAAAGAGAGTGAAACGAGACGAAGGAAGGTGAAAGAGAGCGAACCGAGACGAAGGAGGGAGAAAGAGGGCAAAACGAGACGATGGAGTGTGGACGAGAGCAAAACGAGGTGAAGGAGGCTGAAAGAGAGCGAAACGAGATGAAGAAGGGTGAAAGAGAGCGAAACGAGACGAAGGAGGGTGAAAGAGAGCGAAACGAGGCGAAGGAGGGTGAAAGAGAGCGAAACGAGATGAAGGATGGTCATACAAAGCGAAACGAGGCGAAGGAGGGTGAAAGAGAGCTAACCGAGACGAAGGAGGGTGAAAGAGAGCTAACCGAGACGAAGGAGGGTGAAAGAGAGCGAAACGAGACGAAGGAGGGTGAAAGAGAGCCAAACGAGACGAAGGAGGGTGAAAGAGAGCGAAACAAGACAAAGGAGGGTGAAAGAGAGCGAAACGAGACGAAGGAAGATGAAAGAGAGCCAAACGAGACGAATGTGGGTGAAAGAGAGCGAAACGAGACGAAGGAGGGTTGAAGAGAGCGAAACGAGATGAAGGGGTGTCAAAGAGAGTGAAACGAGACGAAGGGTGGTGAAAGAGAGCGAAACGAGACGAAGGAGGGTGAAAGAGAGCGAAACGAGACGAAGGAGGGTGAAAGAGAGCGAAACGAGACGAAGGAGGGTGAAAGAGAGCTAACAGAGACGAAGGAGGGTTAAAGAGAGCGAAACGAGTAGATGGAAGGTGAAAGAGAGCGAAACGAGACGAAGGAGGGTGAAAGAGAGCGAAACGAGCTGAAGGAGGGTGAAAGAGAGCGAAACAACACAAAGGAGGGTGAAAGAGAGCGAAACGAGACGAACGAAGGTGAAAGAGAGCGAAACGAGACGAAGGAGGGTGAAAGAGAGCGAAAAGAGACGAAGGAGGGTGAAAGGGAGCGAAACGAGACGAAGGAGGGTGAAAGAGAGCTAACCGAGACGAAGGAGGGTGAAAGAGAGCGAAACGAGTAGAAGGAGGGTGAAAGAGAGCGAAACGAGATGAAGCAGGGTGAAAAAGAGCGAAATGAGACGACGGAGGGTGAAAGAGAGTGAAACGAGACGAAGGAAGGTGAAAGAGAGCGAACCGAGACGAAGGAGGGAGAAAGAGGGCAAAACGAGATGATGGAGTGTGGAAGAGAGCAAAACGAGGTGAAGGAGGCTGAAAGAGAGCGAAACGAGATGAAGAAGGGTGAAAGAGAGGGAAACGAGACGAAGGAGGGTGAAAGAGAGCGAAACGAGATGAAGGAGGGTGAAAGAGAGCGAAACGAGATGAAGGGTGGTCATACAAAGCAAACGAGGCGAAGGAAGGTGGAAGAGAGCGAAACAAGACGACGGAGGGTGAAAGAGAGTGAAACGAGACGAAGGAAGGTGAAAGAGAGCGAACCGAGACGAAGGAGGGAGAAAGAGGGAAAAACGAGACGATGGAGTGTGGAAGAGAGCAAAATGAGGTGAAGGAGGCTGAAAGAGAGCGAAACAAGATGAAGAAGGGTGAAAGAGAGCGAAACGAGACGAAGGAGGGTGAAAGAGAGCGAAACGAGGCGAAGGAGGGTGAAAGAGAGCGAAACGAGATGAAGGATGGTCATACAAAGCGAAACGAGACGAAGGAGGGTGGAAGAGAGCGAAACGAGACGAAGGAGGGTGAAAGAGAGCGAAACGAGATGAAGGAGGGTGAAAGAGAGCGAAACGAGACGAAGGAGGGTGAAAGAGAGCGAAACGAGGCAAAGGTGGGTGGAAGAGAGCGAAACGAGATGAAGGAGGGTGAAAGAGAGCGAAACGAGACGAAGGAGGGTGAAAGAGAGCTAACCGAGACGAAGGAGGGTGAAAGGGAGCGAAACGGGTAGAAGGAAGGTGAAAGAGAGTGAAACGAGATGAAGGAGGGTGAAAGAGAGCCAAACGAGACGAAGGAGGGTGAAAGAGAGCGAAACAAGACTAAGGAGGGTGAAAGAGAGCGAAACGAGACGAAGGAAGGTGAAAGAGAGCAAAACGAGACGAATGTGGGTGAAAGAGAGCGAAACGAGACGAAGGAGGGTTGAAGAGAGCGAAACGAGATGAAGGGGTGTCAAAGAGAGCGAAACGAGACGAAGGATGGTGAAAGAGAGCGAAACGAGACGAAGGAGGGTGAAAGAGAGCGAAACGAGACAAAGGTGGGTGAAAGAGAGCTAACAGAGACGAAGGAGGGTGAAAGAGAGCGAAACTAGGAGATGGAAGGTGAAAGAGAGCGAAACGAGACGAAGGAGGGTGAAAGAGAGCCAAACGAGACGAAGGAGGGTGAAAGAGAGCCAAACAAGACAAAGGAGGCTGAAAGAGAGTGAAACAAGACGAAGGAAGGTGAAAGAGAGCGAAACGATACGAAGGAGGGTGAAAGAGAGCGAAACGAGACGAAGGAGGGTGAAAGAGAGCGAAACGAGACGAAGGAGGGTGAAAGAGAGCTAACCGAGATGAAGGAGGGTGAAAGAGAGCGAAACGAGACGAAGGAGGGTGAAAGAGAGCGAAACGAGACGAAGGAGGGTGAAAGAGAGCTAACCGAGATGAAGGAGGGTGAAAGAGAGCGAAACGAGACGAAGGAGGGTGAAAGAGAGCGAAACGAGACGAAGGAGGGTGAAAGAGAGCGAAACGAGATGAAGAAGGGTGAAAGAGGGCGAAACGAGACGAAGGAGGGTAGAAGAGAGCGAAACGAGACGAAGGAGGGTGGAAGAGAGCAAAACGAGACGAAGGAGGGTGAAAGAGAGCCAAACGACACAAAGTAGGATGAAAGAGAGCGAAACGAGAAGAAGGAGGGTGAAAGTGAGCGAAACGAGACGAAGGAGTGTGAAAGAGAGTGAAACGAGGCGAAGGAAGGTGAAAGAGAGCGAATCGAGACAAAGAAGGGTGAAAGAGAGCGAAACGAGACGAAGGAAGGTGAAAGAGAGCGAACCAAGACGAAGGAGGGGGAAAGAGGGCGAAATGAGACAATGGAGGTTGGAAGAGAGCGAAACGAGACATAGGAGGCTGAAAGTGAGCGAAACGAGACGAAGGAGGGTTGAAGAGAGAGAAACGAGATGAATGGTGTCAAAGAGAGCGAAACGAGACGAAGGATGGTGAAAGAGAGCGAAACGAGACGAAGGAGGGTGAAAGAGAGCGAAACGAGACGAATGTGGGTGAAAGAGAGCGAAACGAGACGAAGGAGAGTTGAAGAGAGCGAAACGAGATGAAGGGGTGTCAAAGAGAGCGAAACGAGACGAAGGATGGTGAAAGAGAGCGAAACGAGACGAAGGAGGGTGAAAGAGAGCGAAACGAGACGAAGGAGGGTGAAAGAGAGCGAAACGAGACGAAAGAGGGTGAAAGAGAGCTAACAGAGACGAAGGAGGGTTAAAGAGAGCGAAACGAGTAGATGGAAGGTGAAAGAGAGCGAAACGAGTCGAAGGAGGGTGAAAGAGAGCGAAACGAGCTGAAGGAGGGTGAAGGAGAGCGAAACAAGACAAAGGAGGGTGAAAGAGAGCGAAACGAGACGAACGAAGGTGAAAGAGAGCGAAAGGAGACGAAGGAGGGTGAAAGAGAGCGAAACGAGACGAAGGAGGGTGAAAGAGAGCGAAACGAGACGAAGGAGGGTGAAAGAGAGCTAACCGAGACGAAGGAGGGTGAAAGAGAGTGAAACGAGTAGAAGGAGGGTGAAAGAGAGCGAAACGAGATGAAGCAGGGTGAAAAAGAGCGAAACGAGACGAAGGAGGGTGAAAGAGAGCGAAACGAGGCGAAGGAGGGTGAAAGAGAGCGAAACGAGACGAAGGAGGGTCATACAGAGCGAAATTAGACGAAGGAGGGTGAAAGAGGGCGAAACGAGACGAAGGAGGGTGGAAGAGAACAAAACGAAATGAAGGAGGGTGAAAGAGATCAAAACGAGATGAAGGAGGGTGAAAGAGAGCGAAACGAGATGAAGGAGGGTGAAAGAGAGCGAAACGAGACAAAGGAGGGTGAAAGAGAGCGAAACGAGATGAAGGAGGGTGAAAGAGAGCGAAACGAGACGAAGGAGGGTGAAAGAGAGCTAACCGAGACGAAGGAGGGTGAAAGGGAGCGAAACGGGTAGAAGGAAGGTGAAAGAGAGTGAAACGAGATGAAGGAGGGTGAAAGAGAGCCAAACGAGACGAAGGCGGGTGAAAGAGAGCGAAACGAGACGAAGGAGGGTGAAAGAGAGCCAAACGAGACGAAGGAGGGTGAAAGAGAGCGAAACAAGACAAAGGAGGGTGAAAGAGAGCGAAACGAGACGAAGGAAGGTTAAAGAGAGCGAAACGAGATGAATGTGGGTGAAAGAGAGCGAAACGAGACAAGGAGGGTTGAAGAGAGCGAAACGAGATGAAGGGGTGTCAAAGGGAGCGAAACGAGACGAAGGAGGATGAAAGAGAGCGAAACAAGACGAAGGAGGGTGAAAGAGAGCGAAACGAGCTGAAGGAGGGTGAAAGAGAGCTAACCGAGACGAACGAGGGTGAAAGAGAGCGAAACGAGTAGAAGGAGGGTGAAAGAGAGCGAAACGAGATGAAGCAGGGTGAAAGAGAGCGAAACGAGGCGAAGGAGGGTGAAAGAGAGCGAAACGAGACGAAGGAGGGTGAAAGAGAGCGAAACGAGACGAAGGAGGGTGAAAGAGAGCTAACAGAGACGAAGGAGGGTTAAAGAGAGCGAAACGAGTAGATGGAAGGTGAAAGAGAGCGAAACGAGACGAAGGAGGGTGAAAGAGAGCGAAACGAGCTGAAGGAGGGTGAAAGAGAGCGAAACAACACAAAGGAGGGTGAAAGAGAGCGAAACGAGACGAACGAAGGTGAAAGAGAGCGAAACGAGACGAAGGAGGGTGAAAGAGAGCGAAACAAGACAAAGGAGGGTGAAAGAGAGCGAAACGAGACGAAGGAAGGTTAAAGAGAGCGAAACGAGATGAATGTGGGTGAAAGAGAGCGAAACGAGACAAGGAGGGTTGAAGAGAGCGAAACGAGATGAAGGGGTGTCAAAGGGAGCGAAACGAGACGAAGGAGGATGAAAGAGAGCGAAACAAGACGAAGGAGGGTGAAAGAGAGCGAAACGAGCTGAAGGAGGGTGAAAGAGAGCTAACCGAGACGAACGAGGGTGAAAGAGAGCGAAACGAGTAGAAGGAGGGTGAAAGAGAGCGAAACGAGATGAAGCAGGGTGAAAGAGAGCGAAACGAGGCGAAGGAGGGTGAAAGAGAGCGAAACGAGACGAAGGAGGGTGAAAGAGAGCGAAACGAGACGAAGGAGGGTGAAAGAGAGCTAACAGAGACGAAGGAGGGTTAAAGAGAGCGAAACGAGTAGATGGAAGGTGAAAGAGAGCGAAACGAGACGAAGGAGGGTGAAAGAGAGCGAAACGAGCTGAAGGAGGGTGAAAGAGAGCGAAACAACACAAAGGAGGGTGAAAGAGAGCGAAACGAGACGAACGAAGGTGAAAGAGAGCGAAACGAGACGAAGGAGGGTGAAAGAGAGCGAAAAGAGACGAAGGAGGGTGAAAGGGAGCGAAACGAGACGAAGGAGGGTGAAAGAGAGCTAACCGAGACGAAGGAGGGTGAAAGAGAGCGAAACGAGTAGAAGGAGGGTGAAAGAGAGCGAAACGAGATGAAGCAGGGTGAAAAAGAGCGAAATGAGACGACGGAGGGTGAAAGAGAGTGAAACGAGACGAAGGAAGGTGAAAGAGAGCGAACCGAGACGAAGGAGGGAGAAAGAGGGCAAAACGAGATGATGGAGTGTGGAAGAGAGCAAAACGAGGTGAAGGAGGCTGAAAGAGAGCGAAACGAGATGAAGAAGGGTGAAAGAGAGGGAAACGAGACGAAGGAGGGTGAAAGAGAGCGAAACGAGATGAAGGAGGGTGAAAGAGAGCGAAACGAGATGAAGGGTGGTCATACAAAGCAAACGAGGCGAAGGAAGGTGGAAGAGAGCGAAACAAGACGACGGAGGGTGAAAGAGAGTGAAACGAGACGAAGGAAGGTGAAAGAGAGCGAACCGAGACGAAGGAGGGAGAAAGAGGGAAAAACGAGACGATGGAGTGTGGAAGAGAGCAAAATGAGGTGAAGGAGGCTGAAAGAGAGCGAAACAAGATGAAGAAGGGTGAAAGAGAGCGAAACGAGACGAAGGAGGGTGAAAGAGAGCGAAACGAGGCGAAGGAGGGTGAAAGAGAGCGAAACGAGATGAAGGATGGTCATACAAAGCGAAACGAGACGAAGGAGGGTGGAAGAGAGCGAAACGAGACGAAGGAGGGTGAAAGAGAGCGAAACGAGATGAAGGAGGGTGAAAGAGAGCGAAACGAGACGAAGGAGGGTGAAAGAGAGCGAAACGAGGCAAAGGTGGGTGGAAGAGAGCGAAACGAGATGAAGGAGGGTGAAAGAGAGCGAAACGAGACGAAGGAGGGTGAAAGAGAGCTAACCGAGACGAAGGAGGGTGAAAGGGAGCGAAACGGGTAGAAGGAAGGTGAAAGAGAGTGAAACGAGATGAAGGAGGGTGAAAGAGAGCCAAACGAGACGAAGGAGGGTGAAAGAGAGCGAAACAAGACTAAGGAGGGTGAAAGAGAGCGAAACGAGACGAAGGAAGGTGAAAGAGAGCAAAACGAGACGAATGTGGGTGAAAGAGAGCGAAACGAGACGAAGGAGGGTTGAAGAGAGCGAAACGAGATGAAGGGGTGTCAAAGAGAGCGAAACGAGACGAAGGATGGTGAAAGAGAGCGAAACGAGACGAAGGAGGGTGAAAGAGAGCGAAACGAGACAAAGGTGGGTGAAAGAGAGCTAACAGAGACGAAGGAGGGTGAAAGAGAGCGAAACTAGGAGATGGAAGGTGAAAGAGAGCGAAACGAGACGAAGGAGGGTGAAAGAGAGCCAAACGAGACGAAGGAGGGTGAAAGAGAGCCAAACAAGACAAAGGAGGCTGAAAGAGAGTGAAACAAGACGAAGGAAGGTGAAAGAGAGCGAAACGATACGAAGGAGGGTGAAAGAGAGCGAAACGAGACGAAGGAGGGTGAAAGAGAGCGAAACGAGACGAAGGAGGGTGAAAGAGAGCTAACCGAGATGAAGGAGGGTGAAAGAGAGCGAAACGAGACGAAGGAGGGTGAAAGAGAGCGAAACGAGACGAAGGAGGGTGAAAGAGAGCTAACCGAGATGAAGGAGGGTGAAAGAGAGCGAAACGAGACGAAGGAGGGTGAAAGAGAGCGAAACGAGACGAAGGAGGGTGAAAGAGAGCGAAACGAGATGAAGAAGGGTGAAAGAGGGCGAAACGAGACGAAGGAGGGTAGAAGAGAGCGAAACGAGACGAAGGAGGGTGGAAGAGAGCAAAACGAGACGAAGGAGGGTGAAAGAGAGCCAAACGACACAAAGTAGGATGAAAGAGAGCGAAACGAGAAGAAGGAGGGTGAAAGTGAGCGAAACGAGACGAAGGAGTGTGAAAGAGAGTGAAACGAGGCGAAGGAAGGTGAAAGAGAGCGAATCGAGACAAAGAAGGGTGAAAGAGAGCGAAACGAGACGAAGGAAGGTGAAAGAGAGCGAACCAAGACGAAGGAGGGGGAAAGAGGGCGAAATGAGACAATGGAGGTTGGAAGAGAGCGAAACGAGACATAGGAGGCTGAAAGTGAGCGAAACGAGACGAAGGAGGGTTGAAGAGAGAGAAACGAGATGAATGGTGTCAAAGAGAGCGAAACGAGACGAAGGATGGTGAAAGAGAGCGAAACGAGACGAAGGAGGGTGAAAGAGAGCGAAACGAGACGAATGTGGGTGAAAGAGAGCGAAACGAGACGAAGGAGAGTTGAAGAGAGCGAAACGAGATGAAGGGGTGTCAAAGAGAGCGAAACGAGACGAAGGATGGTGAAAGAGAGCGAAACGAGACGAAGGAGGGTGAAAGAGAGCGAAACGAGACGAAGGAGGGTGAAAGAGAGCGAAACGAGACGAAAGAGGGTGAAAGAGAGCTAACAGAGACGAAGGAGGGTTAAAGAGAGCGAAACGAGTAGATGGAAGGTGAAAGAGAGCGAAACGAGTCGAAGGAGGGTGAAAGAGAGCGAAACGAGCTGAAGGAGGGTGAAGGAGAGCGAAACAAGACAAAGGAGGGTGAAAGAGAGCGAAACGAGACGAACGAAGGTGAAAGAGAGCGAAAGGAGACGAAGGAGGGTGAAAGAGAGCGAAACGAGACGAAGGAGGGTGAAAGAGAGCGAAACGAGACGAAGGAGGGTGAAAGAGAGCTAACCGAGACGAAGGAGGGTGAAAGAGAGTGAAACGAGTAGAAGGAGGGTGAAAGAGAGCGAAACGAGATGAAGCAGGGTGAAAAAGAGCGAAACGAGACGAAGGAGGGTGAAAGAGAGCGAAACGAGGCGAAGGAGGGTGAAAGAGAGCGAAACGAGACGAAGGAGGGTCATACAGAGCGAAATTAGACGAAGGAGGGTGAAAGAGGGCGAAACGAGACGAAGGAGGGTGGAAGAGAACAAAACGAAATGAAGGAGGGTGAAAGAGATCAAAACGAGATGAAGGAGGGTGAAAGAGAGCGAAACGAGATGAAGGAGGGTGAAAGAGAGCGAAACGAGACAAAGGAGGGTGAAAGAGAGCGAAACGAGATGAAGGAGGGTGAAAGAGAGCGAAACGAGACGAAGGAGGGTGAAAGAGAGCTAACCGAGACGAAGGAGGGTGAAAGGGAGCGAAACGGGTAGAAGGAAGGTGAAAGAGAGTGAAACGAGATGAAGGAGGGTGAAAGAGAGCCAAACGAGACGAAGGCGGGTGAAAGAGAGCGAAACGAGACGAAGGAGGGTGAAAGAGAGCCAAACGAGACGAAGGAGGGTGAAAGAGAGCGAAACAAGACAAAGGAGGGTGAAAGAGAGCGAAACGAGACGAAGGAAGGTTAAAGAGAGCGAAACGAGATGAATGTGGGTGAAAGAGAGCGAAACGAGACAAGGAGGGTTGAAGAGAGCGAAACGAGATGAAGGGGTGTCAAAGGGAGCGAAACGAGACGAAGGAGGATGAAAGAGAGCGAAACAAGACGAAGGAGGGTGAAAGAGAGCGAAACGAGCTGAAGGAGGGTGAAAGAGAGCTAACCGAGACGAACGAGGGTGAAAGAGAGCGAAACGAGTAGAAGGAGGGTGAAAGAGAGCGAAACGAGATGAAGCAGGGTGAAAGAGAGCGAAACGAGGCGAAGGAGGGTGAAAGAGAGCGAAACGAGACGAAGGAGGGTGAAAGAGAGCTAACCGAGACGAAGGAGGGTGAAAGAGAGCGAAACGAGTAGAAGGAGGGTGAAAGAGAGCGAAACGAGATGAAGCAGGGTGAAAAAGAGCGAAACGAGACGACGGATGGTGAAAGAGAGTGAAACGAGACGAAGGAAGGTGAAAGAGAGCGAACCGAGACGAAGGAGGGAGAAAGAGGGCAAAACGAGACGATGGAGTGTGGACGAGAGCAAAACGAGGTGAAGGAGGCTGAAAGAGAGCGAAACGAGATGAAGAAGGGTGAAAGAGAGCGAAACGAGACGAAGGAGGGTGAAAGAGAGCGAAACGAGGCGAAGGAGGGTGAAAGAGAGCGAAACGAGATGAAGGATGGTCATACAAAGCGAAACGAGGCGAAGGAGGGTGAAAGAGAGCTAACCGAGACGAAGGAGGGTGAAAGAGAGCTAACCGAGACGATGGAGGGTGAAAGAGAGCGAAACGAGACGAAGGAGGGTGAAAGAGAGTGAAACGAGACGATGGAAGGTGAAAGAGAGCGAAACGAGGCGAAGGAGGGTAGAAGAGAGCGAAACGATATGAAGGAGGGTCAAAGAGAGCGAAACGAGACGAAGGAGGGTGAAAGAGAGCCAAACGAGACGAAGGAGGGTGAAAGGGAGCGAAACGAGACGAAGGAGGGTGAAAGAGAGCTAACCGAGACGAAGGAGGGTGAAAGAGAGCGAAACGAGTAGAAGGAGGGTGAAAGAGAGCGAAACGAGATGAAGCAGGGTGAAAAAGAGCGAAACGAGTAGAAGGAGGGTGAAAGAGAGCGAAACGAGATGAAGCAGGGTGAAAAAGAGCGAAATGAGACGACGGAGGGTGAAAGAGAGTGGAACGAGACGAAGGAAGGTGAAAGAGAGCGAACCGAGACGAAGGAGGGAGAAAGAGGGCAAAACGAGATGATGGAGTGTGGAAGAGAGCAAAACGAGGTGAAGGAGGCTGAAAGAGAGCGAAACGAGATGAAGAAGGGTGAAAGAGAGCGAAACGAGACGAAGGAGGGTGAAAGAGAGCGAAACGAGATGAAGGAGGGTGAAAGAGAGCGAAACGAGATGAAGGGTGGTCATACAAAGCGAAACGAGGCGAAGGAGGGTGGAAGAGAGCGAAACGAGACGACGGAGGGTGAAAGAGAGTGAAACGAGACGAAGGAAGGTGAAAGAGAGCGAACCGAGACGAAGGAGGGAGAAAGAGGGAAAAACGAGACGATGGAGTGTGGAAGAGAGCAAAATGAGGTGAAGGAGGCTGAAAGAGAGCGAAACAAGATGAAGAAGGGTGAAAGAGAGCGAAACGAGACGAAGGAGGGTGAAAGAGAGCGAAACAAGGCGAAGGAGGGTGAAAGAGAGCGAAACGAGATGAAGGATGGTCATACAAAGCGAAACGAGACGAAGGAGGGTGGAAGAGAGCGAAACGAGACGAAGGAGGGTGAAAGAGAGCGAAACGAGATGAAGGAGGGTGAAAGAGAGCGAAACGAGACGAAGGAGGGTGAAAGAGAGCGAAACAAGACAAAGGAGGGTGGAAGAGAGCGAAACGAGATGAAGGAGGGTGAAAGAGAGCGAAACGAGACGAAGGAGGGTGAAAGAGAGCTAACCGAGACGAAGGAGGGTGAAAGGGAGCGAAACGGGTAGAAGGAAGGTGAAAGAGAGTGAAACGAGATGAAGGAGGGTGAAAGAGAGCCAAACGAGACGAAGGAGGGTGAAAGAGAGCGAAACAAGACTAAGGAGGGTGAAAGAGAGCTAACCGAGACGAAGGAGGGTGAAAGGGAGCGAAACGGGTAGAAGGAAGGTGAAAGAGAGTGAAACGAGATGAAGGAGGGTGAAAGAGAGCAAAACGAGACGAATGTGGGTGAAAGAGAGCGAAACGAGACGAAGGAGGGTTGAAGAGAGCGAAACGAGATGAAGGGGTGTCAAAGAGAGCGAAACGAGACGAAGGATGGTGAAAGAGAGCGAAACGAGACGAAGGAGGGTGAAAGAGAGCGAAACGAGACAAAGGTGGGTGAAAGAGAGCTAACAGAGACGAAGGAGGGTGAAAGAGAGCGAAACTAGTAGATGGAAGGTGAAAGAGAGCGAAACGAGACGAAGGAGGGTGAAAGAGAGCCAAACGAGACGAAGGAGGGTGAAAGAGAGCCAAACAAGACAAAGGAGGCTGAAAGAGAGTGAAACAAGACGAAGGAAGGTGAAAGAGAGCGAAACGATACGATGGAGGGTGAAAGAGAGCGAAACGAGACGAAGGAGGGTGAAAGAGAGCGAAACGAGACGAAGGAGGGTGAAAGAGAGCTAACCGAGATGAAGGAGGGTGAAAGAGAGCGAAACGAGACGAAGGAGGGTGAAAGAGAGCGAAACGAGACGAAGGAGGGTGAAAGAGAGCGAAACGAGATGAAGAAGGGTGAAAGAGGGCGAAACGAGACGAAGGAGGGTAGAAGAGAGCGAAACGAGACGAAGGAGGGTCAAAGAGAGCGAAACGAGACGAATGTGGGTGAAAGAGAGCGAAACGAGACGAAGGAGGGTTGAAGAGAGCGAAACGAGATGAAGTGGTGTCAAAGAGAGCGAAACGAGACGAAGGATGGTGAAAGAGAGCGAAACGAGACAAAGGAGGGTGAAAGAGAGCGAAACGAGACGAAGGAGGGTGAAAGAGAGCGAAACGAGACGAAGGAGGGTGAAAGAGAGCTAACAGAGACGAAGGAGGGTTAAAGAGAGCGAAACGAGTAGATGGAAGGTGAAAGAGAACGAAACGAGACGAAGGAGGTTGAAAGAGAGCGAAACGAGCTGAAGGAGGGTGAAGGAGAGCGAAACAAGACAAAGGAGGGTGAAAGAGAGCGAAACGAGACGAACGAAGGTGAAAGAGAGCGAAAGGAGACGAAGGAGGGTGAAAGAGAGCGAAACGAGACGAAGGAGGGTGAAAGAGAGCGAAACGAGACGAAGGAGGGTGAAAGAGAGCTAACCGAGACGAAGGAGGGTGAAAGAGAGCGAAACGAGTAGAAGGAGGGTGAAAGAGAGCGAAACGAGATGAAGCAGGGTGAAAAAGAGCGAAACGAGACGACGGATGGTGAAAGAGAGTGAAACGAGACGAAGGAAGGTGAAAGAGAGCGAACCGAGACGAAGGAGGGAGAAAGAGGGCAAAACGAGACGATGGAGTGTGGACGAGAGCAAAACGAGGTGAAGGAGGCTGAAAGAGAGCGAAACGAGATGAAGAAGGGTGAAAGAGAGCGAAACGAGACGAAGGAGGGTGAAAGAGAGCGAAACGAGGCGAAGGAGGGTGAAAGAGAGCGAAACGAGATGAAGGATGGTCATACAAAGCGAAACGAGGCGAAGGAGGGTGAAAGAGAGCTAACCGAGACGAAGGAGGGTGAAAGAGAGCTAACCGAGACGATGGAGGGTGAAAGAGAGCGAAACGAGACGAAGGAGGGTGAAAGAGAGTGAAACGAGACGATGGAAGGTGAAAGAGAGCGAAACGAGGCGAAGGAGGGTAGAAGAGAGCGAAACGATATGAAGGAGGGTCAAAGAGAGCGAAACGAGACGAAGGAGGGTGAAAGAGAGCCAAACGAGACGAAGGAGGGTGAAAGAGAGCGAAACAAGACAAAGGAGGGTGAAAGAGAGCGAAACGAGACGAAGGAAGGTGAAAGAGAGCCAAACGAGACGAATGTGGGTGAAAGAGAGCGAAACGAGACGAAGGAGGGTTGAAGAGAGCGAAACGAGATGAAGGGGTGTCAAAGAGAGCGAAACGAGACGAAGGGTGGTGAAAGAGAGCGAAACGAGACGAAGGAGGGTGAAAGAGAGCGAAACGAGACGAAGGAGGGTGAAAGAGAGCGAAACGAGACGAAGGAGGGTGAAAGAGAGCTAACAGAGACGAAGGAGGGTTAAAGAGAGCGAAACGAGTAGATGGAAGGTGAAAGAGAGCGAAACGAGACGAAGGAGGGTGAAAGAGAGCGAAACGAGCTGAAGGAGGGTGAAAGAGAGCGAAACAACACAAAGGAGGGTGAAAGAGAGCGAAACGAGACGAACGAAGGTGAAAGAGAGCGAAACGAGACGAAGGAGGGTGAAAGAGAGCGAAAAGAGACGAAGGAGGGTGAAAGGGAGCGAAACGAGACGAAGGAGGGTGAAAGAGAGCTAACCGAGACGAAGGAGGGTGAAAGAGAGCGAAACGAGTAGAAGGAGGGTGAAAGAGAGCGAAACGAGATGAAGCAGGGTGAAAAAGAGCGAAATGAGACGACGGAGGGTGAAAGAGAGTGAAACGAGACGAAGGAAGGTGAAAGAGAGCGAACCGAGACGAAGGAGGGAGAAAGAGGGCAAAACGAGATGATGGAGTGTGGAAGAGAGCAAAACGAGGTGAAGGAGGCTGAAAGAGAGCGAAACGAGATGAAGAAGGGTGAAAGAGAGGGAAACGAGACGAAGGAGGGTGAAAGAGAGCGAAACGAGATGAAGGAGGGTGAAAGAGAGCGAAACGAGATGAAGGGTGGTCATACAAAGCGAAACGAGGCGAAGGAGGGTGGAAGAGAGCGAAACAAGACGACGGAGGGTGAAAGAGAGTGAAACGAGACGAAGGAAGGTGAAAGAGAGCGAACCGAGACGAAGGAGGGAGAAAGAGGGAAAAACGAGACGATGGAGTGTGGAAGAGAGCAAAATGAGGTGAAGGAGGCTGAAAGAGAGCGAAACAAGATGAAGAAGGGTGAAAGAGAGCGAAACGAGACGAAGGAGGGTGAAAGAGAGCGAAACGAGGCGAAGGAGAGTGAAAGAGAGCGAAACGAGATGAAGGATGATCATACAAAGCGAAACGAGACGAAGGAGGGTGGAAGAGAGCGAAACGAGACGAAGGAGGGTGAAAGAGAGCGAAACGAGATGAAGGAGGGTGAAAGAGAGCGAAACGAGACGAAGGAGGGTGAAAGAGAGCGAAACGAGGCAAAGGAGGGTGGAAGAGAGCGAAACGAGATGAAGGAGGGTGAAAGAGAGCGAAACGAGACGAAGGAGGGTGAAAGAGAGCTAACCGAGACGAAGGAGGGTGAAAGGGAGCGAAACGGGTAGAAGGAAGGTGAAAGAGAGTGAAACGAGATGAAGGAGGGTGAAAGAGAGCCAAACGAGACGAAGGAGGGTGAAAGAGAGCGAAACAAGACTAAGGAGGGTGAAAGAGAGCGAAACGAGACGAAGGAAGGTGAAAGAGAGCAAAACGAGACGAATGTGGGTGAAAGAGAGCGAAACGAGACGAAGGAGGGTTGAAGAGAGCGAAACGAGATGAAGGGGTGTCAAAGAGAGCGAAACGAGACGAAGGATGGTGAAAGAGAGCGAAACGAGACGAAGGAGGGTGAAAGAGAGCGAAACGAGATAAAGGTGGGTGAAAGAGAGCTAACAGAGACGAAGGAGGGTGAAAGAGAGCGAAACTAGGAGATGGAAAGTGAAAGAGAGCGAAACGAGACGAAGGAGGGTGAAAGAGAGCCAAACGAGACGAAGGAGGGTGAAAGAGAGCCAAACAAGACAAAGGAGGCTGAAAGAGAGTGAAACAAGACGAAGGAAGGTGAAAGAGAGCGAAACGATTCGAAGGAGGGTGAAAGAGAGCGAAACGAGACGAAGGAGGGTGAAAGAGAGCGAAACGAGACGAAGGAGGGTGAAAGAGAGCTAACCGAGATGAAGGAGGGTGAAAGAGAGCGAAACGAGACGAAGGAGGGTGAAAGAGAGCGAAACGAGACGAAGGAGGGTGAAAGAGAGCGAAACGAGATGAAGAAGGGTGAAAGAGGGCGAAACGAGACGAAGGAGGGTAGAAGAGAGCGAAACGAGACGAAGGAGGGTGAAAGAGAGCCAAACGACACAAAGTAGGATGAAAGAGAGCGAAACGAGAAGAAGGAGGGTGAAAGTGAGCGAAACGAGACGAAGGAGTGTGAAAGAGAGTGAAACGAGGCGAAGGAAGGTGAAAGAGAGCGAATCGAGACAAAGAAGGGTGAAAGAGAGCGAAACGAGACGAAGGAAGGTGAAAGAGAGCGAACCAAGACGAAGGAGGGGGAAAGAGGGCGAAATGAGACAATGGAGGTTGGAAGAGAGCGAAACGAGACATAGGAGGCTGAAAGTGAGCGAAACGAGACGAAGGAGGGTTGAAGAGAGAGAAACGAGATGAATGGTGTCAAAGAGAGCGAAACGAGACGAAGGATGGTGAAAGAGAGCGAAACGAGACGAAGGAGGGTGAAAGAGAGCGAAACGAGACGAATGTGGGTGAAAGAGAGCGAAACGAGACGAAGGAGGGTTGAAGAGAGCGAAACGAGATGAAGGGGTGTCAAAGAGAGCGAAACGAGACGAAGGATGGTGAAAGAGAGCGAAACGAGACGAAGGAGGGTGAAAGAGAGCGAAACGAGACGAAGGAGGGTGAAAGAGAGCGAAACGAGACGAAAGAGGGTGAAAGAGAGCTAACAGAGACGAAGGAGGGTTAAAGAGAGCGAAACGAGTAGATGGAAGGTGAAAGAGAGCGAAACGAGTCGAAGGAGGGTGAAAGAGAGCGAAACGAGCTGAAGGAGGGTGAAGGAGAGCGAAACAAGACAAAGGAGGGTGAAAGAGAGCGAAACGAGACGAACGAAGGTGAAAGAGAGTGAAAGGAGACGAAGGAGGGTGAAAGAGAGCGAAACGAGACGAAGGAGGGTGAAAGAGAGCGAAACGAGACGAAGGAGGGTGAAAGAGAGCTAACCGAGACGAAGGAGGGTGAAAGAGAGTGAAACGAGTAGAAGGAGGGTGAAAGAGAGCGAAACGAGATGAAGCAGGGTGAAAAAGAGCGAAACGAGACGAAGGAGGGTGAAAGAGAGCGAAACGAGGCGAAGGAGGGTGAAAGAGAGCGAAACGAGACGAAGGAGGGTCATACAGAGCGAAACTAGACGAAGGAGGGTGAAAGAGGGCGAAACGAGACGAAGGAGGGTGGAAGAGAACAAAACGAAATGAAGGAGGGTGAAAGAGAGCAAAACGAGATGAAGGAGGGTGAAAGAGAGCGAAACGAGATGAAGGAGGGTGAAAGAGAGCGAAACGAGACAAAGGAGGGTGAAAGAGAGCGAAACGAGATGAAGGAGGGTGAAAGAGAGCGAAACGAGACGAAGGAGGGTGAAAGAGAGCTAACCGAGACGAAGGAGGGTGAAAGGGAGCGAAACGGGTAGAAGGAAGGTGAAAGAGAGTGAAACGAGATGAAGGAGGGTGAAAGAGAGCCAAACGAGATGAAGGCGGGTGAAAGAGAGCGAAACGAGACGAAGGAGGGTGAAAGAGAGCCAAACGAGACGAAGGAGGGTGAAAGAGAGCGAAACAAGACAAAGGAGGGTGAAAGAGAGCGAAACGAGACGAAGGAAGGTTAAAGAGAGCGAAACGAGATGAATGTGGGTGAAAGAGAGCGAAACGAGACAAGGAGGGTTGAAGAGAGCGAAACGAGATGAAGGGGTGTCAAAGGGAGCGAAACGAGACGAAGGAGGTTGAAAGAGAGCGAAACGAGACGAAGGAGGGTGAAAGAGAGCGAAACGAGCTGAAGGAGGGTGAAAGAGAGCTAACCGAGACGAACGAGGGTGAAAGAGAGCGAAACGAGTAGAAGGAGGGTGAAAGAGAGCGAAACGAGATGAAGCAGGGTGAAAGAGAGCGAAACGAGGCGAAGGAGGGTGAAAGAGAGCGAAACGAGACGAAGGAGGGTGAAAGAGAGCGAAACGAGACGAAGGAGGGTGAAAGAGAGCTAACAGAGACGAAGGAGGGTTAAAGAGAGCGAAACGAGTAGATGGAAGGTGAAAGAGAGCGAAACGAGACGAAGGAGGTTGAAAGAGAGCGAAACGAGCTGAAGGAGGGTGAAAGAGAGCGAAACAACACAAAGGAGGGTGAAAGAGAGCGAAACGAGACGAACGAAGGTGAAAGAAAGCGAAACGAGACGAAGGAGGGTGAAAGAGAGCGAAAAGAGACGAAGGAGGGTGAAAGGGAGCGAAACGAGACGAAGGAGGGTGAAAGAGAGCTAACCGAGACGAAGGAGGGTGAAAGAGAGCGAAACGAGTAGAAGGAGGGTGAAAGAGAGCGAAACGAGATGAAGCAGGGTGAAAAGAGCGAAATGAGACGACGGAGGGTGAAAGAGAGTGAAACGAGACGAAGGAAGGTGAAAGAGAGCGAACCGAGACGAAGGAGGGAGAAAGAGGGCAAAACGAGATGATGGAGTGTGGAAGAGAGCAAAACGAGGTGAAGGAGGCTGAAAGAGAGCGAAACGAGATGAAGAAGGGTGAAAGAGAGCGAAACGAGACGAAGGAGGGTGAAAGAGAGCGAAACGAGATGAAGGAGGGTGAAAGAGAGCGAAACGAGATGAAGGGTGGTCATACAAAGCGAAACGAGGCGAAGGAGGGTGGAAGAGAGCGAAACGAGACGACGGAGGGTGAAAGAGAGTGAAACGAGACGAAGGAAGGTGAAAGAGAGCGAACCGAGACGAAGGAGGGAGAAAGAGGGAAAAACGAGACGATGGAGTGTGGAAGAGAGCAAAATGAGTTGAAGGAGGCTGAAAGAGAGCGAAACAAGATGAAGAAGGGTGAAAGAGAGCGAAACGAGACGAAGGAGGGTGAAAGAGAGCGAAACAAGGCGAAGGAGGGTGAAAGAGAGCGAAACGAGATGAAGGATGGTCATACAAAGCGAAACGAGACGAAGGAGGGTGGAAGAGAGCGAAACGAGACGAAGGAGGGTGAAAGAGAGCGAAACGAGATGAAGGAGGGTGAAAGAGAGCGAAACGAGACGAAGGAGGGTGAAAGAGAGCGAAACAAGACAAAGGAGGGTGGAAGAGAGCGAAACGAGATGAAGGAGGGTGAAAGAGAGCGAAACGAGACGAAGGAGGGTGAAAGAGAGCTAACCGAGACGAAGGAGGGTGAAAGGGAGCGAAACGGGTAGAAGGAGGGTGAAAGAGAGCGAAACAAGACTAAGGAGGGTGAAAGAGAGCGAAACGAGACGAAGGAAGGTGAAAGAGAGCAAAACGAGACGAATGTGGGTGAAAGAGAGCGAAACGAGACGAAGGAGGGTTGAAGAGAGCGAAACGAGATGAAGGGGTGTCAAAGAGAGCGAAACGAGACGAAGGATGGTGAAAGAGAGCGAAACGAGACGAAGGAGGGTGAAAGAGAGCGAAACGAGACAAAGGTGGGTGAAAGAGAGCTAACAGAGACGAAGGAGGGTGAAAGAGAGCGAAACTAGTAGATGGAAGGTGAAAGAGAGCGAAACGAGACGAAGGAGGGTGAAAGAGAGCCAAACGAGACGAAGGAGGGTGAAAGAGAGCCAAACAAGACAAAGGAGGCTGAAAGAGAGTGAAACAAGACGAAGGAAGGTGAAAGAGAGCGAAACGATACGAAGGAGGGTGAAAGAGAGCGAAACGAGACGAAGGAGGGTGAAAGAGAGCGAAACGAGACGAAGGAGGGTGAAAGAGAGCTAACCGAGATAAAGGAGGGTGAAAGAGAGCGAAACGAGACGAAGGAGGGTGAAAGAGAGCGAAACGAGACGAAGGAGGGTGAAAGAGAGCGAAACGAGATGAAGAAGGGTGAAAGAGGGCGAAACGAGACGAAGGAGGGTAGAAGAGAGCGAAACGAGACGAAGGAGGGTCAAAGAGAGCGAAACGAGACGAAGGAGGGTGGAAGAGAGCAAAACGAGACGAAGGAGGGTGAAAGAGAGCCAAACGACACAAAGTAGGATGAAAGAGAGCGAAACGAAAAGAAGGAGGGTGAAAGTGAGCGAAACGAGACGAAGGAGTGTGAAAGAGAGTGAAACGAGGCGAAGGAAGGTGAAAGAGAGCGAATCGAGACAAAGAAGGGTGAAAGAGAGCGAAACGAGACGAAGGAAGGTGAAAGAGAGCGAGCCAAGACGAAGGAGGGGGAAAGAGGGCGAAATGAGACAATGGAGGGTGGAAGAGAGCGAAACGAGATGTAGGAGGCTGAAAGTGAGCGAAACGAGACGAAGGAGGGTTGAAGAGAGAGAAACGAGATGAATGGTGTCAAAGAGAGCGAAACGAGACGAAGGATGGTGAAAGAGAGCGAAACGAGACGAAGGAGGGTGAAAGAGAGCGAAACGAGACGAATGTGGGTGAAAGAGAGCGAAACGAGACGAAGGAGGGTTGAAGAGAGTGAAACGAGATGAAGGGGTGTCAAAGAGAGCGAAACGAGACGAAGGATGGTGAAAGAGAGCGAAACGAGACGAAGGAGGGTGAAAGAGAGCGAAACGAGACGAAGGAGGGTGAAAGAGAGCGAAACGAGACGAAGGAGGGTGAAAGAGAGCTAACAGAGACGAAGGAGGGTGAAAGAGAGCGAAACGAGGCGAAGGAGGGTGAAAGAGAGCGAAACGAGATGAAGGATGGTCATACAAAGCGAAACGAGACGAAGGAGGGTGGAAGAGAGCGAAACGAGACGAAGGAGGGTGAAAGAGAGCGAAACGAGACGAAGGAGGGTGAAAGAGATCGAAACGAGATGAAGGAGGGTGAAAGAGAGCGAAACGAGACGAAGGAGGGTGAAAGAGAGCTAACCGAGACGAAGGAGGGTGAAAGAGAGCTAACCGAGACGAAGGAGGGTGAAAGAGAGTGAAACGATTAGAAGGAGGGTGAAAGAGAGCGAAACGAGATGAAGCAGGGTGAAAAAGAGCGAAACGAGACGAAGGAGGGTGAAAGAGAGCGAAACGAGGCGAAGGAGGGTGAAAGAGAGCGAAACGAGACGAAGGAGGGCCATACAGAGCGAAACTAGACGAAGGAGGGTGAAAGAGGGCGAAACGAGACGAAGGAGGGTGGAAGAGAACAAAACGAAATGAAGGAGGGTGAAAGAGAGCAAAACGAGATGAAGGAGGGTGAAAGAGAGCGAAACGAGATGAAGGAGGGTGAAAGAGAGCGAAACGAGACAAAGGAGGGCGAAAGAGAGCGAAACGAGATGAAGGAGGGTGAAAGAGAGCGAAACGAGACGAAGGAGGGTGAAAGAGAGCTAACCGAGACGAAGGAGGGTGAAAGGGAGCGAAACGGGTAGAAGGAAGGTGAAAGAGAGTGAAACGAGATGAAGGAGGGTGAAAGAGAGCCAAACGAGACGAAGGCGTGTGAAAGAGAGCGAAGCGAGACGAAGGAGGGTGAAAGAGAGCCAAACGAGACGAAGGAGGGTGAAAGAGAGCGAAACAAGACAAAGGAGGGTGAAAGAGAGCGAAACAAGACGAAGGAAGGTTAAAGAGAGCGAAACGAGATGAATGTGGGTGAAAGAGAGCGAAACGAGACAAGGAGGGTTGAAGAGAGCGAAACGAGATGAAGGGGTGTCAAAGGGAGCGAAACGAGACGAAAGAGGATGAAAGAGAGCGAAACGAGACGAAGGAGGGTGAAAGAGAGCGAAACGAGCTGAAGGAAGGTGAAAGAGAGCTAACCGAGACGAACGAGGGTGAAAGAGAGAGAAACGAGTAGAAGGAGGGTGAAAGAGAGCGAAACGAGATGAAGCAAGGTGAAAGAGAGCGAAACGAGGCGAAGGAGGGTGAAAGAGAGCGAAACGAGATGAAGGATGGTCATACAAAGCGAAACGAGGCGAAGGAGGGTGGAAGAGAGCGAAACGAGACGACGGAGGGTGAAAGAGAGTGAAACGAGACGAAGGAAGGTGAAAGAGAGCGAACCGAGACGAATGAGGGAGAAAGAGGGCAAAACGAGACGATGGAGTGTGGAAGAGAGCAAAATGAGGTGAAGGAGGCTGAAAGAGAGCGAAACGAGATGAAGAAGGGTGAAAGAGAGCGAAACGAGACGAAGGAGGGTGAAAGAGAGCGAAACGAGGCGAAGGAGGGTGAAAGAGAGCGAAACGAGATGAAGGATGGTCATACAAAGCGAAACGAGACGAAGGAGGGTGGAAGAGAGCGAAACGAGACGAAGGAGGGTGAAAGAGAGCGAAACGAGACGAAGGAGGGTGAAAGAGATCGAAACGAGATGAAGGAGGGTGAAAGAGAGCGAAACGAGACGAAGGAGGGTGAAAGAGAGCTAACCGAGACGAAGGAGGGTGAAAGAGAGCTAACCGAGACGAAGGAGGGTGAAAGAGAGCGAAACGAGTAGAAGGAAGGTGAAAGAGAGTGGAACGAGATGGAGGAGGGTGAAAGAGAGCGAAACGAGACGAAGGAGGGTGAAAGAGAGTGAAACGAGACGAAGGAAGGTGAAAGAGAGGGAAACGAGGCGAAGGAGGGTGAAAGAGAGCGAAACGAGACGAAGGAGGGTCATACAGAGCGAAACGAGACGAAGGAGGGTGAAAGAGAGCGAAACGAGGCGAAGGAGGGTGAAAGAGGGCGAAACGAGACGAAGGAGGGTGAAAGAGAGCGAAACGAGACGAAGGAGGGTGAAAGAGAGCGAAATGAGACGAAGGAGGGTGAAAGAGAGCTAACCTAGACGAAGGAGGGTGAAAGAGAGCGAAACGAGTAGAAGGAAGGTGAAAGAGAGTGGAACGAGATGAAGGAGGGTGAAAGAGAGCGAAACGAGACGAAGGAGGGTGAAAGAGAGTGAAACGAGACGAAGGAAGGTGAAAGAGAGCGAACCGAGACGAAGGATGGTGATAGAGGGCGAAACGAGATGATGGAGTGTGGGAGAGAGCAAAACAAGGTGAAGGAGGCTGAAAGAGAGCGAAACGAGACGAAGGAGGGTGAAAGAGAGCGAAACGAGACGAAGGAGGGTGAAAGAGAGCGAAACGAGGCGAAGGAGGGTGAAAGAGAGCGAAACGAGACGAAGGAGGGTCATACAGAGCAAAACTAGACGAAGGAGGGTGAAAGAGGGCGAAACGAGACGAAGGAGAGTGGAAGAGAACGAAACGAGATGAAGGAGGGTGAAAGAGAGCAAAACGAGATGAAGGAGGGTGAAAGAGAGCGAAACGAGACGAAGGAGGGTGAAAGAGAGCGAAATGAGACAAAGGAGGGTGAAAGAGAGCGAAACGAGATGAAGGAGGGTGAAAGAGAGCGAAACGAGACGAAGGAGGGTGAAAGAGAGCTAACCGAGACGAAGGAGGGTGAAAGGGAGCGAAACGGGTAGAAGGAAGGTGAAAGAGAGTGAAACGAGATGAAGGAGGGTGAAAGAGAGCCAAACGAGACGAAGGCGGGTGAAAGAGAGCGAAACAAGACGAAGGAGGGTGAAAGAGAGCGAAACGAGACGAAGGAAGGTGAAAGAGAGCGAAACGAGACGAATGTGGGTGAAAGAGAGCGAAACGAGACGAAGGAGGGTTGAAGAGAGCGAAACGAGATGAAGGGGTGTCAAAGAGAGCGAAACGAGACGAAGGATGGTGAAAGAGAGCGAAACGAGACGAAGGAGGGTGAAAGAGAGCGAAACGAGACAAAGGTGGGTGAAAGAGAGCTAACAGAGACGAAGGAGGGTGAAAGAGAGCGAAACGAGTAGATGGAAGGTGAAAGAGAGCGAAACGAGACGAAGGAGGGTGAAAGAGAGCCAAACGAGACGAAGGAGGGTGAAAGAGAGCCAAACA
This sequence comes from Scyliorhinus torazame, assembly GCF_047496885.1. Taxonomy (NCBI): domain Eukaryota; kingdom Metazoa; phylum Chordata; class Chondrichthyes; order Carcharhiniformes; family Scyliorhinidae; genus Scyliorhinus; species Scyliorhinus torazame. The sequence continues at coordinate 762,917 of NC_092721.1, forward strand.
AGACAAAGGAGGGTGAAAGAGAGCGAAACAAGACGAAGGAAGGTGAAAGAGAGCGAAACGATACGAAGGAGGGTGAAAGAGAGCTAAACGAGACGAAGGAGGGTGAAAGAGAGCGAAACGAGACGAAGGAGGGTGAAAGAGAGCGAAACGAGATGAAGAAGGGTGAAAGAGGGCGAAACGAGACGAAAGAGGGTAGAAGAGAGCGAAACGAGACGAAGGAGGGTCAAAGAGAGCGAAACGAGACGAAGGAGGGTGGAAGAGAGCAAAACGAGACGAAGGAGGGTGAAAGAGAGCCAAACGAGACGAAGTAGGATGAAAGAGAGCGAAACGAGAAGAAGGAGGGTGAAAGTGAGCGAAACGAGACGAAGGCGTGTGAAAGAGAGTGAAACGATGCGAAGGAAGGTGAAAGAGAGCGAATCGAGACAAAGAAGGGTGAAAGAGAGCGAAACAAGACGAAGGAAGGTGAAAGAGAGCGAACCAAGACGAAGGAGGGGGAAAGAGGGCGAAATGAGACAATGGAGGGTGGAAGAGAGCGAAGCGAGACGTAGGAGGCTGAAAGAGAGCGAAACGAGACGAAGGAGGGTTGAAGAGAGCGAAAGGAGATGAAGGGGTGTCAAAGAGAGCGAAACGAGACGAAGGATGGTGAAAGAGAGCGAAACGAGACGAAGGAGGGTGAAAGAGAGCGAAACGAGACGAAGGAGGGTGAAAGAGAGCGAAACGAGACGAAGGAGGGTGAAAGAGAGCTAACAGAGACGAAGGAGGGAGAAAGTGAGCGAAACGAGTAGATGGAAGGTGAAAGAGAGCGAAACGAGACGAAGGAGGGTGAAAGAGAGCCAAACGAGACGAAGGAGGGTGAAAGAGAGCGAAACAAGGCAAAGGAGGGTGAAAGAGAGCGAAACGAGACGAAGGAAGGTGAAAGAGAGCGAAACGAGACGAAGGAGGGTGAAAGAGAACGAAACGAGACGAAGGAGGGTGAAAGAGTGCGAAACGAGATGAAGAAGGGTGAAAGAGGGTGAAACGAGACGAAAGAGGGTAGAAGAGAGCGAAACGAGACGAAGGAGGGTCAAAGAGAGCGAAACGAGACGAAGGAGGGTGAAAGAGAGCCAAACGAGACGAAGGAGGGTGAAAGAGAGCGACACAAGATAAAGGAGGGTGAAAGAGAGCGAAACTAGACGAAGGAAGGTGAAAGAGAGCGAAACGAGACGAATGTGGGTGAAAGAGAGCGAAACGAGACGAAGGAGGGTTGAAGAGAGCGAAACGAGATGAAGGGGTGTCAAAGAGAGCGAAACGAGACGAAGGATGGTGAAAGAGAGCGAAACGAGACGAAGGAGGGTGAAAGAGAGCGAAACGAGACGAAGGAGGGTGAAAGAGAGCGAAACGAGACGAAGGAGGGTGAAAGAGAGCTAACAGAGACGAAGGAGGGTTAAAGAGAGTGAAACGAGTAGATGGAAGGTGAAAGAGAGCGAAACGAGACGAAGGAGGTTGAAAGAGAGCGAAACGAGCTGAAGGAGGGTGAAGGAGAGCGAAAAAAGACAAAGGAGGGTGAAAGAGAGCGAAACGAGACGAACGAAGGTGAAAGAGAGCGAAAGGAGACGAAGGAGGGTGAAAGAGAGCGAAACGAGACGAAGGAGGGTGAAAGAGAGAGAAACGAGACAAAGGAGGGTGAAAGAGAGCTAACCGAGACGAAGGAGGGTGAAAGAGAGCGAAACGAGTAGAAGGAGGGTGAAAGAGAGCGAAACGAGATGAAGCAGGGTGAAAAAGAGCGAAACGAGACGACGGAGGGTGAAAGAGAGTGAAACGAGACGAAGGAAGGTGAAAGAGAGCGAACCGAGACCAAGGACGGAGAAAGAGGGCAAAACGAGACGATGGAGTGTGGAAGAGAGCAAAACGAGGTGAAGGAGGCTGAAAGAGAGCGAAACGAGATGAAGAAGGGTGAAAGAGAGCGAAACGAGACGAAGGAGGGTGAAAGAGAGCGAAACGAGATGAAGGATGGTCATACAAAGCGAATCGAGGCGAAGGAGGGTGAAAGAGAGCTAACCGAGACGAAGGAGGGTGAAAGAGAGCTAACCGAGACGAAGGAGGGTGAAAGAGAGCGATACGAGTAGAAGGAAGGTGAAAGAGAGTGGAACGAGCTGAAGGAGGGTGAAGGAGAGCGAAAAAAGACAAAGGAGGGTGAAAGAGAGCGAAACGAGACGAACGAAGGTGAAAGAGAGCGAAAGGAGACGAAGGAGGGTGAAAGAGAGCGAAACGAGACGAAGGAGGGTGAAAGAGAGAGAAACGAGACGAAGGAGGGTGAAAGAGAGCTAACCGAGACGAAGGAGGGTGAAAGAGAGCGAAACGAGTAGAAGGAGGGTGAAAGAGAGCGAAACGAGATGAAGCAGGGTGAAAAAGAGCGAATACGAGACGACGGAGGGTGAAAGAGAGTGAAACGAGACGAAGGAAGGTGAAAGAGAGCGAACCGAGACGAAGGACGGAGAAAGAGGGCAAAACGAGACGATAGAGTGTGGAAGAGAGCAAAACGAGGTGAAGGAGGCTGAAAGAGAGCGAAACGAGATGAAGAAGGGTGAAAGAGAGCGAAACGAGACGAAGGAGGGTGAAAGAGAGCGAAACGAGGCGAAGGAGGGTGAAAGAGAGCGAAACGAGATGAAGGATGGTCATACAAAGCGAAACGAGGCGAAGGAGGGTGAAAGAGAGCTAACCGAGACGAAGGAGGGTGAAAGAGAGCTAACCGAGACGAAGGAGGGTGAAAGAGAGCGATACGAGTAGAAGGAAGGTGAAAGAGAGTGGAACGAGATGAAGGAGGGTGAAAGAGAGCGAAACGAGACGAAGGAGGGTGAAAGAGAGTGAAACGAGACGAAGGAAGGTGAAAGAGAGCGAAACGAGGCGAAGGAGGGTAGAAGAGAGCGAAACGAGATGAAGGAGGGTCAAAGAGAGCGAAACGAGACGAAGGAGGGTGAAAGAGAGCCAAACGAGACGAAGGAGGGTGAAAGAGAGCGAAACAAGACAAAGGAGGGTGAAAGAGAGCGAAACGAGACGAAGGAAGGTGAAAGAGAGCGAAACGAGACGAATGTGGGTGAAAGAGAGCGAAACGAGACGAAGGAGTGTTGAAGAGAGCGAAACGAGATGAAGGGGTGTCAAAGAGAGCGAAACGAGACGAAGGATGGTGAAAGAGAGCGAAACGAGACGAAGGAGGGTGAAAGAGTGCGAAACGAGATGAAGAAGGGTGAAAGAGGGCGAAACGAGACGAAAGAGGGTAGAAGAGAGCGAAACGAGACGAAGGAGGGTCAAAAAGAGCGAAACGAGACGAAGGAGGGTGAAAGAGAGCCAAACGAGACGAAGGAGGGTGAAAGAGAGCGAAACAAGATAAAGGAGGGTGAAAGAGAGCGAAACGAGACGAAGGAAGGTGAAAGAGAGCGAAACGAGACAAATGTGGGTGAAAGAGAGCGAAACGAGACGAAGGAGGGTTGAAGAGAGCGAAACGAGATGAAGGGGTGTCAAAGAGAGCAAAACGAGACGAAGGATGGTGAAAGAGAGCGAAACGAGACGAAGGAGGGTGAAAGAGAGCGAAACGAGACGAAGGAGGGTGAAAGAGAGCGAAACGAGACGAAGGAGGGTGAAAGAGAGCTAACAGAGATGAAGGAGGGTTAAAGAGAGCGAAACGAGTAGATGGAAGGTGAAAGAGAGCGAAACGAGACGAAGGAGGTTGAAAGAGAGCGAAACGAGCTGAAGGAGGGTGAAGGAGAGCGAAACAAGACAAAGAAGGGTGAAAGAGAGCGAAACGAGACGAACGAAGGTGAAAGAGAGCGAAAGGAGACGAAGGAGGGTGAAAGAGAGCGAAACGAGACGAAGGAGGGTGAAAGAGAGCGAAACGAGACGAAGGAGGGTGAAAGAGAGCTAACCGAGATGAAGGAGGGTGAAAGAGAGCGAAACGAGTAGAAGGAGGGTGAAAGAGAGCGAAACGAGATGAAGCAGGGTGAAAAAGAGCGAAACGAGACGACGGAGTGTGAAAGAGAGTGAAACGAGACGAAGGAAGGTGAAAGAGAGCGAACCGAGACGAAGGAGGGAGAAAGAGGGCAAAACGATACGATGGAGTGTGGAAGAGAGCAAAACGAGGTGAAGGAGGCTGAAAGAGAGCGAAACGAGATGAAGAAGGGTGAAAGAGAGCGAAACGAGACGAAGGAGGGTGAAAAAGAGCTAACCGAGACGAAGGAGGGTGAAAGAGAGCGATACGAGTAGAAGGAAGGTGAAAGAGAGTGGAACGAGATGAAGGAGGGTGAAAGAGAGCGAAACGAGACGAAGGAGGGTGAAAGAGAGTGAAACGAGACGAAGGAAGGTGAAAGAGAGCGAAACGAGGCGAAGGAGGGTAGAAGAGAGCGAAACGAGATGAAGGAGGGTCAAAGAGAGCGAAACGAGACGAAGGAGGGTGAAAGAGAGCCAAACGAGACGAAGGAGGGTGAAAGAGAGCGAAACAAGACAAAGGAGGGTGAAAGAGAGCGAAACGAGACGAAGGAAGGTGAAAGAGAGCGAAACGAGACGAATGTGGGTGAAAGAGAGCGAGACGAGACGAAGGAGTGTTGAAGAGAGCGAAACGAGATGAAGGGGTGTCAAAGAGAGCGAAACGAGACGTAGGATGGTGAAAGAGAGCGAAACGAGACGAAGGAGGGTGAAAGAGAGCGAAACGAGACGAAGGAGGGTGAACGAGAGCGAAACGAGATGAAGGAGGGTGAAAGAGAGCTAACAGAGACGAAGGAGGGTTAAAGAGAGCGAAACGAGTAGATGGAAGGTGAAATAGAGCGAAACGAGACGAAGGAGGGTGAAAGAGAGCGAAACGAGCTGAAGGAGGGTGAAAGAGAGCGAAACAAGACAAAGGAGGGGGAAAGAGAGCGAAACGAGACGAACGAAGGTGAAAGAGAGCGAAACGAGACGAAGGAGGGTGAAAGAGAGCGAAAAGAGACGAAGGAGGGTGAAAGGGAGCGAAACGAGACGAAGGAGGGTGAAAGAGAGCTAACCGAGACGAAGGAGGGTGAAAGAGAGCGAAACGAGTAGAAGGAGGGTGAAAGAGAGCGAAACGAGATGAAGCAGGGTGAAAAAGAGCGAAACGAGACGACGGAGGGTGAAAGAGAGTGAAACGAGACGAAGGAAGGTGAAAGAGAGCGAACCGAGACGAAGGAGGGAGAAAGAGGGCAAAACGAGTAGAAGGAGGGTGAAAGAGAGCGAAACGAGATGAAGCAGGGTGAAAAAGAGCGAAACGAGACGAAGGAGGGTGAAAGAGAGCGAAACGAGATGAAGGAGGGTGAAAGAGAGCGAAACGAGACGAAGGAGGGTGAAAGAGAGCTAACAGAGACGAAGGAGGGAGAAAGAGAGCGAAACGAGTAGATGGAAGGTGAAAGAGAGCGAAACGAGACGAAGGAGGGTGAAAGAGAGCCAAACGAGACGAAGGAGGGTGAAAGAGAGCGAAACAAGACAAAGGAGGGTGAAAGAGAGCGAAACGAGACGAAGGAAGGTGAAAGAGAGCGAAACGAGACGAAGGAGGGTGAAAGAGAGCGAAACGAGACGAAGGAGGGTGAAAGAGTGCGAAACGAGATGAAGAAGGGTGAAAGAGGGCGAAACGAGACGAAAGAGGGTAGAAGAGAGCGAAACGAGACGAAGGAGGGTCAAAGAGAGCGAAACGAGACGAAGGAGGGTGAAAGAGAGCCAAACAAGACAAAGGAGGGTGAAAGAGAGCGACACAAGATAAAGGAGGGTGAAAGAGAGCGAAACGAGACGAAGGAAGGTGAAAGAGAGCGAAACGAGACGAATGTGGGTGAAAGAGAGCGAAACGAGACGAAGGAGGGTTGAAGAGAGCGAAACGAGATGAAGGGGTGTCAAAGAGAGCGAAACGAGACGAAGGATGGTGAAAGAGAGCGAAACGAGACGAAGGAGGGTGAAAGAGAGCGAAACGAGACGAAGGAGGGTGAAAGAGAGCGAAACGAGACGAAGGAGGGTGAAAGAGAGCTAACAGAGACGAAGGAGGGTTAAAGAGAGCGAAACGAGTAGATGGAAGGTGAAAGAGAGCGAAACGAGACGAAGGAGGTTGAAAGAGAGCGAAACGAGCTGAAGGAGGGTGAAGGAGAGCGAAAAAAGACAAAGGAGGGAGAAAGAGAGCGAAACGAGACGAACGAAGGTGAAAGAGAGCGAAAGGAGATGAAGGAGGGTGAAAGAGAGCGAAACGAGACGAAGGAAGGTGAAAGAGAGCGAAACGAGATGAAGGAGGGTGAAAGAGAGCTAACCGAGACGAAGGAGGGTGAAAGAGAGCGAAACGAGTAGAAGGAGGGTGAAAGAGAGCGAAACGAGATGAAGCAGGGTGAAAAAGAGCGAAACGAGACGACGGAGGGTGAAAGAGAGTGAAACGAGACGAAGGAAGGTGAAAGAGAGCGAACCGAGACGAAGAACGGAGAAAGAGGGCAAAACGAGACGATGGAGTGTGGAAGAGAGCAAAACGAGGTGAAGGAGGCTGAAAGAGAGCGAAACGAGATGAAGAAGGGTGAAAGAGAGCGAAACGAGACGAAGGAGGGTGAAAGAGAGCGAAACGAGGCGAAGGAGGGTGAAAGAGAGCGAAACGAGATGAAGGATGGTCATACAAAGCGAAACGAGGCGAAGGAGGGTGAAAGAGAGCTAACCGAGACGAAGGAGGGTGAAAGAGAGCTAACCGAGACGAAGGAGGGTGAAAGAGAGTGAAACGAGACGAAGGAAGTTGAAAGAGAGCGAAACGAGGCGAAGGAGGGTAGAAGAGAGCGAAACGAGACGAAGGAGGGTCAAAGAGAGCGAAACGAGATGAAGGAGGGTGAAAGAGAGCCAAACGAGACGAAGGAGGGTGAAAGAGAGCGAAACAAGACAAAGGAGGGTGAAAGAGAGCGAAACGAGACGAAGGAAGGTGAAAGAGAGCGAAACGAGACGAATGTGGGTGAATGAGAGCGAAACGAGACGAAGGAGTGTTGAAGAGAGCGAAACGAGATGAAGGGGTGTCAAAGAGAGCGAAACGAGACGAAGGATGGTGAAAGAGAGCGAAACGAGACGAAGGAGGGTGAAAGAGTGCGAAACGAGATGAAGAAGGGTGAAAGAGGGCGAAACGAGACGAAATAGGGTAGAAGAGAGCGAAACGAGACGAAGGAGGGTCAAAGAGAGCGAAACGAGACGAAGGAGGGTGAAAGAGAGCCAAACGAGACGAAGGAGGGTGAAAGAGAGCGAAACATGATAAAGGAGGGTGAAAGAGAGCGAAACGAGACGAAGGAAGGTGAAAGAGAGCGAAACGAGACGAATGTGGGTGAAAGAGAGCGAAACGAGACGAAGGAGGGTTGAAGAGAGCGAAACGAGATGAAGGGGTGTCAAAGAGAGCGAAACGAGACGAAGGATGGTGAAAGAGAGCGAAACGAGTTGAAGGAGGGTGAAAGAGAGCGAAACGAGACGAAGGAGGGTGAAAGAGAGCGAAACGAGACGAAGGAGGGTGAAAGAGAGCTAACAGAGATGAAGGAGGGTTAAAGAGAGCGAAACGAGTAGATGGAAGGTGAAAGAGAGCGAAACGAGACGAAGGAGGTTGAAAGAGAGCGAAACGAGCTGAAGGAGGGTGAAGGAGAGCGAAACAAGACAAAGGAGGGTGAAAGAGAGCGAAACGAGACGAACGAAGGTGAAAGAGAGCGAAAAGAGACGAAGGAGGGTGAAAGAGAGCGAAACGAGACGAAGGAGCGTGAAAGAGAGCGAAACGAGGCGAAGGAGGGTGAAAGAGAGCTAACCGAGACGAAGGAGGGTGAAAGAGAGCGAAACGAGTAGAAGGAGGGTGAAAGAGAGCGAAACGAGATGAAGCAGGGTGAAAAAGAGCGAAACGAGACGACGGAGGGTGAAAGAGAGTGAAACAAGACGAAGGAAGGTGAAAGAGAGCGAACCGAGACGAAGGAGGGAGAAAGAGGGCAAAACGAGACGATGGAGTGTGGAAGAGAGCAAAACGAGGTGAAGGAGGCTGAAAGAGAGCGAAACGAGATGAAGAAGGGTGAAAGAGAGCGAAACGAGACGAAGGAGGGTGAAAGAGAGCGAAACGAGGCGAAGGAGGGTGAAAGAGAGCGAAACGAGATGAAGGATGGTCATACAAAGCGAAACGAGGCGAAGGAGGGTGAAAGAGAGCTAATCGAGACGAAGGAGGGTGAAAAAGAGCTAACCGAGATGAAGGAGGGTGAAAGAGAGCGATACGAGTAGAAGGAAGGTGAAAGAGAGTGGAACGAGATGAAGGAGGGTGAAAGAGAGCGAAACGAGACGAAGGAGGGTGAAAGAGAGCTAACCGAGACGAAGGAGGGTGAAAGAGAGCGAAACGAGTAGAAGGAGGGTGAAAGAGAGCGAAACGAGATGAAGCAGGGTGAAAAAGAGCGAAACGAGACGACGGAGGGTGAAAGAGAGTGAAACGAGACGAAGGAAGGTGAAAGAGAGCGAACCGAGACGAAGGACGGAGAAAGAGGGCAAAACGAGACGATGGAGTGTGGAAGAGAGCAAAACGAGGTGAAGGAGGCTGAAAGAGAGCGAAACGAGATGAAGAAGGGTGAAAGAGAGCGAAACGAGACGAAGGAGGGTGAAAGAGAGCGAAACGAGGCGAAGGAGGGTGAAAGAGAGCGAAACGAGATGAAGGATGGTCATACAAAGCGAAACGAGGCGAAGGAGGGTGAAAGAGAGCTAACCGAGACGAAGGAGGGTGAAAGAGAGCTAACCGAGACGAAGGAGGGTGAAAGAGAGCGATACGAGTAGAAGGAAGGTGAAAGAGAGTGGAACGAGATGAAGGAGGGTGAAAGAGAGCGAAACGAGACGAAGGAGGGTGAAAGAGAGTGAAACGAGACGAAGGAAGTTGAAAGAGAGCGAAACGAGGCGAAGGAGGGTAGAAGAGAGCGAAACGAGATGAAGGAGGGTCAAAGAGAGCGAAACGAGATGAAGGAGGGTGAAAGAGAGCCAAACGAGACGAAGGAGGGTGAAAGAGAGCGAAACAAGACAAAGGAGGGTGAAAGAGAGCGAAACGAGACGAAGGAAGGTGAAAGAGAGCGAAACGAGACGAATGTGGGTGAATGAGAGCGAAACGAGACGAAGGAGTGTTGAAGAGAGCGAAACGAGATGAAGGGGTGTCAAAGAGAGCGAAACGAGACGAAGGATGGTGAAAGAGAGCGAAACGAGACGAAGGAGGGTGAAAGAGTGCGAAACGAGATGAAGAAGGGTGAAAGAGGGCGAAACGAGACGAAATAGGGTAGAAGAGAGCGAAACGAGACGAAGGAGGGTCAAAGAGAGCGAAACGAGACGAAGGAGGGTGAAAGAGAGCCAAACGAGACGAAGGAGGGTGAAAGAGAGCGAAACAAGATAAAGGAGGGTGAAAGAGTGCGAAACGAGACGAAGGAAGGTGAAAGAGAGCGAAACGAGACGAATGTGGGTGAAAGAGAGCGAAACGAGACGAAGGAGGGTTGAAGAGAGCGAAACGAGATGAAGGGGTGTCAAAGAGAGCGAAACGAGACGAAGGATGGTGAAAGAGAGCGGAACGAGATGAAGGAGGGTGAAAGAGAGCGAAACGAGACGAAGGAGGGTGAAAGAGAGCGAAACGAGACGAAGGAGGGTGAAAGAGAGCTAACAGAGATGAAGGAGGGTTAAAGAGAGCGAAACGAGTAGATGGAAGGTGAAAGAGAGCGAAACGAGACGAAGGAGGTTGAAAGAGAGCGAAACGAGCTGAAGGAGGGTGAAGGAGAGCGAAACAAGACAAAGGAGGGTGAAAGAGAGCGAAACGAGACGAACGAAGGTGAAAGAGAGCGAAAAGAGACGAAGGAGGGTGAAAGAGAGCGAAACGAGACGAAGGAGGGTGAAAGAGAGCGAAACGAGGCGAAGGAGGGTGAAAGAGAGCTAACCGAGACGAAGGAGGGTGAAAGAGAGCGAAACGAGTAGAAGGAGGGTGAAAGAGAGCGAAACGAGATGAAGCAGGGTGAAAAAGAGCGAAACGAGACGACGGAGGGTGAAAGAGAGTGAAACAAGACGAAGGAAGGTGAAAGAGAGCGAACCGAGACGAAGGAGGGAGAAAGAGGGCAAAACGAGACGATGGAGTGTGGAAGAGAGCAAAACGAGGTGAAGGAGGCTGAAAGAGAGCGAAACGAGATGAAGAAGGGTGAAAGAGAGCGAAACGAGACGAAGGAGGGTGAAAGAGAGCGAAACGAGGCGAAGGAGGGTGAAAGAGAGCGAAACGAGATGAAGGATGGTCATACAAAGCGAAACGAGGCGAAGGAGGGTGAAAGAGAGCTAACCGAGACGAAGGAGGGTGAAAAAGAGCTAACCGAGATGAAGGAGGGTGAAAGAGAGCGATACGAGTAGAAGGAAGGTGAAAGAGAGTGGAACGAGATGAAGGAGGGTGAAAGAGAGCGAAACGAGACGAAGGAGGGTGAAAGAGAGTGAAACGAGACGAAGGAAGGTGAAAGAGAGCGAAACGAGGCGAAGGAGGGTAGAAGAGAGCGAAACGAGACGAAGGAGGGTGAAAGAGAGCCAAACGAGACGAAGGAGGGTGAAAGAGAGCGAAACAAGACAAAGGAGGGTGAAAGAGAGCGAAACGAGACGAAGGAAGGTGATAGAGAGCGAAACGAGACGAATGTGGGTGAAAGAGAGCGAAACGAGACGAAGGAGGGTGAAAGAGAGCGAAACGAGACGAAGGTGGGTGAAAGAGAGCGAAACGAGACGAAGGAGGGTGAAAGAGGGTGAAACGAGACGAAGGAGGGTGAAAGAGGGCGAAACGAGATGAAGGAGGGAGAAAGAGAGCGAAAGGAGTCGAAGGAGGGTGAAAGAGAGCGGAACGAGGCGAAGGAGGGTGAATGAGACCGAAACGAGACGAAGGAGGGTGAAAGAGAGCGGAACGAGGCGAAGGAGGGTGAATGAGACCAAAACGAGACGAAGGAGGGTGAAAGAGACCGAAACGAGACGAAGGAGGGTGAAAGAGAGCGAAACGAGACGTAGGAGGGTGAAAAAGTGCGTAGCGAGACATGGAAGGTGAAAGAGAGCGGAACGAGATGAAGGAGGGTGAAAGAGAGCGAAACGAGAAGAAGTAGGGTGAAAGAGAGCGAAAGGAGTCGAAGGAGGGTGAAAGAGAGCGGAACGAGGCGAAGGAGGGTGAAAGAGAGCGAAAGGAGTCGAAGGAGGGTGAAAGAGAGCGGAACGAGGCGAAGGAGGGTGAATGAGACCGAAACGAGACGAAGGAGGGTGAAAGAGACCGAAACGAGACGAAGGAGGGTGAAAGAGAGCGAAACGAGACGAAGGAGGGTGAAAGAGAGCGAAACGAGACGATTGAGGGTGAAAGAGAGTGAAACGAGTCATAGGAGGGTGAAAGAGAGCTGAACGAGACAAAGGAGGATGAAAGAGAGCGAAACGAGGCGAAGGAGGTTGAAAGAGAGCGAAACGAGATGAAGGTGCGTGAAAGAGATCGAAACGAGAGGAAGGAGGGTGAAAGAGAGTGAAACGAGACGAAGGAGGGTCAAAGAGAGCGAAACGAGATGAAGGAGGCAGATATAGGGCGAAACGAGACGAAGGAGGGTGAAAGAGAGCGAAACGAGAGGGACGAGGGTGAAAGAGAGATAAACGAGACAAAGGAGTGTCAAAGAGCGCGAAACGAGATGAAGGAGGGTGAAAGAGAGCGAAACGAGACGAAGGAGGGTGAAAGAGAGCGAAACGAGACGAAGGTGGGTGAAAGAGAGCGAAACGAGACGAAGGAGGGTGAAAGAGGGTGAAACGAGACGAAGGAGGGTGAAAGAGGGCGAAACGAGATGAAGGAGGGTGAAAGAGAGTGAAACATGACGAAGGAGGGTGAAAGAGAGCGAAACGAGACGAAGGAGGTTGAAAGAGAGCGAAACGAGATGAAGGTGCGTGAAAGAGATCGAAACGAGAGGAAGGAGGGTGAAAGAGAGTGAAACGAGACGAAGGAGGGTCAAAGAGAGCGAAACGAGATGAAGGAGGCAGATATAGGGCGAAACGAGACGAAGGAGGGTGAAAGAGAGCGAAACGAGAGGGACGAGGGTGAAAGAGAGATAAACGAGACAAAGGAGTGTCAAACAGCGCGAAACGAGATGAAGGAGGGTCAAAGAGAGCGAAACGAGACGAAGGAGGGTGAAAAAGTGCGTAGCGAGACATGGAGGGTGAAAGAGAGCGGAACGAGATGAAGGAGGGTGAAAGAGAGCGAAACGAGAAGAAGTAGGGTGAAAGAGAGCGAAACGAGACGAAGGAGGGTGAAAGAGAGCGAAAGGAGTCGAAGGAGGGTGAAAGAGAGCGAAAGGAGTAGAAGGAGGGTGAAAGAGAACGGAACGAGACGAAGGAGGGTGAACGAGAGCAAAACGAGATGAAGGAGGGTGAAAGAGAGCGAAACGAGACGAAGGAGGGTGAAAGAGAGCGAAACGAGACGACGGTGGGTGAAAGAGAGCGAAACGAGACGAAGGAGGGTGAAAGAGGGTGAAACGAGACGAAGGAGGGTGAAAGAGGGCGAAACGAGATGAAGGAGGGTGAAAGAGAGTGAAACATGACGAAGGACGGTGAAAGAGAGCGAAACGAGACGAAGGAGGGTGAAAGAGAGCGGAACGAGACGAAGGAGGGTGAAAGAGAACGGAACGAGACGAAGGAGGGTGAAAGAGATCGAAACGAGACGAAAGAGGGTGAAAGAGAGCGACACGAGACGAAGGAGGGTGAAAGAGAGCGAAACGAGACGAAGGAGGGTGAAAGACAGCGAACCGAGACGAAGGAGGGTGAAAGAGAGCGAAACGAGACGCAGGAGGGTGAAAGAGAGCGAAACGAGATGAAGGAGGGTGAAAGAGAGCGAAACGAGACGAAGGAGGGTGAAAGAGACAGAAATGAGACGAAGGAGGGTGAAAGAGAGCGAAACGAGACGAAGGAGGGTGAAAGAGACCGAAATGAGACGCAGGAGGGTGAAAGAGAGCGAAACGAGATGAAGGAGGGTGAAAGAGAGCGAAACGAAACGAAGGAGGGTGAAAGAGACAGAAATGAGACGAAGGAGGGTGAAAGAGAGCGAAACGAGACGAAGGAGGGTGAAAGAGACCGAAATGAGACGAAGGAGGGTGAAAGAGAGCGAAACGAGACGAAGGAGGGTGAAAGAGAGCGAAACGAGACGAAGGAGGGTGAAAGAGAGTGAAACGAGTCGAAGGAGGGTGAAAGAGAGCTGAACGAGACAAACGAGGATGAAAGAGAGCGAAACGAGGCGAAGGAGGTTGAAAGAGAGCGAAACGAGATGAAGGTGGGTGAAAGAGATCGAAACGAGAGGAAGGAGAGTGAAAGAGAGTGAAACGAGACGAAGGAGGGTGAAAGAGAGCGAAACGAGATGAAGGAGGCTGAAATAGGGCGAAACGAGACGAAGGAGGGTGAAAGAGAGCGAAACGAGAGGGACGAGGGTGAAAGAGAGATAAACGAGACGAAGGAGTGTCAAAGAGAGCGAAACGAGATGAAGGAGGGTCAAAGAGAGGGAAACGAGACGAAGGAGGGTGAAAATATGCGTAGCGAGACATGGAGGGTGAAAGAGAGCGGAACGAGATGAAGGAGGGTGAAAGAGAGCGAAACGAGACGAAGTAGGGTGAAAGAGAGCGAAACGAGACGAAGGAGGGTGAAAGAGAGCGAAACGAGACGAAGGAGGGTGAAAGGGAGCGAAAGGAGTCGAAGGAGGGTGAAAGAGAGCGGAACGAGGCGAAGGAGGGTGAAAGAGAGCGAAAGGAGTCGAAGGAGTGTGAAAGAGAGCGGAACGAGGCGAAGGAGGGTGAATGAGACCGAAACGAGACGAAGGAGGGTGAAAGAGACCGAAACGAGACGAAGGAGGGTGAAAGAGAGCGAAACGAGACGAAGGAGGGTGAAAGAGAGCGAAACGAGACGATTGAGGGTGAAAGAGAGTGAAACGAGTCGAAGGAGGGTGAAAGAGAGCTGAACGAGACAAAGGAGGATGAAAGAGAGCGAAACGAGGCGAAGGAGGTTGAAAGAGAGCGAAACGAGATGAAGGTGCGTGAAAGAGATCGAAACGAGAGGAAGGAGGGTGAAAGAGAGTGAAACGAGACGAAGGAGGGTCAAAGAGAGCGAAACGAGATGAAGGAGGCAGATATAGGGCGAAACGAGACGAAGGAGGGTGAAAGAGAGCGAAACGAGAGGGACGAGGGTGAAAGAGAGATAAACGAGACAAAGGAGTGTCAAAGAGAGCGAAACGAGATGAAGGAGGGTCAAAGAGAGCGAAACGAGACGAAGGAGGGTGAAAAAGTGCGTAGCGAGACATGGAGGGTGAAAGAGAGCGGAACGAGATGAAGGAGGGTGAAAGAGAGCGAAACGAGAAGAAGTAGGGTGAAAGAGAGCGAAACGAGACGAAGGAGGGTGAAAGAGAGCGAAAGGAGTCGAAGGAGGGTGAAAGAGAGCGAAAGGAGTAGAAGGAGGGTGAAAGAGAACGGAACGAGACGAAGGAGGGTGAAAGAGAGCAAAACGAGATGAAGGAGGGTGAAAGAGAGCGAAACGAGACGAAGGAGGGTGAAAGAGAGCGAAACGAGATGAAGGTGGGTGAAAGAGAGCGAAACACGACGAAGGAGGGTGAAAGAGGGTGAAACGATACGAAGGAGGGTGAAAGAGGGCGAAACGAGATGAAGGAGGGTGAAAGAGAGTGAAACATGACGAAGGAGGGTGAAAGAGAGCGAAACGAGACGAAGGAGGGTGAAAGAGAGCGGAACGAGACGAAGGAGGGTGAAAGAGAACGGAACGAGACGAAGGAGGGTGAAAGAGAGCGAAACGAGACGAAGGAGGGTGAAAGAGAGCGAAACGAGACGAAGGAGGGTGAAAGAGAGCGAAACGAGACGAAGGAGGGTGAAAGAGAGCGAAACGAGACGAAGGAGGGCGAAAGAGAGCGAAACGAGACAAAGGAGGGTGAAAGAGAACGGAACGAGACGAAGGAGGGTGAAAGAGAGCGAAACGAGACGAAGGAGGGTGAAAGAGAGCGAAACGAGATGTAGGAGGGTGAAAGAGAGCGAAACAAGACGAAGGAGGGTGAAAGAGAGCGAAACGAGACGAAGGAGGGTGGAAGAGAGCGAAACGAGACGAAGGAGGGTGAAAGAGAGCGAAACGAGACAAGGAGGATGAAAGAGAGCGAAAGGAGTCGAAGCAGGGTGAAAGAGAGCGGAACGAGGCGAAGGAGGGTGAAAGAGACCGAAACCAGACGAAGGAGGGTGAAAGAGACCGAAACGAGATGAAGGAGGGTGAAAGAGAGCGAAACGAGACGAAGGAGGGTGAAAGAGAGCGAAACGAGATGAAGGAGGGTGAAAGAGAGCGAAACGAGACGAAGGAGGGTGAAAGAGAGCGAAACGAGACGAAGGAGGGTGAAAGAGAGCGAAACGAGACGAAGGAGGGTGAAAGAGAGCGAAACGAGACGAAGGAGGGTGAAAGAGAGCGAAACGAGATGAAGGAGGGTGAAAGAGAGCGAAACGAGACGAAGGAGGGTGAAAGACAGCGAAACGAGACGAAGGAGGGTGAAAGAGAGCGAAACGAGACGCAGGAGGGTGAAAGAGAGCGAAACGAGATGAAGGAGGGTGAAAGAGAGCGAAACGAGACTAAGGAGGGTGAAAGAGAGCGAAACGAGACGAAGGAGGGTGGAAGAGAGCGAAACGAGACGAAGGAGGGTGAAAGAGAGCGAAACGAGACAAGGAGGGTGAAAGAGAGCAAAAGGAGTCGAAGTAGGGTGAAAGAGAGCGAACGAGGCGAAGGAGGGTGAAAGAGACCGAAACGAGACGAAGGAGGGTGAAAGAGACCGAAATGAGACGAAGGAGGGTGAAAGAGAGCGAAACGAGACGAAGGAGGGTGAAAGAGAGCGAAACGAGACGAAGGAGGGTGAAAGAGAGTGAAACGAGTCGAAGGAGGGTGAAAGAGAGCTGAACGAGACAAACGAGGATGAAAGAGAGCGAAACGAGGCGAAGGAGGTTGAAAGAGAGCGAAACGAGATGAAGGTGGGTGAAAGAGATCGAAACGAGAGGAAGGAGAGTGAAAGAGAGTGAAACGAGACGAAGGAGGGTGAAAGAGAGCGAAACGAGATGAAGGAGGGTCAAAGAGAGGGAAACGAGATGAAGGAGGGTGAAAATATGCGTAGCGAGACATGGAGGGTGAAAGAGAGCGGAACGAGATGAAGGAGGGTGAAAGAGAGCGAAACGAGACGAAGTAGGGTGAAAGAGAGCGAAACGAGACGAAAGAGGGTGAAAGAGAGCGAAACGAGACGAAGGAGGGTGAAAGGGAGCGAAAGGAGTCGAAGGAGGGTGAAAGAGAGCGGAACGAGGCGAAGGAGGGTGAAAGAGACCGAAACGAGACGAAGGAGGGTGAAAGAGACCGAAACGAGACGAAGGAGGGTGAAAGAGAGCGAAACGAGATGAAAGAGGGTGAAAGAGAGCGAAACGAGACGAAGGAGGGTGAAAGAGAGCGAAAGGAGTCGAAGGAGGGTGAAAGAGAGCGGAACGAGGCGAAGGAGGGTGAATGAGACCGAAACGAGACGAAGGAGGGTGAAAGAGACCGAAACGAGACGAAGGAGGGTGAAAGAGAGCGAAACGAGACGAAGGAGGGTGAAAGAGAGCGAAACGAGACGAAGGAGGGTGAAAGAGAGTGAAACGAGTCGAAGGAGGGTGAAAGAGAGCTGAACGAGACAAAGGAGGATGAAAGAGAGCGAAACGAGGCGAAGGAGGTTGAAAGAGAGCGAAACGAGATGAAGGTGCGTGAAAGAGATCGAAACGAGAGGAAGGAGGGTGAAAGAGAGCGAAACGAGATGAAGGAGGCAGATATAGGGCGAAACGAGACGAAGGAGGGTGAAAGAGAGCGAAACGAGAGGGACGAGGGTGAAAGAGAGATAAACGAGACAAAGGAGTGTCAAAGAGAGCGAAACGAGATGAAGGAGGGTCAAAGAGAGCGAAACGAGACGAAGGAGGGTGAAAAAGTGCGTAGCGAGACATGGAGGGTGAAAGAGAGCGGAACGAGATGAAGGAGGGTGAAAGAGAGCGAAACGAGAAGAAGTAGGGTGAAAGAGAGCGAAACGAGACGAAGGAGGGTGAAAGAGAGCGAAAGGAGTCGAAGGAGGGTGAAAGAGAGCGAAAGGAGTAGAAGGAGGGTGAAAGAGAACGGAACGAGACGAAGGAGGGTGAAAGAGAGCGAAACGAGATGAAGGAGGGTGAAAGAGAGCGAAACGAGACGAAGTAGGGTGAAAGAGAGCGAAACGAGACGAAGGTGGGTGAAAGAGAGCGAAACGAGACGAAGGAGGGTGAAAGAGGGTGAAACGAGACGACGGAGGGTGAAAGAGGGCGAAACGAGATGAAGGAGGGTGAAAGAGAGTGAAACATGACGAAGGAGGGTGAAAGAGAGCGAAACGAGACGAAGGAGGGTGAAAGAGAGCGGAACGAGACGAAGGAGGGTGAAAGAGAACGGAACGAGACGAAGGAGGGTGAAAGAGAGCGAAACGAGACGAAGGAGGGTGAAAGAGAGCGAAACGAGACGAAGGAGGGTGAAAGAGAGCGAAGCGAGACGAAGGAGGGCGAAAGAGAGCAAAACGAGACGAAGGAGGGTGAAAGAGAGAGAAACGAGACGAAGGAGGGTGAAAGAGAGCGAAAGGAGTCGAAGGAGGGTGAAAGAGAGCGAAAGGAGTCGAAGGAGGGTGAAAGAGAACGGAACGAGACGAAGGAGGGTGAAAGAGAGCGAAACGAGACGAAGGAGGGTGAAAGAGAGCGAAACGAGATGAAGGAGGGTGAAAGAGAGCGAAACGAGACGAAGGTGGGTGAAAGAGAGCGAAACGAGACGAAGGAGGGTGAAAGAGGGTGAAACGAGACGAAGGAGGTGGAAAGAGGGTGAAACGAGATGAAGGAGGGTGAAAGAGAGTGAAACGAGACGAAGGAGGGTGAAAGAGAGCGAAACGAGACGAAGGAGGGGGAAAGAGAGCGGAACGAGACGAAGGAGGGTGAAAGAGAACGGAACGAGACGAAGGAGGGTGAAAGAGAGCGAAACAAGACGAAGGAGGGTGAAAGAGAGCGAAACGAGAAGAAGGAGGGTGAAAGAGAGTGAAACGAGACGAAGGAGGGTGAAAGAGAGCGAAACGAGACGAAGAAGGGTGAAAGAGAGCGAAACGAGACGAAGGAGGGTGAAAGAGAGCGAAACGAGACGAAGGAGGGTGAAAGACAGCGAAACGAGACGAAGGAGGGTGAAAGAGAGCGAAACGAGACGAAGGAGGGTGAAAGAGAGCGAATCGAGATGAAGGACGGTGAAAGAGAGCGAAACGAGAGGAAGGAGGGTGAAAGAGAGCGAAACGAGACGAAGGAGAGTGAAAGAGAGCGAAACGAGACGAAGGAGGGTGAAAGAGAGCGAAACGAGACGAAGGAGGGAGAAAGAGAGCGAAAGGAGTCGAAGGAGGGTGAAATAGAGCGGAACGAGGCGAAGGAGGGTGAATGAGACCGAAACGAGACGAAGGAGGGTGAAAGAGACCGAAACGAGACGAAGGAGGGTGAAAGAGAGCGAAACGAGACGAAGGAGGTTGAAAGAGAGCGAAACGAGACGAAAGAGGGTGAAAGAGAGTGAAACGAGTCGAAGGAGGGTGAAAGAGAGCTGCACGAGACAAACGAGGATGAAAGAGAGCGAAACGAGTCGAAGGAGGTTGAAAGAGAGCGAAACGAGATGAAGGTGGGTGAAAGAGATCGAAACGAGAGGAAGGAGATGAAAGAGAGTGAAACGAGACGAAGGAGGGTCAAAGAGAGCGAAACGAGACGAAGGAGGGTCAAAGAGAGCGAAACGAGATGAAGGAGGCTGAAATAGGGCGAAACGAGACGAAGGAGGGTGAAAGAGAGCGAAACGAGAGGGACGAGGGTGAAAGAGAGATAAACGAGACGAAGGAGTGTCAAAGAGAGCGAAACGAGATGAAGGAGGGTCAAAGAGAGCGAAACGAGACGAAAGAGGGTGAAAAAGTGCGTAGCGAGGCATGGAGGGTTAAAGAGAGCGGAACGAGATGAAGGAGGGTGAAAGAGAGCGAAACGAGAAGAAGTAGCTTGAAAGAGAGCGAAACGAGACGAAGGAGGGTGAAAGAGAGCGAAAGGAGTCGAAGGAGGGTGAAAGAGAGCGAAAGGAGTCGAAGGAGGGTGAAAGAGAACGGAACGAGACGAAGGAGGGTGAAAGAGAGCGAAACGAGACGAAGGAGGGTGAAAGAGAGCGAAACGAGATGAAAGAGGGTGAAAGAGAGCGAAACGAGACGAAGGAGGGTGAAAGAGAGCGAAAGGAGTCGAAGGAGGGTGAAAGAGAGCGGAACGAGGCGAAGGAGGGTGAAAGAGACCGAAACGAGACGAAGGAGGGTGAAAGAGACCGAAACGAGACGAAGGAGGGTGTAAGAGAGCGAAACGAGACGAAGGAGGGTGAAAGAGAGCGAAACGAGACGAAGGAGGGTGAAAGAGAGTGAAACGAGTCGAAGGAGGGTGAAAGAGAGCTGAACGAGACAAACGAGGATGAAAGAGAGCGAAACGAGGCGAAGGAGGTTGAAAGAGAGCGCAACGAGATGAATGTGGGTGAAAGAGATCGAAACGAGAGGAAGGAGGGTGAAAGAGAGTGAAACGAGACGAAGGAGGGTCAAAGAGAGCGAAACGAGATGAAGGAGGCAGATATAGGGCGAAACGAGACGAAGGAGGGTGAAAGAGAGCGAAACGAGAGGGACGAGGGTGAAAGAGAGATAAACGAGACGAAGGAGTGTCAAAGAGAGCGAAACGAGATGAAGGAGGGTCAAAGAGAGCGAAACGAGACGAAGGAGGGTGAGAAAGTGCGTAGCGAGACATGGAGGGTGAAAGATGGCGGAACGAGATGAAGGATGGTGAAAGAGAGCGAAACGAGAAGAAGTAGGGTGAAAGAGAGCGAAACGAGACGAAGGAGGGTGAAAGAGAGCGAAAGGAGTCGAAGGAGGGTGAAAGAGAGGGAAAGGAGTAGAAGGAGGGTGAAAGAGAACGGAACGAGACGAAGGAGGGTGAAAGAGAGCGAAAAGAGATGAAGGAGGGTGAAAGAGAGCGAAACGAGACGAAGGAGGGTGAAAGAGAGCGAAACGAGACGAAGGTGGGTGAAAGAGAGCGAAACGAGACGAAGGTGGGTGAAAGAGGGTGAAACGAGACGAAGGAGGGTGAAAGAGGGCGAAACGAGATGAAGGAGGGTGAAAGAGAGTGAAACATGACGAAGGAGGGTGAAAGAGAGCGAAACGAGACGAAGGAGGGTGAAAGAGAGCGGAACGAGACGAAGGAGGGTGAAAGAGAACGGAACGAGACGAAGGAGGGTGAAAGAGAGCGAAACGAGACGAAGGAGGGTGAAAGAGAGCGAAACGAGACGAAGGAGGGTGAAAGAGAGCGAAACGAGACGAAGGAGGGTGAAAGAGAGCGAAACGAGACGAAGGAGGGCGAAAGAGAGCGAAACGAGACGAAGGAGGGTGAAAGAGAGAGAAACGAGACGAAGGAGGGTGAAAGAGAGCGAAAGGAGTCGAAGGAGGGTGAAAGAGAGTGAAAGGAGTCGAAGGAGGGTGAAAGAGAACGGAACGAGACGAAGGAGGGTGAAAGAGAGCGAAACGAGATGAAGGAGGGTGAAAGAGAGCGAAACGAGAAGAAGGAGGGTGAAAGAGAGCGAAACGAGACGAAGGTGGGTGAAAGAGAGCGAAACGAGACGAAGGAGGGTGAAAGAGGGTGAAACGAGACGAAGGAGGGTGAAAGAGGGTAAAACGAGATGAAGGAGGGTGAAAGAGAGTGAAACGAGACGAAGGAGGGTGAAAGAGAGCGAAACGAGACGAAGGAGGGGGAAAGAGAGCGAAACGAGACGAAGGAGGGTGAAAGAGAACGGAACGAGACGAAGGAGGGTGAAAGAGAGCGAAACGAGAAGAAGGAGGGTGAAAGAGAGTGAAACGAGACGAAGGAGGGTGAAAGAGAGCGAAACGAGACGAAGAAGGGTGAAAGAGAGCGAAACGAGACGAAGGAGGGTGAAAGAGTGCGAAACGAGACGAAGGAGGGTGAAAGACAGCGAAACGAGACGAAGGAAGGTGAAAGAGAGCGAAACGAGATGAAGGTGGGTGAAAGAGAGCGAAACACGACGAAGGAGGGTGAAAGAGGGTGAAACGATACGAAGGAGGGTGAAAGAGGGCGAAACGAGATGAAGGAGGGTGAAAGAGAGTGAAACATGACGAAGGAGGGTGAAAGAGAGCGAAACGAGACGAAGGAGGGTGAAAGAGAGCGGAACGAGACGAAGGAGGGTGAAAGAGAACGGAACGAGACGAAGGAGGGTGAAAGAGAGCGAAACGAGACGAAGGAGGGTGAAAGAGAGCGAAACGAGACGAAGGAGGGTGAAAGAGAGCGAAACGAGACGAAGGAGGGTGAAAGAGAGCGAAACGAGACGAAGGAGGGCGAAAGAGAGCGAAACGAGACAAAGGAGGGTGAAAGAGAACGGAACGAGACGAAGGAGGGTGAAAGAGAGCGAAACGAGACGAAGGAGGGTGAAAGAGAGCGAAACGAGATGTAGGAGGGTGAAAGAGAGCGAAACAAGACGAAGGAGGGTGAAAGAGAGCGAAACGAGACGAAGGAGGGTGGAAGAGAGCGAAACGAGACGAAGGAGGGTGAAAGAGAGCGAAACGAGACAAGGAGGATGAAAGAGAGCGAAAGGAGTCGAAGCAGGGTGAAAGAGAGCGGAACGAGGCGAAGGAGGGTGAAAGAGACCGAAACCAGACGAAGGAGGGTGAAAGAGACCGAAACGAGATGAAGGAGGGTGAAAGAGAGCGAAACGAGACGAAGGAGGGTGAAAGAGAGCGAAACGAGATGAAGGAGGGTGAAAGAGAGCGAAACGAGACGAAGGAGGGTGAAAGAGAGCGAAACGAGACGAAGGAGGGTGAAAGAGAGCGAAACGAGACGAAGGAGGGTGAAAGAGAGCGAAACGAGACGAAGGAGGGTGAAAGAGAGCGAAACGAGATGAAGGAGGGTGAAAGAGAGCGAAACGAGACGAAGGAGGGTGAAAGACAGCGAAACGAGACGAAGGAGGGTGAAAGAGAGCGAAACGAGACGCAGGAGGGTGAAAGAGAGCGAAACGAGATGAAGGAGGGTGAAAGAGAGCGAAACGAGACTAAGGAGGGTGAAAGAGAGCGAAACGAGACGAAGGAGGGTGGAAGAGAGCGAAACGAGACGAAGGAGGGTGAAAGAGAGCGAAACGAGACAAGGAGGGTGAAAGAGAGCAAAAGGAGTCGAAGTAGGGTGAAAGAGAGCGAACGAGGCGAAGGAGGGTGAAAGAGACCGAAACGAGACGAAGGAGGGTGAAAGAGACCGAAATGAGACGAAGGAGGGTGAAAGAGAGCGAAACGAGACGAAGGAGGGTGAAAGAGAGCGAAACGAGACGAAGGAGGGTGAAAGAGAGTGAAACGAGTCGAAGGAGGGTGAAAGAGAGCTGAACGAGACAAACGAGGATGAAAGAGAGCGAAACGAGGCGAAGGAGGTTGAAAGAGAGCGAAACGAGATGAAGGTGGGTGAAAGAGATCGAAACGAGAGGAAGGAGAGTGAAAGAGAGTGAAACGAGACGAAGGAGGGTGAAAGAGAGCGAAACGAGATGAAGGAGGGTCAAAGAGAGGGAAACGAGATGAAGGAGGGTGAAAATATGCGTAGCGAGACATGGAGGGTGAAAGAGAGCGGAACGAGATGAAGGAGGGTGAAAGAGAGCGAAACGAGACGAAGTAGGGTGAAAGAGAGCGAAACGAGACGAAAGAGGGTGAAAGAGAGCGAAACGAGACGAAGGAGGGTGAAAGGGAGCGAAAGGAGTCGAAGGAGGGTGAAAGAGAGCGGAACGAGGCGAAGGAGGGTGAAAGAGACCGAAACGAGACGAAGGAGGGTGAAAGAGACCGAAACGAGACGAAGGAGGGTGAAAGAGAGCGAAACGAGATGAAAGAGGGTGAAAGAGAGCAAAACGAGACGAAGGAGGGTGAAAGAGAGCGAAAGGAGTCGAAGGAGGGTGAAAGAGAGCGGAACGAGGCGAAGGAGGGTGAATGAGACCGAAACGAGACGAAGGAGGGTGAAAGAGACTGAAACGAGACGAAGGAGGGTGAAAGAGAGCGAAACGAGACGAAGGAGGGTGAAAGAGAGCGAAACGAGACGAAGGAGGGTGAAAGAGAGTGAAACGAGTCGAAGGAGGGTGAAAGAGAGCTGAACGAGACAAAGGAGGATGAAAGAGAGCGAAACGAGGCGAAGGAGGTTGAAAGAGAGCGAAACGAGATGAAGGTGCGTGAAAGAGATCGAAACGAGAGGAAGGAGGGTGAAAGAGAGCGAAACGAGATGAAGGAGGCAGATATAGGGCGAAACGAGACGAAGGAGGGTGAAAGAGAGCGAAACGAGAGGGACGAGGGTGAAAGAGAGATAAACGAGACAAAGGAGTGTCAAAGAGAGCGAAACGAGATGAAGGAGGGTCAAAGAGAGCGAAACGAGACGAAGGAGGGTGAAAAAGTGCGTAGCGAGACATGGAGGGTGAAAGAGAGCGGAACGAGATGAAGGAGGGTGAAAGAGAGCGAAACGAGAAGAAGTAGGGTGAAAGAGAGCGAAACGAGACGAAGGAGGGTGAAAGAGAGCGAAAGGAGTCGAAGGAGGGTGAAAGAGAGCGAAAGGAGTAGAAGGAGGGTGAAAGAGAACGGAACGAGACGAAGGAGGGTGAAAGAGAGCGAAACGAGATGAAGGAGGGTGAAAGAGAGCGAAACGAGACGAAGTAGGGTGAAAGAGAGCGAAACGAGACGAAGGTGGGTGAAAGAGAGCGAAACGAGACGAAGGAGGGTGAAAGAGGGTGAAACGAGACGAAGGAGGGTGAAAGAGGGCGAAACGAGATGAAGGAGGGTGAAAGAGAGTGAAACATGACGAAGGAGGGTGAAAGAGAGCGAAACGAGACGAAGGAGGGTGAAAGAGAGCGGAACGAGACGAAGGAGGGTGAAAGAGAACGGAACGAGACGAAGGAGGGTGAAAGAGAGCGAAACGAGACGAAGGAGGGTGAAAGAGAGCGAAACGAGACGAAGGAGGGTGAAAGAGAGCGAAGCGAGACGAAGGAGGGCGAAAGAGAGCAAAACGAGACGAAGGAGGGTGAAAGAGAGAGAAACGAGACGAAGGAGGGTGAAAGAGAGCGAAAGGAGTCGAAGGAGGGTGAAAGAGAGCGAAAGGAGTCGAAGGAGGGTGAAAGAGAACGGAACGAGACGAAGGAGGGTGAAAGAGAGCGAAACGAGACGAAGGAGGGTGAAAGAGAGCGAAACGAGATGAAGGAGGGTGAAAGAGAGCGAAACGAGACGAAGGTGGGTGAAAGAGAGCGAAACGAGACGAAGGAGGGTGAAAGAGGGTGAAACGAGACGAAGGAGGTGGAAAGAGGGTGAAACGAGATGAAGGAGGGTGAAAGAGAGTGAAACGAGACGAAGGAGGGTGAAAGAGAGCGAAACGAGACGAAGGAGGGGGAAAGAGAGCGGAACGAGACGAAGGAGGGTGAAAGAGAACGGAACGAGACGAAGGAGGGTGAAAGAGAGCGAAACAAGACGAAGGAGGGTGAAAGAGAGCGAAACGAGAAGAAGGAGGGTGAAAGAGAGTGAAACGAGACGAAGGAGGGTGAAAGAGAGCGAAACGAGACGAAGAAGGGTGAAAGAGAGCGAAACGAGACGAAGGAGGGTGAAAGAGAGCGAAACGAGACGAAGGAGGGTGAAAGACAGCGAAACGAGACGAAGGAGGGTGAAAGAGAGCGAAACGAGACGAAGGAGGGTGAAAGAGAGCGAATCGAGATGAAGGACGGTGAAAGAGAGCGAAACGAGAGGAAGGAGGGTGAAAGAGAGCGAAACGAGACGAAGGAGAGTGAAAGAGAGCGAAACGAGACGAAGGAGGGTGAAAGAGAGCGAAACGAGACGAAGGAGGGAGAAAGAGAGCGAAAGGAGTCGAAGGAGGGTGAAAGAGAGCGGAACGAGGCGAAGGAGGGTGAATGAGACCGAAACGAGACGAAGGAGGGTGAAAGAGACCGAAACGAGACGAAGGAGGGTGAAAGAGAGCGAAACGAGATGAAGGAGGTTGAAAGAGAGCGAAACGAGACGAAAGAGGGTGAAAGAGAGTGAAACGAGTCGAAGGAGGGTGAAAGAGAGCTGCACGAGACAAACGAGGATGAAAGAGAGCGAAACGAGTCGAAGGAGGTTGAAAGAGAGCGAAACGAGATGAAGGTGGGTGAAAGAGATCGAAACGAGAGGAAGGAGATGAAAGAGAGTGAAACGAGACGAAGGAGGGTCAAAGAGAGCGAAACGAGACGAAGGAGGGTCAAAGAGAGCGAAACGAGATGAAGGAGGCTGAAATAGGGCGAAACGAGACGAAGGAGGGTGAAAGAGAGCGAAACGAGAGGGACGAGGGTGAAAGAGAGATAAACGAGACGAAGGAGTGTCAAAGAGAGCGAAACGAGATGAAGGAGGGTCAAAGAGAGCGAAACGAGACGAAAGAGGGTGAAAAAGTGCGTAGCGAGGCATGGAGGGTTAAAGAGAGCGGAACGAGATGAAGGAGGGTGAAAGAGAGCGAAACGAGAAGAAGTAGGGTGAAAGAGAGCGAAACGAGACGAAGGAGGGTGAAAGAGAGCGAAAGGAGTCGAAGGAGGGTGAAAGAG
Source organism: Scyliorhinus torazame (assembly GCF_047496885.1). NCBI lineage: Eukaryota > Metazoa > Chordata > Chondrichthyes > Carcharhiniformes > Scyliorhinidae > Scyliorhinus > Scyliorhinus torazame. Next base: position 788,570 of record NC_092721.1, read on the forward strand.
AGCGAAAGGAGTCGAAGGAGGGTGAAAGAGAACGGAACGAGACGAAGGAGGGTGAAAGAGAGCGAAACGAGACGAAGGAGGGTGAAAGAGAGCGAAACGAGATGAAAGAGGGTGAAAGAGAGCGAAACGAGACGAAGGAGGGTGAAAGAGAGCGAAAGGAGTCGAAGGAGGGTGAAAGAGAGCGGAACGAGGCGAAGGAGGGTGAAAGAGACCGAAACGAGACGAAGGAGGGTGAAAGAGACCGAAACGAGACGAAGGAGGGTGTAAGAGAGCGAAACGAGACGAAGGAGGGTGAAAGAGAGCGAAACGAGACGAAGGAGGGTGAAAGAGAGTGAAACGAGTCGAAGGAGGGTGAAAGAGAGCTGAACGAGACAAACGAGGATGAAAGAGAGCGAAACGAGGCGAAGGAGGTTGAAAGAGAGCGCAACGAGATGAATGTGGGTGAAAGAGATCGAAACGAGAGGAAGGAGGGTGAAAGAGAGTGAAACGAGACGAAGGAGGGTCAAAGAGAGCGAAACGAGATGAAGGAGGCAGATATAGGGCGAAACGAGACGAAGGAGGGTGAAAGAGAGCGAAACGAGAGGGACGAGGGTGAAAGAGAGATAAACGAGACGAAGGAGTGTCAAAGAGAGCGAAACGAGATGAAGGAGGGTCAAAGAGAGCGAAACGAGACGAAGGAGGGTGAGAAAGTGCGTAGCGAGACATGGAGGGTGAAAGATGGCGGAACGAGATGAAGGATGGTGAAAGAGAGCGAAACGAGAAGAAGTAGGGTGAAAGAGAGCGAAACGAGACGAAGGAGGGTGAAAGAGAGCGAAAGGAGTCGAAGGAGGGTGAAAGAGAGGGAAAGGAGTAGAAGGAGGGTGAAAGAGAACGGAACGAGACGAAGGAGGGTGAAAGAGAGCGAAAAGAGATGAAGGAGGGTGAAAGAGAGCGAAACGAGACGAAGGAGGGTGAAAGAGAGCGAAACGAGACGAAGGTGGGTGAAAGAGAGCGAAACGAGACGAAGGTGGGTGAAAGAGGGTGAAACGAGACGAAGGAGGGTGAAAGAGGGCGAAACGAGATGAAGGAGGGTGAAAGAGAGTGAAACATGACGAAGGAGGGTGAAAGAGAGCGAAACGAGACGAAGGAGGGTGAAAGAGAGCGGAACGAGACGAAGGAGGGTGAAAGAGAACGGAACGAGACGAAGGAGGGTGAAAGAGAGCGAAACGAGACGAAGGAGGGTGAAAGAGAGCGAAACGAGACGAAGGAGGGTGAAAGAGAGCGAAACGAGACGAAGGAGGGTGAAAGAGAGCGAAACGAGACGAAGGAGGGCGAAAGAGAGCGAAACGAGACGAAGGAGGGTGAAAGAGAGAGAAACGAGACGAAGGAGGGTGAAAGAGAGCGAAAGGAGTCGAAGGAGGGTGAAAGAGAGTGAAAGGAGTCGAAGGAGGGTGAAAGAGAACGGAACGAGACGAAGGAGGGTGAAAGAGAGCGAAACGAGACGAAGGAGGGTGAAAGAGAGCGAAACGAGAAGAAGGAGGGTGAAAGAGAGCGAAACGAGACGAAGGTGGGTGAAAGAGAGCGAAACGAGACGAAGGAGGGTGAAAGAGGGTGAAACGAGACGAAGGAGGGTGAAAGAGGGTAAAATGAGATGAAGGAGGGTGAAAGAGAGTGAAACGAGACGAAGGAGGGTGAAAGAGAGCGAAACGAGACGAAGGAGGGGGAAAGAGAGCGAAACGAGACGAAGGAGGGTGAAAGAGAACGGAACGAGACGAAGGAGGGTGAAAGAGAGCGAAACGAGAAGAAGGAGGGTGAAAGAGAGTGAAACGAGACGAAGGAGGGTGAAAGAGAGCGAAACGAGACGAAGAAGGGTGAAAGAGAGCGAAACGAGACGAAGGAGGGTGAAAGAGTGCGAAACGAGACGAAGGAGGGTGAAAGACAGCGAAACGAGACGAAGGAAGGTGAAAGAGATCGAAACGAGACGAAGGAGGGTGAAAGAGAGCGAAACGAGACGAAGGACGGTGAAAGAGAGCGAAACGAGAGGAAGGAGGGTGAAAGAGAGCGAAACGAGACGAAGGAGGGTGAAAGAGAGCGAAACGAGACGAAGGAGGGTGAAAGAGAGCGAAACGAGACGAAGGAGGGAGAAAGAGAGCGAAAGGAGTCGAAGGAGGGTGAAAGAGAGCGGAACGAGGCGAAGGAGGGTGAATGAGACCGAAACGAGACGAAGGAGGGTGAAAGAAACCGAAACGAGACGAAGGAGGGTGAAAGAGAGCGAAACGAGACGAAGGAGGGTGAAAGAGAGCGAAACGAGACGAAAGAGGGTGAAAGAGAGTGAAACGAGTCGAAGGAGGGTGAAAGAGAGCTGGACGAGACAAACGAGGATGAAAGAGAGCGAAACGAGGCGAAGGAGGTTGAAAGAGAGCGAAACGAGATGAAGGTGGGTGAAAGAGATCGAAACGAGAGGAAGGAGGGTGAAAGAGAGTGAAACGAGACGAAGGAGGGTCAAAGAGAGCGAAACGAGACGAAGGAGGGTCAAAGAGAGCGAAACGAGATGAAGGAGGCTGAAATAGGGCGAAACGAGACGAAGGAGGGTGAAAGAGAGCGAAACGAGAGGGACGAGGGTGAAAGAGAGATAAACGAGACGAAGGAGTGTCAAAGAGAGCGAAACGAGATGAAGGAGGGTCAAAGAGAGCGAAACGAGACGAAGGAGGGTGAAAAAGTGCGTAGCGAGACATGGAGGGTGAAAGAGAGCGGAACGAGATGAAGGAGGGTGAAAGAGAGCGAAACGAGAAGAAGTAGGGTGAAAGAGAGCGAAACGAGACGAAGGAGGGTGAAAGAGAGCGAAAGGAGTCGAAGGAGGGTGAAAGAGAGCGAAAGGAGTCGAAGGAGGGTGAAAGAGAACGGAACGAGACGGAGGAGGGTGAAAGAGAGCCAAACGAGACGAAGGAGGGTGAAAGAGAGCGAAACGAGATGAAAGAGTGTGAAAGAGAGCGAAACGAGACGAAGGAGGGTGAAAGAGAGCGAAAGGAGTCGAAGGAGGGTGAAAGAGAGCGGAACGAGGCGAAGGAGGGTGAAAGAGACCGAAACGAGATGAAGGAGGGTGAAAGAGACCGAAACGAGTCGAAGGAGGGTGAAAGAGAGCTGAACGAGACAAACGAGGATGAAAGAGAGCGAAACGAGGCGAAGGAGGTTGAAAGAGAGCGAAACGAGATGAATGTGGGTGAAAGAGATCGAAACGAGACGAAGGAGGGTGAAAAAGTGCGTAGCGAGACATGGAGGGTGAAAGAGAGCGGAACGAGATGAAGGAGGGTGAAAGTGAGCGAAACGAGAAGAAGTAGGGTGAAAGAGAGCGAAACGAGACGAAGGAGGGTGAAAGAGAGCGAAAGGAGTCGAAGGAGGGTGAAAGAGAGGGAAAGGAGTAGAAGGAGGGTGAAAGAGAACGGAACGAGACGAAGGAGGGTGAAAGAGAGCGAAACGAGACGAAGGAGGGTGAAAGAGAGCGAAACGAGACGAAGGTGGGTGAAAGAGAGCGAAACGAGACGAAGGAGGGTGAAAGAGGGTGAAACGAGACGAAGGAGGGTGAAAGAGGGCGAAACGAGATGAAGGAGGGTGAAAGAGAGTGAAACATGACGAAGGAGGGTGAAAGAGAGCGAAACGAGACGAAGGAGGGTGAAAGAGAGCGGAACGAGACGAAGAAGGGTGAAAGAGAACGGAACGAGACGAAGGAGGGTGAAAGAGAGCGAAACGAGACGAAGGAGGGTGAAAGAGAGCGAAACGAGACGAAGGAGGGTGAAAGAGAGCGAAACGAGACGAAGGAGGGTGAAAGAGAGCGAAACGAGACGAAGGAGGGCGAAACGAGACGAAGGAGGGTGAAAGAGAGAGAAACGAGATGAAGGAGGGTGAAAGAGAGCGAAAGGAGTCGAAGGAGGGTGAAAGAGAGCGAAAGGAGTCGAAGGAGGGTGAAAGAGAACGGAACGAGACGAAGGAGGGTGAAAGAGAGCGAAACGAGACGAAGGAGGGTGAAAGAGAGCGAAACGAGACGAAGGAGGGTGAAAGAGAGCGAAACGAGACGAAGGTGGGTGAAAGAGAGCGAAACGAGACGAAGGAGGGTGAAAGAGAGCGAAACGAGACGAAGGAGGGTGAAAGACAGCGAAACGAGACGAAGGAGGGTGAAAGAGAGCGAAACGAGACGAAGGAGGGTGAAAGAGAGCGAAACGAGACGAAGGACGGTGAAAGAGAGCGAAACGAGAGGAAGGAGGGTGAAAGAGAGCGAAACGAGACGAAGGAGGGTGAAAGAGAGCGAAACGAGACGAAGGAGGTTGAAAGAGAGCGAAACGAGACGAAGGAGGGAGAAAGAGAGCGAAAGGAGTCGAAGGAGGGTGAAAGAGAGCGGAACGAGGCGAAGGAGGGTGAATGAGACCGAAACGAGACGAAGGAGGGTGAAAGAAACCGAAACGAGACGAAGGAGGGTGAAAGAGAGCGAAACGAGACGAAGGAGGGTGAAAGAGAGCGAAACGAGACGAAAGAGGGTGAAAGAGAGTGAAACGAGTCGAAGGAGGGTGAAAGAGAGCTGGACGAGACAAACGAGGATGAAAGAGAGCGAAACGAGGCGAAGGAGGTTGAAAGAGAGCGAAACGAGATGAAGGTGGGTGAAAGAGATCGAAACGAGAGGAAGGAGGGTGAAAGAGAGTGAAACGAGACGAAGGAGGGTCAAAGAGAGCGAAACGAGACGAAGGAGGGTCAAAGAGAGCGAAACGAGATGAAGGAGGCTGAAATAGAGCGAAACGAGACGAAGGAGGGTGAAAGAGAGCGAAACGAGACAAAGGTGGGTGAAAGAGAGCGAAACGAGACGAAGGAGGGTGAAAGAGGGTGAAACGAGACGAAGGAGGGTGAAAGAGGGCGAAACGAGATGAAGGAGGGTGAAAGAGAGTGAAACATGACGAAGGAGGGTGAAAGAGAGCGAAACGAGACGAAGGAGGGTGAAAGAGAGCGGAACGGGACGAAGAAGGGTGAAAGAGAACGGAACGAGACGAAGGAGGGTGAAAGAGAGCGAAACGAGACGAAGGAGGGTGAAAGAGAGCGAAACGAGACGAAGGAGGGTGAAAGAGAGCGAAACGAGACGAAGGAGGGTGAAAGAGAGCGAAACGAGACGAAGGAGGGCGAAACGAGACGAAGGAGGGCGAAAGAGAGAGAAACGAGACGAAGGAGGGTGAAAGAGAGCGAAAGGAGTCGAAGGAGGGTGAAAGAGAGCGAAAGGAGTCGAAGGAGGGTGAAAGAGAACGGAACGAGACGAAGGAGGGTGAAAGAGAGTGAAACGAGACGAAGGAGGGTGAAAGAGAGCGAAACGAGACGAAGGAGGGTGAACGAGAGCGAAACGAGACGAAGGTGGGTGAAAGAGAGCGAAACGAGACGAAGGAGGGTGAAAGAGGGTGAAACGAGATGAAGGAGGGTGAAAGAGGGCGAAACCAGATGAAGGAGGGTGAAAGAGAGTGAAACATGACGAAGGAGGGTGAAAGAGAGCGAAACGAGACGAAGGAGGGTGAAAGAGAGCGGAACGAGACGAAGAAGGGTGAAAGAGAACGGAACGAGACGAAGGAGGGTGAAAGAGAGCGAAACGAGACGAAGGAGGGTGAAAGAGGGTGAAACGAGATGAAGGAGGGTGAAAGAGAGTGAAACGAGACGAAGGAGGGTGAAAGAGAGCGAAACGAGACGAAGGAGGGCGAAAGAGAGCGGAACGACACGAAGGAGGGTGAAAGAGAACGGAACGAGACGAAGGAGGGTGAAAGAGAGCGAAACGAGACGAAGGAGGGTGAAAGAGAGCGAAACGAGACGAAGGAGGGTGAAGAGAGCGAAACGAGACGAAGGAGGGTGAAAGAGAGCGAAACGAGACGAAGGAGGGCGAAAGAGAGCGAAACGAGACGAAGGAGGGTGAAAGAGAGAGAAACGAGACGAAGGAGGGTGAAAGAGAGCGAAAGGAGTCGAAGGAGGGTGAAAGAGAGCGGAACGAGGCGAAGGAGGGTGAATGAGACGAAGGAGGGTGAAAGAGAGCGAAACGAGACGAAGGAGGGTGAAAGAGAGCGAAACGAGACGAAAGAGGGTGAAAGAGAGTGAAACGAGTTGAAGGAGGGTGAAAGAGTCTGGACGAGACAAACGAGGATGAAAGAGAGCGAAACGAGGCGAAGGAGGTTGAAAGAGAGCGAAACGAGATGAAGGTGGGTGAAAGAGATCGAAACGAGAGGAAGGAGGGTGAAAGAGAGTGAAACGAGACGAAGGAGGGTCAAAGAGAGCGAAACGAGACGAAGGAGGGTCAAAGAGAGCGAAACGAGATGAAGGAGGCTGAAATAGGGCGAAACGAGACGAAGGAGGGTGAAAGAGAGCGAAACGAGAGGGACGAGGGAGAAAGAGAGATAAACGAGACGAAGGAGTGTCAAAGAGAGCGAAACGAGATGAAGGAGGGTCAAAGAGAGCGAAACGAGACGAAGGAGGGTGAAAAGGTGCGTAGCGAGACATGGAGGGTGAAAGAGAGCGGAACGAGATGAAGGAAGGTGAAAGAGAGCGAAACGAGAAGAAGTAGGGTGAAAGAGAGCGAAACGAGATGAATGTGGGTGAAAGAGATCGAAACGAGACGAAGGAGGGTGAAAAAGTGCGTAGCGAGACATGGAGGGTGAAAGAGAGCGGAACGAGATGAAGGAGGGTGAAAGTGAGCGAAACGAGAAGAAGTAGGGTGAAAGAGAGCGAAACGAGACGAAGGAGGGTGAAAGAGAGCGAAAGGAGTCGAAGGAGGGTGAAAGAGAGGGAAAGGAGTAGAAGGAGGGTGAAAGAGAACGGAACGAGACGAAGGAGGGTGAAAGAGAGCGAAAAGAGATGAAGGAGGGTGAAAGAGAGCGAAACGAGACGAAGGAGGGTGAAAGAGAGCGAAACGAGACGAAGGTGGGTGAAAGAGAGCGAAACGAGACGAAGGAGGGTGAAAGAGGGTGAAACGAGACGAAGGAGGGTGAAAGAGGGCGAAACGAGATGAAGGAGGGTGAAAGAGAGTGAAACATGACGAAGGAGGGTGAAAGAGAGCGAAACGAGACGAAGGAGGGTGAAAGAGAGCGGAACGAGACGAAGAAGGGTGAAAGAGAACGGAACGAGACGAAGGAGGGTGAAAGAGAGCGAAACGAGACGAAGGAGGGTGAAAGAGAGCGAAACGAGACGAAGGAGGGTGAAAGAGAGCGAAACGAGACGAAGGAGGGTGAAAGAGAGCGAAACGAGACGAAGGTGGGTGAAAGAGAGCGAAACGAGACGAAGGAGGGTGAAAGAGAGCAAAACGAGACGAAGGAGGGTGAAAGACAGCGAAACGAGACGAAGGAGGGTGAAAGAGAGCGAAACGAGACGAAGGAGGGTGAAAGAGAGCGAAACGAGACGAAGGACGGTGAAAGAGAGCGAAACGAGAGGAAGGAGGGTGAAAGAGAGCGAAACGAGACGAAGGAGGGTGAAAGAGAGCGAAACGAGACGAAGGAGGTTGAAAGAGAGCGAAACGAGACGAAGGAGGGAGAAAGAGAGCGAAAGGAGTCGAAGGAGGGTGAAAGAGAGCGGAACGAGGCGAAGGTGGGTGAATGAGACCGAAACGAGACGAAGGAGGGTGAAAGAAACCGAAACGAGACGAAGGAGGGTGAAAGAGAGCGAAACGAGACGAAGGAGGGTGAAAGAGAGCGAAACGAGACGAAAGAGGGTGAAAGAGAGTGAAACGAGTCGAAGGAGGGTGAAAGAGAGCTGGACGAGACAAACGAGGATGAAAGAGAGCGAAACGAGGCGAAGGAGGTTGAAAGAGAGCGAAACGAGATGAAGGTGGGTGAAAGAGATCGAAACGAGAGGAAGGAGGGTGAAAGAGAGTGAAACGAGACGAAGGAGGGTCAAAGAGAGCGAAACGAGACGAAGGAGGGTCAAAGAGAGCGAAACGAGATGAAGGAGGCTGAAATAGAGCGAAACGAGACGAAGGAGGGTGAAAGAGAGTGAAACGAGAGGGACGAGGGTGAAAGAGAGATAAACGAGACGAAGGAGTGTCAAAGAGAGCGAAACGGGATGAAGGAGGGTCAAAGAGGGCGAAACGAGACGAAGGAGGGTGAAAAAGTGCGTAGCGAGACATGGAGGGTGAAAGAGAGCGGAACGAGATGAAGGAGGGTGAAAGAGAGCGAAACGAGAAGAAGTAGGGTGAAAGAGAGCGAAACGAGACGAAGGAGGGTGAAAGAGAGCGAAAGGAGTCGAAGGAGGGTGAAAGAGAGCGAAAGGAGTCGAAGGAGAGTGAAAGAGAAGGGAACGAGTCGAAGGAGGGTGAAAGAGAGCGAAACGAGACGAAGGAGGGTGAAAGAGAGCGAAACGAGATGAAAGAGTGTGAAAGAGAGCGAAACGAGACGAAGGAGGGTGAAAGAGAGCGAAACGAGACGAAGGAGGGTGAAAGAGACCGAAACGAGACGAAGGAGGGTGAAAGAGACCGAAACGAGGCGAAGGAGGTTGAAAGAGAGCGAAACGAGATGAATGTGGGTGAAAGAGATCGAAATGAGACGAAGGAGGGTGAAAAAGTGCGTAGCGAGACATGGAGGGTGAAAGAGAGCGGAACGAGATGAAGGAGGGTGAAAGAGAGCGAAACGAGAAGAAGTAGGGTGAAAGAGAGCGAAACGAGACGAAGGAGGGTGAAAGAGAGCGAAAGGAGTCGAAGGAGGGTGAAAGAGAGGGAAAGGAGTAGAAGGAGGGTGAAAGAGAACGGAACGAGACGAAGGAGGGTGAAAGAGAGCGAAAAGAGATGAAGGAGGGTGAAAGAGAGCGAAACGAGACGAAGGAGTGTGAAAGAGAGCGAAACGAGACAAAGGTGGGTGAAAGAGAGCGAAACGAGACGAAGGAGGGTGAAAGAGGGTGAAACGAGACGAAGGAGGGTGAAAGAGGGCGAAACGAGATGAAGGAGGGTGAAAGAGAGTGAAACATGACGAAGGAGGGTGAAAGATAGCGAAACGAGACGAAGGAGGGTGAAAGAGAGCGGAACGGGACGAAGAAGGGTGAAAGAGAACGGAACGAGACGAAGGAGGGTGAAAGAGAGCGAAACGAGACGAAGGAGGGTGAAAGAGAGCGAAACGAGACGAAGGAGGGTGAAAGAGAGCGAAACGAGACGAAGGAGGGTGAAAGAGAGCGAAACGAGACGAAGGAGGGCGAAACGAGACGAAGGAGGGCGAAAGAGAGAGAAACGAGACGAAGGAGGGTGAAAGAGAGCGAAAGGAGTCGAAGGAGGGTGAAAGAGAGCGAAAGGAGTCGAAGGAGGGTGAAAGAGAACGGAACGAGACGAAGGAGGGTGAAAGAGAGCGAAACGAGACGAAGGAGGGTGAAAGAGAGCGAAACGAGACGAAGGAGGGTGAAAGAGAGCGAAACGAGACGAAGGTGGGTGAAAGAGAGCGAAACGAGACGAAGGAGGGTGAAAGAGGGTGAAACGAGACGAAGGAGGGTGAAAGAGGGCGAAACCAGATGAAGGAGGGTGAAAGAGAGTGAAACATGACGAAGGAGGGTGAAAGAGAGCGAAACGAGACGAAGGAGGGTGAAAGAGAGCGGAACGAAGCGAAGAAGGGTGTAAGAGAACGGAACGAGACGAAGGAGGGTGAAAGAGAGACGAAACGAGACGAAGGAGGGTGAAAGAGAGCGAAACGAGACGAAGGAGGGTGAAAGAGAGCGAAACGAGACGAAGGAGGGTGAAAGAGAGCGAAACGAGACGAAGGAGGGCGAAAGAGAGCGAAATGAGACGAAGGAGGGTGAAAGAGAGAGAAACGAGACGAAGGAGGGTGAAAGAGAGCGAAAGGAGTCGAAGGAGGGTGAAAGAGAGCGAAAGGAGTCGAAGGAGGGTGAAAGAGAACGGAACGAGACGAAGGAGGGTGAAAGAGAGCAAAACGAGACGAAGGAGGGTGAAAGAGAGCGAAACGAGACGAAGGAGGGTGAAAGAGGGTGAAACGAGATGAAGGAGGGTGAAAGAGAGTGAAACGAGACGAAGGAGGGTGAAAGAGAGCGAAACGAGACGAAGGAGGGGGAAAGAGAGCGGAACGACACGAAGGAGGGTGAAAGAGAACGGAACGAGACGAAGGAGGGTGAAAGAGAGCGAAACGAGACGAAGGAGGGTGAAAGAGAGCGAAACGAGACGAAGGAGGGTGAAGAGAGCGAAACGAGACGAAGGAGGGTGAAAGAGAGCGAAACGAGACGAAGGAGGGCGAAAGAGAGCGAAACGAGACGAAGGAGGGTGAAAGAGAGAGAAACGAGACGAAGGAGGGTGAAAGAGAGCGAAAGGAGTCGAAGGAGGGTGAAAGAGAGCGGAACGAGGCGAAGGAGGGTGAATGAGACGAAGGAGGGTGAAAGAGAGCAAAACGAGACGAAGGAGGGTGAAAGAGAGCGAAACGAGACGAAAGAGGGTGAAAGAGAGTGAAACGAGACGAAGGAGGGTGAAAGAGGGTGAAACGAGACGAAGGAGGGTGAAAGAGGGCGAAACCAGATGAAGGAGGGTGAAAGAGAGTGAAACATGACGAAGGAGGGTGAAAGAGAGCGAAACGAGACGAAGGAGGGTGAAAGAGAGCGGAACGAAGCGAAGAAGGGTGTAAGAGAACGGAACGAGACGAAGGAGGGTGAAAGAGAGACGAAACGAGACGAAGGAGGGTGAAAGAGAGCGAAACGAGACGAAGGAGGGTGAAAGAGAGCGAAACGAGACGAAGGAGGGTGAAAGAGAGCGAAACGAGACGAAGGAGGGCGAAAGAGAGCGAAATGAGACGAAGGAGGGTGAAAGAGAGAGAAACGAGACGAAGGAGGGTGAAAGAGAGCGAAAGGAGTCGAAGGAGGGTGAAAGAGAGCGAAAGGAGTCGAAGGAGGGTGAAAGAGAACGGAACGAGACGAAGGAGGGTGAAAGAGAGCAAAACGAGACGAAGGAGGGTGAAAGAGAGCGAAACGAGACGAAGGAGGGTGAAAGAGGGTGAAACGAGATGAAGGAGGGTGAAAGAGAGTGAAACGAGACGAAGGAGGGTGAAAGAGAGCGAAACGAGACGAAGGAGGGGGAAAGAGAGCGGAACGACACGAAGGAGGGTGAAAGAGAACGGAACGAGACGAAGGAGGGTGAAAGAGAGCGAAACGAGACGAAGGAGGGTGAAAGAGAGCGAAACGAGACGAAGGAGGGTGAAGAGAGCGAAACGAGACGAAGGAGGGTGAAAGAGAGCGAAACGAGACGAAGGAGGGCGAAAGAGAGCGAAACGAGACGAAGGAGGGTGAAAGAGAGAGAAACGAGACGAAGGAGGGTGAAAGAGAGCGAAAGGAGTCGAAGGAGGGTGAAAGAGAGCGGAACGAGGCGAAGGAGGGTGAATGAGACGAAGGAGGGTGAAAGAGAGCAAAACGAGACGAAGGAGGGTGAAAGAGAGCGAAACGAGACGAAAGAGGGTGAAAGAGAGTGAAACGAGTTGAAGGAGGGTGAAAGAGTCTGGACGAGACAAACGAGGATGAAAGAGAGCGAAACGAGGCGAAGGAGGTTGAAAGAGAGCGAAACGAGATGAAGGTGGGTGAAAGAGATCGAAACGAGAGGAAGGAGGGTGAAAGAGAGTGAAACGAGACGAAGGAGGGTCAAAGAGAGCGAAACGAGACGAAGGAGGGTCAAAGAGAGCGAAACGAGATGAAGGAGGCTGAAATAGGGCGAAACGAGACGAAGGAGGGTGAAAGAGAGCGAAACGAGAGGGACGAGGGAGAAAGAGAGATAAACGAGACGAAGGAGTGTCAAAGAGAGCGAAACGAGATGAAGGAGGGTCAAAGAGAGCGAAACGAGACGAAGGAGGGTGAAAAAGTGCGTAGCGAGACATGGAGGGTGAAAGAGAGCGGAACGAGATGAAGGAAGGTGAAAGAGAGCGAAACGAGAAGAAGTAGGGTGAAAGAGAGCGAAACGAGACGAAGGAGGGTGAAAGAGAGCGAAAGGAGTCGAATGAGGCTGAAAGAGAGCGAAAGGAGTCGAAGGAGGGTGAAAGAGAACGGAACGAGACGAAGGAGGGTGAAAGAGAGCGAAACGAGACGAAGGAGGGTGAAAGAGAGCGAAAGGAGTCGAAGGAGGGTGAAAGAGAGGGAAAGGAGTAGAAGGAGGGTGAAAGAGAACGGAACGAGACGAAGGAGGGTGAAAGAGAGCGAAAAGAGATGAAGGAGGGTGAAAGAGAGCGAAACGAGACGAAGGAGTGTGAAAGAGAGCGAAACGAGACAAAGGTGGGTGAAAGAGAGCGAAACGAGACGAAGGAGGGTGAAAGAGGGTGAAACGAGACGAAGGAGGGTGAAAGAGGGCGAAACGAGATGAAGGAGGGTGAAAGAGAGTGAAACATGACGAAGGAGGGTGAAAGATAGCGAAACGAGACGAAGGAGGGTGAAAGAGAGCGGAACGGGACGAAGAAGGGTGAAAGAGAACGGAACGAGACGAAGGAGGGTGAAAGAGAGCGAAACGAGACGAAGGAGGGTGAAAGAGAGCGAAACGAGACGAAGGAGGGTGAAAGAGAGCGAAACGAGACGAAGGAGGGTGAAAGAGAGCGAAACGAGACGAAGGAGGGCGAAACGAGACGAAGGAGGGCGAAAGAGAGAGAAACGAGACGAAGGAGGGTGAAAGAGAGCGAAAGGAGTCGAAGGAGGGTGAAAGAGAGCGAAAGGAGTCGAAGGAGGGTGAAAGAGAACGGAACGAGACGAAGGAGGGTGAAAGAGAGCGAAACGAGACGAAGGAGGGTGAAAGAGAGCGAAACGAGACGAAGGAGGGTGAAAGAGAGCGAAACGAGACGAAGGTGGGTGAAAGAGAGCGAAACGAGACGAAGGAGGGTGAAAGAGGGTGAAACGAGACGAAGGAGGGTGAAAGAGGGCGAAACCAGATGAAGGAGGGTGAAAGAGAGTGAAACATGACGAAGGAGGGTGAAAGAGAGCGAAACGAGACGAAGGAGGGTGAAAGAGAGCGGAACGAAGCGAAGAAGGGTGTAAGAGAACGGAACGAGACGAAGGAGGGTGAAAGAGAGACGAAACGAGACGAAGGAGGGTGAAAGAGAGCGAAACGAGACGAAGGAGGGTGAAAGAGAGCGAAACGAGACGAAGGAGGGTGAAAGAGAGCGAAACGAGACGAAGGAGGGCGAAAGAGAGCGAAATGAGACGAAGGAGGGTGAAAGAGAGAGAAACGAGACGAAGGAGGGTGAAAGAGAGCGAAAGGAGTCGAAGGAGGGTGAAAGAGAGCGAAAGGAGTCGAAGGAGGGTGAAAGAGAACGGAACGAGACGAAGGAGGGTGAAAGAGAGCAAAACGAGACGAAGGAGGGTGAAAGAGAGCGAAACGAGACGAAGGAGGGTGAAAGAGGGTGAAACGAGATGAAGGAGGGTGAAAGAGAGTGAAACGAGACGAAGGAGGGTGAAAGAGAGCGAAACGAGACGAAGGAGGGGGAAAGAGAGCGGAACGACACGAAGGAGGGTGAAAGAGAACGGAACGAGACGAAGGAGGGTGAAAGAGAGCGAAACGAGACGAAGGAGGGTGAAAGAGAGCGAAACGAGACGAAGGAGGGTGAAGAGAGCGAAACGAGACGAAGGAGGGTGAAAGAGAGCGAAACGAGACGAAGGAGGGCGAAAGAGAGCGAAACGAGACGAAGGAGGGTGAAAGAGAGAGAAACGAGACGAAGGAGGGTGAAAGAGAGCGAAAGGAGTCGAAGGAGGGTGAAAGAGAGCGGAACGAGGCGAAGGAGGGTGAATGAGACGAAGGAGGGTGAAAGAGAGCAAAACGAGACGAAGGAGGGTGAAAGAGAGCGAAACGAGACGAAAGAGGGTGAAAGAGAGTGAAACGAGTTGAAGGAGGGTGAAAGAGTCTGGACGAGACAAACGAGGATGAAAGAGAGCGAAACGAGGCGAAGGAGGTTGAAAGAGAGCGAAACGAAATGAAGGTGGGTGAAAGAGATCGAAACGAGAGGAAGGAGGGTGAAAGAGAGTGAAACGAGACGAAGGAGGGTCAAAGAGAGCGAAACGAGACGAAGGAGGGTCAAAGAGAGCGAAACGAGATGAAGGAGGCTGAAATAGGGCGAAACGAGACGAAGGAGGGTGAAAGAGAGCGAAACGAGAGGGACGAGGGAGAAAGAGAGATAAACGAGACGAAGGAGTGTCAAAGAGAGCGAAACGAGATGAAGGAGGGTCAAAGAGAGCGAAACGAGACGAAGGAGGGTGAAAAAGTGCGTAGCGAGACATGGAGGGTGAAAGAGAGCGGAACGAGATGAAGGAAGGTGAAAGAGAGCGAAACGAGAAGAAGTAGGGTGAAAGAGAGCGAAACGAGACGAAGGAGGGTGAAAGAGAGCGAAAGGAGTCGAATGAGGCTGAAAGAGAGCGAAAGGAGTCGAAGGAGGGTGAAAGAGAACGGAACGAGACGAAGGAGGGTGAAAGAGAGCGAAACGAGACGAAGGAGGGTGAAAGAGAGCGAAACGAGATGAAGGAGAGTGAAAGAGGGTGAAACGAGACGAAGGAGGGTGAAAGAGGGCGAAACGAGATGAAGGAGAGTGAAAGAGAGTGAAACGAGACGAAGGAGGGTGAAAGAGAGCGAAACGAGACGAAGGAGGGTAAAAGAGAGCGGAACGAGACGAAGGAGGGTGAAAGAGAACGGAACGAGACGAAGGAGGGTGAAAGAGAGCGAAACGAGACGAAGGAGGGTGAAAGAGAGCGAAACGAGACGAAGGAGGGTGAAAGAGAGCGAAACGAGACGAAGGAGGGTGAAAGAGAGCGAAACGAGACGAAGGAGGGTGAAAGAGAGCGAAACGAGACGAAGGAAGGTGAAAGAGAGCGAAACGAGACGAAGGAGGGTGAAAGAGAGCGAAACGAGACGAAGGAGGGTGAAAGACTGCGAAACGAGATGAAGGAGGGTGAAAGAGAGCGAAACGAGACGCAGGAGGGTGAAAGAGAGCGAAACGAGATGAAGGAGGGTGAAAGAGAGCGAAACGAGACGAAGGAGGGTGAAAGAGAGCGAAACGAGACGAAGGAGGGTGGAAAAGAGCGAAACGAGAGAAGGAGGGTGAAAGAGAGCGAAACGAGACGAAGGAGGGTGAAAGAGAGCGAAAGGAGTCGAAGTAGGGTGAAAGAGAGCGGAACGAGGCGAAGGAGGGTGAAAGAGACCGAAACGAGACGAAGGAGGGTGAAAGAGACCGAAACGAGACGAAGGAGGGTGAAAGAGAGCGAAACGAGACGAAGGAGGGTGAAAGAGAGCGAAACGAGATGAAGGAGGGTGAAAGAGAGTGAAACGAGTCGAAGGAGAGTGAAAGAGAGCTGGACAAGACAAACGAGGATGAAAGAGAGCGAAACGAGGCGAAGGAGGTTGAAAGAGAGCGAAACGAGATGAAGGTGGGTGAAAGAGATCGAAACGAGAGGAAGGAGGGTGAAAGAGAGTGAAACGAGACGAAGGAGGGTCAAAGAGAGCGAAACGAGACGAAGGAGGGTCAAAGAGAGCGAAACAAGATGAAGGAGGCTGAAATAGGGCGAAACGAGACGAAGGAGGGTGAAAGAGAGCGAAATGAGAGGGACGAGGGTGAAAGAGAGATAAACGAGACGAAGGAGTGTCAAAGAGAGCGAAACGAGATGAAGGAGGGTCAAAGAGAGCGAAACGAGACGAAGGAGGCTGAAAAAGTGCGTAGCGAAACATGGAGGGTGAAAGAGAGCGGAACGAGATGAAGGAGGGTGAAAGAGAGCGAAACGAGAAGAAGTAGGGTGAAAGAGAGCGAAACGAGACGAAGGAGGGTGAAAGAGAGCGAAAGGAGTCGAAGGAGGGTGAAAGAGAGCGAAAGGAGTCGAAGGAGGGTGAAAGAGAACGGAACGAGACGAAGGAGGGTGAAAGAGAGCGAAACGAGACGAAGGAGGGTGAAAGAGAGCGAAACGAAACGAAGGAGGGTGAAAGAGAGCGAAACGAGATGAAGGAGGGTGAAAGAGAGCGAAACGAGACGAAGGTGGGTGAAAGAGAGCGAAACGAGACGAAGGAGGGTGAAAGAGAGCGAAACGAGACGAAGGAGGGTGAAAGAGAGCGAAACGAGACGAAGGAGGGTGAAAGACAGCGAAACGAGAAGCAGGAGGGTGAAAGAGAGCGAAACGAGAAGAAGGAGGGTGAAAGAGAGCGAATCGAGACGAAGGAGGGTGAAAGAGAGCGAATCGAGACGAAGGAGGGTGAAAGAGAGCGAAACGAGACGAATGAGGGTGGAAGAGAGCGAAACGAGACGAAGGAGGGTGAAAGAGAGCGAAACGAGAGGGACGAGGTTGAAAGAGAGATAAACGAGACGAAGGAGTGTCAAAGAGAGCGAAACGAGATGAAGGAGGATCAAAGAGAGCGAAACGAGACGAAGGAGGGTGAAAGTGAGCGAAACGAGTCGAAGGAGGGTGAAAGAGAGCGAAACGAGACGAAGGAGGGTGAAAGAGAGCGAAACGAGACGAAGGAGGGAGAAAGAGAGCGAAAGGAGTCGAAGGAGGGTGAATGAGACCGAAACGAGACGAAGGAGGGTGAAAGAGACCGAAACGAGACGAAGGAGGGTGAAAGAGAGGGAAAGGAGTAGAAGGAGGGTGAAAGAGAACGGAACGAGACGAAGGAGGGTGAAAGAGAGCGAAACGAGACGAAGGAGGGTGAAAGAGAGCGAAACGAGACGAAGGTGGGTGAAAGAGAGCGAAACGAGACGAAGGAGGGTGAAAGAGGGCGAAACGAGATGAAGGAGGGTGAAAGAGAGTGAAACATGACGAAGGAGGGTGAAAGAGAGCGAAACGAGACGAAGGAGGGTGAAAGGGAGCGGAACGAGACGAAGAGGGGTGAAAGAGAACGGAACGAGACGAAGGAGGGTGAAAGAGAGCGAAACGAGACGAAGGAGGGTGAAAGAGAGCGAAACGAGACGAAGGAGGGTGAAAGAGAGCGAAACGAGACGAAGGAGGGTGAAAGAGAGCGAAACGAGACGAAGGAGGGCGAAACGAGACGAAGGAGGGTGAAAGAGAGAGAAACGAGATGAAGGAGGGTGAAAGAGAGCGAAAGGAGTCGAAGGAGGGTGAAAGAGAGCGAAAGGAGTCGAAGGAGGGTGAAAGAGAACGGAACGAGACGAAGGAGGGTGAAAGAGAGCGAAACGAGACGAAGGAGGGTGAAAGAGAGCGAAACGAGACGAAGGAGGGTGAAAGAGAGCGAAACGAGACGAAGGAGGGTGAAAGAGAGCGAAACGAGACGAAGGAGGTTGAAAGAGAGCGAAACGAGACGAAGGAGGGAGAAAGAGAGCGAAAGGAGTCGAAGGAGGGTGAAAGAGAGCGGAACGAGGCGAAGGAGGGTGAATGAGACCGAAACGAGACGAAGGAGGGTGAAAGAAACCGAAACGAGACGAAGGAGGGTGAAAGAGAGCGAAACGAGACGAAGGAGGGTGAAAGAGAGCGAAACGAGACGAAAGAGGGTGAAAGAGAGTGAAACGAGTCGAAGGAGGGTGAAAGAGAGCTGGACGAGACAAACGAGGATGAAAGAGAGCGAAACGAGGCGAAGGAGGTTGAAAGAGAGCGAAACGAGATGAAGGTGGGTGAAAGAGATCGAAACGAGAGGAAGGAGGGTGAAAGAGAGTGAAACGAGACGAAGGAGGGTCATAGAGAGCGAAACGAGACGAAGGAGGGTCAAAGAGAGCGAAACGAGATGAAGGAGGCTGAAATAGAGCGAAACGAGACGAAGGAGGGTGAAAGAGAGCGAAACGAGACAAAGGTGGGTGAAAGAGAGCGAAACGAGACGAAGGAGGGTGAAAGAGGGTGAAACGAGACGAAGGAGGGTGAAAGAGGGCGAAACGAGATGAAGGAGGGTGAAAGAGAGTGAAACATGACGAAGGAGGGTGAAAGAGAGCGAAACGAGACGAAGGAGGGTGAAAGAGAGCGGAACGGGACGAAGAAGGGTGAAAGAGAACGGAACGAGACGAAGGAGGGTGAAAGAGAGCGAAACGAGACGAAGGAGGGTGAAAGAGAGCGAAACGAGACGAAGGAGGGTGAAAGAGAGCGAAACGAGACGAAGGAGGGTGAAAGAGAGCGAAACGAGACGAAGGAGGGCGAAACGAGACGAAGGAGGGCGAAAGAGAGAGAAACGAGACGAAGGAGGGTGAAAGAGAGCGAAAGGAGTCGAAGGAGGGTGAAAGAGAGCGAAAGGAGTCGAAGGAGGGTGAAAGAGAACGGAACGAGACGAAGGAGGGTGAAAGAGAGCGAAACGAGACGAAGGAGGGTGAAAGAGAGCGAAACGAGACGAAGGAGGGTGAACGAGAGCGAAACGAGACGAAGGTGGGTGAAAGAGAGCGAAACGAGACGAAGGAGGGTGAAAGAGGGTGAAACGAGATGAAGGAGGGTGAAAGAGGGCGAAACCAGATGAAGGAGGGTGAAAGAGAGTGAAACATGACGAAGGAGGGTGAAAGAGAGCGAAACGAGACGAAGGAGGGTGAAAGAGAGCGGAACGAGACGAAGAAGTGTGAAAGAGAACGGAACGAGACGAAGGAGGGTGAAAGAGAGCGAAACGAGACGAAGGAGGGTGAAAGAGGGTGAAACGAGACGAAGGAGGGTGAAAGAGAGTGAAACGAGACGAAGGAGGGCGAAAGAGAGCGAAACGAGACGAAGGAGGGCGAAAGAGAGCGGAACGACACGAAGGAGGGTGAAAGAGAACGGAACGAGACGAAGGAGGGTGAAAGAGAGCGAAACGAGACGAAGGAGGGTGAAAGAGAGCGAAACGAGACGAAGGAGGGTGAAGAGAGCGAACCGAGACGAAGGAGGGTGAAAGAGAGCGAAACGAGACGAAGGAGGGCGAAAGAGAGCGAAACGAGACGAAGGAGGGTGAAAGAGAGAGAAACGAGACGAAGGAGGGTGAAAGAGAGCGAAAGGAGTCGAAGGAGGGTGAAAGAGAGCGGAACGAGGCGAAGGAGGGTGAATGAGACGAAGGAGGGTGAAAGAGAGCGAAACGAGACGAAGGAGGGTGAAAGAGAGCGAAACGAGACGAAAGAGGGTGAAAGAGAGTGAAACGAGTTGAAGGAGGGTGAAAGAGTCTGGACGAGACAAACGAGGATGAAAGAGAGCGAAACGAGGCGAAGGAGGTTGAAAGAGAGCGAAACGAGATGAAGGTGGGTGAAAGAGATCGAAACGAGAGGAAGGAGGGTGAAAGAGAGTGAAACGAGACGAAGGAGGGTCAAAGAGAGCGAAACGAGACGAAGGAGGGTCAAAGAGAGCGAAACGAGATGAAGGAGGCTGAAATAGGGCGAAACGAGACGAAGGAGGGTGAAAGAGAGCGAAACGAGAGGGACGAGGGAGAAAGAGAGATAAACGAGACGAAGGAGTGTCAAAGAGAGCGAAACGAGATGAAGGAGGGTCAAAGAGAGCGAAACGAGACGAAGGAGGGTGAAAAAGTGCGTAGCGAGACATGGAGGGTGAAAGAGAGCGGAACGAGATGAAGGAAGGTGAAAGAGAGCGAAACGAGAAGAAGTAGGGTGAAAGAGAGCGAAACGAGATGAATGTGGGTGAAAGAGATCGAAACGAGACGAAGGAGGGTGAAAAAGTGCGTAGCGAGACATGGAGGGTGAAAGAGAGCGGAACGAGATGAAGGAGGGTGAAAGTGAGCGAAACGAGAAGAAGTAGGGTCAAAGAGAGCGAAACGAGACGAAGGAGGGTCAAAGAGAGCGAAACGAGATGAAGGAGGCTGAAATAGAGCGAAACGAGACGAAGGAGGGTGAAAGAGAGCGAAACGAGACAAAGGTGGGTGAAAGAGAGCGAAACGAGACGAAGGAGGGTGAAAGAGGGTGAAACGAGACGAAGGAGGGTGAAAGAGGGCGAAACGAGATGAAGGAGGGTGAAAGAGAGTGAAACATGATGAAGGAGGGTGAAAGAGAGCGAAACGAGACGAAGGAGGGTGAAAGAGAGCGGAACGGGACGAAGAAGGGTGAAAGAGAACGGAACGAGACGAAGGAGGGTGAAAGAGAGCGAAACGAGACGAAGGAGGGTGAAAGAGAGCGAAACGAGACGAAGGAGGGTGAAAGAGAGCGAAACGAGACGAAGGAGGGTGAAAGAGAGCGAAACGAGACGAAGGAGGGCGAAACGAGACGAAGGAGGGCGAAAGAGAGAGAAACGAGACGAAGGAGGGTGAAAGAGAGCGAAAGGAGTCGAAGGAGGGTGAAAGAGAGCGAAAGGAGTCGAAGGAGGGTGAAAGAGAACGGAACGAGACGAAGGAGGGTGAAAGAGAGCGAAACGAGACGAAGGAGGGTGAAAGAGAGCGAAACGAGACGAAGGAGGGTGAACGAGAGCGAAACGAGACGAAGGTGGGTGAAAGAGAGCGAAACGAGACGAAGGAGGGTGAAAGAGGGTGAAACGAGATGAAGGAGGGTGAAAGAGGGCGAAACGAGACGAAGGAGGGCGAAAGAGAGCGGAACGACACGAAGGAGGGTGAAAGAGAACGGAACGAGACGAAGGAGGGTGAAAGAGAGCGAAACGAGACGAAGGAGGGTGAAAGAGAGCGAAACGAGACGAAGGAGGGTGAAGAGAGCGAAACGAGACGAAGGAGGGTGAAAGAGAGCGAAACGAGACGAAGGAGGGCGAAAGAGAGCGAAACGAGACGAAGGAGGGTGAAAGAGAGAGAAACGAGACGAAGGAGGGTGAAAGAGAGCGAAAGGAGTCGAAGGAGGGTGAAAGAGAGCGGAACGAGGCGAAGGAGGGTGAATGAGACGAAGGAGGGTGAAAGAGAGCGAAACGAGATGAAGGAGGGTGAAAGAGAGCGAAACGAGACGAAAGAGGGTGAAAGAGAGTGAAACGAGTTGAAGGAGGGTGAAAGAGTCTGGACGAGACAAACGAGGATGAAAGAGAGCGAAACGAGGCGAAGGAGGTTGAAAGAGAGCGAAACGAGATGAAGGTGGGTGAAAGAGATCGAAACGAGAGGAAGGAGGGTGAAAGAGAGTGAAACGAGACGAAGGAGGGTCAAAGAGAGCGAAACGAGACGAAGGAGGGTCAAAGAGAGCGAAACGAGATGAAGGAGGCTGAAATAGGGCGAAACGAGACGAAGGAGGGTGAAAGAGAGCGAAACGAGAGGGACGAGGGAGAAAGAGAGATAAACGAGACGAAGGAGTGTCAAAGAGAGCGAAACGAGATGAAGGAGGGTCAAAGAGAGCGAAACGAGACGAAGGAGGGTGAAAAAGTGCGTAGCGAGACATGGAGGGTGAAAGAGAGCGGAACGAGATGAAGGAAGGTGAAAGAGAGCGAAACGAGAAGAAGTAGGGTGAAAGAGAGCGAAACGAGATGAATGTGGGTGAAAGAGATCGAAACGAGACGAAGGAGGGTGAAAAAGTGCGTAGCGAGACATGGAGGGTGAAAGAGAGCGGAACGAGATGAAGGAGGGTGAAAGTGAGCGAAACGAGAAGAAGTAGGGTGAAAGAGAGCGAAACGAGACGAAGGAGGGTGAAAGAGAGCGAAAGGAGTCGAAGGAGGGTGAAAGAGAGGGAAAGGAGTAGAAGGAGGGTGAAAGAGAACGGAACGAGACGAAGGAGGGTGAAAGAGAGCGAAAAGAGATGAAGGAGGGTGAAAGAGAGCGAAACGAGACGAAGGAGGGTGAAAGAGAGCGAAACGAGACGAAGGTGGGTGAAAGAGAGCGAAACGAGACGAAGGAGGGTGAAAGAGGGTGAAACGAGACGAAGGAGGGTGAAAGAGGGCGAAACGAGATGAAGGAGGGTGAAAGAGAGTGAAACATGACGAAGGAGGGTGAAAGAGAGCGAAACGAGACGAAGGAGGGTGAAAGAGATCGGAACGAGACGAAGAAGGGTGAAAGAGAACGGAACGAGACGAAGGAGGGTGAAAGAGAGCGAAACGAGACGAAGGAGGGTGAAAGAGAGCGAAACGAGACGAAGGAGGGTGAAAGAGAGCGAAACGAGACGAAGGAGGGTGAAAGAGAGCGAAACGAGACGAAGGTGGGTGAAAGAGAGCAAAACGAGACGAAGGAGGGTGAAAGAGAGCGAAACGAGACGAAGGAGGGTGAAAGACAGCGAAACGAGACGAAGGAGGGTGAAAGAGAGCGAAACGAGACGAAGGAGGGTGAAAGAGAGCGAAACGAGACGAAGGACGGTGAAAGAGAGCGAAACGAGAGGAAGGAGGGTGAAAGAGAGCGAAACGAGACGAAGGAGGGTGAAAGAGAGCGAAACGAGACGAAGGAGGTTGAAAGCGAGCGAAACGAGACGAAGGAGGGAGAAAGAGAGCGAAAGGAGTCGAAGGAGGGTGAAAGAGAGCGGAACGAGGCGAAGGTGGGTGAATGAGACCGAAACGAGACGAAGGAGGGTGAAAGAAACCGAAACGAGACGAAGGAGGGTGAAAGAGAGCGAAACGAGACGAAGGAGGGTGAAAGAGAGCGAAACATGACGAAGGAGGGTGAAAGAGAGCGAAACGAGACGAAGGAGGGTGAAAGAGAGCGGAACGTGACGAAGAAGGGTGAAAGAGAACGGAACGAGACGAAGGAGGGTGAAAGAGAGCGAAACGAGACGAAGGAGGGTGAAAGAGAGCGAAACGAGACGAAGGAGGGTGAAAGAGAGCGAAACGAGACGAAGGAGGGTGAAAGAGAGCGAAACGAGACGAAGGAGGGCGAAACGAGACGAAGGAGGGCGAAAGAGAGAGAAACGAGACGAAGGAGGGTGAAAGAGAGCGAAAGGAGTCGAAGGAGGGTGAAAGAGAGCGAAAGGAGTCGAAGGAGGGTGAAAGAGAACGGAACGAGACGAAGGAGGGTGAAAGAGAGCGAAACGAGACGAAGGAGGGTGAAAGAGAGCGAAACGAGACGAAGGAGGGTGAACGAGAGCGAAACGAGACGAAGGTGGGTGAAAGAGAGCGAAACGAGACGAAGGAGGGTGAAAGAGGGTGAAACGAGATGAAGGAGGGTGAAAGAGGGCGAAACCAGATGAAGGAGGGTGAAAGAGAGTGAAACATGACGAAGGAGGGTGAAAGAGAGCGAAACGAGACGAAGGAGGGTGAAAGAGAGCGGAACGAGACGAAGAAGTGTGAAAGAGAACGGAACGAGACGAAGGAGGGTGAAAGAGAGCGAAACGAGACGAAGGAGGGTGAAAGAGGGTGAAACGAGATGAAGGAGGGTGAAAGAGAGTGAAACGAGACGAAGGAGGGTGAAAGAGAGCGAAACGAGACGAAGGAGGGCGAAAGAGAGCGGAACGACACGAAGGAGGGTGAAAGAGAACGGAACGAGACGAAGGAGGGTGAAAGAGAGCGAAACGAGACGAAGGAGGGTGAAAGAGAGCGAAACGAGACGAAGGAGGGTGAAGAGAGCGAAACGAGACGAAGGAGGGTGAAAGAGAGCGAAACGAGACGAAGGAGGGCGAAAGAGAGCGAAACGAGACGAAGGAGGGTGAAAGAGAGAGAAACGAGACGAAGGAGGGTGAAAGAGAGCGAAAGGAGTCGAAGGAGGGTGAAAGAGAGCGGAACGAGGCGAAGGAGGGTGAATGAGACGAAGGAGGGTGAAAGAGAGCGAAACGAGACGAAGGAGGGTGAAAGAGAGCGAAACGAGACGAAAGAGGGTGAAAGAGAGTGAAACGAGTTGAAGGAGGGTGAAAGAGTCTGGACGAGACAAACGAGGATGAAAGAGAGCGAAACGAGGCGAAGGAGGTTGAAAGAGAGCGAAACGAGATGAAGGTGGGTGAAAGAGATCGAAACGAGAGGAAGGAGGGTGAAAGAGAGTGAAACGAGACGAAGGAGGGTCAAAGAGAGCGAAACGAGACGAAGGAGGGTCAAAGAGAGCGAAACGAGATGAAGGAGGCTGAAATAGGGCGAAACGAGACGAAGGAGGGTGAAAGAGAGCGAAACGAGAGGGACGAGGGAGAAAGAGAGATAAACGAGACGAAGGAGTGTCAAAGAGAGCGAAACGAGATGAAGGAGGGTCAAAGAGAGCGAAACGAGACGAAGGAGGGTGAAAAAGTGCGTAGCGAGACATGGAGGGTGAAAGAGAGCGGAACGAGATGAAGGAAGGTGAAAGAGAGCGAAACGAGAAGAAGTAGGGTGAAAGAGAGCGAAACGAGATGAATGTGGGTGAAAGAGATCGAAACGAGACGAAGGAGGGTGAAAAAGTGCGTAGCGAGACATGGAGGGTGAAAGAGAGCGGAACGAGATGAAGGAGGGTGAAAGTGAGCGAAACGAGAAGAAGTAGGGTGAAAGAGAGCGAAACGAGACGAAGGAGGGTGAAAGAGAGCGAAAGGAGTCGAAGGAGGGTGAAAGAGAGGGAAAGGAGTAGAAGGAGGGTGAAAGAGAACGGAACGAGACGAAGGAGGGTGAAAGAGAGCGAAAAGAGATGAAGGAGGGTGAAAGAGAGCGAAACGAGACGAAGGAGGGTGAAAGAGAGCGAAACGAGACGAAGGTGGGTGAAAGAGAGCGAAACGAGACGAAGGAGGGTGAAAGAGGGTGAAACGAGACGAAGGAGGGTGAAAGAGGGCGAAACGAGATGAAGGAGGGTGAAAGAGAGTGAAACATGACGAAGGAGGGTGAAAGAGAGCGAAACGAGACGAAGGAGGGTGAAAGAGAGCGGAACGAGACGAAGAAGGGTGAAAGAGAACGGAACGAGACGAAGGAGGGTGAAAGAGAGCGAAACGAGACGAAGGAGGGTGAAAGAGAGCGAAACGAGACGAAGGAGGGTGAAAGAGAGCGAAACGAGACGAAGGAGGGTGAAAGAGAGCGAAACGAGACGAAGGTGGGTGAAAGAGAGCGAAACGAGACGAAGGAGGGTGAAAGAGAGCGAAACGAGACGAAGGAGGGTGAAAGACAGCGAAACGAGACGAAGGAGGGTGAAAGAGAGCGAAACGAGACGAAGGAGGGTGAAAGAGAGCGAAACGAGACGAAGGACGGTGAAAGAGAGCGAAACGAGAGGAAGGAGGGTGAAAGAGAGCGAAACGAGACGAAGGAGGGTGAAAGAGAGCGAAACGAGACGAAGGAGGTTGAAAGCGAGCGAAACGAGACGAAGGAGGGAGAAAGAGAGCGAAAGGAGTCGAAGGAGGGTGAAAGAGAGCGGAACAAGGCGAAGGTGGGTGAATGAGACCGAAACGAGACGAAGGAGGGTGAAAGAAACCGAAACGAGACGAAGGAGGGTGAAAGAGGGCGAAACGAGACGAAGGAGGGTGAAAGAGAGCGAAACGAGACGAAAGAGGGTGAAAGAGAGTGAAACGAGTCGAAGGAGGGTGAAAGAGAGCTGGACGAGACAAACGAGGATGAAAGAGAGCGAAACGAGGCGAAGGAGGTTGAAAGAGAGCGAAACGAGATGAAGGTGGGTGAAAGAGATCGAAACGAGACGAAGGAGGGTGAAAGAGGGCGAAACGAGACGAAGGAGGGTCAAAGAGAGCGAAACGAGACGAAGGAGGGTCAAAGAGAGCGAAACGAGATGAAGGAGGCTGAAATAGAGCGAAACGAGACGAAGGAGGGTGAAAGAGAGTGAAACGAGAGGGACGAGGGTGAAAGAGAGATAAACGAGACGAAGGAGTGTCAAAGAGAGCGAAACGGGATGAAGGAGGGTCAAAGAGGGCGAAACGAGACGAAGGAGGGTGAAAAAGTGCGTAGCGAGACATGGAGGGTGAAAGAGAGCGGAACGAGATGAAGGAGGGTGAAAGAGAGCGAAACGAGAAGAAGTAGGGTGAAAGAGAGCGAAACGAGACGAAGGAGGGTGAAAGAGAGCGAAAGGAGTCGAAGGAGGGTGAAAGAGAGCGAAAGGAGTCGAAGGAGAGTGAAAGAGAAGGGAACGAGTCGAAGGAGGGTGAAAGAGAGCGAAACGAGACGAAGGAGGGTGAAAGAGAGCGAAACGAGATGAAAGAGTGTGAAAGAGAGCGAAACGAGACGAAGGAGGGTGAAAGAGAGCGAAACGAGACGAAGGAGGGTGAAAGAGACCGAAACGAGACGAAGGAGGGTGAAAGAGACCGAAACGAGGCGAAGGAGGTTGAAAGAGAGCGAAACGAGATGAATGTGGGTGAAAGAGATCGAAACGAGACGAAGGAGGGTGAAAAAGTGCGTAGCGAGACATGGAGGGTGAAAGAGAGCGGAACGAGATGAAGGAGGGTGAAAGAGAGCTAAACGAGAAGAAGTAGGGTGAAAGAGAGCGAAACGAGACGAAGGAGGGTGAAAGAGAGCGAAACGAGACGAAGGAGGGTGAAAGAGAGCGAAACGAGACGAAGGAGGGTGAAAGAGAGCGAAACGAGACGAAGGAGGGCGAAACGAGACGAAGGAGGGCGAAAGAGAGAGAAACGAGACGAAGGAGGGTGAAAGAGAGCGAAACGAGACGAAGGAGGGCGAAACGAGACGAAGGAGGGCGAAAGAGAGAGAAACGAGACGAAGGAGGGTGAAAGAGAGCGAAAGGAGTCGAAGGAGGGTGAAAGAGAGCGAAAGGAGTCGAAGGAGGGTGAAAGAGAACGGAACGAGACGAAGGAGGGTGAAAGAGAGCGAAACGAGACGAAGGAGGGTGAAAGAGAGCGAAACGAGACGAAGGAGGGTGAAAGAGAGCGAAACGAGACGCAGGTGGGTGAAAGAGAGCGAAACGAGACGAAGGAGGGTGAAAGAGGGTGAAACGAGACGAAGGAGGGTGAAAGAGGGCGAAACCAGATGAAGGAGGGTGAAAGAGAGTGAAACATGACGAAGGAGGGTGAAAGAGAGCGAAACGAGACTAAGGAGGGTGAAAGAGAGCGGAACGAAGCGAAGAAGGGTGAAAGAGAACGGAACGAGACGAAGGAGGGTGAAAGAGAGACGAAACGAGATGAAGGAGGGTGAAAGAGAGCGAAACGAGACGAAGGAGGGTGAAAGAGAGCGAAACGAGACGAAGGAGGGTGAAAGAGAGCGAAACGAGACGAAGGAGGGCGAAAGAGAGCGAAATGAGACGAAGGAGGGTGAAAGAGAGAGAAACGAGACGAAGGAGGGTGAAAGAGAGCGAAAGGAGTCGAAGGAGGGTGAAAGAGAGCGAAAAGAGTCGAAGGAGGGTGAAAGAGAACGGAACGAGACGAAGGAGGGTGAAAGAGAGCAAAACGAGACGAAGGAGGGTGAAAGAGAGCGAAACGAGACGAAGGAGGGTGAAAGAGGGTGAAACGAGATGAAGGAGGGTGAAAGAGAGTGAAACGAGACGAAGGAGGGTGAAAGAGAGCGAAACGAGACGAAGGAGGGGGAAAGAGAGCGGAACGACACGAAGGAGGGTGAAAGAGAACGGAACGAGACGAAGGAGGGTGAAAGAGAGCGAAACGAGACGAAGGAGGGTGAAAGAGAGCGAAACGAGACGAAGGAGGGTGAAGAGAGCGAAACGAGACGAAGGAGGGTGAAAGAGAGCGAAACGAGACGAAGGAGGGCGAAAGAGAGCGAAACGAGACGAAGGAGGGTGAAAGAGAGAGAAACGAGACGAAGGAGGGTGAAAGAGAGCGAGAGGAGTCGAAGGAGGGTGAAAGAGAGCGGAACGAGGCGAAGGAGGGTGAATGAGACGAAGGAGGGTGAAAGAGAGCGAAACGAGACGAAGGAGGGTGAAAGAGAGCGAAACGAGACGAAAGAGGGTGAAAGAGAGTGAAACGAGTTGAAGGAGGGTGAAAGAGTCTGGACGAGACAAACGAGGATGAAAGAGAGCGAAACGAGGCGAAGGAGGTTGAAAGAGAGCGAAACGAGATGAAGGTGGGTGAAAGAGATCGAAACGAGAGGAAGGAGGGTGAAAGAGAGTGAAACGAGACGAAGGAGGGTCAAAGAGAGCGAAACGAGACGAAGGAGGGTCAAAGAGAGCGAAACGAGATGAAGGAGGCTGAAATAGGGCGAAACGAGACGAAGGAGGGTGAAAGAGAGCGAAACGAGAGGGACGAGGGAGAAAGAGAGATAAACGAGACGAAGGAGTGTCAAAGAGAGCGAAACGAGATGAAGGAGGGTCAAAGAGAGCGAAACGAGACGAAGGAGGGTGAAAAAGTGCGTAGCGAGACATGGAGGGTGAAAGAGAGCGGAACGAGATGAAGGAAGGTGAAAGAGAGCGAAACGAGAAGAAGTAGGGTGAAAGAGAGCGAAACGAGACGAAGGAGGGTGAAAGAGAGCGAAAGGAGTCGAATGAGGCTGAAAGAGAGCGAAAGGAGTCGAAGGAGGGTGAAAGAGAACGGAACGAGACGAAGGAGGGTGAAAGAGAGCGAAACGAGACGAAGGAGGGTGAAAGAGAGCGAAACGAGACGAAGGAGAGTGAAAGAGGGTGAAACGAGACGAAGGAGGGTGAAAGAGGGCGAAACGAGATGAAGGAGAGTGAAAGAGAGTGAAACGAGACGAAGGAGGGTGAAAGAGAGCGAAACGAGACGAAGGAGGGTAAAAGAGAGCGGAACGAGACGAAGGAGGGTGAAAGAGAACGGAACGAGACGAAGGAGGGTGAAAGAGAGCGAAACGAGGCGAAGGAGGTTGAAAGAGAGCGAAACGAGATGAAGGTGGGTGAAAGAGATCGAAACGAGAGGAAGGAGGGTGAAAGAGAGTGAAACGAGACGAAGGAGGGTCAAAGAGAGCGAAACGAGACGAAGGAGGGTCAAAGAGAGCGAAACGAGATGAAGGAGGCTGAAATAGAGCGAAACGAGACGAAGGAGGGTGAAAGAGAGTGAAACGAGAGGGACGAGGGTGAAAGAGAGATAAACGAGACGAAGGAGTGTCAAAGAGAGCGAAACGGGATGAAGGAGGGTCAAAGAGGGCGAAACGAGACGAAGGAGGGTGAAAAAGTGCGTAGCGAGACATGGAGGGTGAAAGAGAGCGGAACGAGATGAAGGAGGGTGAAAGAGAGCGAAACGAGAAGAAGTAGGGTGAAAGAGAGCGAAACGAGACGAAGGAGGGTGAAAGAGAGCGAAAGGAGTCGAAGGAGGGTGAAAGAGAGCGAAAGGAGTCGAAGGAGAGTGAAAGAGAAGGGAACGAGTCGAAGGAGGGTGAAAGAGAGCGAAACGAGACGAAGGAGGGTGAAAGAGAGCGAAACGAGATGAAAGAGTGTGAAAGAGAGCGAAACGAGACGAAGGAGGGTGAAAGAGAGCGAAACGAGACGAAGGAGGGTGAAAGAGACCGAAACGAGACGAAGGAGGGTGAAAGAGACCGAAACGAGGCGAAGGAGGTTGAAAGAGAGCGAAACGAGATGAATGTGGGTGAAAGAGATCGAAACGAGACGAAGGAGGGTGAAAAAGTGCGTAGCGAGACATGGAGGGTGAAAGAGAGCGGAACGAGATGAAGGAGGGTGAAAGAGAGCTAAACGAGAAGAAGTAGGGTGAAAGAGAGCGAAACGAGACGAAGGAGGGTGAAAGAGAGCGAAAGGAGTCGAAGGAGGGTGAAAGAGAGGGAAAGGAGTAGAAGGAGGGTGAAAGAGAACGGAACGAGACGAAGGAGGGTGAAAGAGAGCGAAAAGAGATGTAGGAGGGTGAAAGAGAGCGAAACGAGACGAAGGAGGGTGAAAGAGAGCGAAACGAGACGCAGGTGGGTGAAAGAGAGCGAAACGAGACGAAGGAGGGTGAAAGAGGGTGAAACGAGACGAAGGAGGGTGAAAGAGGGCGAAACCAGATGAAGGAGGGTGAAAGAGAGTGAAACATGACGAAGGAGGGTGAAAGAGAGCGAAACGAGACTAAGGAGGGTGAAAGAGAGCGGAACGAAGCGAAGAAGGGTGAAAGAGAACGGAACGAGACGAAGGAGGGTGAAAGAGAGACGAAACGAGATGAAGGAGGGTGAAAGAGAGCGAAACGAGACGAAGGAGGGTGAAAGAGAGCGAAACGAGACGAAGGAGGGTGAAAGAGAGCGAAACGAGACGAAGGAGGGCGAAAGAGAGCGAAATGAGACGAAGGAGGGTGAAAGAGAGAGAAACGAGACGAAGGAGGGTGAAAGAGAGCGAAAGGAGTCGAAGGAGGGTGAAAGAGAGCGAAAAGAGTCGAAGGAGGGTGAAAGAGAACGGAACGAGACGAAGGAGGGTGAAAGAGAGCAAAACGAGACGAAGGAGGGTGAAAGAGAGCGAAACGAGACGAAGGAGGGTGAAAGAGGGTGAAACGAGATGAAGGAGGGTGAAAGAGAGTGAAACGAGACGAAGGAGGGTGAAAGAGAGCGAAACGAGACGAAGGAGGGGGAAAGAGAGCGGAACGACACGAAGGAGGGTGAAAGAGAACGGAACGAGACGAAGGAGGGTGAAAGAGAGCGAAACGAGACGAAGGAGGGTGAAAGAGAGCGAAACGAGACGAAGGAGGGTGAAGAGAGCGAAACGAGACGAAGGAGGGTGAAAGAGAGCGAAACGAGACGAAGGAGGGCGAAAGAGAGCGAAACGAGACGAAGGAGGGTGAAAGAGAGAGAAACGAGACGAAGGAGGGTGAAAGAGAGCGAGAGGAGTCGAAGGAGGGTGAAAGAGAGCGGAACGAGGCGAAGGAGGGTGAATGAGACGAAGGAGGGTGAAAGAGAGCGAAACGAGACGAAGGAGGGTGAAAGAGAGCGAAACGAGACGAAAGAGGGTGAAAGAGAGTGAAACGAGTTGAAGGAGGGTGAAAGAGTCTGGACGAGACAAACGAGGATGAAAGAGAGCGAAACGAGGCGAAGGAGGTTGAAAGAGAGCGAAACGAGATGAAGGTGGGTGAAAGAGATCGAAACGAGAGGAAGGAGGGTGAAAGAGAGTGAAACGAGACGAAGGAGGGTCAAAGAGAGCGAAACGAGACGAAGGAGGGTCAAAGAGAGCGAAACGAGATGAAGGAGGCTGAAATAGGGCGAAACGAGACGAAGGAGGGTGAAAGAGAGCGAAACGAGAGGGACGAGGGAGAAAGAGAGATAAACGAGACGAAGGAGTGTCAAAGAGAGCGAAACGAGATGAAGGAGGGTCAAAGAGAGCGAAACGAGACGAAGGAGGGTGAAAAAGTGCGTAGCGAGACATGGAGGGTGAAAGAGAGCGGAACGAGATGAAGGAAGGTGAAAGAGAGCGAAACGAGAAGAAGTAGGGTGAAAGAGAGCGAAACGAGACGAAGGAGGGTGAAAGAGAGCGAAAGGAGTCGAATGAGGCTGAAAGAGAGCGAAAGGAGTCGAAGGAGGGTGAAAGAGAACGGAACGAGACGAAGGAGGGTGAAAGAGAGCGAAACGAGACGAAGGAGGGTGAAAGAGAGCGAAACGAGACGAAGGAGAGTGAAAGAGGGTGAAACGAGACGAAGGAGGGTGAAAGAGGGCGAAACGAGATGAAGGAGAGTGAAAGAGAGTGAAACGAGACGAAGGAGGGTGAAAGAGAGCGAAACGAGACGAAGGAGGGTAAAAGAGAGCGGAACGAGACGAAGGAGGGTGAAAGAGAACGGAACGAGACGAAGGAGGGTGAAAGAGAGCGAAACGAGGCGAAGGAGGTTGAAAGAGAGCGAAACGAGATGAAGGTGGGTGAAAGAGATCGAAACGAGAGGAAGGAGGGTGAAAGAGAGTGAAACGAGACGAAGGAGGGTCAAAGAGAGCGAAACGAGACGAAGGAGGGTCAAAGAGAGCGAAACGAGATGAAGGAGGCTGAAATAGAGCGAAACGAGACGAAGGAGGGTGAAAGAGAGTGAAACGAGAGGGACGAGGGTGAAAGAGAGATAAACGAGACGAAGGAGTGTCAAAGAGAGCGAAACGGGATGAAGGAGGGTCAAAGAGGGCGAAACGAGACGAAGGAGGGTGAAAAAGTGCGTAGCGAGACATGGAGGGTGAAAGAGAGCGGAACGAGATGAAGGAGGGTGAAAGAGAGCGAAACGAGAAGAAGTAGGGTGAAAGAGAGCGAAACGAGACGAAGGAGGGTGAAAGAGAGCGAAAGGAGTCGAAGGAGGGTGAAAGAGAGCGAAAGGAGTCGAAGGAGAGTGAAAGAGAAGGGAACGAGTCGAAGGAGGGTGAAAGAGAGCGAAACGAGACGAAGGAGGGTGAAAGAGAGCGAAACGAGATGAAAGAGTGTGAAAGAGAGCGAAACGAGACGAAGGAGGGTGAAAGAGAGCGAAACGAGACGAAGGAGGGTGAAAGAGACCGAAACGAGACGAAGGAGGGTGAAAGAGACCGAAACGAGGCGAAGGAGGTTGAAAGAGAGCGAAACGAGATGAATGTGGGTGAAAGAGATCGAAACGAGACGAAGGAGGGTGAAAAAGTGCGTAGCGAGACATGGAGGGTGAAAGAGAGCGGAACGAGATGAAGGAGGGTGAAAGAGAGCTAAACGAGAAGAAGTAGGGTGAAAGAGAGCGAAACGAGACGAAGGAGGGTGAAAGAGAGCGAAAGGAGTCGAAGGAGGGTGAAAGAGAGGGAAAGGAGTAGAAGGAGGGTGAAAGAGAACGGAACGAGACGAAGGAGGGTGAAAGAGAGCGAAAAGAGATGTAGGAGGGTGAAAGAGAGCGAAACGAGACGAAGGAGGGTGAAAGAGAGCGAAACGAGACAAAGGTGGGTGAAAGAGAGCGAAACGAGACGAAGGAGGGTGAAAGAGGGTGAAACGAGACGAAGGAGGGTGAAAGAGGGCGAAACGAGATGAAGGAGGGTGAAAGAGAGTGAAACATGACGAAGGAGGGTGAAAGATAGCGAAACGAGACGAAGGAGGGTGAAAGAGAGCGGAACGGGACGAAGAAGGGTGAAAGAGAACGGAACGAGACGAAGGAGGGTGAAAGAGAGCGAAACGAGACGAAGGAGGGTGAAAGAGAGCGAAACGAGACGAAGGAGGGTGAAAGAGAGCGAAACGAGACGAAGGAGGGTGAAAGAGAGCGAAACGAGACGAAGGAGGGCGAAACGAGACGAAGGAGGGCGAAAGAGAGAGAAACGAGACGAAGGAGGGTGAAAGAGAGCGAAAGGAGTCGAAGGAGGGTGAAAGAGAGCGAAAGGAGTCGAAGGAGGGTGAAAGAGAACGGAACGAGACGAAGGAAGGTGAAAGAGAGCGAAACGAGACGAAGGAGGGTGAAAGAGAGCGAAACGAGACGAAGGAGGGTGAAAGAGAGCGAAACGAGACGAAGGTGGGTGAAAGAGAGTGAAACGAGACGAAGGAGGGTGAAAGAGGGTGAAACGAGACGAAGGAGGGTGAAAGAGGGCGAAACCAGATGAAGGAGGGTGAAAGAGAGTGAAACATGACGAAGGAGGGTGAAAGAGAGCGAAACGAGACGAAGGAGGGTGAAAGAGAGCGGAACGAAGCGAAGAAGGGTGAAAGAGAACGGAACGAGACGAAGGAGGGTGAAAGAGAGACAAAACGAGATGAAGGAGGGTGAAAGAGAGCGAAACGAGACGAAGGAGGGTGAAAGAGAGCGAAACGAGACGAAGGAGGGTGAAAGAGAGCGAAACGAGACGAAGGAGGGCGAAAGAGAGCGAAATGAGACGAAGGAGGGTGAAAGAGAGAGAAACGAGACGAAGGAGGGTGAAAGAGAGCGAAAGGAGTCGAAGGAGGGTGAAAGAGAGCGAAAGGAGTCGAAGGAGGGTGAAAGAGAACGGAACGAGACGAAGGAGGGTGAAAGAGAGCAAAACGAGACGAAGGAGGGTGAAAGAGAGCGAAACGAGACGAAGGAGGGTGAAAGAGGGTGAAACGAGATGAAGGAGGGTGAAAGAGAGTGAAACGAGACGAAGGAGGGTGAAAGAGAGCGAAACGAGACGAAGGAGGGGGAAAGAGAGCGGAACGACACGAAGGAGGGTGAAAGAGAACGGAACGAGACGAAGGAGGGTGAAAGAGAGCGAAACGAGACGAAGGAGGGTGAAAGAGAGCGAAACGAGACGAAGGAGGGTGAAGAGAGCGAAACGAGACGAAGGAGGGTGAAAGAGAGCGAAACGAGACGAAGGAGGGCGAAAGAGAGCGAAACGAGACGAAGGAGGGTGAAAGAGAGAGAAACGAGACGAAGGAGGGTGAAAGAGAGCGAGAGGAGTCGAAGGAGGGTGAAAGAGAGCGGAACGAGGCGAAGGAGGGTGAATGAGACGAAGGAGGGTGAAAGAGAGCGAAACGAGACGAAGGAGGGTGAAAGAGAGCGAAACGAGACGAAAGAGGGTGAAAGAGAGTGAAACGAGTTGAAGGAGGGTGAAAGAGTCTGGACGAGACAAACGAGGATGAAAGAGAGCGAAACGAGGCGAAGGAGGTTGAAAGAGAGCGAAACGAGATGAAGGTGGGTGAAAGAGATCGAAACGAGAGGAAGGAGGGTGAAAGAGAGTGAAACGAGACGAAGGAGGGTCAAAGAGAGCGAAACGAGACGAAGGAGGGTCAAAGAGAGCGAAACGAGATGAAGGAGGCTGAAATAGGGCGAAACGAGACGAAGGAGGGTGAAAGAGAGCGAAACGAGAGGGACGAGGGAGAAAGAGAGATAAACGAGACGAAGGAGTGTCAAAGAGAGCGAAACGAGATGAAGGAGGGTCAAAGAGAGCGAAACGAGACGAAGGAGGGTGAAAAAGTGCGTAGCGAGACATGGAGGGTGAAAGAGAGCGGAACGAGATGAAGGAAGGTGAAAGAGAGCGAAACGAGAAGAAGTAGGGTGAAAGAGAGCGAAACGAGACGAAGGAGGGTGAAAGAGAGCGAAAGGAGTCGAATGAGGCTGAAAGAGAGCGAAAGGAGTCGAAGGAGGGTGAAAGAGAACGGAACGAGACGAAGGAGGGTGAAAGAGAGCGAAACGAGACGAAGGAGGGTGAAAGAGAGCGAAACGAGACGAAGGAGAGTGAAAGAGGGTGAAACGAGACGAAGGAGGGTGAAAGAGGGCGAAACGAGATGAAGGAGAGTGAAAGAGAGTGAAACGAGACGAAGGAGGGTGAAAGAGAGCGAAACGAGACGAAGGAGGGTAAAAGAGAGCGGAACGAGACGAAGGAGGGTGAAAGAGAACGGAACGAGACGAAGGAGGGTGAAAGAGAGCGAAACGAGACGAAGGAGGGTGAAAGAGAGCGAAACGAGACGAAGGAGGGTGAAAGAGAGCGAAACGAGACGAAGGAGGGTGAAAGAGAGCGAAACGAGACGAAGGAGGGTGAAAGAGAGCGAAACGAGACGAAGGAAGGTGAAAGAGAGCGAAACGAGACGAAGGAGGGTGAAAGAGAGCGAAACGAGACGAAGGAGGGTGAAAGACTGCGAAACGAGATGAAGGAGGGTGAAAGAGAGCGAAACGAGACGCAGGAGGGTGAAAGAGAGCGAAACGAGATGTAGGAGGGTGAAAGAGAGCGAAACGAGACGAAGGAGGGTGAAAGAGAGCGAAACGAGACGAAGGAGGGTGGAAAAGAGCGAAACGAGAGAAGGAGGGTGAAAGAGAGCGAAACGAGACGAAGGAGGGTGAAAGAGAGCGAAAGGAGTCGAAGTAGGGTGAAAGAGAGCGGAACGAGGCGAAGGAGGGTGAAAGAGACCGAAACGAGACGAAGGAGGGTGAAAGAGACCGAAACGAGACGAAGGAGGGTGAAAGAGAGCGAAACGAGACGAAGGAGGGTGAAAGAGAGCGAAACGAGATGAAGGAGGGTGAAAGAGAGTGAAACGAGTCGAAGGAGAGTGAAAGAGAGCGAAACGAGATGAAGGTGGGTGAAAGAGATCGAAACGAGAGGAAGGAGGGTGAAAGAGAGTGAAACGAGACGAAGGAGGGTCAAAGAGAGCGAAACGAGACGAAGGAGGGTCAAAGAGAGCGAAACAAGATGAAGGAGGCTGAAATAGGGCGAAACGAGACGAAGGAGGGTGAAAGAGAGCGAAATGAGAGGGACGAGGGTGAAAGAGAGATAAACGAGACGAAGGAGTGTCAAAGAGAGCGAAACGAGATGAAGGAGGGTCAAAGAGAGCGAAACGAGACGAAGGAGGGTGAAAAAGTGCGTAGCGAAACATGGAGGGTGAAAGAGAGCGGAACGAGATGAAGGAGGGTGAAAGAGAGCGAAACGAGAAGAAGTAGAGTGAAAGAGAGCGAAACGAGACGAAGGAGGGTGAAAGAGAGCGAAAGGAGTCGAAGGAGGGTGAAAGAGAGCGAAAGGAGTCGAAGGAGGGTGAAAGAGAACGGAACGAGACGAAGGAGGGTGAAAGAGAGCGAAACGAGACGAAGGAGGGTGAAAGAGAGCGAAACGAAACGAAGGAGGGTGAAAGAGAGCGAAACGAGATGAAGGAGGGTGAAAGAGAGCGAAACGAGACGAAGGTGGGTGAAAGAGAGCGAAACGAGACGAAGGAGGGTGAAAGAGAGCGAAACGAGACGAAGGAGGGTGAAAGAGAGCGAAACGAGACGAAGGAGGGTGAAAGACAGCGAAACGAGAAGCAGGAGGGTGAAAGAGAGCGAAACGAGAAGAAGGAGGGTGAAAGAGAGCGAATCGAGACGAAGGAGGGTTAAAGAGAGCGAATCGAGACGAAGGAGGGTGAAAGAGAGCGAAACGAGACGAATGAGGGTGGAAGAGAGCGAAACGAGACGAAGGAGGGTGAAAGAGAGCGAAACGAGAGGGACGAGGTTGAAAGAGAGATAAACGAGACGAAGGAGTGTCAAAGAGAGCGAAACGAGATGAAGGAGGATCAAAGAGAGCGAAACGAGACGAAGGAGGGTGAAAGTGAGCGAAACGAGTCGAAGGAGGGTGAAAGAGAGCGAAACGAGACGAAGGAGGGTGAAAGAGAGCGAAACGAGACGAAGGAGGGAGAAAGAGAGCGAAAGGAGTCGAAGGAGGGTGAAAGAGAGCGGAACGAGGCGAAGGAGGGTGAATGAGACCGAAACGAGACGAAGGAGGGTGAAAGAGACCGAAACGAGACGAAGGAGGGTGAAAGAGAGCGAAACGAGATGAAGGAGGGTGAAAGAGAGCGAAACGAGATGAAGGAGGGTGAAAGAGAGCGAAACGAGACGAAGGAGGGTGAAAGAGAACGGAACGAGACGAAGGAGGGTGAAAGAGAGCGAAACGAGACGAAGGAGGGCGAAAGAGAGCGAAACATGACGAAGGAGGGTGATAGAGAGCGAAACGAGACGAAGGAGGGTGAAAGAGAGCGGAACGAGACGAAGGAGGGTGAAAGAGAACGGAACGAGACGAAGGAGGGTGAAAGAGAGCGAAACGAGACGAAGGAGGGTGAAAGAGAGCGGAACGAGACGAAGGAGGGTGAAAGAGAACGGAACGAGACGAAGGAGGGTGAAAGAGAGCGAAACGAGACGAAGGAGAGCGAAAGAGAGCGAAACGAGACGAAGGAGGGTGAAAGAGAGAGAAACGAGACGAAGGAGGGTGAAAGAGAGCGAAAGGAGTCGAAGGAGGGTGAAAGAGAGCGAAAGGAGGCGAAGGAGGGTGAAAGAGAACGGAACGAGACGAAGGAGGGTGAAAGAGAGCGAAACGAGACGAAGGAGGGTGAAAGAGAGCGAAACGAGACGAAGGAGGGTGAAAGAGAGCGAAACGAGACGAAGGTGGGTGAAAGAGAGCGAAACGAGACGAAGGAGGGTGAAAGAGGGTGAAACGAGACGAAGGAGGGTGAAAGAGCGTGAAACGAGGTGAAGGAGGGTGAACGAGAGTGAAACGAGCCGAAGGAGGCTGAAAGAGAGCGAAACGAGATGAAGGAGGGGGTAAGAGAGCGGAACGAGACGAAGGAGGGTGAAAGAGAACGGAACGAGACGAAGGAGGGTGAAAGAGAGCGAAACAAGAAGAAGGAGGGTGGAAGAGAGCGAAACGAGAAGAAGGAGGGTGAAAGAGAGTGAAACGAGACGAAGGAGGGTGAAAGAGAGCGAAACGAGACGAAGAAGGGTGAAAGAGAGCGAAACGAGATGAAGGAGGATGAAAGAGAGCGAAACGAGACGAAGGAGGGTGAAAGACAGCGAAACGAGACGAAGGAGGGTGAAAGAGAGCGAAAGGAGTCGAAGGAGGGTGAAAGAGAGCGAAAGGAGTCGAAGGAGGGTGAAAGAGAACGGAACGAGACGAAGGAGGGTGAA
Organism: Scyliorhinus torazame; assembly: GCF_047496885.1. NCBI lineage: Eukaryota > Metazoa > Chordata > Chondrichthyes > Carcharhiniformes > Scyliorhinidae > Scyliorhinus > Scyliorhinus torazame. Next base: position 826,315 of record NC_092721.1, read on the forward strand.
AGAGAGCGAAACGAGACGAAGGAGGGTGAAAGAGAGCGAAACGAAACGAAGGAGGGTGAAAGAGAGCGAAACGAGATGAAGGAGGGTGAAAGAGAGCGAAACGAGACGAAGGTGGGTGAAAGAGAGCGAAACGAGACAAAGGAGGGTGAAAGAGAGCGAAACGAGACGAAGGAGGGTGAAAGAGAGCGAAACGAGACGAAGGAGGGTGAAAGACAGCGAAACGAGAAGCAGGAGGGTGAAAGAGAGCGAAACGAGACGAAGGAGGGTGAAAGAGAGCGAAACGAGACGAAGGAGGGTGAAAGAGAGCGAAACGAGACGAAGGAGGGTGAAAGAGAGCGAAACGAGACGAATGAGGGTGGAAGAGAGCGAAACGAGACGAAGGAGGGTGAAAGAGAGCGAAACGAGAGGGACGAGGTTGAACGAGAGATAAACGAGACGAAGGAGTGTCAAAGAGAGCGAAACGAGATGAAGGAGGATCAAAGAGAGCGAAACGAGACGAAGGAGGGTGAAAGTGAGCGAAACGAGACGAAGGAGGGTGAAAGAGAGCGAAACGAGACGAAGGAGGGTGAAAGAGAGCGAAACGAGACGAAGGAGGCAGAAAGAGAGCGAAAGGAGTCGAAGGAGGGTGAAAGAGAGCGGAACGAGGCGAAGGAGGGTGAATGAGACCGAAACGAGACGAAGGAGGGTGAAAGAGACCAAAACGAGACGAAGGAGGGTGAAAGAGAGCGAAACGAGACGAAGGAGGGTGAAAGAGAGCGAAAAGAGATGAAGGAGGGTGAAAGAGAGCGAAACGAGACGAAGGAGGGTGAAAGAGAACGGAACGAGACGAAGAGGGGGGGAAAAAGAGCGAAACGAGACGAAGGAGGGCGAAAGAGAGTGAAACATGACGAAGGAGGGTGAAAGAGAGCGAAACGAGACGAAGGAGGGTGAAAGAGAGCGGAACGAGACGAAGGAGGGTGAAAGAGAACGGAACGAGACGAAGGAGGGTGAAAGGGAGCGAAACGAGACGAAGGAGGGTGAAAGAGAGCGGAACGAGACGAAGGAGGGTGAAAGAGAATGGAACGAGATGAAGGAGGGTGAAAGAGAGCGAAACGAGACGAAGGAGGGCGAAAGAGAGCGAAACGAGACGAAGGAGCGTGAAAGAGAGCGAAACGAGACGAAGGTGGGTGAAAGAGAGCGAAACGAGACGAAGGAGGGTGAAAGAGGGTGAAACGAGACGAAGGAGGGTGAAAGAGGGTGAAACGAGGTGAAGGAGGGTGAACGAGAGTGAAACGAGACGAAGGAGGCTGAAAGAGAGCGAAACGAGACGAAGAAGCGGGAAAGAGAGCGGAACGAGACGAAGGAGGGTGAAAGAGAACGGAACGAGACGAAGGAGGGTGAAAGAGAGCGAAACAAGAAGAAGGAGGGTGGAAGAGAGCGAAATGAGAAGAAGGAGGGTGAAAGAGAGTGAAACGAGACGAAGGAGGGTGAAAGAGAGCGAAACGAGACGAAGGAGGGTGAAAGAGAGCGAAACGAGACGAAGGTGGGTGAAAGAGAGCGAAACAAGACGAAGGAGGGTGAAAGAGGGTGAAACGAGACGAAGGAGGGTGAAAGAGGGTGAAACGAGGTGAAGGAGGGTGAACGAGAGTGAAACGAGACGAAGGAGGCTGAAAGAGAGCGAAACGAGACGAAGGAGGGGGAAAGAGAGCGGAACGAGACGAAGGAGGGTGAAAGAGAACGGAACGAGACGAAGGAGGGTGAAAGAGAGCGAAACAAGAAGAAGGAGGGTGGAAGAGAGCGAAACGAGAAGAAGGAGGGTGAAAGAGAGTGAAACGAGACGAAGGAGGGTGAAAGAGAGCGAAACGAGACGAAGAAGGGTGAAAGAGAGCGAAACGAGATGAAGGAGGGTGAAAGAGAGCGAAACGAGACGAAGGAGGGTGAAAGACAGCGAAACGAGACGAAGGAGGGTGAAAGAGAGCGAAACGAGACGAAGGAGGGTGAAAGACAGCGAAACGAGACGAAGGAGGGTGAAAGAGAGCGAAACGAGACGAAGGAGGGTGAAAGAGAGCGAAACGAGACGAAGGAGGGTGAAAGAGAGCGAAACGAGACGAAGGAGGGTGAAAGAGAGCGAAACGAGACGAAGGAGGGAGAAAGAGAGCGAAAGGAGTCGAAGGAGGGTGAAAGAGAGTGGAACGAGGCGATGGAGGGTGAATGAGACCGAAACGAGACGAAGGAGGGTGGAAGAGACCGAAACGAGACGAAGGAGGGTGAAAGAGAGCGAAACGAGACGAAGGAGGGTGAAAGAGAGCGAAACGAGACGAAAGAGGGTGAAAGAGAGTGAAACGAGTCGAAGGAGGGTGAAAGTGAGCTGGACGAGACAAACGAGGATGAAAGAGAGCGAAACGAGGCGAAGGAGGTTGAAAGAGAGCGAAACGAGATGAAGGTGGGTGAAAGAGATCGAAACGAGAGGAAGGAGGGTGAAAGAGAGCGAAACGAGACGAAGGAGGGCGAAAGAGAGCGAAACATGACGAAGGAGGGTGAAAGAGAGCGAAACGAGACGAAGGAGGGTGAAAGAGAGCGGAACGAGACGAAGGAGGGTGAAAGAGAACGGAACGAGACGAAGGAGGGTGAAAGAGAGCGAAACGAGACGAAGGAGGGCGAAAGAGAGCGAAACGAGACGAAGGAGAGTGAAAGAGAGAGAAACGAGACGAAGGAGGGTGAAAGAGAGCGAAAGGAGTCGAAGGAGGGTGAAAGAGAGCGAAAGGAGGCGAAGGAGGGTGAAAGAGAACGGAACGAGACGAAGGAGGGTGAAAGAGAGCGAAACGAGACGAAGGATGGTGAAAGAGAGCGAAACGAGACGAAGGAGGGTGAAAGAGAGCGAAACGAGACGAAGGTGGGTGAAAGAGAGCGAAACGAGACGAAGGAGGGTGAAAGAGGGTGAAACGAGACGAAGGAGGGTGAAAGAGGGTGAAACGAGGTGAAGGAGGGTGAACGAGAGTGAAACGAGCCGAAGGAGGCTGAAAGAGAGCGAAACGAGATGAAGGAGGGGGTAAGAGAGCGGAACGAGACGAAGGAGGGTGAAAGAGAACGGAACGAGACGAAGGAGGGTGAAAGAGAGCGAAACAAGAAGAAGGAGGGTGGAAGAGAGCGAAACGAGACGAAGGAGGGTGAAAGAGAGCGAAACGAGACGAAGGTGGGTGAAAGAGAGCGAAACGAGACGAAGGAGGGTGAAAGAGGGTGAAACGAGACGAAGGAGGGTGAAAGAGGGTGAAACGAGGTGAAGGAGGGTGAACGAGAGTGAAACGAGCCGAAGGAGGCTGAAAGAGAGCGAAACGAGATGAAGGAGGGGGAAAGAGAGCGGAACGAGACGAAGGAGGGTGAAAGAGAACGGAACGAGACGAAGGAGGGTGAAAGAGAGCGAAACAAGAAGAAGGAGGGTGGAAGAGAGCGAAACGAGAAGAAGGAGGGTGAAAGAGAGTGAAACGAGACGAAGGAGGGTGAAAGAGAGCGAAACGAGACGAAGAAGGGTGAAAGAGAGCGAAACGAGATGAAGGAGGATGAAAGAGAGCGAAACGAGACGAAGGAGGGTGAAAGACAGCGAAACGAGACGAAGGAGGGTGAAAGAGAGCGAAAGGAGTCGAAGGAGGGTGAAAGAGAGCGAAAGGAGTCGAAGGAGGGTGAAAGAGAACGGAACGAGACGAAGGAGGGTGAAAGAGAGCGAAACGAGACGAAGGAGGGTGAAAGAGAGCGAAACGAAACGAAGGAGGGTGAAAGAGAGCGAAACGAGACGAAGGAGGGTGAAAGAGAGCGAAACGAGACGAAGGTGGGTGAAAGAGAGCGAAACGAGACAAAGGAGGGTGAAAGAGAGCGAAACGAGACGAAGAAGGGTGAAAGAGAGCGAAACGAGACGAAGGAGGGTGAAAGAGAGCGAAACGAGACGAAGAAGGGTGAAAGAGAGCGAAACGAGACAAAGGAGTGTGAAAGAGAGTGAAACGAGGCGAAGGAAGGTGAAAGAGAGCGAATCGAGACAAAGAAGGGTGAAAGAGAGCGAAAGGCGACCTTCCTTCGTCTCATTTCGCTCTCTTTCACCCTCCTTTATCTCCTTTAGCTCTCTTTCACCTTCCTTCGCCTCGTTTCACTCTCTTTCTCCCTCCTTCATCTCGTTACGCTCTCGTTCAGCCTCCTTCGTCTTGGTTCGCTCTCTTCCACCCTCCTTCGTCTCGTTTCGCCCTCTTTCACAGTCCTTCGTCTCGGTTCGCTCTCTTTCACCTTCCTTCGTCGCCTTTCGCTCTCTTTCACCCTTCTTTGTCTCGATTCGCTCTCTTTCACCTTCCTTCGCCTCGTTTCACTCTCTTTCACACTCCTTTGTCTCGTTTCACTCTCTTTCACCCTCCTTCATCTCGTTCCACTCTCTTTCACCCTTCTTCATCTCGTTTCGCCTTCTTTCACCCTCCTTCGTCTCGTTTCGCTCTCTTTCACCTTCCTTCATCTCGTTTCGCTCTCCTTCACCCTCCTTCAACTCGTTTCGCTCTCTTCCACCCTCCTCCGTCTCGTTTCACCCTCTTTCACCCTCCTTCGTCTCGTTTCGCTCTCTTTCACCCTGCTTCGCCACGTTTCGCTCTCTTTCACCCTCCTTCGTCTCGTTTCGCTCTCTTTCACCCTCCTTCGTCTCGTTTCGCTCTCTTCAACCCTCCTTCGTCTCGTTTCGCCCTCCTTCACCCTCCTTCGTCTCGTTTCGCTCTCTTTCACCCTCCATCGTCTGGTTTCGCACTCTTTCACCTTCCTTCGTCTCTTTTCGCTCTCTTTCACCCTCCTTTGTCTCGTTTCGCTCTCTTTCACCCTCCTTCGTCTCATTTCGCTCTCTTTCACCCACCTTCGTCTCGTTTCGCCCTCTTTCGCCCTTCTTCATCTCGTTTCGCTCTTTTTAACCCTCCTTCGTCTCGTTTCGCTCTCTTTGACCCTTTTTCGTCTCATTTCGCTCTCTTCCACTCTCCTTCGTCTCGTTACGCTCTCTTTCACCCTCCTTCGTCTCGTTTCGCTCTCTATCATGCTACTTCGTCTCGTTTCGCTCTCTTCCACACTCCTTCGTCTCGTTTCGCTCTCTTTCACCCTCCTTCGTCTCGTTTCGCTCTCTTTCACCTTCCTTCATCTCGTTTCGCTCTCCTTCACCCTTCTTCAACTCGTTTCGCTCTCTTCCACCCTCCTTCGTCTCGTTTCACCCTGTTTCATCCTCCTTCGTCTCGTTTCGCTCTCTTTCACCTTCCTTCGTCTCTTTTCGCTCTCTTTCACACTCCTTTGTCTCGTTTCGCTCTCTTTCACCCTCCTTCGTCTCGTTTCGCTCTCTTTCACCCTCCTTCGTCTCGTTTCGCCCTCTTTCACCCTTCTTCATCTCGTTTCGCTCTCTTTCACACTCCTTCGTCTCGTTTCGCTCTCTTTCACCCTCCTTTGTCTCGTTTCGCTCTCTTTCACCCTCCTTCATCTTGCTTCGCTCTCTTTCACCTTCCTTCGCCTCATTTCACTCTCTTTCTCCCTCCTTCGTCACGTTTCGATATCTTTCACCCTCCTTCGGCTCGTTTCGCTCTCTTTCACCTTCCTTCATTTCGTTTCGCTCTCCTTCAGACTCTTTCGTCTCGTTTCGCTCTCTTCCACCCTCCTTTGTCTCGTTTCACCCTCTTTCACCCTCCTTCGTCTCGTTTCGCTCTCATCACACTCCTTCGTCTCGTTTCGCCCTCTTTCACCCTTCTTCATCTCGTTTCGCTCTCTTTCGCTCTCCTTCATCTCATTTCGCTCTCCTTCACCCTCCTTCGTCTCGTTTCGCTCTCTTTCACCTTCCTTCGACTCGTTTCGCTCTCTTTCACCCTCCTTTGTCTCGTTTCGCTCTCTTTCACCCTCCTTCGTCTCATTTAGCTCTCTTTCACCCTCATTCGTCTCGTTTCGCTCTCTTTCACCCTCCTTCATCTCGTTTTGCTCTCTTTCACCCTCCTTCGTCTCGTTTCGCTCTCTTCCACCCTCCTTCGTATCGTATCGCCCTTTTTCACCCTCCTTCGTCTCGTTTCGCTCTCTTTCAACCTCCTTCGTCTCGTTTCGCTCTTTTTCACCCTCCTTCGTCTCGTTTCGCTCTCTTTGACCCTCCTTCGTCTCATTTCACTCTCATTCACCCTCCTTCGTCTCGTTTCGATCTCTTTCACCCTCCTTCATCTCGTTTCGCTCTTTTTCATCCTACTTCGTCTCGTTTCGATCTCTTCCACCCTTCTTCGTCTCGTTTCGCTCTCGTTCACACTCCTTCGTCTCGTTACGCCCTCTTTCACCCTTCTTCATCTCGTTTCGCTCTCTTTCGCACTTCTTCGTCTCATTTCGCTCTCTTTCACCCTCCTTCCCCTCGTTTCGCTCTCTTTCACCCTCCTTCGTCTCGTTTCGCTCTCTTTCACCCTCCTTCATCTCGTTTCGCTCTCTTTCATCCTACTTCGTCTCGTTTCGATCTCTTCCACCCTTCTTCGTCTCGTTTCGCTCTCGTTCACACTCCTTCGTCTCGTTTCGCCCTCTTTCACCCTTCTTTTTCTCGATTCGCTCTCTTTCACCTTTCTTCGCCTTGTTTCACTCTCTTTCACACTTCTTCATCTCGTTTCACTCTCTTTCACCCTCCTTCATCTCGTTTCGCTCTCTTTCACCATCCTTCATCTCGTTCCACTCTCTTTCACTCTTCTTCATCTCGTTTCGCTCTCTTTCACCCTCCTTCGTCTCGTTTCGCTCTCTTTCACCCTCCTTTGTCTCGTTTCGCTCTCTTTCACCATCCTTCGTCTCTTTTCGCTCTCTTTCATCCTCCTTCATCTCGTTTCGCTCTCCTTAACCCTCCTTCCACTCGTTCCACTCTCTTCCACCCTCCTTCGTCTCGTTTCACACTCTTTCACCCTCCTTCGTCTTGTTTCGCTCTCTTTGACCCTCCGTCGTCTCGTTTCGCTCTCTTTCACCCTCCTTCGTCTCGTTTCGCTCTCTTCCACCCGCCTTCGTCTCGTTTCACTCTCCTTCACCCTCCTTCATCTCGTTTCGCTCTCTTCCACCCTCCTTCGTCTCGTTTCGCCCTCTTTCACCCTCCTTCATCTCGTTTCGCTCTGTTTGACACTCCTTCGTCTCGTTTTGGCTTTCTTTCACTCTCCTTCGCCTCGTTTCGCTCTCTTTCACCTTTCTTCGTCTCGTTTCGCTCTCTTTCACCTTCCTTCGTCTCGTTTCGCTCTCTTCCACCCTCCTTTGTCTCGTTTCGCCCTCTTTCACAGTCCATCGTCTCGGTTCGCTCTCTTTCACCTTCCTTCGTCTCATGTCGCTGTCTTTCACCCTTCTTTGTCTCGATTCGCTCTCTTTCACCTTCCTTCGCCTCGTTTCACTCTCTTTCACACTCCTTCATCTCGTTTCACTCTCTTTCACCCCCCTTCGTCTCGTTTCGCTCTCTTTCACCCTCCTTCATCTCGTTCCACTCTCTTTCACCCTTCTTCATCTCGTTTCGCTCTCTTTCACCCTCCTTTGTCTCGTTTCGCTCTCTTTCACCCTCCTTCGTCTGGTTTCGCTCTCTTTCACCTTCCTTCATCTCTTTTCGCTCTCTTTCACCCTCCTTCATCTCGTGTCGCTCTCCTTCACCCTCCTTCGACTCGTTTCGCTCTCTTCCACCCTCCTTCGTCTCGTTTCACCCTCCTTCACCCTCCTTCATCTCGTTTCGCTTTCTTTCACCCTCCTTCATCTCGTTTCGCTCTCTTTCACACTCCTTTGTCTCGTTTCGCTCTCTTTCACCTTCCTTCGCCTCGTTTCACTCTCTTTCACCCTCCTTCGTCTCGTTTCGCGCTCTTTCACCCTCCTTCGTCTATTTTTGCTCTCTTTCGCCCTTCTTCGTCTCGTTTCGCTCTTTTTAATCCTCCTTCGTCTCGTTTCGCTCTCTTTCACCCTCCTTCGTCTCGTTTCGCTCTCTTTCACCCTCCTTCGTCTCGTTTCGCTCTCTTTCACCCTTCTTCATCTTGTTTCGCTCTCTTTCACCCTCCTTCGTCTCGTTTCGCTCTCTTTCACCTTCCTTTGTCTCGTTTCGCTCTCTTTCACCCTCCTTCATCTTGCTTCGCTCTCTTTCACCCTCCTTTGTATCGTTTCGCTCTCTTACACCTTCCTTCGTCTCGTTTCGCTCTCTTTCACCCTCCTTTATCTCCTTTAGCTCTCTTTCACCTTCCTTCGCCTCGTTTCACTCTCTTTCTCCCTCCTTCATCTCGTTTCGCTCTCTTTCACCCTCCTTTATCTCGTTACGCTCTCGTTCAGCCTCCTTCGTCTTGGTTCGCTCTCTTCCACCCTCCTTCGTCTCGTTTCGCCCTCTTTCACAGTCCTTCGTCTCGGTTCGCTCTCTTTCACCTTCCTTCGTCGCCTTTCGCTCTCTTTCACCCTTCTTTGTCTCGATTCGCTCTCTTTCACCTTCCTTCGCCTCGTTTCACTCTCTTTCACACTCCTTCGTCTCGTTTCACTCTCTTTCACCCTCCTTCATCTCGTTCCACTCTCTTTCACCCTTCTTCATCTCGTTTCGCCTTCTTTCACCCTCCTTCGTCTCGTTTCGCTCTCTTTCACCTTCCTTCATCTCGTTTCGCTCTCCTTCACCCTCCTTCAACTCGTTTCGCTCTCTTCCACCCTCCTCCGTCTCGTTTCACCCTCTTTCACCCTCCTTCCTCTCGTTTAGCTCTCTTTCACCCTCCTTCGTCTCGTTTCGCTCTCTTTCACCCTGCTTCGCCACGTTTCGCTCTCTTTCACCCTCCTTCGTCTCGTTTCGCTCTCTTTCACCCTCCTTCGTCTCGTTTCGCTCTCTTCAACCCTCCTTCGTCTCGTTTCGCCCTCCTTCACCCTCCTTCGTCTCGTTTCGCTCTCTTTCACCCTCCATCGTCTGGTTTCGCACTCTTTCACCTTCCTTCGTCTCTTTTCGCTCTCTTTCACCCTCCTTTGTCTCGTTTCGCTCTCTTTCACCCTCCTTCGTCTCGTTTCGCTCTCTTTCACCCACCTTCGTCTCGTTTCGCCCTCTTTCGCCCTTCTTCATCTCGTTTCGCTCTTTTTAACCCTCCTTCGTCTCGTTTCGCTCTCTTTGACCCTTTTTCGTCTCATTTCGCTCTCTTCCACTCTCCTTCGTCTCGTTACGCTCTGTTTCACCCTCCTTCGTCTCGTTTCGCTCTCTATCATGCTACTTCGTCTCGTTTCGCTCTCTTCCACACTCCTTCGTCTCGTTTCGCTCTCTTTCACCCTCCTTCATCTCGTTTCGCTCTCTTTCACCTTCCTTCATCTCGTTTCGCTCTCCTTCACCCTTCTTCAACTCGTTTCGCTCTCTTCCACCCTCCTTCGTCTCGTTCCACCCTGTTTCACCCTCCTTCGTCTCGTTTCGCTCTCTTTCACCTTCCTTCGTCTCGTTTCGCTCTCTTTCACCCTCCTTCGTCTCGTTTCGCTCTCTTTCACCCTCCTTCGTCTCGTTTCGCCCTCTTTCACCCTTCTTCATCTCGTTTCGCTCTCTTTCACACTCCTTCGTCTCGTTTCGCTCTCTTTCACCCTCCTTTGTCTCGTTTCGCTCTCTTTCACCCTCCTTCATCTTGCTTCGCTCTCTTTCACCTTCCTTCGCCTCATTTCACTCTCTTTCTCCCTCCTTCGTCACGTTTCGATATCTTTCACCCTCCTTCGGCTCGTTTCGCTCTCTTTCACCTTCCTTCATTTCGTTTCGCTCTCCTTCAGACTCTTTCGTCTCGTTTCGCTCTCTTCCACACTCCTTTGTCTCGTTTCACCCTCTTTCACCCTCCTTCGTCTCGTTTCGCTCTCGTCACACTCCTTCGTCTCGTTTCGCCCTCTTTCACCCTTCTTCATCTCGTTTCGCTCTCTTTCGCTCTCCTTCATCTCATTTCGCTCTCCTTCACCCTCCTTCGTCTCGTTTCGCTCTCTTTCACCTTCCTTCGACTCGTTTCGCTCTCTTTCACCCTCCTTTGTCTCGTTTCGCTCTCTTTCACCCTCCTTCGTCTCATTTAGCTCTCTTTCACCCTCATTCGTCTCGTTTCGCTCTCTTTCACCCTCCTTCATCTCGTTTTGCTCTCTTTCACACTCCTTCGTCTCGTTTCGCTCTCTTCCACCCTCCTTCGTATCGTATCGCCCTTTTTCACCCTCCTTCGTCTCGTTTCGCTCTCTTTCAACCTCCTTCGTCTCGTTTCGCTCTTTTTCACCCTCCTTCGTCTCGTTTCGCTCTCTTTGACCCTCCTTCGTCTCATTTCACTCTCATTCACCCTCCTTCGTCTCGTTTCGATCTCTTTCACCCTCCTTCATCTCGTTTCGCTCTCTTTCATCCTACTTCGTCTCGTTTCGATCTCTTCCACCCTTCTTCGTCTCGTTTCGCTCTCATTCACACTCCTTCGTCTCGTTTCGCCCTCTTTCACCCTTCTTCATCTCGTTTCGCTCTCTTTCGCACTTCTTCGTCTCATTTCGCTCTCTTTCACCCTCCTTCGTCTCGTTTCGCTCTCTTTCACCCTCCTTCGTCTCGTTTCGCTCTCTTTCACCCTCCTTCATCTCGTTTCGCTCTCTTTCATCCTACTTCGTCTCGTTTCGATCTCTTCCACCCTTCTTCGTCTCGTTTCGCTCTCGTCCACACTCCTTCGTCTCGTTTCGCCCTCTTTCACCCTTCTTTTTCTCGATTCGCTCTCTTTCACCTTTCTTCGCCTCGTTTCACTCTCTTTCACACTTCTTCGTCTCGTTTCACTCTCTTTCACCCTCCTTCATCTCGTTTCGCTCTCTTTCACCATCCTTCATCTCGTTCCACTCTCTTTCACTCTTCTTCATCTCGTTTCGCTCTCTTTCACCCTCCTTCGTCTCGTTTCGCTCTCTTTCACCCTCCTTTGTCTCGTTTCGCTCTCTTTCACCATCCTTCGTCTCTTTTCGCTCTCTTTCACCCTCCTTCATCTCGTTTCGCTCTCCTTAACCCTCCTTCCACTCGTTCCACTCTCTTCCACCCTCCTTCGTCTCGTTTCACACTCTTTCACCCTCCTTCGTCTTGTTTCGCTCTCTTTGACCCTCCGTCGTCTCGTTTCGCTCTCTTTCACCCTCCTTCGTCTCGTTTCGCTCTCTTCCACCCGCCTTCGTCTCGTTTCACTCTCCTTCACCCTCCTTCATCTCGTTTCGCTCTCTTCCACCCTCCTTCGTCTCGTTTCGCCCTCTTTCACCCTCCTTCATCTCGTTTCGCTCTGTTTGACACTCCTTCGTCTCGTTTTGGCTTTCTTTCACTCTCCTTCGCCTCGTTTCGCTCTCTTTCACCTTTCTTCGTCTCGTTTCGCTCTCTTTCACCTTCCTTCGTCTCGTTTCGCTCTCTTCCACCCTCCTTTGTCTCGTTTCGCCCTCTTTCACAGTCCATCGTCTCGGTTCGCTCTCTTTCACCTTCCTTCGTCTCATGTCGCTGTCTTTCACCCTTCTTTGTCTCGATTCGCTCTCTTTCACCTTCCTTCGCCTCGTTTCACTCTCTTTCACACTCCTTCATCTCGTTTCACTCTCTTTCACCCCCCTTCGTCTCGTTTCGCTCTCTTTCACCCTCCTTCATCTCGTTCCACTCTCTTTCACCCTTCTTCATCTCGTTTCGCTCTCTTTCACCCTCCTTTGTCTCGTTTCGCTCTCTTTCACCCTCCTTCGTCTGGTTTCGCTCTCTTTCACCTTCCTTCATCTCTTTTCGCTCTCTTTCACCCTCCTTCATCTCGTGTCGCTCTCCTTCACCCTCCTTCGACTCGTTTCGCTCTCTTCCACCCTCCTTCGTCTCGTTTCACCCTCCTTCATCCTCCTTCATCTCGTTTCGCTTTCTTTCACCCTCCTTCATCTCGTTTCGCTCTCTTTCACACTCCTTTGTCTCGTTTCGCTCTCTTTCACATTCCTTCGCCTCGTTTCACTCTCTTTCACCCTCCTTCGTCTCGTTTCGCGCTCTTTCACCCTCCTTCGTCTATTTTTGCTCTCTTTCACCCTCCTTCGTCTCGTTTCGCTCCATTTCACCTTCCTTCGTCTTGTTTTGCTCTCCTTCACCCTCCTTCGTCTCGTTTCGCTCCCTTCCACCCTCCTTCGTCTCGTTTCGCCCTCTTTCAACCTCCTTTGTCTCGTTTCACTCTCTTTCACCCTCCTACGTCTCATTTCACTCTCTTTCACCTTCGTTCGCCTCGTTTCACTCTCTTTCACCCTTCTTCGTCTCGTTTCGCTCTCATTCACCCTCCTTTGTCTCGTTTCGCTCTCTTTCGTCCTACTTCGTCTCGTTTCGCTCTCGTTCACACTCCTTCATCTCGTTTCGCCCTCTTTCACCCTTCTTCATCTCGTTTCGCTCTCTTTCACCTTCCTTCGCCTCGTTTCACTCTCTTTCACCCTCCTTCGTCTCGTTTCGCGCTCTTTCACCCTCCTTCGTCTATTTTTGCTCTCTTTCGCCCTTCTTCGTCTCGTTTCGCTCTTTTTAATCCTCCTTCGTCTCGTTTCGCTCTCTTTCACCCTCCTTCGTCTCGTTTCGCTCTCTTTCACCCTCCTTCGTCTCGTTTCGCTCTCTTTCACCCTTCTTCATCTCGTTTCGCTCTCTTTCACCCTCCTTCGTCTCGTTTCGCTCTCTTTCACCTTCCTTTGTCTCGTTTCGCTCTCTTTCACCCTCCTTCATCTTGCTTCGCTCTCTTTCACCCTCCTTTGTATCGTTTCGCTCTCTTACACCTTCCTTCGTCTCGTTTCGCTCTCTTTCACCCTCCTTTATCTCCTTTAGCTCTCTTTCACCTTCCTTCGCCTCGTTTCACTCTCTTTCTCCCTCCTTCATCTCGTTTCGCTCTCTTTCACCCTCCTTTATCTCGTTACGCTCTCGTTCAGCCTCCTTCGTCTTGGTTCGCTCTCTTCCACCCTCCTTCGTCTCGTTTCGCCCTCTTTCACAGTCCTTCGTCTCGGTTCGCTCTCTTTCACCTTCCTTCGTCGCCTTTCGCTCTCTTTCACCCTTCTTTGTCTCGATTCGCTCTCTTTCACCTTCCTTCGCCTCGTTTCACTCTCTTTCACGCTCCTTCGTCTCGTTTCACTCTCTTTCACCCTCCTTCATCTCGTTCCACTCTCTTTCACCCTTCATCATCTCGTTTCGCCTTCTTTCACCCTCCTTCGTCTCGTTTCGCTCTCTTTCACCTTCCTTCATCTCGTTTCGCTCTCCTTCACCCTCCTTCAACTCGTTTCGCTCTCTTCCACCCTCCTCCGTCTCGTTTCACCCTCTTTCACCCTCCTTCCTCTCGTTTAGCTCTCTTTCACCCTCCTTCGTCTCGTTTCGCTCTCTTTCACCCTGCTTCGCCACGTTTCGCTCTCTTTCACCCTCCTTCGTCTCGTTTCGCTCTCTTTCACCCTCCTTCGTCTCGTTTCGCTCTCTTCAACCCTCCTTCGTCTCGTTTCGCCCTCCTTCACCCTCCTTCGTCTCGTTTCGCTCTCTTTCACCCTCCATCGTCTGGTTTCGCACTCTTTCACCTTCCTTCGTCTCTTTTCGCTCTCTTTCACCCTCCTTTGTCTCGTTTCGCTCTCTTTCACCCTCCTTCGTCTCGTTTCGCTCTCTTTCACCCACCTTCGTCTCGTCTCGCCCTCTTTCGCCCTTCTTCATCTCGTTTCGCTCTTTTTAACCCTCCTTCGTCTCGTTTCGCTCTCTTTGACCCTTTTTCGTCTCATTTCGCTCTCTTCCACTCTCCTTCGTCTCGTTACGCTCTGTTTCACCCTCCTTCGTCTCGTTTCGCTCTCTATCATGCTACTTCGTCTCGTTTCGCTCTCTTCCACACTCCTTCGTCTCGTTTCGCTCTCTTTCACCCTCCTTCGTCTCGTTTCGCTCTCTTTCACCTTCCTTCATCTCGTTTCGCTCTCCTTCACCCTTCTTCAACTCGTTTCGCTCTCTTCCACCCTCCTTCGTCTCGTTTCACCCTGTTTCACCCTCCTTCATCTCGTTTCGCTCTCTTTCACCTTCCTTCGTCTCGTTTCGCTCTCTTTCACCCTCCTTCGTCTCGTTTCGCTCTCTTTCACCCTCCTTCGTCTCGTTTCGCCCTCTTTCACCCTTCTTCATCTCGTTTCGCTCTCTTTCACACTCCTTCGTCTCGTTTCGCTCTCTTTCACCCTTCTTTGTCTCGTTTCGCTCTCTTTCACCCTCCTTCATCTTGCTTCGCTCTCTTTCACCTTCCTTCGCCTCATTTCACTCTCTTTCTCCCTCCTTCGTCACGTTTCGATATCTTTCACCCTCCTTCGGCTCGTTTCGCTCTCTTTCACCTTCCTTCATTTCGTTTCGCTCTCCTTCAGACTCTTTCGTCTCGTTTCGCTCTCTTCCACACTCCTTTGTCTCGTTTCACCCTCTTTCACCCTCCTTCGTCTCGTTTCGCTCTCGTCACACTCCTTCGTCTCGTTTCGCCCTCTTTCACCCTTCTTCATCTCGTTTCGCTCTCTTTCGCTCTCCTTCATCTCATTTCGCTCTCCTTCACCCTCCTTCGTCTCGTTTCGCTCTCTTTCACCTTCCTTCGACTCGTTTCGCTCTCTTTCACCCTCCTTTGTCTCGTTTCGCTCTCTTTCACCCTCCTTCGTCTCATTTAGCTCTCTTTCACCCTCATTCGTCTCGTTTCGCTCTCTTTCACCCTCCTTCATCTCGTTTTGCTCTCTTTCACCCTCCTTCTTCTCGTTTCGCTCTCTTCCACCCTCCTTCGTATCGTATCGCCCTTTTTCACCCTCCTTCGTCTCGTTTCGCTCTCTTTCAACCTCCTTCGTCTCGTTTCGCTCTTTTTCACCCTCCTTCGTCTCGTTTCGCTCTCTTTGACCCTCCTTCGTCTCATTTCACTCTCATTCACCCTCCTTCGTCTCGTTTCGATCTCTTTCACCCTCCTTCATCTCGTTTCGCTCTCTTTCATCCTACTTCGTCTCGTTTCGATCTCTTCCACCCTTCTTCGTCTCGTTTCGCTCTCTTTCGCACTTCTTCGTCTCATTTCGCTCTCTTTCACCCTCCTTCGTCTCGTTTCGCTCTCTTTCACCCTCCTTCGTCTCGTTTCGCTCTCTTTCACCCTCCTTCATCTCGTTTCGCTCTCTTTCATCCTACTTCGTCTCGTTTCGATCTCTTCCACCCTTCTTCGTCTCGTTTCGCTCTCGTCCACACTCCTTCGTCTCGTTTCGCCCTCTTTCACCCTTCTTTTTCTCGATTCGCTCTCTTTCACCTTTCTTCGCCTCGTTTCACTCTCTTTCACACTTCTTCGTCTCGTTTCACTCTCTTTCACCCTCCTTCATCTCGTTTCGCTCTCTTTCACCATCCTTCATCTCGTTCCACTCTCTTTCACTCTTCTTCATCTCGTTTCGCTCTCTTTCACCCTCCTTCGTCTCGTTTCGCTCTCTTTCACCCTCCTTTGTCTCGTTTCGCTCTCTTTCACCATCCTTCGTCTCTTTTCGCTCTCTTTCACCCTCCTTCATCTCGTTTCGCTCTCCTTAACCCTCCTTCCACTCGTTCCACTCTCTTCCACCCTCCTTCGTCTCGTTTCACACTCTTTCACCCTCCTTCGTCTTGTTTCGCTCTCTTTGACCCTCCGTCGTCTCGTTTCGCTCTCTTTCACCCTCCTTCGTCTCGTTTCGCTCTCTTCCACCCGCCTTCGTCTCGTTTCACTCTCCTTCACCCTCCTTCATCTCGTTTCGCTCTCTTCCACCCTCCTTCGTCTCGTTTCGCCCTCTTTCACCCTCCTTCATCTCGTTTCGCTCTGTTTGACACTCCTTCGTCTCGTTTTGGCTTTCTTTCACTCTCCTTCGCCTCGTTTCGCTCTCTTTCACCTTTCTTCGTCTCGTTTCGCTCTCTTTCACCTTCCTTCGTCTCGTTTCGCTCTCTTCCACCCTCCTTTGTCTCGTTTCGCCCTCTTTCACAGTCCATCGTCTCGGTTCGCTCTCTTTCACCTTCCTTCGTCTCATGTCGCTGTCTTTCACCCTTCTTTGTCTCGATTCGCTCTCTTTCACCTTCCTTCGCCTCGTTTCACTCTCTTTCACACTCCTTCATCTCGTTTCACTCTCTTTCACCCCCCTTCGTCTCGTTTCGCTCTCTTTCACCCTCCTTCATCTCGTTCCACTCTCTTTCACCCTTCTTCATCTCGTTTCGCTCTCTTTCACCCTCCTTTGTCTCGTTTCGCTCTCTTTCACCCTCCTTCGTCTGGTTTCGCTCTCTTTCACCTTCCTTCATCTCTTTTCGCTCTCTTTCACCCTCCTTCATCTCGTGTCGCTCTCCTTCACCCTCCTTCGACTCGTTTCGCTCTCTTCCACCCTCCTTCGTCTCGTTTCACCCTCCTTCATCCTCCTTCATCTCGTTTCGCTTTCTTTCACCCTCCTTCATCTCGTTTCGCTCTCTTTCACACTCCTTTGTCTCGTTTCGCTCTCTTTCACATTCCTTCGCCTCGTTTCACTCTCTTTCACCCTCCTTCGTCTCGTTTCGCGCTCTTTCACCCTCCTTCGTCTATTTTTGCTCTCTTTCACCCTCCTTCGTCTCGTTTCGCTCCATTTCACCTTCCTTCGTCTTGTTTTGCTCTCCTTCACCCTCCTTCGTCTCGTTTCGCTCTCTTCCACCCTCCTTCGTCTCGTTTCGCCCTCTTTCAACCTCCTTTGTCTCGTTTCACTCTCTTTCACCCTCCTACGTCTCATTTCACTCTCTTTCACCTTCGTTCGCCTCGTTTCACTCTCTTTCACCCTTCTTCGTCTCGTTTCGCTCTCATTCACCCTCCTTTGTCTCGTTTCGCTCTCTTTCGTCCTACTTCGTCTCGTTTCGCTCTCGTTCACACTCCTTCATCTCGTTTCGCCCTCTTTCACCCTTCTTCATCTCGTTTTGCTCTCTTTCACACTCCTTCGTCTCAATTCGCTGTCTTTCATCCTCCTTCGTCTCGTTTCGCTCTCTTTCACCCTTCTTCATCTCGTTTCGCTCTCTTTCACCCTCCTTCGTCTCGTTTCGCTCTCTTTCACCCTCCTTTGTCTCGTTTCGCTCTCTTTCACCCTCCTTCATCTTGCTTCGCTCTCTTTCACCCTCCTTTGTATCGTTTCGCTCTCTTACACCTTCCTTCGTCTCGTTTCGCTCTCTTTCAGCCTCCTTTATCTCGTTTAGCTCTCTTTCACCTTCCTTCGCCTCGTTTCACTCTCTTTCTCCCTCCTTCATCTCGTTTTGCTCTCTTTCACCCTCCTTTATCTCGTTACGCTCTCTTTCAGCCTCCTTCGTGTTGGTTCGCTCTCTTCCACCCTCCTTCGTCTCGTTTCGCCCTCTTTCACAGTCCTTCGTCTCGGTTCGCTCTCTTTCACCTTCCTTCGTCGCCTTTCGCTCTCTTTCACCCTTCTTTGTCTCGATTCGCTCTCTTTCACCTTCCTTCGCCTCGTTTCACTCTCTTTCACACTCCTTCGTCTCGTTTCACTCTCTTTCACCCTCCTTCGTCTCGTTTCGCCCTCTTTCACCCTCCTTCATCTCGTTCCACTCTCTTTCACCCTTCTTCATCTCGTTTCGCTCTCTTTCACCCTCCTTCGTCTCATTTCGCTCTCTTTCACCTTCCTTCATCTCGTTTCGCTCTCCTTCACCCTCCTTCAACTCGTTTCGCTCTCTTCCACCCTCCTCCGTCTCGTTTCACCCTCTTTCACCCTCCTTCCTCTCGTTTAGCTCTCTTTCACCCTCCTTCGTCTCGTTTCGCTCTCTTTCACCCTGCTTCGCCACGTTTCGCTCTCTTTCACCCTCCTTCGTCTCGTTTCGCTCTCTTTCACCCTCCTTCGTCTCGTTTCGCTCTCTTCAACCCTCCTTCGTCTCGTTTCGCCCTCCTTCACCCTCCTTCGTCTCGTTTTGCTCTCTTTCACCCTCCATCGTCTGGTTTCGCACTCTTTCACCTTCCTTCGTCTCTTTTCGCTCTCTTTCACCCTCCTTTGTCTCGTTTCGCTCTCTTTCACCCTCCTTCGTCTCGTTTAGCTCTCTTTCACCCACCTTTGTCTCGTTTCGCCCTCTTTCGCCCTTCTTCATCTCGTTTCGCTCTTTTTAACCGTCCTTCGTCTCGTTTCGCTCTCTTTGACCCTTTTTCGTCTCATTTCGCTCTCTTCCACTCTCCTTCGTCTCGTTACGCTTTCTTTCACCCTCCTTCGTCTCGTTTCGCTCTCTATCATGCTACTTCGTCTCGTTTCGCTCTCTTCCACACTCCTTCGTCTCGTTTCGCTCTCTTTCACCCTCCTACATCTCGTTTCGCTCTCTTTCACCTTCCTTCATCTCGTTTCGCTCTCCTTCACCTTCCTTCGTCGCCTTTCGCTCTCTTTCACCCTTCTTTGTCTCGATTCGCTCTCTTTCACCTTCCTTCGCCTCGTTTCACTCTCTTTCACACTCCTTCGTCTCGTTTCACTCTCTTTCACCCTCCTTCGTCTCGTTTCGCCCTCTTTCACCCCCCTTCATCTCGTTCCACTCTCTTTCACCCTTCTTCATCTCGTTTCGCTCTCTTTCACCCTCCTTCGTCTCGTTTCGCTCTCTTTCACCTTCCTTCATCTCGTTTCGCTCTCCTTCACCCTCCTTCAACTCGTTTCGCTCTCTTCCACCCTCCTCCGTCTCGTTTCACCCTCTTTCACCCTCCTTCCTCTCGTTTAGCTCTCTTTCACCCTCCTTCGTCTCGTTTCGCTCTCTTTCACCCTTCTTCGCCACGTTTCGCTCTCTTTCACCCTCCTTCGTCTCGTTTCGCTCTCTTTCACCCTCCTTCGTCTCGTTTCGCTCTCTTCAACCCTCCTTCGTCTCGTTTCGCCCTCCTTCACCCTCCTTCGTCTCGTTTCGCTCTCTTTCACCCTCCATCGTCTGGTTTCGCACTCTTTCACCTTCCTTCGTCTCTTTTCGCTCTCTTTCACCCTCCTTTGTCTCGTTTCGCTCTCTTTCACCCTCCTTCGTCTCGTTTCGCTCTCTTTCACCCACCTTCGTCTCGTTTCGCCCTCTTTCGCCCTTCTTCATCTCGTTTCGCTCTTTTTAACCCTCCTTCGTCTCATTTCGCTCTCTTTGACCCTTTTTCGTCTCATTTCGCTCTCTTCCACTCTCCTTCGTCTCGTTACGCTCTCTTTCACCCTCCTTCGTCTTGTTTCGCTCTCTATCATGCTACTTCGTCTCGTTTCGCTCTCTTCCACACTCCTTCGTCTCGTTTCGCTCTCTTTCACCCTCCTTCGTCTCGTTTCGCTCTCTTTCACCTTCCTTCATCTCGTTTCGCTCTCCTTCACCCTTCTTCAACTTGTTTCGCTCTCTTCCACCCTCCTTCGTCTCGTTTCACCCTGTTTTACCCTCCTTCGTCTCGTTTCGCTCTCTTTCACCTTCCTTCGTCTCTTTTCGCTCTCTTTCACACTCCTTTGTCTCGTTTCGCTCTCTTTCACCCTCCTTCGTCTCGTTTCGCTCTCTTTCACCCTCCTTCGTCTCGTTTCGCCCTCTTTCACCCTTTTTCATCTCGTTTCGCTCTCTTTCACCCTCCTTCGTCTCGTTTCGCTCTCTTTCACCCTCCTTTGTCTCGTTTCGCTCTCTTTCACCCTCCTTCATCTTGCTTCGCTCTCTTTCACCTTCCTTCGCCTCATTTCACTCTCTTTCTCCCTCCTTCGTCACGTTTCGATATCTTTCACCCTCCTTCGTCTCGTTTCGCTCTCTTTCACCTTCCTTCATTTCGTTTCGCTCTCCTTCAGACTCTTTCGTCTCGTTTCGCTCTCTTCCACCCTCCTTTGTCTCGTTTCACCCTCTTTCACCCTCCTTCGTCTCGTTTCGCTCTCGTCACACTCCTTCGTCTCGTTTCGCCCTCTTTCACCCTTCTTCATCTCGTTTCGCTCTCTTTCGCTCTCCTTCATCTCATTTCGCTCTCTTTCACCCTCCTTCGTCTCGTTTCGCTCTCTTTCACCTTCCTTCGACTCGTTTCGCTCTCTTTCACCCTCCTTTGTCTCGTTTCGCTCTCTTTCACCCTCCTTCGTCTCATTTAGCTCTCTTTCACCCTCATTCGTCTCGTTTCGCTCTCTTTCACCCTCCTTCATCTCGTTTTGCTCTCTTTCACGCTCCTTCGTCTCGTTTCGCTCTCTTCCACCCTCCTTCGTATCGTATCGCCCTTTTTCACCCTCCTTCGTCTCGTTTCGCTCTCTTTCAACCACCTTCGTCTCGTTTCGCTCTTTTTCACCCTCCTTCGTCTCGTTTCGCTCTCTTTGACCCTCCTTCGTCTCATTTCACTCTCATTCACCCTCCTTCGTCTCGTTTCGATCTCTTTCACCCTCCTTCATCTCGTTTCGCTCTCTTTCATCCTACTTCGTCTCGTTTCGATCTCTTCCACCCTTCTAAGTCTCGTTTCGCTCTCGTTCACACTCCTTCGTCTCGTTTCGCCCTCTTTCATCCTTCTTCATCTTCTTTCGCTCTCTTTCGCACTTCTTCGTCTCATTTCGCTCTCTTTCACCCTCCTTCCCCTCGTTTCGCTCTCTTTCACCCTCCTTCATCTCGTTTCGCTCTCTTTCACCCTCCTTCATCTCGTTTCGCTCTCTTTCATCCTACTTCGTCTCGTTTCGATCTCTTCCACCCTTCTTCGTCTCGTTTCGCTCTCGTTCACACTCCTTCGTCTCGTTTCGCCCTCTTTCACCCTTCTTTTTCTCGATTCGCTCTCTTTCACCTTTCTTCGCCTCGTTTCACTCTCTTTCACACTTCTTCGTCTCGTTTCACTCTCTTTCACCATCCTTCATCTCGTTCCACTCTCTTTCACTCTTCTTCATCTTGTTTCGCTCTCTTTCACCCTCCTTCGTCTCGTTTCGCTCTCTTTCACCCTCCTTTGTCTCGTTTCGCTCTCTTTCACCATCCTTCGTCTCTTTTCGCTCTCTTTCACCCTCCTTCATCTCGTTTCGCTCTCCTTAACCCTCCTTCCACTCGTTCCACTCTCTTCCACCCTCCTTCGTCTCGTTTCACCCTCTTTCACCCTCCTTCGTCTTGTTTCGCTCTCTTTGACCCTCCGTCATCTCGTTTCGCTCTCTTTCACCCTCCTTCGTCTCGTTTCGCTCTCTTCCACCCGCCTTCGTCTCGTTTCACTCTCCTTCACCCTCCTTCATCTCGTTTCGCTCTCTTCCACCCTCCTTCGTCTCGTTTCGCCCTCTTTCACCCTCCTTCATCTCGTTTCGCTCTGTTTGACACAACTTCGTCTCGTTTTGGCTTTCTTTCACTCTCCTTCGCCTCGTTTCGCTCTCTTTCACCTTTCTTCGTCTCGTTTCGCTCTCTTTCACCTTCCTTTGTCTCGTTTCGCTCTCTTCCACCCTCCTTTGTCTCGTTTCGCCCTCTTTCACAGTCCATCGTCTCGGTTCGCTCTCTTTCACCTTCCTTCGTCTCATGTCGCTGTCTTTCACCCTTCTTTGTCTCGATTCGTTCTCTTTCACCTTCCTTCGCCTCGTTTCACTCTCTTTCACACTCCTTCATCTCGTTTCACTCTCTTTCACCCCCCTTCGTCTCGTTTCCCTCTCTTTCACCCTCCTTCATCTCGTTCCACTCTCTTTCACCCTTCTTCATCTCGTTTCGCTCTCTTTCACCCTCCTTTGTCTCGTTTCGTTCTCTTTCACCCTCCTTCGTCTGGTTTCGCTCTCTTTCACCTTCCTTCATCTCTTTTCGCTCTCTTTCACCCTCCTTCATCTCGTGTCGCTCTCCTTCACCCTCCTTCGACTCGTTTCGCTCTCTTCCACCCTCCTTCGTCTCGTTTCACCCTCCTTCACCCTCCTTCATCTCGTTTCGCTTTCTTTCACCCTCCTTCATCTCGTTTCGCTCTCTTTCACACTCCTTTGTCTCGTTTCGCTCTCTTTCACCTTCCTTCGCCTCGTTTCACTCTCTTTCACCCTCCTTCGTCTCGTTTCGCGCTCTTTCACCCTCCTTCGTCTATTTTCGCTCTCTTTCACCCTCCTTCGTCTCGTTTCGCTCCATTTCACCTTCCTTCGTCTTGTTTTGCTCTCCTTCACCCTCCTTCGTCTCGTTTCGCTCTCTTCCACCCTCCTTCATCTCGTTTCGCCCTCTTTCAACCTCCTTTGTCTCGTTTCACTCTCTTTCACCCTCCTACGTCTCATTTCACTCTCTTTCACCTTCGTTCGCCTCGTTTCACTCTCTTTCACCCTTCTTCGTCTCGTTTCGCTCTCATTCACCCTCCTTTGTCTCGTTTCGCTCACTTTCGTCCTACTTCGTCTCGTTTCGCTCTCGTTCACATTCCTTCATCTCGTTTCGCCCTCTTTCACCCTTCTTCATCTCGTTTCGCTCTCTTTCACACTCCTTCGTCTCATTTCGCTCTCTTTCATTCTCCTTCGTCTCGTTTCGCTCTCTTTCACCCTTCTTCATCTCGTTTCGCTCTCTTTCACCCTCCTTCGTCTCGTTTCGCTCTCTTTCACCCTCCTTTGTCTCGTTTCGCTCTCTTTCACCCTCCTTCATCTTGCTTCGCTCTCTTTCACCCTCCTTTGTATCGTTTCGCTCTCTTACACCTTCCTTCGTCTCGTTTCACTCTCTTTCACCCTCCTTTATCTCGTTTAGCTCTCTTTCACCTTCCTTCGCCTCGTTTCACTCTCTTTCTCCCTCCTTCATCTCGTTTCGCTCTCTTTCACCCTCCTTTATCTCGTTACGCTCTCTTTCAGCCTCCTTCGTGTTGGTTCGCTCTCTTCCACCCTTCTTCGTCTCGTTTCGCCCTCTTTCACAGTCCTTCGTCTCGGTTCGCTCTCTTTCACCTTCCTTCGTCGCCTTTCGCTCTCTTTCACCCTTCTTTGTCTCGATTCGCTCTCTTTCACCTTCCTTCGCCTCGTTTCACTCTCTTTCACACTCCTTCGTCTCGTTTCACTCTCTTTCACCCTCCTTCGTCTCGTTTCGCCCTCTTTCACCCTCCTTCATCTCGTTCCACTCTCTTTCACCCTTCTTCATCTCGTTTCGCTCTCTTTCACCCTCCTTCGTCTCGTTTCGCTCTCTTTCACCTTCCTTCATCTCGTTTCGCTCTCCTTCACCCTCCTTCAACTCGTTTCGCTCTCTTCCACCCTCCTCCGTCTCGTTTCACCCTCTTTCACCCTCCTTCCTCTCGTTTAGCTCTCTTTCACACTCCTTCGTCTCGTTTCGCTCTCTTTCACCCTGCTTCGCCACGTTTCGCTCTCTTTCACCCTCCTTCGTCTCGTTTCGCTCTCTTTCACCCTCCTTCGTCTCGTTTCGCTCTCTTCAACCCTCCTTCGTCTCGTTTCGCCCTCCTACACCCTCCTTCGTCTCGTTTCGCTCTCTTTCACCCTCCATCGTCTGGTTTCGCACTCTTTCACCTTCCTTCGTCTCTTTTCGCTCTCTTTCACCCTCCTTTGTCTCGTTTCGCTCTCTTTCACCCTCCTTCGTCTCGTTTCGCTCTCTTTCACCCACCTTCGTCTCGTTTCGCCCTCTTTCGCCCTTCTTCATCTCGTTTCGCTCTTTTTAACCCTCCTTCGTCTCGTTTCGCTCTCTTTGACCCTTTTTCGTCTCATTTCGCTCTCTTCCACTCTCCTTCGTCTCGTTACGCTCTCTTTCACCCTCCTTCGTCTCGTTTCGCTCTCTATCATGCTACTTCGTCTCGTTTCGCTCTCTTCCACACTCCTTCGTCTCGTTTCGCTCTCTTTCACCCTCCTTCGTCTCGTTTCGCTCTCTTTCACCTTCCTTCATCTCGTTTCGCTCTGCTTCACCCTTCTTCAACTCGTTTCGCTCTCTTCCACCCTCCTTCGTCTCGTTTCGCTCTCTTTCACCTTCCTTCATCTCGTTTCGCTCTCCTTCACCCTTCTTCAACTCGTTTCGCTCTCTTCCACCCTCCTTCGTCTCGTTTCACCCTGTTTCACCCTCCTTCGTCTCGTTTCGCTCTCTTTCACCTTCCATCGTCTCTTTTCGCTCTCTTTCACACTCCTTTGTCTCGTTTCGCTCTCTTTCACCCTCCTTCGTCTCGTTTCGCTCTCTTTCACCCTCCTTCGTCTCTTTCGCCCTCTTTCACCCTTCTTCATCTCGTTTCGCTCTCTTTCACCCTCCTTCGTCTCGTTTCGCTCTCTTTCACCCTCCTTTGTCTCGTTTCGCTCTCTTTCACCCTCCTTCATCTTGATTCGCTCTCTTTCACCTTCCTTCGCCTCATTTCACTCTCTTTCTCCCTCCTTCATCACGTTTCGATATCTTTCACCCTCCTTCGTCTCGTTTCGCTCTCTTTCACCTTCCTTCATTTCGTTTCGCTCTCCTTCAGACTCTTTCGTCTCGTTTCGCTCTCTTCCACCCTCCTTTGTCTCGTTTCACCCTCTTTCACCCTCCTTCGTCTCGTTTCGCTCTCGTCACACTCCTTCGTCTCGTTTCGCCCTCTTTCACCCTTCTTCATCTCGTTTCGCTCTCTTTCGCTCTCCTTCATCTCATTTCGCTCTCTTTCACCCTCTTTCGTCTCGTTTCGCTCTCTTTCACCTTCCTTCGACTCGTTTCGCTCTCTTTCACCCTCCTTTGTCTCGTTTCGCTCTCTTTCACCCTCCTTCGTCTCATTTAGCTCTCTTTCACCCTCATTCGTCTCGTTTCACTCTCTTTCACCCTCCTTCATCTCGTTTTGCTCTCTTTCACCCTCCTTCGTCTCGTTTCGCTCTCTTCCACCCTCCTTCATATCGTATCGCCCTTTTTCACCCTCCTTCGTCTCGTTTCGCTCTCTTTCAACCTCCTTCGTCTCGTTTCGCTCTTTTTCACCCTCCTTCATCTCATTTCGCTCTCTTTGACCCTCCTTCGTCTCATTTCACTCTCATTCACCCTCCTTCGTCTCGTTTCGATCTCTTTCACCCTCCTTCATCTCGTTTCGCTCTCTTTCATCCTACTTCGTCTCGTTTCGATCTCTTCCACCCTTCTTCGTCTCGTTTCGCTCTCGTTCACACTCCTTCGTCTCGTTTCGCCCTCTTTCACCCTTCTTTTTCTCGATTCGCTCTCTTTCACCTTTCTTCGCCTCGTTTCACTCTCTTTCACACTTCTTCGTCTCGTCTCACTCTCTTTCACCCTCCTTCATCTCGTTTCGCTCTCTTTCACCATCCTTCATCTCGTTCCACTCTCTTTCACTCTTCTTCATCTCGTTTCGCTCTCTTTCACCCTCCTTCGTCTCGTTTCGCTCTCTTTCACCCTCCTTTGTCGCGTTTCGCTCTCTTTCACCATCCTTCGTCTTATTTCGCTCTCTTTCACCCTCCTTCATCTCGTTTCGCTCTCCTTAACCCTCCTTCCACTCGTTCCACTCTCTTCCACCCTCCTTCGTCTCGTTTCACCCTCTTTCACCCTCCTTCGTCTTGTTTCGCTCTCTTTGACCCTCCGTCGTCTCGTTTCGCTCTCTTTCACCCTCCTTCGTCTCGTTTCGCTCTCTTCCACCCGCCTTCGTCTCGTTTCACTCTCCTTCACCCTCCTTCATCTCGTTTCGCTCTCTTCCACCCTCCTTCGTCTCGTTTCGCCCTCTTTCACCCTCCTTCATCTCGTTTCGCTCTGTTTGACACTCCTTCGTCTCGTTTTGGCTTTCTTTCACTCTCCTTCGCCTCGTTTCGCTCTCTTTCACCTTTCTTCGTCTCGTTTCGCTCTCTTTCACCTTCCTTCGTCTCGTTTCGCTCTCTTCCACCCTCCTTTGTCTCGTTTCGCCCTCTTTCACAGTCCATCGTCTCGGTTCGCTCTCTTTCACCTTCCTTCGTCTCATGTCGCTGTCTTTCACCCTTCTTTGTCTCGATTCGTTCTCTTTCACCTTCCTTCGCCTCGTTTCACTCTCTTTCACACTCCTTCATCTCGTTTCACTCTCTTTCACCCCCCTTCGTCTCGTTTCGCTCTCTTTCACCCTCCTTCATCTCGTTCCACTCTCTTTCACCCTTCTTCATCTTGTTTCGCTCTCTTTCACCCTCCTTTGTCTCGTTTCGCTCTCTTTCACCCTCCTTCGTCTGGTTTCGCTCTCTTTCACCTTCCTTCATCTCTTTTCGCTCTCTTTCACCCTCCTTCATCTCGTGTCGCTCTCCTTCACCCTCCTTCGACTCGTTTCGCTCTCTTCCACCCTCCTTCGTCTCGTTTCACCCTCCTTCACCCTCCTTCATCTCGTTTCGCTTTCTTTCACCCTCCTTCATCTCGTTTCGCTCTCTTTCACACTCCTTTGTCTCGTTTCGCTCTCTTTCACCTTCCTTCGCCTCGTTTCACTCTCTTTCACCCTCCTTCGTCTCGTTTCGCGCTCTTTCACCCTCCTTCGTCTATTTTCGCTCTCTTTCACCCTCCTTCGTCTCGTTTCGCTCCATTTCACCTTCCTTCGTCTTGTTTTGCTCTCCTTCACCCTCCTTCGTCTCGTTTCGCTCTCTTCCACCCTCCTTCGTCTCGTTTCGCCCTCTTTCAACCTCCTTTGTCTCGTTTCACTCTCTTTCACCCTCCTACGTCTCATTTCACTCTCTTTCACCTTCGTTCGCCTCGTTTCACTCTCTTTCACCCTTCTTCGTCTCGTTTCGCTCTCATTCACCCTCCTTTGTCTCGTTTCGCTCTCTTTCGTCCTACTTCGTCTCGTTTCGCTCTCGTTCACACTCCTTCATCTCGTTTCGCCCTCATTCACCCTTCTTCATCTCGTTTCGCTCTCTTTCACACTCCTTCGTCTCATTTCGCTCTCTTTCATCCTCCTTCGTCTCGTTTCGCTCTCTTTCACCTTCCTTCGTCTCGTTTCGCTCTCTTTCACCCACCATTGTCTCGTTTCGCTCTCTTCCACCCTCCTTCATCTCGTTTCGCCCTCCTTCACCCTCCTTCGTCTCATTCGCTCTCTTTCACCCTCCTTCATCTCGTTTCGCTCTCTTTCACCCTCCTTCATCTCGTTTCGCTATCTCTCACCCTCCTTCGTCTCATTTCGCTCTCTTCCAACCTCCTTCGTCTCTTTTCACCCTCGTTCACACCCCTTCGTCTCGTTTCGCCCTCTTTCACCCTTCTTCATCTCATTTCGCTCTCTTTCGCACTCCTTCGTCTCATTTCACTCTCTTTCACCCTCCTTCGCCTCGTTTCGCTCTCTTTCACCCTCCTTTGTCTCGTTTCGCTCTCTTTCACCATCCTTCATCTCGTTTCGCTCTCTTTCATCCTACTTCGTCTCGTTTCGATCTCTTCCACCCTTCTTCGTCTCGTTTCGCTCTCTTTCACCCTCCTTCGTCTCGTTTCGCTCTCTTTCACCTTCCTTCGACTCGTTTCGCTCTCTTTCACCCTCCTTTTTCTCGTTTCGCTCTCTTTCACCCTCCTTCGTCTCATTTAGCTCTCTTTCACCCTCATTCGTCTCGTTTCGCTCTCTTTCACCCTCCTTCATCTCGTTTTGCTCTCTTTCACCCTCCTTCCTCTCGTTTCGCTCTCTTCCACCCTCCTTCGTATCGTATCGCCCTTTTTCACCCTCCTTCGTCTCGTTTCGCTCTCTTTCAACCTCCTTCGTCTCGTTTCGCTCTTTTTCACCCTCCTTCGTCTCGTTTCGCTCTCTTTGACCCTCCTTCGTCTCATTTCACTCTCATTCACCCTCCTTCGTCTCGTTTCGATCTCTTTCACCCTCCTTCATCTCGTTTCGCTCTCTTTCATCCTACTTCGTCTCGTTTCGATCTCTTCCACCCTTCTTCGTCTCGTTTCGCTCTCGTTCACACTCCTTCGTCTCGTTTCGCCCTCTTTCACCCTTCTTCATCTCGTTTCGCTCTCTTTCGCACTCCTTCGTCTCATTTCGCTCTCTTTCACCCTCCTTCCCCTCGTTTCGCTCTCTTTCACCCTCCTTCGTCTCGTTTCGCTCTCTTTCAGCCTCCTTCATCTCGTTTCGCTCTCTTTCATCCTACTTCGTCTCGTTTCGATCTCTTCCACCCTTCTTCGTCTCGTTTCGCTCTCGTTCACACTCCTTCGTCTCGTTTCGCCCTCTTTTACCCTTCTTTTTCTCGATTCGCTCTCTTTCACCTTTCTTCGTCTCGTTTCACTCTCTTTCACCCTCCTTCATCTCGTTTCGCTCTCTTTCACCATCCTTCATCTCGTTCCACTCTCTTTCACTCTTCTTCATCTCGTTTCGCTCTCTTTCACCCTCCTTCGTCTCGTTTCGCTCTCTTTCACCCTCCTTTGTCTCGTTTCGCTCTCTTTCACCATCCTTCGTCTCTTTTCGCTCTCTTTCACCCTCCTTCATCTCGTTTCGCTCTCCTTCACCCTCCTTCCACTCGTTCCACTCTCTTCCACCCTCCTTCGTCTCGTTTCACCCTCTTTCACCCTCCTTCGTCTTGTTTCGCTCTCTTTGACCCTCCGTCGTCTCGTTTCGCTCTCTTTCACCCTCCTTCGTCTCGTTTCGCTCTCTTCCACCCACCTTCGTCTCGTTTCACTCTCCTTCACCCTCCTTCATCTCGTTTCGCTCTCTTCCACCCTCCTTCGTCTCGTTTCGCCCTCTTTCACCCTCCTTCATCTCGTTTCGCTCTGTTTGACACTCCTTCGTCTCGTTTTGGCTTTCTTTCACTCTCCTTCGCCTCGTTTCGCTCTCTTTCACCTTTCTTCGTCTCGTTTCGCTCTCTTTCACCTTCCTTCGTCTCGTTTCGCTCTCTTCCACCCTCCTTTGTCTCGTTTCGCCCTCTTTCACAGTCCATCGTCTCGCTTCGCTCTCTTTCACCTTCCTTCGTCTCATGTCGCTGTCTTTCACCCTTCTTTGTCTCGATTCGCTCTCTTTCACCTTCCTTCGCCTCGTTTCACTCTCTTTCACACTCCTTCATCTCGTTTCACTCTCTTTCACCCCCCTTCGTCTCGTTTCGCTCTCTTTCACCCTCCTTCATCTCGTTCCACTCTCTTTCACCCTTCTTCATCTCGTTTCGCTCTCTTTCACCCTCCTTTGTCTCGTTTCGCTCTCTTTCACCCTCCTTCGTCTGGTTTCGCTCTCTTTCACCTTCCTTCATCTCTTTTCGCTCTCTTTCACACTCCTTCATCACGTGTCGCTCTCCTTCACCCTCCTTCGACTCGTTTCGCTCTCTTCCACCCTCCTTCGTCTCGTTTCACCCTCCTTCACCCTCCTTCATCTCGTTTGGCTTTCTTTCACCCTCCTTCATCTCGTTTCGCTCTCTTTCACACTCCTTTGTCTCGTTTCGCTCTCTTTCACCTTCCTTCGCCTCGTTTCACTCTCTTTCACCCTCCTTCGTCTCGTTTAGTGCTCTTTCACCCTCCTTCGTCTATTTTCGCTCTCTTTCACCCTCCTTCGTCTCGTTTCGCTCCATTTCACCTTCCTTTGTCTTGTTTTGCTCTCCTTCACCCTCCTTCGTCTCGTTTCACTCTCTTCCACCCTCCTTCGTCTCGTTTCGCCCTCTTTCAACCTCCTTTGTCTCGTTTCACTCTCTTTCACCCTCCTACGTCTCATTTCACTCTCTTTCACCTTCGTTCGCCTCGTTTCACTCTCTTTCACCCTTCTTCGTCTCGTTTCGCTCTCATTCACCCTCCTTTGTCTCGTTTCGCTCTCTTTCGTCCTACTTCGTCTCGTTTCGCTCTCGTTCACACTCCTTCATCTCGTTTCGCCCTCTTTCACCCTTCTTCATCTCGTTTCGCTCTCTTTCACACTCCTTCGTCTCATTTCGCTCTCTTTCATCCTCCTTCGTCTCGTTTCGCTCTCTTTCACCTTCCTTCGTCTCGTTTCGCTCTCTTTCACCCACCATTGTCTCGTTTCGCTCTCTTCCACCCTCCTTCATCTCGTTTCGCCCTCCTTCACCCTCCTTCGTCTCATTCGCTCTCTTTCACCCTCCTTCATCTCGTTTCGCTCTCTTTCACCCTCCTTCATCTCGTTTCGCTATCTCTCACCCTCCTTCCTCTCATTTCGCTCTCTTCCAACCTCCTTCGTCTCTTTTCACCCTCGTTCACACCCCTTCGTCTCGTTTCGCCCTCTTTCACCCTTCTTCATCTCGTTTCGCTCTCTTTCGCACTCCTTCGTCTCATTTCACTCTCTTTCACCCTCCTTCGCCTCGTTTCGCTCTCTTTCACCCTCCTTTGTCTCGTTTCGCTCTCTTTCACCCTCCTTCATCTCGTTTCGCTCTCTTTCATCCTACTTCGTCTCGTTTCGATCTCTTCCACCCTTCTTCGTCTCGTTTCGCTCTCGTTCACACTCCTTCGTCTCGTTTCGCCCTCATTCACCCTTCTTTTTCTCGATTCGCTCTCTTTCACCTTTCTTCGCCTCGTTTCACACTCTTTCACACTTCTTCGTCTCGTTTCACTCTCTTTCACCCTCCTTCATCTCGTTTCGCTCTCTTTCACCATCCTTCATCTCGTTCCACTCTCTTTCACTCTTCTTCATCTCGTTTCGCTCTCTTTCACCCTCCTTCGTCTCGTTTCGCTCTCTTTCACCCTCCTTTGTCTCGTTTCGCTCTCTTTCACCATCCTTCGTCTCTTTTCGCTCTCTTTCACCCTCCTTCATCTCGTTTCGCTCTCCTTCACCCTCCTTCCACTCGTTCCACTCTCTTCCACCCTCCTTCGTCTCGTTTCACCCTCTTTCACCCTCCTTCGTCTTGTTTCGCTCTCTTTGACCCTCCGTCGTCTCGTTTCGCTCTCTTTCACCCTCCTTCGTCTCGTTTCGCTCTCTTCCACCCACCTTCGTCTCGTTTCACTCTCTTTGACCCTCCGTCGTCTCGTTTCGCTCTCTTTCACCCTCCTTCGTCTCGTTTCGCTCTCTTCCACCCACCTTCGTCTCGTTTCACTCTCCTTCACCCTCCTTCATCTCGTTTCGCTCTCTTCCACCCTCCTTCGTCTCGTTTCGCCCTCTTTCACCCTCCTTCATCTCGTTTCGCTCTGTTTGACACTCCTTCGTCTCGTTTTGGCTTTCTTTCACTCTCCTTCGCCTCGTTTCGCTCTCTTTCACCTTTCTTCGTCTCGTTTCGCTCTCTTTCACCTTCCTTCGTCTCGTTTCGCTCTCTTCCACCCTCCTTTGTCTCGTTTCGCCCTCTTTCACAGTCCATCGTCTCGCTTCGCTCTCTTTCACCTTCCTTCGTCTCATGTCGCTGTCTTTCACCCTTCTTTGTCTCGATTCGCTCTCTTTCACCTTCCTTCGCCTCGTTTCACTCTCTTTCACACTCCTTCATCTCGTTTCAATCTCTTTCACCCCCCTTCGTCTCGTTTCGCTCTCTTTCACCCTCCTTCATCTCGTTCCACTCTCTTTCACCCTTCTTCATCTCGTTTCGCTCTCTTTCACCCTCCTTTGTCTCGTTTCGCTCTCTTTCACCCTCCTTCATCTCGTTTCGCTCTCTTTCACCCTCCTTCGTCTCGTTTCGCTCTCTTCCACCCTCCTTCGTATCGTATCGCCCTTTTTCACCCTCCTTCGTCTCGTTTCGCTCTCTTTCAACCTCCTTCGTCTCGTTTCGCTCTTTTTCACCCTCCTTCGTCTCGTTTCGCTCTCTTTGACCCTCCTTCGTCTCATTTCACTCTCATTCACCCTCCTTCGTCTCGTTTCGCTCTCTTTCACCCTCCTTCATCTCGTTTCGCTCTCTTTCATCCTACTTCGTCTCGTTTCGATCTCTTCCACCCTTCTACGTCTCGATTCGCTCTCGTTCACACTCCTTCGTCTCGTTTCGCCCTCTTTCACCCTTCTTCATCTCGTTTCGCTCTCTTTCGCACTACTTTGTCTCATTTCGCTCTCTTTCACCCTCCTTCGCCTCGTTTCGCTCTCTTTCACCCTCCTTCGTCTCGTTTCGCTCTCTTTCACCCTCCTTCATCTCGTTTCGCTCTCTTTCATCCTACTTCGTCTCGTTTCGATCTCTTCCACCCTTCTTCGTCTCGTTTCGCTCTCGTTCACACTCCTTCGTCTCGTTTCACCCTTCTTTTTCTCGATTCGCTCTCTTTCACCTTTCTTCGCCTCGTTTCACTCTCTTTCACACTTCTTCGTCTCGTTTCACTCTCTTTCACCCTCCTTCATCTCGTTTCGCTCTCTTTCACCATCCTTCATCTCGTTCCACTCTCTTTCACTCTTCTTCATCTCGTTTTGCTCTCTTTCACCCTCCTTCGTCTCGTTTCGCTCTCTTTCACCCTCCTTTGTATCGTTTCGCTCTCTTTCACCATCCTTCGTCTCTTTTCGCTCTCTTTCACCCTCCTTCATCTCGTTTCGCTCTCCTTCACCCTCCTTCCACTCGTTCCACTCACTTCCACCCTCCTTCGTCTCGTTTCACCCTCTTTCACCCTCCTTCGTCTTGTTTCGCTCTCTTTGACCCTCCGTCGTCTCGTTTCGCTCTCTTCCACCCGCCTTCGTCTCGTTTCACTCTCCTTCACCCTCCTTCATCTCGTTTCGCTCTCTTCCACC
The DNA here is from genome assembly GCF_047496885.1 of Scyliorhinus torazame. Taxonomy (NCBI): domain Eukaryota; kingdom Metazoa; phylum Chordata; class Chondrichthyes; order Carcharhiniformes; family Scyliorhinidae; genus Scyliorhinus; species Scyliorhinus torazame. The sequence continues at coordinate 858,513 of NC_092721.1, forward strand.
CTCCTTCGTCTCGTTTCGCCCTCTTTCACCCTCCTTCATCTCGTTTCGCTCTGTTTGACACTCCTTCGTCTCGTTTTGGCTCTCTTTCACTCTCCTTCGCCTCGTTTCGCTCTCTTTCACCTTCCTTCGTCTCGTTTCGCTCTCTTTCACCTTCCTTCGTCTCGTTTCGCTCTCTTCCACCCTCCTTTGTCTCGTTTCGCCCTCTTTCACAGTCCATCGTCTCGGTTCGCTCTCTTTCACCTTCCTTCGTCTCATGTCGCTGTCTTTCACCCTTCTTTGTCTCGATTCGCTCTCTTTCACCTTCCTTCGCCTCATTTCACTCTCTTTCACTCTCCTTCGTCTCGTTTCACTCTCTTTCACCCCCCTTCGTCTCGTTTCGCTCTCTTTCACCCTCCTTCATCTCGTTCCACTCTCTTTCACCCTTCTTCATCTCGTTTCGCTCTCTTTCACCCTCCTTTGTCTCGTTTCGCTCTCTTTCACCCTCCTTCGTCTGGTTTCGCTCTTTTTCACCTTCCTTCATCTCTTTTCGCTCTCTTTCACCCTCCTTCATCTCGTGTCGCTCTCCTTCACCCTCCTTCGACTCGTTTCGCTCTCTTCCACCCTCCTTCGTCTCGTTTCACCCTCCTTCACCCTCCTTCATCTCGTTTCGCTTTCTTTCACCCTCCTTCATCTCGTTTCGCTCTCTTTCACACTCCTTTGTCTCGTTTCGCTCTCTTTCACCTTCCTTCGCCTCGTTTCACTCTCTTTCTCCCTCCTTCGTCTCGTTTCGCTCTCTTTCACCCTCCTTCGTCTATTTTCGCTCTCTTTCACCCTCCTTCGTCTCGTTTCGCTCCATTTCACCTTCCTTCGTCTTGTTTTGCTCTCCTTCACCCTCCTTCGTCTCGTTTCGCTCTCTTCCACCCTCTTTCGTCTCGTTTCGCCCTCTTTCAACCTCCTTTGTCTCGTTTCGCTCGCTTTCACCCTCCTACGTCTCGTTTCACTCTCTTTCACCTTCGTTCGCCTCGTTTCACTCTCTTTCACCCTTCTTCGTCTCGTTTCGCTCTCATTCACCCTCCTTTGTCTCGTTTCGCTCTCTTTCGTCCTACTTCGTCTCGTTTGGCTCTCGTTCACACTCCTTCATCTCGTTTCGCCCTCTTTCACCCTTCTTCATCTCGTTTCGCTCTCTTTCACACTCCTTCGTCTCATTTCGCTCTCTTTCATCCTCCTTCGTCTCGTTTCGCTCTCTTTCACCTTCCTTCGTCTCGTTTCGCTCTCTTTCACCCACCATTGTCTCGTTTCGCTCTCTTCCACCCTCCTTCATCTCGTTTCGCCCTCCTTCACCCTCCTTCGTCTCATTCGCTCTCTTTCACCCTCCTTCATCTCGTTTCGCTCTCTTTCACCCTCCTTCGTCTCGTTTCGCTATCTCTCACCCTCCTTCGTCTCATTTCGCTCTCTTCCAACCTCCTTCGTCTCGTTTCACCCTCGTTCACACTCCTTCGTCTCGTTTCGCCCTCTTTCACCCTTCTTCATCTCGTTTCGCTCTCTTTCGCACTCCTTCGTCTCATTTCACTCTCTTTCACCCTCCTTCCCCTCGTTTCGCTCTCTTTCACCCTCCTTCGTCTCGTTTCGCTCTCTTTCACCCTCCTTCATCTCGTTTCGCTCTCTTTCATCCTATTTCGTCTCGTTTCGATCTCTTCCACCCTTCTTCGTCTCGTTTCGCTCTCGTTCACACTCCTTCGTCTCGTTTCGCACTCTTTCTCCCTTCTTTTTCTCGATTCGCTCTCTTTCACCTTTCTTCGCCTCGTTTCACTCTCTTTCACACTTCTTCGTCTCGTTTCACTCTCTTTCACCCTCCTTCATCTCGTTTCACTCTCTTTCACCATCCTTCATCTCGTTCCACACTCTTTCACTCTTCTTCATCTCGTTTCGCTCTCTTTCACCCTCCTTCGTCTCGTTTCGCTCTCTTTCACCCTCCTTTGTCTCGTTTCGCTCTCTTTCACCATCCTTCATCTCGTTTCGCTCTCTTTCATCCTACTTCGTCCCGTTTCGATCTCTTCCACCCTTCTTCGTCTCGTTTCGCTCTCGTTCACACTCCTTCGTCTCGTTTCGCCCTCTTTCACCCTTCTTTTTCTCGATTCGCTCTCTTTCACCTTTCTTCGCCTCGTTTCACTCTCTTTCACACTTCTTCGTCTCGTCTCACTCTCTTTCACCCTCCTTCATCTCGTTTCGCTCTCTTTCACCATCCTTCATCTCGTTCCACTCTCTTTCACTCTTCTTCATCTCGTTTCGCTCTCTTTCACCCTCCTTCGTCTCGTTTCGCTCTCTTTCACCCTCCTTTGTCTCGTTTCGCTCTCTTTCACCATCCTTCGTCTCATTTCGCTCTCTTTCACCCTCCTTCATCTCGTTTCGCTCTCCTTAACCCTCCTTCCACTCGTTCCACTCTCTTCCACCCTCCTTCGTCTCGTTTCACCCTCTTTCACCCTCCTTCGTCTTGTTTCGCTCTCTTTGACCCTCCGTCGTCTCGTTTCGCTCTCTTTCACCCTCCTTCGTCTCGTTTCGCTCTCTTCCACCCGCCTTCGTCTCGTTTCACTCTCCTTCACCCTCCTTCATCTCGTTTCGCTCTCTTCCACCCTCCTTCGTCTCGTTTCGCCCTCTTTCACCCTCCTTCATCTCGTTTCGCTCTGTTTGACACTCCTTCGTCTCGTTTTGGCTTTCTTTCACTCTCCTTCGCCTCGTTTCGCTCTCTTTCACCTTTCTTCGTCTCGTTTCGCTCTCTTTCACCTTCCTTCGTCTCGTTTCGCTCTCTTCCACCCTCCTTTGTCTCGTTTCGCCCTCTTTCACAGTCCATCGTCTCGGTTCGCTCTCTTTCACCTTCCTTCGTCTCATGTCGCTGTCTTTCACCCTTCTTTGTCTCGATTCGTTCTCTTTCACCTTCCTTCGCCTCGTTTCACTCTCTTTCACACTCCTTCATCTCGTTTCACTCTCTTTCACCCCCCTTCGTCTCGTTTCGCTCTCTTTCACCCTCCTTCATCTCGTTCCACTCTCTTTCACCCTTCTTCATCTTGTTTCGCTCTCTTTCACCCTCCTTTGTCTCGTTTCGCTCTCTTTCACCCTCCTTCGTCTCGTTTTGGCTTTCTTTCACTCTCCTTCGCCTCGTTTCGCTCTCTTTCACCTTTCTTCGTCTCGTTTCGCTCTCTTTCACCTTCCTTCGTCTCGTTTCGCTCTCTTCCACCCTCCTTTGTCTCGTTTCGCCCTCTTTCACAGTCCATCGTCTCGGTTCGCTCTCTTTCACCTTCCTTCGTCTCATGTCGCTGTCTTTCACCCTTCTTTGTCTCGATTCGTTCTCTTTCACCTTCCTTCGCCTCGTTTCACTCTCTTTCACACTCCTTCATCTCGTTTCACTCTCTTTCACCCCCCTTCGTCTCGTTTCGCTCTCTTTCACCCTCCTTCATCTCGTTCCACTCTCTTTCACCCTTCTTCATCTTGTTTCGCTCTCTTTCACCCTCCTTTGTCTCGTTTCGCTCTCTTTCACCCTCCTTCGTCTGGTTTCGCTCTCTTTCACCTTCCTTCATCTCTTTTCGCTCTCTTTCACCCTCCTTCATCTCGTGTCGCTCTCCTTCACCCTCCTTCGACTCGTTTCGCTCTCTTCCACCCTCCTTCGTCTCGTTTCACCCTCCTTCACCCTCCTTCATCTCGTTTCGCTTTCTTTCACCTTCCTTCATCTCGTTTCGCTCTCTTTCACACTCCTTTGTCTCGTTTCGCTCTCTTTCACCTTCCTTCGCCTCGTTTCACTCTCTTTCACCCTCCTTCGTCTCGTTTCGCGCTCTTTCACCCTCCTTCGTCTATTTTCGCTCTCTTTCACCCTCCTTCGTCTCGTTTCGCTCCATTTCACCTTCCTTCGTCTTGTTTTGCTCTCCTTCACCCTCCTTCGTCTCGTTTCGCTCTCTTCCACCCTCCTTCGTCTCGTTTCGCCCTCTTTCAACCTCCTTTGTCTCGTTTCACTCTCTTTCACCCTCCTACGTCTCATTTCACTCTCTTTCACCTTCGTTCGCCTCGTTTCACTCTCTTTCACCCTTCTTCGTCTCGTTTCGCTCTCATTCACCCTCCTTTGTCTCGTTTCGCTCTCTTTCGTCCTACTTCGTCTCGTTTCGCTCTCGTTCACACTCCTTCATCTCGTTTCGCCCTCATTCACCCTTCTTCATCTCGTTTCGCTCTCTTTCACACTCCTTCGTCTCATTTCGCTCTCTTTCATCCTCCTTCGTCTCGTTTCGCTCTCTTTCACCTTCCTTCGTCTCGTTTCGCTCTCTTTCACCCACCATTGTCTCGTTTCGCTCTCTTCCACCCTCCTTCATCTCGTTTCGCCCTCCTTCACCCTCCTTCGTCTTATTCGCTCTCTTTCACCCTCCTTCATCTCGTTTCGCTCTCTTTCACCCTCCTTCATCTCGTTTCGCTATCTCTCACCCTCCTTCGTCTCATTTCGCTCTCTTCCAACCTCCTTCGTCTCTTTTCACCCTCGTTCACACCCCTTCGTCTCGTTTCGCCCTCTTTCACCCTTCTTCATCTCATTTCGCTCTCTTTCGCACTCCTTCGTCTCATTTCACTCTCTTTCACCCTCCTTCGCCTCGTTTCGCTCTCTTTCACCCTCCTTTGTCTCGTTTCGCTCTCTTTCACCATCCTTCATCTCGTTTCGCTCTCTTTCATCCTACTTCGTCTCGTTTCGATCTCTTCCACCCTTCTTCGTCTCGTTTCGCTCTCTTTCACCCTCCTTCGTCTCGTTTCGCTCTCTTTCACCTTCCTTCGACTCGTTTCGCTCTCTTTCACCCTCCTTTTTCTCGTTTCGCTCTCTTTCACCCTCCTTCGTCTCATTTAGGTCTCTTTCACCCTCATTCGTCTCGTTTCGCTCTCTTTCACCCTCCTTCATCTCGTTTTGCTCTCTTTCACCCTCCTTCCTCTCGTTTCGCTCTCTTCCACCCTCCTTCGTATCGTATCGCCCTTTTTCACCCTCCTTCGTCTCGTTTCGCTCTCTTTCAACCTCCTTCGTCTCGTTTCGCTCTTTTTCACCCTCCTTCGTCTCGTTTCGCTCTCTTTGACCCTCCTTCGTCTCATTTCACTCTCATTCACCCTCCTTCGTCTCGTTTCGATCTCTTTCACCCTCCTTCATCTCGTTTCGCTCTCTTTCATCCTACTTCGTCTCGTTTCGATCTCTTCCACCCTTCTTCGTCTCGTTTCGCTCTCGTTCACACTCCTTCGTCTCGTTTCGCCCTCTTTCACCCTTCTTCATCTCGTTTCGCTCTCTTTCGCACTCCTTCGTCTCATTTCGCTCTCTTTCACCCTCCTTCCCCTCGTTTCGCTCTCTTTCACCCTCCTTCGTCTCGTTTCGCTCTCTTTCAGCCTCCTTCATCTCGTTTCGCTCTCTTTCATCCTACTTCGTCTCGTTTCGATCTCTTCCACCCTTCTTCGTCTCGTTTCGCTCTCGTTCACACTCCTTCGTCTCGTTTCGCCCTCTTTCACCCTTCTTTTTCTCGATTCGCTCTCTTTCACCTTTCTTCGTCTCGTTTCACTCTCTTTCACCCTCCTTCATCTCGTTTCGCTCTCTTTCACCATCCTTCATCTCGTTCCACTCTCTTTCACTCTTCTTCATCTCGTTTCGTTCTCTTTCACCCTCCTTCGTCTCGTTTCGCTCTCTTTCACCCTCCTTTGTCTCGTTTCGCTCTCTTTCACCATCCTTCGTCTCTTTTCGCTCTCTTTCACCCTCCTTCATCTCGTTTCGCTCTCCTTCACCCTCCTTCCACTCGTTCCACTCTCTTCCACCCTCCTTCGTCTCGTTTCACCCTCTTTCACCCTCCTTCGTCTTGTTTCGCTCTCTTTGACCCTCCGTCGTCTCGTTTCGCTCTCTTTCACCCTCCTTCGTCTCGTTTCGCTCTCTTCCACCCACCTTCGTCTCGTTTCACTCTCCTTCACCCTCCTTCATCTCGTTTCGCTCTCTTCCACCCTCCTTCGTCTCGTTTCGCCCTCTTTCACCCTCCTTCATCTCGTTTCGCTCTGTTTGACACTCCTTCGTCTCGTTTTGGCTTTCTTTCACTCTCCTTCGCCTCGTTTCGCTCTCTTTCACCTTTCTTCGTCTCGTTTCGCTCTCTTTCACCTTCCTTCATCTCGTTTCGCTCTCTTCCACCCTCCTTTGTCTCGTTTCGCCCTCTTTCACAGTCCATCGTCTCGCTTCGCTCTCTTTCACCTTCCTTCGTCTCATGTCGCTGTCTTTCACCCTTCTTTGTCTCGATTCGCTCTCTTTCACCTTCCTTCGCCTCGTTTCACTCTCTTTCACACTCCTTCATCTCGTTTCACTCTCTTTCACCCCCCTTCGTCTCGTTTCGCTCTCTTTCACCCTCCTTCATCTCGTTCCACTCTCTTTCACCCTTCTTCATCTCGTTTCGCTCTCTTTCACCCTCCTTTGTCTCGTTTCGCTCTCTTTCACCCTCCTTCGTCTGGTTTCGCTCTCTTTCACCTTCCTTCATCTCTTTTCGCTCTCTTTCACACTCCTTCATCTCGTGTCGCTCTCCTTCACCCTCCTTCGACTCGTTTCGCTCTCTTCCACCCTCCTTCGTCTCGTTTCACCCTCCTTCACCCTCCTTCATCTCGTTTGGCTTTCTTTCACCCTCCTTCATCTCGTTTCGCTCTCTTTCACACTCCTTTGTCTCGTTTCGCTCTCTTTCACCTTCCTTCGCCTCGTTTCACTCTCTTTCACCCTCCTTCGTCTCGTTTAGTGCTCTTTCACCCTCCTTCGTCTATTTTCGCTCTCTTTCACCCTCCTTCGTCTCGTTTCGCTCCATTTCACCTTCCTTTGTCTTGTTTTGCTCTCCTTCACCCTCCTTCGTCTCGTTTCACTCTCTTCCACCCTCCTTCGTCTCGTTTCGCCCTCTTTCAACCTCCTTTGTCTCGTTTCACTCTCTTTCACCCTCCTACGTCTCATTTCACTCTCTTTCACCTTCCTTCGTCTCGTTTCGCTCTCTTTCACCCACCATTGTCTCGTTTTGCTCTCTTCCACCCTCCTTCATCTCGTTTCGCCCTCCTTCGTCTTATTCGCTCTCTTTCACCCTCCTTCATCTCGTTTCGCTCTCTTTCACCCTCCTTCATCTCGTTTCGCTATCTCTCACCCTCCTTCGTCTCATTTCGCTCTCTTCCAACCTCCTTCGTCTCTTTTCACCCTCGTTCACACCCCTTCGTCTCGTTTCGCCCTCTTTCACCCTTCTTCATCTCATTTCGCTCTCTTTCGCACTCCTTCGTCTCATTTCACTCTCTTTCACCCTCCTTCGCCTCGTTTCGCTCTCTTTCACCCTCCTTTGTCTCGTTTCGCTCTCTTTCACCATCCTTCATCTCGTTTCGCTCTCTTTCATCCTACTTCGTCTCGTTTCGATCTCTTCCACCCTTCTTCGTCTCGTTTCGCTCTCTTTCACCCTCCTTCGTCTCGTTTCGCTCTCTTTCACCTTCCTTCGACTCGTTTCGCTCTCTTTCACCCTCCTTTTTCTCGTTTCGCTCTCTTTCACCCTCCTTCGTCTCATTTAGCTCTCTTTCACCCTCATTCGTCTCGTTTCGCTCTCTTTCACCCTCCTTCATCTCGTTTTGCTCTCTTTCACCCTCCTTCCTCTCGTTTCGCTCTCTTCCACCCTCCTTCGTATCGTATCGCCCTTTTTCACCCTCCTTCGTCTCGTTTCGCTCTCTTTCAACCTCCTTCGTCTCGTTTCGCTCTTTTTCACCCTCCTTCGTCTCGTTTCGCTCTCTTTGACCCTCCTTCGTCTCATTTCACTCTCATTCACCCTCCTTCGTCTCGTTTCGATCTCTTTCACCCTCCTTCATCTCGTTTCGCTCTCTTTCATCCTACTTCGTCTCGTTTCGATCTCTTCCACCCTTCTTCGTCTCGTTTCGCTCTCGTTCACACTCCTTCGTCTCGTTTCGCCCTCTTTCACCCTTCTTCATCTCGTTTCGCTCTCTTTCGCACTCCTTCGTCTCATTTCGCTCTCTTTCACCCTCCTTCCCCTCGTTTCGCTCTCTTTCACCCTCCTTCGTCTCGTTTCGCTCTCTTTCAGCCTCCTTCATCTCGTTTCGCTCTCTTTCATCCTACTTCGTCTCGTTTCGATCTCTTCCACCCTTCTTCGTCTCGTTTCGCTCTCGTTCACACTCCTTCGTCTCGTTTCGCCCTCTTTCACCCTTCTTTTTCTCGATTCGCTCTCTTTCACCTTTCTTCGTCTCGTTTCACTCTCTTTCACCCTCCTTCATCTCGTTTCGCTCTCTTTCACCATCCTTCATCTCGTTCCACTCTCTTTCACTCTTCTTCATCTCGTTTCGTTCTCTTTCACCCTCCTTCGTCTCGTTTCGCTCTCTTTCACCCTCCTTTGTCTCGTTTCGCTCTCTTTCACCATCCTTCGTCTCTTTTCGCTCTCTTTCACCCTCCTTCATCTCGTTTCGCTCTCCTTCACCCTCCTTCCACTCGTTCCACTCTCTTCCACCCTCCTTCGTCTCGTTTCACTCTCTTTCACCCTCCTTCGTCTTGTTTCGCTCTCTTTGACCCTCCGTCGTCTCGTTTCGCTCTCTTTCACCCTCCTTCGTCTCGTTTCGCTCTCTTCCACCCACCTTCGTCTCGTTTCACTCTCCTTCACCCTCCTTCATCTCGTTTCGCTCTCTTCCACCCTCCTTCGTCTCGTTTCGCCCTCTTTCACCCTCCTTCATCTCGTTTCGCTCTGTTTGACACTCCTTCGTCTCGTTTTGGCTTTCTTTCACTCTCCTTCGCCTCGTTTCGCTCTCTTTCACCTTTCTTCGTCTCGTTTCGCTCTCTTTCACCTTCCTTCATCTCGTTTCGCTCTCTTCCACCCTCCTTTGTCTCGTTTCGCCCTCTTTCACAGTCCATCGTCTCGCTTCGCTCTCTTTCACCTTCCTTCGTCTCATGTCGCTGTCTTTCACCCTTCTTTGTCTCGATTCGCTCTCTTTCACCTTCCTTCGCCTCGTTTCACTCTCTTTCACACTCCTTCATCTCGTTTCACTCTCTTTCACCCCCCTTCGTCTCGTTTCGCTCTCTTTCACCCTCCTTCATCTCGTTCCACTCTCTTTCACCCTTCTTCATCTCGTTTCGCTCTCTTTCACCCTCCTTTGTCTCGTTTCGCTCTCTTTCACCCTCCTTCGTCTGGTTTCGCTCTCTTTCACCTTCCTTCATCTCTTTTCGCTCTCTTTCACACTCCTTCATCTCGTGTCGCTCTCCTTCACCCTCCTTCGACTCGTTTCGCTCTCTTCCACCCTCCTTCGTCTCGTTTCACCCTCCTTCACCCTCCTTCATCTCGTTTGGCTTTCTTTCACCCTCCTTCATCTCGTTTCGCTCTCTTTCACACTCCTTTGTCTCGTTTCGCTCTCTTTCACCTTCCTTCGCCTCGTTTCACTCTCTTTCACCCTCCTTCGTCTCGTTTAGTGCTCTTTCACCCTCCTTCGTCTATTTTCGCTCTCTTTCACCCTCCTTCGTCTCGTTTCGCTCCATTTCACCTTCCTTTGTCTTGTTTTGCTCTCCTTCACCCTCCTTCGTCTCGTTTCACTCTCTTCCACCCTCCTTCGTCTCGTTTCGCCCTCTTTCAACCTCCTTTGTCTCGTTTCACTCTCTTTCACCCTCCTACGTCTCATTTCACTCTCTTTCACCTTCGTTCGCCTCGTTTCACTCTCTTTCACCCTTCTTCGTCTCGTTTCGCTCTCATTCACCCTCCTTTGTCTCGTTTCGCTCTCTTTCGTCCTACTTCGTCTCGTTTCGCTCTCGTTCACACTCCTTCATCTCGTTTCGCCCTCTTTCACACTCCTTCGTCTCATTTCGCTCTCTTTCATCCTCCTTCGTCTCGTTTCGCTCTCTTTCACCTTCCTTCGTCTCGTTTCGCTCTCTTTCACCCACCATTGTCTCGTTTCGCTCTCTTCCACCCTCCTTCATCTCGTTTCGCCCTCCTTCACCCTCCTTCGTCTCATTCGCTCTCTTTCACCCTCCTTCATCTCGTGTCGCTCTCCTTCACACTCCTTCGTCTCGTTTCGCCCTCTTTCACCCTTCTTCATCTCGTTTCGCTCTCTTTCGCACTACTTTGTCTCATTTCGCTCTCTTTCACCCTCCTTCGCCTCGTTTCGCTCTCTTTCACCCTCCTTCGTCTCGTTTCGCTCTCTTTCACCCTCCTTCATCTCGTTTCGCTCTCTTTCATCCTACTTCGTCTCGTTTCGATCTCTTCCACCCTTCTTCGTCTCGTTTCGCTCTCGTTCACACTCCTTCGTCTCGTTTCACCCTTCTTTTTCTCGATTCGCTCTCTTTCACCTTTCTTCGCCTCGTTTCACTCTCTTTCACACTTCTTCGTCTCGTTTCACTCTCTTTCACCCTCCTTCATCTCGTTTCGCTCTCTTTCACCATCCTTCATCTCGTTCCACTCTCTTTCACTCTTCTTCATCTCGTTTTGCTCTCTTTCACCCTCCTTCGTCTCGTTTCGCTCTCTTTCACCCTCCTTTGTATCGTTTCGCTCTCTTTCACCATCCTTCGTCTCTTTTCGCTCTCTTTCACCCTCCTTCATCTCGTTTCGCTCTCCTTCACCCTCCTTCCACTCGTTCCACTCACTTCCACCCTCCTTCGTCTCGTTTCACCCTCTTTCACCCTCCTTCGTCTTGTTTCGCTCTCTTTGACCCTCCGTCGTCTCGTTTCGCTCTCTTTCACCCTCCTTCGTCTCGTTTCGCTCTCTTCCACCCGCCTTCGTCTCGTTTCACTCTCCTTCACCCTCCTTCATCTCGTTTCGCTCTCTTCCACCCTCCTTCGTCTCGTTTCGCCCTCTTTCACCCTCCTTCATCTCGTTTCGCTCTGTTTGACACTCCTTCGTCTCGTTTTGGCTCTCTTTCACTCTCCTTCGCCTCGTTTCGCTCTCTTTCACCTTCCTTCGTCTCGTTTCGCTCTCTTTCACCTTCCTTCGTCTCGTTTCGCTCTCTTCCACCCTCCTTTGTCTCGTTTCGCCCTCTTTCACAGTCCATCGTCTCGGTTCGCTCTCTTTCACCTTCCTTCGTCTCATGTCGCTGTCTTTCACCCTTCTTTGTCTCGATTCGCTCTCTTTCACCTTCCTTCGCCTCATTTCACTCTCTTTCACTCTCCTTCGTCTCGTTTCACTCTCTTTCACCCCCCTTCGTCTCGTTTCGCTCTCTTTCACCCTCCTTCATCTCGTTCCACTCTCTTTCACCCTTCTTCATCTCGTTTCGCTCTCTTTCACCCTCCTTTGTCTCGTTTCGCTCTCTTTCACCCTCCTTCGTCTGGTTTCGCTCTTTTTCACCTTCCTTCATCTCTTTTCGCTCTCTTTCACCCTCCTTCATCTCGTGTCGCTCTCCTTCACCCTCCTTCGACTCGTTTCGCTCTCTTCCACCCTCCTTCGTCTCGTTTCACCCTCCTTCACCCTCCTTCATCTCGTTTCGCTTTCTTTCACCCTCCTTCATCTCGTTTCGCTCTCTTTCACACTCCTTTGTCTCGTTTCGCTCTCTTTCACCTTCCTTCGCCTCGTTTCACTCTCTTTCTCCCTCCTTCGTCTCGTTTCGCTCTCTTTCACCCTCCTTCGTCTATTTTCGCTCTCTTTCACCCTCCTTCGTCTCGTTTCGCTCCATTTCACCTTCCTTCGTCTTGTTTTGCTCTCCTTCACCCTCCTTCGTCTCGTTTCGCTCTCTTCCACCCTCCTTCGTCTCGTTTCGCCCTCTTTCAACCTCCTTTGTCTCGTTTCGCTCTCTTTCACCCTCCTACGTCTCGTTTCACTCTCTTTCACCTTCGTTCGCCTCGTTTCACTCTCTTTCACCCTTCTTCGTCTCGTTTCGCTCTCATTCACCCTCCTTTGTCTCGTTTCGCTCTCTTTCGTCCTACTTCGTCTCGTTTCGCTCTCGTTCACACTCCTTCATCTCGTTTCGCCCTCTTTCACCCTTCTTCATCTCGTTTCGCTCTCTTTCACACTCCTTCGTCTCATTTCGCTCTCTTTCATCCTCCTTCGTCTCGTTTCGCTCTCTTTCACCTTCCTTCGTCTCGTTTCGCTCTCTTTCACCCACCATTGTCTCGTTTCGCTCTCTTCCACCCTCCTTCATCTCGTTTCGCCCTCCTTCACCCTCCTTCGTCTCATTCGCTCTCTTTCACCCTCCTTCATCTCGTTTCGCTCTCTTTCACCCTCCTTCGTCTCGTTTCGCTATCTCTCACCCTCCTTCGTCTCATTTCGCTCTCTTCCAACCTCCTTCGTCTCGTTTCACCCTCGTTCACACTCCTTCGTCTCGTTTCGCCCTCTTTCACCCTTCTTCATCTCGTTTCGCTCTCTTTCGCACTCCTTCGTCTCATTTCACTCTCTTTCACCCTCCTTCCCCTCGTTTCGCTCTCTTTCACCCTCCTTCGTCTCGTTTCGCTCTCTTTCACCCTCCTTCATCTCGTTTCGCTCTCTTTCATCCTATTTCGTCTCGTTTCGATCTCTTCCACCCTTCTTCGTCTCGTTTCGCTCTCGTTCACACTCCTTCGTCTCGTTTCGCACTCTTTCTCCCTTCTTTTTCTCGATTCGCTCTCTTTCACCTTTCTTCGCCTCGTTTCACTCTCTTTCACACTTCTTCGTCTCGTTTCACTCTCTTTCACCCTCCTTCATCTCGTTTCACTCTCTTTCACCATCCTTCATCTCGTTCCACACTCTTTCACTCTTCTTCATCTCGTTTCGCTCTCTTTCACCCTCCTTCGTCTCGTTTCGCTCTCTTTCACCCTCCTTTGTCTCGTTTCGCTCTCTTTCACCATCCTTCATCTCGTTTCGCTCTCTTTCATCCTACTTCGTCTCGTTTCGATCTCTTCCACCCTTCTTCGTCTCGTTTCGCTCTCGTTCACACTCCTTCATCTCGTTTCGCCCTCTTTCACCCTTCTTTTTCTCGATTCGCTCTCTTTCACCTTTCTTCGCCTCGTTTCATTCTCTTTCACACTTCTCCGTCTCGTCTCACTCTCTTTCACCCTCCTTCATCTCGTTTCGCTCTCTTTCACCATCCTTCATCTCGTTCCACTCTCTTTCACTCTTCTTCATCTCGTTTCGCTCTCTTTCACCCTCCTTCGTCTCGTTTCGCTCTCTTTCACCCTCCTTTGTCTCGTTTCGCTCTCTTTCACCATCCTTCGTCTCATTTCGCTCTCTTTCACCCTCCTTCATCTCGTTTCGCTCTCCTTAACCCTCCTTCCACTCGTTCCACTCTCTTCCACCCTCCTTCGTCTCGTTTCACCCTCTTTCACCCTCCTTCGTCTTGTTTCGCTCTCTTTGACCCTCCGTCGTCTCGTTTCGCTCTCTTTCACCCTCCTTCGTCTCGTTTCGCTCTCTTCCACCCGCCTTCGTCTCGTTTCACTCTCCTTCACCCTCCTTCATCTCGTTTCGCTCTCTTCCACCCTCCTTCGTCTCGTTTCGCCCTCTTTCACCCTCCTTCATCTCGTTTCGCTCTGTTTGACACTCCTTCGTCTCGTTTTGGCTTTCTTTCACTCTCCTTCGCCTCGTTTCGCTCTCTTTCACCTTTCTTCGTCTCGTTTCGCTCTCTTTCACCCTCCTTTGTCTCGTTTCGCTCTCTTTCACCATCCTTCGTCTCTTTTCGCTCTCTTTCACCCTCCTTCATCTCGTTTCGCTCTCCTTCACCCTCCTTCCACTCGTTCCATTCTCTTCCACCCTTCTTCGTCTCGTTTCACCCTCTTTCACCCTCCTTCGTCTTGTTTCGCTCTCTTTGACCCTCCGTCGTCACGTTTCGCTCTTTTTCACCCTCCTTCGTCTCGTTTCGCTCTCTTCCACCCGCCTTCGTCTCGTTTCACTCTCCTTCACCCTCCTTCATCTCGTTTCGCTCTCTTCCACCCTCCTTCGTCTCGTTTCGCCCTCTTTCACCCTCCTTCATCTCGTTTCGCTCTGTTTGACACTCCTTCATCTCGTTTTGGCTCTCTTTCACTCTCCTTCGCCTCGTTTCGCTCTCTTTCACCTTCCTTCGTCTCGTTTTGCTCTCTTTCACCTTCCTTCGTCTCGTTTCGCTCTCTTCCACCCTCCTTTGTCTCGTTTCGCCTTCTTTCACAGTCCATTGACTCGGTTCGCTCTCTTTCACCTTCCTTCGTCTCATGTCGCTGTCTTTCACCCTCCTTTGACTCATTTTGCTGTCTTACACCTTCCTTCGCCTCGTTTCACTCTCATTCACCCTCCTTCATCTCATTTCGCTCTCTTTGACCCTCTTTCGTCTCGTTTCGCTCTCTTTCACCCTCCTTCGCTTCGTTTCACTCTCTTTCACTCTCCTTCGTCTCGTTTCGCTCTCTTTCACCCTCCTTCATCTCGTTTTGCTCTCTTCCACACTCCTTCGTCTCGTTTTGCCCACCTTCACCCTCCTTCGTCTCGATTCGCTCTCTTTCACCCTCCTTCGTCACGTTTCGCTCTCATCCACCCTCCTTCGCCTCGTTTCGCCCTCTTTCACGCTCGTTCGTTTCGTTTCGCTCCCTTCCACCCTCCTTCGTCTCATTTCGCTCTCTTTCACCTTCCTTCATCCCGTTTCGCTCTCCTTCACCCTCCTTCGTCTCGTTTCGCTCTCTTTCACCCTCCTTCGTCTCGTTTCGCTATCTCTCCCCCTCCTTCGTCTCGTTTCGCTCTCATCCACCCTCCTTCGTCTCGTTTCGCCCTTTTCACGCTCCTTCGTCTTGTTTTGCTCTCTTCCACCCTCCTTCGTCTCGTTTCGCTCTCTTTGACCCTCCTTCGTCTCGTTTCGCTCTCTTTCACCCTCCTTCGCTTCGTTTCACTCTCTTTCACCCATTCTTCGTCTCGTTTCGCTTTCTTTCACACTCCTTTGTCTCGTTTCGCTCTTTTCCACACTCCTTCGTCTCGTTTCGCCCACCTTCACCCTCCTTCGTCCCGATTCGCTCTCTTTCACCCTCCTTCGTCTTGTTTCGATATCTCTCACCCTCCTTCGTCTCGTTTCGCTCTCATCCACCCTCCTTCAACTCGTTTCACTCTCTTTCACCCTCCTTCATCTCGTTTCGCACTCTTTCACCCTCCTTTGACTCGTTTCGCTCTCTTTCACCCTCCTTCGCTTCGTTTCACTCTCTTTCACCCTCCTTCGTCTCGTTTCGCTCTCTTTCACGCCCCTTCATCTCGTTTTGCTCTCTTCCACACTCCTTTGTCTCGTTTCGCCCACCTTCACCCTCCTTCGTCTCGATTCACTCTCTTTCACCCTCCTTCATCTCGTTTCGCTCTCATCCACCCTCCTTCGACTCGTTTCGCCCTCTCTCATGCTCCTTCGTCTCGTTTCGCTCCCTTCCACCCTCCTTCGTCTCATTTTGCTCTCTTTAACCTTCCTTCATCTCGTTTCGCTCTCCTTCACCCTCCTTTGTCTAGTTTCGCTCTCTTTCACCCTCCTTCGTCTCGTTTCGCTATCTCTCCCCCTCCTTCGTCTCGTTTCGCTCTCATCCACCCTCCTTCGTCTCATTTCGCCCTCTTTCACGCTCCTTCGTCTTGTTTCGCTCTCTTTCACCCTCCTTCGTTTCGTTTCGCTCTATTTGACCCTCCTTCATCTCGTTTCGCTCTCTTTCACCCTCCTTCGCTTCGTTTCACTCTCTTTCACCCATCCTTCGTCTCGTTTCGCTCTCTTTCACACTCCTTAGTCTCGTTTCTCCCACCTTCACCCTCCTTCGTCTCGTTTCACACTCTTTCACCCTCCTTCATCTCGTTTCGCTCTCCTTCACCCTCCTTCCACTCGTTCCATTCTCTTCCACCCTTCTTCGTCTCGTTTCACCCTCTTTCACCCTCCTTCGTCTTGTTTCGCTCTCTTTGACCCTCCGTCGTCTCGTTTCGCTCTCTTCCACCCGCCTTCGTCTCGTTTCACTCTCCTTCACCCTCCTTCATCTCGTTTCGCTCTCTTCCACCCTCCTTCGTCTCGTTTCGCCCTCTTTCATCCTCCTTCATCTCGTTTCGCTCTGTTTGACACTCCTTCATCTCGTTTTGGCTCTCTTTCACTCTCCTTCGCCTCGTTTCGCTCTCTTTCACCTTCCTTCGTCTCGTTTTGCTCTCTTTCACCTTCCTTCGTCTCGTTTCGCTCTCTTCCACCCTCCTTTGTCTCGTTTCGCCTTCTTTCACAGTCCATTGACTCGGTTCGCTCTCTTTCACCTTCCTTCGTCTCATGTCGCTGTCTTTCACCCTCCTTTGACTCATTTTGCTGTCTTACACCTTCCTTCGCCTCGTTTCACTCTCATTCACCCTCCTTCATCTCATTTCGCTCTCTTTGACCCTCTTTCGTCTCGTTTCGCTCTCTTTCACCCTCCTTCGCTTCGTTTCACTCTCTTTCACTCTCCTTCGTCTCGTTTCGCTCTCTTTCACCCTCCTTCATCTCGTTTTGCTCTCTTCCACACTCCTTCGTCTCGTTTCGCCCACCTTCACCCTCCTTCGTCTCGATTCGCTCTCTTTCACCCTCCTTCGTCTCGTTTCGCTCTCATCCACCCTCCTTCGCCTCGTTTCGCCCTCTTTCACGCTCGTTCGTCTCGTTTCGCTCCCTTCCACCCTCCTTCGTCTCATTTCGCTCTCTTTCACCTTCCTTCATCCCGTTTCGCTCTCCTTCACCCTCCTTCATCTCGTTTCGCTCTCTTTCACCCTCCTTCGTCTCGTTTCGCTATCTCTCCCCCTCCTTCGTCTCGTTTCGCTCTCATCCACCCTCCTTCGTCTCGTTTCGCCCTTTTCACGCTCCTTCGTCTTGTTTTGCTCTCTTCCACCCTCCTTCATCTCGTTTCGCTCTCTTTGACCCTCCTTCGTCTCGTTTCGCTCTCTTTCACCCTCCTTCGCTTCGTTTCACTCTCTTTCACCCATTCTTCGTCTCGTTTCGCTTTCTTTCACACTCCTTTGTCTCGTTTCGCTCTTTTCCACACTCCTTCGTCTCGTTTCGCCCACCTTCACCCTCCTTCGTCCCGATTCGCTCTCTTTCACCCTCCTTCGTCTTGTTTCGATATCTCTCACCCTCCTTCGTCTCGTTTCGCTCTCATCCACCCTCCTTCAACTCGTTTCACTCTCTTTCACCCTCCTTCATCTCGTTTCGCACTCTTTCACCCTCCTTTGACTCGTTTCGCTCTCTTTCACCCTCCTTCGCTTCGTTTCACTCTCTTTCACCCTCCTTCGTCTCGTTTCGCTCTCTTTCACGCCCCTTCATCTCGTTTTGCTCTCTTCCACACTCCTTTGTCTCGTTTCGCCCACCTTCACCCTCCTTCGTCTCGATTCACTCTCTTTCACCCTCCTACATCTCGTTTCGCTCTCATCCACCCTCCTTCGACTCGTTTCGCCCTCTCTCATGCTCCTTCATCTCGTTTCGCTCCCTTCCACCCTCCTTCGTCTCATTTCGCTCTCTTTAACCTTCCTTCATCTCGTTTCACTCTCCTTCACCCTCCTTTGTCTAGTTTCGCTCTCTTTCACCCTCCTTCGTCTCGTTTCGCTATCTCTCCCCCTCCTTCGTCTCGTTTCGCTCTCATCCACCCTCCTTCGTCTCATTTCGCCCTCTTTCACGCTCCTTCGTCTTGTTTCGCTCTCTTTCACCCTCCTTCGTTTCGTTTCGCTCTATTTGACCCTCCTTCATCTCGTTTCGCTCTCTTTCACCCTCCTTCGCTTCGTTTCACTCTCTTTCACCCATCCTTCGTCTCGTTTCGCTCTCTTTCACACTCCTTAGTCTCGTTTCTCCCACCTTCACCCTCCTTCGTCTCGATTCACACTCTTTCACCCTCCTTCGTCTCGTTTCGCTATCTCTCACCCTCCTTCGTCTCGTTTCGCTTTCATCCACCCTCCTTCATCTCGTTTCGCTCTCTTCCACCCTCCTTCGTCTCGTTTCGCCTTATTTCACCCTCCTTGGTCTCTTTTCGCTCTCTTTCACCCTCCTTCGTCTCGTTTCGCTCTCTCTCACCCTCCTTCGTCTCGTTTCGCTCTCTTCCACCCTCCTTCGTCTCGTTTCGCCTTTTTTCACCCTCCTTCGTCTCGTTTCGCTCTCTTTCCCCCTCCTTCGTCTCGTTTCGTTCTCTTTCACCCTCCTTCGTCTCGTGTCGCTCTCTTTCACCTTCCTTTGTCTCGTTTCGCTCTCTTTCACCCTCCTTTGTCTCGTTTCGCTCTCTTTCACACTCCTTCGTCTCGTTTAGCTCTCTTGCACCCTCCTTCATCTCGTTTCGCTCTCTTTCACCCTCCTTCTTCTCGTTTCCCTCTCTTTCACCCTCCTTCGTCTCGTTTTACTCTCTTTCACCCTCCTTCATCTTGTTTCGTTCTCTTTCGCCCTCCTTCATCTCGTTCCACTCTCTTTCACCCTCCTTCGTCTCGTTTCGCTCTCATCCACCGTCCTTCATCTTGTTTTGCTCTCTTCCAACCTCCTTGATCTCGTTTCGCCTTATTTCACCCTCCTTGATCTCGTTTCGACCACTCTCACCCTCCTTCGTCTCGTTTACCTCTCTTTCACCCTCCTTCATCTCGTTTCGCTCTCTTTTACCCTCCTTCGTCTCGTTTTGCTCTCTTTCAGCCTCCTTCGTCTCGTTTTGTTCTCTTTCACCCTCCTTCGTCTCGTTTCACTCTCTTTCACCCACCTTCATCTTGTTTCGCACTCTTTCACCCCCCTTTGACTCGTTTTGCTGTCTTTCACCTTCCTTCGCCTCGTTTCACTCTCTTTCACACTCCTTCGTCTCGTTTCGCTCTCTTTCACCCTCCTTCATCTGATTTCGCTCTCTTTGCCCTCTTTCGTCTCGTTTCGCTCTCTTTCATCCTCCTTCGCTTAGTTTCACTCTCTTTCACCCTCCTTCATCTCATTTCGCTCTCTTTGCCCTCTTTCGTCTCGTTTCGCTCTCTTTCACCCTCCTTCGTCTCGTTTCGCTCTCTTTCACCCTCCTTCAACCCGTTTGGCTCTCTTCCACCCTCCTTAGTCTCGTTTTGCTCTCTTTCACCCTCCTTTGTCTCGTTTCTCCGTCTTTCACAATACTTTGTCTCGTTTCACTCTCTTTCGCCCTCCTACATCTCGTTTCGCGATCTCTCAGCCTCCTTCGTCTCGTTTCGCTCTCATCCACACCCCTTCGTCTCGTTTCGCCCTCTTTCACCCTCCTTTGTCTCGTTTCGCTCTCTTTCCCTCCTTCGTCTCGTTTCACTCTCTTTCACCCTCCTTCATCTCTTTCGTACTCTTTCACCCTCCTTTGACTCGTTTTGCTGTCTTACACCTTCCTTCGCCTCGTTTCACTCTATTTCACACTCCTTCGTCTCGTTTCGCTCTCATTCACCCTCCTTCATCTCATTTCGCTCTCTTTGACCCTCTTTCGTCTCGTTTCGCTCTCTTTCACCCTCCTTCGCTTCGTTTCACTCTCTTTCACTCTCCTTCGTCTCGTTTCGCTCTCTTTCACCCTCCTTCATCTCGTTTTGCTCTCTTCCACACTCCTTCGTCTCGTTTCGCCCACCTTCACCCTCCTTCGTCTCGATTCGCTCTCTTTCACCCTCCTTCATCTCGTTTCGCTCTCTTCAACCCTCCTTCATCTCGTTTCGCCCTGTTTCACCCTTCTTCATCTCGTTTCGCTCTCTTTCACCCTCCTTCGTCTTGATTCGCTCTCTTTCACCCTCCTTCGTCTCGTTTCGCTCTCTTTCACCTTCCTTCGTCTCGTTTTGCTCTCTTTCACCCTCCTTCGTCTCGTTTCGCTCTCTTTCACCCTTCTTTGTCTCGATTCGCTCTTTCACCTTCCTTCGCCTCGTTTCACTCTCTTTCACACTCCTTCGTCTCGTTTCGCTCTCTTTCAACCTCCTTCGTCTCGTTTCGCTCTTTTTCACCCTCCTTCGTCTCGTATCGCTCTCTTTCACCCTCCTTCGTCTCATTTCGCTCTCTTCCACTCTCCTTCGATTCGTTTCGCTCTCTTTAACCCTCCTTCGTCTCGTTTCGCTCTCTTTCATCCTACTTCGTCTCGTTTTCCTCTCTTTCACCCTCCTTCGTCTCGTTTCGCTCTCTTCCAACCTCCTTCGTCTCGTTTCGCTCTATTTGACCCTCCTTCATCTCGTTTCGCTCTCTTCTACCCTCCTTCGTCTCGTTTCGCCCTCTTTCACCCTTCTTCATCTCGCTTCGCTCTCTTTCACCTTCCTTCGTCTCGTTTCGCTCTCTTTCACCCTCCTTCGTCTCGAGTCGCTCTCTTTCACCCTCCTTCGTCTCGTTTCGCTCTCTTTCACCTTCCTTCGTCTCGTTTCGCTCTCTTTCACCCTCCTTCGTCTCGTTTCGCTCTCTTTCACCTTCCTTCTACTCGTTTCACTCTCTTTCACCCTCCTTCATCTCGGTTAACTCTCTTTCACCCTCCTTCGTCTCGTGTAGCCCTCTTTCACCCTCCTTCATCTTGTTTTGCTCTCCTTCACACTCCTTTGTCTCGTATTGCTCTCTTTCACCCTCCTTCGTCTCGTTTCACTCTCCTTCACCTTCCTTCGCCTCGTTTCACTCTCTTTCACCCTTCTTAGTCTAGTTTCGCTCTCTTTCACCCTCCTTCATCTCATTTCGCTCTCTTTCACCCTTCTTCATCTTGCTTCGCTCTCTTTCACCCTCCTTTGTATCGTTTCGCTCTCTTTCACCTTTCTTCGTCTCGTTTCGCTCTCTTTCACGCTCCTTCGTCTCGTTTCACTATCTTTCATCCTACTTCGTCTCGTTTTGCTCTCTTTCAACCTCCTTCGTCTCGTTTTGCTCTCTTCCACCCTCCTTCGTCTCGTTTCACTCTATTTGACCCTCCTTCGTCTCGTTTCGCTCTTTTCTACCCTCCTTCGTCTAGTTTCGCCCTCTTTCTCCCTTCTTCATCTCGTTTCATTCCCTTTCACCCTCCTTCGTCTCGTTTGGCTCTCTTTCACCCTCCTTCGTCTCGTTTCGCTCTCTTTCACCTTCCTTCTACTCGTTTCCCTCTCTTTCACCCTCCTTCATCTCGGTTAGCTCTCTTTCACCCTCCTTCATCTCGTTTCGATCTCTTTCACCCTCCTTCCTCTCGTTTCGCTCTCTTTCACCCTCCTTCGTCTCGTTTCGCTCTCTTCGACCCTCCTTCGTCTCGTTTCGCTCTCTTCTACCCTCCTTCGTCTCGTTTCGCCCTCTTTCATCCTTCTTCATCTCGTTTCTCTCTCTTTCACCCTCCTCCATCTCGTTTCGCTCTCTTTCACTCTCCTTCATCTCGTTTCGCTATCTCTCACCCTCCTTCGTCTCGTTTCGCTCTCTTCCACCCTCCTTCATCTCGTTTCGCCCTCTTTCACCCTCCTTCGACTCGCTTCGCTCTCTTTCACCCTGCTTCGTCTCGTTTCGCTCTCTTTGAACCTCCTTCGTCTCGTTTCTCTCTTTTTCACCCTGCTTTATCTTGTTTCGCTCTCTTTCACCCTCCTTCTACTCGTTCCGCTCTCTTTCACCCTCCTTCGTCTCGGTTAGCTCTCTTTCACCCTCCTTCGTCTCGTTTAGCTCTCTTTCATCTTCCTTCGTCTCGTTTCACTCTCTTTCTCCCTACTTCGTCTCGTTTCACTCTCTTTCTCCCTACTTCGTCTTGTTTCCCTCTCTTTCACCCTCCTTCATCTCGTTTCGCTCTCTTTCACCCTCCTTCATCTCGTTTCGCTCTCTTCCACCCTCCATCATCTCGTTTCGCCCTCTTTCACCCTCCTTCGTCTCGATTCGCTCTCTTTCACCTTCCTTCGTCTCGTTTCGCTCTCTTTCACCCTTCTTTGTCTCGATTCGCTCTCTTTCACCTTCCTTCGCCTCGTTTCACTCTCTTTCACACTCCTTTGTCTCGTTTCGCTCTCTTTCAACCTCCTTCGTCTCATTTCGCTCTCTTCTACTCTCCTTCGTTTCGTTTCGCTCTCTTTAACCCTCCTTCTTTTCGTTTTGCTCTCTTTCATCCTACTTCGTCTCGTTTTGCTCTCTTTCACCCTCCTTCGTCTCGTTTTGCTCTCTTCCAACCTCCTTCGTCTCGTTTCTCTCTATTTGACCCTCCTTCATCTCGTTTCGCTCTCTTCAACCCTCCTTCGTCTCGTTTCGCCCTCTTTCACCCTTCTTCATCTCGTTTCGCTCTCTTTCACCCTCCTTCATCTCGTTTCGCTCTCTTTCACCCTCCTTCGTCTCGTTTCGCTCTCTTTCACCTTCCTTCGTCTCGTTTCGCTCTCTTTCACCCTCCTTTGACTTGTTTCACTCTCTTTCACCTTCCTTCGTCTCGTTTGGCTCTCTTTTACCCTCCTTCGTCTCGTTTCGCTCTCTTTCACCTTCCATCTACTCGTTTCGCTCTCTTTCACCTTCCTTCGTCTCGGTTACCTCTCTTTCACCCTCCTTCATCTCGTTTCGCTCTCTTTCACCCTCCTTCGTCTCGTTTCGCTCTCGTTCACCCTCCTTCATCTCGTTTCGGGCTCTTCAACCCTCCTTCATCTCGTTTCGCCCTGTTTCACCCTTTTTCTTCTCGTTTCGCGCTCTTTCACCCTCCTTCGTCTTGATTCGCTCTCTTTCACCCTCCTTCGTCTCGTTTCGCTCTCTTTCACCTTCCTTCGTCTCGTTTTGCTCTCTTTCACCCTCCTTCGTCTCGTTTCGCTCTCTTTCACCCTTCTTTGTCTCGATTCGCTCTCTTTCACCTTCCTTCGCCTCGTTTCACTCTCTTTCACACTCCTTCGTCTCGTTTCGCTCTCTTTCAACCTCCTTCGTCTCGTTTCGCTCTTTTTCACCCTCCTTCGTCTCGTATCGCTCCCTTTCACCCTCCTTCGTCTCATTTCGCTCTCTTCCACTCTCCTTCGATTCGTTTCGCTCTCTTTAACCCTCCTTCGTCTCGTTTCGCTCTCTTTCATCCTACTTCGTCTCGTTTTGCTCTCTTTCACCCTCCTTCGTCTCGTTTTGCTCTCTTCCAACCTCCTTCGTCTCGTTTCGCTCTATTTGACCCTCCTTCGTCTCGTTTCGCTCTCTTCTACCCTCCTTCGTCTCGTTTCGCCCTCTTTCACCCTTCTTCATCTCGTTTCGCTCTCTTTCACCCTCCTTCATCTCATTTCGCTCTCTTTCACCCTTCTTCATCTTGCTTCGCTCTCTTTCACCCTCCTTTGTATCGTTTCGCTCTCTTTCACCTTCCTTCGTCTCGTTTCGCTCTCTTTCACGCTCCTTCGTCTCGTTTCACTATCTTTCATCCTACTTCGTCTTGTTTTGCTCTCTTTCAACCTCCTTCGTCTCGTTTTGCTCTCTTCCACCCTCCTTCGTCTCGTTTCACTCTATTTGACCCTCCTTCGTCTCGTTTCGCTCTTTTCTACCCTCCTTCGTCTAGTTTCGCTCTCTTGCACCCTTCTTCATCTTGCTTCGCTCTCTTTCACCCTCCTTTGTATCGTTTCGCTCTCTTTCACCTTCCTTCGTCTCGCTACGCTCTCTTTCACCCTCCTTTGTCTCGTTTCGCTCTCTTTCACCCTCCTTCGTCTCGTTTCGCTCTCTTTCACCCTCCTTCGTCTCGTTTCGCTCTCTTTCACCTTCCTTCGTCTCGGTTTGCTCTGTTTCACCCTCCTTTGTCTTGTTTCACTCTCTTTCACCTTCCTTCGTCTCGTTTGGCTCTCTTTTACCCTCCTTCGTCTCGTTTCGCTCTCTTTCACCTTCCATCTACTCGTTTCGCTCTCTTTCACCTTCCTTCGTCTCGGTTACCTCTCTTTCATCCTACTTCGTCTCGTTTTGCTCTCTTTCAACCTCCTTCATCTCGTTTTGCTCTCTTCCACCCTCCTTCGTCTCGTTTCACTCTATTTGACCCTCCTTCGTCTCGTTTCCCTCTTTTCTACCCTCCTTCGTCTAGTTTCGCCCTCTTTCTCCCTTCTTCATTTCGTTTCATTCCCTTTCACCCTCCTTCGTCTCGTTTGGCTCTCTTTCACCCTCCTTCGTCTCGTTTCGCTCTCTTTCACCTTCCTTCTACTCGTTTCCCTCTCTTTCACCCTCCTTCATCTCGGTTAGCTCTCTTTCACCCTCCTTCGTCTCGTTTCGATCTCTTTCACCCTCCTTCCTCTCGTTTCGCTCTCTTTCACCCTCCTTCGTCTCGTTTCGCTCTCTTTCACCCTCCTTCGTCTCGTTTCGCTCTCTTTAACCCTTCTTCGTCTCGTTTCGCTCTCTTTCACCCTCCTTCGTCTCGTTTCGCCCTCTTTCACCCTCCTTCGTCTCGTTTCACCCTCTTTCACCCTCCTTCATCTCGTTTCGCTCTCTTTGACCCTTCTTCGTCTCGTTTCACTCTCTTTCACCCTCCTTCCTCTCGTTTCGATCTCTTTCACCCACCTTCATCTCGTTTCGTTCTCTTTCAACCTCCTTTGCCTCGTTTCGCACTCTTTCATCCTCGTTTGTCTCGTCCAGCTCTCTTTCACCCTCCTTCGACTCGTTTCACTCTCTTACACCCTCCTTCGTCTCGTTTCGCTCTCTTTCACCCTCCTTCGTCTCGTTTCGGTCTCTTTCACCCTCCTTCGTCTCGTTTCGCTCTCTTTCACCCTCCTTCGTCTCGTTTCGCTCTCTTTCACCCTCCTTCGTCTCGTTTCGCTCTCTTTCACCCTCCTTCGTCTCGTTTCGCTCTCTTTCACCCTCCTTCGTCTCGTTCCGTTCTCTTTCACCCTCCTTCGTCTCGTTTCGCTCTCTTTCACCCTCCTTCGTCTCGTTTCGCTCTCTTTCACCCTCCTTCGTCTCGTTTCGCTCTCTTTCACCCTCCTTCGTCTCGTTTCGCTCTCTTTCACCCACCTTCGTCTCGTTTCGCTCTCTTTCACCCTCCTTCGTCTCGTTTCGCTCTCTTTCACCCTCTTTCGTCTCGTTTCGCTCTCTTTCACCCTCCTTCGTCTCGTTTCGCTCTCTTTCACCCTCCTTCGTCTCGTTTCGCTCTCTTCCACCATCCTTCATCTCGTTTCGCTCTCTTTCACCCTCCTTCCTCTCGTTTCGCTCTCTTTCACCCTCCTTCGTCTCGTTTCGCTCTCTTTCACCCTCCTTCGTCTCGTTTCGCTCGCTTTCACCCTCCTTCGTCTCGTTTCGCTCTCTTTCACCCTACTTCGTCTCGTTTCGCTCTCTTTCACCCTCCTTCGTCTCGTTTCGCTCTCTTTCACCCTCCTTCGTCTCGTTTCGCTCTCTTTCACCCTCCTTCGTCTCGTTCCGTTCTCTTTCACCCTCCTTCGTCTCGTTTCGCTCTCTTTCACCCTCCTTCGACTCGTTTCGCTGTCTTTCACCCTCCTTCGTCTCGTTTCGCTCACTTTCACACTCCTTCGTCTCGTTTCGCTCTCTTTCACCCACCTTCGTCTCGTTTCGCTCTCTTTCACCCTCCTTCGTCTCGTTTCGCTCTCTTTCACCCTCCTTCGTCTCGTTTCGCTCTCTTTCACCCTCCTTCGTCTCGTTTCGCTCTCTTTCACCCTCCTTCGTCTCGTTTCGCTCTCTTTCACCCTCCTTCGTCTCGTTTCACTCTCTTCCACCCTCCTTCGTCTCGTTTCGCTCTCTTTCACCCTCCTTCCTCTCGTTTCGCTCTCTTTCACCCTCCTTCGTCTCCTTTCACTCTCTTTCACCCTCCTTCCTCTCGTTTCGCTCTCTTTCACCCTTCTTCGTCTCGTTTCGCTCTCTTTCACCCTCCTTCGTCTCGTTTCACCCTCTTTCACCCTCCTTCATCTCGTTTCGCTCTCTTTGACCCTTCTTCGTCTCGTTTCACTCTCTTTCACCCTCCTTCGTCTCGTTTCGCTCTCTTTCACCCTCCTTCGTCTCGTTTCGGTCTCTTTCACCCTCCTTCGTCTCGTTTCGCTCTCTTTCACCCTCCTTCGTCTCGTTTCGCTCTCTTTCACCCTCCTTCGTCTCGTTTCGCTCTCTTTCACCCTCCTTCGTCTCGTTTCGCTCTCTTTCACCCTCCTTCGTCTCGTTCCGTTCTCTTTCACCCTCCTTCGACTCCTTTCGCTCTCTTTCACCCTCCTTCGACTCCTTTCGCTCTCTTTCACCCTCCTTCGTCTCGTTTCGCTCTCTTTCACCCTACTTCTTCTCGTTTCGCTCTCTTTCACCCTCCTTCATCTCGTTCCGCTCTCTTTCACCCTCCATGCCTCGCTACGCACTTTTTCACCCTCCTTCGTCTCGTTTCGCTCTCTTTGACCCTCCTTCATTTCGTTTCGCTCTCTTTGACACTCCTTCGTCTCGTTTATCTCTCTTTCACCCTCGTCCCTCTCGTTTCGCTCTCTGTCACCCTCCTTCGTCTCGTTTCGCCCTATTTCAGCCTCCTTCATCTCGTTTCGCTCTCTTTGACCATCCTTCGTCTCGTTTCACTCTCTTTCACCCTCCTTCCTCTCGTTTCGATCTGTTTCACCCACCTTCATCTCGTTTCGCTCTCTTTCAATC
Organism: Scyliorhinus torazame; assembly: GCF_047496885.1. NCBI lineage: Eukaryota > Metazoa > Chordata > Chondrichthyes > Carcharhiniformes > Scyliorhinidae > Scyliorhinus > Scyliorhinus torazame. The sequence continues at coordinate 884,802 of NC_092721.1, forward strand.
TCCTTCGCCTCGTTTCGCTCTCTTTCATCCTCGTTTGTCTCGTCCAGCTCTCTTTCACCCTCCTTCGACTCGTTTCACTCTCTTACACCCTCCTTCGTCTCGTTTCGCTCTCTTTCACCCTCCTTCGTCTCGTTTCGCTCTCTTTCACCCTCCTTCGTCTCGTTTCGCTCTCTTTCACCCTTCTTCGTCTCGTTTCGCTCTCTTTCACCCTCCTTCGTCTCGTTTCGCCCTCTTTCACCCTCCTTCGTCTCGTTTCACCCTCTTTCACCCTCCTTCATCTCGTTTCGCTCTCTTTGACCCTTCTTCATCTCGTTTCACTCTCTTTCACCCTCCTTCCTCTCGTTTCGATCTCTTTCACCCACCTTCATCTCGTTTCGTTCTCTTTCAACCTCCTTTGCCTCGTTTCGCACTCTTTCATCCTCGTTTGTCTCGTCCAGCTCTCTTTCACCCTCCTTCGACTCGTTTCACTCTCTTACACCCTCCTTCATCTCGTTTCGCTCTCTTTCACCCTCCTTCGTCTCGTTTCGGTCTCTTTCACCCTCCTTCGTCTCGTTTCGCTCTCTTTCACCCTCCTTCGTCTCGTTTCGCTCTCTTTCACCCTCCTTCGTCTCGTTTCGCTCTCTTTCACCCTCCTTCGTCTCGTTTCGCTCTCTTTCACCCTCCTTCGTCTCGTTCCGTTCTCTTTCACCCTCCTTCGTCTCGTTTCGCTCTCTTTCACCCTCCTTCGTCTCGTTTCGCTCTCTTTCACCCTCCTTCGTCTCGTTTCGCTCTCTTTCACCCTCCTTCGTCTCGTTTCGCTCTCTTTCACCCACCTTCGTCTCGTTTCGCTCTCTTTCACCCTCCTTCGTCTCGTTTCGCTCTCTTTCACCCTCTTTCGTCTCGTTTCGCTCTCTTTCACCCTCCTTCGTCTCGTTTCGCTCTCTTTCACCCTCCTTCGTCTCGTTTCGCTCTCTTCCACCATCCTTCGTCTCGTTTCGCTCTCTTTCACCCTCCTTCCTCTCGTTTCGCTCTCTTTCACCCTCCTTCGACTCGTTTCGCTCTCTTTCACCCTCCTTCGTCTCGTTTCGCTCTCTTTCACCCTCCTTCGTCTCGTTTCGCTCGCTTTCACCCTCCTTCGTCTCGTTTCGCTCTCTTTCACCCTCCTTCGTCTCGTTTCGCTCTCTTTCACCCTCCTTCGTCTCGTTTCGCTCTCTTTCACCCTCCTTCGTCTCGTTTCGCTCTCTTTCACCCTCCTTCGTCTCGTTCCGTTCTCTTTCACCCTCCTTCGTCTCGTTTCGCTCTCTTTCACCCTCCTTCGACTCGTTTCGCTGTCTTTCACCCTCCTTCGTCTCGTTTCGCTCTCTTTCACCCTCCTTCGTCTCGTTTCGCTCTCTTTCACCCACCTTCGTCTCGTTTCGCTCTCTTTCACCCTCCTTCGTCTCGTTTCGCTCTCTTTCACCCTCCTTCGTCTCGTTTCGCTCTCTTTCACCCTCCTTCGTCTCGTTTCGCTCTCTTTCACCCTCCATCGTCTCGTTTCGCTCTCTTTCACCCTCCTTCGTCTCGTTTCACTCTCTTCCACCCTCCTTCGTCTCGTTTCGTTCTCTTTCACCCTCCTTCCTCTCGTTTCGCTCTCTTTCACCCTCCTTCGTCTCGTTCCGTTCTCTTTCACCCTCCTTCGTCTCGTTTCGCCCTCTTTCACCCTCCTTCGTCTCGTTTCACCCTCTTTCACCCTCCTTCGACTCGTTTCGCTGTCTTTCACCCTCCTTCGTCTCGTTTCGCTCTCTTTCACCCTCCTTCGTCTCGTTCCGTTCTCTTTCACCCTCCTTCGTCTCGTTTCGCTCTCTTTCACCCTCCTTCGACTCGTTTCGCTGTCTTTCACCCTCCTTCGTCTCGTTTCGCTCTCTTTCACCCTACTTCTTCTCGTTTCGCTCTCTTTCACCCTCCTTCATCTCGTTCCGCTCTCTTTCACCCTCCATGCCTCGCTACGCACTTTTTCACCCTCCTTCGTCTCGTTTCGCTCTCTTTGACCCTCCTTCATTTCGTTTCGCTCTCTTTGACACTCCTTCGTCTCGTTTATCTCTCTTTCACCCTCGTCCCTCTCGTTTCGCTCTCTGTCACCCTCCTTCGTCTCGTTTCGCCCTATTTCAGCCTCCTTCATCTCGTTTCGCTCTCTTTGACCATCCTTCGTCTCGTTTCACTCTCTTTCACCCTCCTTCCTCTCGTTTCGATCTGTTTCACCCACCTTCATCTCGTTTCGCTCTCTTTCAATCTCCTTCGCCTCGTTTCGCTCTCTTTCATCCTCGTTTGTCTCGTCCAGCTCTCTTTCACCCTCCTTCGACTCGTTTCACTCTCTTACACCCTCCTTCGTCTCGTTTCGCTCTCTTTCACCCTCCTTCGTCTCGTTTCGCTCTCTTTCACCCTCCTTCGTCTCGTTTCGCTCTCTTTCACCCTTCTTCGTCTCGTTTCGCTCTCTTTCACCCTCCTTCGTCTCGTTTCGCCCTCTTTCACCCTCCTTCGTCTCGTTTCACCCTCTTTCACCCTCCTTCATCTCGTTTCGCTCTCTTTGACCCTTCTTCATCTCGTTTCACTCTCTTTCACCCTCCTTCCTCTCGTTTCGATCTCTTTCACCCACCTTCATCTCGTTTCGTTCTCTTTCAACCTCCTTTGCCTCGTTTCGCACTCTTTCATCCTCGTTTGTCTCGTCCAGCTCTCTTTCACCCTCCTTCGACTCGTTTCACTCTCTTACACCCTCCTTCATCTCGTTTCGCTCTCTTTCACCCTCCTTCGTCTCGTTTCGGTCTCTTTCACCCTCCTTCGTCTCGTTTCGCTCTCTTTCACCCTCCTTCGTCTCGTTTCGCTCTCTTTCACCCTCCTTCGTCTCGTTTCGCTCTCTTTCACCCTCCTTCGTCTCGTTTCGCTCTCTTTCACCCTCCTTCGTCTCGTTCCGTTCTCTTTCACCCTCCTTCGTCTCGTTTCGCTCTCTTTCACCCTCCTTCGTCTCGTTTCGCTCTCTTTCACCCTCCTTCGTCTCGTTTCGCTCTCTTTCACCCTCCTTCGTCTCGTTTCGCTCTCTTTCACCCACCTTCGTCTCGTTTCGCTCTCTTTCACCCTCCTTCGTCTCGTTTCGCTCTCTTTCACCCTCTTTCGTCTCGTTTCGCTCTCTTTCACCCTCCTTCGTCTCGTTTCGCTCTCTTTCACCCTCCTTCGTCTCGTTTCGCTCTCTTCCACCATCCTTCGTCTCGTTTCGCTCTCTTTCACCCTCCTTCCTCTCGTTTCGCTCTCTTTCACCCTCCTTCGACTCGTTTCGCTCTCTTTCACCCTCCTTCGTCTCGTTTCGCTCTCTTTCACCCTCCTTCGTCTCGTTTCGCTCGCTTTCACCCTCCTTCGTCTCGTTTCGCTCTCTTTCACCCTCCTTCGTCTCGTTTCGCTCTCTTTCACCCTCCTTCGTCTCGTTTCGCTCTCTTTCACCCTCCTTCGTCTCGTTTCGCTCTCTTTCACCCTCCTTCGTCTCGTTCCGTTCTCTTTCACCCTCCTTCGTCTCGTTTCGCTCTCTTTCACCCTCCTTCGACTCGTTTCGCTGTCTTTCACCCTCCTTCGTCTCGTTTCGCTCTCTTTCACCCTCCTTCGTCTCGTTTCGCTCTCTTTCACCCACCTTCGTCTCGTTTCGCTCTCTTTCACCCTCCTTCGTCTCGTTTCGCTCTCTTTCACCCTCCTTCGTCTCGTTTCGCTCTCTTTCACCCTCCTTCGTCTCGTTTCGCTCTCTTTCACCCTCCTTCGTCTCGTTTCGCTCTCTTTCACCCTCCTTCGTCTCGTTTCACTCTCTTCCACCCTCCTTCGTCTCGTTTCGTTCTCTTTCACCCTCCTTCCTCTCGTTTCGCTCTCTTTCACCCTCCTTCGTCTCCTTTCACTCTCTTTCACCCTCCTTCCTCTCATTTCGCTCTCTTTCACCCTCCTTCGTCTCCTTTCACTCTTTTTCACCCTCCTTCCTCTCGTTTCGATCTCTTTCACCCACCTTCATCTCGTTTCGCTCTCTTTCAACCTCCTTCGCCTCGTTTCGCTCTCTTTCATCCTCGTTTGTCTCGTTCAGCTCTCTTTCACCCTCCTTTGACTCGTTTCACTCTCTTTCAACTTCCTTTGTCTCGTTTCGCTCTCTTTCAACTTCCTTTGTCTCGTTTCGCTCTCTTTCACCCTCCTTCGTCTCGTTTCGGTCTCTTTCACCCTCCTTCGTCTCGTTTTGGTCTCTTTCACCCTCCTTCGCCTCGTTCCGCTCTCTTTCACCCTCCTTCGACTCCTTTCGCTCTCTTTCACCCTCCTTCATCTCGTTTCGCTCTCTTTCACCCTACTTCGTCTCGTTTCGCTCTCTTCCACCCTCCTTCGTCTCGTTTCGCTCACTTTCACCCTCCTTCCTCTCGTTTCGCTCTCTTTCACCCTCCTTCGTCTCGTTTCGCTCTCTTTCACCCTTCTTCGTCTCGTTTCGCTCTCTTTCACCCTCCTTCGTCTCGTTTCACCCTCTTTCACCCTCCTTCATCTCGTTTCGCTCTCTTTCACCCTCCTTCGTCTCGTTTCGCTCTCTTTCACCCTTCTTCGTCTCGTTTCGCTCTCTTTCACCCTCCTTCGTCTCGTTTCACCCTCTTTCACCCTCCTTCATCTCGTTTCGCTCTCTTTCACCCTCCTTCCTCTCGTTTCGCTCTCTTTCACCCTCCTTCGACTCGTTTCGCTCTCTTTCACCCTCCTTCGTCTCGTTTCGCTCTCTTTCACCCTCCTTCGTCTCGTTTCGCTCGCTTTCACCCTCCTTCGTCTCGTTTCGCTCTCTTTCACCCTCCTTCGTCTCGTTTCGCTCTCTTTCACCCTCCTTCGTCTCGTTTCGCTCTCTTTCACCCTCCTTCGTCTCGTTTCGCTCTCTTTCACCCTCCTTCGTCTCGTTCCGTTCTCTTTCACCCTCCTTCGTCTCGTTTCGCTCTCTTTCACCCTCCTTCGACTCGTTTCGCTGTCTTTCACCCTCCTTCGTCTCGTTTCGCTCTCTTTCACCCTCCTTCGTCTCGTTTCGCTCTCTTTCACCCACCTTCGTCTCGTTTCGCTCTCTTTCACCCTCCTTCGTCTCGTTTCGCTCTCTTTCACCCTCCTTCGTCTCGTTTCGCTCTCTTTCACCCTCCTTCGTCTCGTTTCGCTCTCTTTCACCCTCCTTCGTCTCGTTTCGCTCTCTTTCACCCTCCTTCGTCTCGTTTCACTCTCTTCCACCCTCCTTCGTCTCGTTTCGTTCTCTTTCACCCTCCTTCCTCTCGTTTCGCTCTCTTTCACCCTCCTTCGTCTCCTTTCACTCTCTTTCACCCTCCTTCCTCTCGTTTCGCTCTCTTTCACCCTCCTTCGTCTCCTTTCACTCTTTTTCACCCTCCTTCCTCTCGTTTCGATCTCTTTCACCCACCTTCATCTCGTTTCGCTCTCTTTCAACCTCCTTCGCCTCGTTTCGCTCTCTTTCATCCTCGTTTGTCTCGTTCAGCTCTCTTTCACCCTCCTTCGACTCGTTTCACTCTCTTTCAACTTCCTTTGTCTCGTTTCGCTCTCTTTCAACTTCCTTTGTCTCGTTTCGCTCTCTTTCACCCTCCTTCGTCTCGTTTCGGTCTCTTTCACCCTCCTTCGTCTCGTTTTGGTCTCTTTCACCCTCCTTCGCCTCGTTCCGCTCTCTTTCACCCTCCTTCGACTCCTTTCGCTCTCTTTCACCCTCCTTCATCTCGTTTCGCTCTCTTTCACCCTACTTCGTCTCGTTTCGCTCTCTTCCACCCTCCTTCGTCTCGTTTCGCTCACTTTCACCCTCCTTCCTCTCGTTTCGCTCTCTTTCACCCTCCTTCGTCTCGTTTCGCTCTCTTTCACCCTTCTTCGTCTCGTTTCGCTCTCTTTCACCCTCCTTCGTCTCGTTTCACCCTCTTTCACCCTCCTTCATCTCGTTTCGCTCTCTTTGACCCTTCTTCATCTCGTTTCACTCTCTTTCACCCTCCTTCCTCTCGTTTCGTTCTCTTTCACCCACCTTCATCTCGTTTCGTTCTCTTTCAACCTACTTTGCCTCGTTTCGCACTCTTTCATCCTCGTTTGTCTCGTCCAGCTCTCTTTCACCCTCCTTCGACTCGTTTCACTCTCTTACACCCTCCTTCGTCTCGTTTCGCTCTCTTTCACCCTCCTTCGTCTCGTTTCGGTCTCTTTCACCCTCCTTCGTCTCGTTTCGCTCTCTTTCACCCTCCTTCGTCTCGTTTCGCTCTCTTTCACCCTCCTTCGTCTCGTTTCGCTCTCTTTCACCCTCCTTCGTCTCGTTTCGCTCTCTTTCACCCACCTTCGTCTCGTTCCGTTCTCTTTCACCCTCCTTCGACTCCTTTCGCTCTCTTTCACCCTCCTTCGACTCCTTTCGCTCTCTTTCACCCTCCTTCGTCTCGTTTCGCTCTCTTTCACCCTACTTCTTCTCGTTTCGCTCTCTTTCACCCTCCTTCATCTCGTTCCGCTCTCTTTCACCCTCCATGTCTCGCTACGCACTTTTTCACATTCCTTTGTCTCGTTTCGCTCTCTTTGACCCTCCTTCATTTCGTTTCGCTCTCTTTGACACTCCTTCGTCTCGTTTATCTCTCTTTCACCCTCGTCCCTCTCGTTTCGCTCTCTTTCACCCTCCTTCGTCTCGTTTCGCCCTATTTCAGCCTCCTTCATCTCGTTTCGCTCTCTTTGAGCATCCTTCGTCTCGTTTCACTCTCTTTCACCCTCCTTCCTCTCGTTTCGATCTGTTTCACCCACCTTCATCTCGTTTCGCTCTCTTTCAATCTCCTTCGCCTCGTTTCGCTCTCTTTCATCCTCGTTTGTCTCGTCCAGCTCTCTTTCACCCTCCTTCGACTCGTTTCACTCTCTTACACCCTCCTTCGTCTCGTTTCGCTCTCTTTCACCCTCCTTCGTCTCGTTTCGCTCTCTTTCACCCTCCTTCGTCTCGTTTCGCTCTCTTTCACCCTTCTTCGTCTCGTTTTGCTCTCTTTCACCCTCCTTCGTCTCGTTTCGCCCTCTTTCACCCTCCTTCGTCTCGTTTCACCCTCTTTCACCCTCCTTCATCTCGTTTCGCTCTCTTTGACCCTTCTTCGTCTCGTTTCACTCTCTTTCACCCTCCTTCCTCTCGTTTCGATCTCTTTCACCCACCTTCATCTCGTTTCGTTCTCTTTCAACCTCCTTTGCCTCGTTTCGCACTCTTTCATCCTCGTTTGTCTCGTCCAGCTCTCTTTCACCCTCCTTCGACTCGTTTCACTCTATTACACCCTCCTTCGTCTCGTTTCGCTCTCTTTCACCCTCCTTCGTCTCGTTTCGGTCTCTTTCACCCTCCTTCGTCTCGTTTCGCTCTCTTTCACCCTCCTTCGTCTCGTTTCGCTCTCTTTCACCCTCCTTCGTCTCGTTTCGCTCTCTTTCACCCTCCTTCGTCTCGTTTCGCTCTCTTTCACCCTCCTTCGTCTCGTTCCGTTCTCTTTCACCCTCCTTCGTCTCGTTTCGCTCTCTTTCACCCTCCTTCGTCTCGTTTCGCTCTCTTTCACCCTCCTTCGTCTCGTTTCGCTCTCTTTCACCCTCCTTCGTCTCGTTTCGCTCTCTTTCACCCACCTTCGTCTCGTTTCGCTCTCTTTCACCCTCCTTCGTCTCGTTTCGCTCTCTTTCACCCTCTTTGGTCTCGTTCCGCTCTCTTTCACCCTCCTTCGTCTCGTTTCGCTCTCTTTCACCCTCCTTCGTCTCGTTTCGCTCTCTTCCACCATCCTTCGTCTCGTTTCGCTCTCTTTCACCCTCCTTCCTCTCGTTTCGCTCTCTTTCACCCTCCTTCGACTCGTTTCGCTCTCTTTCACCCTCCTTCGTCTCGTTTCGCTCTCTTTCACCCTCCTTCGTCTCGTTTCGCTCGCTTTCACCCTCCTTCGTCTCGTTTCGCTCTCTTTCACCCTCCTTCGTCTCGTTTCGCTCTCTTTCACCCTCCTTCGTCTCGTTTCGCTCTCTTTCACCCTCCTTCGTCTCGTTTCGCTCTCTTTCACCCTCCTTCGTCTCGTTCCGTTCTCTTTCACCCTCCTTCGTCTCGTTTCGCTCTCTTTCACCCTCCTTCGACTCGTTTCGCTGTCTTTCACCCTCCTTCGTCTCGTTTCGCTCTCTTTCACCCTCCTTCGTCTCGTTTCGCTCTCTTTCACCCACCTTCGTCTCGTTTCGCTCTCTTTCACCCTCCTTCGTCTCGTTTCGCTCTCTTTCACCCTCCTTCGTCTCGTTTCGCTCTCTTTCACCCTCCTTCGTCTCGTTTCGCTCTCTTTCACCCTCCTTCATCTCGTTTCGCTCTCTTTCACCCTCCTTCGTCTCGTTTCACTCTCTTCCACCCTCCTTCGTCTCGTTTCGCTCTCTTTCACCCTCCTTCCTCTCGTTTCGCTCTCTTTCACCCTCCTTCGTCTCCTTTCACTCTCTTTCACCCTCCTTCCTCTCGTTTCGATCTCTTTCACCCACCTTCATCTCGTTTCGCTCTCTTTCAACCTCCTTCGCCTCGTTTCGCTCTCTTTCATCCTCGTTTGTCTCGTTCAGCTCTCTTTCACCCTCCTTCGACTCGTTTCAATCTCTTTCAACTTCCTTTGTCTCGTTTCGCTCTCTTTCAACTTCCTTTGTCTCGTTTCGCTCTCTTTCACCCTCCTTCGTCTCGTTTCGGTCTCTTTCACCCTCCTTCGTCTCGTTTCGGTCTCTTTCACCCTCCTTCGTCTCGTTTTGGTCTCTTTCACCCTCCTTCGCCTCGTTCCGCTCTCTTTCACCCTCCTTCGACTCCTTTCGCTCTCTTTCACCCTCCTTCATCTCGTTTCGCTCTCTTTCACCCTCCTTCGACTCGTTTCGCTCTCTTTCACCCTCCTTCGTCTCGTTTCGCTCTCTTTCACCCTCCTTCGTCTCGTTTCGCTCGCTTTCACCCTCCTTCGTCTCGTTTCGCTCTCTTTCACCCTCCTTCGTCTCGTTTCGCTCTCTTTCACCCTCCTTCGTCTCGTTTCGCTCTCTTTCACCCTCCTTCGTCTCGTTTCGCTCTCTTTCACCCTCCTTCGTCTCGTTCCGTTCTCTTTCACCCTCCTTCATCTCGTTTCGCTCTCTTTCACCCTCCTTCGTCTCGTTTCGCTCTCTTCCACCCACCTTCGTCTCGTTTCGCTCTCTTTCACGCTCCTTCCTCTCGTTTCGCTCTCTTTCACCCTCCTTCGTCTCGTTTCGCTCTCTTTCACCCTCCTTCGTCTCGTTTCGCTCTCTTCCACCCTCCTTCGTCTCGTTTCGCTCTCTTTCACCCTCCTTCGTCTCGTTTCGCTCTCTTTCACCCTCCTTCGTCTCGTTTCACTCTCTTTCACCCTCCTTCGTCTCGTTTCGCTCTCTTTCACCCTCCTTCGTCTCGTTTCGCTCTCTTTCACCCTCCTTCGTCTCGTTTCGCTCTCTTTCACCCTCCTTCGTCTCGTTTCGCTCTCTTTCACCCTCCTTCGTCTCGTTTCGCTCTCTTTCACCCTCCTTCGTCTCGTTTCGCTCTCTTTCACCCTCCTTCGTCTCGTTTCCCTCTCTTTCACCCTCCTTTGTCTCGTTCCGTTCTCTTTCACCCTCCTTCGTCTCGTTTCGCTCTCTTTCACCCTCCTTCGTCTCGTTTCGCTATCTTTCACCCTCCTTCGTCTCGTTTCGCTCTCTTTCACCCTCCTTCGTCTCGTTTCGCTCTCTTTCACCCTCATTCGTCTCGTTTCGCTCTCTTTCACCCAATTTCGTCTCGTTTCGATCTCTTTCACCCTCCTTCATCTCGTTTCGCTCTCTTTCACCCTCCTTCGACTCGTTTCGCTCTCTTTCACCCTCCTTCGTCTCGTTTCGCTCTCTTTCACCCTCCTTCGTCTCGTTTCGCTCTCTTTCACCCTCCTTCGTCTCGTTTCGCTCTCTTTCACCCTCCTTCGTCTCGTTTCGCTCTCTTTCACCCTCCTTCGTCTCGTTCCGTTCTCTTTCACCCTCCTTCGTCTCGTTTCGCTCTCTTTCACCCTCCTTCGACTCGTTTCGCTGTCTTTCACCCTCCTTCGTCTCGTTTCGCTCTCTTTCACCCTCCTTCGTCTCGTTTCGCTCTCTTTCACCCACCTTCGTCTCGTTTCGCTCTCTTTCACCCTCCTTCGTCTCGTTTCGCTCTCTTTCACCCTCCTTCGTCTCGTTTCGCTCTCTTTCACCCTCCTTCGTCTCGTTTCGCTCTCTTTCACCCTCCTTCATCTCGTTTCGCTCTCTTTCACCCTCCTTCGTCTCGTTTCACTCTCTTCCACCCTCCTTCGTCTCGTTTCGCTCTCTTTCACCCTCCTTCCTCTCGTTTCGCTCTCTTTCACCCTCCTTCGTCTCCTTTCACTCTCTTTCACCCTCCTTCCTCTCGTTTCGATCTCTTTCACCCACCTTCATCTCGTTTCGCTCTCTTTCAACCTCCTTCGCCTCGTTTCGCTCTCTTTCATCCTCGTTTGTCTCGTTCAGCTCTCTTTCACCCTCCTTCGACTCGTTTCAATCTCTTTCAACTTCCTTTGTCTCGTTTCGCTCTCTTTCAACTTCCTTTGTCTCGTTTCGCTCTCTTTCACCCTCCTTCGTCTCGTTTCGGTCTCTTTCACCCTCCTTCGTCTCGTTTCGGTCTCTTTCACCCTCCTTCGTCTCGTTTTGGTCTCTTTCACCCTCCTTCGCCTCGTTCCGCTCTCTTTCACCCTCCTTCGACTCCTTTCGCTCTCTTTCACCCTCCTTCATCTCGTTTCGCTCTCTTTCACCCTCCTTCGACTCGTTTCGCTCTCTTTCACCCTCCTTCGTCTCGTTTCGCTCTCTTTCACCCTCCTTCGTCTCGTTTCGCTCGCTTTCACCCTCCTTCGTCTCGTTTCGCTCTCTTTCACCCTCCTTCGTCTCGTTTCGCTCTCTTTCACCCTCCTTCGTCTCGTTTCGCTCTCTTTCACCCTCCTTCGTCTCGTTTCGCTCTCTTTCACCCTCCTTCGTCTCGTTCCGTTCTCTTTCACCCTCCTTCGTCTCGTTTCGCTCTCTTTCACCCTCCTTCGACTCGTTTCGCTGTCTTTCACCCTCCTTCATCTCGTTTCGCTCTCTTTCACCCTCCTTCGTCTTGTTTCGCTCTCTTTCACCCACCTTCGTCTCGTTTCGCTCTCTTTCACCCTCCTTCGTCTCGTTTCGCTCTCTTTCACCCTCCTTCGTTCTCATTTCGCTCTCTTTCACCCTCCTTCGTCTCGTTTCGCTCTCTTTCACCCTCCTTCGTCTCGTTTCGCTCTCTTTCACCCTCCTTCGTCTCGTTTCACTCTCTTCCACCCTCCTTCGTCTCGTTTCGCTCTCTTTCACCCTCCTTCCTCTCGTTTCGCTCTCTTTCACCCTCCTTCGTCTCCTTTCACTCTCTTTCACCCTCCTTCCTCTCGTTTCGATCTCTTTCACCCACCTTCATCTCGTTTCGCTCTCTTTCAACCTCCTTCGCCTCGTTTCGCTCTCTTTCATCCTCGTTTGTCTCGTTCAGCTCTCTTTCACCCTCCTTCGACTCGTTTCACTCTCTTTCAACTTCCTTTGTCTCGTTTCGCTCTCTTTCAACTTCCTTTGTCTCGTTTCGCTCTCTTTCACCCTCCTTCGTCTCGTTTCGGTCTCTTTCACCCTCCTTCGTCTCGTTTCGGTCTCTTTCACCCTCCTTCGTCTCGTTTTGGTCTCTTTCACCCTCCTTCGCCTCGTTCCGCTCTCTTTCACCCTCCTTCGACTCCTTTCGCTCTCTTTCACCCTCCTTCATCTCGTTTCGCTCTCTTTCACCCTCCTTCGTCTCGTTTCGCTCTCTTCCACCCACCTTCGTCTCGTTTCGCTCTCTTTCACGCTCCTTCCTCTCGTTTCGCTCTCTTTCACCCTCCTTCGTCTCGTTTCGCTCTCTTTCACCCTCCTTCGTCTCGTTTCGCTCTCTTCCACCCTCCTTCGTCTCGTTTCGCTCTCTTTCACCCTCCTTCGTCTCGTTTCGCTCTCTTTCACCCTCCTTCGTCTCGTTTCACTCTCTTTCACCCTCCTTCGTCTCGTTTCGCTCTCTTTCACCCTCCTTCGTCTCGTTTCGCTCTCTTTCACCCTCCTTCGTCTCGTTTCGCTCTCTTTCACCCTCCTTCGTCTCGTTTCGCTCTCTTTCACCCTCCTTCGTCTCGTTTCGCTCTCTTTCACCCTCCTTCGTCTCGTTTCGCTCTCTTTCACCCTCCTTCGTCTCGTTTCCCTCTCTTTCACCCTCCTTTGTCTCGTTCCGTTCTCTTTCACCCTCCTTCGTCTCGTTTCGCTCTCTTTCACCCTCCTTCGTCTCGTTTCGCTATCTTTCACCCTCCTTCGTCTCGTTTCGCTCTCTTTCACCCTCCTTCGTCTCGTTTCGCTCTCTTTCACCCTCATTCGTCTCGTTTCGCTCTCTTTCACCCAATTTTGTCTCGTTTCGATCTCTTTCACCCTCCTTCATCTCGTTTCGCTCTCTTTCACCCTCCTTCGACTCGTTTCGCTCTCTTTCACCCTCCTTCGTCTCGTTTCGCTCTCTTTCACCCTCCTTCGTCTCGTTCCGTTCTCTTTCACCCTCCTTCGACTCCTTTCGCTATCTTTCACCCTCCTTCGACTCCTTTTGCTCTCTTTCACCCTCCTTCGTCTCGTTTCGCTCTCTTTCACCCTACTTCTTCTCGTTTCGCTCTCTTTCACCCTCCTTCATCTCGTTCCGCTCTCTTTCACCCTCCATGTCTCGCTACGCTCTTTTTCGCCCTCCTTCGTCTCGTTTCGCTCTATTTGACCCTCCTTCATCTCGTTTCGCTCTCTTTGACACTCCTTCGTCTCGTTTATCTCTCTTTCACCCTCGTCCCTCTCGTTTCGCTCTCTTTCACCCTCCTTCGTCTCGTTTCGCCCTATTTCAGCCTCCTTCATCTCGTTTCGCTCTCTTTGACCCTTCTTCGTCTCGTTTCACTCTCTTTCACCCTCCTTCCTCTCGTTTCGATCTCTTTCACCCACCTTCATCTCGTTTCATTCTCTTTCACCCTCCTTCGTCTCGTTTCGGTCTCTTTCACCCTCCTTCGTCTCGTTTCGGTCTCTTTCACCCTCCTTCATCTCGTTTCGGTCTCTTTCACCCTCCTTCGCCTCGTTCCGCTCTCTTTCACCCTCCTTCGACTCCTTTCGCTCGCTTTCACCCTCCTTCGTCTCGTTTCGCTCTCTTTCACCCTCCTTCGTCTCGTTTCGCTCTCTTTCACCCTCCTTCGTCTCGTTTCGCTCTCTTTCACCCTCCTTCCTCTCGTTTCGCTCTCTTTCACCGTCCTTCGTCTCGTTTCGCTCTCTTTCACCCTCCTTCGTCTCGTTTCGCTCTCTTTCACCCTCCTTCGTCTCGTTTCGCTGTCTTTCACCCTCCTTCGTCTCGTTTCGCTCTCTTTCACCCTCCTTCGTCTCGTTTCGCTCTCTTTCACCCTCCTTCGTCTCGTTTCGCTCTCTTTCACCCTCCTTCGTCTCGTTTCGCTCTCTTTCACCCACCTTCGTCTCGTTTCGCTCTCTTTCGCCCTCCTTCGCCTCGTTTCGCTCTCTTTCACCCTCCTTCATCTCGTTTCGCTCTCTTTGACCCTCCTTCGTCTGCTTTCACTCTCTTTCACCCTCCTTCCTCTTGTTTCGATCTCTTTCACGCACCTTCATCTCGTTTCGCTCTCTTTCAACCTCCTTCGCCTCGTTTCGCTCTCTTTCATCCTCGTTTGTCTCGTCCAGCTCTCTTTCACCCTCCTTCGACTCGTTTCACTCTCTTTCAACCTCCTTCGTCTCGTTTCGCTCTCTTTCACCCTCCTTCGTCTCGTTTCGCTCTCTTTCACCCTCCTTCGTCTCGTTTCGGTCTCTTTCACCCTCCTTCGTCTCGTTTCGGTCTCTTTCACCCTCCTTCGCCTCGTTCCGCTCTCTTTCACCCTCCTTCGACTCCTTTCGCTCTCTTTCACCCTCCTTCGTCTCGTTTCGCTCTCTTTCACCCTCCTTCGTCTCGTTTCGCTCTCTTCCACCCTCCTTCGTCTCGTTTCGCTCTCTTTCACCCTCCTTCCTCTCGTTTCGCTCTCTTCCACCCTCCTTCGTCTCGTTTCGCTCTCTTTCACCCTCCTTCATCTCGTTTCGCTCTCTTCCACCCTCCTTCGTCTCGTTTCGCTCTCTTTCACCCTCCTTCGTCTCGTTTCGCTCTCTTTCACCCTCCTTCGTCTCGTTTCGCTCTCTTTTACCCTCCTTCGTCTCGTTTCGCTCTCTTTCACCCTCCTTCGTCTCGTTTCGCTCTCTTTCACCATCCTTCGTCTCGTTTCGCTCTCTTTCACCCTCCTTCGTCTCGTTTCGCTCTCTTTCACCCTCCTTCGTCTCGTTTCGCTCTCTTTCACCCTCCTTCGTCTCGTTTCGCTCTCTTTCACCCTCCTTCGTCTCGTTTCGCTCTCTTTCACCCTCCTTCGTCTCGTTCCGTTCTCTTTCACCCTCCTTCGACTCGTTTCGCTCTCTTTCACCCTCCTTCGTCTCGTTTCGCTGTCTTTCACCCTCCTTCGTCTCGTTTCGCTCTCTTTCACCCTCCTTCGTCTCGTTTCGCTCTCTTTCACCCTCCTTCGTCTCGTTTCGCTCTTTTTCACCCACCTTCATCTCGTTTCGCTCTCTTTCACCCTCCTTCATCTCGTTTCGCTCTCTTTCACCCTCCTTCGTCTCGTTTCGCTCTCTTTCACTCTCCTTCGTCTCGTTCCGTTCTCTTTCACCCTCCTTCGACTCCTTTCGCTCGCTTTCACCCTCCTTCGTCTCGATTCGCTCTCTTTCACCCTCCTTCGTCTCGTTTCGCTCTCTTTCACCCTCCTTCGTCTCGTTTCGCTCTCTTTCACCCTCCTTCCTCTCGTTTTGCTCTCTTTCACCGTCCTTCGTCTCGTTTCGCTCTCTTTCACCCTCCTTCGTCTCGTTTCGCTGTCTTTCACCCTCCTTCGTCTCGTTTCGCTCTCTTTCACCCTCCTTCGTCTCGTTTCGCTCTCTTTCACCCTCCTTCGTCTCGTTTCGCTCTCTTTCACCCTCCTTCGTCTCGTTTCGCTCTCTTTCACCCACCTTCGTCTCGTTTCGCTCTCTTTCGCCCTCCTTCGCCTCGTTTCGCTCTCTTTCACCCTCCTTCATCTCGTTTCGCTCTCTTTGACCCTCGTTCGTCTGCTTTCACTCTCTTTCACCCTCCTTCCTCTCGTTTCGATCTCTTTCACGCACCTTCATCTCGTTTCGCTCTCTTTCAACCTCCTTCGCCTCGTTTCGCTCTCTTTCATCCTCGTTTGTCTCGTCCAGCTCTCTTTCACCCTCCTTCGACTCGTTTCACTCTCTTACACCCTCCTTCGTCTCGTTTCGCTCTCTTTCACCCTCCTTCGTCTCGTTTCGCTCTCTTTCACCCTCCTTCGTCTCCTTTCGGTCTCTTTCACCCTCCTTCGTCTCGTTTCGCTCTCTTTCACCCTCCTTCGTCTCGTTTCGGTCTCTTTCACCCTCCTTCGTCTCGTTTCGGTCTCTTTCACCCTCCTTCGCCTCGTTCCGCTCTCTTTCACCCTCCTTCGACTCCTTTCGCTCTCTTTCACCCTCCTTCGTCTCGTTTCGCTCTCTTTCACCCTCCTTCGTCTCGTTTCGCTCTCTTCCACACTCCTTCGTCTCGTTTCGCTCTCTTCCACCCTCCTTCGACTCGTTTCGCTCTCTTTCACCCTCCTTCGTCTCGTTCCGTTCTCTTTCACCCTCCTTCGACTCGTTTCGCTCTCTTTCACCCTCCTTCGTCTCGTTTCGCTGTCTTTCACCCTCCTTCGTCTCGTTTCGCTCTCTTTCACCCTCCTTCGTCTCGTTTCGCTCTCTTTCACCCTCCTTCGTCTCGTTTCGCTCTTTTTCACCCACCTTCATCTCGTTTCGCTCTCTTTCACCCTCCTTCATCTCGTTTCGCTCTCTTTCACCCTCCTTCGTCTCGTTTCGCTCTCTTTCACCCTCCTTCGTCTCGTTTCGCTCTCTTTCACCCTCCTTCGTCTCGTTCCGTTCTCTTTCACCCTCCTTCGACTCCTTTCGCTCTCTTTCAACCTCCTTCGACTCCTTTCGCTCTCTTTCACCCTCCTTCGTCTCGTTTCGCTCTCTTTCACCCTACTTCTTCTCGTTTCGCTCTCTTTCACCCTCCTTCATCTCGTTCCGCTCTCTTTCACCCTCCATGTCTCGCTACGCACTTTTTCACCCTCCTTCGTCTCGTTTCGCTCTCTTTGACCCTCCTTCATTTCGTTTCGCTCTCTTTGACACTCCTTCGTCTCCTTTATCTCTCTTTCACCCTCGTCCCTCTCGTTTCGCTCTCTTTCACCCTCCTTCATCTTGTTTCGCCCTATTTCAGCCTCCTTCATCTCGTTTCGCTCTCTTTGACCATCCTTCGTCTCGTTTCACTCTCTTTCACCCTCCTTCCTCTCGTTTCGATCTCTTTCACCCACCTTCATCTCGTTTCGCTCTCTTTCAATCTCCTTCGCCTCGTTTCGCTCTCTTTCATCCTCGTTTGTCTCGTCCAGCTCTCTTTCACCCTCCTTCGACTCGTTTCACGCTCTTACACCCTCCTTCGTATCGTTTCGCTCTCTTTCACCCTCCTTCGTCTCGTTTCGCTCTCTTTCACCCTCCTTCGTCTCGTTGCGGTCTCTTTCACCCTCCTTCATCTCGTTTCGGTCTCTTTCACCCTCCTTCGCCTCGTTCCGCTCTCTTTCACCCTCCTTCGACTCCTTTCGCTCTCTTTCACCCTCCTTCGTCTCGTTTCGCTCTCTTTCACCCTCCTTCGTCTCGTTTCGCTCTCTTTCACCCTCCTTCGTCTAGTTTCGCTCTCTTTCACCCTCCTTCCTCTCGTTTTGCTCTCTTTCACCGTCCTTCGTCTCGTTTCGCTCTCTTTCACCCTCCTTCGTCTCGTTTCGATCTCTTTCACCCTCCTTCGCCTCGTTCCGCTCTCTTTCACCCTCCTTCGACTCCTTTCGCTCTCTTTCACCCTCCTTCGTCTCGGTTCGCTCTCTTTCACCCTCCTTCGTCTCGTTTCGCTCTCTTTCACCCTCCTTCGTCTCGTTTCACTCTCTTTCACCCTCCTTCCTCTCGTTTCGCTCTCTTTCACCATCCTTCGTCTCGTTTCGCTCTCTTTCACCCTCCTTCGTCTCGTTTCGCTCTCTTTCACGCTCCTTCGTCTCGTTTCGCTCTCTTTCACCCTCCTTCGTCTCGTTTCGCTCTCTTTCACCCTCCTTCGTCTCGTTTCGCTCTCTTTCACCCTCCTTCGTCTCGTTTCGCTCTCTTTCACCCTTCTTCGTCTCGTTTCGCTCTCTTTCACCCTCCTTCGTCTCGTTTCGCCCTCTTTCACCCTCCTTCGTCTCGTTTCACCCTCTTTCACCCTCCTTCGTCTCGTTTCGCTCTCTTTCACCCTCCTTCGTCTCTTTTCGCTCTCTTTCACCCTCCTTCGTCTCGTTTCGGTCTCTTTCACCCTCCTTCGTCTCGTTTCGGTCTCTTTCACCCTCCTTCGCCTCGTTCCGCTCTCTTTCACCCTCCTTCGACTCCTTTCGCTCTCTTTCACCCTCCTTCGTCTCGTTTCGCTCTCTTTCACCCTCCTTCGTCTCGTTTCGCTCTCTTCCACCCTCCTTCGTCTCGTTTCGCTCTCTTTCACCCTCCTTGCTCTCGTTTCGCTCTCTTCCACCCTCCTTCGTCTCGTTTCGCTCTCTTTCACCCTCCTTCATCTCGTTTCGCTCTCTTCCACCCTCCTTCGTCTCGTTTCGCTCTCTTTCACCCTCCTTCGTCTCGTTTCGCTCTCTTTCACCCTCCTTCGTCTCGTTTCGCTCTCTTTTACCCTCCTTCGTCTCGTTTCGCTCTCTTTCACCCTCCTTCGTCTCGTTTCGCTCTCTTTCACCATCCTTCGTCTCGTTTCGCTCTCTTTCACCCTCCTTCGTCTCGTTTCGCTCTCTTTCACCCTCCTTCGTCTCGTTTCGCTCTCTTTCACCCTCCTTCGTCTCGTTTCGCTCTCTTTCACCCTCCTTCGTCTCGTTTCGCTCTCTTTCACCCTCCTTCGTCTCGTTCCGTTCTCTTTCACCCTCCTTCGACTCGTTTCGCTCTCTTTCACCCTCCTTCGTCTCGTTTCGCTGTCTTTCACCCTCCTTCGTCTCGTTTCGCTCTCTTTCACCCTCCTTCGTCTCGTTTCGCTCTCTTTCACCCTCCTTCGTCTCGTTTCGCTCTTTTTCACCCACCTTCATCTCGTTTCGCTCTCTTTCACCCTCCTTCATCTCGTTTCGCTCTCTTTCACCCTCCTTCGTCTCGTTTCGCTCTCTTTCACTCTCCTTCGTCTCGTTCCGTTCTCTTTCACCCTCCTTCGACTCCTTTCGCTCGCTTTCACCCTCCTTCGTCTCGTTTCGCTCTCTTTCACCCTCCTTCGTCTCGTTTCGCTCTCTTTCACCCTCCTTCGTCTCGTTTCGCTCTCTTTCACCCTCCTTCCTCTCGTTTTGCTCTCTTTCACCGTCCTTCGTCTCGTTTCGCTCTCTTTCACCCTCCTTCGTCTCGTTTCGCTGTCTTTCACCCTCCTTCGTCTCGTTTCGCTCTCTTTCACCCTCCTTCGTCTCGTTTCGCTCTCTTTCACCCTCCTTCGTCTCGTTTCGCTCTCTTTCACCCTCCTTCGTCTCGTTTCGCTCTCTTTCACCCACCTTCGTCTCGTTTCGCTCTCTTTCGCCCTCCTTCGCCTCGTTTCGCTCTCTTTCACCCTCCTTCATCTCGTTTCGCTCTCTTTGACCCTCGTTCGTCTGCTTTCACTCTCTTTCACCCTCCTTCCTCTCGTTTCGATCTCTTTCACGCACCTTCATCTCGTTTCGCTCTCTTTCAACCTCCTTCGCCTCGTTTCGCTCTCTTTCATCCTCGTTTGTCTCGTCCAGCTCTCTTTCACCCTCCTTCGACTCGTTTCACTCTCTTACACCCTCCTTCGTCTCGTTTCGCTCTCTTTCACCCTCCTTCGTCTCGTTTCGCTCTCTTTCACCCTCCTTCGTCTCGTTTCGGTCTCTTTCACCCTCCTTCGTCTCGTTTCGCTCTCTTTCACCCTCCTTCGTCTCGTTTCGGTCTCTTTCACCCTCCTTCGTCTCGTTTCGGTCTCTTTCACCCTCCTTCGCCTCGTTCCGCTCTCTTTCACCCTCCTTCGACTCCTTTCGCTCTCTTTCACCCTCCTTCGTCTCGTTTCGCTCTCTTTCACCCTCCTTCGTCTCGTTTCGCTCTCTTCCACCCTCCTTCGTCTCGTTTCGCTCTCTTTCACCCTCCTTCGTCTCGTTTCGCTCTCTTCCACCCTCCTTCGTCTCGTTTCGCTCTCTTTCACCCTCCTTCGTCTCGTTTCGCTCTCTTTCACCCTCCTTCGTCTCGTTTCGCTCTCTTTCACACTCCTTCGTCTCGTTTCGCTCTCTTTCACCCTCCTTCGTCTCGTTTCGCTCTCTTTCACCATCCTTCGTCTCGTTTCGCTCTCTTTCACCCTCCTTCGTCTCGTTTCGCTCTCTTTCACCCTCCTTCGTCTCGTTTCTCTCTCTTTCACCCTCCTTCGTCTCGTTTCGCTCTCTTTCACCCTCCTTCGTCTCGTTTCGCTCTCTTTCACCCTCCTTCGTCTCGTTCCGTTCTCTTTCACCCTCCTTCGACTCGTTTCGCTCTCTTTCACCCTCCTTCGTCTCGTTCCGTTCTCTTTCACCCTCCTTCGACTCGTTTCGCTCTCTTTCACCCTCCTTCGTCTCGTTTCGCTGTCTTTCACCCTCCTTCGTCTCGTTTCGCTCTCTTTCACCCTCCTTCATCTCGTTTCGCTCTCTTTCACCCTCCTTCGTCTCGTTTCGCTCTTTTTCACCCACCTTCATCTCGTTTCGCTCTCTTTCACCCTCCTTCATCTCGTTTCGCTCTCTTTCACCCTCCTTCGTCTCGTTTCGCTCTCTTTCACCCTCCTTCGTCTCGTTTCGCTCTCTTTCACCCTCCTTCGTCTCGTTCCGTTCTCTTTCACCCTCCTTCGACTCCTTTCGCTCTCTTTCAACCTCCTTCGACTCCTTTCGCTCTCTTTCACCCTCCTTCGTCTCGTTTCGCTCTCTTTCACCCTACTTCTTCTCGTTTCGCTCTCTTTCACCCTCCTTCATCTCGTTCCGCTCTCTTTCACCCTCCATGTCTCGCTACGCACTTTTTCACCCTCCTTCGTCTCGTTTCGCTCTCTTTGACCCTCCTTCATTTCGTTTCGCTCTCTTTGACACTCCTTCGTCTCGTTTATCTCTCTTTCACCCTCGTCCCTCTCGTTTCGCTCTCTTTCACCCTCCTTCGTCTTGTTTCGCCCTATTTCAGCCTCCTTCATCTCGTTTCGCTCTCTTTGACCATCCTTCGTCTCGTTTCACTCTCTTTCACCGTCCTTCCTCTCGTTTCGATCTCTTTCACCCACCTTCATCTCGTTTCGCTCTCTTTCAATCTCCTTCGCCTCGTTTCGCTCTCTTTCATCCTCGTTTGTCTCGTCCAGCTCTCTTTCACCCTCCTTCGACTCGTTTCACGCTCTTACACCCTCCTTCGTATCGTTTCGCTCTCTTTCACCCTCCTTCGTCTCGTTTCGCTCTCTTTCACCCTCCTTCGTCTCGTTTCGCTCTCTTTCACCCTCCTTCGTCTCGTTTCGCTCTCTTTCACCCTCCTTCGTCTCGTTCCGTTCTCTTTCACCCTCCTTCGACTCGTTTCGCTCTCTTTCACCCTCCTTCGTCTCGTTTCGCTGTCTTTCACCCTCCTTCGTCTCGTTTCGCTCTCTTTCACCCTCCTTCGTCTCGTTTCGCTCTCTTTCACCCTCCTTCGTCTCGTTTCGCTCTTTTTCACCCACCTTCAACTCGTTTCGCTCTCTTTCACCCTCCTTCATCTCGTTTCGCTCTCTTTCACCCTCCTTCGTCTCGTTTCGCTCTCTTTCACTCTCCTTCGTCTCGTTCCGTTCTCTTTCACCCTCCTTCGACTCCTTTCGCTCGCTTTCACCCTCCTTCGTCTCGTTTCGCTCTCTTTCACCCTCCTTCGTCTCGTTTCGCTCTCTTTCACCCTCCTTCGTCTCGTTTCGCTCTCTTTCACCCTCCTTCCTCTCGTTTTGCTCTCTTTCACCGTCCTTCGTCTCGTTTCGCTCTCTTTCACCCTCCTTCGTCTCGTTTCGCTGTCTTTCACCCTCCTTCGTCTCGTTTCGCTCTCTTTCACCCTCCTTCGTCTCGTTTCGCTCTCTTTCACCCTCCTTCGTCTCGATTCGCTCTCTTTCACCCTCCTTCGTCTCGTTTCGCTCTCTTTCACCCACCTTCGTCTCGTTTCGCTCTCTTTCGCCCTCCTTCGCCTCGTTTCGCTCTCTTTCACCCTCCTTCATCTCGTTTCGCTCTCTTTGACCCTCGTTCGTCTGCTTTCACTCTCTTTCACCCTCCTTCCTCTCGTTTCGATCTCTTTCACGCACCTTCATCTCGTTTCGCTCTCTTTCAACCTCCTTCGCCTCGTTTCGCTCTCTTTCATCCTCGTTTGTCTCGTCCAGCTCTCTTTCACCCTCCTTCGACTCGTTTCACTCTCTTACACCCTCCTTCGTCTCGTTTCGCTCTCTTTCACCCTCCTTCGTCTCGTTTCGCTCTCTTTCACCCTCCTTCGTCTCGTTTCGGTCTCTTTCACCCTCCTTCGTCTCGTTTCGCTCTCTTTCACCCTCCTTCGTCTCGTTTCGGTCTCTTTCACCCTCCTTCGTCTCGTTTCGGTCTCTTTCACCCTCCTTCGCCTCGTTCCGCTCTCTTTCACCTTCCTTCGACTCCTTTCGCTCTCTTTCACCCTCCTTCGTCTCGTTTCGCTCTCTTTCACCCTCCTTCGTCTCGTTTCGCTCTCTTCCACCCTCCTTCGTCTCGTTTCGCTCTCTTTCACCCTCCTTCGTCTCGTTTCGCTCTCTTCCACCCTCCTTCGTCTCGTTTCGCTCTCTTTCACCCTCCTTCGTCTCGTTTCGCTCTCTTTCACCCTCCTTCGTCTCGTTTCGCTCTCTTTCACACTCCTTCGTCTCGTTTCGCTCTCTTTCACCCTCCTTCGTCTCGTTTCGCTCTCTTTCACCATCCTTCGTCTCGTTTCGCTCTCTTTCACCCTCCTTCGTCTCGTTTCGCTCTCTTTCACCCTCCTTCGTCTCGTTTCGCTCTCTTTCACCCTCCTTCGTCTCGTTTCGCTCTCTTTCACCCTCCTTCGTCTCGTTTCGCTCTCTTTCACCCTCCTTCGTCTCGTTCCGTTCTCTTTCACCCTCCTTCGACTCGTTTCGCTCTCTTTCACCCTCCTTCGTCTCGTTCCGTTCTCTTTCACCCTCCTTCGACTCGTTTCGCTCTCTTTCACCCTCCTTCGTCTCGTTTCGCTGTCTTTCACCCTCCTTCGTCTCGTTTCGCTCTCTTTCACCCTCCTTCGTCTCGTTTCGCTCTCTTTCACCCTCCTTCGTCTCGTTTCGCTCTTTTTCACCCACCTTCATCTCGTTTCGCTCTCTTTCACCCTCCTTCATCTCGTTTCGCTCTCTTTCACCCTCCTTCGTCTCGTTTCGCTCTCTTTCACCCTCCTTCGTCTCGTTTCGCTCTCTTTCACCCTCCTTCGTCTCGTTCCGTTCTCTTTCACCCTCCTTCGACTCCTTTCGCTCTCTTTCAACCTCCTTCGACTCCTTTCGCTCTCTTTCACCCTCCTTCGTCTCGTTTCGCTCTCTTTCACCCTACTTCTTCTCGTTTCGCTCTCTTTCACCCTCCTTCATCTCGTTCCGCTCTCTTTCACCCTCCATGTCTCGCTACGCACTTTTTCACCCTCCTTCGTCTCGTTTCGCTCTCTTTGACCCTCCTTCATTTCGTTTCGCTCTCTTTGACACTCCTTCGTCTCGTTTATCTCTCTTTCACCCTCGTCCCTCTCGTTTCGCTCTCTTTCACCCTCCTTCGTCTTGTTTCGCCCTATTTCAGCCTCCTTCATCTCGTTTCGCTCTCTTTGACCATCCTTCGTCTCGTTTCACTCTCTTTCACCCTCCTTCCTCTCGTTTCGATCTCTTTCACCCACCTTCATCTCGTTTCGCTCTCTTTCAATCTCCTTCGCCTCGTTTCGCTCTCTTTCATCCTCGTTTGTCTCGTCCAGCTCTCTTTCACCCTCCTTCGACTCGTTTCACGCTCTTACACCCTCCTTCGTATCGTTTCGCTCTCTTTCACCCTCCTTCGTCTCGTTTCGCTCTCTTTCACCCTCCTTCGTCTCGTTTCGGTCTCTTTCACCCTCCTTCATCTCGTTTCGGTCTCTTTCACCCTCCTTCGCCTCGTTCCGCTCTCTTTCACCCTCCTTCGACTCCTTTCGCTCTCTTTCACCCTCCTTCGTCTCGTTTCGCTCTCTTTCACCCTCCTTCGTCTCGTTTCGCTCTCTTTCACCCTCCTTCGTCTCGTTTCGCTCTCTTTCACCCTCCTTCCTCTCGTTTTGCTCTCTTTCACCGTCCTTCGTCTCGTTTCGCTCTCTTTCACCCTCCTTCGACTCCTTTCGCTCTCTTTCACCCTCCTTCGTCTCGTTTCGCTCTCTTTCACCCTCCTTCGTCTCGTTTCGCTCTCTTTCACCCTCCTTCGTCTCGTTTCGCTCTCTTTCACCCTCCTTCCTCTCGTTTTGCTCTCTTTCACCGTCCTTCGTCTCGTTTCGCTCTCTTTCACCCTCCTTCGTCTCGTTTCGATCTCTTTCACCCTCCTTCGCCTCGTTCCGCTCTCTTTCACCCTCCTTCGACTCCTTTCGCTCTCTTTCACCCTCCTTCGTCTCGTTTCGCTCTCTTTCACCCTCCTTCGTCTCGTTTCGCTCTCTTTCACCCTCCTTCGTCTCGTTTCACTCTCTTTCACCCTCCTTCCTCTCGTTTTGCTCTCTTTCACCATCCTTCGTCTCGTTTCGCTCTCTTTCACCCTCCTTCATCTCGTTTCGCTCTCTTTCACGCTCCTTCGTCTCGTTTCGCTCTCTTTCACCCTCCTTCGTCTCGTTTCGCTCTCTTTCACCCTCCTTCGTCTCGTTTCGCTCTCTTTCACCCTCCTTCGTCTCGTTTCGCTCTCTTTCACCCTTCTTCGTCTCGTTTCGCTCTCTTTCACCCTCCTTCGTCTCGTTTCGCCCTCTTTCACCCTCCTTCGTCTCGTTTCACCCTCTTTCACCCTCCTTCGTCTCGTTTCGCTCTCTTTCACCCTCCTTCGTCTCTTTTCGCTCTCTTTCACCCTCCTTCGTCTCGTTTCGCTCTCTTTCACCCTCCTTCGTCTCGTTTCGCTCTCTTTCACCCTCCTTCGTCTCGTTTCGCTCTCTTTCACCCTCCTTCGTCTCGTTTCGCTCTCTTTCACCCTCCTTCGTCTCGTTCCGTTCTCTTTCACCCTCCTTCGACTCCTTTCGCTCTCTTTCACCCTCCTTCGACTCCTTTCGCTCTCTTTCACCCTCCTTCGTCTCGTTTCGCTCTCTTTCACCCTCCTTCGTCTCGTTTCGCTCTCTTTCACCCTCCTTCGTCTCGTTTCGCTCTCTTTCACCCTCCTTCGACTCCTTTTGCTCTCTTTCACCCTCCTTCGTCTCGTTTCGCTCTCTTTCACCCTACTTCTTCTCGTTTCGCTCTCTTTCACCCTCCTTCATCTCGTTCCGCTCTCTTTCACCCTCCATGTCTCGCTACGCTCTTTTTCGCCCTCCTTCGTCTCGTTTCGCTCTATTTGACCCTCCTTCATCTCGTTTCGCTCTCTTTGACACTCCTTCGTCTCGTTTATCTCTCTTTCACCCTCGTCCCTCTCGTTTCGCTCTCTTTCACCCTCCTTCGTCTCGTTTCGCTCTCTTTCACCCTCCTTCATCTCGTTTCGCTCTCTTTCACCCTCCTTCATCTCGTTTCGCTCTCTTTCACCCTCCTTCCTCTCGTTTCGCTCTCTTTCACCGTCCTTCGTCTCGTTTCGCTCTCTTTCACCCTCCTTCGTCTCGTTTCGCTCTCTTTCACCCTCCTTCGTCTCGTTTCGCTGTCTTTCACCCTTCTTCGTCTCGTTTCGCTCTCTTTCACCCTCCTTCGTCTCGTTTCGCTCTCTTTCACCCTCCTTCGTCTCGTTTCGCTCTCTTTCACCCTCCTTCGTCTCGTTTCGCTCTCTTTCACCCACCTTCGTCTCGTTTCGCTCTCTTTCGCCCTCCTTCGCCTCGTTTCGCTCTCTTTCACCCTCCTTCATCTCGTTTCGCTCTCTTTGACCCTCCTTCGTCTGCTTTCACTCTCTTTCACCCTCCTTCCTCTCGTTTCGATCTCTTTCACGCACCTTCATCTCGTTTCGCTCTCTTTCAACCTCCTTCGCCTCGTTTCGCTCTCTTTCATCCTCGTTTGTCTTGTCCAGCTCTCTTTCACCCTCCTTCGACTCGTTTCACTCTCTTTCAACCTCCTTCGTCTCGTTTCGCTCTCTTTCACCCTCCTTCGTCTCGTTTCGCTCTCTTTCACCCTCCTTCGTCTCGTTTCGGTCTCTTTCACCCTCCTTCGTCTCGTTTCGGTCTCTTTCACCCTCCTTCCTCTCGTTTCGCTCTCTTTCACCCTCCTTCGTCTCGTTTCGCTCTCTTTCACCCTCCTTCGTCTCGTTTCGCTCTCTTCCACCCTCCTTCGTCTCGTTTCGCTCTCTTTCACCCTCCTTCGTCTCGTTTCGCTCTCTTCCACCCTCCTTCGTCTCGTTTCGCTCTCTTTCACCCTCCTTCGTCTCGTTTCGCTCTCTTTCACCCTCCTTCGTCTCGTTTCGCTCTCTTTCACCCTCCTTCGTCTCGTTTCGCTCTCTTTCACCCTCCTTCGTCTCGTTTCGCTCTCTTTCACCATCCTTCGTCTCGTTTCGCTCTCTTTCACCCTCCTTCGTCTCGTTTCGCTCTCTTTCACCCTCCTTCGTCTCGTTTCGCTCTCTTTCACCCTCCTTCGTCTCGTTTCGCTCTCTTTCACCCTCCTTCGTCTCGTTTCGCTCTCTTTCACCCTCCTTCGTCTCGTTCCGTTCTCTTTCACCCTCCTTCGACTCGTTTCGCTCTCTTTCACCCTCCTTCGTCTCGTTTCGCTGTCTTTCACCCTCCTTCGTCTCGTTTCGCTCTCTTTCACCCTCCTTCGTCTCGTTTCGCTCTCTTTCACCCTCCTTCGTCTCGTTTCGCTCTTTTTCACCCACCTTCATCTCGTTTCGCTCTCTTTCACCCTCCTTCATCTCGTTTCGCTCTCTTTCACCCTCCTTCGTCTCCTTTCGCTCTCTTTCACTCTCCTTCGTCTTGTTTCGCTCTCTTTCACCCTCCTTCGTCTCGTTCCGTTCTCTTTCACCCTCCTTCGACTCCTTTCGCTCTCTTTCACCCTCCTTCGACTCCTTTCGCTCTCTTTCACCCTCCTTCGTCTCGTTTCGCTCTCTTTCACCCAACTTCTTCTCGTTTCGCTCTCTTTCACCCTCCTTCATCTCGTTCCGCTCTCTTTCACCCTCCATGTCTCGCTACGCACTTTTTCACCCTCCTTCGTCTCGTTTCGCTCTCTTTGACCCTCCTTCATTTCGTTTCGCTCTCTTTGACACTCCTTCGTCTCGTTTATCTCTCTTTCACCCTCGTCCCTCTCGTTTCGCTCTCTTTCACCCTCCTTCGTCTCGTTTCACCCTATTTCAGCCTCCTTCATCTCGTTTCGCTCTCTTTGACCATCCTTCGTCTCGTTTCACTCTCTTTCACCCTCCTTCCTCTCGTTTCGATCTGTTTCACCCACCTTCATCTCGTTTCGCTCTCTTTCAATCTCCTTCGCCTCGTTTCGCTCTCTTTCATCCTCGTTTGTCTCGTCCAGCTCTCTTTCACCCTCCTTCGACTCGTTTCACTCTCTTACACCCTCCTTCGTCTCGTTTCGCTCTCTTTCACCCTCCTTCGTCTCGTTTCGCTCTCTTTCACCCTCCTTCGTCTCGTTTCGCTCTCTTTCACCCTTCTTCGTCTCGTTTCGCTCTCTTTCACCCTCCTTCGTCTCGTTTCGCCCTCTTTCACCCTCCTTCGTCTCGTTTCACCCTCTTTCACCCTCCTTCATCTCGTTTCGCTCTCTTTGACCCTTCTTCGTCTCGTTTCACTCTCTTTCACCCTCCTTCCTCTCGTTTCGATCTCTTTCACCCACCTTCATCTCGTTTCGTTCTCTTTCACCCTCCTTCGTCTCGTTTCGGTCTCTTTCACCCTCCTTCATCTCGTTTCGGTCTCTTTCACCCTCCTTCGCCTCGTTCCGCTCTCTTTCACCCTCCTTCGACTCCTTTCGCTCGCTTTCACCCTCCTTCGTCTCGTTTCGCTCTCTTTCACCCTCCTTCGTCTCGTTTCGCTCTCTTTCACCCTCCTTTGTCTCGTTTCGCTCTCTTTCACCCTCCTTCCTCTCGTTTTGCTCTCTTTCACCGTCCTTCGTCTCGTTTCGCTCTCTTTCACCCTCCTTCGTCTCGTTTCGCTCTCTTTCACCCTCCTTCGTCTCGTTTCGCTCTCTTTCACCCTCCTTCGTCTCGTTTCGCTCTCTTTCACCCTCCTTCGTCTTGTTTCGCTCTCTTTCACCCTCCTTCGTCTCGTTTCGTTCTCTTTCACCCACCTTCGTCTCGTTTCGCTCTCTTTCGCCCTCCTTCGCCTCGTTTCACTCTCTTTCACCCTCCTTCATCTCGTTTCGCTCTCTTTGACCCTCCTTCGTCTGCTTTCACTCTCTTTCACCCTCCTTCCTCTCGTTTCGATCTCTTTCACGCACCTTCATCTCGTTTCGCTCTCTTTCAACCTCCTTCGCCTCGTTTCGCTCTCTTTCATCCTCGTTTGTCTCGTCCAGCTCTCTTTCACCCTCCTTCGACTCGTTTCACTCTCTTTCAACCTCCTTCGTCTCGTTTCGCTCTCTTTCACCCTCCTTCGTCTCGTTTCGCTCTCTTTCACCCTCCTTCGTCTCGTTTCGCTCTCTTTCACCCTCCTTCGTCTCGTTTCGGTCTCTTTCACCCTCCTTCGCCTCGTTCCGCTCTCTTTCACCCTCCATCGACTCCTTTCGCTCTCTTTCACCCTCCTTCGTCTCGTTTCGCTCTCTTTCACCCTCCTTCGTCTCGTTTCGCTCTCTTCCACCCTCCTTCGTCTCGTTTCGCTCTCTTTCACCCTCCTTCCTCTCGTTTCGCTCTCTTTCACCCTCCTTCGTCTCGTTTCGCTCTCTTTCACCCTCCTTCGTCTCGTTTCGCTCTCTTCCACCCTCCTTCGTCTCGTTTCGCTCTCTTTCACCCTCCTTCGTCTCGTTTCGCTCTCTTTCACCCTCCTTCGTCTCGTTTCGCTCTCTTTCACCCTCCTTCGTCTCGTTCCGTTCTCTTTCACCCTCCTTCGACTCGTTTCGCTCTCTTTCACCCTCCTTCGTCTCGTTTCGCTGTCTTTCACCCTCCTTCGTCTCGTTTCGCTCTCTTTCACCCTCCTTCGTCTCGTTTCGCTCTCTTTCACCCTCCTTCGTCTCGTTTCGCTCTTTTTCACCCACCTTCATCTCGTTTCGCTCTCTTTCACCCTCCTTCATCTCGTTTCGCTCTCTTTCACCCTCCTTCGTCTCGTTTCGCTCTCTTTCACCCTCCTTCGTCTCGTTTCGCTCTCTTTCACCCTCCTTCGTCTCGTTCCGTTCTCTTTCACCGTCCTTCGACTCCTTTCGCTCTCTTTCAACCTCCTTCGACTCCTTTCGCTCTCTTTCACCCTCCTTCGTCTCGTTTCGCTCTCTTTCACCCTACTTCTTCTCGTTTCGCTCTCTTTCACCCTCCTTCATCTCGTTCCGCTCTCTTTCACCCTCCATGTCTCGCTACGCACTTTTTCACCCTCCTTCGTCTCGTTTCGCTCTCTTTGACCCTCCTTCATTTCGTTTCGCTCTCTTTGACACTCCTTCGTCTCGTTTATCTCTCTTTCACCCTCGTGCCTCTCGTTTCGCTCTCTTTCACCCTCCTTTGTCTCGTTTCGCCCTATTTCAGCCTCCTTCATCTCGTTTCGCTCTCTTTGACCATCCTTCGTCTCGTTTCACTCTCTTTCACCCTCCTTCCTCTCGTTTCGATCTCTTTCACCCACCTTCATCTCGTTTCGCTCTCTTTCAATCTCCTTCGCCTCGTTTCGCTCTCTTTCATCCTCGTTTGTCTCGTCCAGCTCTCTTTCACCCTCCTTCGACTCGTTTCACTCTCTTACACCCTCCTTCGTCTCGTTTCGCTCTCTTTCACCCTCCTTCGTCTCGTTTCGCTCTCTTTCACCCTCCTTCGTCTCGTTTCGGTCTCTTTCACCCTCCTTCGTCTCGTTTCGCTCTCTTTCACCCTCCTTCGTCTCGTTTCGGTCTCTTTCACCCTCCTTCGTCTCGTTTCGGTCTCTTTCACCCTCCTTCGCCTCGTTCCGCTCTCTTTCACCCTCCTTCGACTCCTTTCGCTCTCTTTCACCCTCCTTCGTCTCGTTTCGCTCTCTTTCACCCTCCTTCGTCTCGTTTCGCTCTCTTCCACCCTCCTTCGTCTCGTTTCGCTCTCTTTCACCCTCCTTCCTCTCGTTTCGCTCTCTTTCACCCTCCTTCGTCTCGTTTCGCTCTCTTTCACCCTCCTTCGTCTCGTTTCGCTCTCTTCCACCCTCCTTCGTCTCGTTTCGCTCTCTTTCACCCTCCTTCGTCTCGTTTCGCTCTCTTCCACCCTCCTTCGTCTCGTTTCGCTCTCTTTCACCCTCCTTCGTCTCGTTTCGCTCTCTTTCACCCTCCTTCATCTCGTTTCGCTCTCTTTCACACTCCTTCGTCTCGTTTCGCTCTCTTTCACCCTCCTTCGTCTCGTTTCGCTCTCTTTCACCCTCCTTCGTCTCGTTTCGCTCTCTTTCACCCTCCTTCGTCTCGTTTCGCTCTCTTTCACCCTCTTTCGTCTCGTTTCGCTCTCTTTCACCCTCCTTCGTCTCGTTTCGCTCTCTTTCACCCTCCTTCGTCTCGTTTCGCTCTCTTTCACCCTCCTTCGTCTCGTTCCGTTCTCTTTCACCCTCCTTCGACTCGTTTCGCTCTCTTTCACCCTCCTTCGTCTCGTTTCGCTGTCTTTCACCCTCCTTCGTCTCGTTTCGCTCTCTTTCACCCTCCTTCGTCTCGTTTCGCTCTCTTCACCCTCCTTCGTCTCGTTTCGCTCTTTTTCACCCACCTTCATCTCGTTTCGCTCTCTTTCACCCTCCTTCATCTCGTTTCGCTCTCTTTCACCCGCCTTCGTCTCGTTTCGCTCTCTTTCACCGTCCTTCGTCTCGTTTCGCTCTCTTTCACCCTCCTTCGTCTCGTTCCGTTCTCTTTCACCCTCCTTCGACTCCTTTCGCTCTCTTTCAACCTCCTTCGACTCCTTTCGCTCTCTTTCACCCTCCTTCGTCTCGTTTCGCTCTCTTTCACCCTACTTCTTCTCGTTTCGCTCTCTTTCACCCTCCTTCATCTCGTTCCGCTCTCTTTCACCCTCCATGTCTCGCTACGCACTTTTTCACCCTCCTTCGTCTCGTTTCGCTCTCTTTGACCCTCCTTCATTTCGTTTCGCTCTCTTTGACACTCCTTCGTCTCGTTTATCTCTCTTTCACCCTCGTCCCTCTCGTTTCGCTCTCTTTCACCCTCCTTCGTCTCGTTTCGCCCTATTTCAGCCTCCTTCATCTCGTTTCGCTCTCTTTGACCATCCTTCGTCTCGTTTCACTCTCTTTCACCCTCCTTCCTCTTGTTTCGATCTCTTTCACCCACCTTCATCTCGTTTCGCTCTCTTTCAATCTCCTTCGCCTCGTTTCGCTCTCTTTCATCCTCGTTTGTCTCGTCCAGCTCTCTTTCACCCTCCTTCGACTCGTTTCACTCTCTTACACCCTCCTTCGTCTCGTTTCGCTCTCTTTCACCCTCCTTCGTCTCGTTTCGCTCTCTTTCACCCTCCTTCGTCTCGTTTCGGTCTCTTTCACCCTCCTTCGTCTCGTTTCGCTCTCTTTCACCCTCCTTCGTCTCGTTTTGCTCTCTTTCACCCTCCTTCGTCTCGTTTCGCTCTCTTTCACCCTCCTTCCTCTCGTTTTGCTCTCTTTCACCGTCCTTCGTCTCGTTTCGCTCTCTTTCACCTTCCTTCGTCTCGTTTCGATCTCTTTCACCCTCCTTCGCCTCGTTCCGCTCTCTTTCACCCTCCTTCGACTCCTTTCGCTCTCTTTCACCCTCCTTCGTCTCGTTTCGCTCTCTTTCACCCTCCTTCGTCTCGTTTCGCTCTCTTTCACCCTCCTTCGTCTCGTTTCGCTCTCTTTCACCCTCCTTCCTCTCGTTTTGCTCTCTTTCACCATCCTTCGTCTCGTTTCGCTCTCTTTCACCCTCCTTCGTCTCGTTTCGCTCTCTTTCACGCTCCTTCGTCTCGTTTCGCTCTCTTTCACCCTCCTTCATCTCGTTTCGCTCTCTTTCACCCTCCTTCGTCTCGTTTCGCTCTCTTTCACCCTTCTTCGTCTCGTTTCGCTCTCTTTCACCCTCCTTCGTCTCGTTTCGCCCTCTTTCACCCTCCTTCGTCTCGTTTCACCCTCTTTCACCCTCCTTCGTCTCGTTTCGCTCTCTTTCACCCTCCTTCGTCTCTTTTCGCTCTCTTTCACCCTCCTTCGTCTCGTTTCGCTCTCTTTCACCCTCCTTCGTCTCGTTCCGCTCTCTTTCACCCTCCTTCGTCTCGTTCCGTTCTCTTTCACCCTTCTTCGACTCCTTTCGCTCTCTTTCACCCTCCTTCGACTCCTTTCGCTCTCTTTCACCCTCCTTCGTCTCGTTTCGCTCTCTTTCAACCTCCTTCGTCTCGTTTCGCTCTCTTTCACCCTCCTTCGTCTCGTTTCGCTCTCTTTCACCCTCCTTCGTCTCGTTCCGCTCTCTTTCCCCCTCCTTCGTCTCGTTTCGCTCTCTTTCACCCTCCTTCGTCTCGTTTCACTCTCTTTCACCCTCCTTCATCTCGTTTCGCCCTCTTTCACCCTCCTTCGTCTCGTTTCACACTCTTTCACCCTCCTTCGTCTCGTTTCGCTCTCTTTCACCCACCTTCGTCTCTTTTCGCTCTCTTTCACCCTCCTTCGCCTCGTTTCGCTCTCTTTCACCCTCCTTCGTCTCGTTTCGCTCTCTTTCACCCTCCTTCGTCTCATTCCGTACTCTTTCACCCTCCTTCGACTCCTTTCGCTCTCTTTCAGCCTCCTTCAACTCCTTTCGCTCTCTTTCACCCTCCTTCGTCTCGTTTCGCTCTCTTTCACCCACCTTCATCTCGTTTCGCTCTCTTTCGCCCTCCTTCGTCTCGTTTCGCTCTCTTTCACCCTCCTTCATCTCGTTTCGCTCTCTTTGACCCTCCTTCGTCTCCTTTCACTCTCTTTCACCCTCCTTCCTCTCGTTTCGATCTCTTTCACCCACCTTCATCTCGTTTCGCTCTCTTTCAACCTCCTTCGCCTCGTTTCGCTCTCTTTCATCCTCGTTTGTCTCGTTCAGCTCTCTTTCACCCTCCTTCGACTCGTTTCACTCTCTTTCAACTTCCTTTGTCTCGTTTCGCTCTCTTTCAACTTCCTTTGTCTCGTTTCGCTCTCTTTCACCCTCCTTCGTCTCGTTTCGGTCTCTTTCACCCTCCTTCGTCTCGTTTCGGTCTCTTTCACCCTCCTTCATCTTGTTTTGGTCTCTTTCACCCTCCTTCATCTCGTTTCGCTCTCTTTCACCCTCCTTCGTCTCGTTTCGCTCTCTTCCACCCTCCTTCGTCTCGTTTCGCTATCTTTCACCCTCCTTCTTCTCGTTTCGCTCTCTTTCACCCTCCTTCGTCTCGTTTCGCTCTCTTTCACCCTCCTTCGTCTCGTTTCGCTCTCTTCCACCCTCCTTCGTCTCGTTTCGCTCTCTTTCACCCTCCTTCCTCTCGTTTCGCTCTCTTTCACCCTCCTTCGTCTCGTTTCGCTCTCTTTCACCCTCCTTCGTCTCGTTTCGCTCTCTTTCACCCTACTTCTTCTCGTTTCGCTCTCTTTCACCCTCCTTCATCTCGTTCCGCTCTCTTTCACCCTCCATGTCTCGCTACGCTCTTTTTCGCCCTCCTTCGTCTCGTTTCGCTCTCTTTGACCCTCCTTCATCTCGTTTCGCTCTCTTTGACACTCCTTCGTCTCGTTTCGGTCTCTTTCACCCTCCTTCGTCTCGTTTCGCTCTCTTTCACCCTCCTTCGTCTCGTTTTGCTCTCTTTCACCCTCCTTCGTCTCGTTTCGCTCTCTTTCACCCTCCTTCCTCTCGTTTTGCTCTCTTTCACCGTCCTTCGTCTCGTTTCGCTCTCTTTCACCTTCCTTCGTCTCGTTTCGATCTCTTTCACCCTCCTTCGCCTCGTTCCGCTCTCTTTCACCCTCCTTCGACTCCTTTCGCTCTCTTTCACCCTCCTTCGTCTCGTTTCGCTCTCTTTCACCCTCCTTCGTCTCGTTTCGCTCTCTTTCACCCTCCTTCGTCTCGTTTCGCTCTCTTTCACCCTCCTTCCTCTCGTTTTGCTCTCTTTCACCATCCTTCGTCTCGTTTCGCTCTCTTTCACCCTCCTTCGTCTCGTTTCGCTCTCTTTCACGCTCCTTCGTCTCGTTTCGCTCTCTTTCACCCTCCTTCATCTCGTTTCGCTCTCTTTCACCCTCCTTCGTCTCGTTTCGCTCTCTTTCACCCTTCTTCGTCTCGTTTCGCTCTCTTTCACCCTCCTTCGTCTCGTTTCGCCCTCTTTCACCCTCCTTCGTCTCGTTTCACCCTCTTTCACCCTCCTTCGTCTCGTTTCGCTCTCTTTCACCCTCCTTCGTCTCTTTTCGCTCTCTTTCACCCTCCTTCGTCTCGTTTCGCTCTCTTTCACCCTCCTTCGTCTCGTTCCGCTCTCTTTCACCCTCCTTCGTCTCGTTCCGTTCTCTTTCACCCTTCTTCGACTCCTTTCGCTCTCTTTCACCCTCCTTCGACTCCTTTCGCTCTCTTTCACCCTCCTTCGTCTCGTTTCGCTCTCTTTCAACCTCCTTCGTCTCGTTTCGCTCTCTTTCACCCTCCTTCGTCTCGTTTCGCTCTCTTTCACCCTCCTTCGTCTCGTTCCGCTCTCTTTCCCCCTCCTTCGTCTCGTTTCGCTCTCTTTCACCCTCCTTCGTCTCGTTTCACTCTCTTTCACCCTCCTTCATCTCGTTTCGCCCTCTTTCACCCTCCTTCGTCTCGTTTCACACTCTTTCACCCTCCTTCGTCTCGTTTCGCTCTCTTTCACCCACCTTCGTCTCTTTTCGCTCTCTTTCACCCTCCTTCGCCTCGTTTCGCTCTCTTTCACCCTCCTTCGTCTCGTTTCGCTCTCTTTCACCCTCCTTCGTCTCATTCCGTACTCTTTCACCCTCCTTCGACTCCTTTCGCTCTCTTTCAGCCTCCTTCAACTCCTTTCGCTCTCTTTCACCCTCCTTCGTCTCGTTTCGCTCTCTTTCACCCACCTTCATCTCGTTTCGCTCTCTTTCGCCCTCCTTCGTCTCGTTTCGCTCTCTTTCACCCTCCTTCATCTCGTTTCGCTCTCTTTGACCCTCCTTCGTCTCCTTTCACTCTCTTTCACCCTCCTTCCTCTCGTTTCGATCTCTTTCACCCACCTTCATCTCGTTTCGCTCTCTTTCAACCTCCTTCGCCTCGTTTCGCTCTCTTTCATCCTCGTTTGTCTCGATCAGCTCTCTTTCACCCTCCTTCGACTCGTTTCACTCTCTTTCAACTTCCTTTGTCTCGTTTCGCTCTCTTTCAACTTCCTTTGTCTCGTTTCGCTCTCTTTCACCCTCCTTCGTCTCGTTTCGGTCTCTTTCACCCTCCTTCGTCTCGTTTCGGTCTCTTTCACCCTCCTTCATCTTGTTTTGGTCTCTTTCACCCTCCTTCATCTCGTTTCGCTCTCTTTCACCCTCCTTCGTCTCGTTTCGCTCTCTTCCACCCTCCTTCGTCTCGTTTCGCTATCTTTCACCCTCCTTCTTCTCGTTTCGCTCTCTTTCACCCTCCTTCGTCTCGTTTCGCTCTCTTTCACCCTCCTTCGTCTCGTTTCGCTCTCTTCCACCCTCCTTCGTCTCGTTTCGCTCTCTTTCACCCTCCTTCCTCTCGTTTCGCTCTCTTTCACCCTCCTTCGTCTCGTTTCGCTCTCTTTCACCCTCCTTCGTCTCGTTTCGCTCTCTTTCACCCTACTTCTTCTCGTTTCGCTCTCTTTCACCCTCCTTCATCTCGTTCCGCTCTCTTTCACCCTCCATGTCTCGCTACGCTCTTTTTCGCCCTCCTTCGTCTCGTTTCGCTCTCTTTGACCCTCCTTCATCTCGTTTCGCTCTCTTTGACACTCCTTCGTCTCGTTTATCTCTCTTTCACCCTCGTCCCTCTCGTTTCGCTCTCTTTCACCCTCCTTCGTCTCGTTTCGCCCTATTTCAGCCTCCTTCATCTCGTTTCGCTCTCTTTGACCCTCCTTCGTCTCGTTTCACTCTCTTTCACCCTCCTTCCTCTCGTTTCGATCTCTTTCACCCACCTTCATCTCGTTTCGTTCTCTTTCAACCGCCTTTGCCTCGTTTCGCACTCTTTCATCCTCGTTTGTCTCGTCCAGCTCTCTTTCACCCTCCTTCGACTCGTTTCACTCTCTTACACCCTCCTTCGTCTCGTTTCGCTCTCTTTCACCCTCCTTCGTCTCGTTTCGCTCTCTTTCACCCTCCTTCGTCTCGTTTCGGTCTCTTTCACCCTCCTTCATCTCGTTTCGGTCTCTTTCACCCTCCTTCGCCTCGTTCCGCTCTCTTTCACCCTCCTTCGACTCCTTTCGCTCTCTTTCACCCTCCTTCCTCTCGTTTTGCTCTCTTTCACCGTCCTTCGTCTCGTTTCGCTCTCTTTCACCCTCCTTCGTCTCGTTTCGCTCTCTTTCACCCTCCTTCGTCTCGTTTCGCTGTCTTTCACCCTCCTTCGTCTCGTTTCGCTCTCTTTCACCCTCCTTCGTCTCGTTTCGCTCTCTTTCACCCTCCTTCGTCTCGTTTCGCTCTATTTCACCCTCCTTCGTCTCGTTTCGCTCTCTTTCACCCACCTTCGTCTCGTTTCGCTCTCTTTCGCCCTCCTTCGCCTCGTTTCGCTCTCTTTCACCCTCCTTCATCTCGTTTCGCTCTCTTTGACCCTCCTTCGTCTGCTTTCACTCTCTTTCACCCTCCTTCCTCTCGTTTCGATCTCTTTCACCCACCTTCATCTCGTTTCGCTCTCTTTCAACCTCCTTCGCCTCGTTTCGCTCTCTTTCATCCTCGTTTGTCTCGTCCAGCTCTCTTTCACCCTCCTTCGAATCGTTTCACTCTCTTTCAACCTCCTTCGTCTCGTTTCGCTCTCTTTCACCCTCCTTCGTCTCGTTTCGCTCTCTTTCACCCTCCTTCGTCTCGTTTCGCTCTCTTCCACCCTCCTTCGTCTCATTTCGCTCTCTTTCACCCTCCTTCCTCTCGTTTCGCTCTCTTTCACCCTCCTTCGTCTCGTTTCGCTGTCTTTCACCCTCCTTCGTCTCGTTTCGCTCTCTTCCACCCTCCTTCGTCTCGTTTCGCTCTCTTTCACCCTCCTTCGTCTCGTTTCGCTCTCTTTCACCCTCCTTCGTCTCGTTTCGCTCTCTTTCACCCTCCTTCGTCTCGTTTCGCTCTCTTTCACCCTCCTTCGTCTCGTTTCGCTCTCTTTCACCCTCCTTCGTCTCGTTTCGCTCTCTTTCACCCTCCTTCGTCTCGTTTCGCTCTCTTTCACCATCCTTCGTCTCGTTTCGCTCTCTTTCACCCTCCTTCGTCTCGTTTCGCTCTCTTTCACCCTCCTTCGTCTCGTTTCGCTCTCTTTCACCCTCCTTCGTCTCGTTTCACTCTCTTTCACCCTCCTTCGTCTCGTTTCGCTCTCTTTCACCCTCCTTCGTCTCGTTCCGTTCTCTTTCACCCTCCTTCGTCTCGTTTCGCTCTCTTTCACCCTCCTTCGTCTCGTTTCGCTGTCTTTCACCCTCCTTCGTCTCGTTTCGCTCTCTTTCACCCTCCTTCGTCTCGTTTCGCTCTCTTTCACCCTCCTTCGTCTCGTTTCGCTCTTTTTCACCCACCTTCATCTCGTTTCGCTCTCTTTCACCCTCCTTCATCTCGTTTCGCTCTCTTTCACCCTCCTTCGTCTCGTTTCGCTCTCTTTCACCCTCCTTCGTCTCGTTTCGCTCTCTTTCACCCTCCTTCGTCTCGTTCCGTTCTCTTTCACCCTCCTTCGACTCCTTTCGCTCTCTTTCACCCTCCTTCGACTCCTTTCGCTCTCTTTCACCCTCCTTTGTCTCGTTTAGCTCTCTTTCACCCTACTTCTTCTCGTTTCGCTCTCTTTCACCCTCCTTCATCTCGTTCCGCTCTCTTTCACCCTCCATGTCTCGCTACGCACTTTTTCACCCTCCTTCGTCTCGTTTCGCTCTCTTTGACCCTCCTTCATTTCGTTTCGCTCTCTTTCACCCTCCTTCGTCTCGTTTCGCCCTATTTCAGCCTCCTTCATCTCGTTTCGCTCTCTTTGACCATCCTTCGTCTCGTTTCACTCTCTTTCACCCTCCTTCCTCTCGTTTCGATCTCTTTCACCCACCTTCATCTCGTTTCGCTCTCTTTCAATCTCCTTCGCCTCGTTTCGCTCTCTTTCATCCTCGTTTGTCTCGTCCAGCTCTCTTTCACCCTCCTTCGACTCGTTTCACTCTCTTACACCCTCCTTCGTCTCGTTTCGCTCTCTTTCACCCTCCTTCGTCTCGTTTCGCTCTCTTTCACCCTCCTTCGTCTCGTTTCGGTCTCTTTCACCCTCCTTCATCTCGTTTCGGTCTCTTTCACCCTCCTTCGCCTCGTTCCGCTCTCTTTCACCCTCCTTCGACTCCTTTCGCTCTCTTTCACCCTCCTTCGTCTCGTTTCGCTCTCTTTCACCCTCCATCGTCTCGTTTCGCTCTCTTTCACCCTCCTTCGTCTCGTTTCGCTCTCTTTCACCCTCCTTCCTCTCGTTTTGCTCTCTTTCACCGTCCTTCGTCTCGTTTCGCTCTCTTTCACCCTCCTTCGTCTCGTTTCGCTCTCTTTCACGCTCCTTCGTCTCGTTTCGCTCTCTTTCACCCTCCTTCGTCTCGTTTCGCTCTCTTTCAACCTTCTTCGTCTCGTTTCGCTCTCTTTCACCCTCCTTCATCTCGTTTCGCCCTCTTTCACCCTCCTTCGTCTCGTTTCACCCTCTTTCACCCTCCTTCGTCTCGTTTCGCTCTCTTCCACCCTCCTTCGTTTCATTTCGCTCTCTTTCACCCTCCTTCCTCTCGTTTCGCTCTCTTTCACCCTCCTTCGTCTCGTTTCGCTCTCTTTCACCCTCCTTCGTCTCGTTTCGCTCTCTTCCACCCTCCTTCGTCTCGTTTCGCTCTCTTTCACCCTCCTTCGTCTCGTTTCGCTCTCTTTCACCCTCCTTCGTCTCGTTTCGCTCTCTTTCACCCTCCTTCGTCTCGTTTCGCTCTCTTTCACCCTCCTTCGTCTCGTTTCGCTCTCTTTCACCCTCCTTCGTCTCGTTTCGCTCTCTTTCACCCTCCTTCGTCTCGTTTCGCTCTCTTTCACCATCCTTCGTCTCGTTTCGCTCTCTTTCACCCTCCTTCGTCTCGTTTCGCTCTCTTTCACCCTCCTTCGTCTCGTTTCGCTCTCTTTCACCCTCCTTCGTCTCGTTTCGCTCTCTTTCACCCTCCTTCGTCTCGTTTCGCTCTCTTTCACCCTCCTTCGTCTCGTTTCGCTCTCTTTCACCCTCCTTCGTCTCGTTCCGTTCTCTTTCACCCTCCTTCGTCTCGTTTCGCTCTCTTTCACCCTCCTTCGTCTCGTTTCGCTGTCTTTCACCCTCCTTCGTCTCGTTTCGCTCTCTTTCACCCTCCTTCGTCTCGTTTCGCTCTCTTTCACCCTCCTTCGTCTCGTTTCGCTCTTTTTCACCCACCTTCATCTCGTTTCGCTCTCTTTCACCCTCCTTCATCTCGTTTCGCTCTCTTTCACCCTCCTTCGTCTCGTTTCGCTCTCTTTCACCCTCCTTCGTCTCGTTTCGCTCTCTTTCACCCTCCTTCGTCTCGTTCCGTTCTCTTTCACCCTCCTTCGACTCCTTTCGCTCTCTTTCACCCTCCTTCGACTCCTTTCGCTCTCTTTCACCCTCCTTCGTCTCGTTTCGCTCTCTTTCACCCTACTTCTTCTCGTTTCGCTCTCTTTCACCCTCCTTCATCTCGTTCCGCTCTCTTTCACCCTCCATGTCTCGCTACGCACTTTTTCACCCTCCTTCGTCTCGTTTCGCTCTCTTTGACCCTCCTTCATTTCGTTTCGCTCTCTTTCACCCTCCTTCGTCTCGTTTCGCCCTATTTCAGCCTCCTTCATCTCGTTTCGCTCTCTTTGACCATCCTTCGTCTCGTTTCACTCTCTTTCACCCTCCTTCCTCTCGTTTCGATCTCTTTCACCCACCTTCATCTCGTTTCGCTCTCTTTCAATCTCCTTCGCCTCGTTTCGCTCTCTTTCATCCTCGTTTGTCTCGTCCAGCTCTCTTTCACCCTCCTTCGACTCGTTTCACTCTCTTACACCCTCCTTCGTCTCGTTTCGCTCTCTTTCACCCTCCTTCGTCTCGTTTCGCTCTCTTTCACCCTCCTTCGTCTCGTTTCGGTCTCTTTCACCCTCCTTCATCTCGTTTCGGTCTCTTTCACCCTCCTTCGCCTCGTTCCGCTCTCTTTCACCCTCCTTCGACTCCTTTCGCTCTCTTTCACCCTCCTTCGTCTCGTTTCGCTCTCTTTCACCCTCCATCGTCTCGTTTCGCTCTCTTTCACCCTCCTTCGTCTCGTTTCGCTCTCTTTCACCCTCCTTCCTCTCGTTTTGCTCTCTTTCACCGTCCTTCGTCTCGTTTCGCTCTCTTTCACCCTCCTTCGTCTCGTTTCACCCTCTTTCACCCTCCTTCGTCTCGTTTCGCTCTCTTTCACCCTCCTTCGTCTCTTTTCGCTCTCTTTCACCCTCCTTCGTCTCGTTTCGCTCTCTTTCACCCTCCTTCGTCTCGTTTCGCTCTCTTTCACCCTCCTTCGTCTCGTTCCGTTCTCTTTCACCCTCCATGTCTCGCTACGCACTTTTTCACCCTCCTTCGTCTCGTTTCGCTCTCTTTGACCCTGCTTCATTTCGTTTCGCTCTCTTTCACCCTCCTTCGTCTCGTTTCGCCCTATTTCAGCCTCCTTCATCTCGTTTCGCTCTCTTTGACCATCCTTCGTCTCGTTTCACTCTCTTTCACCCTCCTTCCTCTCGTTTCGATCTCTTTCACCCACCTTCATCTCGTTTCGCTCTCTTTCAATCTCCTTCGCCTCGTTTCGCTCTCTTTCATCCTCGTTTGTCTCGTCCAGCTCTCTTTCACCCTCCTTCGACTCGTTTCACTCTCTTACACCCTCCTTCGTCTCGTTTCGCTCTCTTTCACCCTCCTTCGTCTCGTTTCGCTCTCTTTCACCCTCCTTCGTCTCGTTTCGGTCTCTTTCACCCTCCTTCATCTCGTTTCGGTCTCTTTCACCCTCCTTCGCCTCGTTCCGCTCTCTTTCACCCTCCTTCGACTCCTTTCGCTCTCTTTCACCCTCCTTCGTCTCGTTTCGCTCTCTTTCACCCTCCATCGTCTCGTTTCGCTCTCTTTCACCCTCCTTCGTCTCATTTCGCTCTCTTTCACCCTCCTTCCTCTCGTTTTGCTCTCTTTCACCGTCCTTCGTCTCGTTTCGCTCTCTTTCACCCTCCTTCGTCTCGTTTCACCCTCTTTCACCCTCCTTCGTCTCGTTTCGCTCTCTTTCACCCTCCTTCGTCTCTTTTCGCTCTCTTTCACCCTCCTTCGTCTCGTTTCGCTCTCTTTCACCCTCCTTCGTCTCGTTTCGCTCTCTTTCACCCTCCTTCGTCTCGTTCCGTTCTCTTTCACCCTCCTTCGACTCCTTTCGCTCTCTTTCACCCTCCTTCGACTCCTTTCGCTCTCTTTCACCCTCCTTCGTCTCGTTTCGCTCTCTTTCACCCTCCTTCGTCTCGTTTCGCTCTCTTTCACCCTCCTTCGTCTCGTTTCGCTCTCTTCCACCCTCCTTCGTCTCGTTTCGCTCTCTTTCACCCTCCTTCCTCTCGTTTCACTCTCTTTCACCCTCCTTCGTCTCGTTTCGCTCTCTTTCACCCTCCTTCGCCTCGTTCCGTTCTCTTTCACCCTCCTTCGTCTCGTTTCGCTCTCTTTCACCCTCCTTCGTCTCGTTTCGCTGTCTTTCACCCTCCTTCGTCTCGTTTCGCTCTCTTTCACCCTCCTTCGTCTCGTTTCGCTCTCTTTCACCCTCCTTCGTCTCGTTTCGCTCTCTTTCACCCACCTTCGTCTCGTTTCGCTCTCTTTCACCCTCCTTCGTCTCGTTTCGCTCTCTTTCACCCTCCTTCGTCTCGTTCCGTTCTCTTTCACCCTCCTTCGACTCCTTTCGCTCTCTTCCACCCTCCTTCGTCTCGTTTCGCTCTCTTTCACCCTCCTTCCTCTCGTTTCGCTCTCTTTCACCCTCCTTCGTCTCGTTTCGCTCTCTTTCACCCTCCTTCGCCTCGTTCCGTTCTCTTTCACCCTCCTTCGTCTCGTTTCGCTCTCTTTCACCCTCCTTCGTCTCGTTTCGCTGTCTTTCACCCTCCTTCGTCTCGTTTCGCTCTCTTTCACCCTCCTTCGTCTCGTTTCGCTCTCTTTCACCCTCCTTCGTCTCGTTTCGCTCTCTTTCACCCACCTTCGTCTCGTTTCGCTCTCTTTCACCCTCCTTCGTCTCGTTTCGCTCTCTTTCACCCTCCTTCGTCTCGTTTCGCACTCTTTCACCCTCCTTCGTCTCGTTCCGTTCTCTTTCACCCTCCTTCGACTCCTTTCGCTCTCTTTCACCCTCCTTCGACTCCTTTCGCTCTCTTTCACCCTCCTTCATCTCGTTTCGCTCTCTTTCACCCTCCTTCGTCTCGTTTCGCTCTCTTTCGCCCTCCTTTGTCTCGTTTCGCTCTCTTTCACCCTCCTTCGTCTCGTTTCACTCTCTTTCACCCTCCTTCGTCTCGTTTCGCTCTCTTTCACCCTCCATCGTCTCGTTTCACTCTCTTTCACCCTCCTTCGTCTCGTTTCGCTCTCTTTCACCCTCCTTCCTCTCGTTTTGCTCTCTTTCACCGTCCTTCGTCTCGTTTCGCTCTCTTTCACCCTCCTTCGTCTCGTTTCGCTCTCTTTCACGCTCCTTCGTCTCGTTTCGCTGTCTTTCACCCTCCTTCGTCTCGTTTCGCTCTCTTTCACCCTCCTTCGTCTCGTTTCGCTCTCTTTCAACCTTCTTCGTCTCGTTTCGCTCTCTTTCACCCTCCTTCATCTCGTTTCGCCCTCTTTCACCCTCCTTCGTCTCGTTTCACCCTCTTTCACCCTCCTTCGTCTCGTTTCGCTCTCTTTCACCCTCCTTCGTCTCTTTTCGCTCTCTTTCACCCTCCTTCGTCTCGTTTCGCTCTCTTTCACCCTCCTTCGTCTCGTTTCGCTCTCTTTCACCCTCCTTCGTCTCGTTCCGTTCTCTTTCACCCTCCTTCGACTCCTTTCGCTCTCTTTCACCTTCCTTCGACTCGTTTCGCTCTCTTTCACCCTCCTTCGTCTCGTTTCGCTCTCTTTCACCCTCCTTCGTCTCGTTTCGCTCTCTTTCACCCTCCTTCGTCTCGTTTCGCTCTCTTCCACCCTCCTTCGTCTCGTTTCG
Organism: Scyliorhinus torazame; assembly: GCF_047496885.1. NCBI lineage: Eukaryota > Metazoa > Chordata > Chondrichthyes > Carcharhiniformes > Scyliorhinidae > Scyliorhinus > Scyliorhinus torazame. Next base: position 927,314 of record NC_092721.1, read on the forward strand.
CTCTCTTTCACCCTCCTTCCTCTCGTTTCGCTCTCTTTCACCCTCCTTCGTCTCGTTTCGCTCTCTTTCACCCTCCTTCGCCTCGTTCCGTTCTCTTTCACCCTCCTTCGTCTCGTTTCGCTCTCTTTCACCCTCCTTCGTCTCGTTTCGCTGTCTTTCACCCTCCTTCGTCTCGTTTCGCTCTCTTTCACCCTCCTTCGTCTCGTTTCGCTCTCTTTCACCCTCCTTCGTCTCGTTTCGCTCTCTTTCACCCACCTTCGTCTCGTTTCGCTCTCTTTCACCCTCCTTCGTCTCGTTTCGCTCTCTTTCACCCTCCTTCGTCTCGTTTCGCTCTCTTTCACCCTCCTTCGTCTCGTTCCGTTCTCTTTCACCCTCCTTCGACTCCTTTCGCTCTCTTTCACCCTCCTTCGACTCCTTTCTCTCTCTTTCACCCTCCTTCATCTCGTTTCGCTCTCTTTCACCCTCCTTCGTCTCGTTTCGCTCTCTTTCGCCCTCCTTCGTCTCGTTTCGCTCTCTTTCACCCTCCTTCGTCTCGTTTCACTCTCTTTCACCCTCCTTCGTCTCGTTTCGCTCTCTTTCACCCTCCTTCCTCTCGTTTTGCTCTCTTTCACCGTCCTTCGTCTCGTTTCGCTCTCTTTCACCCTCCTTCGTCTCGTTTCGCTCTCTTTCACGCTCCTTCGTCTCGTTTCGCTGTCTTTCACCCTCCTTCGTCTCGTTTCGCTCTCTTTCACCCTCCTTCGTCTCGTTTCGCTCTCTTTCAACCTTCTTCGTCTCGTTTCGCTCTCTTTCACCCTCCTTCATCTCGTTTCGCCCTCTTTCACCCTCCTTCGTCTCGTTTCACCCTCTTTCACCCTCCTTCGTCTCGTTTCGCTCTCTTTCACCCTCCTTCGTCTCTTTTCGCTCTCTTTCACCCTCCTTCGTCTCGTTTCGCTCTCTTTCACCCTCCTTCGTCTCGTTTCGCTCTCTTTCACCCTCCTTCGTCTCGTTCCGTTCTCTTTCACCCTCCTTCGACTCCTTTCGCTCTCTTTCACCTTCCTTCGACTCCTTTCGCTCTCTTTCACCCTCCTTCGTCTCGTTTCGCTCTCTTTCACCCTCCTTCGTCTCGTTTCGCTCTCTTTCACCCTCCTTCGTCTCGTTTCGCTCTCTTCCACCCTCCTTCGTCTCGTTTCGCTCTCTTTCACCCTCCTTCCTCTCGTTTCGCTCTCTTTCACCCTCCTTCGTCTCGTTTCGCTCTCTTTCACCCTCCTTTGCCTCGTTCCGTTCTCTTTCACCCTATTTCGTCTCGTTTCGCTCTCTTTCACCCTCCTTCGTCTCGTTTCGCTGTCTTTCACCCTCCTTCGTCTCGTTTCGCTCTCTTTCACCCTCCTTCGTCTCGTTTCGCTCTCTTTCACCCTCCTTCGTCTCGTTTCGCTCTCTTTCACCCACCTTCGTCTCGTTTCGCTCTCTTTCACCCTCCTTCGTCTCGTTTCGCTCTCTTTCACCCTCCTTCGTCTCGTTTCGCTCTCTTTCACCCTCCTTCGTCTCGTTCCGTTCTCTTTCACCCTCCTTCGACTCCTTTCGCTCTCTTTCACCCTCCTTCGACTCCTTTCGCTCTCTTTCACCCTCCTTCATCTCGTTTCGCTCTCTTTCACCCTCCTTCGTCTCGTTTCGCTCTCTTTCGCCCTCCTTCGTCTCGTTTCGCTCTCTTTCCCCCTCCTTCGTCTCGTTTCACTCTCTTTCACCCTCCTTCGTCTCGTTTCGGTCTCTTTCACGCTCCTTCGTCTCGTTTCGCTCTCTTTCACCCTCCTTCGTCTCGTTTCGCTCTCTTTCACCCTCCTTCGTCTCGTTCCGTTCTCTTTCACCCTCCTTCGACTCCTTTCGCTCCCTTTCACCCTCCTTCATCTCGTTTCGCTCTCTTTCACCCTCCTTCGTCTCGTTTCGCTCTCTTTCGCCCTCCTTCGTCTCGTTTCGCTCTCTTTCACACTCCTTCGTCTCGTTTCTCTGTCTTTCACCCTCCTTCGTCTCGTTTCGCTCTCTTTCACCCTCCTTCGTCTCGTTTCGCTCTCTTTCACCCTCCTTCGTCTCGTTTCGCTCTCTTTCACCCTCCTTCGTCTCGTTTCGCTCTCTTTCACCCTCCATCGTCTCGTTTCGCTCTCTTTCACCCTCCTTCGTCTCGTTTCGCTCTCTTTCACCCTCCTTCCTCTCGTTTTGCTCTCTTTCACCGTCCTTCGTCTCGTTTCGCTCTCTTTCACCCTCCTTCGTCTCGTTTCGCTCTCTTTCACGCTCCTTCGTCTCGTTTCGCTGTCTTTCACCCTCCTTCGTCTCGTTTCGCTCTCTTTCACCCTCCTTCGTCTCGTTTCGCTCTCTTTCAACCTTCTTCGTCTCGTTTCGCTCTCTTTCACCCTCCTTCATCTCGTTTCGCCCTCTTTCACCCTCCTTCGTCTCGTTTCGCATCTCTTTCACCCTCCTTCGTCTCGTTTCGCTCTCTTTCACCCTCCTTCGTCTCGTTCCGTTCTCTATCACCCTCCTTCGACTCCTTTCGCTCTCTTTCACCTTCCTTCGACTCCTTTCGCTCTCTTTCACCCTACTTCGTCTCGTTTCGCTCTCTTTCACACTCCTTCGTCTCGTTTCGCTCTCTTTCACCCTCCTTCGTCTCGTTTCGCTCTCTTCCACCCTCCTTCGTCTCGTTTCGCTCTCTTTCACCCTCCTTCCTCTCGTTTCGCTCTCTTTCACCCTCCTTCGTCTCGTTTCGCTCTCTTTCACCCTCCTTTGCCTCGTTCCGTTCTCTTTCACCCTATTTCGTCTCGTTTCGCTCTCTTTCACCCTCCTTCGTCTCGTTTCGCTGTCTTTCACCCTCCTTCGTCTCGTTTCGCTCTCTTTCACCCTCCTTCGTCTCGTTTCGCTCTCTTTCACCCTCCTTTGTCTCGTTTCGCTCTCTTTCACCCACCTTCGTCTCGTTTCGCTCTCTTTCACCCTCCTTCGTCTCGTTTCGCTCTCTTTCACCCTCCTTCGTCTCGTTTCGCTCTCTTTCACCCTCCTTCGTCTCGTTCCGTTCTCTTTCACCCTCCTTCGACTCCTTTCGCTCTCTTTCACCCTCCTTCGACTCCTTTCGCTCTCTTTCACCCTCCTTCATCTCGTTTCGCTCTCTTTCACCCTCCTTCGTCTCGTTTCGCTCTCTTTCGCCCTCCTTCGTCTCGTTTCGCTCTCTTTCCCTCTCCTTCGTCTCGTTTCACTCTCTTTCACCCTCCTTCGTCTCGTTTCGGTCTCTTTAACGCTCCTTCGTCTCGTTTCGCTCTCTTTCACCCTCCTTCGTCTCGTTTCGCTCTCTTTCACCCTCCTTCGTCTCGTTCCGTTCTCTTTCACCCTCCTTCGACTCCTTTCGCTCCCTTTCACCCTCCTTCATCTCGTTTCGCTCTCTTTCACCCTCCTTCGTCTCGTTTCGCTCTCTTTCGCCCTCCTTCGTCTCGTTTCGCTCTCTTTCACACTCCTTCGTCTCGTTTCTCTGTCTTTCACCCTCCTTCGTCTCGTTTCGCTCTCTTTCACCCTCCTTCGTCTCGTTTCGCTCTCTTTCACCCTCCTTCGTCTCGTTTCGCTCTCTTTCACCCTCCTTCATCTCGTTTCGCTCTCTTTCACCCTCCTTCCTCTCGTTCCGTTCTCTTTCACCCTCCTTCGTCTCATTCCGCTCTCTTTCCCCCTCCTTCGTCTCGTTTCGCTCTCTTTCACCCTCCTTCGTCTCGTTTCGCTCTCTTTCACCCTCCTTCATTTCGTTTCGCCCTCTTTCACCCTCCTTCGTCTCGTTTCACCCTCTTTCACCCTCCTTCGTCTCGTTTCGCTCTCTTTCACCCACCTTCGTCTCGTTTCGCTCTCTTTCACCCTCCTTCGTCTCGTTTCGCTCTCTTTCACCCTCCTTCGTCTCGTTTCGCTCTCTTTCACCCTCCTTCGTCCCGTTCCGTTCTCTTTCACCCTCCTTCGACTCCTTTCGCTCTCTTTCACCCTCCTTCGACTCCTTTCGCTCTCTTTCACGCTCCTTCGTCTCGTTTCGCTCTCTTTCATGCTCCTTCGTCTCGTTTCGCTGTCTTTCACCCTCCTTCGTCTCGTTTCGCTCTCTTTCACCCTCCTTCGTCTCGTTTCGCTCTCTTTCACCCTCCTTCGTCTCGTTTCGCTCTCTTTCAACCTTCTTCGTCTCGTTTCGCTCTCTTTCACCCTCCTTCATCTCGTTTCGCCCTCTTTCACCCTCCTTCGTCTCGTTTCACCCTCTTTCACCCTCCTTCGTCTCGTTTCGCTCTCTTTCACCCTCCTTCGTCTCTTTTCGCTCTCTTTCACCCTCCTTCGTCTCGTTTCGCTCTCTTTCTCCCTCCTTCGTCTCGTTTCGCTCTCTTTCACCCTCCTTCGTCTCGTTCCGTTCTCTTTCACCCTCCTTCGACTCCTTTCGCTCTCTTTCACCCTCCTTCGTCTCGTTTCGCTCTCTTTCACCCTCCTTCGTCTCGTTTCGCTCTCTTTCACCCTCCTTCGTCTCGTTTCGCTCTCTTCCACCCTCCTTTGTCTCGTTTCGCTCTCTTTCACCCTCCTTCCTCTCGTTTCGCTCTCTTTCAACCTCCTTCATCTCGTTTCGCTCTCTTTCACCCTCCTTCGCCTCGTTCCGTTCTCTTTCACCCTCCTTCGTCTCGTTTTGCTCTCTTTCACCCTCCTTCGTCTCGTTTCGCTGTCTTTCACCCTCCTTCGTCTCGTTTCGCTCTCTTTCACCCTCCTTCGTCTAGTTTCGCTCTCTTTCACCCTCCTTCGTCTCGTTTCGCTCTCTTTCACCCACCTTCGTCTCGTTTCGCTCTCTTTCACCCTCCTTCGTCTCGTTTCGCTCTCTTTCACCCTCCTTCGTCTCGTTTCGCTCTCTTTCACCCTCCTTCGTCTCTTTCACCCTCCTTCGACTCCTTTCGCTCTCTTTCACCCTCCTTCGACTCCTTTCGCTCTCTTTCACCCTCCTTCATCTCGTTTCGCTCTCTTTCACCCTCCTTCGTCTCGTTTCGCTCTCTTTCGCCCTCCTTCGTCTCGTTTCGCTCTCTTTCACCCTCCTTCGTCTCGTTTCACTCTCTTTCACCCTCCTTCGTCTCGTTTCGGTCTCTTTCACGCTCCTTCGTCTCGTTTCGCTCTCTTTCACCCTCCTTCGTCTCGTTTCGCTCTCTTTCACCCTCCTTCGTCTCGTTCCGTTCTCTTTCACCCTCCTTCGACTCCTTTCGCTCCCTTTCACCCTCCTTCATCTCGTTTCGCTCTCTTTCACCCTCCTTCGTCTCGTTTCGCTCTCTTTCGCACTCCTTCGTCTCGTTTCGCTCTCTTTCACACTCCTTCGTCTCGTTTCTCTGTCTTTCACCCTCCTTCGTCTCGTTTCGCTCTCTTTCACCCTCCTTCGTCTCGTTTCGCTCTCTTTCACCCTCCTTCGTCTCGTTTCGCTCTCTTTCACTCTCCTTCATCTCGTTTCGCTCTCTTTCACCCTCCTTCCTCTCGTTCCGTTCTCTTTCACCCTCCTTCGTCTCATTCCGCTCTCTTTCCCCCTCCTTCGTCTCGTTTCGCTCTCTTTCACCCTCCTTCGTCTCGTTTCGCTCTCTTTCACCCTCCTTCATTTCGTTTCGCCCTCTTTCACCCTCCTTCGTCTCGTTTCACCCTCTTTCACCCTCCTTCGTCTCGTTTCGCTCTCTTTCACCCACATTCGTCTCGTTTCGCTCTCTTTCACCCTCCTTCGTCTCGTTTCGCTCTCTTTCACCCTCCTTCGTCTCGTTTCGCTCTCTTTCACCCTCCTTCGTCCCGTTCCGTTCTCTTTCACCCTCCTTCGACTCCTTTCGCTCTCTTTCACGCTCCTTCGTCTCGTTTCGCTCTCTTTCACCCTCCTTCGTCTCGTTTCGCTCTCTTTCGCCCTCCTTCGTCTCGTTTCGCTCTCTTTCACCCTCCATCGCCTTGTTTCGCTCTCTTTCACCCTCCTTCGTCTCGTTTCGCTCTCTTTCACCCTCATTCGTCTCGTTTCGCTCTCTTTCACCCTCCTTCGTCTCGTTCCGTTCTCTTTCACCCTCCTTCGTCTCGTTTCGCTCTCTTTCACCCTCCTTCGTCTCGTTTCGCTCACTTTCACCCTCCTTCGTCTCGTTTCGCTCTCTTTCACCCTCCTTCGTCTCGTTCCGTTCTCTTTCACCCTCCTTCGACTCCTTTCGCTCTCTTTCACCCTCCTTCGACTCCTTTCGCTCTCTTTCACCCTTCTTCATCTCGTTTCGCTCTCTTTCACCCTCCTTCGTCTCGTTTCGCTCTCTTTCGCCCTCCTTCGTCTCGTTTCACTCTCTTTCACCCTCCTTCGTCTCGTTTCACTCTCTTTCACCCTCCTTCGTCTCGTTTCGGTCTCTTTCACGCTCCTTCGTCTCGTTTCGCACTCTTTCACCCTCCTTCGTCTCGGTTCGCTCTCTTTCACCCTCCTTCGTCTCGTTCCGTTCTCTTTCACCCTCCTTCGACTCCTTTCGCTCTCTTTCACCCTCCTTCGACTCCTTTCGCTCTCTTTCACCCTCCTTCATCTCGTTTCGCTCTCTTTCACCCTCCTTCATCTCGTTTCGCTCTCTTTCGCCCTCCTTCGTCTCGTTTCGCTTTCTTTCACTCTCCTTCGTCTCGTTTCTCTGTCTTTCACCCTCCTTCGTCTCGTTTCGCTCTCTTTCACCCTCCTTCGTCTCGTTTCGCTCTCTTTCACCCTCCTTCGTCTCGTTTCGCTCTCTTTCACCCTCCTTCATCTCGTTTCGCTCTCTTTCACCCTCCTTCCTCTCGTTCCGTTCTCTTTCACCCTCCTTCGTCTCATTCCGCTCTCTTTCCCCCTCCTTCGTCTCGTTTCGCTCTCTTTCACCCTCCTTCGTCTCGTTTCGCTCTCTTTCACCCTCCTTCATCTCGTTTCGCCCTCTTTCACCCTCCTTCGTCTCGTTTCACCCTCTTTCACCCTCCTTCGTCTCGTTTCGCTCTCTTTCACCCACCTTCGTCTCGTTTCGCTCTCTTTCACCCTCCTTCGTCTCGTTTCGTTCTCTTTCACCCTCCTTCGACTCCTTTCGCTCTCTTTCACCCTCCTTCATCTCGTTTCGCTCTCTTTCACCCTCCTTCGTCTCGTTTCGCTCTCTTTCGCCCTCCTTCGTCTCGTTTCGCTCTCTTTCACTCTCCTTCGTCTCGTTTCGCTCTCTTTCACCCTCCTTCGTCTCGTTTCGCTCTCTTTCGCCCTCCTTCGTCTCGTTTTGCTCTCTTTCACCCTCCTTCGTCTCGTTTCGCTCTCTTTCACCCTCCTTCATCTCGTTTCGCTCTCTTTCACCCTCCTTCCTCTCGTTCCGTTCTCTTTCACACTCCTTCGTCTCATTCCGCTCTCTTTCCCCCTCCTTCGTCTCGTTTCGCTCTCTTTCACCCTCCTTCGTCTCGTTTCGCTCTCTTTCACCCTCCTTCGTCTCGTTTCACCCTCTTTCACCCTCCTTCGTCTCGTTTCGCTCTCTTTCACCCTCCTTCGTCTCGTTTCGCTCTCTTTCACTCTCCTTCATCTCGTTTCGCTCTCTTTCACCCTCCTTCCTCTCGTTCCGTTCTCTTTCACCCTCCTTCGTCTCATTCCGCTCTCTTTCCCCCTCCTTCGTCTCGTTTCGCTCTCTTTCACCCTCCTTCGTCTCGTTTCGCTCTCTTTCACCCTCCTTCATTTCGTTTCGCCCTCTTTCACCCTCCTTCGTCTCGTTTCACCCTCTTTCACCCTCCTTCGTCTCGTTTCGCTCTCTTTCACCCACATTCGTCTCGTTTCGCTCTCTTTCACCCTCCTTCGTCTCGTTTCGCTCTCTTTCACCCTCCTTCGTCTCGTTTCGCTCTCTTTCACCCTCCTTCGTCCCGTTCCGTTCTCTTTCACCCTCCTTCGACTCCTTTCGCTCTCTTTCACGCTCCTTCGTCTCGTTTCGCTCTCTTTCACCCTCCTTCGTCTCGTTTCGCTCTCTTTCGCCCTCCTTCGTCTCGTTTCGCTCTCTTTCACCCTCCATCGCCTTGTTTCGCTCTCTTTCACCCTCCTTCGTCTCGTTTCGCTCTCTTTCACCCTCATTCGTCTCGTTTCGCTCTCTTTCACCCTCCTTCGTCTCGTTCCGTTCTCTTTCACCCTCCTTCGTCTCGTTTCGCTCTCTTTCACCCTCCTTCGTCTCGTTTCGCTCACTTTCACCCTCCTTCGTCTCGTTTCGCTCTCTTTCACCCTCCTTCGTCTCGTTCCGTTCTCTTTCACCCTCCTTCGACTCCTTTCGCTCTCTTTCACCCTCCTTCGACTCCTTTCGCTCTCTTTCACCCTTCTTCATCTCGTTTCGCTCTCTTTCACCCTCCTTCGTCTCGTTTCGCTCTCTTTCGCCCTCCTTCGTCTCGTTTCACTCTCTTTCACCCTCCTTCGTCTCGTTTCACTCTCTTTCACCCTCCTTCGTCTCGTTTCGGTCTCTTTCACGCTCCTTCGTCTCGTTTCGCACTCTTTCACCCTCCTTCGTCTCGGTTCGCTCTCTTTCACCCTCCTTCGTCTCGTTCCGTTCTCTTTCACCCTCCTTCGACTCCTTTCGCTCTCTTTCACCCTCCTTCGACTCCTTTCGCTCTCTTTCACCCTCCTTCATCTCGTTTCGCTCTCTTTCACCCTCCTTCATCTCGTTTCGCTCTCTTTCGCCCTCCTTCGTCTCGTTTCGCTTTCTTTCACTCTCCTTCGTCTCGTTTCTCTGTCTTTCACCCTCCTTCGTCTCGTTTCGCTCTCTTTCACCCTCCTTCGTCTCGTTTCGCTCTCTTTCACCCTCCTTCGTCTCGTTTCGCTCTCTTTCACCCTCCTTCATCTCGTTTCGCTCTCTTTCACCCTCCTTCCTCTCGTTCCGTTCTCTTTCACCCTCCTTCGTCTCATTCCGCTCTCTTTCCCCCTCCTTCGTCTCGTTTCGCTCTCTTTCACCCTCCTTCGTCTCGTTTCGCTCTCTTTCACCCTCCTTCATCTCGTTTCGCCCTCTTTCACCCTCCTTCGTCTCGTTTCACCCTCTTTCACCCTCCTTCGTCTCGTTTCGCTCTCTTTCACCCACCTTCGTCTCGTTTCGCTCTCTTTCACCCTCCTTCGTCTCGTTTCGTTCTCTTTCACCCTCCTTCGACTCCTTTCGCTCTCTTTCACCCTCCTTCATCTCGTTTCGCTCTCTTTCACCCTCCTTCGTCTCGTTTCGCTCTCTTTCGCCCTCCTTCGTCTCGTTTCGCTCTCTTTCACTCTCCTTCGTCTCGTTTCGCTCTCTTTCACCCTCCTTCGTCTCGTTTCGCTCTCTTTCGCCCTCCTTCGTCTCGTTTTGCTCTCTTTCACCCTCCTTCGTCTCGTTTCGCTCTCTTTCACCCTCCTTCATCTCGTTTCGCTCTCTTTCACCCTCCTTCCTCTCGTTCCGTTCTCTTTCACACTCCTTCGTCTCATTCCGCTCTCTTTCCCCCTCCTTCGTCTCGTTTCGCTCTCTTTCACCCTCCTTCGTCTCGTTTCGCTCTCTTTCACCCTCCTTCGTCTCGTTTCACCCTCTTTCACCCTCCTTCGTCTCGTTTCGCTCTCTTTCACCCTCCTTCGTCTCATTTCGCTCTCTTTCACCCTCCTTCGTCTCGTTTCGCTCTCTTTCACCCTCCTTCATCTCGTTTCGCTCTCTTTCACCCTCCTTCCTCTCGTTCCGTTCTCTTTCACCCTCCTTCGTCTCATTCCGCTCTCTTTCCCCCTCCTTCGTCTCGTTTCGCTCTCTTTCACCCTCCTTCGTCTCGTTTCGCTCTCTTTCACCCTCCTTCATCTCGTTTCGCCCTCTTTCACCCTCCTTCGTCTCGTTTCACCCTCTTTCACCCTCCTTCGTCTCGTTTCGCTCTCTTTCACCCACCTTCGTCTCGTTTCGCTCTCTTTCACCCTCCTTCGTCTTGTTTCGTTCTCTTTCACCCTCCTTCGACTCCTTTCGCTCTCTTTCCCCCTCCTTCGTCTCGTTTCGCTCTCTTTCACACTCCTTCGTCTCGTTTCGCTCTCTTTCACCCTCCTTCATTTCGTTTCGCCCTCTTTCACCCTCCTTCGTCTCGTTTCACCCTCTTTCACCCTCCTTCGTCTCGTTTCGCTCTCTTTCACCCACATTCGTCTCGTTTCGCTCTCTTTCACCCTCCTTCGTCTCGTTTCGCTCTCTTTCACCCTCCTTCGTCTCGTTTTGCTCTCTTTCACCCTCCTTCGTCCCGTTCCGTTCTCTTTCACCCTCCTTCGACTCCTTTCGCTCTCTTTCACGCTCCTTCGTCTCGTTTCGCTCTCTTTCACCCTCCTTCGTCTCGTTTCGCTCTCTTTCGCCCTCCTTCGTCTCGTTTCGCTCTCTTTCACCCTCCATCGCCTTGTTTCGCTCTCTTTCACCCTCCTTCGTCTCGTTTCGCTCTCTTTCACCCTCATTCGTCTCGTTTCGCTCTCTTTCACCCTCCTTCGTCTCGTTCCGTTCTCTTTCACCCTCCTTCGTCTCGTTTCGCTCTCTTTCACCCTCCTTCGTCTCGTTTCGCTCACTTTCACCCTCCTTCGTCTCGTTTCGCTCTCTTTCACCCTCCTTCGTCTCGTTCCGTTCTCTTTCACCCTCCTTCGACTCCTTTTGCTCTCTTTCACCCTCCTTCGACTCCTTTCGCTCTCTTTCACCCTTCTTCATCTCGTTTCGCTCTCTTTCACCCTCCTTCGTCTCGTTTCGCTCTCTTTCGCCCTCCTTCGTCTCGTTTCACTCTCTTTCACCCTCCTTCGTCTCGTTTCACTCTCTTTCACCCTCCTTCGTCTCGTTTCGGTCTCTTTCACGCTCCTTCGTCTCGTTTCGCACTCTTTCACCCTCCTTCGTCTCGGTTCGCTCTCTTTCACCCTCCTTCGTCTCGTTCCGTTCTCTTTCACCCTCCTTCGACTCCTTTCGCTCTCTTTCACCCTCCTTCGACTCCTTTCGCTCTCTTTCACCCTCCTTCATCTCGTTTCGCTCTCTTTCACCCTCCTTCATCTCGTTTCGCTCTCTTTCGCCCTCCTTCGTCTCGTTTCGCTTTCTTTCACTCTCCTTCGTCTCGTTTCTCTGTCTTTCACCCTCCTTCGTCTCGTTTCGCTCTCTTTCACCCTCCTTCGTCTCGTTTCGCTCTCTTTCACCCTCCTTCGTCTCGTTTCGCTCTCTTTCACCCTCCTTCATCTCGTGTCGCTCTCTTTCACCCTCCTTCCTCTCGTTCCGTTCTCTTTCACCCTCCTTCGTCTCATTCCGCTCTCTTTCCCCCTCCTTCGTCTCGTTTCGCTCTCTTTCACCCTCCTTCGTCTCGTTTCGCTCTCTTTCACCCTCCTTCATCTCGTTTCGCCCTCTTTCACCCTCCTTCGTCTTGTTTCACCCTCTTTCACCCTCCTTCGTCTCGTTTCGCTCTCTTTCACCCACCTTCGTCTCGTTTCGCTCTCTTTCACCCTCCTTCGTCTCGTTTCGTTCTCTTTCACCCTCCTTCATCTCGTTTCGCTCTCTTTCACCCTCCTTCGTCTCGTTTCGCTCTCTTTCGCCCTCCTTCGTCTCGTTTCGCTCTCTTTCACTCTCCTTCGTCTCGTTTCGCTCTCTTTCACCCTCCTTCGTCTCGTTTCGCTCTCTTTCGCCCTCCTTCGTCTCGTTTTGCTCTCTTTCACCCTCCTTCGTCTCGTTTCGCTCTCTTTCACCCTCCTTCATCTCGTTTCGCTCTCTTTCACCCTCCTTCCTCTCGTTCCGTTCTCTTTCACACTCCTTCGTCTCATTCCGCTCTCTTTCCCCCTCCTTCGTCTCGTTTCGCTCTCTTTCACCCTCCTTCGTCTCGTTTCGCTCTCTTTCACCCTCCTTCGTCTCGTTTCACCCTCTTTCACCCTCCTTCGTCTCGTTTCGCTCTCTTTCACCCTCCTTCGTCTCGTTTCGCTCTCTTTCACCCTCCTTCGTCTCGTTTCGCTCTCTTTCACCCTCCTTCGTCTCGTTTCGCTCTCTTTCACCCTCCTTCGTCTCGTTTCGCTCTCTTTCACCCTCCTTCATCTCGTGTCGCTCTCTTTCACCCTCCTTCCTCTCGTTCCGTTCTCTTTCACCCTCCTTCGTCTCATTCCGCTCTCTTTCCCCCTCCTTCGTCTCGTTTCGCTCTCTTTCACCCTCCTTCGTCTCGTTTCGCTCTCTTTCACCCTCCTTCATCTCGTTTCGCCCTCTTTCACCCTCCTTCGTCTTGTTTCACCCTCTTTCACCCTCCTTCGTCTCGTTTCGCTCTCTTTCACCCACCTTCGTCTCGTTTCGCTCTCTTTCACCCTCCTTCGTCTCGTTTCGTTCTCTTTCACCCTCCTTCATCTCGTTTCGCTCTCTTTCACCCTCCTTCGTCTCGTTTCGCTCTCTTTCGCCCTCCTTCGTCTCGTTTCGCTCTCTTTCACTCTCCTTCGTCTCGTTTCGCTCTCTTTCACCCTCCTTCGTCTCGTTTCGCTCTCTTTCGCCCTCCTTCGTCTCGTTTTGCTCTCTTTCACCCTCCTTCGTCTCGTTTCGCTCTCTTTCACCCTCCTTCATCTCGTTTCGCTCTCTTTCACCCTCCTTCCTCTCGTTCCGTTCTCTTTCACACTCCTTCGTCTCATTCCGCTCTCTTTCCCCCTCCTTCGTCTCGTTTCGCTCTCTTTCACCCTCCTTCGTCTCGTTTCGCTCTCTTTCACCCTCCTTCGTCTCGTTTCACCCTCTTTCACCCTCCTTCGTCTCGTTTCGCTCTCTTTCACCCTCCTTCGTCTCGTTTCGCTCTCTTTCACCCTCCTTCGTCTCGTTTCGCTCTCTTTCACCCTCCTTCATCTCGTTTCGCTCTCTTTCACCCTCCTTCCTCTCGTTCCGTTCTCTTTCACCCTCCTTCGTCTCATTCCGCTCTCTTTCCCCCTCCTTCGTCTCGTTTCGCTCTCTTTCACCCTCCTTCGTCTCGTTTCGCTCTCTTTCACCCTCCTTCATCTCGTTTCGCCCTCTTTCACCCTCCTTCGTCTCGTTTCACCCTCTTTCACCCTCCTTCGTCTCGTTTCGCTCTCTTTCACCCACCTTCGTCTCGTTTCGCTCTCTTTCACCCTCCTTCGTCTTGTTTCGTTCTCTTTCACCCTCCTTCGACTCCTTTCGCTCTCTTTCACCCTCCTTCATCTCGTTTCGCTCTCTTTCACCCTCCTTCGTCTCGTTTCGCTCTCTTTCGCCCTCCTTCGTCTCGTTTCGCTCTCTTTCACTCTCCTTCGTCTCGTTTCGCTCTCTTTCACCCTCCTTCGTCTCGTTTCGCTCTCTTTCGCCCTCCTTCGTCTCGTTTTGCTCTCTTTCACCCTCCTTCGTCTCGTTTCGCTCTCTTTCACCCTCCTTCCTCTCGTTCCGTTCTCTTTCACCCTCCTTCGTCTCATTCCGCTCTCTTTCCCCCTCCTTCGTCTCGTTTCGCTCTCTTTCACCCTCCTTCGTCTCGTTTCGCTCTCTTTCACCCTCCTTCGTCTTGTTTCACCCTCTTTCACCCTCCTTCGTCTCGTTTCGCTCTCTTTCACCCACCTTCGTCTCGTTTCGCTCTCTTTCACCCTCCTTCGTCTCGTTTCGCTCTCTTTCACCCTCCTTCGTCTCGTTTCGCTCTCTTTCACCCTCCTTCGTCCCGTTCCGTTCTCTTTCACCCTCCTTCGACTCCTTTCGCTCTCTTTCACCCTCCTTCGACTCCTTTCGCTCTCTTTCACGCTCCTTCGTCTCGTTTCGCTCTCTTTCACCCTCCTTCGTCTCGTTTCGCTCTCTTTCGCCCTCCTTCGTCTCGTTTCGCTCTCTTTCACCCTCCATCGCCTTGTTTCGCTCTCTTTCACCCTCCTTCGTCTCGTTTCGCTCTCTTTCACCCTCATTGTCTCGTTTCGCTCTCTTTCACCCTCCTTCGTCTCGTTTCGCTCTCTTTCGCCCTCCTTCGTCTCGTTTCACTCTCTTTCACCCTCCTTCGTCTCGTTTCACTCTCTTTCACTCTCCTTCGTCTCGTTTCGGTCTCTTTCATGCTCCTTCGTCTTGTTTCGCTCTCTTTCACCCTCCTTCGTCTCGGTTCGCTCTCTTTCACCCTCCTTCGTCTCGTTCCGTTCTCTTTCACCCTCCTTCGACTCCTTTCGCTCTCTTTCACCCTCCTTCGACTCCTTTCGCTCTCTTTCACCCTCCTTCATCTCGTTTCGCTCTCTTTCACCCTCCTTCGTCTCGTTTCGCTCTCTTTCGCCCTCCTTCGTCTCGTTTCGCTTTCTTTCACTCTCCTTCGTCTCGTTTCTCTGTCTTTCACCCTCCTTCGTCTCGTTTCGCTCTCTTTCACCCTCCTTCGTCTCGTTTCGCTCTCTTTCACCCTCCTTCATCTCGTTTCGCTCTCTTTCACCCTCCTTCATCTCGTTTCGCTCTCTTTCACCCTCCTTCCTCTCGTTCCGTTCTCTTTCACCCTCCTTCGTCTCATTCCGCTCTCTTTCCCCCTCCTTCGTCTCGTTTCGCTCTCTTTCACCCTCCTTCGTCTCGTTTCGCTCTCTTTCACCCTCCTTCATCTCGTTTCGCCCTCTTTCACCCTCCTTCGTCTCGTTTCACCCTCTTTCACCCTCCTTCGTCTCGTTTCGCTCTCTTTCACCCACCTTCGTCTCGTTTCGCTCTCTTTCACCCTCCTTCGTCTCGTTTCGTTCTCTTTCACCCTCCTTCGACTCCTTTCGCTCTCTTTCACCCTCCTTCATCTCGTTTCGCTCTCTTTCACCCTCCTTCGTCTCGTTTCGCTCTCTTTCGCCCTCCTTCGTCTCGTTTCGCTCTCTTTCACTCTCCTTCGTCTCGTTTCGCTCTCTTTCACCCTCCTTCGTCTCGTTTCGCTCTCTTTCGCCCTCCTTCGTCTCGTTTTGCTCTCTTTCACCCTCCTTCGTCTCGTTTCGCTCTCTTTCACCCTCCTTCATCTCGTTTCGCTCTCTTTCACCCTCCTTCCTCTCGTTCCGTTCTCTTTCACCCTCCTTCGTCTCATTCCGCTCTCTTTCCCCCTCCTTCGTCTCGTTTCGCTCTCTTTCACCCTCCTTCGTCTCGTTTCGCTCTCTTTCACCCTCCTTCGTCTCATTTCACCCTCTTTCACCCTCCTTCGTCTCGTTTCGCTCTCTTTCACCCACCTTCGTCTCGTTTCGCTCTCTTTCACCCTCCTTCGTCTCGTTTCGCTCTCTTTCACCCTCCTTCGTCTCGTTTCGCTCTCTTTCACCCTCCTTCGTCCCGTTCCGTTCTCTTTCACCCTCCTTCGACTCCTTTCGCTCTCTTTCACCCTCCTTCGACTCCTTTCGCTCTCTTTCACGCTCCTTCGTCTCGTTTCGCTCTCTTTCACCCTCCTTCGTCTCGTTTCGCTCTCTTTCGCCCTCCTTCGTCTCGTTTCGCTCTCTTTCACCCTCCATCGCCTTGTTTCGCTCTCTTTCACCCTCCTTCGTCTCGTTTCGCTCTCTTTCACCCTCATTCGTCTCGTTTCGCTCTCTTTCACCCTCCTTCGTCTCGTTTCGCTCTCTTTCACCCTCCTTCGTCTCGTTCCGTTCTCTTTCACCCTCCTTCGTCTCGTTTCGCTCTCTTTCACCCTCCTTCGTCTCGTTTCGCTCACTTTCACCCTCCTTCGTCTCGTTTCGCTCTCTTTCACCCTCCTTCGTCTCGTTCCGTTCTCTTTCACCCTCCTTCGACTCCTTTCGCTCTCTTTCACCCTCCTTCGACTCCTTTCGCTCTCTTTCACCCTCCTTCATCTTGTTTCGCTCTCTTTCACCCTCCTTCGTCTCGTTTCGCTCTCTTTCACCCTCCTTCGTCTCGTTTCGCTCTCTTTCACCCTCCTTCATCTCGTTTCGCTCTCTTTCACCCTCCTTCCTCTCGTTCCGTTCTCTTTCACCCTCCTTCGTCTCATTCCGCTCTCTTTCCCCCTCCTTCGTCTCGTTTCGCTCTCTTTCACACTCCTTCGTCTCGTTTCGCTCTCTTTCACCCTCCTTCATCTCGTTTCGCCCTCTTTCACCCTCCTTCGTCTCGTTTCACCCTCTTTCACCCTCCTTCGTCTCGTTTCGCTCTCTTTCACCCACCTTCGTCTCGTTTCTCTCTCTTTCACCCTCCTTCGTCTCGTTTCGCTCTCTTTCACCCTCCTTCGTCTCGTTTCGCTCTCTTTCACCCTCCTTCGTCCCGTTCCGTTCTCTTTCACCCTCCTTCGACTCCTTTCGCTCTCTTTCACCCTCCTTCGACTCCTTTCGCTCTCTTTCATGCTCCTTCGTCTCGTTTCGCTCTCTTTCACCCTCCTTCGTCTCGTTTCGCTCTCTTTCGCCCTCCTTCGTCTCGTTTTGCTCTCTTTCACCCTCCATCGCCTCGTTTCGCTCTCTTACACCCTCCTTCGTCTCGTTTCGCTCTCTTTCACCCTCCTTCGTCTCGTTTCGCTCTCTTTCACCCTCCTTCGTCTCGTTCCGTTCTCTTTCACCCTCCTTCGTCTCGTTTCGCTCTCTTTCACCCTCCTTCGTCTCGTTTCGGTGTCTTTCACCCTCCTTCATCTCGTTTCGCTCTCTTTCACCCACCTTCGTCTCGTTTCGCTGTCTTTCACCCTCCTTCGTCTCGTTTCGCTCTCTTTCACCCTCCTTCGTCTCGTTTCGCTCTCTTTCACCCTCCTTCGTCTCGTTTCGCTCTCTTTCACCCTCCTTCGTCTCGTTTCGCTCTCTTTCACCCTCCTGCGTCTCGTTTCGCTCTCTTTCCCCCTCCTTCGTCTCGTTTCGCTCTCTTTCACCCTCCTTCGTCTCGTTCCGTTCTCTTTCACCCGCCTTCGTCTCGTTTCGCTCTCTTTCACCCTCCTTCGTCTTGTTTCGCTGTCTTTCACCCTCCTTCGTCTCGTTTCGCTCTCTTTCACCCTCCTTCGTCTCGTTTCGCTCTCTTTCACCCACCTTCGGCTCGTTTCGCTCTCTTTCACCCTCCTTCGTCTCGTTTCGCTCTCTTTCACCCTCCTTCGTCTCGTTTCGCTCTCTTTCACCCTCCTTCGTCTCGTTTCGCTCTCTTTCACCCTCCTTCGTCTCGTTCCGTTGTCTTTCACCCTCCTTCGACTCCTTTCGCTCTCTTTCACCCTCCTTCGACTCCTTTCGCTCTCTTTCACCCTCCTTCATCTCGTTTCGCTCTCTTTCACCCTCCTTAGTCTCGTTTCACTCTCTTTCACCCTCCTTCGTCTCGTTTCGCTCTCTTTCACCCTCCTTCGTCTCGTTTCGCTCTCTTTCACCCTCCTTCGTCTCGTTCCGTTCTCTTTCACCCTCCTTCGACTCCTTTCTCTCTCTTTCACGCTCCTTCGACTCCTTTCGCTCTCTTTCACCCTCCTTCGTCTCGTTTCGCTCTCTTTCACCCTCCTTCGTCTCATTTCGCTCTCTTTCGCCCTCCTTCGTCTCGTTTCGCTCTCTTTCACTCTCCTTCGTCTCGTTTCTCTGTCTTTCACCCTCCTTCGTCTCGTTTCGCTCTCTTTCACCCTCCTTCGTCTCGTTTCACCCTCTTTCACCCTCCTTCGTCTCGTTTCGCTCTCTTTCACCCACCTTCGTCGCGTTTCGCTCTCTTTCACCCTCCTTCGTCTCGTTTCGCTCTCTTTCACCCTCCTTCGTCTCGTTTCGCTCTCTTTCACCCTCCTTCGTCCCGTTCCGTTCTCTTTCACCCTCCTTCGACTCCTTTCGCTCTCTTTCACCCTCCTTCGACTCCTTTCGCTCTCTTTCACCCTCCTTCGTCTCGTTTCGCTCTCTTTCACCCTCCTTTGTCTCTTTTCGCTCTCTTTCGCCCTCCTTCGTCTCGTTTCGCTCTCTTTCACCATCCATCGCCTCGTTTCGCTCTCTTTCACCCTCCTTCGTCTCGTTTCGCTCTCTTTCACCCTCCTTCGTCTCGTTTCGCTTTCTTTCACCCTCCTTCGTCTCGTTCCGTTCTCTTTCACCCTCCTTCGTCTCGTTCCGCTCTCTTTCACCCTCCTTCGTCTCGTTTCGCTCTCTTTCACCCTCCTTCGTCTCGTTTCACTCTCTTTCACCCTCCTTCATCTCGTTTCGCCCTCTTTCACCCTCCTTCGTCGCGTTTCACCCTCTTTCACCCTCCTTCGTCTCGTTTCGCTCTCTTTCACCCTCCTTCATCTCGTTCCGTTCTCTTTCACCCTCCTTCGTCACGTTTCGCTCTCTTTCACCCTCCTTCGTCTCGTTTCGCTGTCTTTCACCCTCCTTCATCTCGTTTCGCTCTCTTTCACCCACCTTCGTCTCGTTTCGCTCTCTTTCACCCTCCTTCGTCTCGTTTCGCTCTCTTTTACCCTCCTTCGTCTCGTTTCGCTCTCTTTCACCCTCCTTCGTCTCGTTTCGCTCTCTTTCACCCTCCTTCGTCTCATTCCGTTCTCTTTCACCCTCCTTCATCTCGTTTCGCTCTCTTTCACCCTCCTTCGTCTCGTTTCGCTGTCTTTCACCCTCCTTCATCTCGTTTCGCTCTCTTTCACCCACCTTCGTCTCGTTTCGCTCTCTATCACCCTCCTTCGTCTCGTTTCGCTCTCTTTCACCTCCTTCGTCTCGTTTCGCTCTCTTTCACCCTCCTTCGTCTCGTTTCGCTCTCCTTCACCCTCCTTCGTCTTGTTTCGCTCTCTTTCACCTTCCTTCGTCTCGTTTCGCTCTCTTTCACCCTCCTTCGTCTCGTTTCGCTCTCTTCCACCCTCCTTTGTCTCGTTTCGCTCTCTTTCACCCTCCTTCGTCTCGTTTCGCTCTCTTTCACCCTCCTTCGTCTCGTTTCGCTGTCTTTCACCCTCCTTCGTCTCGTTTCGCTCTCTTTCACCCTCCTTCGTCTCGTTTCGCTCTCTTTCACCCTCCTTCGTCTCGTTTCGCTCTCTTTCACCCTCCTTCGTCTCGTTTCGCTCTCTTTCACCCTCCTGCGTCTCGTTTCGCTCTCTTTCCCCCTCCTTCGTCTTGTTTCGCTCTCTTTCACCCTCCTTCGTCTCGTTCCGTTCTCTTTCACCCTCCTTCGTCTCGTTTCGCTCTCTTTCACCCTCCTTCGTCTCGTTTCGCTGTCTTTCACCCTCCTTCGTCTCGTTTCGCTCTCTTTCACCCTCCTTCGTCTCGTTTCGCTCTCTTTCACCCACCTTCGTCTCGTTTCGCTCTCTTTCACCCTCCTTCGTCTCGTTTCGCTCTCTTTCACCCTCCTTCGTCTCGTTTCGCTCTCTTTCACCCTCCTTCGTCTCGTTTCGCTCTCTTTCACCCTCCTTCGTCTCGTTCCATTCTCTTTCACCCTCCTTCGACTCCTTTCGCTCTCTTTCACCCTCCTTCATCTCGTTTCGCTCTCTTTCACCCTCCTTAGTCTCGTTTCGCTCTCTTTCACCCTCCTTCGTCTCGTTTCGCTCTCTTTCACCCTCCTTCGTCTCGTTTCGCTCTCTTTCACCCTCCTTCGTCTCGTTCCGTTCTCTTTCACCCTCCTTCGACTCCTTTCGCTCTCTTTCACCCTCCTTCGACTCCTTTCGCACTCTTTCACCCTCCTTCGTCTCGTTTCGCTCTCTTTCACCCTCCTTCGTCTCGTTTCGCTCTCTTTCGCCCTCCTTCGTCTCGTTTCGCTCTCTTTCACTCTCCTTCGTCTCGTTTCTCTGTCTTTCACCCTCCTTCGTCTCGTTTCGCTCTCTTTCACCCTCCTTCGTCTCGTTTCGCTCTCTTTCACCCTCCTTCATCTCGTTTCGCTCTCTTTCACCCTCCTTCGTCTCGTTTCGCTCTCTTTCACCCTCCTTCCTCTCGTTCCGTTCTCTTTCACCCTCCTTCGTCTCATTCCGCTCTCTTTCCCCCTCCTTCGTCTCGTTTCGCTCTCTTTCACCCTCCTTCGTCTCGTTTGGCTCTCTTTCACCCTCCTTCATCTCGTTTCGCCCTCTTTCTCCCTCCTTCGTCTCGTTTCACCCTCTTTCACCCTCCTTCGTCTCGTTTCGCTCTCTTTCACCCACCTTCGTCTCGTTTCGCTCTCTTTCACCCTCCTTCGTCTCGTTTCGCTCTCTTTCACCCTCCTTCGTCTCGTTTCGCTCTCTTTCACCCTCCTTCGTCCCGTTCCGTTCTCTTTCACCCTCCTTCGACTCCTTTCGCTCTCTTTCACCCTCCTTCGACTACTTTCGCTCTCTTTCACCCTCCTTCGTCTCGTTTCGCTCTCTTTCACCCTCCTTCGTCTCGTTTCGCTCTCTTTCGCCCTCCTTCGTCTCGTTTCACTCTCTTTCACCCTCCATCGCCTCGTTTCGCTCTTTTTCACCCTCCTTCGTCTCGTTTCGCTCTCTTTCACCCTCCTTCGTCTCGTTTCGCTCTCTTTCACCCTCCTTCGTCTCGTTCCGTTCTCTTTCATCCTCCTTCGTCTCGTTCCGCTCTCTTTCACCCTCCTTCGTCTCGTTTCGCTCTCTTTCACCCTCCTTCGTCTCGTTTCACTCTCTTTCACCCTCCTTCATCTCGTTTCGCCCTCTTTCACCCTCCTTCGTCTCGTTTCACCCTCTTTCACCCTCCTTCGTCTCGTTTCGCTCTCTTTCACCCACCTTCGTCTCGTTTCGCTCTCTTTCACCCTCCTTCGTCTCGTTTCGCTCTCTTTCACCCTCCTTCGTCTCGTTTCGCTCTCTTTCACCCTCCTTCGTCTCGTTCCGTTCTCTTTCACCCTCCTTCGACTCCTTTCGCTCTCTTTCACCCTCCTTCGACTCCTTTCGCTCTCTTTCACCCTCCTTCGACTCCTTTCGCTCTCTTTCACCCTCCTTCATCTCGTTTCGCTCTCTTTCACCCTACTACTTCTCGTTTCGCTCTCTTTCACCCTCCTTCGTCTCGTTTCGCTCTCTTTCACCCTCCTTCGTCTCGTTTCGCTCTCTTTCACCCTCCTTCATCTCGTTTCGCTCTCTTTCACCCTCCTTCCTCTCGTTCCGTTCTCTTTCACCCTCCTTCGTCTCATTCCGCTCTCTTTCCCCCTCCTTCGTCTCGTTTCGCTCTCTTTCACACTCCTTCGTCTCGTTTCGCTCTCTTTCACCCTCCTTCATCTCGTTTCGCCCTCTTTCACCCTCCTTCGTCTCGTTTCACCCTCTTTCACCCTCCTTCGTCTCGTTTCGCTCTCTTTCACCCACCTTCGTCTCGTTTCTCTCTCTTTCACCCTCCTTCGTCTCGTTTCGCTCTCTTTCACCCTCCTTCGTCTCGTTTCGCTCTCTTTCACCCTCCTTCGTCCCGTTCCGTTCTCTTTCACCCTCCTTCGACTCCTTTCGCTCTCTTTCACCCTCCTTCGACTCCTTTCGCTCTCTTTCATGCTCCTTCGTCTCGTTTCGCTCTCTTTCACCCTCCTTCGTCTCGTTTCGCTCTCTTTCGCCCTCCTTCGTCTCGTTTTGCTCTCTTTCACCCTCCATCGCCTCGTTTCGCTCTCTTACACCCTCCTTCGTCTCGTTTCGCTCTCTTTCACCCTCCTTCGTCTCGTTTCGCTCTCTTTCACCCTCCTTCGTCTCGTTCCGTTCTCTTTCACCCTCCTTCGTCTCGTTTCGCTCTCTTTCACCCTCCTTCGTCTCGTTTCGGTGTCTTTCACCCTCCTTCATCTCGTTTCGCTCTCTTTCACCCACCTTCGTCTCGTTTCGCTGTCTTTCACCCTCCTTCGTCTCGTTTCGCTCTCTTTCACCCTCCTTCGTCTCGTTTCGCTCTCTTTCACCCTCCTTCGTCTCGTTTCGCTCTCTTTCACCCTCCTTCGTCTCGTTTCGCTCTCTTTCACCCTCCTGCGTCTCGTTTCGCTCTCTTTCCCCCTCCTTCGTCTCGTTTCGCTCTCTTTCACCCTCCTTCGTCTCGTTCCGTTCTCTTTCACCCGCCTTCGTCTCGTTTCGCTCTCTTTCACCCTCCTTCGTCTTGTTTCGCTGTCTTTCACCCTCCTTCGTCTCGTTTCGCTCTCTTTCACCCTCCTTCGTCTCGTTTCGCTCTCTTTCACCCACCTTCGGCTCGTTTCGCTCTCTTTCACCCTCCTTCGTCTCGTTTCGCTCTCTTTCACCCTCCTTCGTCTCGTTTCGCTCTCTTTCACCCTCCTTCGTCTCGTTTCGCTCTCTTTCACCCTCCTTCGTCTCGTTCCGTTGTCTTTCACCCTCCTTCGACTCCTTTCGCTCTCTTTCACCCTCCTTCGACTCCTTTCGCTCTCTTTCACCCTCCTTCATCTCGTTTCGCTCTCTTTCACCCTCCTTAGTCTCGTTTCACTCTCTTTCACCCTCCTTCGTCTCGTTTCGCTCTCTTTCACCCTCCTTCGTCTCGTTTCGCTCTCTTTCACCCTCCTTCGTCTCGTTCCGTTCTCTTTCACCCTCCTTCGACTCCTTTCTCTCTCTTTCACGCTCCTTCGACTCCTTTCGCTCTCTTTCACCCTCCTTCGTCTCGTTTCGCTCTCTTTCACCCTCCTTCGTCTCATTTCGCTCTCTTTCGCCCTCCTTCGTCTCGTTTCGCTCTCTTTCACTCTCCTTCGTCTCGTTTCTCTGTCTTTCACCCTCCTTCGTCTCGTTTCGCTCTCTTTCACCCTCCTTCGTCTCGTTTCACCCTCTTTCACCCTCCTTCGTCTCGTTTCGCTCTCTTTCACCCACCTTCGTCGCGTTTCGCTCTCTTTCACCCTCCTTCGTCTCGTTTCGCTCTCTTTCACCCTCCTTCGTCTCGTTTCGCTCTCTTTCACCCTCCTTCGTCCCGTTCCGTTCTCTTTCACCCTCCTTCGACTCCTTTCGCTCTCTTTCACCCTCCTTCGACTCCTTTCGCTCTCTTTCACCCTCCTTCGTCTCGTTTCGCTCTCTTTCACCCTCCTTTGTCTCTTTTCGCTCTCTTTCGCCCTCCTTCGTCTCGTTTCGCTCTCTTTCACCATCCATCGCCTCGTTTCGCTCTCTTTCACCCTCCTTCGTCTCGTTTCGCTCTCTTTCACCCTCCTTCGTCTCGTTTCGCTTTCTTTCACCCTCCTTCGTCTCGTTCCGTTCTCTTTCACCCTCCTTCGTCTCGTTCCGCTCTCTTTCACCCTCCTTCGTCTCGTTTCGCTCTCTTTCACCCTCCTTCGTCTCGTTTCACTCTCTTTCACCCTCCTTCATCTCGTTTCGCCCTCTTTCACCCTCCTTCGTCGCGTTTCACCCTCTTTCACCCTCCTTCGTCTCGTTTCGCTCTCTTTCACCCTCCTTCATCTCGTTCCGTTCTCTTTCACCCTCCTTCGTCACGTTTCGCTCTCTTTCACCCTCCTTCGTCTCGTTTCGCTGTCTTTCACCCTCCTTCATCTCGTTTCGCTCTCTTTCACCCACCTTCGTCTCGTTTCGCTCTCTTTCACCCTCCTTCGTCTCGTTTCGCTCTCTTTTACCCTCCTTCGTCTCGTTTCGCTCTCTTTCACCCTCCTTCGTCTCGTTTCGCTCTCTTTCACCCTCCTTCGTCTCATTCCGTTCTCTTTCACCCTCCTTCATCTCGTTTCGCTCTCTTTCACCCTCCTTCGTCTCGTTTCGCTGTCTTTCACCCTCCTTCATCTCGTTTCGCTCTCTTTCACCCACCTTCGTCTCGTTTCGCTCTCTATCACCCTCCTTCGTCTCGTTTCGCTCTCTTTCACCTCCTTCGTCTCGTTTCGCTCTCTTTCACCCTCCTTCGTCTCGTTTCGCTCTCCTTCACCCTCCTTCGTCTTGTTTCGCTCTCTTTCACCTTCCTTCGTCTCGTTTCGCTCTCTTTCACCCTCCTTCGTCTCGTTTCGCTCTCTTCCACCCTCCTTTGTCTCGTTTCGCTCTCTTTCACCCTCCTTCGTCTCGTTTCGCTCTCTTTCACCCTCCTTCGTCTCGTTTCGCTGTCTTTCACCCTCCTTCGTCTCGTTTCGCTCTCTTTCACCCTCCTTCGTCTCGTTTCGCTCTCTTTCACCCTCCTTCGTCTCGTTTCGCTCTCTTTCACCCTCCTTCGTCTCGTTTCGCTCTCTTTCACCCTCCTGCGTCTCGTTTCGCTCTCTTTCCCCCTCCTTCGTCTTGTTTCGCTCTCTTTCACCCTCCTTCGTCTCGTTCCGTTCTCTTTCACCCTCCTTCGTCTCGTTTCGCTCTCTTTCACCCTCCTTCGTCTCGTTTCGCTGTCTTTCACCCTCCTTCGTCTCGTTTCGCTCTCTTTCACCCTCCTTCGTCTCGTTTCGCTCTCTTTCACCCACCTTCGTCTCGTTTCGCTCTCTTTCACCCTCCTTCGTCTCGTTTCGCTCTCTTTCACCCTCCTTCGTCTCGTTTCGCTCTCTTTCACCCTCCTTCGTCTCGTTTCGCTCTCTTTCACCCTCCTTCGTCTCGTTCCATTCTCTTTCACCCTCCTTCGACTCCTTTCGCTCTCTTTCACCCTCCTTCATCTCGTTTCGCTCTCTTTCACCCTCCTTAGTCTCGTTTCGCTCTCTTTCACCCTCCTTCGTCTCGTTTCGCTCTCTTTCACCCTCCTTCGTCTCGTTTCGCTCTCTTTCACCCTCCTTCGTCTCGTTCCGTTCTCTTTCACCCTCCTTCGACTCCTTTCGCTCTCTTTCACCCTCCTTCGACTCCTTTCGCACTCTTTCACCCTCCTTCGTCTCGTTTCGCTCTCTTTCACCCTCCTTCGTCTCGTTTCGCTCTCTTTTGCCCTCCTTCGTCTCGTTTCGCTCTCTTTCACTCTCCTTCGTCTCGTTTCTCTGTCTTTCACCCTCCTTCGTCTCGTTTCGCTCTCTTTCACCCTCCTTCGTCTCGTTTCGCTCTCTTTCACCCTCCTTCATCTCGTTTCGCTCTCTTTCACCCTCCTTCGTCTCGTTTCGCTCTCTTTCACCCTCCTTCCTCTCGTTCCGTTCTCTTTCACCCTCCTTCGTCTCATTCCGCTCTCTTTCCCCCTCCTTCGTCTCGTTTCGCTCTCTTTCACCCTCCTTCGTCTCGTTTGGCTCTCTTTCACCCTCCTTCATCTCGTTTCGCCCTCTTTCTCCCTCCTTCGTCTCGTTTCACCCTCTTTCACCCTCCTTCGTCTCGTTTCGCTCTCTTTCACCCACCTTCGTCTCGTTTCGCTCTCTTTCACCCTCCTTCGTCTCGTTTCGCTCTCTTTCACCCTCCTTCGTCTCGTTTCGCTCTCTTTCACCCTCCTTCGTCCCGTTCCGTTCTCTTTCACCCTCCTTCGACTCCTTTCGCTCTCTTTCACCCTCCTTCGACTACTTTCGCTCTCTTTCACCCTCCTTCGTCTCGTTTCGCTCTCTTTCACCCTCCTTCGTCTCGTTTCGCTCTCTTTCGCCCTCCTTCGTCTCGTTTCACTCTCTTTCACCCTCCATCGCCTCGTTTCGCTCTTTTTCACCCTCCTTCGTCTCGTTTCGCTCTCTTTCACCCTCCTTCGTCTCGTTTCGCTCTCTTTCACCCTCCTTCGTCTCGTTCCGTTCTCTTTCATCCTCCTTCGTCTCGTTCCGCTCTCTTTCACCCTCCTTCGTCTCGTTTCGCTCTCTTTCACCCTCCTTCGTCTCGTTTCACTCTCTTTCACCCTCCTTCATCTCGTTTCGCCCTCTTTCACCCTCCTTCGTCTCGTTTCACCCTCTTTCACCCTCCTTCGTCTCGTTTCGCTCTCTTTCACCCACCTTCGTCTCGTTTCGCTCTCTTTCACCCTCCTTCGTCTCGTTTCGCTCTCTTTCACCCTCCTTCGTCTCGTTTCGCTCTCTTTCACCCTCCTTCGTCTCGTTCCGTTCTCTTTCACCCTCCTTCGACTCCTTTCGCTCTCTTTCACCCTCCTTCGACTCCTTTCGCTCTCTTTCACCCTCCTTCGACTCCTTTCGCTCTCTTTCACCCTCCTTCATCTCGTTTCGCTCTCTTTCACCCTACTACTTCTCGTTTCGCTCTCTTTCACCCTCCTTCGTCTCGTTTCGCTCTCTTTCACCCACCTTCGTCTCGTTTCGCTCTCTTTCACTCTCCTTCATCTCGTTTCGCTCTCTTTCACCCTCCTTCGTCTCGTTTCGATCTCTTTCACCCTCCTTCGTCTCGTTTCGCTCTCTTTCACCCTCCTTCGTCTCGTTCCGTTGTCTTTCACCCTCCTTCGACTCCTTTCGCTCTCTTTCACCCTCCTTCGACTCCTTTCGCTCTCTTTCACCCTCCTTCATCTCGTTTCGCTCTCTTTCACCCTCCTTAGTCTCGTTTCGCTCTCTTTCACCCTCCTTCGTCTCGTTTCGCTCTCTTTCACCCTCCTTCGTCTCGTTTCGCTCTCTTTCACCCTCCTTCGTCTCGTTTCGCTCTCTTTCACTCTCCTTCGTCTCGTTTCTCTGTCTTTCACCCTCCTTCGTCTCGTTTCGCTCTCTTTCACCCTCCTTCGTCTCGTTTCGCTCTCTTTCACCCTCCTTCGTCTCGTTTCGCTCTCATTCACCCTCCTTCGTCTCGTTTCGCTCTCTTTCACCCTCCTTCCTCTCGTTCCGTTCTCTTTCACCCTCCTTCGTCTCATTCCGCTCTCTTTCCCCCTCCTTCGTCTCGTTTCGCTCTCTTTCACCCTCCTTCGTCTCGTTTCGCTCTCTTTCACCCTCCTTCATCTCGTTTCGCCCTCTTTCACCCTCCTTCGTCTAGTTTCACCCTCTTTCACCCTCCTTCGTCTCGTTTCGCTCTCTTTCACCCACCTTCGTCTCGTTTCGCTCTCTTTCACCCTCCTTCGTCTCGTTTCGCTCTCTTTCACCCTCCTTCGTCTCGTTTCGCTCTCTTTCACCCTCCTTCGTCCCGTTCCGTTCTCTTTCACCCTCCTTCGACTCCTTTCGCTCTCTTTCACCCTCCTTCGACTCCTTTCGCTCTCTTTCACCCTCCTTCGTCTCGTTTCGCTCTCTTTCACCCTCCTTCGTCTCGTTTCGCTCGCTTTCGCCCTCCTTCGTCTCGTTTCGCTCTCTTTCACCCTCCATCGCCTCGTTTCGCTCTCTTTCACCCTCCTTCGTCTCGTTTCGCTCTCTTTCACCCTCCTTCGTCTCGTTCCGCTCTCTTTCACCCTCCTTCGTCTCGTTTCGCTCTCTTTCACCCTCCTTCGTCTCGTTTCACTCTCTTTCACCCTCCTTCATCTCGTTTCGCCCTCTTTCACCCTCCTTCGTCTCGTTTCACCCTCTTTCACCCTCCTTCGTCTCGTTTCGCTCTCTTTCACCCACCTTCATCTCGTTCCGTTCTCATTCACCCTCCTTCGTCTCGTTTCGCTCTCTTTCACTCTCCTTCGTCTCGTTTCTCTGTCTTTCACCCTCCTTCGTCTCGTTTCGCTCTCTTTCACCCTCCTTCGTCTCGTTTCGCTCTCTTTCACCCTCCTTCGTCTCGTTTCGCTCTCATTCACCCTCCTTCGTCTCGTTTCGCTCTCTTTCACCCTCCTTCCTCTCGTTCCGTTCTCTTTCACCCTCCTTCGTCTCATTCCGCTCTCTTTCCCCCTCCTTCGTCTCGTTTCGCTCTCTTTCACCCTCCTTCGTCTCGTTTCGCTCTCTTTCACCCTCCTTCATCTCGTTTCGCCCTCTTTCACCCTCCTTCGTCTAGTTTCACCCTCTTTCACCCTCCTTCGTCTCGTTTCGCTCTCTTTCACCCACCTTCGTCTCGTTTCGCTCTCTTTCACCCTCCTTCGTCTCGTTTCGCTCTCTTTCACCCTCCTTCGTCTCGTTTCGCTCTCTTTCACCCTCCTTCGTCCCGTTCCGTTCTCTTTCACCCTCCTTCGACTCCTTTCGCTCTCTTTCACCCTCCTTCGACTCCTTTCGCTCTCTTTCACCCTCCTTCGTCTCGTTTCGCTCTCTTTCACCCTCCTTCGTCTCGTTTCGCTCGCTTTCGCCCTCCTTCGTCTCGTTTCGCTCTCTTTCACCCTCCATCGCCTCGTTTCGCTCTCTTTCACCCTCCTTCGTCTCGTTTCGCTCTCTTTCACCCTCCTTCGTCTCGTTCCGCTCTCTTTCACCCTCCTTCGTCTCGTTTCGCTCTCTTTCACCCTCCTTCGTCTCGTTTCACTCTCTTTCACCCTCCTTCATCTCGTTTCGCCCTCTTTCACCCTCCTTCGTCTCGTTTCACCCTCTTTCACCCTCCTTCGTCTCGTTTCGCTCTCTTTCACCCACCTTCATCTCGTTCCGTTCTCATTCACCCTCCTTCGTCACGTTTCGCTCTCTTTCACCCTCCTTCGTCTCGTTTCGCTGTCTTTCACCCTCCTTCATCTCGTTTCGCTCTCTTTCACCCACCTTCGTCTCGTTTCGCTCTCTTTCACCCTCCTTCATCTCGTTTCGCTCTCTTTCACCCTCCTTCGTCTCGTTTCGCTCTCTTTCACCCTCCTTCGTCTCGTTTCGCTCTCTTTCACCCTCCTTCGTCTCATTCCGTTCTCTTTCACCCTCCTTCATCTCGTTTCGCTCTCTTTCACCCTCCTTCGTCTCGTTTCGCTGTCTTTCACCCTCCTTCATCTCGTTTCGCTCTCTTTCACCCACCTTCGTCTCGTTTCGCTCTCATTCACCCTCCTTCGTCTCGTTTCGCTCTCTTTCACCCTCCTTCCTCTCGTTCCGTTCTCTTTCACCCTCCT
This sequence comes from Scyliorhinus torazame, assembly GCF_047496885.1. NCBI lineage: Eukaryota > Metazoa > Chordata > Chondrichthyes > Carcharhiniformes > Scyliorhinidae > Scyliorhinus > Scyliorhinus torazame. The sequence goes on from NC_092721.1 coordinate 955,668, forward strand.
TCGTCTCATTCCGCTCTCTTTCCCCCTCCTTCGTCTCGTTTCGCTCTCTTTCACCCTCCTTCGTCTCGTTTCGCTCTCTTTCACCCTCCTTCATCTCGTTTCGCCCTCTTTCACCCTCCTTCGTCTAGTTTCACCCTCTTTCACCCTCCTTCGTCTCGTTTCGCTCTCTTTCACCCACCTTCGTCTCGTTTCGCTCTCTTTCACCCTCCTTCGTCTCGTTTCGCTCTCTTTCACCCTTCTTCGTCTCGTTTCGCTCTCTTTCACCCTCCTTCGTCCCGTTCCGTTCTCTTTCACCCTCCTTCGACTCCTTTCGCTCTCTTTCACCCTGCTTCGACTCCTTTCGCTCTCTTTCACCCTCCTTCGTCTCGTTTCGCTCTCTTTCACCCTCCTTCGTCTCGTTTCGCTCGCTTTCGCCCTCCTTCGTCTCGTTTCGCTCTCTTTCACCCTCCATCGCCTCGTTTCGCTCTCTTTCACCCTCCTTCGTCTCGTTTCGCTCTCTTTCACCCTCCTTCGTCTCGTTTCGCTCTCTTTCACCCTCCTTCGTCTCGTTCCGTTCTCTTTCACCCTCCTTCGTCTCGTTCCGCTCTCTTTCACCCTCCTTCGTCTCGTTTCGCTCTCTTTCACCCTCCTTCGTCTCGTTTCACTCTCTTTCACCCTCCTTCATCTCGTTTCGCCCTCTTTCACCCTCCTTCGTCTCGTTTCACCCTCTTTCACCCTCCTTCGTCTCGTTTCGCTCTCTTTCACCCACCTTCATCTCGTTCCGTTCTCATTCACCCTCCTTCGTCACGTTTCGCTCTCTTTCACCCTCCTTCGTCTCGTTTCGCTGTCTTTCACCCTCCTTCATCTCGTTTCGCTCTCTTTCACCCACCTTCGTCTCGTTTCGCTCTCTTTCACCCTCCTTCATCTCGTTTCGCTCTCTTTCACCCTCCTTCGTCTCGTTTCGCTCTCTTTCACCCTCCTTCGTCTCGTTTCGCTCTCTTTCACCCTCCTTCGTCTCATTCCGTTCTCTTTCACCCTCCTTCATCTCGTTTCGCTCTCTTTCACCCTCCTTCGTCTCGTTTCGCTGTCTTTCACCCTCCTTCATCTCGTTTCGCTCTCTTTCACCCACCTTCGTCTCGTTTCGCTCTCTATCACCCACCTTCGTCTCATTTCGCTCTCTTTCACCCTCCTTCGTCTCGTTTCGCTCTCTTTCACCCTCCTTCGTCTCGTTTCGCTCTCTTTCACCCTCCTTCGTCTTGTTTCGCTCTCTTTCACCCTCCTTCATCTCGTTTCGCTCTCTTACACCCTCCTTCGTCTCGTTTCGCTCTCTTCCACCCTCCTTCGTCTCGTTTCGCTCTCTTTCACCCTCCTTCGTCTCGTTTCGCTCTCTTTCACCCTCCTTCGTCTCGTTTCGCTCTCTTTCATCCTCCTTCATCTCGTTCCGTTCTCTTTCACCCTCCTTCGTCACGTTTCGCTCTCTTTCACCCTCCTTCGTCTCGTTTCGCTGTCTTTCACCCTCCTTCATCTCGTTTCGCTGTCTTTCACCCTCCTTCGTCTCGTTTCGCTCTCTTTCCCCCTCCTTCGTCTCGTTTCGCTCTCTTTCACCCTCCTTCGTCTCGTTTCGCTCTCTTTCACCCTCCTTCGTCTCGTTTCGCTCTCTTTCACCCTCCTGCGTCTCGTTTCGCTCTCTTTCCCCCTCCTTCGTCTCGTTTCGCTCTCTTTCACCCTCCTTCATCTCGTTTCGCCCTCTTTCACCCTCCTTCGTCTCGTTTCACCCTCTTTCACCCTCCTTCGTCCCGTTCCGTTCTCTTTCACCCTCCTTCGACTCCTTTCGCTCTCTTTCACCCTCCTTCGACTCCTTTCGCTCTCTTTCACCCTCCTTCGTCTCGTTTCGCTCTCTTTCACCCTCCTTTGTCTCTTTTCGCTCTCTTTCGCCCTCCTTCGTCTCGTTTCGCTCTCTTTCACCCTCCATCGCCTCGTTTCGCTCTCTTTCACCCTCCTTCGTCTCGTTTCGCTCTCTTTCACCCTCCTTCGTCTCGTTTCGCTCTCTTTCACCCTCCTTCGTCTCGTTCCGTTCTCTTTCACCCTCCTTCGTCTCGTTCCGCTCTCTTTCACCCTCATTCGTCTCGTTTCGCTCTCTTTCACCCTCCTTCGTCTCGTTTCACTCTCTTTCACCCTCCTTCATCTCGTTTCGCCCTCTTTCACCCTCCTTCGTCTCGTTTCACCCTCTTTCACCCTCCTTCGTCTCGTTTCGCTCTCTTTCACCCTCCTTCATCTCGTTCCGTTTTCTTTCACCCTCCTTCGTCACGTTTCGCTCTCTTTCACCCTCCTTCGTCTCGTTTCGCTGTCTTTCACCCTCCTTCATCTCGTTTCGCTCTCTTTCACCCACCTTCGTCTCGTTTCGCTCTCTTTCACCCTCCTTCGTCTCGTTTCGCTCTCTTTTACCCTCCTTCGTCTCGTTTCGCTCTCTTTCACCCTCCTTCGTCTCGTTTCGCTCTCTTTCACCCTCCTTCGTCTCATTCCGTTCTCTTTCACCCTCCTTCATCTCGTTTCGCTCTCTTTCACCCTCCTTCGTCTCGTTTCGCTGTCTTTCACCCTCCTTCATCTCGTTTCGCTCTCTTTCACCCACCTTCGTCTCGTTTCGCTCTCTATCACCCTCCTTCGTCTCGTTTCGCTCTCTTTCACTCTCCTTCGTCTCGTTTCGCTCTCTTTCACCCTCCTTCGTCTCGTTTCGCTCTCCTTCACCCTCCTTCGTCTTGTTTCGCTCTCTTTCACCCTCCTTCGTCTCGTTTCGCTCTCTTTCACCCTCCTTCGTCTCGTTTCGCTCTCTTCCACCCTCCTTCGTCTCGTTTCGCTCTCTTTCACCCTCCTTCCTCTCGTTTCGCTCTCTTTCACACTCCTTCATCTCGTTTCGCTCTCTTTCACCCTCCTTCGTCTCGTTTCGCTCTCTTTCACCCTCCTTCGTCTCGTTTCGCTGTCTTTCACCCTCCTTCGTCTCGTTTCGCTCTCTTTCACCCTCCTTCGTCTCGTTTCGCTCTCTTTCACCCTCCTTCGTCTCGTTTCGCTCTCTTTCACCCTCCTTCGTCTCGTTTCGCTCTCTTTCACCCTCCTTCGTCTCGTTTCGCTCTCTTTCACCCTCCTTCGTCTCATTCCGTTCTCTTTCACCCTCCTTCATCTCGTTTCGCTCTCTTTCACCCTCCTGCGTCTCGTTTCGCTCTCTTTCCCCCTCCTTCGTCTCGTTTCGCTCTCTTTCAGCCTCCTTCGTCTCGTTCCGTTCTCTTTCACCCTCCTTCGTCTCGTTTCGCTCTCTTTCACCCTCCTTCGTCTCGTTTCGCTGTCTTTCACCCTCCTTCGTCTCGTTTCGCTCTCTTTCACCCTCCTTCGTCTCGTTTCGCTCTCTTTCACCCACCTTCGTCTCGTTTCGCTATCTTTCACCCTCCTTCGTCTCGTTTCGCTCTCTTTCACCCTCCTTCGTCTCGTTTCGCTCTCTATCACCCTCCTTCGTCTCGTTTCGCTCTCTTTCACCCTCCTTCGTCTCGTTCCGTTCTCTTTCACCCTCCTTCGACTCCTTTCGCTCTCTTTCACCCTCCTTCATCTCGTTTCGCTCTCTTTCACCCTCCTTAGTCTCGTTTCGCTCTCTTTCACCCTCCTTCGTCTCGTTTCGCTCTCTTTCACCCTCCTTCATCTCGTTTCGCTCTCTTTCACCCTCCTTCGTCTCGTTCCGTTCTCTTTCACCCTCCTTCGACTCCTTTCGCTCTCTTTCACCCTCCTTCGACTCCTTTCGCACTCTTTCACCCTCCTTCGTCTCGTTTCGCTCTCTTTCACCCTCCTTCGTCTCGTTTCGCTCTCTTTCGCCCTCCTTCGTCTCGTTTCGCTCTCTTTCACTCTCCTTCGTCTCGTTTCTCTGTCTTTCACCCTCCTTCGTCTCGTTTCGCTCTCTTTCACCCTCCTTCGTCTCGTTTCGCTCTCTTTCATCCTCCTTCGTCTCGTTTCGCTCTCTTTCACCCTCCTTCGTCTCGTTTCGCTCTCTTTCACCCTCCTTCCTCTCGTTCCGTTCTCTTTCACCCTCCTTCGTCTCATTCCGCTCTCTTTCCCCCTCCTTCGTCTCGTTTCGCTCTCTTTCACCCTCCTTCGTCTCGTTTGGCTCTCTTTCACCCTCCTTCATCTCGTTTCGCCCTCTTTCTCCCTCCTTCGTCTCGTTTCACCCTCTTTCACCCTCCTTCGTCTCGTTTCGCTCTCTTTCACCCACCTTCGTCTCGTTTCGCTCTCTTTCACCCTCCTTCGTCTCGTTTCGCTCTCTTTCACCCTCCTTCGTCTCGTTTCGCTCTCTTTCACCCTCCTTCGTCCCGTTCCGTTCTCTTTCACCCTCCTTCGACTCCTTTCGCTCTCTTTCACCCTCCTTCGACTCCTTTCGCTCTCTTTCACCCTCCTTCGTCTCGTTTCGCTCTCTTTCACACTCCTTCATCTCGTTTCGCTCTCTTTCGCCCTCCTTCGTCTCGTTTCGCTCTCTTTCACCCTCCTTCGTCTCGTTTCGCTCTCTTCCACCCTCCTTCGTCTCGTTTCGCTCTCTTTCACCCTCCTTCCTCTCGTTTCGCTCTCTTTCACCCTCCTTCGTCTCGTTTCGCTCTCTTTCACCCTCCTTCGTCTCGTTTCGCTCTCTTTCACCCTCCTTCGTCTCGTTTCGCTGTCTTTCACCCTCCTTCGTCTCGTTTCGCTCTCTTTCACCCTCCTTCGCCTCGTTTCGCTCTCTTTCACCCTCCTTCGTCTCGTTTCGCTCTCTTTCACCCTCCTTCGTCTCGTTTCGCTCTCTTTCACCCTCCTGCGTCTCGTTTCGCTCTCTTTCCCCCTCCTTCGTCTCGTTTCGCTCTCTTTCAGCCTCCTTCGTCTCGTTCCGTTCTCTTTCACCCTCCTTCGTCTCGTTTCGCTCTCTTTCACCCTCCTTCGTCTCGTTTCGCTGTCTTTCACCCTCCTTCGTCTCGTTTCGCTCTCTTTCACCCTCCTTCGCCTCGTTTCGCTCTCTTTCACCCACCTTCGTCTCGTTTCGCTATCTTTCACCCTCCTTCGTCTCGTTTCGCTCTCTTTCACCCTCCTTCGTCTCGTTTCGCTCTCTAACACCCTCCTTCGTCTCGTTTCGCTCTCTTTCACCCTCCTTCGTCTCGTTCCGTTCTCTTTCACCCTCCTTCGGCTCCTTTCGCTCTCTTTCACCCTCCTTCATCTCGTTTCGCTCTCTTTCACCCTCCTTAGTCTCGTTTCGCTCTCTTTCACCCTCCTTCGTCTCGTTTCGCTCTCTTTCACCCTCCTTCGTCTCGTTTCGCTCTCTTTCACCCTCCTTCGTCTCGTTCCGTTCTCTTTCACCCTCCTTCGACTCCTTTCGCTCTCTTTCACCCTCCTTCGACTCCTTTCGCACTCTTTCACCCTCCTTCGTCTCGTTTCGCTCTCTTTCACCCTCCTTCGTCTCGTTTCGCTCTCTTTCGCCCTCCTTCGTCTCGTTTCGCTCTCTTTCACTCTCCTTCGTCTCGTTTCTCTGTCTTTCACCCTCCTTCGTCTCGTTTCGCTCTCTTTCATCCTCCTTCGTCTCGTTTCGCTCTCTTTCACCCTCCTTCGTCTCGTTTCGCTCTCTTTCACCCTCCTTCGTCTCGTTTCGCTCTCTTTCACCCTCCTTCCTCTCGTTCCGTTCTCTTTCACCCTCCTTCGTCTCATTCCGCTCTCTTTCCCCCTCCTTCGTCTCGTTTCGCTCTCTTTCACCCTCCTTCGTCTCGTTTGGCTCTCTTTCACCCTCCTTCATCTCGTTTCGCCCTCTTTCTCCCTCCTTCGTCTCGTTTCACCCTCTTTCACCCTCCTTCGTCTCGTTTCGCTCTCTTTCACCCACCTTCGTCTCGTTTCGCTCTCTTTCACCCTCCTTCGTCTCGTTTCGCTCTCTTTCACCCTCCTTCGTCTCGTTTCGCTCTCTTTCACCCTCCTTCGTCCCGTTCCGTTCTCTTTCACCCTCCTTCGACTCCTTTCGCTCTCTTTCACCCTCCTTCGACTCCTTTCGCTCTCTTTCACCCTCCTTCGTCTCGTTTCGCTCTCTTTCACCCTCCTTCATCTCGTTTCGCTCTCTTTCGCCCTCCTTCGTCTCGTTTCGCTCTCTTTCACCCTCCATCGCCTCGTTTCGCTCTTTTTCACCCTCCTTCGTCTCGTTTCGCACTCTTTCACCCTCCTTCGTCTCGTTTCACTCTCTTTCACCCTCCTTCATCTCGTTTCGCCCTCTTTCACCCTCCTTCATCTCGTTTCACCCTCTTTCACCCTCCTTCGTCTCGTTTCGCTCTCTTTCACCCACCTTCGTCTCGTTTCGCTCTCTTTCACCCTCCTTCGTCTCGTTTCGCTCTCTTTCACCCTCCTTCGTCTCGTTTCGCTCTCTTTCACCCTCCTTCGTCTCGTTCCGTTCTCTTTCACCCTCCTTCGACTCCTTTCGCTCTCTTTCACCCTCCTTCGACTCCTTTCGCTCTCTTTCACCCTCCTTCGACTCCTTTCGCTCTCTTTCACCCTCCTTCGTCTCGTTTCGCTCTCTTTCACCCTACTTCTTCTCGTTTCGCTCTCTTTCACCCTCCTTCGTCTCGTTTCGCTCTCTTTCTCCCACCTTCGTCTCGTTTCGCTCTCTTTCACCCTCCTTCGTCTCGTTTCGCTCTCTTTCACCCTCCTTCGTCTCGTTTCGCTCTCTTTCACCCTCCTTCGTCTCGTTTCGCTCTCTTTCACCCTCCTTCGTCTCGTTCCGTTGTCTTTCACCCTCCTTCGACTCCTTTCGCTCTCTTTCACCCTCCTTCGACTCCTTTCGCTCTCTTTCACCCTCCTTCATCTCGTTTCGCTCTCTTTCACCCTCCTTAGTCTCGTTTCGCTCTCTTTCACCCTCCTTCGTCTCGTTTCGCTCTCTTTCACCCTCCTTCGTCTCGTTTCGCTCTCTTTCACCCTCCTTCGTCTCGTTCCGTTCTCTTTCACCCTCCTTCGACTCCTTTCTCTCTCTTTCACCCTCCTTCGACTCCTTTCGCTCTCTTTCACCCTCCTTCGTCTCGTTTCACTCTCTTTCACCCTCCTTCGTCTCGTTTCGCTCTCTTTCGCCCTCCTTCGTCTCGTTTCGCTCTCTTCCACTCTCCTTCGTCTCGTTTCTCTGTCTTTCACCCTCCTTCGTCTCGTTTGGCTCTCTTTCACCCTCCTTCGTCTCGTTTCGCTCTCTTTCACCCTCCTTCGTCTCGTTTCGCTCTCATTCACCCTCCTTCGTCTCGTTTCGCTCTCTTTCACCCTCCTTCCTCTCGTTCCGTTCTCTTTCACCCTCCTTCGTCTCATTCCGCTCTCTTTCCCCCTCCTTCGTCTTGTTTCGCTCTCTTTCACCCTCCTTCGTCTCGTTTCGCTCTCTTTCACCCTCCTTCATCTCGTTTCGCCCTCTTTCACCCTCCTTCGTCTCGTTTCACCCTCTTTCACCCTCCTTCGTCTCGTTTCGCTCTCTTTCACCCTCCTTCGTCTCGTTTCGCTCTCTTTCACCCTCCTTCGTCTCGTTTCGCTCTCTTTCACCCTCCTTCGTCTCGTTTCGCTCTCTTTCACCCTCCTTCGTCCCGTTCCGTTCTCTTTCACCCTCCTTCGACTCCTTTCGCTCTCTTTCACCCTCCTTCGACTCCTTTCGCTCTCTTTCACCCTCCTTCGTCTCGTTTCGCTCTCTTTCACCCTCCTTCGTCTCGTTTCGCTCTCTTTCACCCTCCTTCGTCTCGTTCCGTTCTCTTTCACCCTCCTTCGTCTCGTTCCGCTCTCTTTCACCCTCCTTCGTCTCGTTTCGCTCTCTTTCACCCTCCCTCGTCTCGTTTCACTCTCTTTCACCCCCCTTCATCTCGTTTCGCCCTCTTTCACCCTCCTTCGTCTCATTTCACCCTCTTTCACCCTCCTTCGTCTCGTTTCGCTCTCTTTCACCCTCCTTCGTCTCGTTTCACTCTCTTTCACCCTCCTTCATCTCGTTTCGCCCTCTTTCACCCTCCTTCATCTCGTTTCACCCTCTTTCACCCTCCTTCGTCTCGTTTCGCTCTCTTTCACCCACCTTCGTCTCGTTTCGCTCTCTTTCACCCTCCTTCGTCTCGTTTCGCTCTCTTTCACCCTCCTTCGTCTCGTTTCGCTCTCTTTCACCCTCCATCGCCTCGTTTCGCTCTTTTTCACCCTCCTTCGTCTCGTTTCGCTCTCTTTCACCCTCCTTCGTCTCGTTTCACTCTCTTTCACCCTCCTTCATCTCGTTTCGCCCTCTTTCACCCTCCTTCATCTCGTTTCACCCTCTTTCACCCTCCTTCGTCTCGTTTCGCTCTCTTTCACCCACCTTCGTCTCGTTTCGCTCTCTTTCACCCTCCTTCGTCTCGTTTCGCTCTCTTTCACCCTCCTTCGTCTCGTTTCGCTCTCTTTCACCCTCCTTCGTCTCGTTCCGTTCTCTTTCACCCTCCTTCGACTCCTTTCGCTCTCTTTCACCCTCCTTCGACTCCTTTCGCTCTCTTTCACCCTCCTTCGACTGCTTTCGCTCTCTTTCACCCTCCTTCGTCTCGTTTCGCTCTCTTTCACCCTACTTCTTCTCGTTTCGCTCTCTTTCACCCTCCTTCGTCTCGTTTCGCTCTCTTTCACCCACCTTCGTCTCGTTTCGCTCTCTTTCACCCTCCTTCGTCTCGTTTCGCTCTCTTTCACCCTCCTTCGTCTCGTTTCGCTCTCTTTCACCCTCCTTCGTCTCGTTTCGCTCTCTTTCACCCTCCTTCGTCTCGTTCCGTTGTCTTTCACCCTCCTTCGACTCCTTTCGCTCTCTTTCACCCTCCTTCGACTCCTTTCGCTCTCTTTCACTCTCCTTCATCTCGTTTCGCTCTCTTTCACCCTCCTTAGTCTCGTTTCGCTCTCTTTCACCCTCCTTCGTCTCGTTTCGCTCTCTTTCACCCTCCTTCGTCTCGTTTCGCTCTCTTTCACCCTCCTTCGTCTCGTTCCGTTCTCTTTCACCCTCCTTCGACTCCTTTCTCTCTCTTTCACCCTCCTTCGACTCCTTTCGCTCTCTTTCACCCTCCTTCGTCTCGTTTCACTCTCTTTCACCCTCCTTCGTCTCGTTTCGCTCTCTTTCGCCCTCCTTCGTCTCGTTTCGCTCTCTTCCACTCTCCTTCGTCTCGTTTCTCTGTCTTTCACCCTCCTTCGTCTCGTTTCGCTCTCTTTCACCCTCCTTCGTCTCGTTTCGCTCTCTTTCACCCTCCTTCGTCTCGTTTCGCTCTCATTCACCCTCCTTCGTCTCGTTTCGCTCTCTTTCACCCTCCTTCCTCTCGTTCCGTTCTCTTTCACCCTCCTTCGTCTCATTCCGCTCTCTTTCCCCCTCCTTCGTCTTGTTTCGCTCTCTTTCACCCTCCTTCGTCTCGTTTCGCTCTCTTTCACCCTCCTTCATCTCGTTTCGCCCTCTTTCACCCTCCTTCGTCTCGTTTCACCCTCTTTCACCCTCCTTCGTCTCGTTTCGCTCTCTTTCACCCACCTTCGTCTCGTTTTGCTCTCTTTCACCCTCCTTCGTCTCGTTTCGCTCTCTTTCACCCTCCTTTGTCTCGTTTCGCTCTCTTTCACCCTCCTTCGTCCCGTTCCGTTCTCTTTCACCCTCCTTCGACTCCTTTCGCTCTCTTTCACCCTCCTTCGACTCCTTTCGCTCTCTTTCACCCTCCTTCGTCTCGTTTCGCTCTCTTTCACCCTCCTTCGTCTCGTTTCGCTCTCTTTCGCCCTCCTTCGTCTCGTTTCGCTCTCTTTCACCCTCCATCGCCTCGTTTCGCTCTCTTTCACCCTCCTTCGTCTCGTTTCGCTCTCTTTCACCCTCCTTCGTCTCGTTTCGCTCTCTTTCACCCTCCTTCGTCTCGTTCCGTTCTCTTTCACCCTCCTTCGTCTCGTTCCGCTCTCTTTCACCCTCCTTCGTCTCGTTTCGCTCTCTTTCACCCTCCCTCGTCTCGTTTCACTCTCTTTCACCCTCCTTCATCTCGCTTCGCCCTCTTTCACCCTCCTTCGTCTCATTTCACCCTCTTTCACCCTCCTTCGTCTCGTTTCGCTCTCTTTCACCCTCCTTCGTCTCGTTTCACTCTCTTTCACCCTCCTTCATCTCGTTTCGCCCTCTTTCACCCTCCTTCATCTCGTTTCACCCTCTTTCACCCTCCTTCGTCTCGTTTCGCTCTCTTTCACCCACCTTCGTCTCGTTTCGCTCTCTTTCACCCTCCTTCGTCTCGTTTCGCTCTCTTTCACCCTCCTTCGTCTCGTTTCGCTCTCTTTCACCCTCCTTCGTCTCGTTCCGTTCTCTTTCACCCTCCTTCGACTCCTTTCGCTCTCTTTCACCCTCCTTCGACTCCTTTCGCTCTCTTTCACCCTCCTTCGACTCCTTTCGCTCTCTTTCACCCTCCTTCGTCTCGTTTCGCTCTCTTTCACCCTACTTCTTCTCGTTTCGCTCTCTTTCACCCTCCTTCGTCTCGTTTCGCTCTCTTTCACCCACCTTCGTCTCGTTTCGCTCTCTTTCACCCTCCTTCGTCTCGTTTCGCTCTCTTTCACCCTCCTTCGTCTCGTTTCGCTCTCTTTCACCCTCCTTCGTCTCGTTTCGCTCTCTTTCACCCTCCTTCGTCTCGTTCCGTTGTCTTTCACCCTCCTTCGACTCCTTTCGCTCTCTTTCACCTTCCTTCGACTCCTTTCGCTCTCTTTCACCCTCCTTCATCTCGTTTCGCTCTCTTTCACCCTCCTTAGTCTCGTTTCGCTCTCTTTCACCCTCCTTCGTCTCGTTTCGCTCTCTTTCACCCTCCTTCGTCTCGTTTCGCTCTCTTTCACCCTCCTTCTTCTCGTTCCGTTCTCTTTCACCCTCCTTCGACTCCTTTCTCTCTCTTTCACCCTCCTTCGACTCCTTTCGCTCTCTTTCACCCTCCTTCGTCTCGTTTCACTCTCTTTCACCCTCCTTCGTCTCGTTTCGCTCTCTTTCGCCCTCCTTCGTCTCGTTTCGCTCTCTTTCACTCTCCTTCATCTCGTTTCTCTGTCTTTCACCCTCCTTCGTCTCGTTTCGCTCTCTTTCACCCTCCTTCGTCTCGTTTCGCTCTCTTTCACCCTCCTTCGTCTCGTTTCGCTCTCATTCACCCTCCTTCGTCTCGTTTCGCTCTCTTTCACCCTCCTTCCTCTCGTTCCGTTCTCTTTCACCCTCCTTCGTCTCATTCCGCTCTCTTTCCCCCTCCTTCGTCTCGTTTCGCTCTCTTTCACCCTCCTTCGTCTCGTTTCGCTCTCTTTCACCCTCCTTCATCTCGTTTCGCCCTCTTTCACCCTCCTTCGTCTCGTTTCACCCTCTTTCACCCTCCTTCGTCTCGTTTCGCTCTCTTTCACCCACCTTCGTCTCGTTTCGCTCTCTTTCACCCTCCTTCGTCTCGTTTCGCTCTCTTTCACCCTCCTTCGTCTCGTTTCGCTCTCTTTCACCCTCCTTCGTCCCGTTCCGTTCTCTTTCACCCTCCTTCATCTCGTTTCGCCCTCTTTCACCCTCCTTCATCTCGTTTCACCCTCTTTCACCCTCCTTCGTCTCGTTTCGCTCTCTTTCACCCACCTTCGTCTCGTTTCGCTCTCTTTCACCCTCCTTCGTCTCGTTTCGCTCTCTTTCACCCTCCTTCGTCTCGTTTCGCTCTCTTTCACCCTCCTTCGTCTCGTTCCGTTCTCTTTCACCCTCCTTCGACTCCTTTCGCTCTCTTTCACCCTCCTTCGACTCCTTTCGCTCTCTTTCACCCTCCTTCGACTCCTTTCGCTCTCTTTCACCCTCCTTCGTCTCGTTTCGCTCTCTTTCACCCTACTTCTTCTCGTTTCGCTCTCTTTCACCCTCCTTCGTCTCGTTTCGCTCTCTTTCACCCACCTTCGTCTCGTTTCGCTCTCTTTCACCCTCCTTCGTCTCGTTTCGCTCTCTTTCACCCTCCTTCGTCTCGTTTCGCTCTCTTTCACCCTCCTTCGTCTCGTTTCGCTCTCTTTCACCCTCCTTCGTCTCGTTCCGTTGTCTTTCACCCTCCTTCGACTCCTTTCGCTCTCTTTCACCTTCCTTCGACTCCTTTCGCTCTCTTTCACCCTCCTTCATCTCGTTTCGCTCTCTTTCACCCTCCTTAGTCTCGTTTCGCTCTCTTTCACCCTGCTTCGTCTCGTTTCGCTCTCTTTCACCCTCCTTCGTCTCGTTTCGCTCTCTTTCACCCTCCTTCTTCTCGTTCCGTTCTCTTTCACCCTCCTTCGACTCCTTCGTCTCGTTCCGTTCTCTTTCACCCTCCTTCGTCTCGTTTCGCTCTCTTTCACCCTCCTTCGTCTCGTTTCACTCTCTTTCACCCTCCTTCGTCTCGTTTCGCTCTCTTTCGCCCTCCTTCGTCTCGTTTCGCTCTCTTTCACTCTCCTTCGTCTCGTTTCTCTGTCTTTCACCCTCCTTCGTCTCGTTTCGCTCTCTTTCACCCTCCTTCGTCTCGTTTCGCTCTCATTCACCCTCCTTCGTCTCGTTTCGCTCTCTTTCACCCTCCTTCCTCTCGTTCCGTTCTCTTTCACCCTCCTTCGTCTCATTCCGCTCTCTTTCCCCCTCCTTCGTCTCGTTTCGCTCTCTTTCACCCTCCTTCGTCTCGTTTCGCTCTCTTTCACCCTCCTTCATCTCGTTTCGCCCTCTTTCACCCTCCTTCGTCTCGTTTCACCCTCTTTCACCCTCCTTCGTCTCGTTTCGCTCTCTTTCACCCACCTTCGTCTCGTTTCGCTCTCTTTCACCCTCCTTCGTCTCGTTTCGCTCTCTTTCACCCTCCTTCGTCTCGTTTCGCTCTCTTTCACCCTCCTTCGTCCCGTTCCGTTCTCTTTCACCCTCCTTCGACTCCTTTCGCTCTCTTTCACCCTCCTTCGACTCCTTTCGCTCTCTTTCACCCTCCTTCGTCTCGTTTCGCTCTCTTTCACCCTCCTTCGTCTCGTTTCGCTCTCTTTCGCCCTCCTTCGTCTCGTTTCGCTCTCTTTCACCCTCCATCGCCTCGTTTCGCTCTCTTTCACCCTCCTTTGTCTCGTTTCGCTCTCTTTCACCCTCCTTCGTCTCGTTTCGCTCTCTTTCACCCTCCTTCGTCTCGTTCCGTTCTCTTTCACCCTCCTTCGTCTCGTTTCGCTCTCTTTCACCCTCCTTCGTCTCGTTCCGTTCTCTTTCACCCTCCTTCGACTCCTTTCGCTCTCTTTCACCCTCCTTCGACTCCTTTCGCTCTCTTTCACCCTCCTTCGACTCCTTTCGCTCTCTTTCACCCTCCTTCGTCTCGTTTCGCTCTCTTTCACCCTACTTCTTCTCGTTTCGCTCTCTTTCACCCTCCTTCGTCTCGTTTCGCTCTCTTTCACCCACCTTCGTCTCGTTTCGCTCTCTTTCACCCTCCTTCGTCTCGTTTCGCTCTCTTTCACCCTCCTTCGTCTCGTTTCGCTCTCTTTCACCCTCCTTCGTCTCGTTTCGCTCTCTTTCACCCTCCTTCGTCTCGTTCCGTTGTCTTTCACCCTCCTTCGACTCCTTTCGCTCTCTTTCACCTTCCTTCGACTCCTTTCGCTCTCTTTCACCCTCCTTCATCTCGTTTCGCTCTCTTTCACCCTCCTTAGTCTCGTTTCGCTCTCTTTCACCCTGCTTCGTCTCGTTTCGCTCTCTTTCACCCTCCTTCGTCTCGTTTCGCTCTCTTTCACCCTCCTTCTTCTCGTTCCGTTCTCTTTCACCCTCCTTCGACTCCTTCGTCTCGTTCCGTTCTCTTTCACCCTCCTTCGTCTCGTTTCGCTCTCTTTCACCCTCCTTCGTCTCGTTTCACTCTCTTTCACCCTCCTTCGTCTCGTTTCGCTCTCTTTCGCCCTCCTTCGTCTCGTTTCGCTCTCTTTCACTCTCCTTCGTCTCGTTTCTCTGTCTTTCACCCTCCTTCGTCTCGTTTCGCTCTCTTTCACCCTCCTTCGTCTCGTTTCGCTCTCATTCACCCTCCTTCGTCTCGTTTCGCTCTCTTTCACCCTCCTTCCTCTCGTTCCGTTCTCTTTCACCCTCCTTCGTCTCATTCCGCTCTCTTTCCCCCTCCTTCGTCTCGTTTCGCTCTCTTTCACCCTCCTTCGTCTCGTTTCGCTCTCTTTCACCCTCCTTCATCTCGTTTCGCCCTCTTTCACCCTCCTTCGTCTCGTTTCACCCTCTTTCACCCTCCTTCGTCTCGTTTCGCTCTCTTTCACCCACCTTCGTCTCGTTTCGCTCTCTTTCACCCTCCTTCGTCTCGTTTCGCTCTCTTTCACCCTCCTTCGTCTCGTTTCGCTCTCTTTCACCCTCCTTCGTCCCGTTCCGTTCTCTTTCACCCTCCTTCGACTCCTTTCGCTCTCTTTCACCCTCCTTCGACTCCTTTCGCTCTCTTTCACCCTCCTTCGTCTCGTTTCGCTCTCTTTCACCCTCCTTCGTCTCGTTTCGCTGTCTTTCGCCCTCCTTCGTCTCGTTTCGCTCTCTTTCACCCTCCATCGCCTCGTTTCGCTCTCTTTCACCCTCCTTTGTCTCGTTTCGCTCTCTTTCACCCTCCTTCGTCTCGTTTCGCTCTCTTTCACCCTCCTTCGTCTCGTTCCGTTCTCTTTCACCCTCCTTCGTCTCGTTCCGCTCTCTTTCACCCTCCTTCGTCTCGTTTCGCTCTCTTTCATCCTCCCTCGTCTCGTTTCACTCTCTTTCACCCTCCTTCATCTCGTTTCGCCCTCTTTCACCCTCCTTCGTCTCGTTTCACCCTCTTTCACCCTCCTTCCTCTCGTTTCGCTCTCTTTCACACTCCTTCGTCTCATTTCGCTCTCTTTCACCCTCCTTCGTCTCGTTTCGCTCTCTTTCACCCTCCTTCGTCTCGTTTCGCTGTCTTTCACCCTCCTTCGTCTCGTTTCGCTCTCTTTCACCCTCCTTCGTCTCGTTTCGCTCTCTTTCACCCTCCTTCGTCTCGTTTCGCTCTCTTTCACCCTCCTTCGTCTCGTTTCGCTCTCTTTCACCCTCCTGCGTCTCGTTTCGCTCTCTTTCCCCCTCCTTCGTCTCGTTTCGCTCTCTTTCAGCCTCCTTCGTCTCGTTCCGTTCTCTTTCACCCTCCTTCGTCTCGTTTCGCTCTCTTTCACCCTCCTTCGTCTCGTTTCGCTGTCTTTCACCCTCCTTCGTCTCGTTTCGCTCTCTTTCACCCTCCTTCGTCTCGTTTCGCTCTCTTTCACCCACCTTCGTCTCGTTTCGCTATCTTTCACCCTCCTTCGTCTCGTTTCGCTCTCTTTCACCCTCCTTCGTCTCGTTTCGCTCTCTATCACCCTCCTTCGTCTCGTTTCGCTCTCTTTCACCCTCCTTCGTCTCGTTCCGTTCTCTTTCACCCTCCTTCGACTCCTTTCGCTCTCTTTCACCCTCCTTCATCTCGTTTCGCTCTCTTTCACCCTCCTTAGTCTCGTTTCGCTCTCTTTCACCCTCCTTCGTCTCGTTTCGCTCTCTTTCACCCTCCTTCGTCTCGTTTCGCTCTCTTTCACCCTCCTTCGTCTCGTTCCGTTCTCTTTCACCCTCCTTCGACTCCTTTCGCTCTCTTTCACCCTCCTTCGACTCCTTTCGCACTCTTTCACCCTCCTTCGTCTCGTTTCGCTCTCTTTCACCCTCCTTCGTCTCGTTTCGCTCTCTTTCGCCCTCCTTCGTCTCGTTTCGCTCTCTTTCACTCTCCTTCGTCTCGTTTCTCTGTCTTTCACCCTCCTTCGTCTCGTTTCGCTCTCTTTCACCCTCCATCGTCTCGTTTCGCTCTCTTTCACCCTCCTTCGTCTCGTTTCGCTCTCTTTCACCCTCCTTCGTCTCGTTTCGCTCTCTTTCACCCTCCTTCCTCTCGTTCCGTTCTCTTTCACCCTCCTTCGTCTCATTCCGCTCTCTTTCCCCCTCCTTCGTCTCGTTTCGCTCTCTTTCACCCTCCTTCGTCTCGTTTGGCTCTCTTTCACCCTCCTTCATCTCGTTTCGCGCTCTTTCTCCCTCCTTCGTCTCGTTTCACCCTCTTTCACCCTCCTTCGTCTCGTTTCGCTCTCTTTCACCCACCTTCGTCTCGTTTCGCTCTCTTTCACCCTCCTTCGTCTCGTTTCGCTCTCTTTCACCCTCCTTCGTCTCGTTTCGCTCTCTTTCACCCTCCTTCGTCCCGTTCCGTTCTCTTTCACCCTCCTTCGACTCCTTTCGTTCTCTTTCACCCTCCTTCGACTCCTTTCGCTCTCTTTCACCCTCCTTCGTCTCGTTTCGCTCTCTTTCACCCTCCTTCATCTCGATTCGCTCTCTTTCGCCCTCCTTCGTCTCGTTTCGCTCTCTTTCACCCTCCTTCGTCTCGTTTCGCTCTCTTCCACCCTCCTTCGTCTCGTTTCGCTCTCTTTCACCCTCCTTCCTCTCGTTTCGCTCTCTTTCACACTCCTTCGTCTCGTTTCGCTCTCTTTCACCCTCCTTCGTCTCGTTTCGCTCTCTTTCACCCTCCTTCGTCTCGTTTCGCTGTCTTTCACCCTCCTTCGTCTCGTTTCGCTCTCTTTCACCCACCTTCGTCTCGTTTCGCTCTCTTTCACCCTCCTTCGTCTCGTTTCGCTCTCTTTCACCCTCCTTCGTCTCGTTTCGCTCTCTTTCACCCTCCTGCGTCTCGTTTCGCTCTCTTTCCCCCTCCTTCGTCTCGTTTCGCTCTCTTTCAGCCTCCTTCGTCTCGTTCCGTTCTCTTTCACCCTCCTTCGTCTCGTTTCGCTCTCTTTCACCCTCCTTCGTCTCGTTTCGCTGTCTTTCACCCTCCTTCGTCTCGTTTCGCTCTCTTTCACCCTCCTTCGCCTCGTTTCGCTCTCCTTCACCCACCTTCGTCTCGTTTCGCTATCTTTCACCCTCCGTCGTCTCGTTTCGCTCTCTTTCACCCTCCTTCGTCTCGTTTCGCTCTCTATCACCCTCCTTCGTCTCGTTTCGCTCTCTTTCACCCTCCTTCGTCTCGTTCCGTTCTCTTTCACCCTCCTTCGACTCCTTTCGCTCTCTTTCACCCTCCTTCATCTCGTTTCGCTCTCTTTCACCCTCCTTAGTCTCGTTTCGCTCTCTTTCACCCTCCTTCGTCTCGTTTCGCTCTCTTTCACCCTCCATCGTCTCGTTTCGCTCTCTTTCACCCTCCTTCGTCTCGTTCCGTTCTCTTTCACCCTCCTTCGACTCCTTTCGCTCTCTTTCACCCTCCTTCGACTCCTTTCGCACTCTTTCACCCTCCTTCGTCTCGTTTCGCTCTCTTTCACCCTCCTTCGTCTCGTTTCGCTCTCTTTCGCCCTCCTTCGTCTCGTTTCGCTCTCTTTCACTCTCCTTCGTCTCGTTTCTCTGTCTTTCACCCTCCTTCGTCTCGTTTCGCTCTCTTTCACCCTCCTTCGTCTCGTTTCGCTCTCTTTCACCCTCCTTCGTCTCGTTTCGCTCTCTTTCACCCTCCTTCCTCTCGTTCCGTTCTCTTTCACCCTCCTTCGTCTCATTCCGCTCTCTTTCCCCCTCCTTCGTCTCGTTTCGCTCTCTTTCACCCTCCTTCGTCTCCTTTGGCTCTCTTTCACCCTCCTTCATCTCGTTTCGCCCTCTTTCTCCCTCCTTCGTCTCGTTTCACCCTCTTTCACCCTCCTTCGTCTCGTTTCGCTCTCTTTCACCCACCTTCGTCTCGTTTCGCTCTCTTTCACCCTCCTTCGTCTCGTTTCGCTCTCTTTCACCCTCCTTCGTCTCGTTTCGCTCTCTTTCACCCTCCTTCGTCCCGTTCCGTTCTCTTTCACCCTCCTTCGACTCCTTTC
Source organism: Scyliorhinus torazame (assembly GCF_047496885.1). Taxonomy (NCBI): domain Eukaryota; kingdom Metazoa; phylum Chordata; class Chondrichthyes; order Carcharhiniformes; family Scyliorhinidae; genus Scyliorhinus; species Scyliorhinus torazame. Next base: position 973,398 of record NC_092721.1, read on the forward strand.
GCTCTCTTTCACCCTCCTTCGAGTCCTTTCGCTCTCTTTCACCCTCCTTCGTCTCGTTTCGCTCTCTTTCACCCTCCTTCATCTCGTTTCGCTCTCTTTCGCCCTGTTTCGCTCTCTTTCACCCTCCATCGCCTCGTTTCGCTCTTTTTCACCCTCCTTCGTCTCGTTTCGCTCTCTTTCACCCTCCTTCGTCTCGTTTCACTCTCTTTCACCCTCCTTCATCTCGTTTCGCCCTCTTTCACCCTCCTTCATCTCGTTTCACCCTCTTTCACCCTCCTTCGTCTCGTTTCGCTCTCTTTCACCCACCTTCGTCTCGTTTCGCTCTCTTTCACCCTCCTTCGTCTCGTTTCGCTCTCTTTAACCCTCCTTCGTCTCGTTTCGCTCTCTTTCACCCTCCTTCGTCTCGTTCCGTTCTCTTTCACCCTCCTTCGACTCCTTTCGCTCTCTTTCACCCTCCTTCGACTCCTTTCGCTCTCTTTCACCCTCCTTCGACTCCTTTCGCTCTCTTTCACCCTCCTTCGTCTCGTTTCGCTCTCTTTCACCCTACTTCTTCTCGTTTCGCTCTCTTTCACCCTCCTTCGTCTCGTTTCGCTCTCTTTCACCCACCTTCGTCTCGTTTCGCTCTCTTTCACCCTCCTTCGTCTCGTTTCGCTCTCTTTCACCCTCCTTCGTCTCGTTTCGCTCTCTTTCACCCTCCTTCGTCTCGTTTCGCTCTCTTTCACCCTCCTTCGTCTCGTTCCGTTGTCTTTCACCCTCCTTCGACTCCTTTCGCTCTCTTTCACCCTCCTTCGACTCCTTTCGCTCTCTTTCACCCTCCTTCATCTCGTTTCGCTCTCTTTCACCCTCCTTAGTCTCGTTTCGCTCTCTTTCACCCTCCTTCGTCTCGTTTCGCTCTCTTTCACCCTCCTTCGTCTCGTTTCGCTCTCTTTCACCCTCCTTCGTCTCGTTCCGTTCTCTTTCACCCTCCTTCGACTCCTTTCTCTCTCTTTCACCCTCCTTCGACTCCTTTCGCTCTCTTTCACCCTCCTTCGTCGCGTTTCACTCTCTTTCACCCTCCTTCGTCTCGTTTCGCTCTCTTTCGCCCTCCTTCGTCTCGTTTCGCTCTCTTCCACTCTCCTTCGTCTCGTTTCTCTGTCTTTCACCCTCCTTCGTCTCGTTTCGCTCTCTTTCACCCTCCTTCGTCTCGTTTCGCTCTCTTTCACCCTCCTTCGTCTCGTTTCGCTCTCATTCACCCTCCTTCGTCTCGTTTCGCTCTCTTTCACCCTCCTTCCTCTCGTTCCGTTCTCTTTCACCCTCCTTCGTCTCATTCCGCTCTCTTTCCCCCTCCTTCGTCTCGTTTCGCTCTCTTTCACCCTCCTTCGTCTCGTTTCGCTCTCTTTCACCCTCCTTCATCTCGTTTCGCCCTCTTTCACCCTCCTTCGTCTCGTTTCACCCTCTTTCACCCTCCTTCGTCTCGTTTCGCTCTCTTTCACCCACCTTCGTCTCGTTTCGCTCTCTTTCACCCTCCTTCGTCTCGTTTCGCTCTCTTTCACCCTCCTTCGTCTCGTTTCGCTCTCTTTCACCCTCCTTCGTCCCGTTCCGTTCTCTTTCACCCTCCTTCGACTCCTTTCGCTCTCTTTCACCCTCCTTCGACTCCTTTCGCTCTCTTTAACCCTCCTTCGTCTCGTTTCACTCTCTTTCACCCTCCTTCGTCTCGTTTCGCTCTCTTTCGCCCTCCTTCGTCTCGTTTCGCTCTCTTTCACCCTCCATCGCCTCGTTTCGCTCTCTTTCACCCTCCTTCGTCTCGTTTCGCTCTCTTTCACCCTCCTTCGTCTCGTTTCGCTCTCTTTCACCCTCCTTCGTCTCGTTCCGTTCTCTTTCACCCTCCTTCGTCTCGTTCCGCTCTCTTTCACCCTCCTTCGTCTCGTTTCGCTCTCTTTCACCCTCCCTCGTCTCGTTTCACTCTCTTTCACCCTCCTTCATCTCATTTCGCCCTCTTTCACCCTCCTTCGTCTCATTTCACCCTCTTTCACCCTCCTTCGTCTCGTTTCGCTCTCTTTCACCCTCCTTCGTCTCGTTTCACTCTCTTTCACCCTCCTTCATCTCGTTTCGCCCTCTTTCACCCTCCTTCATCTCGTTTCACCCCCTTTCACCCTCCTTCGTCTCGTTTCGCTCTCTTTCACCCACCTTCGTCTCGTTTCGCTCTCTTTCACCCTCCTTCGTCTCGTTTCGCTCTCTTTCACCCTCCTTCGTCTCGTTTCGCTCTCTTTCACCCTCCTTCGTCTCGTTCCGTTCTCTCTCACCCTCCTTCGACTCCTTTCGCTCTCTTTCACCGTCCTTCGACTCCTTTCGCTCTCTTTCACCCTCCTTCGACTCCTTTCGCTCTCTTTCACCCTCCTTCGTCTCGTTTCGCTCTCTTTCACCCTACTTCTTCTCGTTTCGCTCTCTTTCACCCTCCTTCGTCTCGTTTCGCTCTCTTTCACCCACCTTCGTCTCGTTTCGCTCTCTTTCACCCTCCTTCGTCTCGTTTCGCTCTCTTTCACCCTCCTTCGTCTCGTTTCGCTCTCTTTCACCCTCCTTCGTCTCGTTTCGCTCTCTTTCACCCTCCTTCGTCTCGTTCCGTTGTCTTTCACCCTCCTTCGACTCCTTTCGCTCTCTTTCACCTTCCTTCGACTCCTTTCGCTCTCTTTCACATTCCTTCATCTCGTTTCGCTCTCTTTCACCCTCCTTAGTCTCGTTTCGCTCTCTTTCACCCTCCTTCGTCTCGTTTCGCTCTCTTTCACCCTCCTTCGTCTCGTTTCGCTCTCTTTCACCCTCCTTCGTCTCGTTCCGTTCTCTTTCACCCTCCTTCAACTCCTTTCTCTCTCTTTCACCCTCCTTCGACTCCTTTCGCTCTCTTTCACCCTCCTTCGTCTCGTTTCACTCTCTTTCACCTTCCTTCGTCTCGTTTCGCTCTCTTTCGCCCTCCTTCGTCTCGTTTCGCTCTCTTTCACTCTCCTTCGTCTCGTTTCTCTGTCTTTCACCCTCCTTCGTCTCGTTTCGCTCTCTTTCACCCTCCTTCGTCTCGTTTCGCTCTCTTTCACCCTCCTTCGTCTCGTTTCGCTCTCATTCACCCTCCTTCGTCTCGTTTCGCTCTCTTTCACCCTCCTTCCTCTCGTTCCGTTCTCTTTCACCCTCCTTCGTCTCATTCCGCTCTCTTTCCCCCTCCTTCGTCTCGTTTCGCTCTCTTTCACCCTCCTTCGTCTCGTTTCGCTCTCTTTCACCCTCCTTCATCTCGTTTCGCCCTCTTTCACCCTCCTTCGTCTCGTTTCACCCTCTTTCACCCTCCTTCGTCTCGTTTCGCTCTCTTTCACCCACCTTCGTCTCGTTTCGCTCTCTTTCACCCTCCTTCGTCTCGTCTCGCTCTCTTTCACCCTCCTTCGTCTCGTTTCGCTCTCTTTCACCCTCCTTCGTCCCGTTCCGTTCTCTTTCACCCTCCTTCGACTCCTTTCGCTCTCTTTCACCCTCCTTCGACTCCTTTCGCTCTCTTTCACCCTCCTTCGTCTCGTTTCGCTCTCTTTCACCCTCCTTCGTCTCGTTTCGCTCTCTTTCGCCCTCCTTCGTCTCGTTTCGCTCTCTTTCACCCTCCATCGCCTCGTTTCGCTCTCTTTCACCCTCCTTCGTCTCGTTTCGCTCTCTTTCACCCTCCTTCGTCTCGTTTCGCTCTCTTTCACCCTCCTTCGTCTCGTTCCGTTCTCTTTCACCCTCCTTCGTCTCGTTCCGCTCTCTTTCACCCTCCTTCGTCTCGTTTCGCTCTCTTTCACCCTCCCTCGTCTCGTTTCACTCTCTTTCACCCTCCTTCATCTCGTTTCGCCCTCTTTCACCCTCCTTCGTCTCGTTTCACCCTCTTTCACCCTCCTTCGTCTCGTTTCGCTCTCTTTCACCCTCCTTCATCTCGTTCCGTTCTCTTTCACCCTCCTTCGTCACGTTTCGCTCTCTTTCACCCTCCTTCGTCTCGTTTCGCTGTCTTTCACCCTCCTTCATCTCGTTTCGCTCTCTTTCACCCACCTTCGTCTCGTTTCGCTCTCTTTCACCCTCCTTCGTCTCGTTTCGCTCTCTTTCACCCTCCTTCGTCTCGTTTCGCTCTCTTTCACCCTCCTTCGTCTCGTTTCGCTCCCTTTCACCCTCCTTCGTCTCATTCCGTTCTCTTTCACCCTCCTTCATCTCGTTTCGCTCTCTTTCACCCTCCTTCGTCTCGTTTCGCTGTCTTTCACCCTCCTTCATCTCGTTTCGCTGTCTTTCACCCTCCTTCATCTCGTTTCGCTCTCTTTCACCCACCTTCGTCTCGTTTCGCTCTCTTTCACCCTCCTTCGTCTCGTTTCGCTCTCTTTCACCCTCCTTCGTCTCGTTTCGCTCTCTTTCACCCTCCTTCGTCTCGTTTCGCTCCCTTTCACCCTCCTTCGTCTCATTCCGTTCTCTTTCACCCTCCTTCATCTCGTTTCGCTCTCTTTCACCCTCCTTCGTCTCGTTTCGCTGTCTTTCACCCTCCTTCATCTCGTTTCGCTCTCTTTCACCCACCTTCGTCTCGTTTCGCTCTCTATCACCCTCCTTCGTCTCGTTTCGCTCTCTTTCACCCTCCTTCGTCTCGTTTCGCTCTCTTTCACCCTCCTTCGTCTCGTTTCGCTCTCTTTCACCCTCCTTCGTCTTGTTTCGCTCTCTTTCACCCTCCTTCGTCTCGTTTCGCTCTCTTTCACCCTCCTTCGTCTCGTTTCGCTCTCTTCCACCCTCCTTCGTCTCGTTTCGCTCTCTTTCACCCTCCTTCGTCTCGTTTCGCTCTCTTTCACCCTCCTTCGTCTCGTTTCGCTCTCTTTCATCCTCCTTCGTCACGTTTCGCTCTCTTTCACCCTCCTTCGTCTCGTTTCGCTGTCTTTCACCCTCCTTCATCTCGTTTCGCTGTCTTTCACCCTCCTTCGTCTCGTTTCGCTCTCTTTCACCCTCCTTCGTCTCGTTTCGCTCTCTTTCACCCTCCTTCGTCTCGTTTCGCTCTCTTTCACCCTCCTTCGTCTCGTTTCGCTCTCTTTCACCCTCCTGCGTCTCGTTTCGCTCTCTTTCCCCCTCCTTCGTCTCGTTTCGCTCTCTTTCACCCTCCTTCGTCTCGTTCCGTTCTCTTTCACCCTCCTTCGTCTCGTTTCACTCTCTTTCACCCTCCTTCGTCTTGTTTCGCTGTCTTTCACCCTCCTTCGTCTCGTTTCTCTCTCTTTCACCCACCTTCGTCTCGTTTCGCTCTCTTTCACCCTCCTTCGTCTCGTTTCGCTCTCTTTCACCCTCCTTCGTCTCGTTTCGCTCTCTTTCACCCTCCTTCGTCTCGTTTCGCTCTCTTTCACCCTCCTTTGTCTCGTTCCGTTCTCTTTCACCCTCCTTCGACTCCTTTCGCTCTCTTTCACCCTCCTTCATCTCGTTTCGCTCTCTTTCACCCTCCTTAGTCTCGTTTCGCTCTCTTTCACCCTCCTTCGTCTCGTTTCGCTCTCTTTCACCCTCCTTCGTCTCGTTTCGCTCTCTTTCACCCTCCTTCGTCTCGTTCCGTTCTCTTTCACCCTCCTTCGACTCCTTTCGCTCTCTTTCACCCTCCTTCGACTCCTTTCGCACTCTTTCACCCTCCTTCGTCTCGTTTCGCTCTCTCTCACCCTCCTTCGTCTCGTTTCGCTCTCTTTCGCCCTCCTTCGTCTCGTTTCGCTCTCTTTCACTCTCCTTCGTCTCGTTTCTCTGTCTTTCACCCTCCTTCGTCTCGTTTCGCTCTCTTTCACCCTCCTTCGTCTCGTTTCGCTCTCTTTCACCCTCCTTCGTCTCGTTTCGCTCTCTTTCACCCTCCTTCGTCTCGTTTCGCTCTCTTTCACCCTCCTTCCTCTCGTTCCGTTCTCTTTCACCCTCCTTCGTCTCATTCCGCTCTCTTTCCCCCTCCTTCGTCTCGTTTCGCTCTCTTTCACCCTCCTTCGTCTCGTTTCGCTCTCTTTCACCCTCCTTCATCTCGTTTCGCCCTCTTTCTCCCTCCTTCGACTCGTTTCACCCTCTCTCACCTTCCTTCGTCTCGTTTCGCTCTCTTTCACCCACCTTCGTCTCGTTTCGCTCTCTTTCACCCTCCTTCGTCTCGTTTCGCTCTCTTTCACCCTCCTTCGTCTCGTTTCGCTCTCTTTCACCCTCCTTCGTCCCGTTCCGTTCTCTTTCACCCTCCTTCGACTCCTTTCGCTCTCTTTCACCCTCCTTCGACTCCTTTCGCTCTCTTTCACCCTCCTTCGTCTCGTTTCGCTCTCTTTCACCCTCCTTCGTCTCGTTTCGCTCTCTTTCGCCCTCCTTCGTCTCGTTTCGCTCTCTTTCACCCTACATCGCCTCGTTTCGCTCTCTTTCACCCTCCTTCGTCTCGTTTCGCTCTCTTTCACCCTCCTTCGTCTCGTTTCGCTCTATTTCACCCTCCTTCGTCTCGTTCCGTTCTCTTTCATCCTCCTTCGTCTCGTTCCGCTCTCTTTCACCCTCCTTCGTCTCGTTTCGCTCTCTTTCACCCTCCTTCGTCTTGTTTCGCTCTCTTTCACCCTCCTTCGTCTCGTTTCGCTCTCTTTCACCCTCCTTCGTCTCGTTTCGCTCTCTTCCACCCTCCTTCGTCTCGTTTCGCTCTCTTTCACCCTCCTTCGTCTCGTTTCGCTCTCTTTCACCCTCCTTCGTCTCGTTTCGCTCTCTTTCATCCTCCTTCGTCACGTTTCGCTCTCTTTCACCCTCCTTCGTCTCGTTTCGCTGTCTTTCACCCTCCTTCATCTCGTTTCGCTGTCTTTCACCCTCCTTCGTCTCGTTTCGCTCTCTTTCACCCTCCTTCGTCTCGTTTCGCTCTCTTTCACCCTCCTTCGTCTCGTTTCGCTCTCTTTCACCCTCCTTCGTCTCGTTTCGCTCTCTTTCACCCTCCTGCGTCTCGTTTCGCTCTCTTTCCCCCTCCTTCGTCTCGTTTCGCTCTCTTTCACCCTCCTTCGTCTCGTTCCGTTCTCTTTCACCCTCCTTCGTCTCGTTTCACTCTCTTTCACCCTCCTTCGTCTTGTTTCGCTGTCTTTCACCCTCCTTCGTCTCGTTTCTCTCTCTTTCACCCACCTTCGTCTCGTTTCGCTCTCTTTCACCCTCCTTCGTCTCGTTTCGCTCTCTTTCACCCTCCTTCGTCTCGTTTCGCTCCCTTTCACCCTCCTTCATCTCGTTTCGCTCTCTTTCACCCACCTTCGTCTCGTTTCGCTCTCTTTCACCCTCCTTCGTCTCGTTTCGCTCTCTTTCACCCTCCTTCGTCTCGTTTCGCTCTCTTTCACCCTCCTTCGTCTCGTTTCGCTCCCTTTCACCCTCCTTCGTCTCATTCCGTTCTCTTTCACCCTCCTTCATCTCGTTTCGCTCTCTTTCACCCTCCTTCGTCTCGTTTCGCTGTCTTTCACCCTCCTTCATCTCGTTTCGCTCTCTTTCACCCACCTTCGTCTCGTTTCGCTCTCTATCACCCTCCTTCGTCTCGTTTCGCTCTCTTTCACCCTCCTTCGTCTCGTTTCGCTCTCTTTCACCCTCCTTCGTCTCGTTTCGCTCTCTTTCACCCTCCTTCGTCTTGTTTCGCTCTCTTTCACCCTCCTTCGTCTCGTTTCGCTCTCTTTCACCCTCCTTCGTCTCGTTTCGCTCTCTTCCACCCTCCTTCGTCTCGTTTCGCTCTCTTTCACCCTCCTTCGTCTCGTTTCGCTCTCTTTCACCCTCCTTCATCTCGTTTCGCTCTCTTTCATCCTCCTTCGTCACGTTTCGCTCTCTTTCACCCTCCTTCGTCTCGTTTCGCTGTCTTTCACCCTCCTTCATCTCGTTTCGCTGTCTTTCACCCTCCTTCGTCTCGTTTCGCTCTCTTTCACCCTCCTTCGTCTCGTTTCGCTCTCTTTCACCCTCCTTCGTCTCGTTTCGCTCTCTTTCACCCTCCTTCGTCTCGTTTCGCTCTCTTTCACCCTCCTGCGTCTCGTTTCGCTCTCTTTCCCCCTCCTTCGTCTCGTTTCGCTCTCTTTCACCCTCCTTCGTCTCGTTCCGTTCTCTTTCACCCTCCTTCGTCTCGTTTCACTCTCTTTCACCCTCCTTCGTCTTGTTTCGCTGTCTTTCACCCTCCTTCGTCTCGTTTCTCTCTCTTTCACCCACCTTCGTCTCGTTTCGCTCTCTTTCACCCTCCTTCGTCTCGTTTCGCTCTCTTTCACCCTCCTTCGTCTCGTTTCGCTCTCTTTCACCCTCCTTCGTCTCGTTTCGCTCTCTTTCACCCTCCTTTGTCTCGTTCCGTTCTCTTTCACCCTCCTTCGACTCCTTTCGCTCTCTTTCACCCTCCTTCATCTCGTTTCGCTCTCTTTCACCCTCCTTAGTCTCGTTTCGCTCTCTTTCACCCTCCTTCGTCTCGTTTCGCTCTCTTTCACCCTCCTTCGTCTCGTTTCGCTCTCTTTCACCCTCCTTCGTCTCGTTCCGTTCTCTTTCACCCTCCTTCGACTCCTTTCGCTCTCTTTCACCCTCCTTCGACTCCTTTCGCACTCTTTCACCCTCCTTCGTCTCGTTTCGCTCTCTCTCACCCTCCTTCGTCTCGTTTCGCTCTCTTTCGCCCTCCTTCGTCTCGTTTCGCTCTCTTTCACTCTCCTTCGTCTCGTTTCTCTGTCTTTCACCCTCCTTCGTCTCGTTTCGCTCTCTTTCACCCTCCTTCGTCTCGTTTCGCTCTCTTTCACCCTCCTTCGTCTCGTTTCGCTCTCTTTCACCCTCCTTCGTCTCGTTTCGCTCTCTTTCACCCTCCTTCCTCTCGTTCCGTTCTCTTTCACCCTCCTTCGTCTCATTCCGCTCTCTTTCCCCCTCCTTCGTCTCGTTTCGCTCTCTTTCACCCTCCTTCGTCTCGTTTCGCTCTCTTTCACCCTCCTTCATCTCGTTTCGCCCTCTTTCTCCCTCCTTCGACTCGTTTCACCCTCTCTCACCTTCCTTCGTCTCGTTTCGCTCTCTTTCACCCACCTTCGTCTCGTTTCGCTCTCTTTCACCCTCCTTCGTCTCGTTTCGCTCTCTTTCACCCTCCTTCGTCTCGTTTCGCTCTCTTTCACCCTCCTTCGTCCCGTTCCGTTCTCTTTCACCCTCCTTCGACTCCTTTCGCTCTCTTTCACCCTCCTTCGACTCCTTTCGCTCTCTTTCACCCTCCTTCGTCTCGTTTCGCTCTCTTTCACCCTCCTTCGTCTCGTTTCGCTCTCTTTCGCCCTCCTTCGTCTCGTTTCGCTCTCTTTCACCCTACATCGCCTCGTTTCGCTCTCTTTCACCCTCCTTCGTCTCGTTTCGCTCTCTTTCACCCTCCTTCGTCTCGTTTCGCTCTATTTCACCCTCCTTCGTCTCGTTCCGTTCTCTTTCATCCTCCTTCGTCTCGTTCCGCTCTCTTTCACCCTCCTTCGTCTCGTTTCGCTCTCTTTCACCCTCCTTCGTCTTGTTTCGCTCTCTTTCACCCTCCTTCGTCTCGTTTCGCTCTCTTTCACCCTCCTTCGTCTCGTTTCGCTCTCTTCCACCCTCCTTCGTCTCGTTTCGCTCTCTTTCACCCTCCTTCGTCTCGTTTCGCTCTCTTTCACCCTCCTTCGTCTCGTTTCGCTCTCTTTCATCCTCCTTCGTCACGTTTCGCTCTCTTTCACCCTCCTTCGTCTCGTTTCGCTGTCTTTCACCCTCCTTCATCTCGTTTCGCTGTCTTTCACCCTCCTTCGTCTCGTTTCGCTCTCTTTCACCCTCCTTCGTCTCGTTTCGCTCTCTTTCACCCTCCTTCGTCTCGTTTCGCTCTCTTTCACCCTCCTTCGTCTCGTTTCGCTCTCTTTCACCCTCCTGCGTCTCGTTTCGCTCTCTTTCCCCCTCCTTCGTCTCGTTTCGCTCTCTTTCACCCTCCTTCGTCTCGTTCCGTTCTCTTTCACCCTCCTTCGTCTCGTTTCACTCTCTTTCACCCTCCTTCGTCTTGTTTCGCTGTCTTTCACCCTCCTTCGTCTCGTTTCTCTCTCTTTCACCCACCTTCGTCTCGTTTCGCTCTCTTTCACCCTCCTTCGTCTCGTTTCGCTCTCTTTCACCCTCCTTCGTCTCGTTTCGCTCTCTTTCACCCTCCTTCATCTCGTTTCGCTCTCTTTCACCCTCCTTTGTCTCGTTCCGTTCTCTTTCACCCTCCTTCGACTCCTTTCGCTCTCTTTCACCCTCCTTCATCTCGTTTCGCTCTCTTTCACCCTCCTTAGTCTCGTTTCGCTCTCTTTCACCCTCCTTCGTCTCGTTTCGCTCTCTTTCACCCTCCTTCGTCTCGTTCCGTTCTCTTTCACCCTCCTTCGACTCCTTTCGCTCTCTTTCACCCTCCTTCGACTCCTTTCGCACTCTTTCACCCTCCTTCGTCTCGTTTCGCTCTCTCTCACCCTCCTTCGTCTCGTTTCGCTCTCTTTCGCCCTCCTTCGTCTCGTTTCGCTCTCTTTCACTCTCCTTCGTCTCGTTTCTCTGTCTTTCACCCTCCTTCGTCTCGTTTCGCTCTCTTTCACCCTCCTTCGTCTCGTTTCGCTCTCTTTCACCCTCCTTCGTCTCGTTTCGCTCTCTTTCACCCTCCTTCGTCTCGTTTCGCTCTCTTTCACCCTCCTTCCTCTCGTTCCGTTCTCTTTCACCCTCCTTCGTCTCATTCCGCTCTCTTTCCCCCTCCTTCGTCTCGTTTCGCTCTCTTTCACCCTCCTTCGTCTCGTTTCGCTCTCTTTCACCCTCCTTCGTCCCGTTCCGTTCTCTTTCACCCTCCTTCGACTCCTTTCGCTCTCTTTCACCCTCCTTCGACTCCTTTCGCTCTCTTTCACCCTCCTTCGTCTCGTTTCGCTCTCTTTCACCCTCCTTCGTCTCGTTTCGCTCTCTTTCGCCCTCCTTCGTCTCGTTTCGCTCTCTTTCACCCTACATCGCCTCGTTTCGCTCTCTTTCACCCTCCTTCGTCTCGTTTCGCTCTCTTTCACCCTCCTTCGTCTCGTTTCGCTCTATTTCACCCTCCTTCGTCTCGTTCCGTTCTCTTTCATCCTCCTTCGTCTCGTTCCGCTCTCTTTCACCCTCCTTCGTCTCGTTTCGCTCTCTTTCACCCTCCTTCGTCTCGTTTCACTCTCTTTCACCTCTCCTTCATCTCGTTTCGCCCTCTTTCACCCTCCTTCGTCTCGTTTCACCCTCTTTCACCCTCCTTCGTCTCGTTTCGCTCTCTTTCACCCACCTTCGTCTCGTTTCGCTCTCTTTCACCCTCCTTCGTCTCGTTTCGCTCTCTTTCACCCTCCTTCGTCTCGTTTCGCTCTCTTTCACCCTCCTTCGTCTCGTTCCGTTCTCTTTCACCCTCCTTCGACTCCTTTCGCTCTCTTTCACCCTCCTTCGACTCCTTTCGCTCTCTTTCACCCTCCTTCGACTTCTTTCGCTCTCTTTCACCCTCCTTCGTCTCGTTTCGCTCTCTTTCACCCTACTTCTTCTCGTTTCGCTCTCTTTCACCCTCCTTCATCTCGTTCCGCTCTCTTTCACCCTCCATGTCTCGCTATGCACTTTTTCACCCTCCTTCGTCTCGTTTCGCTCTCTTTGACCCTCCTTCATCTCGTTTCGCTCTCTTTGACACTCCTTCGTCTCGTTTATCTCTCTTTCACCCTCGTCCCTCTCGTTTCGCTCTCTTTCACCCTCCTACGTCTCGTTTCGCCCTATTTCAGCCTCCTTCATCTCGTTTCGCTCTCTTTGACCCTCCTTCGTCTCGTTTCACTCTCTTTCACCCTCCTTCCTCTCGTTTCGATCTCTTTCACCCACCTTCATCTCGTTTCGCTCTCTTTCAACCTCCTTCGCCTCGTTTCGCTGTCTTTCATCCTCGTTTGTCTCGTCCAGCTCTCTTTCACCCTCCTTCGACTCGTTTCACTCACTTACACCCTCCTTCGTCTCGTTTCGCTCTCTTTCACCCTCCTTCATCTCGTTTCGCTCTCTTTCACCGTCCTTCGTCTCGTTTTGCTCTCTTTCACCCTCCTTCATCTCGTTTCGCTCTCTTTCACCCTCCTTCGTCTCGTTTCGCTGTCTTTCACCCTCCTTCGTCTCGTGTCGCTCTCTTTCACCCTCCTTCGACTCGTTTCGCTCTCTTTCACCCTCCTTCGTCTCGTTTCGCTCTCTTTCACCCTCCTTCCTCTCGTTCCGTTCTCTTTCACCCTCCTTCGTCTCATTCCGCTCTCTTTCCCCCTCCTTCGTCTCGTTTCGCTCTCTTTCACCCTCCTTCGTCTCGTTTGGCTCTCTTTCACCCTCCTTCATCTCGTTTCGCCCTCTTTCTCCCTCCTTCGTCTCGTTTCACCCTCTTTCACCCTCCTTCGTCTCGTTTCGCTCTCTTTCACCCACCTTCGTCTCGTTTCGCTCTCTTTCACCCTCCTTCGTCTCGTTTCGCTCTCTTTCACCCTCCTTCGTCTCGTTTCGCTCTCTTTCACCCTCCTTCGTCCCGTTCCGTTCTCTTTCACCCTCCTTCGACTCCTTTCGCTCTCTTTCACCCTCCTTCGACTCCTTTCGCTCTCTTTCACCCTCCTTCGTCTCTTTTCGCTCTCTTTCACCCTCCTTCATCTCGTTTCGCTCTCTTTCGCCCTCCTTCGTCTCGTTTCGCTCTCTTTCACCCTCCTTCATCTCGTTTCGCCCTCTTTCACCCTCCTTCATCTCGTTTCACCCTCTTTCACCCTCCTTCGTCTCGTTTCGCTCTCTTTCACCCTCCTTCGTCTCGTTTCGCTCTCTTTCACCCTCCTTCGTCTCGTTTTGCTCTCTTTCACCCTCCTTCGTCTCGTTCCGTTCTCTTTCACCCTCCTTCGACTCCTTTCGCTCTCTTTCACCCTTCTTCGACTCCTTTCGCTCTCTTTCACCCTCCTTCGACTCCTTTCGCTCTCTTTCACCCTCCTTCGTCTCGTTTCGCTCTCTTTCACCCTACTTCTTCTCGTTTCGCTCTCTTTCACCCTCCTTCGTCTCGTTTCGCTCTCTTTCACCCACCTTCGTCTCGTTTCGCTCTCTTTCACCCTCCTTCGTCTCGTTTCGCTCTCTTTCACCCTCCTTCGTCTCGTTTCGCTCTCTTTCACCCTCCTTCGTCTCGTTTCGCTCTCTTTCACCCTCCTTCGTCTCGTTCCGTTGTCTTTCACCCTCCTTCGACTCCTTTCGCTCTCTTTCACCTTCCTTCGACTCCTTTCGCTCTCTTTCACCCTCCTTCATCTCGTTTCGCTCTCTTTCACCCTCCTTAGTCTCGTTTCGCTCTCTTTCACCCTCCTTCGTCTCGTTTCGCTCTCTTGCACCCTCCTTCGTCTCGTTTCGCTCTCTTTCACCCTCCTTCGTCTCGTTCCGTTCTCTTTCACCCTCCTTCGACTCCTTTCTCTCTCTTTCACCCTCCTTCGACTCCTTTCGCTCTCTTTCACCCTCCTTCGTCTCGTTTCACTCTCTTTCACCCTCCTTCGTCTCGTTTCGCTCTCTTTCGCCCTCCTTCGTCTCGTTTCGCTCTCTTTCACTCTCCTTCGTCTCGTTTCTCTGTCTTTCACCCTCCTTCGTCTCGTTTCGCTCTCATTCACCCTCCTTCGTCTCGTTTCGCTCTCTTTCACCCTCCTTCCTCTCGTTCCGTTCTCTTTCACCCTCCTTCGTCTCATTCCGCTCTCTTTCCCCCTCCTTCGTCTCGTTTCGCTCTCTTTCACCCTCCTTCGTCTCGTTTCGCTCTCTTTCACCCTCCTTCATCTCGTTTCGCCCTCTTTCACCCTCCTTCGTCTCGTTTCACCCTCTTTCACCCTCCTTCGTCTCGTTTCGCTCTCTTTCACCCACCTTCGTCTCGTTTCGCTCTCTTTCACCCTCCTTCGTCTCGTTTCGCTCTCTTTCACCCTCCTTCGTCTCGTTTCGCTCTCTTTCACCCTCCTTCGTCCCGTTCCGTTCTCTTTCACCCTCCTTCGACTCCTTTCGCTCTCTTTCACCCTCCTTCGACTCCTTTTGCTCTCTTTCACCCTCCTTCGTCTCGTTTCGCTCTCTTTCACCCTCCTTCGTCTCGTTTCGCTCTCTTTCGCCCTCCTTCGTCTCGTTTCACTCTCTTTCACCCTCCATCGCCTCGTTTCGCTCTCTTTCACCCTCCTTCGTCTCGTTTCGCTCTCTTTCACCCTCCTTCGTCTCGTTTCACTCTCTTTCACCCTCCTTCATCTCGTTTCGCCCTCTTTCACCCTCCTTCGTCTCATTTCACCCTCTTTCACCCTCCTTCGTCTCGTTTCGCTCTCTTTCACCCTCCTTCGTCTCGTTTCACTCTCTTTCACCCTCCTTCATCTCGTTTCGCCCTCTTTCACCCTCCTTCATCTCGTTTCACCCTCTTTCACCCTCCTTCGTCTCGTTTCGCTCTCTTTCACCCACCTTCGTCTCGTTTCGCTCTCTTTCACCCTCCTTTGTCTCGTTTCGCTCTCTTTCACCCTCCTTCGTCTCGTTTCGCTCTCTTTCACCCTCCTTCGTCTCGTTCCGTTCTCTTTCACCCTCCTTCGACTCCTTTCGCTCTCTTTCACCCTCCTTCGACTCCTTTCGCTCTCTTTCACCCTCCTTCGACTCCTTTCGCTCTCTTTCACCCTCCTTCGTCTCGTTTCGCTCTCTTTCACCCTACTTCTTCTCGTTTCGCTCTCTTTCACCCTCCTTCGTCTCGTTTCGCTCTCTTTCACCCACCTTCGTCTCGTTTCGCTCTCTTTCACCCTCCTTCGTCTCGTTTCGCTCTCTTTCACCCTCCTTCGTCTCGTTTCGCTCTCTTTCACCCTCCTTCGTCTCGTTTCGCTCTCTTTCACCCTCCTTCGTCTCGTTCCGTTGTCTTTCACCCTCCTTCGACTCCTTTCGCTCTCTTTCACCTTCCTTCGACTCCTTTCGCTCTCTTTCACCCTCCTTCATCTCGTTTCGCTCTCTTTCACCCTCCTTAGTCTCGTTTCGCTCTCTTTCACCCTCCTTCGTCTCGTTTCGCTCTCTTGCACCCTCCTTCGTCTCGTTTCGCTCTCTTTCACCCTCCTTCGTCTCGTTCCGTTCTCTTTCACCCTCCTTCGACTCCTTTCTCTCTCTTTCACCCTCCTTCGACTCCTTTCGCTCTCTTTCACCCTCCTTCGTCTCGTTTCACTCTCTTTCACCCTCCTTCGTCTCGTTTCGCTCTCTTTCGCCCTCCTTCGTCTCGTTTCGCTCTCTTTCACTCTCCTTCGTCTCGTTTCTCTGTCTTTCACCCTCCTTCGTCTCGTTTCGCTCTCTTTCACCCTCCTTCGTCTCGTTTCGCTCTCTTTCACCCTCCTTCGTCTCGTTTCGCTCTCATTCACCCTCCTTCGTCTCGTTTCGCTCTCTTTCACCCTCCTTCCTCTCGTTCCGTTCTCTTTCACCCTCCTTCGTCTCATTCCGCTCTCTTTCCCCCTCCTTCGTCTCGTTTCGCTCTCTTTCACCCTCCTTCGTCTCGTTTCGCTCTCTTTCACCCTCCTTCATCTCGTTTCGCCCTCTTTCACCCTCCTTCATCTCGTTTCACCCTCTTTCACCCTCCTTCGTCTCGTTTCGCTCTCTTTCACCCACCTTCGTCTCGTTTCGCTCTCTTTCACCCTCCTTCGTCTCGTTTCGCTCTCTTTCACCCTCCTTCGTCTCGTTTCGCTCTCTTTCACCCTCCTTCGTCCCGTTCCGTTCTCTTTCACCCTCCTTCGACTCCTTTCGCTCTCTTTCACCCTCCTTCGACTCCTTTCGCTCTCTTTCACCCTCCTTCGTCTCGTTTCGCTCTCTTTCACCCTCCTTCGTCTCGTTTCGCTCTCTTTCGCCCTCCTTCGTCTCGTTTCGCTCTCTTTCACCCTCCATCGCCTCGTTTCGCTCTCTTTCACCCTCCTTCGTCTCGTTTCGCTCTCTTTCACCCTCCTTCGTCTCGTTTCGCTCTCTTTCACCCTCCTTCGTCTCGTTCCGTTCTCTTTCACCCTCCTTCGTCTCGTTCCGCTCTCTTTCACCCTCCTTCGTCTCGTTTCGCTATCTTTCACCCTCCCTCGTCTCGTTTCACTCTCTTTCACCCTCCTTCATCTCGTTTCGCCCTCTTTCACCCTCCTTCGTCTCGTTTCACCCTCTTTCACCCTCCTTCGTCTCGTTTCGCTCTCTTTCACCCTCCTTCATCTCGTTCCGTTCTCTTTCACCCTCCTTCGTCACGTTTCGCTCTCTTTCACCCTCCTTCGTCTCGTTTCGCTGTCTTTCACCCTCCTTCATCTCGTTTCGCTCTCTTTCACCCACCTTCGTCTCGTTTCGCTCTCTTTCACCCTCCTTCGTCTCGTTTCGCTCTCTTTCACCCTCCTTCGTCTCGTTTCGCTCTCTTTCACCCTCCTTCGTCTCGTTTCGCTCTCTTTCACCCTCCTTCGTCTCATTCCGTTCTCTTTCACCCTCCTTCATCTCGTTTCGCTCTCTTTCACCCTCCTTCGTCTCGTTTCGCTGTCTTTCACCCTCCTTCATCTCGTTTCGCTCTCTTTCACCCACCTTCGTCTCGTTTCGCTCTCTATCACCCTCCTTCGTCTCGTTTCGCTCTCTTTCACCCTCCTTCGTCTCGTTTTGCTCTCTTTCACCCTCCTTCGTCTCGTTTCGCTCTTTTTCACCCTCCTTCGTCTTGTTTCGCTCTCTTTCACCCTCCTTCGTCTCGTTTCGCTCTCTTTCACCCTCCTTCGTCTCGTTTCGCTCTCTTCCACCCTCCTTCGTCTCGTTTCGCTCTCTTTCACCCTCCTTCGTCTCGTTTCGCTCTCTTTCACCCTCCTTCGTCTCGTTTCGCTCTCTTTCATCCTCCTTCGTCACGTTTCGCTCTCTTTCACCCTCCTTCGTCTCGTTTCGCTGTCTTTCACCCTCCTTCATCTCATTTCGCTGTCTTTCACCCTCCTTCGTCTCGTTTCGCTCTCTTTCACCCTCCTTCGTCTCGTTTCGCTCTCTTTCACCCTCCTTCGTCTCGTTTCGCTCTCTTTCACCCTCCTTCGTCTCGTTTCGCTCTCTTTCACCCTCCTGCGTCTCGTTTCGCTCTCTTTCCCCCTCCTTCGTCTCGTTTCGCTCTCTTTCACCCTCCTTCGTCTCGTTCCGTTCTCTTTCACCCTCCTTCGTCTCGTTTCGCTCTCTTTCACCCTCCTTCGTCTTGTTTCGCTGTCTTTCACCCTCCTTCGTCTCGTTTCTCTCTCTTTCACCCACCTTCGTCTCGTTTCGCTCTCTTTCACACTCCTTCGTCTCGTTTCGCTCTCTTTCACCCTCCTTCGTCTCGTTTCGCTCTCTTTCACCCTCCTTCGTCTCGTTTCGCTCTCTTTCACCCTCCTTCGTCTCGTTTCGCTCTCTTTCACCCTCCTTCGTCTCGTTCCGTTCTCTTTCACCCTCCTTCGACTCCTTTCTCTCTCTTTCACCCTCCTTCGACTCCTTTCGCTCTCTTTCACCCTCCTTCGTCTCGTTTCACTCTCTTTCACCCTCCTTCGTCTCGTTTCGCTCTCTTTCGCCCTCTTTCGTCTCGTTTCGCTCTCTTTCACTCTCCTTCGTCTCGTTTCTCTGTCTTTCACCCTCCTTCGTCTCGTTTCGCTCTCTTTCACCCTCCTTCGTCTCGTTTCGCTCTCTTTCACCCTCCTTCGTCTCGTTTCGCTCTCATTCACCCTCCTTCGTCTCGTTTCGCTCTCTTTCACCCTCCTTCCTCTCGTTCCGTTCTCTTTCACCCTCCTTCGTCTCATTCCGCTCTCTTTCCCCCTCCTTCGTCTCGTTTCGCTCTCTTTCACCCTCCTTCGTCTCGTTTCGCTCTCTTTCACCCTCCTTCATCTCGTTTCGCCCTCTTTCACCCTCCTTCGTCTCGTTTCACCCTCTTTCACCCTCCTTCGTCTCGTTTCGCTCTCTTTCACCCACCTTCGTCTCGTTTCGCTCTCTTTCACTCTCCTTCGTCTCGTTTCGCTCTCTTTCACCCTCTTTCGTCTCGTTTCGCTCTCTTTCACCCTCCTTCGTCCCGTTCCGTTCTCTTTCACCCTCCTTCGACTCCTTTCGCTCTCTTTCACCCTCCTTCGACTCCTTTTGCTCTCTTTCACCCTCCTTCGTCTCGTTTCGCTCTCTTTCACCCACCTTCGTCTCGTTTCGCTCTCTTTCGCCCTCCTTCGTCTCGTTTCACTCTCTTTCACCCTCCATCGCCTCGTTTCGCTCTCTTTCACCCTCCTTCGTCTCGTTTCGCTCTCTTTCACCCTCCTTCGTCTCGTTTCGCTCTCTTTCACCCTCCTTCGTCTCGTTCCGTTCTCTTTCACCCTCCTTCGTCTCGTTCCGCTCTCTTTCACCCTCCTTCGTCTCGTTTCGCTCTCTTTCACCCTCCCTCGTCTCGTTTCACTCTCTTTCACCCTCCTTCATCTCGTTTCGCCCTCTTTCACCCTCCTTCGTCTCGTTTCACCCTCTTTCACCCTCCTTCGTCTCGTTTCGCTCTCTTTCACCCTCCTTCATCTCGTTCCGTTCTCTTTCACCCTCCTTCGTCACGTTTCGCTCTCTTTCACCCTCCTTCGTCTCGTTTCGCTGTCTTTCACCCTCCTTCATCTCGTTTCGCTCTCTTTCACCCACCTTCGTCTCGTTTCGCTCTCTTTCACCCTCCTTCATCTCGTTTCGCTCTCTTTCACCCACCTTCGTCTCGTTTCGCTCTCTTTCACCCTCCTTCGTCTCGTTTCGCTCTCTTTCACCCTCCTTCGTCTCGTTTCGCTCTCTTTCACCCTCCTTCGTCTCGTTTCGCTCTCTTTCACCCTCCTTCGTCTCATTCCGTTCTCTTTCACCCTCCTTCGTCTCGTTTCGCTCTCTTTCACCCTCCTTCGTCTCGTTTCGCTGTCTTTCACCCTCCTTCATCTCGTTTCGCTCTCTTTCACCCACCTTCGTCTCGTTTCGCTCTCTATCACCCTCCTTCGTCTCGTTTCGCTCTCTTTCACCCTCCTTCGTCTCGTTTCGCTCTCTTTCACCCTCCTTCGTCTCGTTTCGCTCTCTTTCACCCTCCTTCGTCTCGTTTAGCTCTCTTTCACCCTCCTTCGTCTCGTTTCGCTCTCTTTCACCCTCCTTCGTCTCGTTTCGCTCTCTTCCACCCTCCTTCGTCTCGTTTCGCTCTCTTTCACCCTCCTTCGTCTCGTTTCGCTCTCTTTCACCCTCCTTCGTCTCGTTTCGCTCTCTTTCATCCTCCTTCGTCACGTTTCGCTCTCTTTCACCCTCCTTCGTCTCGTTTCGCTGTCTTTCACCCTCCTTCATCTCGTTTCGCTGTCTTTCACCCTCCTTCGTCTCGTTTCGCTCTCTTTCACCCTCCATCGTCTCGTTTCGCTCTCTTTCACCCTCCTTCGTCTCGTTTCTCTCTCTTTCACCCTCCTTCGTCTCGTTTCGCTCTCTTTCACCCTCCTGCGTCTCGTTTCGCTCTCTTTCCCCCTCCTTCGTCTCGTTTCGCTCTCTTTCACCCTCCTTCGTCTCGTTCCGTTCTCTTTCACCCTCCTTCGTCTCGTTTCGCTCTCTTTCACCCTCCTTCGTCTTGTTTCGCTGTCTTTCACCCTCCTTCGTCTCGTTTCTCTCTCTTTCACCCACCTTCGTCTCGTTTCGCTCTCTTTCACCCTCCTTCGTCTCGTTTCGCTCTCTTTCACCCTCCTTCGTCTCGTTTTGCTCTCTTTCACCCTCCTTCGTCTCGTTTCGCTCTCTTTCACCCTCCTTTGTCTCGTTCCGTTCTCTTTCACCCTCCTTCGACTCCTTTCGCTCTCTTTCACCCTCCTTCATCTCGTTTCGCTCTCTTTCACCCTCCTTAGTCTCGTTTCGCTCTCTTTCACCCTCCTTCGTCTCGTTTCGCTCTCTTTCACCCTCCTTCGTCTCGTTTCGCTCTCTTTCACCCTCCTTCGTCTCGTTCCGTTCTCTTTCACCCTCCTTCGACTCCTTTCGCTCTCTTTCACCCTCCTTCGACTCCTTTCGCACTCTTTCACCCTCCTTCGTCTCGTTTCGCTCTCTCTCACCCTCCTTCGTCTCGTTTCGCTCTCTTTCGCCCTCCTTCGTCTCGTTTCGCTCTCTTTCACTCTCCTTCGTCTCGTTTCTCTGTCTTTCACCCTCCTTCGTCTCGTTTCGCTCTCTTTCACCCTCCTTCGTCTCGTTTCGCTCTCTTTCACCCTCCTTCGTCTCGTTTCGCTCTCTTTCACCCTCCTTCGTCTCGTTTCGCTCTCTTTCACCCTCCTTCCTCTCGTTCCGTTCTCTTTCACCCTCCTTCGTCTCATTCCGCTCTCTTTCCCCCTCCTTCGTCTCGTTTCGCTCTCTTTCACCCTCCTTCGTCTCGTTTCGCCCTCTTTCTCCCTCCTTCGACTCGTTTCACCCTCTCTCACCTTCCTTCGTCTCGTTTCGCTCTCTTTCACCCACCTTCGTCTCGTTTCGCTCTCTTTCACCCTCCTTCGTCTCGTTTCGCTCTCTTTCACCCTCCTTCGTCTCGTTTCGCTCTCTTTCACCCTCCTTCGTCCCGTTCCGTTCTCTTTCACCCTCCTTCGACTCCTTTCGCTCTCTTTCACCCTCCTTCGACTCCATTCGCTCTCTTTCACCCTCCTTCGTCTCGTTTCGCTCTCTTTCACCCTCCTTCGTCTCGTTTCGCTCTCTTTCGCCCTCCTTCGTCTCGTTTCGCTCTCTTTCACCCTACATCGCCTCGTTTCGCTCTCTTTCACCCTCCTTCGTCTCGTTTCGCTCTCTTTCACCCTCCTTCGTCTCGTTTCGCTCTATTTCACCCTCCTTCGTCTCGTTCCGTTCTCTTTCATCCTCCTTCGTCTCGTTCCGCTCTCTTTCACCCTCCTTCGTCTCGTTTCGCTCTCTTTCACCCTCCTTCGTCTCGTTTCACTCTCTTTCACCTCTCCTTCATCTCGTTTCGCCCTCTTTCACCCTCCTTCGTCTCGTTTCACCCTCTTTCACCCTCCTTCGTCTCGTTTCGCTCTCTTTCACCCACCTTCGTCTCGTTTCGCTCTCTTTCACCCTCCTTCGTCTCGTTTCGCTCTCTTTCACCCTCCTTCGTCTCGTTTCGCTCTCTTTCACCCTCCTTCGTCTCGTTCCGTTCTCTTTCACCCTCCTTCGACTCCTTTCGCTCTCTTTCACCCTCCTTCGACTCCTTTCGCTCTCTTTCACCCTCCTTCGACTCCTTTCGCTCTCTTTCACCCTCCTTCGTCTCGTTTCGCTCTCTTTCACCCTACTTCTTCTCGTTTCGCTCTCTTTCACCCTCCTTCATCTCGTTCCGCTCTCTTTCACCCTCCATGTCTCGCTATGCACTTTTTCACCCTCCTTCGTCTCGTTTCGCTCTCTTTGACCCTCCTTCATCTCGTTTCGCTCTCTTTGACACTCCTTCGTCTCGTTTATCTCTCTTTCACCCTCGTCCCTCTCGTTTCGCTCTCTTTCACCCTCCTACGTCTCGTTTCGCCCTATTTCAGCCTCCTTCATCTCGTTTCGCTCTCTTTGACCCTCCTTCGTCTCGTTTCACTCTCTTTCACCCTCCTTCCTCTCGTTTCGATCTCTTTCACCCACCTTCATCTCGTTTCGCTCTCTTTCAACCTCCTTCGCCTCGTTTCGCTGTCTTTCATCCTCGTTTGTCTCGTCCAGCTCTCTTTCACCCTCCTTCGACTCGTTTCACTCACTTACACCCTCCTTCGTCTCGTTTCGCTCTCTTTCACCCTCCTTCATCTCGTTTCGCTCTCTTTCACCGTCCTTCGTCTCGTTTTGCTCTCTTTCACCCTCCTTCATCTCGTTTCGCTCTCTTTCACCCTCCTTCGTCTCGTTTCGCTGTCTTTCACCCTCCTTCGTCTCGTATCGCTCTCTTTCACCCTCCTTCGTCTCGTTTCGCTCTCTTTCACCCTCCTTCGTCTCGTTTCGCTCTCTTTCACCCTTCTTCGTCTCGTTTTGCTCTCTTTCACCCTCCTTCGTCTCGTTTCGCTCTCTTTCACCCACCTTCGTCTCGTTTCGCTCTCTTTCACCCTGCTTCGTCTCGTTTCGCTCACTTTCACCCTCCTTCGTCTCGTTCCGTTCTCTTTCACCCTCCTTCGTCTCGTTCCGCTCTCTTTCCCCCTCCTTCATCTCGTTTCGCTCTCTTTCACCCTCCTTCATCTCGTTTCACTCTCTTTCACCCTCCTTCATCTCGTTTCGCCCTCTTTCACCCTCCTTCGTCTCGTTTCACCCTCTTTCACCCTCCTTCGTCTCGTTTCGCTCTCTTTCACCCACCTTCGTCTCTTTTCGCTCTCTTTCACCCTCCTTCGTCTCGTTTCGCTCTCTTTCACCCTCCTTCGTCTCGTTTCACTCTCTTTCACCCTCCTTCGTCTCGTTCCGTTCTCTTTCACCCTCCTTCGACTCCTTTCGCTCTCTTTCTCCCTCCTTCGACTCCTTTCGCTCTCTTTCACCCTCCTTCATCTCGTTTCGCTCTCTTTCACCCACCTTCATCTCGTTTTGCTCTCTTTCGCCCTCCTTCGTCTCGTTTCGCTCTCTTTCACCCTTCTTCATCTCGTTTCGCTCTCTTTGACCCTCCTTCATCTCGTTTCACTCTCTTTCACCCTCCTTCCTCTCGTTTCGATCTCTTTCACCCACCTTCATCTCGTTTCGCTCTCTTTCAACCTCCTTCGCCTCGTTTCGCTCTCTTTCATCCTCGTTTGTCTCGTTCAGCTCTCTTTCACCCTCCATGTCTCGCTACGCACTTTTTCACCCTCCTTCGTCTCGTTTCGCTCTTTTTGACCCTCCTTCATCTCGTTTCGCTCTCTTTGACACTCCTTTGTCTCGTTTATCTCTCTTTCACCCTCGACCCTCTCGTTTCGCTCTCTTTCACCCTCCTTCGTCTCGTTTCGCCCTATTTCAGCCTCCTTCATCTCGTTTCGCTCTCTTTGACCCTCCTTCGTCTCGTTTCACTCTCTTTCACCCTCCTTCCTCTCGTTTCGATCTCTTTCACCCACCTTCATCTCGTTTCGCTCTCTTTCAACCTCCTTCGCCTCGTTTCGCTCTCTTTCATCCTCGTTTGTCTCGTCCAGCTCTCTTTCACCCTCCTTCGACTCGTTTCACTCTCTTACACCCTCCTTCGTCTCGTTTCGCTCTCTTTCACCCTCCTTCGTCTCGTTTCGCTCTCTTTCAGCCTCCTTCGTCTCGTTTCGGTTTCTTTCACCCTCCTTCATCTCGTTTCGGTCTCTTTCACCCTCCTTCGCCTCGTTCCGCTCTCTTTCACCCTCCTTCAACTCCTTTCGCTCTCTTTCAACCTCCTTCGTCTCGTTTCGCTCTCTTTCACCCTCCTTCGTCTCGTTTCGCTGTCTTTCACCGTCCTTCGTCTCGTTTCGCTCTCTTTCACCCTCCTTCGTCTCGTTTCGCTCTCTTTCACCCTCCTTCGTCTCGTTTCGCTCTCTTTCACCCTCCATCGTCTCGTTTCGCTCGCTTTCACCCTATTTCGTCTCGTTTCGCTCACTTTCACCCTCCTTGGTCTCGTTCCGTACTCTTTCACCCTCCTTCGTCTCGATCCGCTCTCTTTCCCCCTCCTTCGTCTCGTTTCGCTCTCTTTCACCCTGCTTCGTCTCGTTTCGCTCACTTTCACCCTCCTTCGTCTCGTTCCGTTCTCTTTCACCCTCCTTCGTCTCGTTCCGCTCTCTTTCCCCCTCCTTCATCTCGTTTCGCTCTCTTTCACCCTCCTTCATCTCGTTTCACTCTCTTTCACCCTCCTTCATCTCGTTTCGCCCTCTTTCTCCCTCCTTCGTCTCGTTTCACCCTCTTTCACCCTCCTTCGTCTCGTTTCGCTCTCTTTCACCCACCTTCGTCTCTTTTCGCTCTCTTTCACCCTCCTTCGTCTCGTTTCGCTCTCTTTCACCCTCCTTCGTCTCGTTTCACTCTCTTTCACCCTCCTTCGTCTCGTTCCGTTCTCTTTCACCCTCCTTCGACTCCTTTCGCTCTCTTTCTCCCTTCTTCGACTCCTTTCGCTCTCTTTCACCCTCCTTCGTCTCGTTTCGCTCTCTTTCACCCACCTTCATCTCGTTTTGCTCTCTTTCGCCCTCCTTCGTCTCGTTTCGCTCTCTTTCACCCTTCTTCATCTCGTTTCGCTCTCTTTGACCCTCCTTCATCTCGTTTCACTCTCTTTCACCCTCCTTCCTCTCGTTTCGATCTCTTTCACCCACCTTCATCTCGTTTCGCTCTCTTTCAACCTCCTTCGCCTCGTTTCGCTCTCTTTCATCCTCGTTTGTCTCGTTCAGCTCTCTTTCACCCTCCATGTCTCGCTACGCACTTTTTCACCCTCCTTCGTCTCGTTTCGCTCTTTTTGACCCTCCTTCATCTCGTTTCGCTCTCTTTGACACTCCTTTGTCTCGTTTATCTCTCTTTCACCCTCGTCCCTCTCGTTTCGCTCTCTTTCACCCTCCTTCGTCTCGTTTCGCCCTATTTCAGCCTCCTTCATCTCGTTTCGCTCTCTTTGACCCTCCTTCGTCTCGTTTCACTCTCTTTCACCCTCCTTCCTCTCGTTTCGATCTCTTTCACCCACCTTCATCTCGTTTCGCTCTCTTTCAACCTCCTTCGCCTCGTTTCGCTCTCTTTCATCCTCGTTTGTCTCGTCCAGCTCTCTTTCACCCTCCTTCGACTCGTTTCACTCTCTTACACCCTCCTTCGTCTCGTTTCGCTCTCTTTCACCCTCCTTCGTCTCGTTTCGCTCTCTTTCAGACTCCTTCGTCTCGTTTCGGTCTCTTTCACCCTCCTTCATCTCGTTTCGGTCTCTTTCACCCTCCTTCGCCTCGTTCCGCTCTCTTTCACCCTCCTTCGACTCCTTTCGCTCTCTTTCACCCTCCTTCGTCTCGTTTCGCTCTCTTTCACCCTCCTTCGTCTCGTTTCGCTGTCTTTCACCGTCCTTCGTCTCGTTTCGCTCTCTTTCACTCTCCTTCGTCTCGTTTCGCTCTCTTTCACCCTCCTTCGTCTCGTTTCGCTCTCTTTCACCCTCCTTCGTCTCGTTTCGCTCGCTTTCACCCTATTTCGTCTCGTTTCGCTCACTTTCACCCTCCTTGGTCTCGTTCCGTACTCTTTCACCCTCCTTCGTCTCGATCCGCTCTCTTTCCCCCTCCTTGTCTCGTTTCGCTCTCTTTCACCCTCCTTCGTCTCGTTTCACTCTCTTTCACCCTCCTTCATCTCGTTTCGACCTCTTTCACCCTCCTTCTTCTCGTTTCACCCTCTTTCACCCTCCTTCGTCTCGTTTCGCTCTCTTTCACCCACCTTCGTCTCTTTTCGCTCTCTTTCACCCTCCTTCGTCTCGTTTCGCTCTCTTTCACCCTCCTTCGTCTCGTTTCGCTCTCTTTGACCCTCCTTCGTCTCGTTTCACTCTCTTTCACCCTCCTTCCTCTCGTTTCGATCTCTTTCACCCACCTTCATCTCGTGTCGCTCTCTTTCAACCTCCTTCGCCTCGTTTCGCTCTCTTTCATCCTCGTTTGTCTCGTTCAGCTCTCTTTCACCCTCCTTCGACTCGTTTCACTCTCTTTCACCCTCCTTCGTCTCGTTTCGCTCTCTTTCTCCCTCCTTCGTCTCGTTTCGCTCTCTTTCACACTCCTTCGTCTCGTTTCGGTCTCTTTCACCCTCCTTCGTCTCGTTTCGGTCTCTTTCACCCTCCTTCGCCTCGTTCCGCTCTCTTTCACCCTCCTTCGACTCCTTTCGCTCTCTTTCACCCTCCTTCGTCTCGTTTCGCTCTCTTTCACCCTCCTTCGTCTCGTTTCGCTCTCTTTCACCCTCCTTCGTCTCGTTTCGCTCTCTTCCACCCTCCGTCTCGTTTCGCTCTCTTTCACCCTCCTTCCTCTCGTTTCGCTCTCTTTCACCCTCCTTCGTCTTTTTTCGCTCTCTTTCACCCTCCTTCGTCTCGTTTCGCTCTCTTTCACCCTCCTTCGTCTCGTTTCGCTCTCTTTCACCCTCCTTCGTCTCGTTTCGCTCTCTTTCACCCTCCTTCGTCTCGTTTCGCTCTCTTTCACCCTCCTTCGTCTCGTTCCGTTCTCTTTCACCCTCCTTCGTCTCGTTTCGCTCTCTTTCACCCTCCTTCGTCTCGTTTCGCTGTCTTTCACCCTCCTTCGTCTCGTTTCGCTCTCTTTCACCCTCCTTCGTCTCGTTTCGCTCTCTTTCACCCTCCTTCGTCTCGTTTCGCTCTCTTTCACCCACCTTCGTCTCGTTTCGCTCTCTTTCACCCTCCTTCGTCTCGTGTCGCTCTCTTTCACCCTCCTTCTTCTCGTTTCCCTCTCTTTCACCCTCCTTCGTCTCGTTTCGCTCTCTTTCACCCTCCTTCGTCTTGTTTCGCTCTCTTTCAAACTCCTTCGTCTCGTTTCGCTCTCTGCCACCCTCCTTCGTCTCGTTTCGCTCTCTTTCACCCTCCTTCCTCTCGTTTCGCTCTCTTTCACCCTCCTTCGTCTCGTTTCGCTCTCTTTCACCCTCCTTCGTCTCGTTTCGCTCTCTTTCACGCTCCTTCGTCTCGTTTCGCTGTCTTTCACCCTCCTTCGTCTCGTTTCGCTCTCTTTCACCCTCCTTCGTCTCGTTTCGCTCTCTTTCACCCTCCTTCGTCTCGTTTCGCTCTCTTTCACCCTCCTTCGTCTCGTTTCGCTCTCTTTCACCCTCCTTCGTCTCGTTTCGCTCTCTTTCACCCTCCTTCGTCTCGTTTCGCTCTCTTTCACCCTCCTTCGTCTCGTTTCGCTCTCTTTCACACTCCTTCGTCTCGTTCCGTTCTCTTTCACCCTCCTTCGTCTCGTTTCGCTCTCTTTCACCCTCCTTCGTCTCGTTTCGCTCTCTTTCACACTCCTTCGTCTCGTTCCGTTCTCTTTCCCCCTCCTTCGTCTCGTTTCGCTCTCTTTCACCCTCCTTCGTCTCGTTTCGCTGTCTTTCACCCTCCTTCGTCTCGTTTCGCTCTCTTTGACCCTCCTTCGTCTCGTTTCACTCTCTTTCACCCTCCTTCCTCTCGTTTCGATCTCTTTCACCCACCTTCATCTCGTTTCGCTCTCTTTCAACCTCCTTCGCCTCGTTTCGCTCTCTTTCATCCTCGTTTGTCTCGTCTCTTTCACCCTTCTTCGACTCGTTTCACTCTCTTTCACCCTCCTTCGTCTCGTTTCGCTCTCTTTCACCGTCCTTCGTCTCGTTTCGCTCTCTTTCACCCTCCTTCGTCTCGTTTCGGTCTCTTTCACCCTCCTTCGTCTCGTTTCGGTCTATTTCACCCTCCTTCGCCTCGTTCCGCTCTCTTTCACCCTCCTTCGACTCCTTTCGCTCTCTTTCACCCTCCTTCGTCTCGTTTCGCTCTCTTTCACCCTCCTTCGTCTCGTTTCGCTCTCTTCCACCCTCCTCCGTCTCGTTTCGCTCTCTTTCACCCTCCTTCCTCTCGTTTCGCTCTCTTTCACCCTCCTTCGTCTCGTTTCGCCCTCTTTCACCCTCCTTCGTCTCGTTTCGCTCTCTTTCACCCTCCTTCATCTCGTTTCGCTGTCTTTCACCCTCCTTCGTCTTGTTCCGTTCTCTTTCACCCTCCTTCGTCTCGTTCCGCTCTCTTTCACCCTCCTTCGTCTCGTTTCGCTCTCTTTCACCCTCCTTCGTCTCGTTTCACTCTCTTTCACCCTCCTTCATCTCGTTTCGCCCTCTTTCACCCTCCTTCGTCTCGTTTCACCCTCTTTCACCCTCCTTCGTCTCGTTTCGCTCTCTTTCACCCACCTTCGTCTCGTTTCGCTCTCTTTCACCCTCCTTCGTCTCGTTTCGCTCTCTTTCACCCTCCTTCGTCTCGTTCCGCTCTCTTTCACCCTCCTTCGTCTCGTTTCGCTCTCTTTCACCCTCCTTCGTCTCGTTTCGCTCTCTTTCACCCTCCTTCCTCTCGTTTCGCTCTCTTTCACCCTCCTTCGTCTCGTTTCGCTCTCTTTCACCCTCCTTCGTCTCGTTCCGTTCTCTTTCACCCTCCTTCGTCTCGTTTCGCTCTCTTTCACCCTCCTTCGTCTCGTTTCGCTGTCTTTCACCCTCCTTCATCTCGTTTCGCTCTCGTTCACCCTCCTTCGTCTCGTTTCGCTCTCTTTCACCCTCCTTCGTCTCGTTTCGCTCTCTTTCACCCACCTTCGTCTCGTTTCGCTCTCTTTCACCCTCCTTCGTCTCGTGTCACTCTCTTTCACCCTCCTTCATCTCGTTTCGCTCTCTTTCACCCTCCTTCGTCTCGTTTCGCTCTCTTTCACCCTCCTTCGTCTTGTTTCGCTCTCTTTCACCCTCCTTCGTCTCGTTTCGCTCTCTGCCACCCTCCTTCGTCTCGTTTCGCTCTCTTTCACCCTCCTTCCTCTCGTTTCACTCTCTTTCACCCTCCTTCGTCTCGTTTCGCTCTCTTTCACCCTCCTTCGGCTCATTTCGCTCTCTTTCACCCTCCTTCGTCTCGTTTCGCTGTCTTTCACCCTCCTTCGTCTCGTTTCGCTCTCTTTCACCCTCCTTCGTCTCGTTTCGCTCTTTCACCCTCCTTCGTCTCGTTTCGCTCTCTTTCACCCTCCTTCGTCTCGTTTGGCTCTCTTTCACCCTCCTTCGTCTCGTTTCGCTCTCTTTCACCCTCCTTCGTCTCGTTTCGCTCTCTTTCACCCTCCTTCGTCTCGTTTCGCTCTCTTTCACACTCCTTCATCTCGTTCCGTTCTCTTTCACCCTCCTTCGTCTCGTTTCGCTCTCTTTCACCCTCCTTCGTCTCGTTTCGCTGTCTTTCACCCTCCTTCGTCTCGTTTCGCTCTCTTTCACCCTCCTTCGTCTCGTTTCGCTCTCTTTCACCCTCCTTCGTCTCGTTTCGCTCTCTTTCACCCTCCTTCGTCTCGTTCCGTTCTCCTTCACCCTCCTTCGACTCCTTTCGCTCTCTTTCACCCTCCTTCGCCTCCTTTCGCTCTCTTTCACCCTCCTTCGTCTCGTTTCGCTCTCTTTCACCCTCCTTCGCCTCGTTTCGCTCTCTTTCGCCCTCCTTCATCTCGTTTCGCTCTCTTTGACCCTCCTTCGTCTCGTTTCGCTCTCTTTCACCCTCCTTCCTCTCGTTTCGATCTCTTTCACCCACCTTCATCTCGTTTCGCTCTCTTTCAACCTCCTTCGCCTCGTTTCGCTCTCTTTCATCCTCGTTTGTCTCGTCTCTTTCACCCTTCTTCGACTCGTTTCACTCTCTTTCACCCTCCTTCGTCTCGTTTCGCTCTCTTTCACCCTCCTTCGTCTCGTTTCGCTCTCTTTCACCCTCCTTCGTCTCATTTCGGTCTCTTTCACCCTCCTTCGTCTCGTTTCGGTCTCTTTCACCCTCCTTCGCCTCGTTCCGCTCTCTTTCACCCTCCTTCGACTCCTTTCGCTCTCTTTCACCCTCCTTCGTCTCGTTTCGCTCTCTTTCACCCTCCTTCGTCTCGTTTCGCTTTCTTCCACCCTCCTTCGTCTCGTTTCGCTCTCTTTCAGCCTCCTTCCTCTCGTTTCGCTCTCTTTCACCCTCCTTCGTCTCGTTTCGCTCTCTTTCACCCTCCTTCGTCTCGTTTCGCTCTCTTTCACCCTCCTTCATCTCGTTTCGCTGTCTTTCACCCTCCTTCGTCTCGTTTCGCTCTCTTTCACCCTCCTTCGTCTCGTTTCGCTCTCTTTCACCCTCCTTCGTCTCATGTCGCTCTCTTTCACCCTCCTTCGTCTCGTTTCGCTCTCTTTCACCCTCCTTCGTCTCGTTTCGCTCTCTTTCACCCTCCTTCGTCTTGTTTCGCTCCCTTTCACCCTCCTTCGTCTCGTTTCGCTTTCTTTCACCCTCCTTCGTCTTGTTCCGTTCTCTTACACCCTCCTTCGTCTCGTTCCGCTCTCTTTCACCCTCCTTCGTCTCGTTTCGCTCTCTTTCACCCTCCTTCGTCTCGTTTCACTCTATTTCACCCTCCTTCATCTCGTTTCGCCCTCTTTCACCCTCCTTCGACTCCTTTCGCTCTCTTTCACCCTCCTTCGTCTCGTTTCGCTCTCTTTCACCCTCCTTCGTCTCGTTTCGCTGTCTTTCACCCTCCTTCGTCTTGTTCCGTTCTCTTACACCCTCCTTCGTCTCGTTCCGCTCTCTTTCACCCTCCTTCGTCTCGTTTCGCTCTCTTTCACCCTCCTTCGTCTCGTTTCACTCTCTTTCACCCTCCTTCATCTCGTTTCGCCCTCTTTCACCCTCCTTCGTCTCGTTTCACCCTCTTTCACCCTCGTTCGTCTCGTTTCGCTCTCTTTCACCCACCTTCGTCTCGTTTCGCTCTCTTTCACCCTCCTTCGTCTCGTTTCGCTCTCTTTCACCCTCCTTCGTCTCGTTCCGCTCTCTTTCACCCTCCTTCGTCTCGTTCCGTTCTCTTTCACCCTCCTTCGACTCCTTTCGCTCTCTTTCACCCTCCTTCGACTCGTTTTGCTCTCTTTCACCCTCCTTCGTCTCGTTTCGCTCTCTTTCACCCTACTTCATCTCGTTTCGCTCTCTTTCACCCACCTTCATCTCGTTTCGCTCTCTTTCAACCTCCTTCGCCTCGTTTCGCTCTCTTTCATCCTCGTTTGTCTCGTCCAGCTCTCTTTCACCCTCCTTCGACTCGTTTCACTCTCTTACACCCTCCTTCGTCTCGTTTCGCTCTCTTTCACCCTCCTTCGTCTCGTTTCGCTCTCTTTCAGCCTCCTTCGTCTCGTTTCGGTCTCTTTCACCCTCCTTCATCTCGTTTCGGTCTCTTTCACCCTCCTTCGCCTCGTTCCGCTCTCTTTCACCCTCCTTCGACTCCTTTCGCTCTCTTTCACCCTCCTTCGTCTCGTTTCGCTCTCTTTCACCCTCCTTCGTCTCGTTTCGCTGTCTTTCACCGTCCTTCGTCTCGTTTCGCTGTCTTTCACTCTCCTTCGTCTCGTTTCGCTCTCTTTCACCCTCCTTCGTCTCGTTTCGCTCTCTTTCACCCTCCTTCGTCTCGTTTCGCTCGCTTTCACCCTATTTCGTCTCGTTTCGCTCACTTTCACCCTCCTTGGTCTCGTTCCGTACTCTTTCACCCTCCTTCGTCTCGATCCGCTCTCTTTCCCCCTCCTTCGTCTCGTTTCGCTCTCTTTCACCCTCCTTCGTCTCGTTTCACTCTCTTTCACCCTCCTTCATCTCGTTTCGACCTCTTTCACCCTCCTTCGTCTCGTTTCACCCTCTTTCACCCTCCTTCGTCTTGTTTCGCTCTCTTTCACCCACCTTCGTCTCTTTTCGCTCTCTTTCACCCTCCTTCGTCCCGTTTCGCTCTCTTTCACCCTCCTTCGTCTCGTTTCACTCTCTTTGACCCTCCTTCGTCTCGTTTCACTCTCTTTCACCCTCCTTCCTCTCGTTTCGATCTCTTTCACCCACCTTCATCTCGTGTCGCTCTCTTTCAACCTCCTTCGCCTCGTTTCGCTCTCTTTCATCCTCGTTTGTCTCGTTCAGCTCTCTTTCACCCTCCTTCGACTCGTTTCACTCTCTTTCACCCTCCTTCGTCTCGTTTCGCTCTCTTTCACCCTCCTTCGTCTCGTTTCGCTCTCTTTCACACACCTTCGTCTCGTTTCGGTCTCTTTCACCCTCCTTCGTCTCGTTTCGGTCTCTTTCACCCTCCTTCGCCTCGTTCCGCTCTCTTTCACCCTCCTTCGACTCCTTTAGCTCTCTTTCACCCTCCTTCGTCTCGTTTCGCTCTCTTTCACCCTCCTTCGTCTCGTTTCACTCTCTTTCACCCTCCTTCGTCTCGTTTCGCTCTCTTCCACCCTCCGTCTCGTTTCGCTCTCTTTCACCCTCCTTCCTCTCGTTTCGCTCTCTTTCACCCTCCTTCGTCTTTTTTCGCTCTCTTTCACCCTCCTTCGTCTCGTTTCGCTCTCTTTCACCCTCCTTCGTCTCGTTTCGCTCTCTTTCACCCTCCTTCATCTCGTTTCGCTCTCTTTCACCCTCCTTCGTCTCGTCTCGCTCTCTTTCACCCTCCTTCGTCTCGTTCCGTTCTCTTTCACCCTCCTTCGTCTCGTTTCGCTCTCTTTCACCCTCCTTCGTCTCGTTTCGCTGTCTTTCACCCTCCTTCGTCTCGTTTCGCTCTCTTTCACCCTCCTTCGTCTCGTTTCGCTCTCTTTCACCCTCCTTCGTCTTGTTTCGCTCTCTTTCACCCACCTTCGTCTCGTTTCGCTCTCTTTCACCCTCCTTCGTCTCGTGTCGCTCTCTTTCACCCTCCTTCATCTCGTTTCGCTCTCTTTCACCCTCCTTCGTCTCGTTTCGCTCTCTTTCACCCTCCTTCGTCTTGTTTCGCTCTCTTTCAAACTCCTTCGTCTCGTTTCGCTCTCTGCCACCCTCCTTCGTCTCGTTTCGCTCTCTTTCACCCTCCTTCCTCTCGTATCGCTCTCTTTCACCCTCCTTCGTCTCGTTTCGCTCTCTTTCACCCTCCTTCGTCTCGTTTCGCTCTCTTTCACGCTCCTTCGTCTCGTTTCGCTGTCTTTCACCCTCCTTCGTCTCGTTTCGCTCTCTTTCACCCTCCTTCGTCTCGTTTCGCTCTCTTTCACCCTCCTTCGTCTCGTTTCGCTCTCTTTCACCCTCCTTCGTCTCGTTTCGCTCTCTTTCACCCTCCTTCGTCTCGTTTCGCTCTCTTTCACCCTCCTTCGTCTCGTTTCGCTCTCTTTCACCCTCCTTCATCTCGTTTCGCTCTCTTTCACACTCCTTCGTCTCGTTCCGTTCTCTTTCACCCTCCTTCGTCTCGTTTCGCTCTCTTTCACCCTCCTTCGTCTCGTTTCGCTCTCTTTCACACTCCTTCGTCTCGTTCCGTTCTCTTTCCTCCTCCTTCGTCTCGTTTCGCTCTCTTTCACCCTCCTTCGTCTCGTTTCGCTGTCTTTCACCCTCCTTCGTCTCGTTTCGCTCTCTTTGACCCTCCTTCGTCTCGTTTCACTCTCTTTCACCCTCCTTCCTCTCGTTTCGATCTCTTTCACCCACCTTCATCTCGTTTCGCTCTCTTTCAACCTCCTTCGCCTCGTTTCGCTCTCTTTCATCCTCGTTTGTCTCGTCTCTTTCACCCTCCTTCGTCTCGTTTCGCTCTCTTTCACCCTCCTTCGTCTCGTTTCGCTGTCTTTCACCCTCCTTCGTCTCGTTTCGCTCTCTTTCACCCTCCTTCGTCTCGTTTCGCTCTCTTTCACCCTCCTTCGTCTCGTTTCGCTCTCTTTCACCCTCCTTCGTCTCGTTCCGTTCTCCTTCACCCTCCTTCGACTCCTTTCGCTCTCTTTCACCCTCCTTCGCCTCCTTTCGCTCTCTTTCACCCTCCTTCGTCTCGTTTCGCTCTCTTTCACCCTCCTTCGCCTCGTTTCGCTCTCTTTCGCCCTCCTTCATCTCGTTTCGCTCTCTTTGACCCTCCTTCGTCTCGTTTCGCTCTCTTTCACCCTCCTTCCTCTCGTTTCGATCTCTTTCACCCACCTTCATCTCGTTTCGCTCTCTTTCAACCTCCTTCGCCTCGTTTCGCTCTCTTTCATCCTCGTTTGTCTCGTCTCTTTCACCCTTCTTCGACTCGTTTCACTCTCTTTCACCCTCCTTCGTCTCGTTTCGCTCTCTTTCACCCTCCTTCGTCTCGTTTCGCTCTCTTTCACCCTCCTTCGTCTCATTTCGGTCTCTTTCACCCTCCTTCGTCTCGTTTCGGTCTCTTTCACCCTCCTTCGCCTCGTTCCGCTCTCTTTCACCCTCCTTCGACTCCTTTCGCTCTCTTTCACCCTCCTTCGTCTCGTTTCGCTCTCTTTCACCCTCCTTCGTCTCGTTTCGCTTTCTTCCACCCTCCTTCGTCTCGTTTCGCTCTCTTTCAGCCTCCTTCCTCTCGTTTCGCTCTCTTTCACCCTCCTTCGTCTCGTTTCGCTCTCTTTCACCCTCCTTCGTCTCGTTTCGCTCTCTTTCACCCTCCTTCATCTCGTTTCGCTGTCTTTCACCCTCCTTCGTCTCGTTTCGCTCTCTTTCACCCTCCTTCGTCTCGTTTCGCTCTCTTTCACCCTCCTTCGTCTCATGTCGCTCTCTTTCACCCTCCTTCGTCTCGTTTCGCTCTCTTTCACCCTCCTTCGTCTCGTTTCGCTCTCTTTCACCCTCCTTCGTCTTGTTTCGCTCCCTTTCACCCTCCTTCGTCTCGTTTCGCTTTCTTTCACCCTCCTTCGTCTTGTTCCGTTCTCTTACACCCTCCTTCGTCTCGTTCCGCTCTCTTTCACCCTCCTTCGTCTCGTTTCGCTCTCTTTCACCCTCCTTCGTCTCGTTTCACTCTATTTCACCCTCCTTCATCTCGTTTCGCCCTCTTTCACCCTCCTTCGACTCCTTTCGCTCTCTTTCACCCTCCTTCGTCTCGTTTCGCTCTCTTTCACCCTCCTTCGTCTCGTTTCGCTGTCTTTCACCCTCCTTCGTCTTGTTCCGTTCTCTTACACCCTCCTTCGTCTCGTTCCGCTCTCTTTCACCCTCCTTCGTCTCGTTTCGCTCTCTTTCACCCTCCTTCGTCTCGTTTCACTCTCTTTCACCCTCCTTCATCTCGTTTCGCCCTCTTTCACCCTCCTTCGTCTCGTTTCACCCTCTTTCACCCTCGTTCGTCTCGTTTCGCTCTCTTTCACCCACCTTCGTCTCGTTTCGCTCTCTTTCACCCTCCTTCGTCTCGTTTCGCTCTCTTTCACCCTCCTTCGTCTCGTTCCGCTCTCTTTCACCCTCCTTCGTCTCGTTCCGTTCTCTTTCACCCTCCTTCGACTCCTTTCGCTCTCTTTCACCCTCCTTCGACTCGTTTTGCTCTCTTTCACCCTCCTTCGTCTCGTTTCGCTCTCTTTCACCCTACTTCATCTCGTTTCGCTCTCTTTCACCCACCTTCATCTCGTTTCGCTCTCTTTCAACCTCCTTCGCCTCGTTTCGCTCTCTTTCATCCTCGTTTGTCTCGTCCAGCTCTCTTTCACCCTCCTTCGACTCGTTTCACTCTCTTACACCCTCCTTCGTCTCGTTTCGCTCTCTTTCACCCTCCTTCGTCTCGTTTCGCTCTCTTTCAGCCTCCTTCGTCTCGTTTCGGTCTCTTTCACCCTCCTTCATCTCGTTTCGGTCTCTTTCACCCTCCTTCGCCTCGTTCCGCTCTCTTTCACCCTCCTTCGACTCCTTTCGCTCTCTTTCACCCTCCTTCGTCTCGTTTCGCTCTCTTTCACCCTCCTTCGTCTCGTTTCGCTGTCTTTCACCGTCCTTCGTCTCGTTTCGCTGTCTTTCACTCTCCTTCGTCTCGTTTCGCTCTCTTTCACCCTCCTTCGTCTCGTTTCGCTCTCTTTCACCCTCCTTCGTCTCGTTTCGCTCGCTTTCACCCTATTTCGTCTCGTTTCGCTCACTTTCACCCTCCTTGGTCTCGTTCCGTACTCTTTCACCCTCCTTCGTCTCGATCCGCTCTCTTTCCCCCTCCTTCGTCTCGTTTCGCTCTCTTTCACCCTCCTTCGTCTCGTTTCACTCTCTTTCACCCTCCTTCATCTCGTTTCGACCTCTTTCACCCTCCTTCGTCTCGTTTCACCCTCTTTCACCCTCCTTCGTCTTGTTTCGCTCTCTTTCACCCACCTTCGTCTCTTTTCGCTCTCTTTCACCCTCCTTCGTCCCGTTTCGCTCTCTTTCACCCTCCTTCGTCTCGTTTCACTCTCTTTGACCCTCCTTCGTCTCGTTTCACTCTCTTTCACCCTCCTTCCTCTCGTTTCGATCTCTTTCACCCACCTTCATCTCGTGTCGCTCTCTTTCAACCTCCTTCGCCTCGTTTCGCTCTCTTTCATCCTCGTTTGTCTCGTTCAGCTCTCTTTCACCCTCCTTCGACTCGTTTCACTCTCTTTCACCCTCCTTCGTCTCGTTTCGCTCTCTTTCACCCTCCTTCGTCTCGTTTCGCTCTCTTTCACACACCTTCGTCTCGTTTCGGTCTCTTTCACCCTCCTTCGTCTCGTTTCGGTCTCTTTCACCCTCCTTCGCCTCGTTCCGCTCTCTTTCACCCTCCTTCGACTCCTTTAGCTCTCTTTCACCCTCCTTCGTCTCGTTTCGCTCTCTTTCACCCTCCTTCGTCTCGTTTCACTCTCTTTCACCCTCCTTCGTCTCGTTTCGCTCTCTTCCACCCTCCGTCTCGTTTCGCTCTCTTTCACCCTCCTTCCTCTCGTTTCGCTCTCTTTCACCCTCCTTCGTCTTTTTTCGCTCTCTTTCACCCTCCTTCGTCTCGTTTCGCTCTCTTTCACCCTCCTTCGTCTCGTTTCGCTCTCTTTCACCCTCCTTCATCTCGTTTCGCTCTCTTTCACCCTCCTTCGTCTCGTCTCGCTCTCTTTCACCCTCCTTCGTCTCGTTCCGTTCTCTTTCACCCTCCTTCGTCTCGTTTCGCTCTCTTTCACCCTCCTTCGTCTCGTTTCGCTGTCTTTCACCCTCCTTCGTCTCGTTTCGCTCTCTTTCACCCTCCTTCGTCTCGTTTCGCTCTCTTTCACCCTCCTTCGTCTTGTTTCGCTCTCTTTCACCCACCTTCGTCTCGTTTCGCTCTCTTTCACCCTCCTTCGTCTCGTGTCGCTCTCTTTCACCCTCCTTCATCTCGTTTCGCTCTCTTTCACCCTCCTTCGTCTCGTTTCGCTCTCTTTCACCCTCCTTCGTCTTGTTTCGCTCTCTTTCAAACTCCTTCGTCTCGTTTCGCTCTCTGCCACCCTCCTTCGTCTCGTTTCGCTCTCTTTCACCCTCCTTCCTCTCGTATCGCTCTCTTTCACCCTCCTTCGTCTCGTTTCGCTCTCTTTCACCCTCCTTCGTCTCGTTTCGCTCTCTTTCACGCTCCTTCGTCTCGTTTCGCTGTCTTTCACCCTCCTTCGTCTCGTTTCGCTCTCTTTCACCCTCCTTCGTCTCGTTTCGCTCTCTTTCACCCTCCTTCGTCTCGTTTCGCTCTCTTTCACCCTCCTTCGTCTCGTTTCGCTCTCTTTCACCCTCCTTCGTCTCGTTTCGCTCTCTTTCACCCTCCTTCGTCTCGTTTCGCTCTCTTTCACCCTCCTTCATCTCGTTTCGCTCTCTTTCACACTCCTTCGTCTCGTTCCGTTCTCTTTCACCCTCCTTCGTCTCGTTTCGCTCTCTTTCACCCTCCTTCGTCTCGTTTCGCTCTCTTTCACACTCCTTCGTCTCGTTCCGTTCTCTTTCCTCCTCCTTCGTCTCGTTTCGCTCTCTTTCACCCTCCTTCGTCTCGTTTCGCTGTCTTTCACCCTCCTTCGTCTCGTTTCGCTCTCTTTGACCCTCCTTCGTCTCGTTTCACTCTCTTTCACCCTCCTTCCTCTCGTTTCGATCTCTTTCACCCACCTTCATCTCGTTTCGCTCTCTTTCAACCTCCTTCGCCTCGTTTCGCTCTCTTTCATCCTCGTTTGTCTCGTCTCTTTCACCCTTCTTCGACTCGTTTCACTCTCTTTCACCCTCCTTCGTCTCGTTTCGCTCTCTTTCACCGTCCTTCGTCTCGTTTCGCTCTCTTTCACCCTCCTTCGTCTCGTTTCGGTCTCTTTCACCCTCCTTCCTCTCGTTTCGGTCTATTTCACCCTCCTTCGCCTCGTTCCGCTCTCTTTCACCCTCCTTCGTCTCGTTTCGCTCTCTTTCACCCTCCTTCGTCTTGTTTCGCTCTCTTTCAAACTCCTTCATCTCGTTTCGCTCTCTGCCACCCTCCTTCGTCTCGTTTCGCTCTCTTTCACCCTCCTTCCTCTCGTTTCGCTCTCTTTCACCCTCCTTCGTCTCGTTTCGCTCTCTTTCACCCTCCTTCGTCTCGTTTCGCTCTCTTTCACGCTCCTTCGTCTCGTTTCGCTGTCTTTCACCCTCCTTCGTCTCGTTTCGCTCTCTTTCACCCTCCTTCGTCTCGTTTCGCTCTCTTTCACCCTCCTTCGTCTCGTTTCGCTCTCTTTCACCCTCCTTCGTCTCGTTTCGCTCTCTTTCACCCTCCTTCGTCTCGTTTCGCTCTCTTTCACCCTCCTTCGTCTCGTTTCGCTCTCTTTCACCCTCCTTCATCTCGTTTCGCTCTCTTTCACACTCCTTCGTCTCGTTCCGTTCTCTTTCACCCTCCTTCGTCTCGTTTCGCTCTCTTTCACCCTCCTTCGTCTCGTTTCGCTCTCTTTCACACTCCTTCGTCTCGTTCCGTTCTCTTTCCCCCTCCTTCGTCTCGTTTCACTCTCTTTCACCCTCCTTCCTCTCGTTTCGATCTCTTTCACCCACCTTCATCTCGTTTCGCTCTCTTTCAACCTCCTTCGCCTCGTTTCGCTCTCTTTCATCCTCGTTTGTCTCGTCTCTTTCACCCTTCTTCGACTCGTTTCACTCTCTTTCACCCTCCTTCGTCTCGTTTCGCTCTCTTTCACCGTCCTTCGTCTCGTTTCGCTCTCTTTCACCCTCCTTCGTCTCGTTTCGGTCTCTTTCACCCTCCTTCGTCTCGTTTCGGTCTATTTCACCCTCCTTCGCCTCGTTCCGCTCTCTTTCACCCTCCTTCGACTCCTTTCGCTCTCTTTCACCCTCCTTCGTCTCGTTTCGCTCTCTTTCACCCTCCTTCGTCTCGTTTCGCTCTCTTCCACCCTCCTTCGTCTCGTTTCGCTCTCTTTCACCCTCCTTCCTCTCGTTTCGCTCTCTTTCACCCTCCTTCGTCTCGTTTCGCCCTCTTTCACCCTCCTTCGTCTCGTTTCGCTCTCTTTCACCCTCCTTCATCTCGTTTCGCTGTCTTTCACCCTCCTTCGTCTTGTTCCGTTCTCTTTCACCCTCCTTCGTCTCGTTCCGCTCTCTTTCACCCTCCTTCGTCTCGTTTCGCTCTCTTTCACCCTCCTTCGTCTCGTTTCACTCTCTTTCACCCTCCTTCATCTCGTTTCGCCCTCTTTCACCCTCCTTCGTCTCGTTTCACCCTCTTTCACCCTCCTTCGTCTCGTTTCGCTCTCTTTCACCCACCTTCGTCTCGTTTCGCTCTCTTTCACCCTCCTTCGTCTCGTTTCGCTCTCTTTCACCCTCCTTCGTCTCGTTCCGCTCTCTTTCACCCTCCTTCGTCTCGTTTCGCTCTCTTTCACCCTCCTTCGTCTCGTTTCGCTCTCTTTCACCCTCCTTCCTCGCGTTTCGCTCTCTTTCACCCTCCTTCGTCTCGTTCCGCTCTCTTTCACCCTCCTTCGTCTCGTTCCGTTCTCTTTCACACTCCTTCGTCTCGTTTCGCTCTCTTTCACCCTCCTTCGTCTCGTTTCGCTGTCTTTCACCCTCCTTCATCTCGTTTCGCTCTCGTTCACCCTCCTTCGTCTCGTTTCGCTCTCTTTCACCCTCCTTCGTCTCGTTTCGCTCTCTTTCACCCACCTTCGTCTCGTTTCGCTCTCTTTCACCCTCCTTCGTCTCGTGTCACTCTCTTTCACCCTCCTTCATCTCATTTCGCTCTCTTTCACCCTCCTTCGTCTCGTTTCGCTCTCTTTCACCCTCCTTCGTCTTGTTTCGCTCTCTTTCACCCTCCTTCATCTCGTTTCGCTCTCTGCCACCTTCCTTCGTCTCGTTTCGCTCTCTTTCACCCTCCTTCCTCTCGTTTCGCTCTCTTTCACCCTCCTTCGTCTCGTTTCGCTCTCTTTCACCCTCCTTCGTCTCGTTTCGCTCTCTTTCACCCTCCTTCGTCTCGTTTCGCTGTCTTTCACCCTCCTTCGTCTCGTTTGGCTCTCTTTCACCCTCCTTCGTCTCGTTTCGCTCTTTCACCCTCCTTCGTCTCGTTTCGCTCTCTTTCACCCTCCTTCGTCTCGTTTCGCTCTCTTTCACCCTCCTTCGTCTCGTTTCGCTCTCTTTCACCCTCCTTCGTCTCGTTTCGCTCTCTTTCACCCTCCTTCGTCTCGTTTCGCTCTCTTTCACCCTCCTTCGTCTCGTTCCGTTCTCCTTCACCCTCCTTCGACTCCTTTCGCTCTCTTTCACCCTCCTTCGCCTCCTTTCGCTCTCTTTCACCCTCCTTCGTCTCGTTTCGCTCTCTTTCACCCTCCTTCGCCTCGTTTCGCTCTCTTTCGCCCTCCTTCATCTCGTTTCGCTCTCTTTGACCCTCCTTCGTCTCGTTTCGCTCTCTTTCACCCTCCTTCCTCTCGTTTCGATCTCTTTCACCCACCTTCATCTCGTTTCGCTCTCTTTCAACCTCCTTCGCCTCGTTTCGCTCTCTTTCATCCTCGTTTGTCTCGTCTCTTTCACCCTTCTTCGACTCGTTTCACTCTCTTTCACCCTCCTTCGTCTCGTTTCGCTCTCTTTCACCCTCCTTCGTCTCATTTCGGTCTCTTTCACCCTCCTTCGTCTCGTTTCGGTCTCTTTCACCCTCCTTCGCCTCGTTCCGCTCTCTTTCACCCTCCTTCGACTCCTTTCGCTCTCTTTCACCCTCCTTCGTCTCGTTTCGCTCTCTTTCACCCTCCTTCGTCTCGTTTCGCTTTCTTCCACCCTCCTTCATCTCGTTTCGCTCTCTTTCAGCCTCCTTCCTCTCGTTTCGCTCTCTTTCACCCTCCTTCGTCTCGTTTCGCTCTCTTTCACCCTCCTTCGTCTCGTTTCGCTCTCTTTCACCCTCCTTCATCTCGTTTCGCTGTCTTTCACCCTCCTTCGTCTCGTTTCGCTCTCTTTCACCCTCCTTCGTCTCGTTTCGCTCTCTTTCACCCTCCTTCGTCTCGTTTCGCTCTCTTTCACCCTTGTTCGTCTCGTTTCGCTCTCTTTCACCCTCCTTCGTCTCGTTTCGCTCTCTTTCACCCTCCTTCGTCTCGTTTCGCTCTCTTTCACCCTCCTTCGTCTCGTTTCGCTTTCTTTCACCCTCCTTCGTCTTGTTCCGTTCTCTTTCACCCTCCTTCGTCTCGTTCCGCTCTCTTTCACCCTCCTTCGTCTCGTTTCGCTCTCTTTCACCCTCCTTCGTCTCGTTTCACTCTCTTTCACCCTCCTTCATCTCGTTTCGCCCTCTTTCACCCTCCTTCGTCTCGTTTCACCCTCTTTCACCCTCGTTCGTCTCGTTTCGCTCTCTTTCACCCACCTTCGTCTCGTTTCGCTCTCTTTCACCCTCCTTCGTCTCGTTTCGCTCTCTTTCACCCTCCTTCGTCTCGTTCCGCTCTCTTTCACCCTCCTTCGTCTCGTTCCGTTCTCTTTCACCCTCCTTCGACTCCTTTCGCTCTCTTTCACCCTCCTTCGACTCGTTTTGCTCTCTTTCACCCTCCTTCGTCTCGTTTCGCTCTCTTTCACCCTACTTCATCTCGTTTCGCTCTCTTTCACCCTCCTTCATCTCGTTCCGCTCTCTTTCACCCTCCATGTCTCGCTACGCACTTTTTCACCCTCCTTCGTCTCGTTTCGCTCTCTTTGACCCTCCTTCATCTCGTTTTGCTCTCTTTGACACTCCTTCGTCTCGTTTATCTCTCTTTCACCCTCGTCCCTCTCGTTTCTCTCTCTTTCACCCTCCTTCGTCTCGTTTCGCCCTATTTCAGCCTCCTTCATCTCGTTTCGCTCTCTTTCACCCTCCTGCATCTCGTTTCGCTGTCTTTCACCCTCCTTCGTCTCGTTTCGCTCTCTTTCACCCTCCTTCGTCTCGTTTCGCTCTCTTTCACCATCCTTCGTCTCATTTCGCTCTCTTTCACCCTCCTTCGTCTCGTTTCGCTCTCTTTCACCCTCCTTGTCTCGTTTCGCTCTCTTTCACCCTCCTTCGTCTCGTTTCGCTCTCTTTCACCCTCCTTCGTCTCGTTTCGCTCTCTTTCACCCTCCTTCGTCTCGTTTCGCTCTCTTTCACCCTCCTTCGTCTCGTTCCGTTCTCTTTCACCCTCCTTCGTCTCGTTCCGTTCTCTTTCACCCTCCTTCGTCTCGTTTCGCTCTCTTTCACCCTCCTTCGTCTCGTTTCGCTCTCTTTCACCCTCCTTCGTCTCGTTTCGCTCTCTTTCACCCTCCTTCGTCTCGTTTCGCTCTCTTTCACCCACCTTCGTCTCGTTTCGCTCTCTTTCACCCTCCTTCGTCTCGTTTCGCTCTCTTTCACCCCCTTTCGTCTCGTTTCGCTCTCTTTCACCCTCCTTCGTCTCGTTCCGTTCTCTTTCACCCTCCTTTGACTCCTTTCGCTCTTTTTCACCCTCCTTCGACTCCTTTCGCTCTCTTTCACCCTCCTTCGTCTCGTTTCGCTCTCTTTCACCCTCCTTCGTCTCGTTTCACTCTCTTTCGCCCTCCTTCGTCTCGTTTCGCTCTCTTTCACCCTCCTTCCTCTCGTTTCGCTCTCTTTGACCCTCCTTCGTCTCGTTTCACTATCTTTCACCATCCTTCCTCTCGTTTCGATCTCTTTCACCCACCTTCATCTCGTTTCGCTCTCTTTCAACCTTCTTCGCCTCGTTACGCTCTCTATCATCCTCGTTTGTCTCGTTCAGCTCTTTTTCACCCTCCTTCGACTCGTTTCACTCTCTTTCACCCTCCTTCGTCTCGTTTCGCTCTCTTTCACCCTCCTTCGTCTCGTTTCGCTCTCTTTCACCCTCCTTCGTCTCGTTTCGGTCTCTTTCACCCTCTTTCGCCTCGTTCCGCTCTCTTTCACCCTCCTTTACTCCTTTCGCTCTCTTTCACCCTCCTTCGTCTCGTTTCGCTCTCTTTCACCCTCCTTCGTCTCGTTTCGCTCTCTTCCACCCTCCTTTGTCTCGTTCCGTTCTCTTTCACCCTCCTTCGACTCCTTTCGCTCTTTTACACCCTCCTTCGACTCCTTTCGCTCTCTTTCACCCTCCTTCGTCTCGTTTCGCTCTCTTTCACCCTCCTTCGTCTCGCTTCGCTCTCTTTCGCCCTCCTTCGTCTCGTTTCGCTCTCTTTCACCCTCCTTCCTCTCGTTTCGCTCTCTTTGACCCTCCTTCGTCTCGTTTCACTATCTTTCACCATCCTTCCTCCGGTTTCGATCTCTTTCACCCACCTTCATCTCGTTTCGCTCTCTTTCAACCTCCTTCGCCTCGTTACGCTCTCTATCATCCTCGTTTGTCTCGTTCAGCTCTTTTTCACCCTCCTTCGACTCGTTTCACTCTCTTTCACCCTCCTTCGTCTCGTTTCGCTCTCTTTCACCCTCCTTCGTCTCGTTTCGCTCTCTTTCACCCTCCTTTGACTCGTTTCGGTCTCTTTCACCCTCCTTCGTCTCGTTTCAGTCTCTTTCACCCTCCTTCGCCTCGTTCCGCTCTCTTTCACCCTCCTTCGACTCCTTTCGCTCTCTTTCACCCTCCTTCGTCTCGTTTCGCTCTCTTTCACCCTCCTTCGTCTCGTTTCGCTCTCTTCCACCCTCCTTCGTCTCGTTTCGCTCTCTTTCACCCTCCTTCCTCTCGTTTCGCTCTCTTTCACCCTCCTTCGTCTCGTTTCGCTCTCTTTCACCCTCCTTCGTCTCGTTTCACTCTCTTTCACCCTCCTTCGTCTCGTTTCGCTGTCTTTCACCCTCCTTCGTCTCGTTTCGCTCTCTTTCACCCTCCTTCGTCTCGTTTCGCTCTCTTTCACCCTCCTTCGTCTCGTTTCGCTCTCTTTCACCCTCCTTCGTCTCGTTTCGCTCTCTTTCACCCTCCTTCGCCTCGTTTCGCTCTCTTTCACCCTCCTTCGTCTCGTTTCGCTCTCTTTCCCCCTCCTTCGTCTCGTTTCGCTCTCTTTCACCCTCCTTTGTCTCGTTGCGCTCTCTTTCACCCTCCTTCGTCTCGTTCCGTTCTCTTTCACCCTCCTTCGTCTCGTTCCGCTCTCTTTCACCCTCCTTCGTCTCGTTTCGCTCTCTTTCACCCTCCTTCGTCTCGTTTCACCCTCTTTCACCCTCCTTCGTCTCGTTTCGCTCTCTTTCACCCTTCTTCGTCTCGTTTCGCTCTCTTTCACCCTCCTTCGTCTCGTTCCGTTCTCTTTCACCCTCCTTCGACTCCTTTCGCTCTCTTTCACCCTCCTTCGACTCGTTACGCTCTCTTTCACCCTACTTCGTCTCGTTTCGCTCTCTTTCACCCTCCTTCATCTCGTTCCGCTCTCTTTCACCCTCCATGTCTCGCTACGCACTTTTTCACCCTCCTTCGTCTCGTTTCGCTCTCTTTGACCCTCCTTCATCTTGTTTCGCTCTCTTTGACACTCCTTCGTCTCGTTTATCTCTCTTTCACCCTCGTCCCTCTCGTTTCGCTCTCTTTCACACTCCTTCATCTCGTTTCGCCCTATTTCACCCTCCTTCGTCTTGTTTCGCTCTCTTTCACCCTCCTTCGTCTCGTTTCGCTCTCTTTCACCCTCCTTCGTCTCGTTTCGCTCTCTGCCACCCTCCTTCGTCTCGTTTCGCTCTCTTTCACCCTCCTTCCTCTCGTTTCGCTCTCTTTCACCCTCCTTCGTCTCGTTTCGCTCTCTTTCACCCTCCTTCGTCTCGTTTCGCTGTCTTTCACCCTCCTTCGTCTCGTTTCGCTGTCTTTCACCCTCCTTCGTCTCGTTTCGCTCTCTTTCACCCTCCTTCGTCTCGTTTCGCT
Organism: Scyliorhinus torazame; assembly: GCF_047496885.1. Classification (NCBI taxonomy): domain Eukaryota; kingdom Metazoa; phylum Chordata; class Chondrichthyes; order Carcharhiniformes; family Scyliorhinidae; genus Scyliorhinus; species Scyliorhinus torazame. The sequence goes on from NC_092721.1 coordinate 1,017,639, forward strand.
CTCTTTCACCCTCCTTCATCTCGTTTCGCTCTCTTTCACCCTCCTTCGTCTCGTTTCGCTCTCTTTCACCCTTCTTCAACTCGTTTCGCTCTCTTTGACCCTCCTTCGTCTCGTTTCACTATCTTTCACCATCCTTCCTCTCGTTTCGATCTCTTTCACCCACCTTCATCTCGTTTCGCTCTCTTTCAACCTCCTTCGCCTCGTTACGCTCTCTATCATCCTCGTTTGTCTCGTTCAGCTCTTTTTCACCCTCCTTCGACTCGTTTCACTCTCTTTCACCCTCCTTCATCTCGTTTCGCTCTCTTTCACCCTCCTTCGTCTCGTTTCGCTCTCTTTCACCCTCCTTCGTCTCGTTTCGGTCTCTTTCACCCTCCTTCGTCTCGTTTCAGTCTCTTTCACCCTCCTTCGCCTCGTTCCGCTCTCTTTCACCCTCCTTCGACTCCTTTCGCTCTCTTTCACCCTCCTTCGTCTCGTTTCGCTCTCTTTCACCCTCCTTCGTCTCGTTTCGCTCTCTTCCACCCTCCTTCGTCTCGTTTCGCTCTCATTCACCCTCCTTCCTCTCGTTTCGCTCTCTTTCACCCTCCTTCGTCTCGTTTCGCTCTCTTTCACCCTCCTTCGTCTCGTTTCGCTCTCTTTCACCCTCCTTCGTCTCGTTTCACTCTCTTTCACCCTCCTTCGTCTCGTTTCACTCTCTTTCACCCTCCTTCATCTCGTTTCACCCTCTTTCACCCTCCTTCGTCTCGTTTCGCTCTCTTTCACCCTTCTTCGTCTCGTTTCGCTCTCCTTCACCCTCCTTCGTCTCGTTCCGTTCTCTTTCACCCTCCTTCGACTCCTTTCGCTCTCTTTCACCCTCCTTCGACTCGTTACGCTCTCTTTCACCCTACTTCGTCTCGTTTCGCTCTCTTTCACCCTCCTTCATCTCGTTCTGCTCTCTTTCACCCTCCATGTCTCGCTACGCACTTTTTCACCCTCCTTCGTCTCGTTTCACTCTCTTTGACCCTCCTTCATCTCGTTTCGCTCTCTTTGACACTCCTTCGTCTCGTTTATCTCTCTTTCACCCTCGTCCCTCTCGTTTCGCTCTCTTTCACACTCCTTCATCTCGTTTCGCCCTATTTCACCCTCCTTCGTCTTGTTTCGCTCTCTTTCACCCTCCTTCATCTCGTTTCGCCCTATTTCACCCTCCTTCGTCTTGTTTCGCTCTCTTTCACCCTCCTTCGTCTCGTTTCGCTCTCTTTCACCCTCCTTCGTCTCGTTTCGCTCTCTGCCACCCTCCTTCGTCTCGTTTCGCTCTCTTTCACCCTCCTTCCTCTCGTTTCGCTCTCTTTCACCCTCCTTCGTCTCGTTTCGCTCTCTTTCACCCTCCTTCGTCTTGTTTCGCTCTCTTTCACCCTCCTTCGTCTCGTTTCGCTGTCTTTCACCCTCCTTCATCTCGTTTCGCTCTCTTTCACCCTCCTTCGTCTCGTTTCGCTCTCTTTCACCCTCCTTCGTCTCGTTTCGCTCTCTTTCACCCTCCTTCGTCTCGTTTCGCTCTCTTTCACCCTCCTTCGTCTCGTTTCGCTCTCTTTCAGCCTCCTTCGTCTCGTTTTGCTCCCTTTCACCCACCTTTGTCTCGTTTCGCTCTCTTTCACCCTCCTTCATCTCGTTTCGCTCTCTTTCACACTCCTTCGTCTCGTTTCGCTCTCTTTCACCCTCCTTCGTCTCGTTTCGCTCTCTTTCACCCTCCTTCGTCTCGTTTCGCTCTCTTTCACCCTCCTTCGTCTCGTTTCGCTCTTTTTCACACTCCTTCGTCTCGTTCCGTTCTCTTTCACCCTCCTTCGTCTCGTTTCGCTGTCTTTCACCCTCCTTCGTCTCGTTTCGCTGTCTTTCACCCTCCTTCGTCTCGTTTCGCTCTCTTTCACCCTCCTTCGTCTCGTTTCGCTCTCTTTCAGCCTCCTTCATCTCGTTTTGCTCTCTTTCACCCACCTTCGTCTCGTTTCGCTCTCTTTCACCCTCCTTCGTCTCGTTTCGCTCTCTTTCACCCTCCTTCGTCTCGTTTCGCTCTCTTTCACCCTCCTTCGTCTCGTTCCGTTCTCTTTCACCCTCCTTCGACTCCTTTCGCTCTCTTTCACCCTCCTTCGCCTCCTTTCGCTCTCTTTCACCCTCCTTCGTCTCGTTGCGCTCTCTTTCACCCTCCTTCGTCTCGTTTCGCTCTCTTTCGCCCTCCTTCATCTCGTTTCGCTCTCTTTCACCCTCCTTCATCTCGTTTCGCTCTCTTTGACCCTCCTTCGTCTCGTTTCGCTCTCTTTCACCCTCCTTCATCTCGTTCCGCTCTCTTTCACCCTCCATGTCTCGCTACATACTTTTTCACCCTCCTTCGTCTCGTTTCGCTCTCTTTGACCCTCCTTCATCTCGTTTTGCTCTCTTTGACACTCCTTCGTCTCGTTTATCTCTCTTTCACCCTCGTCCCTCTCGTTTCTCTCTCTTTCACCCTCCTTCGTCTCGTTTCGCCCTATTTCAGCCTCCTTCATCTCGTTTCGCTCTCTTTCACCCTCCTGCATCTCGTTTCGCTGTCTTTCACCCTCCTTCGTCTCGTTTCGCTCTCTTTCACCCTCCTTCGTCTCGTTTCGCTCTCTTTCACCATCCTTCGTCTCATTTCGCTCTCTTTCACCCTCCTTCGTCTCGTTTCGCTCTCTTTCACCCTCCTTGTCTCGTTTCGCTCTCTTTCACCCTCCTTCGTCTCGTTTCGCTCTCTTTCACCCTCCTTCGTCTCGTTTCGCTCTCTTTCACCCTCCTTCGTCTCGTTTCGCTCTCTTTCACCCTCCTTCGTCTCGTTCCGTTCTCTTTCACCCTCCTTCGTCTCGTTCCGTTCTCTTTCACCCTCCTTCGTCTCGTTTCGCTCTCTTTCACCCTCCTTCGTCTCGTTTCGCTCTCTTTCACCCTCCTTCGTCTCGTTTCGCTCTCTTTCACCCTCCTTCGTCTCGTTTCGCTCTCTTTCACCCACCTTCGTCTCGTTTCGCTCTCTTTCACCCTCCTTCGTCTCGTATCGCTCTCTTTCACCCCCCTTCGTCTCGTTTCGCTCTCTTTCACCCTCCTTCGTCTCGTTCGGTTCTCTTTCACCCTCCTTTGACTCCGTTCGCTCTTTTTCACCCTCCTTCGACTCCTTTCGCTCTCTTTCACCCTCCTTCGTCTCGTTTCGCTCTCTTTCACCCTCCTTCGTCTCGTTTCACTCTCTTTCGCCCTCCTTCGTCTCGTTTCGCTCTCTTTCACCCTCCTTCCTCTCGTTTCGCTCTCTTTGACCCTCCTTCGTCTCGTTTCACTATCTTTCACCATCCTTCCTCTCGTTTCGATCTCTTTCACCCACCTTCATCTCGTTTCGCTCTCTTTCAACCTTCTTCGCCTCGTTACGCTCTCTATCATCCTCGTTTGTCTCGTTCAGCTCTTTTTCACCCTCCTTCGACTCGTTTCACTCTCTTTCACCCTCCTTCGTCTCGTTTCGCTCTCTTTCACCCTCCTTCGTCTCGTTTCGCTCTCTTTCACCCTCCTTCGTCTCGTTTCGGTCTCTTTCACCCTCTTTCGCCTCGTTCCGCTCTCTTTCACCCTCCTTTACTCCTTTCGCTCTCTTTCACCCTCCTTCGTCTCGTTTCGCTCTCTTTCACCCTCCTTCATCTCGTTTCGCTCTCTTCCACCCTCCTTTGTCTCGTTCCGTTCTCTTTCACCCTCCTTCGACTCCTTTCGCTCTTTTTCACCCTCCTTCGACTCCTTTCGCTCTCTTTCACCCTCCTTCGTCTCGTTTCGCTCTCTTTCACCCTCCTTCGTCTCGTTTCGCTCTCTTTCGCCCTCCTTCGTCTCGTTTCGCTCTCTTTCACCCTCCTTCCTCTCGTTTCGCTCTCTTTGACCCTCCTTCGTCTCGTTTCACTATCTTTCACCATCCTTCCTCCGGTTTCGATCTCTTTCACCCACCTTCATCTCGTTTCGCTCTCTTTCAACCTCCTTCGCCTCGTTACGCTCTCTATCATCCTCGTTTGTCTCGTTCAGCTCTTTTTCACCCTCCTTCGACTCGTTTCACTCTCTTTCACCCTCCTTCGTCTCGTTTCGCTCTCTTTCACCCTCCTTCGTCTCGTTTCGCTCTCTTTCACCCTCCTTTGTCTCGTTTCGGTCTCTTTCACCCTCCTTCGTCTCGTTTCAGTCTCTTTCACCCTCCTTCGCCTCGTTCCGCTCTCTTTCACCCTCCTTCGACTCCTTTCGCTCTCTTTCACCCTCCTTCGTCTCGTTTCGCTCTCTTTCACCCTCCTTCGTCTCGTTTCGCTCTCTTCCACCCTCCTTCGTCTCGTTTCGCTCTCTTTCACCCTCCTTCCTCTCGTTTCGCTCTCTTTCACCCTCCTTCGTCTCGTTTCGCTCTCTTTCACCCTCCTTCGTCTCGTTTCGCTCTCTTTCACCCTCCTTCGTCTCGTTTCGCTGTCTTTCACCCTCCTTCGTCTCGTTTCGCTCTCTTTCACCCTCCTTCGTCTCGTTTCGCTCTCTTTCACCCTCCTTCGTCTCGTTTCGCTCTCTTTCACCCTCCTTCGTCTCGTTTCGCTCTCTTTCACCCTCCTTCGCCTCGTTTCGCTCTCTTTCACCCTCCTTCGTCTCGTTTCGCTCTCTTTCCCCCTCCTTCGTCTCGTTTCGCTCTCTTTCACCCTCCTTTGTCTCGTTGCGCTCTCTTTCGCCCTCCTTCGTCTCGTTCCGTTCTCTTTCACCCTCCTTCGTCTCGTTCCGCTCTCTTTCACCCTCCTTCGTCTCGTTTCGCTCTCTTTCACCCTCCTTCGTCTCGTTTCACCCTCTTTCACCCTCCTTCGTCTCGTTTCGCTCTCTTTCACCCTTCTTCGTCTCGTTTCGCTCTCTTTCACCCTCCTTCGTCTCGTTCCGTTCTCTTTCACCCTCCTTCGACTCCTTTCGCTCTCTTTCACCCTCCTTCGACTCGTTACGCTCTCTTTCACCCTACTTCGTCTCGTTTCGCTCTCTTTCACACTCCATGTCTCGCTACGCACTTTTTCACCCTCCTTCGTCTCGTTTCGCTCTCTTTGACCCTCCTTCATCTTGTTTCGCTCTCTTTGACACTCCTTCGTCTCGTTTATCTCTCTTTCACCCTCGTCCCTCTCGTTTCGCTCTCTTTCACACTCCTTCATCTCGTTTCGCCCTATTTCACCCTCCTTCGTCTTGTTTCGCTCTCTTTCACCCTCCTTCGTCTCGTTTCGCTCTCTTTCACCCTCCTTCGTCTCGTTTCGCTCTCTGCCACCCTCCTTCGTCTCGTTTCGCTCTCTTTCACCCTCCTTCCTCTCGTTTCGCTCTCTTTCACCCTCCTTCGTCTCGTTTCGCTCTCTTTCACCCTCCTTCGTCTCGTTTCGCTGTCTTTCACCCTCCTTCGTCTCGTTTCGCTGTCTTTCACCCTCCTTCGTCTCGTTTCGCTCTCTTTCACCCTCCTTCGTCTCGTTTCGCTCTCTTTCACCCTCCTTCGTCTCGTTTCGCTCTCTTTCACCCTCCTTCGTCTCGTTTCGCTCTCTTTCACCCTTCTTCAACTCGTTTCGCTCTCTTTGACCCTCCTTCGTCTCGTTTCACTATCTTTCACCATCCTTCCTCTCGTTTCGATCTCTTTCACCCACCTTCATCTCGTTTCGCTCTCTTTCAACCTCCTTCGCCTCGTTACGCTCTCTATCATCCTCGTTTGTCTCGTTCAGCTCTTTTTCACCCTCCTTCGACTCGTTTCACTCTCTTTCACCCTCCTTCATCTCGTTTCGCTCTCTTTCACCCTCCTTCGTCTCGTTTCGCTCTCTTTCACCCTCCTTCGTCTCGTTTCGGTCTCTTTCACCCTCCTTCGTCTCGTTTCAGTCTCTTTCACCCTCCTTCGCCTCGTTCCGCTCTCTTTCACCCTCCTTCGACTCCTTTCGCTCTCTTTCACCCTCCTTCGTCTCGTTTCGCTCTCTTTCACCCTCCTTCGTCTCGTTTCGCTCTCTTCCACCCTCCTTCGTCTCGTTTCGCTCTCTTTCACCCTCCTTCCTCTCGTTTCGCTCTCTTTCACCCTCCTTCGTCTCGTTTCGCTCTCTTTCACCCTCCTTCGTCTCGTTTCGCTCTCTTTCACCCTCCTTCGCCTCGTTTCGCTGTCTTTCACCCTCCTTCGTCTCGTTTCGCTCTCTTTCACCCTCCTTCGTCTCGTTTCGCTCTCTTTCACCCTCCTTCGCCTCGTTTCGCTCTCTTTCACCCTCCTTCGTCTCGTTTCGCTCTCTTTCCCCCTCCTTCGTCTCGTTTCGCTCTCTTTCACCCTCCTTTGTCTCGTTGCGCTCTCTTTCACCCTCCTTCGTCTCGTTCCGTTCTTTTTCACCCTCCTTCGTCTCGTTCCGCTCTCTTTCACCCTCCTTCGTCTCGTTTCGCTCTCTTTCACCCTCCTTCGTCTCGTTTCACTCTCTTTCACCCTCCTTCATCTCGTTTCACCCTCTTTCACCCTCCTTCGTCTCGTTTCGCTCTCTTTCACCCTTCTTCGTCTCGTTTCGCTCTCCTTCACCCTCCTTCGTCTCGTTCCGTTCTCTTTCACCCTCCTTCGACTCCTTTCGCTCTCTTTCACCCTCCTTCGACTCGTTACGCTCTCTTTCACCCTACTTCGTCTCGTTTCGCTCTCTTTCACCCTCCTTCATCTCGTTCTGCTCTCTTTCACCCTCCATGTCTCGCTACGCACTTTTTCACCCTCCTTCGTCTCGTTTCACTCTCTTTGACCCTCCTTCATCTCGTTTCGCTCTCTTTGACACTCCTTCGTCTCGTTTATCTCTCTTTCACCCTCGTCCCTCTCGTTTCGCTCTCTTTCACACTCCTTCATCTCGTTTCGCCCTATTTCACCCTCCTTCGTCTTGTTTCGCTCTCTTTCACCCTCCTTCATCTCGTTTCGCCCTATTTCACCCTCCTTCGTCTTGTTTCGCTCTCTTTCACCCTCCTTCGTCTCGTTTCGCTCTCTTTCACCCTCCTTCGTCTCGTTTCGCTCTCTGCCACACTCCTTCATCTCGTTTCGCTCTCTTTCACCCTCCTTCCTCTCGTTTCGCTCTCTTTCACCCTCCTTCGTCTCGTTTCGCTCTCTTTCACCCTCCTTCGTCTTGTTTCGCTCTCTTTCACCCTCCTTCGTCTCGTTTCGCTGTCTTTCACCCTCCTTCATCTCGTTTCGCTCTCTTTCACCCTCCTTCGTCTCGTTTCGCTCTCTTTCACCCTCCTTCGTCTCGTTTCGCTCTCTTTCACCCTCCTTCGTCTCGTTTCGCTCTCTTTCAGCCTCCTTCGTCTCGTTTTGCTCCCTTTCACCCACCTTCGTCTCGTTTCGCTCTCTTTCACCCTCCTTCATCTCGTTTCGCTCTCTTTCACCCTCCTTCGACTCGTTTCGCTCTCTTTCACCCTCCTTCGTCTCGTTTCGCTCTCTTTCACCCTCCTTCGTCTCGTTTCGCTCTCTTTCACCCTCCTTCGTCTCGTTTCGCTCTTTTTCACACACCTTCGTCTCGTTCCGTTCTCTTTCACCCTCCTTCGTCTCGTTTCGCTCTCTTTCACCCTCCTTCGTCTCGTTTCGCTGTCTTTCACCCTCCTTCGTCTCGTTTCGCTCTCTTTCACCCTCCTTCGTCTCGTTTCGCTCTCTTTCAGCCTCCTTCGTCTCGTTTTGCTCTCTTTCACCCACCTTCGTCTCGTTTCGCTCTCTTTCACCCTCCTTCGTCTCGTTTCGCTCTCTTTCACCCTCCTTCGTCTCGTTTCGCTCTCTTTCACCCTCCTTCGTCTCGTTCCGTTCTCTTTCACCCTCCTTCGACTCCTTTCGCTCTCTTTCACCCTCCTTCGCCTCCTTTCGCTCTCTTTCACCCTCCTTCGTCTCGTTGCGCTCTCTTTCACCCTCCTTCGTCTCGTTTCGCTCTCTTTCGCCCTCCTTCATCTCGTTTCGCTCTCTTTCACCCTCCTTCATCTCGTTTCGCTCTCTTTGACCCTCCTTCGTCTCGTTTCACTCTCTTTCACCCTCCTTTCTCTCGTTTCGATCTCTTTCACCCACCTTCATCTCGTTTCGCTCTCTTTCAACCTCCTTCGCCTCGTTTCGCTCTCTTTCATCCTCGTTTGTCTCGTCTCTTTCACCCTCCTTCGACTCGTTTCACTCTCTTTCACCCTCCTTCGTCTCGTTTCGCTCTCTTTCACCCTCCTTCGTCTCGTTTCGCTCTCTTTCACCCTCATTCGTCTCGTTTCGGTCTCTTTCACCCTCCTTCGTCTCGTTTCGGTCTCTTTCACCCTCCTTCGCCTCGTTCCGCTCTCTTTCACCCTCCTTCGACTCCTTTCGCTCTCTTTCCCCCTCCTTCGTCTCGTTTCGCTCTCTTTCACCCTCCTTCCTCTCGTTTCGCTCTCTTTCACCCTCCTTCGTCTCGTTTCGCTCTCTTTCACCCTCCTTCGTCTCGTTTCGCTCTCTTTCACCCTCCTTCATCTCGTTTCGCTGTCTTTCACCCTCCTTCGTCTCGTTTCGCTCTCTTTCACCCTCCTTCGTCTCGTTTCGCTCTCTTTCACCCTCCTTCGTCTCGTTTCGCTCTCTTTCACCCTCCTTCGTTTCGTTTCGCTTTCTTTCACCCTCCTTCGTCTTGTTCCGTTCTCTTTCACCCTCCTTCGTCTCGTTCCGCTCTCTTTCACCCTCCTTCGTCTCGTTTCGCTCTCTTTCACCCTCCTTCGTCTCGTTTCACTCTCTTTCACCCTCCTTCATCTTGTTTCGCCCTCTTTCACCCTCCTTCGTCTCGTTTCACTCTCTTTCACCCTCCTTCGTCTCGTTTCGCTCTCTTTCACCCACCTTCGTCTCGTTTCGCTCTCTTTCACCCTCCTTCGTCTCGTTTCGCTCTCTTTCACCCTCCTTCGTCTCGTTCCGCTCTCTTTCACCCTCCTTCGTCTCGTTCCGTTCCCTTTCACCCTCCTTTGACTCCTTTCGCTCTCTTTCACCCTCCTTCGACTCGTTTTGCTCTCTTTCACCCTCCTTCGTCTCGTTTCGCTCTCTTTCACCCTACTTCGTCTCGTTTCGCTCTCTTTCACCCTCCTTCATCTCGTTTTGCTCTCTTTGACACTCCTTCGTCTCGTTTATCTCTCTTTCACCCTCGTCCCTCTCGTTTCTCTCTCTTTCACCCTCCTTCGTCTCGTTTCGCCCTATTTCAGCCTCCTTCATCTCGTTTCGCTCTCTTTCACCCTCCTGCATCTCGTTTCGCTGTCTTTCACCCTCCTTCGTCTCGTTTCGCTCTCTTTCACCCTCCTTCGTCTCGTTTCGCTCTCTTTCACCCTCCTTCGTCTCGTTTCGCTGTCTTTCACCCTCCTTTGTCTCGTTTCGCTCTCTTTCACCCTCCTTCGTCTCGTTTCGCTCTCTTTCACCCTCCTTCGTCTCGTTTCGCTCTCTTTCACCCTCCTTCGTCTCGTTCCGTACTCTTTCACCCTCCTTCGTCTCGTTTCGCTCTCTTTCAACCTCCTTCGCCTCGTTACGCTCTCTATCATCCTCGTTTGTCTCGTTCAGCTCTTTTTCACCCTCCTTCGACTCGTTTCACTCTCTTTCACCCTCCTTCGTCTCGTTTCGCTCTCTTTCACCCTCCTTCGTCTCGTTTCGCTCTCTTTCACCCTCCTTCGTCTCGTTTCGGTCTCTTTCACCCTCCTTCGTCTCGTTTCGGTCTCTTTCACCCTCCTTCGCCTCGTTCCGCTCTCTTTCACCCTCCTTCGACTCCTTTCGCTCTCTTTCACCCTCCTTCGTCTCGTTTCGCTCTCTTTCACCCTCCTTCGTCTCGTTTCGCTCTCTTTCACCCTCCTTCGTCTCGTTTCGCTCTCTTTCACCCTCCTTCGTCTCGTTTCGCTCTCTTTCATCCTCCTTCGTCTCGTTTCACTCTCTTTCAACCTCCTTCATCACGTTTCGCCCTCTTTCACCCTCCTTCGTCTCGTTTTACCCTCTTTCACCCTCCTTCGTCTCGTTTCGCTCTCTTTCACCCACCTTCGTCTCGTTTCGCTCTCTTTCACCCTCCTTCGTCTCGTTTCGCTCTCTTTCACCCTCCTTCGTCTCGTTCCGCTCTCTTTCACCCTCCTTCGTCTCGTTCCGTTCTCTTTCACCCGCCTTCGACTCCTTTCGCTCTCTTTCACCCTCCTTCGACTCGTTTTGCTCTCTTTCACCCTCCTTCATCTCGTTCCGCTCTCTTTCACCCTCCATGTCTCGCTACGCACTTTTTCACCCTCATTCGTCTCGTTTCGCTCTCTTTGACCCTCCTTCATCTCGTTTTGCTCTCTTTGACACTCCTTCGTCTCGTTTATCTCTCTTTCACCCTCGTCCCTCTCGTTTCTCTCTCTTTCACCCTCCTTCGTCTCGTTTCGCCCTATTTCAGCCTCCTTCATCTCGTTTCGCTCTCTTTCACCCTCCTGCATCTCGTTTCGCTGTCTTTCACCCTCCTTCGTCTCGTTTCGCTCTCTTTCACCCTCCTTCGTCTCGTTCCGTTCTCTTTCACCCTCCTTCGACTCCTTTCGCTCTCTTTCACCCTCCTTCGACTCGTTACGCTCTCCTTCACCCTTCTTCGTCTCGTTTCGCTCTCTTTCACCCTCCTTCGACTCCTTTCGCTCTCTTTCACCCTCCTTCGTCTCGTTTCGCTCTCTTTCACCCTCCTTCGTCTCGTTTCGCTCTCTTTCACCCTCCTTCGTCTCGTTTCGCTCTCTTTCACCCTCCTTCGTCTCGTTTCTCTGTCTTTCACCCTCCTTCGTCTCGTTTCGCTCTCTTTCACCCTCCTTCGTCTCGTTTCGCTCTCTTTCACCCACCTTCGTCTCGTTTCGCTCTCTTTCACCCTCCTTCGTCTCGTTTCGCTCTCTTTCACCCTCCTTCATCTAGTTCCGTTCTCTTTCACCCTCCTTCGACTCCTTTCGCTCTTTTTCACCCTCCTTCGACTCCTTTCGCTCTCTTTCACCCTCCTTCGTCTCGTTTCGCTCTCTTTCACCCTCCTTCATCTCGTTTCGCTCTCTTTCGCCCTTCTTCGTCTCGTTTCGCTCTCTTTCACCCTCCTTCCTCTCGTTTCGCTCTCTTTGACCCTCCTTCGTCTCGTTTCACTATCTTTCACCATCCTTCCTCACGTTTCGATCTCTTTCACCCACCTTCATCTCGTTTCGCTCTCTTTCAACCTCCTTCGCCTCGTTACGCTCTCTATCATCCTCGTTTGTCTCGTTCAGCTCTTTTTCACCCTCCTTCGACTCGTTTCACTCTCTTTCACCCTCCTTCGTCTCGTTTCGCTCTCTTTCACCCTCCTTCGTCTCGTTTCACTCTCTTTCACCCTCCTTCGTCTCGTTTCGGTCTCTTTCACCCTCCTTCGTCTCGTTTCGGTCTCTTTCACCCTCCTTCGCCTCGTTCCGCTCTCTTTCACCCTCCTTCGACTCCTTTCGCTCTCTTTCACCCTCCTTCGTCTCGTTTCGCTCTCTTTCACCCTCCTTCGTCTCGTTTCGCTGTCTTTCACCCTCCTTCGTCTCGTTTCGCTCTCTTTCACCCTCCTTCGTCTCGTTTCGCTCTCTTTCACCCTCCTTCGTCTCGTTTCGCTCTCTTTCACCCTCCTTCGACTCGTTTCGCTCTCTTTCACCCTCCTTCGCCTCGTTTCGCTCTCTTTCACCCTCCTTCGTCTCGTTTCGCTCTCTTCCCCCCTCCTTCGTCTCGTTTCGCTCTCTTTCACCCTCCTTTGTCTCGTTGCACTCTCTTTCACCCTCCTTCGTCTCGTTCCGTTCTCTTTCACCCTCCTTCGTCTCGTTCCGCTCTCTTTCACCCTCCTTCGTCTCGTTTCGGTCTCTTTCACCCTCCTTCGTCTTGTTTCACTCTCTTTCACCCTCCTTCATCTCGTTTCACCCTCTTTCACCCTCCTTCGTCTCGTTTCGCTCTCTTTCACCCTTCTTCGTCTCGTTTCGCTCTCTTTCACCCTCCTTCGTCTCGTTCCGTTCTCTTTCACCCTCCTTCGACTCCTTTCGCTCTCTTTCACCCTCCTTCGACTCGTTATGCTCTCTTTCACCCTACTTCGTCTCGTTTCGCTCTCTTTCACCCTCCTTCATCTCGTTCCGCTCTCTTTCACCCTCCATGTCTCGTACGCACTTTTTCACCCTCCTTCGTCTCGTTTCGCTCTCTTTCACCCTTCTTCGTCTCGTTTCGCTCTCTTTCACCCTCCTTCGTCTCGTTTCACTCTCTTTCACCCTCCTTCGTCTCGTTTCGGTCTCTTTCACCCTCCTTCGTCTCGTTTTGGTCTCTTTCACCCTCCTTCGCCTCGTTCCGCTCTCTTTCACCCTCCTTCGACTCCTTTCGCTCTCTTTCACCCTCCTTCGTCTCGTTTCGCTCTCTTTCACCCTCCTTCGTCTCGTTTCGCTCTCTTTCACCCTCCTTCGTCTCGTTTCGCTCTCTTTCACCCTCCTTCGTCTCGTTTCGCTGTCTTTCACCCTCCTTCATCTCGTTTCGCTCTCTTTCACCCTCCTTCGTCTCGTTTTGCTCTCTGTCACCCTCCTTCGTCTCGTTTCGCTCTCTTTCACCCTCCTTCGACTCGTTTCGCTCTCTTTCACCCTCCTTCGCCTCGTTTCGCTCTCTTTCACCCTCCTTCGTCTCGTTTCGCTCTCTTTCACCCTCCTTCGCCTCGTTTCGCTCTCTTTCACCCTCCTTCGTCTCGTTTCGCTCTCTTTCACCCTCCTTCGTCTCGTTCCGTTCTCTTTCACCCTCCTTCGTCTCGTTCCGCTCTCTTTCACCCTCCTTCGTCTCGTTTCGCTCTCTTTCACCCTCCTTCGTCTTGTTTCACTCTCTTTCACCCTCCTTCATCTCGTTTCACCCTCTTTCACCCTCCTTCGTCTCGTTTCGCTCTCTTTCACCCTTCTTCGTCTCGTTTCGCTCTCTTTCACCCTCCTTCGTCTCGTTCCGTTTTCTTTCACCCTCCTTCGACTCCTTTCGCTCTCTTTCACCCTCCTTCGACTCGTTACGCTCTCTTTCACCCTACTTCGTCTCGTTTCGCTCTCTTTCACCCTCCTTCATCTCGTTCCGCTCTCTTTCACCCTCCATGTCTCGCTACGCACTTTTTCACCCTCCTTCATCTCGTTTCGCTCTCTTTCACCCTTCTTCGTCTCGTTTCGCTCTCTTTCACCCTCCTTCGTCTCGTTCCGTTCTCTTTCACCCTCCTTCGACTCCTTTCGCTCTCTTTCACCCTCCTTCGACTCGTTACGCTCTCTTTCACCCTTTTTCGTCTCGTTTCGCTCTCTTTCACCCTCCTTCGACTCCTTTCGCTCTCTTTCACCCTCCTTCGTCTCGTTTCGCTCTCTTTCACCCTCCTTCATCTCGTTTCGCTCTCTTTCACCCTCCTTCGTCTCGTTTCGCTCTCTTTCACCCTCCTTCGTCTCGTTTCGCTGTCTTTCACCCTCCTTCGTCTCGTTTCGCTCTCTTTCACCCTCCTTCGTCTCGTTTCGCTCTCTTTCACCCTCCTTCGTCTCGTTTCGCTCTCTTTCACCCTCCTTCGCCTCGTTTCGCTCTCTTTAACCCTCCTTCGTCTCGTTTCGCTCTCTTTCCCCCTCCTTCGTCTCGTTTCGCTCTCTTTCACCCTCCTTTGTCTCGTTGCGCTCTCTTTCACCCTCCTTCGTCTCGTTCCGTTCTCTTTCACCCTGCTTCATCTCGTTTCACCCTCTTTCACCCTCCTTCGTCTCGTTTCGCTCTCTTTCACCCTTCTTCGTCTCGTTTCGCTCTCTTTCACCCTCCTGCGTCTCGTTCCGTTCTCTTTCACCCTCCTTCGACTCCTTTCGCTCTCTTTCACCCTCCTTCGACTCGTTACGCTCTCTTTCACCCTACTTCGTCTCGTTTCGCTCTCTTTCACCCTCCTTCATCTCGTTCCGCTCTCTTTCACCCTCCATGTCTCGCTACGCACTTTTTCACCCTCCTTCGTCTCGTTTCGCTCTCTTTGACCCTCCTTCATCTCGTTTCGCTCTCTTTGACACTCCTTCGTCTCGTTTATCTCTCTTTCACCCTCGTCCCTCTCGTTTTGCTCTCTTTCACTCTCCTTCGTCTCGTTTCGCCCTATTTCAGCCTCCTTCATCTCGTTTCGCTCTCTTTGACCCTCCTTCGTCTCGTTTCACTCTCTTTCACCCTCCTTCCTCTCGTTTCGATCTCTTTCACCCACCTTCATCTCGTTTCGCTCTCTTTCAACCTCCTTTGTCTCGTTTCGCTCTCTTTCATCCTCGTTTGTCTCGTTCAGCTCTCTTACACCCTCCTTCGACTCGTTTCACTCTCTTTCACCCTCCTTCGTCTCGTTTCGCTCTCTTTCACCCTCCTTCATCTCGTTTCGCTCTCTTTCACCCTCCTTCGTCTCGTTTCGGTCTCTTTCACCCTCCTTCGTCTCGTTTCGGTCTCGTTCACCCTCCTTCGCCTCGTTCCGCTCTCTTTCACCCTCCTTCGACACCTTTCGCTCTCTTTCACCCTCCTTCGTCTCGTTTCGCTCTCTTTCACCCTCCTTCGTCTCGTTTCGCTCTCTTTCACCCTCCTTCATCTTGTTTCGCTCTCTTTCACCCTCCTTCCTCTCGTTTCGCTCTCTTTCACCCTCCTTCGTCTCGTTTCGCTCTCTTTCACCCTCCTTCGTCTCGTTTCGCTCTCTTTCACCCTCCTTCGTCTCGTTTCGCTGTCTTTCACCCTCCTTCGTCTCGTTTCGCTCTCTTACACCCTCCTTCGTCTCGTTTCGCTCTCTTTCACCCTCCTTCGTCTCGTTTCGCTCTCTTTCACCCTCCTTCGTCTCGTTTCGGTCTCTTTCACCCTCCTTCGTCTCGTTTCGGTCTCTTTCACCCTCCTTCGCCTCGTTCCGCTCTCTTTCACCCTCCTTCGACTCCTTTCGCTCTCTTTCATCCTCCTTCGTCTCGTTTCGCTCTCTTTCACCCTCCTTCGTCTCGTTTCGCTCTCTTTCACCCTCCTTCGTCTCGTTTCACTCTCTTTCACCCTCCTTCATCTCGTTTCGCCCTCTTTCACCCTCCTTCGTCTCGTTTCACCCTCTTTCACCCTCCTTCGTCTCGTTTCGCTCTCTTTCACCCACCTTCGTCTCGTTTCGCTCTCTTTCACCCTCCTTCCTCTCGTTTCGCTCTCTTTCACCCTACTTCGTCTCGTTTCGCTCTCTTTCACCCTCCTTCATCTCGTTCCGCTCTCTTTCACCCTCCATGTCTCGCTACGCACTTTTTCACCCTCCTTCGTCTCGTTTCGCTCTCTTTGACCCTCCTTCATCTCGTTTTGCTCTCTTTGACACTCCTTCGTCTCGTTTCGCCCTATTTCAGCCTCCTTCATCTCGTTTCGCTCTCTTTCACCCTCCTGCATCTCGTTTCGCTGTCTTTCACCCTCCTTCGTCTCGTTTCGCTCTCTTTCACCCTCCTTCGTCTCGTTTCGCTCTCTTTCACCCTCCTTCGTCTCGTTTCGCTCTCTTTCACCCTCCTTCGTCTCGTTTCGCTCTCTTTCACCCTCCTTCGTCTCGTTTCGCTCTCTTTCACCCTTCTTCGTCTCGTTTCGCTCTCTTTCACCCTCCTTCCTCTCGTTCCATTCTCTTTCACCCTCCTTCGTCTCGTTTCGCTCTCTTTCACCCTCCTTCGTCTCGTTTCGCTGTCTTTCGCCCTCTTTCGTCTCGTTTCGCTCTCTTTCACCCTCCTTCATCTCGTTTCGCTCTCTTTCACCCTCCTTCGTCTCGTTTCGCTCTCTTTCACCCACCTTCGTCTCGTTTCGCTCTCTTTCACCCTCCTTCGTCTCGTTTCGCTCTCTTTCACCCTCCTTCGTCTCGTTCCGTTCTCTTTCACCCTCCTTCGACTCCTTTCGCTCTTTTTCACCCTCCTTCGACTCCTTTCGCTCTCTTTCACCCTCCATCGTCTCGTTTCGCTCTCTTTCACCCTCCTTCGTCTCGTTTCGCTCTCTTTCGCCCTCCTTCGTCTCGTTTCGCTCTCTTTCACCCTCCTTCCTCTCGTTTCGCTCTCTTTGACCCTCCTTCGTCTCGTTTCGCTCTCTTTCACCCTCCTTCGTCTCGTTTCGCTCTCTTTCACCCTCCTTCGTCTCGTTTCGCTCTCTTTCACCCTCCTTCGTCTCGTTTCGCTCTCTTTCACCCTCCTTCGTCTCGTTTCGCTCTCTTTCACCCTCCTTCGTCTCGTTCCATTCTCTTTCACCCTCCTTCGTCTCGTTTCGCTCTCTTTCACCCTCCTTCGTCTCGTTTCGCTGTCTTTCGCCCTCCTTCGTCTCGTTTCGCTCTCTTTCACCCTCCTTCATCTCGTTTCACTCTCTTTCACCCTCCTTCGTCTCGTTTCGCTCTCTTTCACCCACCTTCGTCTCGTTTCGCTCTCTTTCACCCTCCTTCGTCTCGTTTCGCTCTCTTTCACCCTCCTTCGTCTCGTTCCGTTCTCTTTCACCCTCCTTCGACTCCTTTCGCTCTTTTTCACCCTCCTTCGACTCCTTTCGCTCTCTTTCACCCTCCTTCGTCTCGTTTCGCTCTCTTTCACCCTCCTTCGTCTCGTTTCGCTCTCTTTCGCCCTCCTTCGTCTCGTTTCGCTCTCTTTCACCCTCCTTCCTCTCGTTTCGCTCTCTTTGACCCTCCTTCGTCTAGTTTCACTATCTTTCACCATCCTTCCTCTCGTTTCGATCTCTTTCACCCACCTTCATCTCGTTTCGCTCTCTTTCAACCTCCTTCGCCTCGTTACGCTCTCTATCATCCTCGTTTGTCTCGTTCAGCTCTTTTTCACCCTCCTTCGACTTGTTTCACTCTCTTTCACCCTCCTTCGTCTCGTTTCGCTCTCTTTCACCCTCCTTCGTCTCGTTTCGCTCTATTTCACCCTCCTTCGTCTCGTTTCGGTCTCTTTCACCCTCCTTCGTCTCGTTTCGGTCTCTTTCACCCTCCTTCGCCTCGTTCCGCTCTCTTTCACCCTCCTTCGACTCCTTTCGCTCTCTTTCACCCTCCTTCGTCTCGTTTCGCTCTCTTTCACCCTCCTTCGTCTCGTTTCGCTCTCTTTCACCCTCCTTCGTCTCGTTTCGCTCTCTTTCACCCTCCTTCGTCTCGTTTCGCTGTCTTTCACCCT
The DNA here is from genome assembly GCF_047496885.1 of Scyliorhinus torazame. NCBI lineage: Eukaryota > Metazoa > Chordata > Chondrichthyes > Carcharhiniformes > Scyliorhinidae > Scyliorhinus > Scyliorhinus torazame. The sequence continues at coordinate 1,034,673 of NC_092721.1, forward strand.
CCTTCGTCTCGTTTCGCTCTCTTTCACCCTCCTTCGTCTCCTTTCGCTCTCTTTCACCCTCCTTCGTCTTGTTTCGCTCTCTTTCACCCTCCTTCGTCTCGTTTCGCTCTCTTTCACCCTCCTTCGCCTCGTTTCGCTCTCTTTCACCCTCCTTCGTCTCGTTTCGCTCTCTTTCCCCCTCCTTCGTCTCGTTTCGCTCTCTTTCACCCTCCTTTGTCTCGTTGCGCTCTCTTTCACCCTCCTTCGTCTCGTTCCGTTCTCTTTCACCCTCCTTCGACTCCTTTCCCTCTTTTTCACCCTCCTTCGACTCCTTTCGCTGTCTTTCACCCTCCTTCGTCTCGTTTCGCTCTCTTTCACCCTCCTTCATCTCGTTTTGCTCTCTTTCGCCCTCCTTCGTCTCGTTTCGCTCTCTTTCACCCTCCTTCCTCTCGTTTCGCTCTCTTTGACCCTCCTTCGTCTCGTTTCACTATCTTTCACCATCCTTCCTCTCGTTTCGATCTCTTTCACCCACCTTCATCTCGTTTCGCTCTCTTTCAACCTCCTTCGCCTCGTTACGCTCTCTATCATCCTCGTTTGTCTCGTTCAGCTCTTTTTCACCATCCTTCGACTCGTTTCACTCTCTTTCACCCTCCTTCGTCTCGTTTCGCTCTCTTTCACCCTCCTTCGTCTCGTTTCACTCTCTTTCACCCTCCTTCGTCTCGTTTCGGTCTCTTTCACCCTCCTTCGTCTCGTTTTGGTCTCTTTCACCCTCCTTCGCCTCGTTCCGCTCTCTTTCACCCTCCTTCGACTCCTTTCGCTCTCTTTCACCCTCCTTCGTCTCGTTTCGCTCTCTTTCACCCTCCTTCGTCTCGTTTCGCTCTCTTTCACCCTCCTTCGTCTCGTTTCGCTCTCTTTCACCCTCCTTCGTCTCGTTTCGCTGTCTTTCACCCTCCTTCGTCTCGTTTCGCTCTCTTTCACCCTCCTTCGTCTCGTTTTGCTCTCTGTCACCCTCCTTCGTCTCGTTTCGCTCTCTTTCACCCTCCTTCGACTCGTTTCGCTCTCTTTCACCCTCCTTCGCCTCGTTTCGCTCTCTTTCACCCTCCTTCGTCTCGTTTCGCTCTCTTTCCCCCTCCTTCGTCTCGTTTCGCTCTCTTTCACCCTCCTTTGTCTCGTTGCGCTCTCTTTCACCCTCCTTCGTCTCGTTACGTTCTCTTTCACCCTCCTTCGTCTCGTTCCGCTCTCTTTCACCCTCCTTCGTCTCGTTTCGCTCTCTTTCACCCTCCTTCGTCTTGTTTCACTCTCTTTCACCCTCCTTCATCTCGTTTCACCCTCTTTCACCCTCCTTCGTCTCGTTTCGCTCTCTTTCACCCTTCTTCGTCTCGTTTCGCTCTCTTTCACCCTCCTTCGTCTCGTTCCGTTCTCTTTCACCCTCCTTCGACTCCTTTCGTTCTCTTTCACCCTCCTTCGACTTGTTACGCTCTCTTTCACCCTACTTCGTCTCGTTTCGCTCTCTTTCACCCTCCTTCATCTCGTTCCACTCTCTTTCACCCTCCATGTCTCGCTACGCACTTTTTCACCCTCCTTCGTCTCGTTTCGCTCTCTTTCACCCTTCTTCGTCTCGTTTCGCTCTCTTTCACCCTCCTTCGTCTCGTTCCGTTCTCTTTCACCCTCCTTCGACTCCTTTCGCTCTCTTTCACCCTCCTTCGACTCGTTACGCTCTGTTTCACCCTTTTTCGTCTCGTTTCGCTCTCTTTCACCCTCCTTCGACTCCTTTCGCTCTCTTTCACCCTCCTTCGTCTCGTTTCGCTCTCTTTCACCCTCCTTCATCTCGTTTCGCTCTCTTTCACCCTCCTTCGTCTCGTTTCGCTCTCTTTCACCCTCCTTCGTCTCGTTTCGCTGTCTTTCACCCTCCTTCGTCTCGTTTCGCTCTCTTTCACCCTCCTTCGTCTCGTTTCGCTCTCTTTCACCCTCCTTCGTCTCGTTTCGCTCTCTTTCACCCTCCTTCGCCTCGTTTCGCTCTCTTTAACCCTCCTTCGTCTCGTTTCGCTCTCTTTCCCCCTCCTTCGTCTCGTTTCGCTCTCTTTCACCCTCCTTTGTCTCGTTGCGCTCTCTTTCACCCTCCTTTGTCTCGTTGCGCTCTCTTTCACCCTCCTTCGTCTCGTTCCGTTCTCTTTCACCCTCCTTCGACTCCTTTCCCTCTTTTTCACCCTCCTTCGACTCCTTTCGCTGTCTTTCACCCTCCTTCGTCTCGTTTCGCTCTCTTTCACCCTCCTTCTTCTCGTTTTGCTCTCTTTCGCCCTCCTTCGTCTCGTTTCGCTCTCTTTCACCCTCCTTCCTCTCGTTTCGCTCTCTTTGACCCTCCTTCGTCTCGTTTCACTATCTTTCACCATCCTTCCTCTCGTTTCGATCTCTTTCACCCACCTTCATCTCGTTTCGCTCTCTTTCAACCTCCTTCGCCTCGTTACGCTCTCTATCATCCTCGTTTGTCTCGTTCAGCTCTTTTTCACCATCCTTCGACTCGTTTCACTCTCTTTCACCCTCCTTCGTCTCGTTTCGCTCTCTTTCACCCTCCTTCGTCTCGTTTCACTCTCTTTCACCCTCCTTCGTCTCGTTTCGGTCTCTTTCACCCTCCTTCGTCTCGTTTTGGTCTCTTTCACCCTCCTTCGCCTCGTTCCGCTCTCTTTCACCCTCCTTCGACTCCTTTCGCTCTCTTTCACCCTCCTTCGTCTCGTTTCGCTCTCTTTCACCCTCCTTCGTCTCGTTTCGCTCTCTTTCACCCTCCTTCGTTTCGTTTCGCTCTCTTTCACCCTCCTTCGTCTCGTTTCGCTGTCTTTCACCCTCCTTCGTCTCGTTTCGCTCTCTTTCACCCTCCTTCGTCTCGTTTTGCTCTCTGTCACCCTCCTTCGTCTCGTTTCGCTCTCTTTCACCCTCCTTCGACTCGTTTCGCTCTCTTTCACCCTCCTTCGCCTCGTTTCGCTCTCTTTCACCCTCCTTCGTCTCGTTTCGCTCTCTTTCCCCCTCCTTCGTCTCGTTTCGCTCTCTTTCACCCTCCTTTGTCTCGTTGCGCTCTCTTTCACCCTCCTTCGTCTCGTTCCGTTCTCTTTCACCCTCCTTCGTCTCGTTCCGCTCTCTTTCACCCTCCTTCGTCTCGTTTCGCTCTCTTTCACCCTCCTTCGTCTTGTTTCACTCTCTTTCACCCTCCTTCATCTCGTTTCACCCTCTTTCACCCTCCTTCGTCTCGTTTCGCTCTCTTTCACCCTTCTTCGTCTCGTTTCGCTCTCTTTCACCCTCCTTCGTCTCGTTCCGTTCTCTTTCACCCTCCTTCGACTCCTTTCGCTCTCTTTCACCCTCCTTCGACTCGTTACGCTCTCTTTCACCCTACTTCGTCTCGTTTCGCTCTCTTTCACCCTCCTTCATCTCGTTCCGCTCTCTTTCACCCTCCATGTCTCGCTACGCACTTTTTCACCCTCCTTCGTCTCGTTTCGCTCTCTTTCACCCTTCTTCGTCTCGTTTCGCTCTCTTTCACCCTCCTTCGTCTCGTTCCGTTCTCTTTCACCCTCCTTCGACTCCTTTCGCTCTCTTTCACCCTCCTTCGACTCGTTACGCTCTCTTTCACCCTTTTTCGTCTCGTTTCGCTCTCTTTCACCCTCCTTCGACTCCTTTCGCTCTCTTTCACCCTCCTTCGTCTCGTTTCGCTCTCTTTCACCCTCCTTCATCTCGTTTCGCTCTCTTTCACCCTCCTTCGTCTCGTTTCGCTCTCTTTCACCCTCCTTCGTCTCGTTTCGCTGTCTTTCACCCTCCTTCGTCTCGTTTCGCTCTCTTTCACCCTCCTTCATCTCGTTTCGCTCTCTTTCACCCTCCTTCGTCTCGTTTCGCTCTCTTTCACCCTCCTTCGCCTCGTTTCGCTCTCTTTAACCCTCCTTCGTCTCGTTTCGCTCTCTTTCCCCCTCCTTCGTCTCGTTTCGCTCTCTTTCACCCTCCTTTGTCTCGTTGCGCTCTCTTTCACCCTCCTTCGTCTCGTTCCGTTCTCTTTCACCCTCCTTCGTCTCGTTCCGCTCTCTTTCACCCTCCTTCGTCTCGTTTCGCTCTCTTTCACCCTCCTTCGTCTCGTTTCACTCTCTTTCACCCTGCTTCATCTCGTTTCACCCTCTTTCACCCTCCTTCATCTCGTTTCGCTCTCTTTCACCCTTCTTCGTCTCGTTTCGCTCTCTTTCACCCTCCTTCGTCTCGTTCCGTTCTCTTTCACCCTCCTTCGACTCCTTTCGCTCTCTTTCACCCTCCTTCGACTCGTTACGCTCTCTTTCACCCTACTTCGTCTCGTTTCGCTCTCTTTCACCCTCCTTCATCTCGTTCCGCTCTCTTTCACCCTCCATGTCTCGCTACGCACTTTTTCACCCTCCTTCGTCTCGTTTCGCTCTCTTTGACCCTCCTTCATCTCGTTTCGCTCTCTTTGACACTCCTTCGTCTCGTTTATCTCTCTTTCACCCTCGTCCCTCTCGTTTTGCTCTCTTTCACTCTCCTTCGTCTCGTTTCGCCCTATTTCAGCCTCCTTCATCTCGTTTCGCTCTCTTTGACCCTCCTTCGTCTCGTTTCACTCTCTTTCACCCTCCTTCCTCTCGTTTCGATCTCTTTCACCCACCTTCATCTCGTTTCGCTCTCTTTCAACCTCCTTTGTCTCGTTTCGCTCTCTTTCATCCTCGTTTGTCTCGTTCAGCTCTCTTTCACCCTCCTTCGACTCGTTTCACTCTCTTTCACCCTCCTTCGTCTCGTTTCGCTCTCTTTCACCCTCCTTCATCTCGTTTCGCTCTCTTTCACCCTCCTTCGTCTCGTTTCGGTCTCTTTCACCCTCCTTCGTCTCGTTTCGGTCTCGTTCACCCTCCTTCGCCTCGTTCCGCTCTCTTTCACCCTCCTTCGACTCCTTTCGCTCTCTTTCACCCTCCTTCGTCTCGTTTCGCTCTCTTTCACCCTCCTTCGTCTCGTTTCGCTCTCTTTCACCCTCCTTCATCTTGTTTCGCTCTCTTTCACCCTCCTTCCTCTCGTTTCGCTCTCTTTCACCCTCCTTCGTCTCGTTTCGCTCTCTTTCACCCTCCTTCGTCTCGTTTCGCTCTCTTTCACCCTCCTTCGTCTCGTTTCGCTGTCTTTCACCCTCCTTCGTCTCGTTTCGCTCTCTTACACCCTCCTTCGTCTCGTTTCGCTCTCTTTCACCCTCCTTCGTCTCGTTTCGCTCTCTTTCACCCTCCTTCGTCTCGTTTCGGTCTCTTTCACCCTCCTTCGTCTCGTTTCGGTCTCTTTCACCCTCCTTCGCCTCGTTCCGCTCTCTTTCACCCTCCTTCGACTCCTTTCGCTCTCTTTCACCCTCCTTCGTCTCGTTTCGCTCTCTTTCACCCTCCTTCGTCTCGTTTCGCTCTCTTTCACCCTCCTTCGTCTCGTTTCACTCTCTTTCACCCTCCTTCATCTCGTTTCGCCCTCTTACACCCTCCTTCGTCTCGTTTCACCCTCTTTCACCCTCCTTCGTCTCGTTTCGCTCTCTTTCACCCACCTTCGTCTCGTTTCGCTCTCTTTCACCCTCCTTCCTCTCGTTTCGCTCTCTTTCACCCTACTTCGTCTCGTTTCGCTCTCTTTCACCCTCCTTCATCTCGTTCCGCTCTCTTTCACCCTCCATGTCTCGCTACGCACTTTTTCACCCTCCTTCGTCTCGTTTCGCTCTCTTTGACCCTCCTTCATCTCGTTTTGCTCTCTTTGACACTCCTTCGTCTCGTTTATCTCTCGTTCACCCTCGTCCCTCTCGTTTCTCTCTCTTTCACCCTCCTTCGTCTCGTTTCGCCCTATTTCAGCCTCCTTCATCTCGTTTCGCTCTCTTTCACCCTCCTGCATCTCGTTTCGCTGTCTTTCACCCTCCTTCGTCTCGTTTCGCTCTCTTTCACCCTCCTTCGTCTCGTTTCGCTCTCTTTCACCCTCCTTCGTCTCGTTTCGCTCTCTTTCACCCTCCTTCGTCTCGTTTCGCTCTCTTTCACCCTCCTTCGTCTCGTTTCGCTCTCTTTCACCCTCCTTCGTCTCGTTTCGCTCTCTTTCACCCTCCTTCCTCTCGTTCCATTCTCTTTCACCCTCCTTCGTCTCGTTTCGCTCTCTTTCACCCTCCTTCGTCTCGTTTCGCTGTCTTTCGCCCTCTTTCGTCTCGTTTCGCTCTCTTTCACCCTCCTTCATCTCGTTTCGCTCTCTTTCACCCTCCTTCGTCTCGTTTCGCTCTCTTTCACCCACCTTCGTCTCGTTTCGCTCTCTTTCACCCTCCTTCGTCTCGTTTCGCTCTCTTTCACCCTCCTTCGTCTCGTTCCGTTCTCTTTCACCCTCCTTCGACTCCTTTCGCTCTTTTTCACCCACCTTCGACTCCTTTCGCTCTCTTTCACCCTCCATCGTCTCGTTTCGCTCTCTTTCACCCTCCTTCGTCTCGTTTCGCTCTCTTTCGCCCTCCTTCGTCTTGTTTCGCTCTCTTTCACCCTCCTTCCTCTCGTTTCGCTCTCTTTGACCCTCCTTCGTCTCGTTTCGCTCTCTTTCACCCTCCTTCGTCTCGTTTCGCTCTCTTTCACCCTCCTTCATCTCGTTCCGCTCTCTTTCACCCTCCATGTCTCGCTACGCACTTTTTCACCCTCCTTCGTCTCGTTTCGCTCTCTTTGACCCTCCTTCATCTCGTTTCACTCTCTTTCACCCTCCTTCCTCTCGTTTCGATCTCTTTCACCCACCTTCATCTCGTTTCGCTCTCTTTCAACCTCCTTTGTCTCGTTTCGCTCTCTTTCATCCTCGTTTGTCTCGTTCAGCTCTCTTTCACCCTCCTTCGACTCGTTTCACTCTCTTTCACCCTCCTTCGTCTCGTTTCGCTCTCTTTCACCCTCCTTCATCTCGTTTCGCTCTCTTTCACCCTCCTTCGTCTCGTTTCGGTCTCTTTCACCCTCCTTCGTCTCGTTTCGGTCTCGTTCACCCTCCTTCGCCTCGTTCCGCTCTCTTTCACCCTCCTTCGACTCCTTTCGCTCTCTTTCACCCTCCATGTCTCGCTACGCACTTTTTCACCCTCCTTCGTCTCGTTTCGCTCTCTTTGACCCTCCTTCATCTCGTTTCGCTCTCTTTGACACTCCTTCGTCTCGTTTATCTCTCTTTCACCCTCGTCCCTCTCGTTTTGCTCTCTTTCACTCTCCTTCGTCTCGTTTCGCCCTATTTCAGCCTCCTTCATCTCGTTTCGCTCTCTTTGACCCTCCTTCGTCTCGTTTCACTCTCTTTCACCCTCCTTCCTCTCGTTTCGATCTCTTTCACCCACCTTCATCTCGTTTCGCTCTCTTTCAACCTCCTTTGTCTCGTTTCGCTCTCTTTCATCCTCGTTTGTCTCGTTCAGCTCTCTTTCACCCTCCTTCGACTCGTTTCACTCTCTTTCACCCTCCTTCGTCTCGTTTCGCTCTCTTTCACCCTCCTTCATCTCGTTTCGCTCTCTTTCACCCTCCTTCGTCTCGTTTCGGTCTCTTTCACCCTCCTTCGTCTCGTTTCGGTCTCGTTCACCCTCCTTCGCCTCGTTCCGCTCTCTTTCACCCTCCTTCGACTCCTTTCGCTCTCTTTCACCCTCCTTCGTCTCGTTTCGCTCTCTTTCACCCTCCTTCGTCTCGTTTCGCTCTCTTTCACCCTCCTTCATCTTGTTTCGCTCTCTTTCACCCTCCTTCCTCTCGTTTCGCTCTCTTTCACCCTCCTTCGTCTCGTTTCGCTCTCTTTCACCCTCCTTCGTCTCGTTTCGCTCTCTTTCACCCTCCTTCGTCTCGTTTCGCTGTCTTTCACCCTCCTTCGTCTCGTTTCGCTCTCTTACACCCTCCTTCGTCTCGTTTCGCTCTCTTTCACCCTCCTTCGTCTCGTTTCGCTCTCTTTCACCCTCCTTCGTCTCGTTTCGGTCTCTTTCACCCTCCTTCGTCTCGTTTCGGTCTCTTTCACCCTCCTTCGCCTCGTTCCGCTCTCTTTCACCCTCCTTCGACTCCTTTCGCTCTCTTTCACCCTCCTTCGTCTCGTTTCGCTCTCTTTCACCCTCCTTCGTCTCGTTTCGCTCTCTTTCACCCTCCTTCGTCTCGTTTCACTCTCTTTCACCCTCCTTCATCTCGTTTCGCCCTCTTACACCCTCCTTCGTCTCGTTTCACCCTCTTTCACCCTCCTTCGTCTCGTTTCGCTCTCTTTCACCCACCTTCGTCTCGTTTCGCTCTCTTTCACCCTCCTTCCTCTCGTTTCGCTCTCTTTCACCCTACTTCGTCTCGTTTCGCTCTCTTTCACCCTCCTTCATCTCGTTCCGCTCTCTTTCACCCTCCATGTCTCGCTACGCACTTTTTCACCCTCCTTCGTCTCGTTTCGCTCTCTTTGACCCTCCTTCATCTCGTTTTGCTCTCTTTGACACTCCTTCGTCTCGTTTATCTCTCGTTCACCCTCGTCCCTCTCGTTTCTCTCTCTTTCACCCTCCTTCGTCTCGTTTCGCCCTATTTCAGCCTCCTTCATCTCGTTTCGCTCTCTTTCACCCTCCTGCATCTCGTTTCGCTGTCTTTCACCCTCCTTCGTCTCGTTTCGCTCTCTTTCACCCTCCTTCGTCTCGTTTCGCTCTCTTTCACCCTCCTTCGTCTCGTTTCGCTCTCTTTCACCCTCCTTCGTCTCGTTTCGCTCTCTTTCACCCTCCTTCGTCTCGTTTCGCTCTCTTTCACCCTCCTTCGTCTCGTTTCGCTCTCTTTCACCCTCCTTCCTCTCGTTCCATTCTCTTTCACCCTCCTTCGTCTCGTTTCGCTCTCTTTCACCCTCCTTCGTCTCGTTTCGCTGTCTTTCGCCCTCTTTCGTCTCGTTTCGCTCTCTTTCACCCTCCTTCATCTCGTTTCGCTCTCTTTCACCCTCCTTCGTCTCGTTTCGCTCTCTTTCACCCACCTTCGTCTCGTTTCGCTCTCTTTCACCCTCCTTCGTCTCGTTTCGCTCTCTTTCACCCTCCTTCGTCTCGTTCCGTTCTCTTTCACCCTCCTTCGACTCCTTTCGCTCTTTTTCACCCACCTTCGACTCCTTTCGCTCTCTTTCACCCTCCATCGTCTCGTTTCGCTCTCTTTCACCCTCCTTCGTCTCGTTTCGCTCTCTTTCGCCCTCCTTCGTCTTGTTTCGCTCTCTTTCACCCTCCTTCCTCTCGTTTCGCTCTCTTTGACCCTCCTTCGTCTCGTTTCGCTCTCTTTCACCCTCCTTCGTCTCGTTTCGCTCTCTTTCACCCTCCTTCGTCTCGTTTCGCTCTCTTTCACCCTCCTTCGTCTCGTTTCGCTCTCTTTCACCCTCCTTCGTCTCGTTTCGCTCTCTTTCACCCTCCTTCGTCTCGTTCCATTCTCTTTCACCCTCCTTCGTCTCGTTTCGCTCTCTTTCACCCTCCTTCGTCTCGTTTCGCTGTCTTTCGCCCTCCTTCGTCTCGTTTCGCTCTCTTTCACCCTCCTTCATCTCGTTTCGCTCTCTTTCACCCTCCTTCGTCTCGTTTCGCTCTCTTTCACCCACCGTTGTCTCGTTTCGCTCTCTTTCACCCTCCTTCGTCTCGTTTCGCTCTCTTTCACCCTCCTTCGTCTCGTTCCGTTCTCTTTGACCCTCCTTCGACTCCTTTCGCTCTTTTTCACCCTCCTTCGACTCCTTTCGCTCTCTTTCACCCTCCTTCGTCTCGTTTCGCTCTCTTTCACCCTCCTTCGTCTCGTTTCGCTCTCTTTCGCCCTCCTTCGTCTCGTTTCGCTCTCTTTCACCCTCCTTCCTCTCGTTTCGCTCTCTTTCACCTTCCTTCGCCTCGTTCCGCTCTCTTTCACCCTCCTTCGACTCCTTTCGCTCTCTTTCACCCTCCTTCGTCTCGTTTCGCTCTCTTTCACCCTCCTTCGTCTCGTTTCGCTCTCTTTCACCCTCCTTCGTCTCGTTTCGCTCTCTTTCACCCTCCTTCGTCTCGTTTCGCTGTCTTTCACCCTCCTTCGTCTCGTTTCGCTCTCTTTCACCCTCCTTCGTCTCCTTTCGCTCTCTTTCACCCTCCTTCGTCTTGTTTCGCTCTCTTTCACCCTCCTTCGTCTCGTTTCGCTCTCTTTCACCCTCCTTCGCCTCGTTTCGCTCTCTTTCACCCTCCTTCGTCTCGTTTCGCTCTCTTTCCCCCTCCTTCGTCTCGTTTCGCTCTCTTTCACCCTCCTTTGTCTCGTTGCGCTCTCTTTCACCCTCCTTCGTCTCGTTCCGTTCTCTTTCACCCTCCTTCGTCTCGTTTCGCTCTCTTTCACCCTCCTTCGTCTCGTTTCGCTCTCTTTCACCCTCCTTCGTCTCGTTTCGCTCTCTTTCACCCTCCTTCGTCTCGTTTCGCTGTCTTTCACCCTCCTTCGTCTCGTTTCGCTCTCTTTCACCCTCCTTCGTCTCCTTTCGCTCTCTTTCACCCTCCTTCGTCTTGTTTCGCTCTCTTTCACCCTCCTTCGTCTCGTTTCGCTCTCTTTCACCCTCCTTCGCCTCGTTTCGCTCTCTTTCACCCTCCTTCGTCTCGTTTCGCTCTCTTTCCCCCTCCTTCGTCTCGTTTCGCTCTCTTTCACCCTCCTTTGTCTCGTTGCGCTCTCTTTCACCCTCCTTCGTCTCGTTCCGTTCTCTTTCACCCTCCTTCGTCTCGTTCCGCTCTCTTTCACCCTCCTTTGTCTCGTTTCGCTCTCTTTCACCCTCCTTCGTCTCGTTTCACTCTCTTTCACCCTGCTTCATCTCGTTTCACCCTCTTTCACCCTCCTTCGTCTAATTTCGCTCTCTTTCACCCTTCTTCATCTCGTTTCGCTCTCTTTCACCCTCCTTCGTCTCGTTCCGTTCTCTTTCACCCTCCTTCGACTCCTTTCGCTCTCTTTCACCCTCCTTCGACTCGTTACGCTCTCTTTCACCCTACTTCGTCTCGTTTCGCTCTCTTTCACCCTCCTTCATCTCGTTCCGCTCTCTTTCACCCTCCATGTCTCGCTACGCACTTTTTGACCCTCCTTCGTCTCGTTTCGCTCTCTTTGACCCTCCTTCATCTCGTTTCGCTCTCTTTGACACTCCTTCGTCTCGTTTATCTCTCTTTCACCCTCGTCCCTCTCGTTTCGCTCTCTTTCACTCTCCTTCGTCTCGTTTCGCCCTATTTCAGCCTCCTTCATCTCGTTTCACTCTCTTTGACCCTCCTTCGTTTCGTTTCACTCTCTTTCATCCTCCTTCCTCTCGTTTCGATCTCTTTCACCCACCTTCATCTCGTTTCGCTCTCTTTCAACCTCCTTTGTCTCGTTTCGCTCTCTTTCATCCTCGTTTGTCTCGTTCAGCTCTCTTTCACCCTCCTTCGACTCGTTTCACTCTCTTTCACCCTCCTTCGTCTCGTTTCGCTCTCTTTCACCCTCCTTCATCTCGTTTCGCTCTCTTTCACCCTCCTTCGTCTCGTTTCGGTCTCTTTCACCCTCCTTCGCCTCGTTCCGCTCTCTTTCACCCTCCTTCCTCTCGTTTCGCTCTCTTTCACCCTCCTTCGTCTCGTTTCGCTCTCTTTCACCCTCCTTCGTCTCGTTTCGCTCTCTTTCACCCTCCTTCGTCTCGTTTCGCTGTCTTTCACCCTCCTTCGTCTCGTTTCGCTCTCTTACACCCTCCTTCGTCTCGTTTCGCTCTCTTTCACCCTCCTTCGTCTCGTTTCGCTCTCTTTCACCCTCCTTCGTCTCGTTTCGGTCTCTTTCACCCTCCTTCGTCTCGTTTCGGTCTCTTTCACACTCCTTCGCCTCGTTCCGCTCTCTTTCACCCTCCTTCGACTCCTTTCGCTCTCTTTCACCCTCCTTCGTCTCGTTTCGCTCTCTTTCACCCTCCTTCGTCTCGTTTCGCTCTCTTTCACCCTCCTTCGTCTCGTTTCGCTCTCTTTCACCCTCCTTCGTCTCGTTTCGCTCTCTTTCACACTCCTTCGTCTCGTTTCACTCTCTTTCACCCTCCTTCATCTCGTTTCGCCCTCTTTCACCCTCCTTCGTCTCGTTTCACCCTCTTTCACCCTCCTTCGTCTCGTTTCGCTCTCTTTCACCCACCTTCGTCTCGTTTCGCTCTCTTTCACCCTCCTTCGTCTCGTTCCGCTCTCTTTCACCCTCCTTCGTCTCGTTCCGTTCTCTTTCACCCTCCTTCGACTCCTTTCGCTCTCTTTCACCCTCCTTCGACTCGTTTTGCTCTCTTTCACCCTCCTTCGTCTCGTTTCGCTCTCTTTCACCCTCCTTCGTCTCGTTTCGGTCTCTTTCACCCTCCTTCGTCTCGTTTCGGTCTCTTTCACACTCCTTCGCCTCGTTCCGCTCTCTTTCACCCTCCTTCGACTCCTTTCGCTCTCTTTCACCCTCCTTCGTCTCGTTTCGCTCTCTTTCACCCTCCTTCGTCTCGTTTCGCTCTCTTTCACCCTCCTTCGTCTCGTTTCACTCTCTTTCACCCTCCTTCATCTCGTTTCGCCCTCTTACACCCTCCTTCGTCTCGTTTCACCCTCTTTCACCCTCCTTCGTCTCGTTTCGCTCTCTTTCACCCACCTTCGTCTCGTTTCGCTCTCTTTCACCCTCCTTCCTCTCGTTTCGCTCTCTTTCACCCTACTTCGTCTCGTTTCGCTCTCTTTCACCCTCCTTCATCTCGTTCCGCTCTCTTTCACCCTCCATGTCTCGCTACGCACTTTTTCACCCTCCTTCGTCTCGTTTCGCTCTCTTTGACCCTCCTTCATCTCGTTTTGCTCTCTTTGACACTCCTTCGTCTCGTTTATCTCTCGTTCACCCTCGTCCCTCTCGTTTCTCTCTCTTTCACCCTCCTTCGTCTCGTTTCGCCCTATTTCAGCCTCCTTCATCTCGTTTCGCTCTCTTTCACCCTCCTGCATCTCGTTTCGCTGTCTTTCACCCTCCTTCGTCTCGTTTCGCTCTCTTTCACCCTCCTTCGTCTCGTTTCGCTCTCTTTCACCCTCCTTCGTCTCGTTTCGCTCTCTTTCACCCTCCTTCGTCTCGTTTCGCTCTCTTTCACCCTCCTTCGTCTCGTTTCGCTCTCTTTCACCCTCCTTCGTCTCGTTTCGCTCTCTTTCACCCTCCTTCCTCTCGTTCCATTCTCTTTCACCCTCCTTCGTCTCGTTTCGCTCTCTTTCACCCTCCTTCGTCTCGTTTCGCTGTCTTTCGCCCTCTTTCGTCTCGTTTCGCTCTCTTTCACCCTCCTTCATCTCGTTTCGCTCTCTTTCACCCTCCTTCGTCTCGTTTCGCTCTCTTTCACCCACCTTCGTCTCGTTTCGCTCTCTTTCACCCTCCTTCGTCTCGTTTCGCTCTCTTTCACCCTCCTTCGTCTCGTTCCGTTCTCTTTCACCCTCCTTCGACTCCTTTCGCTCTTTTTCACCCACCTTCGACTCCTTTCGCTCTCTTTCACCCTCCATCGTCTCGTTTCGCTCTCTTTCACCCTCCTTCGTCTCGTTTCGCTCTCTTTCGCCCTCCTTCGTCTTGTTTCGCTCTCTTTCACCCTCCTTCCTCTCGTTTCGCTCTCTTTGACCCTCCTTCGTCTCGTTTCGCTCTCTTTCACCCTCCTTCGTCTCGTTTCGCTCTCTTTCACCCTACTTCGTCTCGTTTCGCTCTCTTTCACCCTCCTTCATCTCGTTCCGCTCTCTTTCACCCTCCATGTCTCGCTACGCACTTTTTCACCCTCCTTCGTCTCGTTTCGCTCTCTTTGACCCTCCTTCATCTCGTTTTGCTCTCTTTGACACTCCTTCGTCTCGTTTATCTCTCGTTCACCCTCGTCCCTCTCGTTTCTCTCTCTTTCACCCTCCTTCGTCTCGTTTCGCCCTATTTCAGCCTCCTTCATCTCGTTTCGCTCTCTTTCACCCTCCTGCATCTCGTTTCGCTGTCTTTCACCCTCCTTCGTCTCGTTTCGCTCTCTTTCACCCTCCTTCGTCTCGTTTCGCTCTCTTTCACCCTCCTTCGTCTCGTTTCGCTCTCTTTCACCCTCCTTCGTCTCGTTTCGCTCTCTTTCACCCTCCTTCGTCTCGTTTCGCTCTCTTTCACCCTCCTTCGTCTCGTTCCATTCTCTTTCACCCTCCTTCGTCTCGTTTCGCTCTCTTCCACCCTCCTTCGTCTCGTTTCACTCTCTTTCACCCTCCTTCGTCTCGTTTCGCTCTCTTTCACCCTCCTTCATCTCGTTTCGCTCTCTTTCACCCTCCTTCGTCTCGTTTCGCTCTCTTTCACCCACCTTCGTCTCGTTTCGCTCTCTTTCACCCTCCTTCGTCTCGTTTCGCTCTCTTTCACCCTCCTTCGTCTCGTTCCGTTCTCTTTCACCCTCCTTCGACTCCTTTCGCTCTGTTTCACCCTACTTCGACTCCTTTCGCTCTCTTTCACCCTCCATCGTCTCGTTTCGCTCTCTTTCACCCTCCTTCGTCTCGTTTCTCTCTCTTTCGCCCTCCTTCGTCTCGTTTCGCTCTCTTTCACCCTCCTTCCTCTCGTTTCGCTCTCTTTGACCCTCCTTCGTCTCGTTTCGCTCTCTTTCACCCTCCTTCGTCTCGTTTCGCTCTCTTTCACCCTCCTTCGTCTCGTTTCGCTCTCTTTCACCCTCCTTCGTCTCGTTTCGCTCTCTTTCACCCTCCTTCGTCTCGTTTCGCTCTCTTTCACCCTCCTTCGTCTCGTTCCATTCTCTTTCACCCTCCTTCGTCTCGTTTCGCTCTCTTTCACCCTCCTTCGTCTCGTTTCGCTGTCTTTCGCCCTCCTTCGTCTCGTTTCGCTCTCTTTCACCCTCCTTCATCTCGTTTCGCTCTCTTTCACCCTCCTTCGTCTCGTTTCGCTCTCTTTCACCCTCCTTCGTCTCGTTTCGCTCTCTTTCACCCTCCTTCGTCTCGTTTCGCTCTCTTTCCCCCTCCTTCGTCTCGTTTCGCTCTCTTTCACCCTCCTTTGTCTCGTTGCGCTCTCTTTCACCCTCCTTCGTCTCGTTCCGTTCTCTTTCACCCTCCTTCGTCTCGTTCCGCTCTCTTTCACCCTCCTTTGTCTCGTTTCGCTCTCTTTCACCCTCCTTCGTCTCGTTTCACTCTCTTTCACCCTGCTTCATCTCGTTTCACCCTCTTTCACCCTCCTTCGTCTCATTTCGCTCTCTTTCACCCTTCTTCATCTCGTTTCGCTCTCTTTCACCCTCCTTCGTCTCGTTCCGTTCTCTTTCACCCTCCTTCGACTCCTTTCGCTCTCTTTCACCCTCCTTCGACTCGTTACGCTCTCTTTCACCCTACTTCGTCTCGTTTCGCTCTCTTTCACCCTCCTTCATCTCGTTCCGCTCTCTTTCACCCTCCATGTCTCGCTACGCACTTTTTCACCCTCCTTCGTCTCGTTTCGCTCTCTTTGACCCTCCTTCATCTCGTTTCGCTCTCTTTGACACTCCTTCGTCTCGTTTATCTCTCTTTCACCCTCGTCCCTCTCGTTTCGCTCTCTTTCACTCTCCTTCGTCTCGTTTAGCCCTATTTCAGCCTCCTTCATCTCGTTTCACTCTCTTTGACCCTCCTTCGTTTCGTTTCACTCTCTTTCATCCTCCTTCCTCTCGTTTCGATCTCTTTCACCCACCTTCATCTCGTTTCGCTCTCTTTCAACCTCCTTTGTCTCGTTTCGCTCTCTTTCATCCTCGTTTGTCTCGTTCAGCTCTCTTTCACCCTCCTTCGACTCGTTTCACTCTCTTTCACCCTCCTTCGTCTCGTTTCGCTCTCTTTCACCCTCCCTCATCTCGTTTCGCTCTCTTTCACCCTCCTTCGTCTCGTTTCGGTCTCTTTCACCCTCCTTCGCCTCGTTCCGCTCTCTTTCACCCTCCTTCCTCTCGTTTCGCTCTCTTTCACCCTCCTTCGTCTCGTTTCGCTCTCTTTCACCCTCCTTCGTCTCGTTTCGCTCTCTTTCACCCTCTTTCGTCTCGTTTCGCTGTCTTTCACCCTCCTTCGTCTCGTTTCGCTCTCTTACACCCTCCTTCGTCTCGTTTCGCTCTCTTTCACCCTCCTTCGTCTCGTTTCGCTCTCTTTCACCCTCCTTCGTCTCGTTTCGGTCTCTTTCACCCTCCTTCGTCTCGTTTCGGTCTCTTTCACACTCCTTCGCCTCGTTCCGCTCTCTTTCACCCTCCTTCGACTCCTTTCGCTCTCTTTCACCCTCCTTCGTCTCGTTTCGCTCTCTTTCACCCTCCTTCGTCTCGTTTCGCTCTCTTTCACCCTCCTTCGTCTCGTTTCGCTCTCTTTCACCCTCCTTCGTCTCGTTTCGCTCTCTTTCACACTCCTTCGTCTCGTTTCACTCTCTTTCACCCTCCTTCATCTCGTTTCGCCCTCTTTCACCCTCCTTCGTCTCGTTTCACCCTCTTTCACCCTCCTTCGTCTCGTTTCGCTCTCTTTCACCCACCTTCGTCTCGTTTCGCTCTCTTTCACCCTCCTTCGTCTCGTTCCGCTCTCTTTCACCCTCCTTCGTCTCGTTCCGTTCTCTTTCACCCTCCTTCGACTCCTTTCGCTCTCTTTCACCCTCCTTCGACTCGTTTTGCTCTCTTTCACCCTCCTTCGTCTCGTTTCGCTCTCTTTCACCCTACTTCGTCTCGTTTCGCTCTCTTTCACCCTCCTTCATCTCGTTCCGCTCTCTTTCACCCTCCATGTCTCGCTACGCACTTTTTCACCCTCCTTCGTCTCGTTTCGCTCTCTTTGACCCTCCTTCATCTCGTTTTGCTCTCTTTGACACTCCTTCGTCTCGTTTATCTCTCGTTCACCCTCGTCCCTCTCGTTTCTCTCTCTTTCACCCTCCTTCGTCTCGTTTCGCCCTATTTCAGCCTCCTTCATCTCGTTTCGCTCTCTTTCACCCTCCTGCATCTCGTTTCGCTGTCTTTCACCCTCCTTCGTCTCGTTTCGCTCTCTTTCACCCTCCTTCGTCTCGTTTCGCTCTCTTTCACCCTCCTTCGTCTCGTTTCGCTCTCTTTCACCCTCCTTCGTCTCGTTTCGCTCTCTTTCACCCTCCTTCGTCTCGTTTCGCTCTCTTTCACCCTCCTTCGTCTCGTTCCATTCTCTTTCACCCTCCTTCGTCTCGTTTCGCTCTCTTCCACCCTCCTTCGTCTCGTTTCACTCTCTTTCACCCTCCTTCGTCTCGTTTCGCTCTCTTTCACCCTCCTTCATCTCGTTTCGCTCTCTTTCACCCTCCTTCGTCTCGTTTCGCTCTCTTTCACCCACCTTCGTCTCGTTTCGCTCTCTTTCACCCTCCTTCGTCTCGTTTCGCTCTCTTTCACCCTCCTTCGTCTCGTTCCGTTCTCTTTCACCCTCCTTCGACTCCTTTCGCTCTGTTTCACCCTACTTCGACTCCTTTCGCTCTCTTTCACCCTCCATCGTCTCGTTTCGCTCTCTTTCACCCTCCTTCGTCTCGTTTCACTCTCTTTCGCCCTCCTTCGTCTCGTTTCGCTCTCTTTCACCCTCCTTCCTCTCGTTTCGCTCTCTTTGACCCTCCTTCGTCTCGTTTCGCTCTCTTTCACCCTCCTTCGTCTCGTTTCGCTCTCTTTCACCCTCCTTCCTCTCGTTTCGCTCTCTTTCACCCTCCTTCGTCTCGTTTCGCTCTCTTTCACCCTCCTTCGTCTCGTTTCGCTCTCTTTCACCCTCCTTCGTCTCGTTCCATTCTCTTTCACCCTCCTTCGTCTCGTTTCGCTCTCTTTCACCCTCCTTCGTCTCGTTTCGCTGTCTTTCGCCCTCCTTCGTCTCGTTTCGCTCTCTTTCACCCTCCTTCATCTCGTTTCGCTCTCTTTCACCCTCCTTCGTCTCGTTTCGCTCTCTTTCACCCACCTTCGTCTCGTTTCGCTCTCTTTCACCCTCCTTCTTCTCGTTTCGCTCTCTTTCACCCTCCTTCGACTCCTTTCGCTCTTTTTCACCCTCCTTCGACTCCTTTCGCTCTCTTTCACCCTCCTTCGTCTCGTTTCGCTCTCTTTCACCCTCCTTCGTCTCGTTTCGCTCTCTTTCGCCCTCCTTCGTCTCGTTTCGCTCTCTTTCACCCTCCTTCCTCTCGTTTCGCTCTCTTTGACCCTCCTTCGTCTCGTTTCACTATCTTTCACCATCCTTCCTCTCGTTTCGATCTCTTTCACCCACCTTCATCTCGTTTCGCTCTCTTTCAACCTCCTTCGCCTCGTTACGCTCTCTATCATCCTCGTTTGTCTCGTGCAGCTCTTTTTCACCCTCCTTCGACTTGTTTCACTCTCTTTCACCCTCCTTCGTCTCGTTTCGCTCTCTTTCACCCTCCTTCGTCTCGTTTCGCTCTATTTCACCCTCCTTCGTCTCGTTCCATTCTCTTTCACCCTCCTTCGTCTCGTTTCGCTCTCTTTCACCCTCCTTCGTCTCGTTTCGCTGTCTTTCGCCCTCCTTCGTCTCGTTTCGCTCTCTTTCACCCTCCTTCATCTCGTTTCGCTCTCTTTCACCCTCCTTCGTCTCGTTTCGCTCTCTTTCACCCACCTTCGTCTCGTTTCGCTCTCTTTCACCCTCCTTCGTCTCGTTTCGCTCTCTTTCACCCTCCTTCGTCTCGTTCCGTTCTCTTTCACCCTCCTTCGACTCCTTTCGCTCTGTTTCACCCTACTTCGACTCCTTTCGCTCTCTTTCACCCTCCATCGTCTCGTTTCGCTCTCTTTCACCCTCCTTCGTCTCGTTTCACTCTCTTTCGCCCTCCTTCGTCTCGTTTCGCTCTCTTTCACCCTCCTTCCTCTCGTTTCGCTCTCTTTGACCCTCCTTCGTCTCGTTTCGCTCTCTTTCACCCTCCTTCGTCTCGTTTCGCTCTCTTTCACCCTCCTTCGTCTCGTTTCGCTCTCTTTCACCCTCCTTCGTCTCGTTTCGCTCTCTTTCACCCTCCTTCGTCTCGTTTCGCTCTCTTTCACCCTCCTTCGTCACGTTCCATTCTCTTTCACCCTCCTTCGTCTCGTTTCGCTCTCTTTCACCCTCCTTCGTCTCGTTTCGCTGTCTTTCGCCCTCCTTCGTCTCGTTTCGCTCTCTTTCACCCTCCTTCATCTCGTTTCGCTCTCTTTCACCCTCCTTCGTCTCGTTTCGCTCTCTTTCACCCACCTTCGTCTCGTTTAGCTCTCTTTCACCCTCCTTCGTCTCGTTTCGCTCTCTTTCACCCTCCTTCGACTCCTTTCGCTCTTTTTCACCCTCCTTCGACTCCTTTCGCTCTCTTTCACCCTCCTTCGTCTCGTTTCGCTCTCTTTCACCCTCCTTCGTCTCGTTTCGCTCTCTTTCGCCCTCCTTCGTCTCGTTTCGCTCTCTTTCACCCTCCTTCCTCTCGTTTCGCTCTCTTTGACCCTCCTTCGTCTCGTTTCACTATCTTTCACCATCCTTCCTCTCGTTTCGATCTCTTTCACCCACCTACATCTCGTTTCGCTCTCTTTCAACCTCCTTCGCCTCGTTACGCTCTCTATCATCCTCGTTTGTCTCGTGCAGCTCTTTTTCACCCTCCTTCGACTTGTTTCACTCTCTTTCACCCTCCTTCGTCTCGTTTCGCTCTCTTTCACCCTCCTTCGTCTCGTTTCGCTCTATTTCACCCTCCTTCGTCTCGTTTCGGTCTCTTTCACCCTCCTTCGTCTCGTTTCGGTCTCTTTCACCCTCCTTCGCCTCGTTCCGCTCTCTTTCACCCTCCTTCGACTCCTTTCCCTCTCTTTCACCCTCCTTCGTCTCGTTTCGGTCTCTTTCACACTCCTTCGCCTCGTTCCGCTCTCTTTCACCCTCCTTCGACTCCTTTCGCTCTCTTTCACCCTCCTTCGTCTCGTTTCGCTCTCTTTCACCCTCCTTCGTCTCGTTTCGCTCTCTTTCACCCTCCTTCGTCTCGTTTCGCTCTCTTTCACCCTCCTTCGTCTCGTTTCGCTCTCTTTCACCCTCCTTCGTCTCGTTTCGCTCTCTTTCACCCTCCTTCATCTCGTTTCGCCCTCTTTCACCCTCCTTCGTCTCGTTTCACCCTCTTTCACCCTCCTTCGTCTCGTTTCGCTCTCTTTCACCCACCTTCGTCTCGTTTCGCTCTCTTTCACCCTCCTTCGTCTCGTTCCGCTCTCTTTCACCCTCCTTCGTCTCGTTCCGTTCTCTTTCACCCTCCTTCGACTCCTTTCGCTCTCTTTCACCCTCCTTCGACTCGTTTTGCTCTCTTTCACCCTCCTTCGTCTCGTTTCGCTCTCTTTCACCCTACTTCGTCTCGTTTCGCTCTCTTTCACCCTCCTTCATCTCGTTCCGCTCTCTTTCACCCTCCATGTCTCGCAACGCACTTTTTCACCCTCCTTCGTCTCGTTTCGCTCTCTTTGACCCTCCTTCATCTCGTTTTGCTCTCTTTGACACTCCTTCGTCTCGTTTATCTCTCGTTCACCCTCGTCCCTCTCGTTTCTCTCTCTTTCACCCTCCTTCGTCTCGTTTCGCCCTATTTCAGCCTCCTTCATCTCGTTTCGCTCTCTTTCACCCTCCTGCATCTCGTTTCGCTGTCTTTCACCCTCCTTCGTCTCGTTTCGCTCTCTTTCACCCTCCTTCGTCTCGTTTCGCTCTCTTTCACCCTCCTTCGTCTCGTTTCGCTCTCTTTCACCCTCCTTCGTCTCGTTTCGCTCTCTTTCACCCTCCTTCGTCTCGTTTCGCTCTCTTTCACCCTCCTTCGTCTCGTACCATTCTCTTTCACCCTCCTTCGTCTCGTTTCGCTCTCTTTCACCCTCCTTCGTCTCGTTTCGCTGTCTTTCGCCCTCCTTCGTCTCGTTTCGCTCTCTTTCACCCTCCTTCATCTCGTTTCGCTCTCTTTCACCCTCCTTCGTCTCGTTTCGCTCTCTTTCACCCACCTTCGTCTCGTTTCGCTCTCTTTCACCCTCCTTCGTCTCGTTTCGCTCTCTTTCACCCTCCTTCGTCTCGTTCCGTTCTCTGTCACCCTCCTTCGACTCCTTTCGCTCTGTTTCACCCTACTTCGACTCCTTTCGCTCTCTTTCACCCTCCATCGTCTCGTTTCGCTCTCTTTCACCCTCCTTCGTCTCGTTTCGCTCTCTTTCGCCCTCCTTCGTCTCGTTTCGCTCTCTTTCACCCTCCTTCCTCTCGTTTCGCTCTCTTTGACCCTCCTTCGTCTCGTTTCGCTCTCTTTCACCCTCCTTCGTCTCGTTTCGCTCTCTTTCACCCTCCTTCGTCTCGTTTCGCTCTCTTTCACCCTCCTTCGTCTCGTTTCGCTCTCTTTCACCCTCCTTCGTCTCGTTTCGCTCTCTTTCACCCTCCTTCGTCTCGTTCCATTCTCTTTCACCCTCCTTCGTCTCGTTTCGCTCTCTTTCACCCTCCTTCGTCTCATTTCGCTGTCTTTCGCCCTCCTTCGTCTCGTTTCGCTCTCTTTCACCCTCCTTCATCTCGTTTCGCTCTCTTTCACCCTCCTTCGTCTCGTTTCGCTCTCTTTCACCCACCTTCGTCTCGTTTCGCTCTCTTTCACCCTCCTTCGTCTCGTTTCGCTCTCTTTCACCCTCCTTCGACTCCTTTCGCTCTTTTTCACCCTCCTTCGACTCCTTTCGCTCTCTTTCACCCTCCTTCGTCTCGTTTCGCTCTCTTTCACCCTCCTTCGTCTCGTTTCGCTCTCTTTCGCCCTCCTTCGTCTCGTTTCGCTCTCTTTCACCCTCCTTCCTCTCGTTTCGCTCTCTTTGACCCTCCTTCGTCTCGTTTCACTATCTTTCACCATCCTTCCTCTCGTTTCGATCTCTTTCACCCACCTTCATCTCGTTTCGCTCTCTTTCAACCTCCTTCGCCTCGTTACGCTCTCTATCATCCTCGTTTGTCTCGTGCAGCTCTTTTTCACCCTCCTTCGACTTGTTTCACTCTCTTTCACCCTCCTTCGTCTCGTTTCGCTCTCTTTCACCCTCCTTCGTCTCGTTTCGCTCTATTTCACCCTCCTTCGTCTCGTTTCGGTCTCTTTCACCCTCCTTCGTCTCGTTTCGGTCTCTTTCACCCTCCTTCGCCTCGTTCCGCTCTCTTTCACCCTCCTTCGACTCCTTTCCCTCTCTTTCACCCTCCTTCGTCTCGTTTCGCTCTCTTTCACCCTCCTTCGTCTCGTTTCGCTCTCTTTCACCCTCCTTCGTCTCGTTTCGCTCTCTTTCACCCTCCTTCGTCTCGTTTCGCTGTCTTTCACCCTCCTTCGTCTCGTTTCGCTCTCTTTCACCCTCCTTCGTCTCCTTTCGCTCTCTTTCACCCTCCTTCGTCTCGTTTCGCTCTCTTTCACCCTCCTTCGTCTCGTTTCGCTCTCTTTCACCCTCCTTCGTCTCGTTTCGCTCTCTTTCACCCTCCTTCGTCTCGTTTCGCTCTCTTTCACCCTCCTTCGTCTCGTTTCGCTCTCTTTCACCCTCCTTCCTCTCGTTTCGCTCTCTTTCACCCTTCTTCGTCTCGTTTCGCTCTCTTTCACCCTCCTTCGTCTCGTTTCGCTCTCTTTCACCCTCCTTCGTCTCGTTTCGCTGTCTTTCACCCTCCTTCGTCTCGTTTCGCTCTCTTACACCCTCCTTCGTCTCGTTTCGCTCTCTTTCACCCTCCTTCGTCTCGTTTCGCTCTCTTTCACCCTCCTTCGTCTCGTTTCGGTCTCTTTCACCCTCCTTCGTCTCGTTTCGGTCTCTTTCACCCTCCTTCGCCTCGTTCCGCTCTCTTTCACCCTCCTTCGACTCCTTTCGCTCTCTTTCACCCTCCTTCGTCTCGTTTCGCTCTCTTTCACCCTCCTTCGTCTCGTTTCGCTCTCTTTCACCCTCCTTCGTCTCGTTTCGTTCTCTTTCACCCTCCTTCGTCTCGTTTCGCTCTCTTTCACCCTCCTTCGTCTCGTTTCACTCTCTTTCACCCTCCTTCATCTCGTTTCGCCCTCTTTCACCCTCCTTCGTCTCGTTTCACCCTCTTTCACCCTCCTTCGTCTCGTTTCGCTCTCTTTCACCCACCTTCGTCTCGTTTCGCTCTCTTTCACCCTCCTTCGTCTCGTTCCGCTCTCTTTCACCCTCCTTCGTCTCGTTTCGCTCTCTTTCACCCACCTTCGTCTCGTTTCGCTCTCTTTCACCCTCCTTCATCTCGTTCCGCTCTCTTTCACCCTCCATGTCTCGCTACGCACTTTTTCACCCTCCTTCGTCTCGTTTCGCTCTCTTTGACCCTCCTTCATCTCGTTTTGCTCTCTTTGACACTCCTTCGTCTCGTTTATCTCTCGTTCACCCTCGTCCCTCTCGTTTCTCTCTCTTTCACCCTCCTTCGTCTCGTTTCGCCCTATTTCAGCCTCCTTCATCTCGTTTCGCTCTCTTTCACCCTCCTGCATCTCGTTTCGCTGTCTTTCACCCTCCTTCGTCTCGTTTCGCTCTCTTTCACCCTCCTTCGTCTTGTTTCGCTCTCTTTCACCCTCCTTCGTCTCGTTTCGCTCTCTTTCACCCTCCTTCGTCTCGTTTCGCTCTCTTTCACCCTCCTTCGTCTCGTTTTGCTCTCTTTCACCCTCCTTCATCTCGTTTCGCTCTCTTTCACCCTCCTTCGTCTCGTTCCATTCTCTTTCACCCTCCTTCGTCTCGTTTCGCTCTCTTTCACCCTCCTTCGTCTCGTTTCGCTGTCTTTCGCCCTCCTTCGTCTCGTTTCGCTCTCTTTCACCCTCCTTCATCTCGTTTCGCTCTCTTTCACCCTCCTTCGTCTCGTTTCGCTCTCTTTCACCCACCTTCGTCTCGTTTCGCTCTCTTTCACCCTCCTTCGTCTCGTTTCGCTCTCTTTCACCCTCCTTCGTCTCGTTCCGTTCTCTTTCACCCTCCTTCGACTCCTTTCGCTCTTTTTCACCCTCCTTCGACTCCTTTCGCTCTCTTTCACCCTCCATCGTCTCGTTTCGCTCTCTTTCACCCTCCTTCGTCTCGTTTCGCTCTCTTTCGCCCTCCTTCGTCTCGTTTCGCTCTCTTTCACCCTCCTTCCTCTCGTTTCGCTCTCTTTGACCCTCCTTCGTCTCGTTTCGCTCTCTTTCACCCTCCTTCGTCTCGTTTCGGTCTCTTTCACCCTCCTTCGTCTCGTTTCGCTCTCTTTCACCCTCCTTCGTCTCGTTTCGCTCTCTTTCACCCTCCTTCGTCTCGTTTCGCTCTCTTTCACCCTCCTTCGTCTCGTTCCATTCTCTTTCACCCTCCTTCGTCTCGTTTCGCTCTCTTTCACCCTCCTTCGTCTCGTTTCGCTGTCTTTCGCCCTCCTTCGTCTCGTTTCGCTCTCTTTCACCCTCCTTCATCTCGTTTCGCTCTCCTTCACCCTCCTTCATCTCGTTTCGCTCTCTTTCACCCACCTTCGTCTCGTTTCGCTCTCTTTCACCCTCCTTCGTCTCGTTTCGCTCTCTTTCACCCTCCTTCATCTCGTTCCGTTCTCTTTCACCCTCCTTCGACTCCTTTCGCTCTTTTTCACCCTCCTTCGACTCCTTTCGCTCTCTTTCACCCTCCTTCGTCTCGTTTCGCTCTCTTTCACCCTCCTTCGTCTCGATTCGCTCTCTTTCGCCCTCCTTCGTCTCGTTTCGCTCTCTTTCACCCTCCTTCCTCTCGTTTCGCTCTCTTTGACCCTCCTTCGTCTCGTTTCACTATCTTTCACCATCCTTCCTCTCGTTTCGATCTCTTTCACCCACCTTCATCTCGTTTCGCTCTCTTTCAACCTCCTTCGCCTCGTTACGCTCTCTATCATCCTCGTTTGTCTTGTTCAGCTCTTTTTCACCCTCCTTCGACTTGTTTCACTCTCTTTCACCCTCCTTCGCCTCGTTCCGCTCTCTTTCACCCTCCTTCGACTCCTTTCGCTCTCTTTCACCCTCCTTCGTCTCGTTTCGCTCACTTTCACCCTCCTTCGTCTCGTTTCGCTCTCTTTCACCCTCCTTCGTCTCGTTTCGCTCTCTTTCACCCTCCTTCGTCTCGTTTCGCTGTCTTTCACCCTCCTTCGTCTCGTTTCGCTCTCTTTCACCCTCCTTCGTCTCGTTTCGCTCTCTTTCACCCTCCTTCGTCTCGTTTCGCTCTCTTTCACCCTCCTTCGTCTCGTTTCGCTCTCTTTCACCCTCCTTCGCCTCGTTTCGCTCTCTTTCACCCTCCTTCGTCTCGTTTCGCTCTCTTTCCCCCTCCTTCGTCTCGTTTCGCTCTCTTTCACCCTCCTTCGTCTCGTTGCGCTCTCTTTCACCCTTCTTCGTCTCGTTCCGTTCTCTTTCACCCTCCTTCGTCTCGTTCCGCTCTCTTTCATCCTCCTTCGTCTCGTTTCGCTCTCTTTCACCCTCCTTCGTCTCGTTTCACTCTCTTTCACCCTCCTTCATCTCGTTTCACCCTCTTTCACCCTCCTTCGTCTCGTTTCGCTCTCTTTCACCCTCCTTCGTCTCGTTCCGTTCTCTTTCACCCTCCTTCGACTCGTTACGCTCTCTTTCACCCTACTTCGTCTCGTTTCGCTCTCTTTCACCCTCCTTCATCTCGTTCCGCTCTCTTTCACCCTCCATGTCTCGCTACGCA
Source organism: Scyliorhinus torazame (assembly GCF_047496885.1). Classification (NCBI taxonomy): domain Eukaryota; kingdom Metazoa; phylum Chordata; class Chondrichthyes; order Carcharhiniformes; family Scyliorhinidae; genus Scyliorhinus; species Scyliorhinus torazame. The sequence continues at coordinate 1,060,056 of NC_092721.1, forward strand.
CTTTTTCACCCTCCTTCGTCTCGTTTCGCTCTCTTTCACCCTTCTTCGTCTCGTTTCGCTCTCTTTCACCCTCCTTCGTCTCGTTCCGTTCTCTTTCACCCTCCTTCGACTCCTTTCGCTCTCTTTCACCCTCCTTCGACTCGTTACGCTCTCTTTCACCCTTCTTCGTCTCGTTTCGCTCTCTTTCACCCTCCTTCGACTCCTTTCGCTCTCTTTCACCCTCCTTCGTCTCGTTTCGCTCTCTTTCACCCTCCTTCGTCTCGTTTCGCTCTCTTTCACCCTCCTTCGTCTCGTTTCGCTCTCTTTCACCCTCCTTCGTCTCGTTTCGCTGTCTTTCACCCTCCTTCGTCTCGTTTCGCTCTCTTTCACCCTCCTTCGTCTCGTTTCGCTCTCTTTCACCCTCCTTCGTCTCGTTTCGCTCTCTTGCACCCTCCTTCGTCTCGTTTCGCTCTCTTTCACCCTCCTTCGTCTCGTTTCGCTCTCTTTCCCCCTCCTTCGTCTCGTTTCGCTCTCTTTTACCCTCCTTTGTCTCGTTGCGCTCTCTTTCACCCTCCTTCGTCTCGTTCCGTTCTCTTTCACCCTCCTTCGTCTCGTTCCGCTCTCTTTCACCCTCCTTCGTCTCGTTTCGCTCTCTTTCACCCTCCTTCGTCTCGTTTCACTCTCTTTCACCCTCCTTCATCTCGTTTCACCCTCTTTCACCCTCCTTCGTCTCGTTTCGCTCTCTTTCACCCTTCTTCGTCTCGTTTCGCTCTCTTTCACCCTCCTTCGTCTCGTTCCGTTCTCTTTCACCCTCCTTCGACTCCTTTCGCTCTCTTTCACCCTCCTTCGACTCGTTACGCTCTCTTTCACCCTACTTCGTCTCGTTTCGCTCTCTTTCACCCTCCTTCATCTCGTTCCGCTCTCTTTCACCCTCCATGTCTCGCTACGCACTTTTTCACCCTCCTTCGTCTCGTTTCGCTCTCTTTGACCCTCCTTCATCTCGTTTCGCTCTCTTTGACACTCTTTCGTCTCGTTTATCTCTCTTTCACCCTCGTCCCTCTCGTTTCGCTCTCTTTCACACTCCTTCGACTCGTTTCGCCCTATTTCAGCCTCCTTCATCTCGTTTCGCTCTCTTTGACCCTCCTTCGTCTCGTTTCGCCCTCTTTCACCCTCCTCCGTCTCGTTTCGCTCTCTTTCACACTCCTTCGTCTCGTTTCACTCTCTTCCACCCTCCTTCGTCTCGTTTCGCCCTCTTTCATCCTCCTTTGTCTTTTTTCGCTCTCTTTCACCCATCTTCATCTCGTTTCGCGCTCTTTCACCATCCTTCGCCTTGTTTCGGTCTCTTTCACCCTTCTTCGTCTCGTTTCGCTCTCTTTCACCCTCCTTCGTCTCGTTCCGTTCTCTTTCACCCTCCTTCGACTCCTTTCGCTCTCTTTCACCCTCCTTCGACTCGTTACGCTCTCTTTCACCCTACTTCGTCTCTTTTCGCTCTCTTTCACCCTCCTTCATCTCGTTCCGCTCTCTTTCACCCTCCATGTCTCGCTACGCACTTTTTCACCCTCCTTCGTCTCGTTTCGCTCTCTTTCACCCTCCTGCATCTCGTTTCGCTGTCTTTCACCCTCCTTCGTCTCGTTTCGCTCTCTTTCACCCTCCTTCGTCTTGTTTCGCTCTCTTTCACCCTCCTTCGTCTCGTTTCGCTCTCTTTCACCCTCCTTCGTCTCGTTTCGCTCTCTTTCACCCTCCTTCGTCTCGTTTTGCTCTCTTTCACCCTCCTTCATCTCGTTTCGCTCTCTTTCACCCTCCTTCGTCTCGTTCCATTCTCTTTCACCCTCCTTCGTCTCGTTTCGCTCTCTTTCACCCTCCTTCGTCTCGTTTCGCTGTCTTTCGCCCTCCTTCGTCTCGTTTCGCTCTCTTTCACCCTCCTTCATCTCGTTTCGCTCTCTTTCACCCTCCTTCGTCTCGTTTCGCTCTCTTTCACCCACCTTCGTCTCGTTTCGCTCTCTTTCACCCTCCTTCGTCTCGTTTCGCTCTCTTTCACCCTCCTTCGTCTCGTTCCGTTCTCTTTCACCCTCCTTCGACTCCTTTCGCTCTTTTTCACCCTCCTTCGACTCCTTTCGCTCTCTTTCACCCTCCATCGTCTCGTTTCGCTCTCTTTCACCCTCCTTCGTCTCGTTTCCCTCTCTTTCGCCCTCCTTCGTCTCGTTTCGCTCTCTTTCACCCTCCTTCCTCTCGTTTCGCTCTCTTTGACCCTCCTTCGTCTCGTTTCGCTCTCTTTCACCCTCCTTCGTCTCGTTTCGGTCTCTTTCACCCTCCTTCGTCTCGTTTCGCTCTCTTTCACCCTCCTTCGTCTCGTTTCGCTCTCTTTCACCCTCCTTCGTCTCGTTTCGCTCTCTTTCACCCTCCTTCGTCTCGTTCCATTCTCTTTCACCCTCCTTCGTCTCGTTTCGCTCTCTTTCACCCTCCTTCGTCTCGTTTCGCTGTCTTTCGCCCTCCTTCGTCTCGTTTCGCTCTCTTTCACCCTCCTTCATCTCGTTTCGCTCTCCTTCACCCTCCTTCATCTCGTTTCGCTCTCTTTCACCCACCTTCGTCTCGTTTCGCTCTCTTTCACCCTCCTTCGTCTCGTTTCGCTCTCTTTCACCCTCCTTCATCTCGTTCCGTTCTCTTTCACCCTCCTTCGACTCCTTTCGCTCTTTTTCACCCTCCTTCGACTCCTTTCGCTCTCTTTCACCCTCCTTCGTCTCGTTTCGCTCTCTTTCACCCTCCTTCGTCTCGTTTCGCTCTCTTTCGCCCTCCTTCGTCTCGTTTCGCTCTCTTTCACCCTCCTTCCTCTCGTTTCGCTCTCTTTGACCCTCCTTCGTCTCGTTTCACTATCTTTCACCATCCTTCCTCTCGTTTCGATCTCTTTCACCCACCTTCATCTCGTTTCGCTCTCTTTCAACCTCCTTCGCCTCGTTACGCTCTCTATCATCCTCGTTTGTCTTGTTCAGCTCTTTTTCACCCTCCTTCGACTTGTTTCACTCTCTTTCACCCTCCTTCGTCTCGTTTCGCTCTCTTTCACCCTCCTTCGTCTCGTTTCGCTCTCTTTCACCCTCCTTCGTCTCGTTTCGGTCTCTTTCACCCTCCTTCGTCTCGTTTCGGTCTCTTTCACCCTCCTTCGCCTCGTTCCGCTCTCTTTCACCCTCCTTCGACTCCTTTCGCTCTCTTTCACCCTCCTTCGTCTCGTTTCGCTCACTTTCACCCTCCTTCGTCTCGTTTCGCTCTCTTTCACCCTCCTTCGTCTCGTTTCGCTCTCTTTCACCCTCCTTCGTCTCGTTTCGCTGTCTTTCACCCTCCTTCGTCTCGTTTCGCTCTCTTTCACCCTCCTTCGTCTCGTTTCGCTCTCTTTCACCCTCCTTCGTCTCGTTTCGCTCTCTTTCACCCTCCTTCGTCTCGTTTCGCTCTCTTTCACCCTCCTTCGCCTCGTTTCGCTCTCTTTCACCCTCCTTCGTCTCGTTTCGCTCTCTTTCCCCCTCCTTCGTCTCGTTTCGCTCTCTTTCACCCTCCTTCGTCTCGTTGCGCTCTCTTTCACCCTTCTTCGTCTCGTTCCGTTCTCTTTCACCCTCCTTCGTCTCGTTCCGCTCTCTTTCATCCTCCTTCGTCTCGTTTCGCTCTCTTTCACCCTCCTTCGTCTCGTTTCACTCTCTTTCACCCTCCTTCATCTCGTTTCACCCTCTTTCACCCTCCTTCGTCTCGTTTCGCTCTCTTTCACCCTCCTTCGTCTCGTTCCGTTCTCTTTCACCCTCCTTCGACTCGTTACGCTCTCTTTCACCCTACTTCGTCTCGTTTCGCTCTCTTTCACCCTCCTTCATCTCGTTCCGCTCTCTTTCACCCTCCATGTCTCGCTACGCACTTTTTCACCCTCCTTCGTCTCGTTTCGCTCTCTTTCACCCTTCTTCGTCTCGTTTCGCTCTCTTTCACCCTCCTTCGTCTCGTTCCGTTCTCTTTCACCCTCCTTCGACTCCTTTCGCTCTCTTTCACCCTCCTTCGACTCGTTACGCTCTCTTTCACCCTTCTTCGTCTCGTTTCGCTCTCTTTCACCCTCCTTCGACTCCTTTCGCTCTCTTTCACCCTCCTTCGTCTCGTTTCGCTCTCTTTCACCCTCCTTCGTCTCGTTTCGCTCTCTTTCACCCTCCTTCGTCTCGTTTCGCTCTCTTTCACCCTCCTTCGTCTCGTTTCGCTGTCTTTCACCCTCCTTCGTCTCGTTTCGCTCTCTTTCACCCTCCTTCGTCTCGTTTCGCTCTCTTTCACCCTCCTTCGTCTCGTTTCGCTCTCTTGCACCCTCCTTCGTCTCGTTTCGCTCTCTTTCACCCTCCTTCGTCTCGTTTCGCTCTCTTTCCCCCTCCTTCGTCTCGTTTCGCTCTCTTTTACCCTCCTTTGTCTCGTTGCGCTCTCTTTCACCCTCCTTCGTCTCGTTCCGTTCTCTTTCACCCTCCTTCGTCTCGTTCCGCTCTCTTTCACCCTCCTTCGTCTCGTTTCGCTCTCTTTCACCCTCCTTCGTCTCGTTTCACTCTCTTTCACCCTCCTTCATCTCGTTTCACCCTCTTTCACCCTCCTTCGTCTCGTTTCGCTCTCTTTCACCCTTCTTCGTCTCGTTTCGCTCTCTTTCACCCTCCTTCGTCTCGTTCCGTTCTCTTTCACCCTCCTTCGACTCCTTTCGCTCTCTTTCACCCTCCTTCGACTCGTTACGCTCTCTTTCACCCTACTTCGTCTCGTTTCGCTCTCTTTCACCCTCCTTCATCTCGTTCCGCTCTCTTTCACCCTCCATGTCTCGCTACGCACTTTTTCACCCTCCTTCGTCTCGTTTCGCTCTCTTTGACCCTCCTTCATCTCGTTTCGCTCTCTTTGACACTCTTTCGTCTCGTTTATCTCTCTTTCACCCTCGTCCCTCTCGTTTCGCTCTCTTTCACACTCCTTCGACTCGTTTCGCCCTATTTCAGCCTCCTTCATCTCGTTTCGCTCTCTTTGACCCTCCTTCGTCTCGTTTCGCCCTCTTTCACCCTCCTCCGTCTCGTTTCGCTCTCTTTCACACTCCTTCGTCTCGTTTCACTCTCTTCCACCCTCCTTCGTCTCGTTTCGCCCTCTTTCATCCTCCTTTGTCTTTTTTCGCTCTCTTTCACCCATCTTCATCTCGTTTCGCGCTCTTTCACCATCCTTCGCCTTGTTTCGGTCTCTTTCACCCTTCTTCGTCTCGTTTCGCTCTCTTTCACCCTCCTTCGTCTCGTTCCGTTCTCTTTCACCCTCCTTCGACTCCTTTCGCTCTCTTTCACCCTCCTTCGACTCGTTACGCTCTCTTTCACCCTACTTCGTCTCTTTTCGCTCTCTTTCACCCTCCTTCATCTCGTTCCGCTCTCTTTCACCCTCCATGTCTCGCTACGCACTTTTTCACCCTCCTTCGTCTCGTTTCGCTCTCTTTCACCCTTCTTCGTCTCGTTTCGCTCTCTTTCACCCTCCTTTGTCTCGTTCCGTTCTCTTTCACCCTCCTTCGACTCCTTTCGCTCTCTTTCACCCTCCTTCAACTCGTTACGCTCTCTTTCACCCTTCTTCGTCTCGTTTCGCTCTCTTTCACCCTCCTTCGACTCCTTTCGCTCTCTTTCACCCTCCTTCGTCTCGTTTCGCTCTCTTTCACCCTCCTTCGTCTCGTTTCGCTCTCTTTCACCCTCCTTCGTCTCGTTTCGCTCTCTTTCACCCTCCTTCGTCTCGTTTCGCTGTCTTTCACCCTCCTTCGTCTCGTTTCGCTCTCTTTCACCCTCCTTCGTCTCGTTTCGCTCTCTTTCACCCTCCTTGGTCTCGTTTCGCCCTCTTTGACCCTCCTTCGTCTCGTTTCGCTCTCTTTCACCCTCCTTCATCTCGTTTTGCCCTATTTCACCCTGCTTCATCTCATTTCGCTCTCTTTGACCCTCCTTCGTCTCGTTTTGCTCTCTTTGACCCTCCTTCATCTCGTTTTGCTCTCTTTCACCCTCCTTCATCTCGCTTCTCCCTCTTTCTCCCTCCTTTGGCTCGTTTCGCTCTCTTTCACCCTCCTTCGTCTCGTTTCGCTCCCTTTCAACCTCCTTCGTCTCGTTTCGCTCTCTTGCACCCTCCTTCGTCTCGTTTCGCTCTCTTTCCCCCTACTTCATCTCGTTTCACTCTCTTTGACCCACCTTCATCTCGTTCCGCTCTCTTTCACCCTCCATGTCTCGCTACGCACTTTTTCACCCTCCTTCGTCTCGTTTCGCTCTCTTTGACACTCCTTCATCTCGTTTGGCTCTCTTTGACACTCCTTCGTCTCGTTTATCTCTCTTTCACCCTCGTCCCTCTCGTTTCGCTCTCTTTCACCCTCCTTCGTCTCGTTTCGCCCTATTTCAGCCTCCTTCATCTCGTTTCGCTCTCTTTGACCCTCCTTCATCTCGTTTCACTCTCTTTCACCCTCCTTTGTCTTTTTTCGCTCTCTTTCACCCACCTTCATCATCGTTTCGCACTTTTTCACCCTCCTTCGTCTCGTTTCGCTCTCTTTGACCCTCCTTCATCTAGTTTCGCTCTCTTTGACACTCCTTCGTCTCGTTTATCTCTCTTTCACACTCGTCCGTCTCGTTTCGCTCTCTTTCACCCTCCTTCGTCTCGTTTCGCCCTATTTCAGCCTCCTTCATCTTGTTTCGCTCTCTTTGACCCTCCTTCGTCTCGTTTCACTCTCTTTCACCCTCCTTCCTCTCGTTTCGATTTCTTTCACCCACCTTCATCTCGTTTCGCTCCCTTTCAACCTCCTTTGCCTCGTTTCGCTCTCTTTCATCCTCGTTTGTCTCGTTCAGCTCTCTTTCACCCTCCTTCGACTCGTTTCACTCTCTTTCACCCTCCTTCGTCTCGATTCGCTCTCTTTCACCCTCCTTCGTCTCGTTTCGCTCTCTTTCACCCTCCTTCGTCTCGTTTCGCTCTCTTTCACCCTCCTTCCTCTCGTTTCGCTGCCTTTCACCCTCCTTCGTCTCGCTTCGCTCTCTTTCACCCTCCTTCGTCTCGTTTCGCTCTCTTTCACCCTCCTTCGTCTCGTTCCGTTCTCTTTCACCCTCCTTCGTCTCGTTCCGCTCTCTTTCACCCTCCTTCGTCTCGTTTCGCTCTCTTTCACCCTCCTTCGTCTCGTTTCACTCTCTTTCACCCTCCTTCATCTCGTTTCGCCCTCTTTCACCCTCCTTCGTCTCGTTTCACCCTCTTTCACCCTCCTTCGTCTCGTTTCGCTCTCTTTCACCCACCTTCATCTCGTTTCGCTCTCTTTCACCCTCCTTCGTCTCGTTTCGCTCTCTTTCACCCTCCTTCGTCTCGTTTCGCTCTCTTTCACCCTCCTTCGTCTCGTTCCGTTCTCTTTCACCCTCCTTCGACTTCTTTCGCTCTCTTTCACCGTCCTTCGACTCCTTTCGCTCTCTTTCACCCTCCTTCGTCTCGTTTCGCTCTCTTTCAGCCTCCTTCGTCTCCTTTCGCTCTCTTTCACCCTCCTTCGTCTCGTTTCGCCCTCTTTCACCCTCCTTCGTCTCGTTTCGCTCTCTTTCACCCTCCTTCGCCTCGTTTCGCTCTCTTTCACACTCCTTCGTCTCGTTTCGCTCTCTTTCACCCTCCTTCGTCTCGTTTCGCTCTCTTTCACCCTCCTTCGTCTCCTTTCTCTCTCTTTCACCCTCCTTCGTCTCGTTTCACCCTCTTTCACCCTCCTCCGTCTCGTTTCGCTCTCTTTCACCCTCCTTCGACACCATTCGCTCTCTTTCACCCTCCTTGGTCTCGTTTCGCCCTCTTTGACCCTCCTTCGTCTCGTTTCGCTCTCTTTCACCCTCCTTCGTCTCGTTTCGCTCTCTTTGACCCTCCTTCATCTCGTTTTCCTCTCTTTCACCCTCCTTCATCTCGCTTCTCCCTCTTTCTCCCTTCTTTGGCTCGTTTCGCTCTCTTTCACCCTCCTTGGTCTCGTTTCGCCCTCTTTGACCCTCCTTCGTCTCGTTTCGCTCTCTTTCACCCTCCTTCATCTCGTTTTGCCCTATTTCACCCTGCTTCATCTCATTTCGCTCTCTTTGACCCTCCTTCGTCTCGTTTTGCTCTCTTTGACCCTCCTTCATCTCGTTTTGCTCTCTTTCACCCTCCTTCATCTCGCTTCTCCCTCTTTCTCCCTCCTTTGGCTCGTTTCGCTCTCTTTCACCCTCCTTCGTCTCGTTTCGCTCCCTTTCAACCTCCTTCGTCTCGTTTCGCTCTCTTGCACCCTCCTTCGTCTCGTTTCGCTCTCTTTCCCCCTACTTCATCTCGTTTCACTCTCTTTGACCCACCTTCATCTCGTTCCGCTCTCTTTCACCCTCCATGTCTCGCTACGCACTTTTTCACCCTCCTTCGTCTCGTTTCGCTCTCTTTGACACTCCTTCATCTCGTTTGGCTCTCTTTGACACTCCTTCGTCTCGTTTATCTCTCTTTCACCCTCGTCCCTCTCGTTTCGCTCTCTTTCACCCTCCTTCGTCTCGTTTCGCCCTATTTCAGCCTCCTTCATCTCGTTTCGCTCTCTTTGACCCTCCTTCATCTCGTTTCACTCTCTTTCACCCTCCTTTGTCTTTTTTCGCTCTCTTTCACCCACCTTCATCATCGTTTCGCACTTTTTCACCCTCCTTCGTCTCGTTTCGCTCTCTTTGACCCTCCTTCATCTAGTTTCGCTCTCTTTGACACTCCTTCGTCTCGTTTATCTCTCTTTCACACTCGTCCGTCTCGTTTCGCTCTCTTTCACCCTCCTTCGTCTCGTTTCGCCCTATTTCAGCCTCCTTCATCTTGTTTCGCTCTCTTTGACCCTCCTTCGTCTCGTTTCACTCTCTTTCACCCTCCTTCCTCTCGTTTCGATTTCTTTCACCCACCTTCATCTCGTTTCGCTCCCTTTCAACCTCCTTTGCCTCGTTTCGCTCTCTTTCATCCTCGTTTGTCTCGTTCAGCTCTCTTTCACCCTCCTTCGACTCGTTTCACTCTCTTTCACCCTCCTTCGTCTCGATTCGCTCTCTTTCACCCTCCTTCGTCTCGTTTCGCTCTCTTTCACCCTCCTTCGTCTCGTTTCGCTCTCTTTCACCCTCCTTCCTCTCGTTTCGCTGCCTTTCACCCTCCTTCGTCTCGCTTCGCTCTCTTTCACCCTCCTTCGTCTCGTTTCGCTCTCTTTCACCCTCCTTCGTCTCGTTCCGTTCTCTTTCACCCTCCTTCGTCTCGTTCCGCTCTCTTTCACCCTCCTTCGTCTCGTTTCGCTCTCTTTCACCCTCCTTCGTCTCGTTTCACTCTCTTTCACCCTCCTTCATCTCGTTTCGCCCTCTTTCACCCTCCTTCGTCTCGTTTCACCCTCTTTCACCCTCCTTCGTCTCGTTTCGCTCTCTTTCACCCACCTTCATCTCGTTTCGCTCTCTTTCACCCTCCTTCGTCTCGTTTCGCTCTCTTTCACCCTCCTTCGTCTCGTTTCGCTCTCTTTCACCCTCCTTCGTCTCGTTCCGTTCTCTTTCACCCTCCTTCGACTTCTTTCGCTCTCTTTCACCGTCCTTCGACTCCTTTCGCTCTCTTTCACCCTCCTTCGTCTCGTTTCGCTCTCTTTCAGCCTCCTTCGTCTCCTTTCGCTCTCTTTCACCCTCCTTCGTCTCGTTTCGCCCTCTTTCACCCTCCTTCGTCTCGTTTCGCTCTCTTTCACCCTCCTTCGCCTCGTTTCGCTCTCTTTCACACTCCTTCGTCTCGTTTCGCTCTCTTTCACCCTCCTTCGTCTCGTTTCGCTCTCTTTCACCCTCCTTCGTCTCCTTTCTCTCTCTTTCACCCTCCTTCGTCTCGTTTCACCCTCTTTCACCCTCCTCCGTCTCGTTTCGCTCTCTTTCACCCTCCTTCGACACCATTCGCTCTCTTTCACCCTCCTTGGTCTCGTTTCGCCCTCTTTGACCCTCCTTCGTCTCGTTTCGCTCTCTTTCACCCTCCTTCGTCTCGTTTCGCTCTCTTTGACCCTCCTTCATCTCGTTTTCCTCTCTTTCACCCTCCTTCATCTCGCTTCTCCCTCTTTCTCCCTTCTTTGGCTCGTTTCGCTCTCTTTCACCCTCCTTCGTCTCGTTTCGCTCCCTTTCAACCTCCTTCGTCTCGTTTCGCTCTCTTACACCCTCCTTCGTCTCGTTTCGATCTCTTTCACCCTACTTCATCTCGTTTCACTCTCTTTCACCCACCTTCATCTCGTTCCGCTCTCTTTCACCCTCCATGTCTCGCTACGCACTTTTTCACCCTCCTTCGTCTCGTTTCGCTCTCTTTGACACTCCTTCATCTCGTTTGGCTCTCTTTGACACTCCTTCGTCTCGTTTATCTCTCTTTCACCCTCGTCCCTCTCGTTCCGCTCTCTTTCACCCTCCTTCGTCTCGTTTCGCCCTATTTCAGCCTCCTTCATCTCGTTTCGATCTCTTTGACCCTCCTTCATCTCGTTTCACTCTCTTTCACCCTCCTTTGTCTTTTTTCGCTCTCTTTCACCCACCTTCATCTCGTTTCGCGCTTTTTCACCCTCCTTCGTCTCGTTTCGCTCTCTTTGACCCTCCTTCATCTAGTTTCGCTCTCTTTGACACTCCTTCGTCTCGTTTATCTCTCTTTCACACTCGTCCCTCTCGTTTCGCTCTCTTTCACCCTCCTTCGTCTCGTTTCGCCCTATTTCAGCCTCCTTCATCTCGTTTCGCTCTCTTTGACCCTCCTTCGTCTTGTTTCACTCTCTTTCACCCTCCTTCCTCTCGTTTCGATCTCTTTCACCCACCTTCATCTCGTTTCGCTCTCTTTCAACCTCCTTTGCCTCGTTTCGCTCTCTTTCATCCTCGTTTGTCTCATTCAGCTCTCTTTCACCCTCCTTCGACTCGTTTCACTCTCTTTCACCCTCCTTCGTCTCGTTTCGCTCTCTTTCACCCTCCTTCGTCTCGTTTCGCTCTCTTTCACCCTCCTTCGTCTCGTTTCGCTCTCTTTCACCCTTCTTCGTCTCGTTTCGGTCTCTTTCACCCTCCTTCGCCTCGTTCCGCTCTCTTTCACCCTCCTTCGACTCCTTTCACTCTCTTTCACCCTCCTTCGTCTCGTTTCGCTCTCTTTCACCCTCCTTCGTCTCGTTTCGCTCTCTTTCACCCTCCTTCGTCTCGTTTCGCTCTCTTTCACCCTCCTTCCTCTCGTTTCGCTCTCTTGCACCCTCCTTCGTCTCGTTTCGCTCTCTTTCACCCTCCGTCGTCTCGTTTCGCTCTCTTTCACCCTCCTTCGTCTCGTATCGCTGTCTTTCACCCTCCTTCGTCTCGCTTCGCTCTCTTTCACCCTCCTTCGTCTCGTTTCGCTCTCTTTCACCCTCCTTCGTCTCGTTCCGTTCTCTTTCACCCTCCTTCGTCTCGTTCCGCTCTCTTTCACCCTCCTTCGTCTCGGTTCGCTCTCTTTCACCCTCCTTCGTCTCGTTTCACTCTCTTTCACCCTCCTTCATCTCGTTTCGCCCTCTTTCACCCTCCTTCGTCTCGTTTCACCCTCTTTCACCCTCCTTCGTCTCGTTTCGCTCTCTTTCACCCACCTTCATCTCGTTTCGCTCTCTTTCACCCTCCTTCGTCTCGTTTCGCTCTCTTTCACCCTCCTTCGTCTCGTTTCGCTCTCTTTCACCCTCCTTCGTCTCGTTCCGTTCTCTTTCACCCTCCTTCGACTCCTTTCGCTCTCTTTCACCGTCCTTCGACTCCTTTCGCTCTCTTTCACCCTCCTTCGTCTCGTTTCGCTCTCTTTCACCCTCCTTCGTCTCCTTTCGCTCTCTTTCACCCTCCTTCGTCTCGTTTCGCCCTCTTTCACCCTCCTTCGTCTCGTTTCGCTCTCTTTCACCCTCCTTCGCCTCGTTTCGCTCTCTTTCACACTCCTTCGTCCCGTTTCGCTCTCTTTCACCCTCGTTCGTCTCGTTTCGCTCTCTTTCACCCTCCTTCGTCTCCTTTCTCTCTCTTTCACCCTCCTTCGTCTCGTTTCACCCTCTTTCACCCTCCTCCGTCTCGTTTCGCTCTCTTTCACACTCCTTCGTCTCGTTTCGCTCTCTTCCACCCTCCTTCGTCTCGTTTCGCCCTCTTTCACCCTCCTTTGTCTTTTTTCGCTCTCTTTCACCCACCTTCATCTCGTTTCGCGCTCTTTCACCCTCCTTCGCCTTGTTTCGGTCTCTTTCATCCTCCTTCGTCTCGTTCCGCTCTCTTCCGCCCTCCTTCGACACCATTCGCTCTCTTTCACCCTCCTTGGTCTCGTTTCGCCCTCTTTGACCCTCCTTCGTCTCGTTTCGCTCTCTTTCACCCTCCTTCATCTCGTTTCGCCCTATTTCACCCTCCTTCATCTCATTTCGCTCTCTTTGACCCTCCTTCGTCTCGTTTCGCTCTCTTTGACCCTCCTTCATCTCGTTTCGCTCTCTTTCACCCTCCTTCATCTCGCTTCGCCCTCTTTCCCCCTCCTTCATCTCGTTTCGCTCTCTTTCACCCTCCTTCGTCTCGTTTCGCTCCCTTTCACCCTCCTTCGTCTCGTTTCGCTCTCTTTCACCCTACTTCGTCTCGTTTCGCTCTCTTTCACACTCCTTCATCTCGTTCCGCTCTCTTTCACCCTCCATGTCTCGCTACGCACTTTTTCACCCTCCTTCGTCTCGGTTCGCTCTCTTTGACCCTCCTTCATCTCGTTTCGCTCTCTTTGACACTCCTTCGTCTCGTTTATTTCTCCTTCACCCTCGTCCCTCTCGTTTCGCTCTCTTTCACCCTCCTTCGTATCGTTTCGCCCTATTTCAGCCTCCTTCATCTCGTTTCGCTCTCTTTGACCCTCCTTCGTCTCGTTTTACTCTCTTTCACCCTCCTTCCTCTCGTTTCGATCTCTTTCACCCACCTTCATCTCGTTTCGCTCTCTTTCAACCTCCTTCGCCTCGTTTCGCTCTCTTTCATCCTCGTTTGTCTCGTTCAGCTCTCTTTCACCCTCCTTCGACTCCTTTCACTCTCTTTCACCCTCCTTCGTCTCGTTTCGCTCTCTTTCACCCTCATTTGTCTCGTTTCGCTCTCTTTCACCCTCCTTCGTCTCGTTTCGGTCTCTTTCACCCTCCTTCGTCTCGTTTCGGTCTCTTTCACCCTCCTTCGCCTCGTTCCGCTCTCTTTCACCCTCCTTCGACTCCTTTCGCTCTCTTTCACCCTCCTTCGTCTCGTTTCGCTCTCTTTCAGCCTCCTTCGTCTCGTTTCGCTCTCTTTCACCCTCCTTCGTCTCGTTTCACTCTCTTTGACCCTCCTTCATCTCGTTTCCCTCTATTTCACCCTCCTTCGTCTCGTTTTGCACTCTTTGACCCTCCATCTCGTTTCGCTCTCTTTCACCCTCCTTCGTCTCGTCTCGCCCTCTTTCTCCCTCCTTCGTCTCGCTCTCTTTCACCCTCCTTCGTCTCGGTTCCCTCTCTTTCTCCCTCCATCATCTCGTTTTGCTCTCTTTCACCCTCCTTCGTCTCGTTTCGCTCTGTCACACACTCCTTCGTCTCGTTTTGCTCTGTTCCACCCTCCTTCGCCTCGTTTCGCCCTCTTTAACCCTCCTTCGTCTTGTTTCGCGCTCTTTCACCCTCCTTCGTCTCGTTTCGCTCTCTTTCACCCTCCATTTCATTTTGCTCCCTTTAACCCTCCTTTGTCTCGTTTCGCTCACTTTCACCCTCCTCCCTCTCGTTTCGCACTCTTTGACCCTCCTTCGTCTCGTTTGCTCTCTTTGACCCTCCTTCGTCTCGCTTCGCTCTCTTTCACCCTCCTTCGTCTTGTTTCGCCCTCTTTCTCCCTCCTTCATCTCGTTTCGCTCTCTTTCACCCTCCTTCGTCTCGTTTTGCTCTCTTTCACCCTCCTTCATCTCGTTTCGCTCTCTTTGACCCTCCAGCGTCTCGTTTCGCTCTCTTTCACCCTACTTCGTCTCGTTTCGCTCTCTTTCACCCTCCTTCGACTTGTTTCGCTCTCTTTCACCCTCCTTCGTCTCGTTTCGCTCTCTTTCACCCTCCTTCCTGTCGTTTCGCTCTCTTTCACCCTCCTTCATCTCATTTTGCTCCCTTTCACCCTCCTTCGTCTCGTTCCGCTCTCTTTCACCCTCCTTCGCCTCGTTTCGCTCTCTTTGACCCTCCTTCGTCTCGTTTCGCTCTCTTTCACCCTCCTTCGTCTCGTTTCACTCTCTTTCACCCTCCTTCATCTCGTTTCGCCCTCTTTCACCCTCCTTCGTCTCGTTTCACCCTCTTTCACCCTCCTTCGTCTCGTTTCGCTCTCTTTCACCCACCTTCATCTCGTTTCGCTCTCTTTCACCCTCCTTCGTCTCGTTTCGCTCTCTTTCACCCTCCTTCGTCTCGTTTCGCTCTCTTTCACCCTCCTTCGTCTCGTTCCGTTCTCTTTCACCCTCCTTCGACTCCTTTCGCTCTCTTTCACCGTCCTTCGACTCCTTTCACTCTCTTTCACCCTCCTTCGTCTCGTTTCGCTCTCTTTCACCCTCCTTCGTCTCCTTTCGCTCTCTTTCACCCTCCTTCGTCTCGTTTCGCCCTCTTTCACCCTCCTTCGTCTCGTTTCGCTCTCTTTCACCCTCCTTCGCCTCGTTTCGCTCTCTTTCACACTCCTTCGTCTCGTTTCGCTCTCTTTCACCCTCCTTCGTCTCGTTTCGCTCTCTTTCACCCTCCTTCGTCTCCATTCTCTCTCTTTCACCCTCCTTCGTCTCGTTTCACCCTCTTTCACCCTCCTCCGTCTCGGTTCGCTCTCTTTCACACTCCTTCGTCTCGTTTCGCTCTCTTCCACCCTCCTTCGTCTCGTTGCGCCCTCTTTCACCCTCCTTTGTCTTTTTTCGCTCTCTTTCACCCACCTTCATCTCGTTTCGCGCTCTTTCACCCTCCTTCGCCTTGTTTCGGTCTCTTTCATCCTCCTTCGTCTCGTTCCGCTCTCTTCCGCCCTCCTTCGACACCATTCGCTCTCTTTCACCCTCCTTGGTCTCGTTTCGCCCTCTTTGACCCTCCTTCGTCTCGTTTCGCTCTCTTTCACCCTCCTTCATCTCGTTTCGCCCTATTTCACCCTCCTTCATCTCATTTCGCTCTCTTTGACCCTCCTTCTTCTCGTTTCGCTCTCTTTGACCCTCCTTCATCTCGTTTCGCTCTCTTTCACCCTCCTTCATCTCGCTTCGCCCTCTTTCTCCCTCCTTCATCTCGTTTCGCTCTCTTTCACCCTCCTTCGTCTCGTTTCGCTCCCTTTCACCCTCCTTTGTCTCGTTTCGCTCTCTTTCACCCTACTTCGTCTCGTTTCGCTCTCTTTCACACTCCTTCATCTCGTTCCGCTCTCTTTCACCCTCCATGTCTCGCTACGCACTTTTTCACCCTCCTTCGTCTCGGTTCGCTCTCTTTGACCCTCCTTCATCTCGTTTCGCTCTCTTTGACACTCCTTCGTCTCGTTTATTTCTCCTTCACCCTCGTCCCTCTCGTTTCGCTCTCTTTCACCCTCCTTCGTCTCGTTTCGCCCTATTTCAGCCTCCTTCATCTTGTTTCGCTCTCTTTGACCCTCCTTCGTCTCGTTTTACTCTCTTTCACCCTCCTTCCTCTCGTTTCGATCTCTTTCACCCACCTTCATCTCGTTTCGCTCTCTTTCAACCTCCTTCGCCTCGTTTCGCTCTCTTTCATCCTCGTTTGTCTCGTTCAGCTCTCTTTCACCCTCCTTCGACTCCTTTCACTCTCTTTCACCCTCCTTCGTCTCGTTTCGCTCTCTTTCACCCTCATTCGTCTCGTTTCGTTCTCTTTCACCCTCCTTCGTCTCGTTTCGGTCTCTTTCACCCTCCTTCGTCTCGTTTCAGTCTCTTTCACCCTCCTTCGCCTCGTTCCGCTCTCTTTCACCCTCCTTCGACTCCTTTCGCTCTCTTTCACCCTCCTTCGTCTCGTTTCGCTCTCTTTCACCCTCCTTCGTCTCGTTTCGCTCTCTTTCACCCTCCTTCGTCTCGTTTCACTCTCTTTGACCCTCCTTCATCTCGTTTCCCTCTATTTCACCCTCCTTCGTCTCGTTTTGCACTCTTTGACCCTCCATCTCGTTTCGCTCTCTTTCACCCTCCTTCGTCTCGTCTCGCCCTCTTTCTCCCTCCTTCGTCTCGCTCTCTTTCACCCTCCTTCGTCTCGGTTCCCTCTCTTTCTCCCTCCATCATCTCGTTTTGCTCTCTTTCACCCTCCTTCGTCTCGTTTCGCTCTGTCACACACTCCTTCGTCTCGTTTTGCTCTGTTCCACCCTCCTTCGCCTCGTTTCGCCCTCTTTAACCCTCCTTCGTCTTGTTTCGCGCTCTTTCACCCTCCTTCGTCTCGTTTCGCTCTCTTTCACCCTCCATTTCATTTTGCTCCCTTTAACCCTCCTTTGTCTCGTTTCGCTCACTTTCACCCTCCTCCCTCTCGTTTCGCACTCTTTGACCCTCCTTCATCTCGTTTGCTCTCTTTGACCCTCCTTCGTCTCGCTTCGCTCTCTTTCACCCTCCTTTGTCTTGTTTCGCCCTCTTTCTCCCTCCTTCATCTCGTTTCGCTCTCTTTCACCCTCCTTCGTCTCGTTTTGCTCTCTTTCACCCTCCTTCGTCTCGTTTCGCTCTCTTTGACCCTCCAGCGTCTCGTTTCGCTCTCTTTCACCCTACTTCGTCTCGTTTCGCTCTCTTTCACCCTCCTTCGTGTCGTTTCGCTCTCTTTCACCCTCCTTCATCTCATTTTGCTCCCTTTCACCCTCCTTCGTCTCGTTCCGCTCTCTTTCACCCTCCTTCGCCTCGTTTCGCTCTCTTTGACCCTCCTTCGTCTCGTTTCGCTCTCTTTGACACTCCTTCGTCTCGTTTCGCTCTCTTTGACACCCCTTCGTCTCGTTTATCTCTCTTTCACCCTCCTCCCTCTCGTTTCGCTCTCTTTCACCCTCCTCAGTCTCGTTTCGCCCTATTTCAGCCTCCTTCGTCTCGTTTCGCTCTCTTTCACCCTCCTTCGTCTCGTTTCGCTCTCTTTGACCTTCCTTCGTCTCGTTTCACTCTCTTTCACGCTCCTTCGTCTCGTTTCGCTCTCTTCCACCCTCCTTCGTCTCGACTCACCCTCTTTCACCCTCCTTCGTCTCGATTCGCCCTCTTTCACCCACCTTCGTCTCGTTTCGCTCTCTTTCACCCTCCGTCTTGTTTCTCTCTCTTTCACCCTCCTTCGTCTCGTCTCACTCTCTTCCACCCTACTTCGTCTCGTTTCGCTCTCTTCCACCCTCCTTCGTCTCGTTTCGCTCTCTTTCACCCACCTTCGTCTCGTTTCGCTCACTTTCGCCCTCCTTCGTCTCGTTTCGCTCTCTTTCACCATCCTTCGTCTCGTTTCGCTCTCTTCCACCCTCCTTCGTCTCGTTTCACTCTCTTTCACCCTCCTTCGTCTCGTTTCGCTCTCTTCCACCCTCCTTCGACTCCTTTCGCTCTCTTCCACCCTCCTTCGTCTCGTTTCGCTCTCTTTCACCCTCCTTCGTCTCGTTTCGCCCTATTTCACCCTCCTTCGTCTCGTTTCACCCTATTTCACCCTCCTTCGCCTCGTTTCGCACTCTTTGACCCTCCTTCGTCTCGTTTCGCCCTATTTCACCCTCCTTCGTCTCCTTTCGCACTCTTTGACCCTCCATCTCGTTTCGCTCTCTTTCACCCTCCTTCGTCTCGTCTCGCCCTCTTTCTCCCTCCTTCGTCTCGTTTCGCTCTCTTTCACCCTCCTTCGTCTCGTTTCACTCTCTTTGACCCTCCTTCATCTCGTTTCCCTCTATTTCACCCTCCTTCGTCTCGTTTTGCACTCTTTGACCCTCCATCTCGTTTCGCTCTCTTTCACCCTCCTTCGTCTCGTCTCGCCCTCTTTCTCCCTCCTTCGTCTCGCTCTCTTTCACCCTCCTTCGTCTCGGTTCCCTCTCTTTCTCCCTCCATCATCTCGTTTTGCTCTCTTTCACCCTCCTTCGTCTCGTTTCGCTCTGTCACACACTCCTTCGTCTCGTTTTGCTCTGTTCCACCCTCCTTCGCCTCGTTTCGCCCTCTTTAACCCTCCTTCGTCTTGTTTCGCGCTCTTTCACCCTCCTTCGTCTCGTTTCGCTCTCTTTCACCCTCCATTTCATTTTGCTCCCTTTAACCCTCCTTTGTCTCGTTTCGCTCACTTTCACCCTCCTCCCTCTCGTTTCGCACTCTTTGACCCTCCTTCATCTCGTTTGCTCTCTTTGACCCTCCTTCGTCTCGCTTCGCTCTCTTTCACCCTCCTTTGTCTTGTTTCGCCCTCTTTCTCCCTCCTTCATCTCGTTTCGCTCTCTTTCACCCTCCTTCGTCTCGTTTTGCTCTCTTTCACCCTCCTTCGTCTCGTTTCGCTCTCTTTGACCCTCCAGCGTCTCGTTTCGCTCTCTTTCACCCTACTTCGTCTCGTTTCGCTCTCTTTCACCCTCCTTCGTGTCGTTTCGCTCTCTTTCACCCTCCTTCATCTCATTTTGCTCCCTTTCACCCTCCTTCGTCTCGTTCCGCTCTCTTTCACCCTCCTTCGCCTCGTTTCGCTCTCTTTGACCCTCCTTCGTCTCGTTTCGCTCTCTTTGACACTCCTTCGTCTCGTTTCGCTCTCTTTGACACCCCTTCGTCTCGTTTATCTCTCTTTCACCCTCCTCCCTCTCGTTTCGCTCTCTTTCACCCTCCTCAGTCTCGTTTCGCCCTATTTCAGCCTCCTTCGTCTCGTTTCGCTCTCTTTCACCCTCCTTCGTCTCGTTTCGCTCTCTTTGACCTTCCTTCGTCTCGTTTCACTCTCTTTCACGCTCCTTCGTCTCGTTTCGCTCTCTTCCACCCTCCTTCGTCTCGACTCACCCTCTTTCACCCTCCTTCGTCTCGATTCGCCCTCTTTCACCCACCTTCGTCTCGTTTCGCTCTCTTTCACCCTCCGTCTTGTTTCTCTCTCTTTCACCCTCCTTCGTCTCGTCTCACTCTCTTCCACCCTACTTCGTCTCGTTTCGCTCTCTTCCACCCTCCTTCGTCTCGTTTCGCTCTCTTTCACCCACCTTCGTCTCGTTTCGCTCACTTTCGCCCTCCTTCGTCTCGTTTCGCTCTCTTTCACCATCCTTCGTCTCGTTTCGCTCTCTTCCACCCTCCTTCGTCTCGTTTCACTCTCTTTCACCCTCCTTCGTCTCGTTTCGCTCTCTTCCACCCTCCTTCGACTCCTTTCGCTCTCTTCCACCCTCCTTCGTCTCGTTTCGCTCTCTTTCACCCTCCTTCGTCTCGTTTCGCCCTATTTCACCCTCCTTCGTCTCGTTTCACCCTATTTCACCCTCCTTCGCCTCGTTTCGCACTCTTTGACCCTCCTTCGTCTCGTTTCGCCCTATTTCACCCTCCTTCGTCCCGTTTTGCTCTCTTTCACCCTCCTTCGTCTCGTTTCGCCCTCTTTCACCCTCCTTCGTCTCGTTTCGCTCTCTTTCACCATCCTTCATCTCGTTCCGCTCTCTTTCACCCTCCTTTGTCTCGCTACGAACTTTTTCACCCTCCTTCGTCTCGTTTCGCTCTCTTTGACCTTCCTTCGTCTCGTTTCGCTCTCTTTGACACTCCTTCGTCTCGTTTATTCTCTCTCACCCTCCTTTGTCTCGTTTCGCGCTCTTTCTCCCTCCTTCATCTCGTTTCGCTCTCTTTCACCCTCCTTCGTCTCGTTCCGTTCTCTTTCACCCTCCTTCGTCTCGTTCCGCTCTCTTTCACCCTCCTTCGTCTCGTTTCGCTCTCTTTCACCCTCCTTCGTCTCGTTTCGCTCTCTTTCACCCTCCTTCGTCTCGTTTCGCTCTCTTTCACCCTCCTTCGTCTCGTTTCGCTCTCTTTCACCCTCCTTCGTCTCGTTCTGTTCTCTTTCACCCTCCTTTGACTCCTTTCGCTCTCTTTCACCGTCCTTCGACTCCTTTCGCTCTCTTTCACCCTCCTTCGTCTCGTTTCACTCTCTTTCACCCTCCTTCGTCTCCTTTCGCACTCTTTCACCCTCCTTCGTCTCGTTTCGCCCTCTTTCACCCTCCTTCGTCTCGTTTCGCTCTCTTTCACCCTCCTTCGTCTCGTTTCGCTCTCTTTCACACTCCTTCGTCTCGTTTCGCTCTCTTTCACCCTCCTTCGTCTCGTTTCGCTCTCTTTCACCCTCCTTCGTCTCCTTTCTCTCTCTTTCACCCTCCTTCGTCTCGTTTCGCCCTCTTTCACCCTCCTCCAACTCGTTTCGCTCTCTTTCACCCTCCTTCGTCTCGTTTCGCTCCCTTTCACCCACCTTCGTCTCGTTTCGCTCTCTTACACCCTCCTTCGTCTCGTTTCGCTCTCTTTCACCCTACTTCGTCTCGTTTCACTCTCTTTCACCCTCCTTCATCTCGTTCCGCTCTCTTTCACCCTCCATGTCTCGCTACGCTCTTTTTCACCCTCCTTCGTCTCGTTTCGCTCTCTTTGACCCTCCCTCATCTCGTTTCACTCTCTTTGACACTCCTTCGTCTCGTTTATCTCTCTTTCACCCTCGTCCCTCTCGTTTCGCTCTCTTTCATCATCCTTCGTCTCGTTTCGCTCTCTTCCACCCTCCTTCGTCTCGTTTCACTCTCTTTCACCCTCCTTCGTCTCGTTTCGCTCTCTTCCACCCTCCTTCGACTCCTTTCGCTCTCTTCCACCCTCCTTCGTCTCGTTTCGCTCTCTTTCACCCTCCTTCGTCTCGTTTCGCCCAATTTCACCCTCCTTCGTCTCGTTTCACCCTATTTCACCCTCCTTCGCCTCGTTTCGCACTCTTTGACCCTCCTTCATCTCGTTTCGCCCTATTTCACCCTCCTTCGTCTCGTTTCGCTCTCTTTCACCCTCCTTCATCTCGTTCCGCTCTCTTTCACCCTCCATGTCTCGCTACGCACTTTTTCACCCTCCTTCGTCTCGTTTCGCTCTCTTTGACCCTCCTTCATCTCGTTTCGCTCTCTTTGACACTCCTTCGTCTCGTTTATCTCTCTTTCACCCTCGTCCCTCTCGTTTCGCTCTCTTTCACACTCCTTCGTCTCGTTTCGCCCTATTTCAGCCTCCTTCATCTCGTTTCGCTCTCTTTGACCCTCCTTCGTCTCGTTTCACTCTCTTTCACCCTCCTTCCTCTCGTTTCGATCTCTTTCACCCACCTTCATCTCGTTTCGCTCTCTTTCAACCTCCTTTGTCTCGTTTCACCCTCTTTCACCCTCCTTCGTCTCGTTTCGCTCTCTTTCACCCTCCTTCGTCTCGTTTCGCTCTCTTTCACACTCCTTCGTCTCGTTTCGCTCTCTTTCACCCTCCTTCGTCTCGTTTCGCTCTCTTTCACCCTCCTTCGTCTCCTTTCTCTCTCTTTCACCCTCCTTCGTCTCGTTTCGCTCTCTTTCACCCTCCTTCGTCTCGTTTCGCTCTCTTCCACCCTCCTTCGTCTCGTTTCGCCCTCTTTCACCCTTCTTTGTCTTTTTTCGCTCTCTTTTACCCACCTTCATCTCGTTTCGCGCTCTTTCACCCTCCTTCGCCTTGTTTCGGTCTCTTTCATCCTCCTTCGTCTCATTTCGCTCTCTTTGACCCTCCTTCGTCTCGTTTCGCTCTCTTTGACCCTCCTTCGTCTCCTTTCTCTCTCTTTCACCCTCCTTCGCCTTGTTTCGGTCTCTTTCATCCTCCTTCGTCTCGTTCCGCTCTCTTCCGCCCTCCTTCGACACCATTCGCTCTCTTTCACCCTCCTTGGTCTCGTTTCGCCCTCTTTGACCCTCCTTCGTCTCGTTTCGCTCTCTTTCACCCTCCTTCATCTCGTTTCGCCCTATTTCACCCTCCTTCATCTCATTTCGCTCTCTTTGACCCTCCTTCTTCTCGTTTCGCTCTCTTTGACCCTCCTTCATCTCGTTTCGCTCTCTTTCACCCTCCTTCATCTCGCTTCGCCCTCTTTCTCCCTCCTTCATCTCGTTTCGCTCTCTTTCACCCTCCTTCGTCTCGTTTCGCTCCCTTTCACCCTCCTTCGTCTCGTTTCGCTCTCTTTCACCCTACTTCGTCTCGTTTCGCTCTCTTTCACACTCCTTCATCTCGTTCCGCTCTCTTTCACCCTCCATGTCTCGCTACGCACTTTTTCACCCTCCTTCGTCTCGGTTCGCTCTCTTTGACCCTCCTTCATCTCGTTTCGCTCTCTTTGACACTCCTTCGTCTCGTTTATTTCTCCTTCACCCTCGTCCCTCTCGTTTCGCTCTCTTTCACCCTCCTTCGTCTCGTTTCGCCCTATTTCAGCCTCCTTCATCTTGTTTCGCTCTCTTTGACCCTCCTTCGTCTCGTTTTACTCTCTTTCACCCTCCTTCCTCTCGTTTCGATCTCTTTCACCCACCTTCATCTCGTTTCGCTCTCTTTCAACCTCCTTCGCCTCGTTTCGCTCTCTTTCATCCTCGTTTGTCTCGTTCAGCTCTCTTTCACCCTCCTTCGACTCCTTTCACTCTCTTTCACCCTCCTTCGTCTCGTTTCGCTCTCTTTCACCCTCATTCGTCTCGTTTCGTTCTCTTTCACCCTCCTTCGTCTCGTTTCGGTCTCTTTCACCCTCCTTCGTCTCGTTTCAGTCTCTTTCACCCTCCTTCGCCTCGTTCCGCTCTCTTTCACCCTCCTTCGACTCCTTTCGCTCTCTTTCACCCTCCTTCGTCTCGTTTCGCTCTCTTTCACCCTCCTTCGTCTCGTTTCGCTCTCTTTCACCCTCCTTCGTCTCGTTTCACTCTCTTTGACCCTCCTTCATCTCGTTTCCCTCTATTTCACCCTCCTTCGTCTCGTTTTGCACTCTTTGACCCTCCATCTCGTTTCGCTCTCTTTCACCCTCCTTCGTCTCGTCTCGCCCTCTTTCTCCCTCCTTCGTCTCGCTCTCTTTCACCCTTCTTCGTCTCGGTTCCCTCTCTTTCTCCCTCCATCATCTCGTTTTGCTCTCTTTCACCCTCCTTCGTCTCGTTTCGCTCTGTCACACACTCCTTCGTCTCGTTTTGCTCTGTTCCACCCTCCTTCGCCTCGTTTCGCCCTCTTTAACCCTCCTTCGTCTTGTTTCGCGCTCTTTCACCCTCCTTCGTCTCGTTTCGCTCTCTTTCACCCTCCATTTCATTTTGCTCCCTTTAACCCTCCTTTGTCTCGTTTCGCTCACTTTCACCCTCCTCCCTCTCGTTTCGCACTCTTTGACCCTCCTTCATCTCGTTTGCTCTCTTTGACCCTCCTTCGTCTCGCTTCGCTCTCTTTCACCCTCCTTTGTCTTGTTTCGCCCTCTTTCTCCCTCCTTCATCTCGTTTCGCTCTCTTTCACCCTCCTTCGTCTCGTTTTGCTCTCTTTCACCCTCCTTCGTCTCGTTTCGCTCTCTTTGACCCTCCAGCGTCTCGTTTCGCTCTCTTTCACCCTACTTCGTCTCGTTTCGCTCTCTTTCACCCTCCTTCGTGTCGTTTCGCTCTCTTTCACCCTCCTTCATCTCATTTTGCTCCCTTTCACCCTCCTTCGTCTCGTTCCGCTCTCTTTCACCCTCCTTCGCCTCGTTTCGCTCTCTTTGACCCTCCTTCGTCTCGTTTCGCTCTCTTTGACACTCCTTCGTCTCGTTTCGCTCTCTTTGACACCCCTTCGTCTCGTTTATCTCTCTTTCACCCTCCTCCCTCTCGTTTCGCTCTCTTTCACCCTCCTCAGTCTCGTTTCGCCCTATTTCAGCCTCCTTCGTCTCGTTTCGCTCTCTTTCACCCTCCTTCGTCTCGTTTCGCTCTCTTTGACCTTCCTTCGTCTCGTTTCACTCTCTTTCACGCTCCTTCGTCTCGTTTCGCTCTCTTCCACCCTCCTTCGTCTCGACTCACCCTCTTTCACCCTCCTTCGTCTCGATTCGCCCTCTTTCACCCACCTTCGTCTCGTTTCGCTCTCTTTCACCCTCCGTCTTGTTTCTCTCTCTTTCACCCTCCTTCGTCTCGTCTCACTCTCTTCCACCCTACTTCGTCTCGTTTCGCTCTCTTCCACCCTCCTTCGTCTCGTTTCGCTCTCTTTCACCCACCTTCGTCTCGTTTCGCTCACTTTCGCCCTCCTTCGTCTCGTTTCGCTCTCTTTCACCATCCTTCGTCTCGTTTCGCTCTCTTCCACCCTCCTTCGTCTCGTTTCACTCTCTTTCACCCTCCTTCGTCTCGTTTCGCTCTCTTCCACCCTCCTTCGACTCCTTTCGCTCTCTTCCACCCTCCTTCGTCTCGTTTCGCTCTCTTTCACCCTCCTTCGTCTCGTTTCGCCCTATTTCACCCTCCTTCGTCTCGTTTCACCCTATTTCACCCTCCTTCGCCTCGTTTCGCACTCTTTGACCCTCCTTCGTCTCGTTTCGCCCTATTTCACCCTCCTTCGTCTCGTTTTGCTCTCTTTCACCCTCCTTCGTCTCGTTTCGCCCTCTTTCACCCTCCTTCGTCTCGTTTCGCTCTCTTTCACCCTCCTTCATCTCGTTCCGCTCTCTTTCACCCTCCTTTGTCTCGCTACGAACTTTTTCACCCTCCTTCGTCTCGTTTCGCTCTCTTTGACCTTCCTTCGTCTCGTTTCGCTCTCTTTGACACTCCTTCGTCTCGTTTATCTCTCTTTCACCCTCCTTTGTCTCGTTTCGCGCTCTTTCTCCCTCCTTCATCTCGTTTCGCTCTCTTTCACCCTCCTTCGTCTCGTTCCGTTCTCTTTCACCCTCCTTCGTCTCGTTCCGCTCTCTTTCACCCTCCTTCGTCTCGTTTCGCTCTCTTTCACCCTCCTTCGTCTCGTTTCGCTCTCTTTCACCCTCCTTCGTCTCGTTTCGCTCTCTTTCACCCTCCTTCGTCTCGTTTCGCTCTCTTTCACCCTCCTTCGTCTCGTTCTGTTCTCTTTCACCCTCCTTTGACTCCTTTCGCTCTCTTTCACCGTCCTTCGACTCCTTTCGCTCTCTTTCACCCTCCTTCGTCTCGTTTCACTCTCTTTCACCCTCCTTCGTCTCCTTTCGCACTCTTTCACCCTCCTTCGTCTCGTTTCGCCCTCTTTCACCCTCCTTCGTCTCGTTTCGCTCTCTTTCACCCTCCTTCGTCTCGTTTCGCTCTCTTTCACACTCCTTCGTCTCGTTTCGCTCTCTTTCACCCTCCTTCGTCTCGTTTCGCTCTCTTTCACCCTCCTTCGTCTCCTTTCTCTCTCTTTCACCCTCCTTCGTCTCGTTTCGCCCTCTTTCACCCTCCTCCAACTCGTTTCGCTCTCTTTCACCCTCCTTCGTCTCGTTTCGCTCCCTTTCACCCACCTTCGTCTCGTTTCGCTCTCTTACACCCTCCTTCGTCTCGTTTCGCTCTCTTTCACCCTACTTCGTCTCGTTTCACTCTCTTTCACCCTCCTTCATCTCGTTCCGCTCTCTTTCACCCTCCATGTCTCGCTACGCTCTTTTTCACCCTCCTTCGTCTCGTTTCGCTCTCTTTGACCCTCCCTCATCTCGTTTCACTCTCTTTGACACTCCTTCGTCTCGTTTATCTCTCTTTCACCCTCGTCCCTCTCGTTTCGCTCTCTTTCATCATCCTTCGTCTCGTTTCGCTCTCTTCCACCCTCCTTCGTCTCGTTTCACTCTCTTTCACCCTCCTTCGTCTCGTTTCGCTCTCTTCCACCCTCCTTCGACTCCTTTCGCTCTCTTCCACCCTCCTTCGTCTCGTTTCGCTCTCTTTCACCCTCCTTCGTCTCGTTTCGCCCAATTTCACCCTCCTTCGTCTCGTTTCACCCTATTTCACCCTCCTTCGCCTCGTTTCGCACTCTTTGACCCTCCTTCATCTCGTTTCGCCCTATTTCACCCTCCTTCGTCTCGTTTCGCTCTCTTTCACCCTCCTTCATCTCGTTCCGCTCTCTTTCACCCTCCATGTCTCGCTACGCACTTTTTCACCCTCCTTCGTCTCGTTTCGCTCTCTTTGACCCTCCTTCATCTCGTTTCGCTCTCTTTGACACTCCTTCGTCTCGTTTATCTCTCTTTCACCCTCGTCCCTCTCGTTTCGCTCTCTTTCACACTCCTTCGTCTCGTTTCGCCCTATTTCAGCCTCCTTCATCTCGTTTCGCTCTCTTTGACCCTCCTTCGTCTCGTTTCACTCTCTTTCACCCTCCTTCCTCTCGTTTCGATCTCTTTCACCCACCTTCATCTCGTTTCGCTCTCTTTCAACCTCCTTTGTCTCGTTTCACCCTCTTTCACCCTCCTTCGTCTCGTTTCGCTCTCTTTCACCCTCCTTCGTCTCGTTTCGCTCTCTTTCACACTCCTTCGTCTCGTTTCGCTCTCTTTCACCCTCCTTCGTCTCGTTTCGCTCTCTTTCACCCTCCTTCGTCTCCTTTCTCTCTCTTTCACCCTCCTTCGTCTCGTTTCGCTCTCTTTCACCCTCCTTCGTCTCGTTTCGCTCTCTTCCACCCTCCTTCGTCTCGTTTCGCCCTCTTTCACCCTTCTTTGTCTTTTTTCGCTCTCTTTTACCCACCTTCATCTCGTTTCGCGCTCTTTCACCCTCCTTCGCCTTGTTTCGGTCTCTTTCATCCTCCTTCGTCTCATTTCGCTCTCTTTGACCCTCCTTCGTCTCGTTTCGCTCTCTTTGACCCTCCTTCATCTCGTTTCGCTCTCTTTCACCCTCCTTCATCTCGCTTCGCCCTCTTTCTCCCTCCTTCGTCTCGTTTCGCTCTCTTTCACCCTCCTTCGTCTCGTTTCGCTCCCTTTCACCCACCTTCGTCTCGTTTCGCTCTCTTACACCCTCCTTCGTCTCGTTTCGCTCTCTTTCACCCTACTTCGTCTCGTTTCACTCTCTTTCACCCTCCTTCATCTCGTTCCGCTCTCTTTCACCCTCCATGTCTCGCTACGCTCTTTTTCACCCTCCTTCGTCTCGTTTCGCTCTCTTTGACCCTCCATCATCTCGTTTCACTCTCTTTGACACTCCTTCGTCTCGTTTATCTCTCTTTCACCCTCGTCCCTCTCGTTTCGCTCTCTTTCACCATCCTTCGTCTCGTTTCGCTCTCTTCCACCCTCCTTCGTCTCGTTTCACTCTCTTTCACCCTCCTTCGTCTCGTTTCGCTCTCTTCCACCCTCCTTCGACTCCTTTCGCTCTCTTCCACCCTCCTTCGTCTCGTTTCGCTCTCTTTCACCCTCCTTCGTCTCGTTTCGCCCTATTTCACCCTCCTTCGTCTCGTTTCACCCTATTTCACCCTCCTTCGCCTCGTTTCGCACTCTTTGACCCTCCTTCGTCTCGTTTCGCCCTATTTCACCCTCCTTCGTCTCGTTTCGCTCTCTTTCACCCTCCTTCATCTCGTTCCGCTCTCTTTCATCCTCCATGTCTCGCTACGCACTTTTTCACCCTCCTTCGTCTCGTTTCGCTCTCTTTGACCCTCCTTCATCTCGTTTCGCTCTCTTTGACACTCCTTCGTCTCGTTTATCTCTCTTTCACCCTCGTCCCACTCGTTTCGCTCTCTTTCACACTCCTTCGTCTCGTTTCGCCCTATTTCAGCCTCCTTCATCTCGTTTCGCTCTCTTTGACCCTCCTTCGTCTCGTTTCACTCTCTTTCACCCTCCTTCCTCTCGTTTCGATCTCTTTCACCCACCTTCATCTCGTTTCGCTCTCTTTCAACCTCCTTTGTCTCGTTTCGCTCTCTTTCATCCTCGTTTGTCTCGTTCAGCTCTCTTTCACCCTCCTTCGCCTCGTTCCGCTCTCTTTCACCCTCCTTCGACTCCTTTCGCTCTATTTCACCCTCCTTCGTCTCGTTTCGCTCTCTTTCACCCTCCTTCGTCTCGTTTCGCTCTCTTTCACCCTCCTTCGTCTCGTTTCGCTCTCTTTCACCCTCCTTCCTCTCGTTTCGCTCTCTTTCACCCTCCTTCGTCTCGTTTCGCTCTCTTTCACCCTCCTTCGTCTCGTTTCGTTCTCTTTCACCCTCCTTCGTCTCGTTTCGCTCTCTTTCACCCTCCTTCGTCTCGTTTCGCTCTCTTTCACCCTCCTTCGTCTCGTTTCGCTCTCTTTCACCCTCCTTCATCTCGTTTCGCTCTCTTTCACCCTCCTTCGTCTCGTTTCGCTCTCTTTCACCCTCCTTCGTCTTGTTCCGTTCTCTTTCACCCTCCTTCGTCTCGTTCCTCTCTCTTTCACCCTCCTTCATCTCGTTTCGCTCTCTTTCACACTCCTTCGTCTCGTTTCACTCTCTTTCACCCTCCTTCATCTCGTTTCGCCCTCTTTCACCTTCCTTCGTCTCGTTCCACCCTCTTTCACCCTCCTTCGTCTCGTTTCGCTCTCTTTCACCCACCTTCGTCTCGTTTCGCTCTCTTTCACCCTCCTTCGTCTCGTTTCGCTCTCTTTCACCCTCCTTCGTCTCGTTTCGCTCTCTTTCACCCTCCTTCGTCTCGTTCGGTTCTCTTTCACCCTCCTTCGAGTCCTTTCGCTCTCTTTCACTGTCCTTCGTCTCGTTTCGCTCTCTTTCACCCTCCTTCGTCTCCTTGCTCTCTCTTTCACCCTCCTTCGTCTCGTTTCGCCCTCTTTCACCCTCCTCCGTCTCGTTTCGCTCTCTTTCACACTCCTTCGTCTCGTTTCACTCTCTTCCACCCTCCTTCGTCTCGTTTCGCCCTCTTTCACCCTCCTTTGTCTTTTTTCGCTCTCTTTCACCCACCTTCATCTCGTTTCGCGCTCTTTCACCCTCCTTCGCCTTGTTTCGGTCTCTTTCATCCTCCTTCGTCTCGTTCCGCTCTCTTTCACCCTCCTTCGACACCTTTCGCTCTCTTTCACCCTCCTTGGTCTCGTTTCGCCCTCTTTGACCCTTCTTCGTCTCGTTTCGCTCTCTTTCACCCTCCTTCATCTCGTTTCGCCCTATTTCACCCTCCTTCATCTCATTTCGCTCTCTTTGACGCTCCTTCGTCTCGTTTGGCTCTCTTTGACCCTCCTTCATCTCGTTTCGCTCTCTTTCACCCTCCTTCATCTCGCTTTGCCCTCTTTCACCCTCCTTCATCTCGCTTTGCCCTCTTTCTCCCTCCTTTGGCTCGTTTCGCTCTCTTTCACCCTCCTACGTCTCGTTTCGCTCCCTTTCAACCTCCTTCGTCTCGTTTCGCTCTCTTACACACTCCTTCGTCTCGTTTCACTCTCTTTCACCCTCCTTCATCTCGTTCCGCTCTCTTTCACCCTCCATGTCTCGCTACGCACTTTTTCACCCTCCTTTGTCTCGTTTCGCTCTCTTTGACCCTCCTTCATCTCGTTTCGCTCTCTTTGACACTCCTTCGTCTCGTTTATCTCTCTTTCACCCTCGTCCCTCTCGTTTCGCTCTCTTTCACCCTCCTTCGTCTCGTTTCGCCCTATTTCAGCCTCCTTCATCTCGTTTCGCTCTCTTTGACCCTCCTTCGTCTCGTTTCACTCTCTTTCACCCTCCTTTGTCTTTTTTCGCTCTCTTTCACCCACCTTCATCTCGTTTCGCGCTCTTTCACCCTCCTTCGCCTTGTTCCGGTCTCTTTCATCCTCCTTCGTCTCGTTCCGCTCTCTTTCACCCTCCTTCGACACCTTTCGCTCTCTTTCACCCTCCTTGGTCTCGTTTCGCCCTCTTTGACGCTCCTTCGTCTCGTTTCGCTCTCTTTCACCCTCCTTCATCTCGTTTTGCCCTATTTCACCCTCCATCTCATTTCGCTCTCTTTGACCCTCCTTCGTCTCGTTTCGCTCCCTTTGACCCTCCTTCACCTCGCTTCGCACTCTTTCTCCCTCCTTCGTCTCGTTTCGCTCTCTTTCACCCTCCTTCGTCTCGTTTCGCTCCCTTTGACCCTCCTTCGTCTCGTTTCGCTCTCTTTCACCCTCCTTCGTCTCGTTTCGTTCTCTTTCACCCTCCTTCGTCTCGTTTCGCCCTATTTCACCCTCCTTCGTCTCGGTTCACCCTATTTCACCCTCCTTCGCCTCGTTTCGCACTCTTTGACCCTCCTTCGTCTCGTTTCGCCCTATTTCACCCTCCTTCGTCTCGTTTCGCTCTCTTTCACCCTCCTTCATCTCGTTCCGCTCTCTTTCATCCTCCATGTCTCGCTACGCACTTTTTCACCCTCCTTCGTCTCGTTTCGCTCTCTTTGACCCTCCTTCATCTCGTTTCGCTCTCTTTGACACTCCTTCGTCTCGTTTATCTCTCTTTCACCCTCGTCCCACTCGTTTCGCTCTCTTTCACACTCCTTCGTCTCGTTTCGCCCTATTTCAGCCTCCTTCATCTCGTTTCGCTCTCTTTGACCCTCCTTCGTCTCGTTTCACTCTCTTTCACCCTCCTTCCTCTCGTTTCGATCTCTTTCACCCACCTTCATCTCGTTTCGCTCTCTTTCAACCTCCTTTGTCTCGTTTCGCTCTCTTTCATCCTCGTTTGTCTCGTTCAGCTCTCTTTCACCCTCCTTCGCCTCGTTCCGCTCTCTTTCACCCTCCTTCGACTCCTTTCGCTCTCTTTCACCCTCCTTCGTCTCGTTTCGCTCTCTTTCACCCTCCTTCGTCTCGTTTCGCTCTCTTTCACCCTCCTTCGTCTCGTTTCGCTCTCTTTCACCCTCCTTCCTCTCGTTTCGCTCTCTTTCACCCTCCTTCGTCTCGTTTCGCTCTCTTTCACCCTCCTTCGTCTCGTTTCGTTCTCTTTCACCCTCCTTCGTCTCGTTTCGCTCTCTTTCACCCTCCTTCGTCTCGTTTCGCTCTCTTTCACCCTCCTTCGTCTCGTTTCGCTCTCTTTCACCCTCCTTCATCTCGTTTCGCTCTCTTTCACCCTCCTTCGTCTCGTTTCGCTCTCTTTCACCCTCCTTCGTCTCGTTCCGTTCTCTTTCACCCTCCTTCGTCTCGTTCCTCTCTCTTTCACCCTCCTTCATCTCGTTTCGCTCTCTTTCACACTCCTTCGTCTCGTTTCACTCTCTTTCACCCTCCTTCATCTCGTTTCGCCCTCTTTCACCTTCCTTCGTCTCGTTCCACCCTCTTTCACCCTCCTTCGTCTCGTTTCGCTCTCTTTCACCCACCTTCGTCTCGTTTCGCTCTCTTTCACCCTCCTTCGTCTCGTTTCGCTCTCTTTCACCCTCCTTCGTCTCGTTTCGCTCTCTTTCACCCTCCTTCGTCTCGTTCGGTTCTCTTTCACCCTCCTTCGAGTCCTTTCGCTCTCTTTCACTGTCCTTCGTCTCGTTTCGCTCTCTTTCACCCTCCTTCGTCTCCTTGCTCTCTCTTTCACCCTCCTTCGTCTCGTTTCGCCCTCTTTCACCCTCCTCCGTCTCGTTTCGCTCTCTTTCACACTCCTTCGTCTCGTTTCACTCTCTTCCACCCTCCTTCGTCTCGTTTCGCCCTCTTTCACCCTCCTTTGTCTTTTTTCGCTCTCTTTCACCCACCTTCATCTCGTTTCGCGCTCTTTCACCCTCCTTCGCGTGGTTCGGTCTCTTTCATCCTCCTTCGTCTCGTTCCGCTCTCTTTCACCCTCCTTCGACACCTTTCGCTCTCTTTCACCCTCCTTGGTCTCGTTTCGCCCTCTTTGACCCTTCTTCGTCTCGTTTCGCTCTCTTTCACCCTCCTTCATCTCGTTTCGCCCTATTTCACCCTCCTTCATCTCATTTCGCTCTCTTTGATGCTCCTTCGTCTCGTTTGGCTCTCTTTGACCCTCCTTCATCTCGTTTCGCTCTCTTTCACCCTCCTTCATCTCGCTTTGCCCTCTTTCACCCTCCTTCATCTCGCTTTGCCCTCTTTCTCCCTCCTTTGGCTCGTTTCGCTCTCTTTCACCCTCCTACGTCTCGTTTCGCTCCCTTTCAACCTCCTTCGTCTCGTTTCGCTCTCTTACACCCTCCTTCGTCTCGTTTCACTCTCTTTCACCCTCCTTCATCTCGTTCCGCTCTCTTTCACCCTCCATGTCTCGCTACGCACTTTTTCACCCTCCTTTGTCTCGTTTCGCTCTCTTTGACCCTCCTTCATCTCGTTTCGCTCTCTTTGACACTCCTTCGTCTCGTTTATCTCTCTTTCACCCTCGTCCCTCTCGTTTCGCTCTCTTTCACCCTCCTTCGTCTCGTTTCGCCCTATTTCAGCCTCCTTCATCTCGTTTCGCTCTCTTTGACCCTCCTTCGTCTCGTTTCACTCTCTTTCACCCTCCTTTGTCTTTTTTCGCTCTCTTTCACCCACCTTCATCTCGTTTCGCGCTCTTTCACCCTCCTTCGCCTTGTTCCGGTCTCTTTCATCCTCCTTCGTCTCGTTCCGCTCTCTTTCACCCTCCTTCGACACCTTTCGCTCTCTTTCACCCTCCTTGGTCTCGTTTCGCCCTCTTTGACGCTCCTTCGTCTCGTTTCGCTCTCTTTCACCCTCCTTCATCTCGTTTTGCCCTATTTCACCCTCCATCTCATTTCGCTCTCTTTGACCCTCCTTCGTCTCGTTTCGCTCCCTTTGACCCTCCTTCACCTCGCTTCGCACTCTTTCTCCCTCCTTCGTCTCGTTTCGCTCTCTTTCACCCTCCTTCGTCTCGTTTCGCTCCCTTTGACCCTCCTTCGTCTCGTTTCGCTCTCTTTCACCCTCCTTCGTCTCGTTTCGTTCTCTTTCACCCTACTTCGTCTCGTTTCGCTCTCTTTCACCCTCCTTCATCTCGTTCCGCTCTCTTTCACCCTCCATGTCTCGCTACGCACTTTTTCACCCTCCTTCGTCTCGTTTCGCTCTCTTTGACCCTCCTTCATCTAGTTTTGCTCTCTTTGACACTCCTTCGTCTCGTTTATCTCTCTTTCACCCTCGTCCCTCTCGTTTCGCTCTCTTTCACCCTCCTTCGTCTCGTTTCGCCCTATTTCAGCCTCCTTCATCTCGTTTCGCTCTCTTTGACCCTCCTTCGTCTCGTTTCACTCTCTTTCACCCTCCTTCCTCTCGTTTCGATCTCTTTCACCCACCTTCATCTCGTTTCGCTCTCTTTCAACCTCCTTTGCCTCGTTCCGCTCTCTTTCATCCTCGTTTGTCTCGTTCAGCTCTCTTTCACCCTCCTTCGACTCGTTTCACTCTCTTTCACCCTCCTTCGTCTCGTTTCGCTCTCTTTCACCCTCCTTCGTCTCGTTTCGCTCTCTTTCACCCTCCTTTGTCTCGTTTCGGTCTCTTTCACCCTCCTTCGTCTCGTTTCGGTCTCTTTCACCCTCCTTCGCCTCGTTTCGCTCTCTTTCACCCTCCTTCATCTCGTTCCGCTTTCTTTCACCCTCCATGTCTCGCTACCCACTTTTTCACCCTCCTTTGTCTCGTTTCGCTCTCTTTGACCCTCCTTCATCTCGTTTCGCTCTCTTTGACACTCCTTCGTCTCGTTTATCTCTCTTTCACCCTCGTCCCTCTCGTTTCGCTCTCTTTCACCCTCCTTCGTCTCGTTTCGCCCTATTTCAGCCTCCTTCATCTCGTTTCGCTCTCTTTGACCCTCCTTCGTCTCGTTTCACTCTCTTTCACCCTCCTTTGTCTTTTTTCGCTCTCTTTCACCCACCTTCATCTCGTTTCGCGCTCTTTCCCCCTCCTTCGCCTTGTTCCGGTCTCTTTCATCCTCCTTCGTCTCGTTCCGCTCTCTTTCACCCTCCTTCGACACCTTTCGCTCTCTTTCACCCTCCTTGGTCTCGTTTCGCCCTCATTGACGCTCCTTCGTCTCGTTTCGCTCTCTTTCACCCTCCTTCATCTCGTTTTGCCCTATTTCACCCTCCATCTCATTTCGCTCTCTTTGACCCTCCTTCGTCTTGTTTCGCTCCCTTTGACCCTCCTTCACCTCGCTTCGCACTCTTTCTCCCTCCTTCGTCTCGTTTCGCTCTCTTTCACCCTCCTTCGTCTCGTTTCGCTCCCTTTGACCCTCCTTCGTCTCGTTTCGCTCTCTTTCACCCTCCTTCGTCTCGTTTCGTTCTCTTTCACCCTACTTCGTCTCGTTTCGCTCTCTTTCACCCTCCTTCATCTCGTTCCGCTCTCTTTCACCCTCCATGTCTCGCTACGCACTTTTTCACCCTCCTTCGTCTCGTTTCGCTCTCTTTGACCCTCCTTCATCTAGTTTTGCTCTCTTTGACACTCCTTCGTCTCGTTTATCTCTCTTTCACCCTCGTCCCTCTCGTTTCGCTCTCTTTCACCCTCCTTCGTCTCGTTTCGCCCTATTTCAGCCTCCTTCATCTCGTTTCGCTCTCTTTGACCCTCCTTCGTCTCGTTTCACTCTCTTTCACCCTCCTTCCTCTCGTTTCGATCTCTTTCACCCACCTTCATCTCGTTTCGCTCTCTTTCAACCTCCTTTGCCTCGTTCCGCTCTCTTTCATCCTCGTTTGTCTCGTTCAGCTCTCTTTCACCCTCCTTCGACTCGTTTCACTCTCTTTCACCCTCCTTCATCTCGTTTCGCTCTCTTTCACCCTCCTTCGTCTCGTTTCGCTCTCTTTCACCCTCCTTTGTCTCGTTTCGGTCTCTTTCACCCTCCTTCGTCTCGTTTCGGTCTCTTTCACCCTCCTTCGCCTCGTTCCGCTCTCTTTCACCCTCCTTCGACTCCTTTCGCTCTCTTTCACCCTCCTTCGTCTCGTTTCGCTCTCTTTCACCCTCCTTCGTCTCGTTTCGCTCTCTTTCACCATCCTTCATCTCGTTTCGCTCTCTTTCACCCTCCTTCCTCTCGTTTCGCTCTCTTTCACCCTCCTTCGTCTCGTTTCGCTCTCTTTCACCCTCCTTCGTCTCGTTTCGCTCTCTTTCACCCTCCTTCGTCTCGTTTAGCTGTCTTTCACCCTCCTTCATCTCGTTTCACTCTCTTTCACCCTCCTTCGTCTCGTTTCGCTCTCTTTCACCCTCCTTCATCTCGTTTCGCTCTCTTTCACCCTCCTTCATCTCGCTTCGCCCTCTTTCTCCCTCCTTCGTCTCGTTTCGCTCTCTTTCACCCTCCTTCGTCTCGTTTCGCTCCCTTTCACCCACCTTCGTCTCGTTTCGCTCTCTTACACCCTCCTTCGTCTCGTTTCGCTCTCTTTCACCCTACTTCGTCTCGTTTCACTCTCTTTCACCCTCCTTCATCTCGTTCCGCTCTCTTTCACCCTCCATGTCTCGCTACGCTCTTTTTCACCCTCCTTCGTCTCGTTTCGCTCTCTTTGACCCTCCCTCATCTCGTTTCACTCTCTTTGACACTCCTTCGTCTCGTTTATCTCTCTTTCACCCTCGTCCCTCTCGTTTCGCTCTCTTTCATCATCCTTCGTCTCGTTTCGCTCTCTTCCACCCTCCTTCGTCTCGTTTCACTCTCTTTCACCCTCCTTCGTCTCGTTTCGCTCTCTTCCACCCTCCTTCGACTCCTTTCGCTCTCTTCCACCCTCCTTCGTCTCGTTTCGCTCTCTTTCACCCTCCTTCGTCTCGTTTCGCCCAATTTCACCCTCCTTCGTCTCGTTTCACCCTATTTCACCCTCCTACGCCTCGTTTCGCACTCTTTGACCCTCCTTCATCTCGTTTCGCCCTATTTCACCCTCCTTCGTCTCGTTTCGCTCTCTTTCACCCTCCTTCATCTCGTTCCGCTCTCTTTCACCCTCCATGTCTCGCTACGCACTTTTTCACCCTCCTTCGTCTCGTTTCGCTCTCTTTGACCCTCCTTCATCTCGTTTCGCTCTCTTTGACACTCCTTCGTCTCGTTTATCTCTCTTTCACCCTCGTCCCTCTCGTTTCGCTCTCTTTCACACTCCTTCGTCTCGTTTCGCCCTATTTCAGCCTCCTTCATCTCGTTTCGCTCTCTTTGACCCTCCTTCGTCTCGTTTCACTCTCTTTCACCCTCCTTCCTCTCGTTTCGATCTCTTTCACCCACCTTCATCTCGTTTCGCTCTCTTTCAACCTCCTTTGTCTCGTTTCACCCTCTTTCACCCTCCTTCGTCTCGTTTCGCTCTCTTTCACCCTCCTTCGTCTCGTTTCGCTCTCTTTCACACTCCTTCGTCTCGTTTCGCTCTCTTTCACCCTCCTTCGTCTCGTTTCGCTCTCTTTCACCCTCCTTCGTCTCCTTTCTCTCTCTTTCACCCTCCTTCGTCTCGTTTCGCTCTCTTTCACCCTCCTTCGTCTCGTTTCGCTCTCTTCCACCCTCCTTCGTCTCGTTTCGCCCTCTTTCACCCTTCTTTGTCTTTTTTCGCTCTCTTTTACCCACCTTCATCTCGTTTCGCGCTCTTTCACCCTCCTTCGCCTTGTTTCGGTCTCTTTCATCCTCCTTCGTCTCATTTCGCTCTCTTTGACCCTCCTTCGTCTCGTTTCGCTCTCTTTGACCCTCCTTCATCTCGTTTCGCTCTCTTTCACCCTCCTTCATCTCGCTTCGCCCTCTTTCTCCCTCCTTCGTCTCGTTTCGCTCTCTTTCACCCTCCTTCGTCTCGTTTCGCTCCCTTTCACCCACCTTCGTCTCGTTTCGCTCTCTTACACCCTCCTTCGTCTCGTTTCGCTCTCTTTCACCCTACTTCGTCTCGTTTCACTCTCTTTCACCCTCCTTCATCTCGTTCCGCTCTCTTTCACCCTCCATGTCTCGCTATGCTCTTTTTCACCCTCCTTCGTCTCGTTTCGCTCTCTTTGACCCTCGTCCCTCTCGTTTCGCTCTCTTTCACCATCCTTCGTCTCGTTTCGCTCTCTTCCACCCTCCTTCGTCTCGTTTCACTCTCTTTCACCCTCCTTCGTCTCGTTTCGCTCTCTTCCACCCTCCTTCGACTCCTTTCGCTCTCTTCCACCCTCCTTCGTCTCGTTTCGCTCTCTTTCACCCTCCTTCGTCTCGTTTCGCCCTATTTCACCCTCCTTCGTCTCGTTTCACCCTATTTCACCCTCCTTCGCCTCGTTTCGCACTCTTTGACCCTCCTTCGTCTCGTTTCGCCCTATTTCACCCTCCTTCGTCTCGTTTCGCTCTCTTTCACCCTCCTTCATCTCGTTCCGCTCTCTTTCACCCTCCATGTCTCGCTACGCACTTTTTCACCCTCCTTCGTCTCGTTTCGCTCTCTTTGACCCTCCTTCATCTCGTTTCGCTCTCTTTGACACTCCTTCGTCTCGTTTATCTCTCTTTCACCCTCGTCCCACTCGTTTCGCTCTCTTTCACACTCCTTCGTCTCGTTTCGCCCTATTTCAGCCTCCTTCATCTCGTTTCGCTCTCTTTGACCCTCCTTCGTCTCGTTTCACTCTCTTTCACCCTCCTTCCTCTCGTTTCGATCTCTTTCACCCACCTTCATCTCGTTTCGCTCTCTTTCAACCTCCTTTGTCTCGTTTCGCTCTCTTTCATCCTCGTTTGTCTCGTTCAGCTCTCTTTCACCCTCCTTCGCCTCGTTCCGCTCTCTTTCACCCTCCTTCGTCTCGTTTCGCTCTCTTTCACCCTCCTTCGTCTCGTTTCGCTCTCTTTCACCCTCCTTCCTCTCGTTTCGCTCTCTTTCACCCTCCTTCGTCTCGTTTCGCTCTCTTTCACCCTCCTTCGTCTCGTTTCGTTCTCTTTCACCCTCCTTCGTCTCGTTTCGCTCTCTTTCACCCTCCTTCGTCTCGTTTCGCTCTCTTTCACCCTCCTTCGTCTCGTTTCGCTCTCTTTCACCCTCCTTCATCTCGTTTCGCTCTCTTTCACCCTCCTTCGTCTCGTTTCGCTCTCTTTCACCCTCCTTCGTCTCGTTCCGTTCTCTTTCACCCTCCTTCGTCTCGTTCCTCTCTCTTTCACCCTCCTTCATCTCGTTTCGCTCTCTTTCACACTCCTTCGTCTCGTTTCACTCTCTTTCACCCTCCTTCATCTCGTTTCGCCCTCTTTCACCTTCCTTCGTCTCGTTCCACCCTCTTTCACCCTCCTTCGTCTCGTTTCGCTCTCTTTCACCCACCTTCGTCTCGTTTCGCTCTCTTTCACCCTCCTTCGTCTCGTTTCGCTCTCTTTCACCCTCCTTCGTCTCGTTTCGCTCTCTTTCACCCTCCTTCGTCTCGTTCGGTTCTCTTTCACCCTCCTTCGAGTCCTTTCGCTCTCTTTCACTGTCCTTCGTCTCGTTTCGCTCTCTTTCACCCTCCTTCGTCTCCTTGCTCTCTCTTTCACCCTCCTTCGTCTCGTTTCGCCCTCTTTCACCCTCCTCCGTCTCGTTTCGCTCTCTTTCACACTCCTTCGTCTCGTTTCACTCTCTTCCACCCTCCTTCGTCTCGTTTCGCCCTCTTTCACCCTCCTTTGTCTTTTTTCGCTCTCTTTCACCCACCTTCATCTCGTTTCGCGCTCTTTCACCCTCCTTCGCCTTGTTTCGGTCTCTTTCATCCTCCTTCGTCTCGTTCCGCTCTCTTTCACCCTCCTTCGACACCTTTCGCTCTCTTTCACCCTCCTTGGTCTCGTTTCGCCCTCTTTGACCCTTCTTCGTCTCGTTTCGCTCTCTTTCACCCTCCTTCATCTCGTTTCGCCCTATTTCACCCTCCTTCATCTCATTTCGCTCTCTTTGACGCTCCTTCGTCTCGTTTGGCTCTCTTTGACCCTCCTTCATCTCGTTTCGCTCTCTTTCACCCTCCTTCATCTCGCTTTGCCCTCTTTCACCCTCCTTCATCTCGCTTTGCCCTCTTTCTCCCTCCTTTGGCTCGTTTCGCTCTCTTTCACCCTCCTACGTCTCGTTTCGCTCCCTTTCAACCTCCTTCGTCTCGTTTCGCTCTCTTACACCCTCCTTCGTCTCGTTTCACTCTCTTTCACCCTCCTTCATCTCGTTCCGCTCTCTTTCACCCTCCATGTCTCGCTACGCACTTTTTCACCCTCCTTTGTCTCGTTTCGCTCTCTTTGACCCTCCTTCATCTCGTTTCGCTCTCTTTGACACTCCTTCGTCTCGGTTATCTCTCTTTCACCCTCGTCCCTCTCGTTTCGCTCTCTTTCACCCTCCTTCGTCTCGTTTCGCCCTATTTCAGCCTCCTTCATCTCGTTTCGCTCTCTTTGACCCTCCTTCGTCTCGTTTCACTCTCTTTCACCCTCCTTTGTCTTTTTTCGCTCTCTTTCACCCACCTTCATCTCGTTTCGCGCTCTTTCACCCTCCTTCGCCTTGTTCCGGTCTCTTTCATCCTCCTTCGTCTCGTTCCGCTCTCTTTCACCCTCCTTCGACACCTTTCGCTCTCTTTCACCCTCCTTGGTCTCGTTTCGCCCTCTTTGACGCTCCTTCGTCTCGTTTCGCTCTCTTTCACCCTCCTTCATCTCGTTTTGCCCTATTTCACCCTCCATCTCATTTCGCTCTCTTTGACCCTCCTTCGTCTCGTTTCGCTCCCTTTGACCCTCCTTCACCTCGCTTCGCACTCTTTCTCCCTCCTTCGTCTCGTTTCGCTCTCTTTCACCCTCCTTCGTCTCGTTTCGCTCCCTTTGACCCTCCTTCGTCTCGTTTCGCTCTCTTTCACCCTCCTTCGTCTCGTTTCGTTCTCTTTCACCCTACTTCGTCTCGTTTCGCTCTCTTTCACCCTCCTTCATCTCGTTCCGCTCTCTTTCACCCTCCATGTCTCGCTACGCACTTTTTCACCCTCCTTCGTCTCGTTTCGCTCTCTTTGACCCTCCTTCATCTAGTTTTGCTCTCTTTGACACTCCTTCGTCTCGTTTATCTCTCTTTCACCCTCGTCCCTCTCGTTTCGCTCTCTTTCACCCTCCTTCGTCTCGTTTCGCCCTATTTCAGCCTCCTTCATCTCGTTTCGCTCTCTTTGACCCTCCTTCGTCTCGTTTCACTCTCTTTCACCCTCCTTCCTCTCGTTTCGATCTCTTTCACCCACC
Organism: Scyliorhinus torazame; assembly: GCF_047496885.1. Lineage (NCBI taxonomy): Eukaryota > Metazoa > Chordata > Chondrichthyes > Carcharhiniformes > Scyliorhinidae > Scyliorhinus > Scyliorhinus torazame. The sequence goes on from NC_092721.1 coordinate 1,099,569, forward strand.
TTCATCTCGTTTCGCTCTCTTTCAACCTCCTTTGCCTCGTTCCGCTCTCTTTCATCCTCGTTTGTCTCGTTCAGCTCTCTTTCACCCTCCTTCGACTCGTTTCACTCTCTTTCACCCTCCTTCGTCTCGTTTCGCTCTCTTTCACCCTCCTTCGTCTCGTTTCGCTCTCTTTCACCCTCCTTTCTCTCGTTTCGGTCTCTTTCACCCTCCTTCGTCTCGTTTCGGTCTCTTTCACCCTCCTTCGCCTCGTTTCGCTCTCTTTCACCCTCCTTCATCTCGTTCCGCTCTCTTTCACCCTCCATGTCTCGCTACGCACTTTTTCACCCTCCTTTGTCTCGTTTCGCTCTCTTTGACCCTCCTTCATCTCGTTTCGCTCTCTTTGACACTCCTTCGTCTCGTTTATCTCTCTTTCACCCTCGTCCCTCTCGTTTCGCTCTCTTTCACCCTCCTTCGTCTCGTTTCGCCCTATTTCAGCCTCCTTCATCTCGTTTCGCTCTCTTTGACCCTCCTTCGTCTCGTTTCACTCTCTTTCACCCTCCTTTGTCTTTTTTCGCTCTCTTTCACCCACCTTCATCTCGTTTCGCGCTCTTTCACCCTCCTTCGCCTTGTTCCGGTCTCTTTCATCCTCCTTCGTCTCGTTCCGCTCTCTTTCACCCTCCTTCGACACCTTTCGCTCTCTTTCACCCTCCTTGGTCTCGTTTCGCCCTCTTTGACGCTCCTTCGTCTCGTTTCGCTCTCTTTCACCCTCCTTCATCTCGTTTTGCCCTATTTCACCCTCCATCTCATTTCGCTCTCTTTGACCCTCCTTCGTCTTGTTTCGCTCCCTTTGACCCTCCTTCACCTCGCTTCGCACTCTTTCTCCCTCCTTCGTCTCGTTTCGCTCTCTTTCACCCTCCTTCGTCTCGTTTCGCTCCCTTTGACCCTCCTTCGTCTCGTTTCGCTCTCTTTCACCCTCCTTCGTCTCGTTTCGTTCTCTTTCACCCTACTTCGTCTCGTTTCGCTCTCTTTCACCCTCCTTCATCTCGTTCCGCTCTCTTTCACCCTCCATGTCTCGCTACGCACTTTTTCACCCTCCTTCGTCTCGTTTCGCTCTCTTTGACCCTCCTTCATCTAGTTTTGCTCTCTTTGACACTCCTTCGTCTCGTTTATCTCTCTTTCACCCTCGTCCCTCTCGTTTCGCTCTCTTTCACCCTCCTTCGTCTCGTTTCGCCCTATTTCAGCCTCCTTCATCTCGTTTCGCTCTCTTTGACCCTCCTTCGTCTCGTTTCACTCTCTTTCACCCTCCTTCCTCTCGTTTCGATCTCTTTCACCCACCTTCATCTCGTTTCGCTCTCTTTCAACCTCCTTTGCCTCGTTCCGCTCTCTTTCATCCTCGTTTGTCTCGTTCAGCTCTCTTTCACCCTCCTTCGACTCGTTTCACTCTCTTTCACCCTCCTTCGTCTCGTTTCGCTCTCTTTCACCCTCCTTCGTCTCGTTTCGCTCTCTTTCACCCTCCTTTGTCTCGTTTCGGTCTCTTTCACCCTCCTTCGTCTCGTTTCGGTCTCTTTCACCCTCCTTCGCCTCGTTCCGCTCTCTTTCACCCTCCTTCGACTCCTTTCACTCTCTTTCACCCTCCTTCGTCTCGTTTCGCTCTCTTTCACCCTCCTTCGTCTCGTTTCGCTCTCTTTCACCCTCCTTCATCTCGTTTCGCTCTCTTTCACCCTCCTTCCTCTCGTTTCGCTCTCTTTCACCCTCCTTCGTCTCGTTTCGCTCTCTTTCACCCTCCTTCGTCTCGTTTCGCTCTCTTTCACCCTCCTTCGTCTCGTTTAGCTGTCTTTCACCCTCCTTCATCTCGTTTCACTCTCTTTCACCCTCCTTCGTCTCGTTTCGCTCTCTTTCACCCTCCTTCATCTCGTTTCGCCCTCTTTCACCCTACTTCATCTCGTTTCACCCTCTTTCACCCTCCTTCGTCTCGTTTCGCTCTCTTTCACCCACCTTCATCTCGTTTCGCTCTCTTTCACCCTCCTTCGTCTCGTTTCGCTCTCTTTCACCCTCCTTCATCTCGTTCCGTTCTCTTTCACCCTCCTTCGACTCCTTTCGCTCTCTTTCACCGTCCTTCGACTCCTTTCGCTCTCTTTCACCCTCCTTCGTCTCGTTTCACTCTCTTTCACCCTCCTTCGTCTCCTTTCGCTCTCTTTCACCCTCCTTCGTCTCGTTTCGCCCTCTTTCACCCTCCTTCGTCTCGTTTCGCTCTCTTTCACCCTCCTTCGCCTCGTTTCGTTCTCTTTCACCCTCCTTCGTCTCGTTCCGTTCTCTTTCACCCTCCTTCGAGTCCTTTCGCTCTCTTTCACCGTCCTTCGACTCCTTTCGCTCTCTTTCACCCTCCTTCGTCTCATTTCGCTCTCTTTCACCCTCCTTCATCTCCTTTCGCTCTCTTTCACCCTCCTTCGTCTCGTTTCGCCGTCTTTCACCCTCCTTCGTCTCGTTTCGCTCTCTTTCACCCTCCTTCGTCTCATTTCGCTCTCTTTCAGACTCCTTCGTCTCGTTTCGCTCTCTTTCACCCTCCTTCGCCTCGTTTCGCTCTCTTTCACCCTCCTTCATCTCCTTTCTCTCTCTTTCACCCTCCTTCGTCTCGTTTCGCCCTCTTTCACCCTCCTCCGTCTCGGTTCGCTCTCTTTCACACTCCTTCGTCTCGTTTCGCTCTCTTCCACCCTCCTTCGTCTCGTTTCGCCCTCTTTCACTCTCCTTTGTCTTTTTTCGCTCTCTTTCACCCACCTTCATCTCATTTCGCGCTCTTTCACGCTCCTTCGCCTTGTTTCGGTCTCTTTCATCCTCCTTCATCTCGTTCCGCTCTCTTTCACACTCCTTCGACAAGTTTTGCTTTCTTTCACCCTCCTTGGTCTCGTTTCGCCCTATTTGACCCTCCTTCGTCTCGTTTCGCTCTCTTTCACCCTCCTTCATCTCGTTTCGCCCTATTTCACCCTGCTTCATCCCATTTCGCTCTCTTTGACCCTCCTTCGTCTCGTTTCGCTCTCTTTGACCCTCCTTCATCTCGTTTTGCTCTCTTTCACCCTCCTTCATCTCGCTTCTCCCTCTTTCTCCCTCCTTTGGCTCGTTTCGCTCTCTTTCACCCTCCTTCGTCTCGTTTCGCTCCCTTTCAACCTCCTTCCTCTCGTTTCGCTCTCTTGCACCCTCCTTCGTCTCGTTTCGCTCTCTTTCACCCTACTTCATCTCGTTTCACTCTCTTTCACCCACCTTCATCTCGTTCCGCTCTCTTTCACCCTCCATGTCTCGCTACGCACTTTTTCACCCTCCTTCGTCTCGTTTCGCTCTCTTTGACACTCCTTCGTCTCGTTTATCTCTCTTTCACCCTCGTCCCTCTCGTTTCGCCCTATTTCAGCCTCCTTCATCTCGTTTCGCTCTCTTTGACCCTCCTTCATCTCGTTTCACTCTCTTTCACCCTCCTTTGTCTTTTTTCGCTCTCTTTCACCCACCTTCATCATCGTTTCGCACTTTTTCACCCTCCTTCGTCTCGTTTCGCTCTCTTTGACCCTCCTTCATCTAGTTTCGCTCTCTTTGACACTCCTTCGTCTCGTTTATCTCTCTTTCACACTCGTCCCTCTCGTTTCGCTCTCTTTCACCCTCCTTCGTCTCGTTTCGCCCTATTTCAGCCTCCTTCATCTCGTTTCGCTCTCTTTGACCCTCCTTCGTCTCGTTTCACTCTCTTTCACCCTCCTTCCTCTCGTTTCGATCTCTTTCACCCACCTTCATCTCGTTTCGCTCTCTTTCAACCTCCTTTGCCTCGTTTCGCTCTCTTTCATCCTCGTTTGTCTCGTTCAGCTCTCTTTCACCCTCCTTCGACTCGTTTCACTCTCTTTCACCCTCCTTCGTCTCGTTTCGCTCTCTTTCACCCTCCGTCGTCTCGTTTCGCTCTCTTTCACCCTCCTTCGTCTCGTTTCGCTCTCTTTCACCCTCCTTCCTCTCGTTTCGCTGCCTTTCACCCTCCTTCGTCTCGCTTCGCTCTCTTTCACCCTCCTTCGTCTCGTTTCGCTCTCTTTCACCCTCCTTCGTCTCGTTCCGTTCTCTTTCACCCTCCTTCGTCTCGTTTCGCTCTCTTTCACCCTCCTTCGTCTCGTTTCACTCTCTTTCACCCTCCTTCATCTCGTTTCGCCCTCTTTCACCCTCCTTCGTCTCGTTTCACCCTCTTTCACCCTCCTTCGTCTCGTTTCGCTCTCTTTCACCCACCTTCATCTCGTTTCGCTCTCTTTCACCGTCCTTCGACTCCTTTCGCTCTCTTTCACCCTCCTTCGTCTCGTTTCGCTCTCTTTCACCCTCCTTCGTCTCCTTTCGCTCTCTTTCACCCTCCTTCGTCTCGTTTCGCCCTCTTTCACCCTCCTTCGTCTCGTTCAGCTCTCTTTCACCGTCCTTCGACTCCTTTCACTCTCTTTCACCCTCCTTCGTCTCGTTTCGCTCTCTTTCACCCTCCTTCGTCTCCTTTCGCTCTCTTTCACCCTCCTTCGTCTCGTTTCGCCCTCTTTCACCATCCTTCGTCTCGTTTCGCTCTCTTTCACCCTCCTTCGCCTCGTTTCGCTCTCTTTCACCCTCCTTCGTCTCGTTCCGTTCTCTTTCACCCTCCTTCGAGTCCTTTCGCTCTCTTTCACCGTCCTTCGACTCCTTTCGCTCTCTTTCACCCTCCTTCGTCTCATTTCGCTCTCTTTCACCCTCCTTTCGCTCTCTTTCACCCTCCTTCGTCTCGTTTCGCCGTCTTTCACACTCCTTCGTCTCGTTTCGCTCTCTTTCACCCTCCTTCGTCTCATTTCGCTCTCTTTCAGACTCCTTCGTCTCGTTTCGCTCTCTTTCACCCTCCTTCGCCTCGTTTCGCTCTCTTTCACCCTCCTTCGTCTCCTTTCTCTCTCTTTCACCCTCCTTCGTCTCGTTTCGCCCTCTTTCACCCTCCTCCGTCTCGGTTCGCTCTCTTTCACACTCCTTCGTCTCGTTTCGCTCTCTTCCACCCTCCTTCGTCTCGTTTCGCCCTCTTTCACTCTCCTTTGTCTTTTTTCGCTCTCTTTCACCCACCTTCATCTCATTTCGCGCTCTTTCACGCTCCTTCGCCTTGTTTCGGTCTCTTTCATCCTCCTTCGTCTCGTTCCGCTCTCTTTCACACTCCTTCGACAAGTTTTGCTTTCTTTCACCCTCCTTGGTCTCGTTTCGCCCTCTTTGACCCTCCTTCGTCTCGTTTCGCTCTCTTTCACCCTCCTTCATCTCGTTTCGCCCTATTTCACCCTGCTTCATCCCATTTCGCTCTCTTTGACCCTCCTTTGTCTCGTTTCGCTCTCTTTGACCCTCCTTCATCTCGTTTTGCTCTCTTTCACCCTCCTTCATCTCGCTTCTCCCTCTTTCTCCCTCCTTTGGCTCGTTTCGCTCTCTTTCACCCTCCTTCGTCTCGTTTCGCTCCCTTTCAACCTCCTTCCACTCGTTTCGCTCTCTTGCACCCTCCTTCGTCTCGTTTCGCTCTCTTTCACCCTACTTCATCTCGTTTCACTCTCTTTCACCCACCTTCATCTCGTTCCGCTCTCTTTCACCCTCCATGTCTCGCTACGCACTTTTTCACCCTCCTTCGTCTCGTTTCGCTCTCTTTGAAACTCCTTCATCTCGTTTGGCTCTCTTTGACACTCCTTCGTCTCGTTTATCTCTCTTTCACCCTCGTCCCTCTCGTTTCGCTCTCTTTCACCCTCCTTCGTCTCGTTTCGCCCTATTTCAGCCTCCTTCATCTCGTTTCGCTCTCTTTGACCCTCCTTCATCTCGTTTCACTCTCTTTCACCCTCCTTTGTCTTTTTTCGCTCCCTTTCACCCACCTTCATCATCGTTTCGCACTTTTTCACCCTCCTTCGTCTCGTTTCGCTCTCTTTGACCCTCCTTCATCTAGTTTCGCTCTCTTTGACACTCCTTCGTCTCGTTTATCTCTCTTTCACACTCGTCCCTCTCGTTTCGCTCTCTTTCACCCTCCTTCGTCTCGTTTCGCCCTATTTCAGCCTCCTTCATCTCGTTTCGCTCTCTTTGACCCTCCTTCGTCTCGTTTCACTCTCTTTCACCCTCCTTCCTCTCGTTTCGATCTCTTTCACCCACCTTCATCTCGTTTCGCTCTCTTTCAACCTCCTTTGCCTCGTTTCGCTCTCTTTCATCCTCGTTTGTCTCGTTCAGCTCTCTTTCACCCTCCTTCGACTCGTTTCACTCTCTTTCACCCTCCTTCGTCTCGTTTCGCTCTCTTTCACCCTCCTTCGTCTCGTTTCGCTCTCTTTCACCCTCCTTCGTCTCGTTTCGCTCTCTTTCACCCTCCTTCCTCTCGTTTCGCTGCCTTTCACCCTCCTTCGTCTCGCTTCGCTCTCTTTCACCCTCCTTCGTCTCGTTTCGCTCTCTTTCACCCTCCTTCGTCTCGTTCCGTTCTCTTTCACCCTCCTTCGTCTCGTTTCGCTCTCTTTCACCCTCCTTCGTCTCGTTTCACTCTCTTTCACCCTCCTTCATCTCGTTTCGCCCTCTTTCACCCTCCTTCGTCTCGTTTCACCCTCTTTCACCCTCCTTCGTCTCGTTTCGCTCTCTTTCACCCACCTTCATCTCGTTTCGCTCTCTTTCACCGTCCTTCGACTCCTTTCGCTCTCTTTCACCCTCCTTCGTCTCGTTTCGCTCTCTTTCACCCTCCTTCGTCTCGTTTCGCTCTCTTTCACCCTCCTTCGTCTCGTTTCGCCCTCTTTCACCCTCCTTCGTCTCGTTTCGCTCTCTTTCACCCTCCTTCGCCTCGTTTCGCTCTCTTTCACACTCCTTCGTCTCGTTTCGCTCTCTTTCACCCTCCTTCATCTCGTTTCGCTCTCTTTCACCCTCCTTCGTCTCCTTTCTCTCTCTTTCACCCTCCTTCGTCTCGTTTCACCCTCTTTCACCCTCCATGTCTCGCTACGCACTTTTTCACCCTCCTTCGTCTCGTTTCGCTCTCTTTGACACTCCTTCATCTCGTTTGGCTCTCTTTGACACTCCTTCGTCTCGTTTATCTCTCTTTCACCCTCGTCCCTCTCGTTTCGCTCTCTTTCACCCTCCTTCGTCTCGTTTCGCCCTATTTCAGCCTCCTTCATCTCGTTTCGCTCTCTTTGACCCTCCTTCATCTCGTTTCACTCTCTTTCACCCTCCTTTGTCTTTTTTCGCTCTCTTTCACCCACCTTCATCATCGTTTCGCACTTTTTCACCCTCCTTCGTCTCGTTTCGCTCTCTTTGACCCTCCTTCATCTAGTTTCGCTCTCTTTGACACTCCTTCGTCTCGTTTATCTCTCTTTCACACTCGTCCCTCTCGTTTCGCTCTCTTTCACCCTCCTTCGTCTCGTTTCGCCCTATTTCAGCCTCCTTCATCTCGTTTCGCTCTCTTTGACCCTCCTTCGTCTCGTTTCACTCTCTTTCACCCTCCTTCCTCTCGTTTCGCTCTCTTTCACCCACCTTCATCTCGTTTCGCTCTCTTTCAACCTCCTTTGCCTCGTTTCGCTCTCTTTCATCCTCGTTTGTCTCGTTCAGCTCTCTTTCACCCTCCTTCGACTCGTTTCACTCTCTTTCACCCTCCTTCGTCTCGTTTCGCTCTCTTTCACCCTCCTTCGTCTCGTTTCGCTCTCTTTCACCCTCCTTCGTCTCGTTTCGCTCTCTTTCACCCTCCTTCCTCTCGTTTCGCTGCCTTTCACCCTCCTTCGTCTCGCTTCGCTCTCTTTCACCCTCCTTCGTCTCGTTTCGCTCTCTTTCACCCTCCTTCGTCTCGTTCCGTTCTCTTTCACCCTCCTTCGTCTCGTTTCGCTCTCTTTCACCCTCCTTCGTCTCGTTTCACTCTCTTTCACCCTCCTTCATCTCGTTTCGCCCTCTATCACCCTCCTTTGTCTCGTTTCACCCTCTTTCACCCTCCTTCGTCTCGTTTCGCTCTCTTTCACCCACCTTCATCTCGTTTCGCTCTCTTTCACCGTCCTTCGACTCCTTTCGCTCTCTTTCACCCTCCTTCGTCTCGTTTCGCTCTCTTTCACCCTCCTTCGTCTCCTTTCGCTCTCTTTCACCCTCCTTCGTCTCGTTTCGCCCTCTTTCACCCTCCTTCGTCTCGTTTCGCTCTCTTTCACCCTCCTTCGCCTCGTTTCGCTCTCTTTCACACTCCTTCGTCTCGTTTCGCTCTCTTTCACCCTCCTTCATCTCGTTTCGCTCTCTTTCACCCTCCTTCGTCTCCTTTCTCTCTCTTTCACCCTCCTTCGTCTCGTTTCACCCTCTTTCACCCTCCTCCGTCTCGTTTCGCTCTCTTTCACACTCCTTCGTCTCGTTTCGCTCTCTTCCACCCTCCTTCGTCTCGCTTCGCCCTCTTTCACCCTCCTTTTTCTTTTTTCGCTCTCTTTCACCCACCTTCATCTCGTTTCGCGCTCTTTCACCCTCCTTCGCCTTGTTTCGGTCTCTTTCATCCTCCTTCGTCTCGTTCCGCTCTCTTCCACCCTCCTTCGACACCATTCGCTCTCTTTCACCCTCCTTGGTCTCGTTTCGCCCTCTTTGACCCTCCTTCGTCTCGTTTCGCTCTCTTTCACCCTCCTTCGTCTCGTTTCGCTCTCTTTCACCCTCCTTCCTCTCGTTTCGCTCTCTTTCACCCTCCTTCGTCTCGTTTCGCTCTCTTTCACCCTCCTTCGTCTCGGTTCGCTCTCTTTCACCCTCCTTCGTCTCGTTTCGCTCTCTTTCACCCTCCTTCGTCTCGTTTCGCTCTCTTTCACCCTCCTTCGTTTCGTTTCGCTCTCTTTCACCCTCCTTCATCTCGTTTCGCTCTCTTTCACCCTCCTTCGTCTCGTTTCGCTCTCTTTCACCCTCCTTCGTCTCGTTCCGTTCTCTTTCACCCTCCTTCGTCTCGTTCCTCTCTCTTTCACCCTCCTTCATCTCGTTTCGCTCTCTTTCACACTCCTTCGTCTCGTTTCACTCTCTTTCACCCTCCTTCATCTCGTTTCGCCCTCTTTCACCTTCCTTCGTCTCGTTCCACCCTCTTTCACCCTCCTTCGTCTCGTTTCGCTCTCTTTCACCCACCTTCGTCTCGTTTCGCTCTCTTTCACCCTCCTTCGTCTCGTTTCGCTCTCTTTCACCCTCCTTCGTCTCGTTTCGCTCTCTTTCACCCTCCTTCGTCTCGTTCGGTTCTCTTTCACCCTCCTTCGAGTCCTTTCGCTCTCTTTCACCGTCCTTCGACTCCTTTCGCTCTCTTTCACCCTCCTTCGTCTCATTTCGCTGTCTTTCACCCTCCTTCATCTCCTTTCGCTCTCTTTCACCCTCCTTCGTCTCGTTTCACCCTCTTTCACCCTCCTTCGTCTCGTTTCGCTCTCTTTCACCCTCCTTCGTCTCGTTTCGCTCTCTTTCACACTCCTTCGTCTCGTTTCGCTCTCTTTCACTGTCCTTCGTCTCGTTTCGCTCTCTTTCACCCTCCTTCATCTCCTTGCTCTCTCTTTCACCCTCCTTCGTCTCGTTTCCCCCTCTTTCACCCTCCTCCGTCTCGTTTCGCTCTCTTTCACACTCCTTCGTCTCGTTTCACTCTCTTCCACCCTCCTTCGTCTCGTTTCGCCCTCTTTCACCCTCCTTTGTCTTTTTTCGCTCTCTTTCACCCACCTTCATCTCGTTTCGCGCTCTTTCACCCTCCTTCGCCTTGTTTCGGTCTCTTTCATCCTCCTTCGTCTCGTTCCGCTCTCTTTCACCCTCCTTCGACACCTTTCGCTCTCTTTCACCCTCCTTGGTCTCGTTTCGCCCTCTTTGACCCTTCTTCGTCTCGTTTCGCTCTCTTTCACCCTCCTTCATCTCGTTTCGCCCTATTTCACCCTCCTTCATCTCATTTCGCTCTCTTTGACGCTCCTTCGTCTCGTTTGGCTCTCTTTGACCCTCCTTCATCTCGTTTCGCTCTCTTTCACCGTCCTTCATCTCGCTTTGCCCTCTTTCTCCCTCCTTTGGCTCGTTTCGCTCTCTTTCACCCTCCTACGTCTCGTTTCGCTCCCTTTCAACCTCCTTCGTCTCGTTTCGCTCTCTTACACCCTCCTTCGTCTCGTTTCGCTCTCTTTCACCCTACTTCATCTCGTTTCACTCTCTTTCACCCTCCTTCATCTCGTTCCGCTCTCTTTCACCCTCCATGTCTCGCTACGCACTTTTTCACCCTCCTTTGTCTCGTTTCGCTCTCTTTGACCCTCCTTCATCTCGTTTCGCTCTCTTTGACACTCCTTCGTCTCGTTTATCTCTCTTTCACCCTCGTCCCCCTCGTTTCGCTCTCTTTCACCCTCCTTCGTCTCGTTTCGCCCTATTTCAGCCTCCTTCATCTCGTTTCGCTCTCTTTGACCCTCCTTCGTCTCGTTTCACTCTCTTTCACCCTCCTTTGTCTTTTTTCGCTCTCTTTCACCCACCTTCATCTCGTTTCGCGCTCTTTCACCCTCCTTCGCCTTGTTCCGGTCTCTTTCATCCTCCTTCGTCTCGTTCCGCTCTCTTTCACCCTCCTTCGACACCTTTCGCTCTCTTTCACCCTCCTTGGTCTCGTTTCGCCCTCTTTGACGCTCCTTCGTCTCGTTTCGCTCTCTTTCACCCTCCTTCATCTCGTTTTGCCCTATTTCACCCTCCATCTCATTTCGCTCTCTTTGACCCTCCTTCGTCTCGTTTCGCTCCCTTTGACCCTCCTTCACCTCGCTTCGCACTCTTTCTCCCTCCTTCGTCTCGTTTCGCTCTCTTTCACCCTCCTTCGTCTCGTTTCGCTCCCTTTGACCCTCCTTCGTCTCGTTTCGCTCTCTTTCACCCTCCTTCGTCTCGTTTCGTTCTCTTTCACCCTACTTCGTCTCGTTTCGCTCTCTTTCACCCTCCTTCATCTCGATCCGCTCTCTTTCACCCTCCATGTCTCGCTACGCACTTTTTCACCCTCCTTCGTCTCGTTTCGCTCTCTTTGACCCTCCTTCATCTAGTTTTGCTCTCTTTGACACTCCTTCGTCTCGTTTATCTCTCTTTCACCCTCGTCCCTCTCGTTTCGCTCTCTTTCACCCTCCTTCGTCTCGTTTCGCCCTATTTCAGCCTCCTTCATCTCGTTTCGCTCTCTTTGACCCTCCTTCGTCTCGTTTCACTCTCTTTCACCCTCCTTCCTCTCGTTTCGATATCTTTCACCCACCTTCATCTCGTTTCGCTCTCTTTCAACCTCCTTTGCCTCGTTCCGCTCTCTTTCATCCTCGTTTGTCTCGTTCAGCTCTCTTTCACCCTCCTTCGACTCGTTTCACTCTCTTTCACCCTCCTTCGTCTCGTTTCGCTCTCTTTCACCCTCCTTCGTCTCGTTTCGCTCTCTTTCACCCTCCTTTGTCTCGTTTCGGTCTCTTTCACCCTCCTTCGTCTCGTTTCGGTCTCTTTCACCCTCCTTCGCCTCGTTCCGCTCTCTTTCACCCTCCTTCGACTCCTTTCGCTCTCTTTCACCCTCCTTCATCTCGTTTCGCTCTCTTTCACCCTCCTTCGTCTCGTTTCGCTCTCTTTCACCCTCCTTCATCTCGTTTCGCTCTCTTTCACCCTCCTTCCTCTCGTTTCGCTCTCTTTCACCCTCCTTCGTCTCGTTTCGCTCTCTTTCACCCTCCTTCGTCTCGTTTCGCTCTCTTTCACCCTCCTTCGTCTCGTTTAGCTGTCTTTCACCCTACTTCATCTCGTTTCACTCTCTTTCACCCTCCTTCGTCTCGTTTCGCTCTCTTTCACCCTCCTTCATCTCGTTTCGCCCTCTTTCACCCTACTTCATCTCGTTTCACCCTCTTTCACCCTCCTTCGTCTCGTTTCGCTCTCTTTCACCCACCTTCATCTAGTTTCGCTCTCTTTCACCCTCCTTCGTCTCGTTTCGCTCTCTTTCACCCTCCTTCGTCTCGTTCCGTTCTCTTTCACCCTCCTTCGACTCCTTTCGCTCTCTTTCACCGTCCTTCGACTCCTTTCGCTCTCTTTCACCCTCCTTCGTCTCGTTTCGCTCTCTTTCACCCTCCTTCGTCTCCTTTCGCTCTCTTTCACCCTCCTTCGTCTCGTTTCGCCCTCTTTCACCATCCTTCGTCTCGTTTCGCTCTCTTTCACCCTCCTTCGCCTCGTTTCGCTCTCTTTCACCCTCCTTCGTCTCGTTCCGTTCTCTTTCACCCTCCTTCGAGTCCTTTCGCTCTCTTTCACCGTCCTTCGACTCCTTTCGCTCTCTTTCACCCTCCTTCGTCTCATTTCGCTCTCTTTCACCCTCCTTCATCTCCTTTCGCTCTCTTTCACCCTCCTTCGTCTCGTTTCGCCGTCTTTCACCCTCCTTCGTCTCGTTTCGCTCTCTTTCACCCTCCTTCGTCTCATTTCGCTCTCTTTCAGACTCCTTCGTCTCGTTTCGCTCTCTTTCACCCTCCTTCGCCTCGTTTCGCTCTCTTTCACCCTCCTTCGTCTCCTTTCTCTCTCTTTCACCCTCCTTCGTCTCGTTTCGCCCTCTTTCACCCTCCTCCGTCTCGGTTCGCTCTCTTTCACACTCCTTCGTCTCGTTTCGCTCTCTTCCACCCTCCTTCGTCTCGTTTCGCCCTCTTTCACCCTCCTTTGTCTTTTTTCGCTCTCTTTCACCCACCTTCATCTCATTTCGCGCTCTTTCACGCTCCTTCGCCTTGTTTCGGTCTCTTTCATCCTCCTTCGTCTCGTTCCGCTCTCTTTCACCCTCCTTCGACAAGTTTTGCTTTCTTTCACCCTCCTTGGTCTCGTTTCGCCCTCTTTGACCCTCCTTCGTCTCGTTTCGCTCTCTTTCACCCTCCTTCATCTCGTTTCGCCCTATTTCACCCTGCTTCATCCCATTTCGCTCTCTTTGACCCTCCTTCGTCTCGTTTCGCTCTCTTTGACCCTCCTTCATCTCGTTTTGCTCTCTTTCACCCTCCTTCATCTCGCTTCTCCCTCTTTCTCCCTCCTTTGGCTCGTTTCGCTCTCTTTCACCCTCCTTCGTCTCGTTTCGCTCCCTTTCAACCTCCTTCCTCTCGTTTCGCTCTCTTGCACCCTCCTTCGTCTCGTTTCGCTCTCTTTCACCCTACTTCATCTCGTTTCACTCTCTTTCACCCACCTTCATCTCGTTCCGCTCTCTTTCACCCTCCATGTCTCGCTACGCACTTTTTCACCCTCCTTCGTCTCGTTTCGCTCTCTTTGACACTCCTTCATCTCGTTTGGCTCTCTTTGACACTCCTTCGTCTCGTTTATCTCTCTTTCACCCTCGTCCCTCTCGTTTCGCTCTCTTTCACCCTCCTTCGTCTCGTTTCGCCCTATTTCAGCCTCCTTCATCTCGTTTCGCTCTCTTTGACCCTCCTTCATCTCGTTTCACTCTCTTTCACCCTCCTTTGTCTTTTTTCGCTCTCTTTCACCCACCTTCATCATCGTTTCGCACTTTTTCACCCTCCTTCGTCTCGTTTCGCTCTCTTTGACCCTCCTTCATCTAGTTTCGCTCTCTTTGACACTCCTTCGTCTCGTTTATCTCTCTTTCACACTCGTCCCTCTCGTTTCGCTCTCTTTCACCCTCCTTCGTCTCGTTTCGCCCTATTTCAGCCTCCTTCATCTCGTTTCGCTCTCTTTGACCCTCCTTCGTCTCGTTTCACTCTCTTTCACCCTCCTTCCTCTCGTTTCGATCTCTTTCACCCACCTTCATCTCGTTTCGCTCTCTTTCAACCTCCTTTGCCTCGTTTCGCTCTCTTTCATCCTCGTTTGTCTCGTTCAGCTCTCTTTCACCCTCCTTCGACTCGTTTCACTCTCTTTCACCCTCCTTCGTCTCGTTTCGCTCTCTTTCACCCTCCTTCGTCTCGTTTCGCTCTCTTTCACCCTCCTTCGTCTCGTTTCGCTCTCTTTCACCCTCCTTCCTCTCGTTTCGCTGCCTTTCACCCTCCTTCGTCTCGCTTCGCTCTCTTTCACCCTCCTTCGTCTCGTTTCGCTCTCTTTCACCCTCCTTCGTCTCGTTCCGTTCTCTTTCACCCTCCTTCGTCTCGTTCCGCTCTCTTTCACCCTCCTTCGTCTCGTTTCGCTCTCTTTCACCCTCCTTCGTCTCGTTTCACTCTCTTTCACCCTCCTTCATCTCGTTTCGCACTCTTTCACCCTCCTTCGTCTCGTTTCACCCTCTTTCACCCTCCTTCGTCTCGTTTCGCTCTCTTTCACCCACCTTCATCTCGTTTCGCTCTCTTTCACCGTCCTTCAACTCCTTTCGCTCTCTTTCACCCTCCTTCGTCTCGTTTCGCTCTCTTTCACCCTCCTTCGTCTCCTTTCGCTCTCTTTCACCCTCCTTCGTCTCGTTTCGCCCTCTTTCACCCTCCTTCGTCTCGTTTCGCTCTCTTTCACCCTCCTTCGCCTCGTTTCGCTCTCTTTCACACTCCTTCGTCTCGTTTCGCTCTCTTTCACCCTCCTTCATCTCGTTTCGCTCTCTTTCACCCTCCTTCGTCTCCTTTCTCTCTCTTTCACCCTCCTTCGTCTCGTTTCACCCTCTTTCACCCTCCTCCGTCTCGTTTCGCTCTCTTTCACACTCCTTCGTCTCGTTTCGCTCTCTTCCACCCTCCTTCGTCTCGCTTCGCCCTCTTTCACCCTCCTTTTTCTTTTTTCGCTCTCTTTCACCCACCTTCATCTCGTTTCGCGCTCTTTCACCCTCCTTCGCCTTGTTTCGGTCTCTTTCATCCTCCTTCGTCTCGTTCCGCTCTCTTCCACCCTCCTTCGACACCATTCGCTCTCTTTCACCCTCCTTGGTCTCGTTTCGCCCTCTTTGACCCTCCTTCGTCTCGTTTCGCTCTCTTTCACCCTCCTTCGTCTCGTTTCGCTCTCTTTGACCCTCCTTCATCTCGTTTTGCTCTCTTTCACCCTCCTTCATCTCGCTTCTCCCTCTTTCTCCCTCCTTTGGCTCGTTTCGCTCTCTTTCACCCTCCTTCGTCTCGTTTCGCTCCCTTTCAACCTCCTTCGTCTCGTTTCGCTCTCTTACACCCTCCTTCGTCTCATTTCGATCTCTTTCACCCTACTTCATCTCGTTTCACTCTCTTTCACCCACCTTCATCTCGTTCCGCTCTCTTTCACCCTCCATGTCTCGCTACGCACTTTTTCACCCTCCTTCGTCTCGTTTCGCTCTCTTTGACACTCCTTCATCTCGTTTGGCTCTCTTTGACACTCCTTCGTCTCGTTTATCTCTCTTTCACCCTCGTCCCTCTCGTTCCGCTCTCTTTCACCCTCCTTCGTCTCGTTTCGCCCTATTTCAGCCTCCTTCATCTCGTTTCGCTCTCTTTGACCCTCCTTCATCTCGTTTCACTCTCTGTCACCCTCCTTTGTCTTTTTTCGCTCTCTTTCACCCACCTTCATCTCGTTTCGCGCTTTTTCACCCTCCTTCGTCTCGTTTCGCTCTCTTTGACCCTCCTTCATCTAGTTTCGCTCTCTTTGACACTCCTTCGTCTCGTTTATCTCTCTTTCACACTCGTCCCTCTCGTTTCGCTCTCTTTCACCCTCCTTCGTCTCGTTTCGCCCTATTTCAGCCTCCTTCATCTCGTTTCGCTCTCTTTGACCCTCCTTCGTCTTGTTTCACTCTCTTTCACCCTCCTTCCTCTCGTTTCGATCTATTTCACCCACCTTCATCTCGTTTCGCTCTCTTTCAACCTCCTTTGCCTCGTTTCACTCTCTTTCATCCTCGTTTGTCTCGTTCAGCTCTCTTTCACCCTCCTTCGACTCGTTTCACTCTCTTTCACCCTCCTTCGTCTCGTTTCGCTCTCTTTCACCCTCCTTCGTCTCGTTTCGCTCTCTTTCACCCTCCTTCGTCTCGTTTCGCTCTCTTTCACCCTCCTTCGTCTCGTTTCGGTCTCTTTCACCCTCCTTCGCCTCGTTCCGCTCTCTTTCACCCTCCTTCGACTCCTTTCACTCTCTTTCACCCTCCTTCGTCTCGTTTCGCTCTCTTTCACCCTCCTTCGTCTCGTTTCGCTCTCTTTCACCCTCCTTCGTCTCGTTTCGCTCTCTTTCACCCTCCTTCCTCTCGTTTCGCTCTCTTTCACCCTCCTTCGTCCCGTTTCGCTCTCTTTCACCCTCCGTCGTCTCGTTTCGCTCTCTTTCACCCTCCTTCGTCTCGTTTCGCTGTCTTTCACCCTCCTTCGTCTCGCTTCGCTCTCTTTCACCCTCCTTCGTCTCGTTTCGCTCTCTTTCACCCTCCTTCGTCTCGTTCCGTTCTCTTTCACCCTCCTTCGTCTCGTTCCGCTCTCTTTCACCCTCCTTCGTCTCGTTTCACTCTCTTTCACCCTCCTTCGTCTCGTTTCACTCCCTTTCACCCTCCTTCATCTCGTTTCGCCCTCTTTCACCCTCCTTCGTCTCGTTTCACCCTCTTTCACCCTCCTTCGTCTCGTTTCGCTCTCTTTCACCCACCTTCATCTCGTTTCGCTCTCTTTCACCCTCCTTCGTCTCGTTTCGCTCTCTTTCACCCTCCTTCGTCTCGTTTCGCTCTCTTTCACCCTCCTTCGTCTCGTTCCGTTCTCTTTCACTCTCGTTCGATTCCTTTCGCTCTCTTTCACCGTCCTTCGACTCCTTTCGCTCTCTTTCACCCTCCTTCGTCTCGTTTCGCTCTCTTTCACCCTCCTTCGTCTCCTTTCGCTCTCTTTCACCCTCCTTCATCTCGTTTCGCCCTCTTTCACCCTCCTTCGTCTCGTTTCGCTCTCTTTCACCCTCCTTCGTCTCGTTTCGCTCTCTTTCACACTCCTTCGTCTCGTTTCGCTCTCTTTCACCCTCCTTCGTCTCGTTTCGCTCTCTTTCACCCTCCTTCGTCTCCTTTCTCTCTCTTTCACCCTCCTTCGTCTCGTTTCACCCTCTTTCACCCTCCTCCGTCTCGTTTCGCTCTCTTTCACACTCCTTCGTCTCGTTTCGCTCTCTTCCACCCTCCTTCGTCTCGTTTCGCCCTCTTTCACCCTCCTTTGTCTTTTTTCGCTCTCTTTCACCCACCTTCATCTCGTTTCGCGCTCTTTCACCCTCCTTCGCCTTGTTTCGGTCTCTTTCATCCTCCTTCGTCTCGTTCCGCTCTCTTCCGCCCTCCTTCGACACCATTCGCTCTCTTTCACCCTCCTTGGTCTCGTTTCGCCCTCTTTGACCCTCCTTCGTCTCGTTTCACTCTCTTTCACCCTCCTTCATCTCGTTTCGCCCTATTTCACCCTCCTTCATCTCATTTCGCTCTCTTTGACCCTCCTTCGTCTCGTTTCGCTCTCTTTGACCCTCCTTCATCTCGTTTCGCTCTCTTTCACCCTCCTTCATCTCGCTTCGCCCTCTTTCCCCCTCCTTCATCTCGTTTCGCTCTCTTTCACCCTCCTTCGTCTCGTTTCGCTCCCTTTCACCCTCCTTCGTCTCGTTTCGCTCTCTTTCACCCTACTTCGTCTCGTTTCGCTCTCTTTCACACTCCTTCATCTCGTTCCGCTCTCTTTCACCCTCCATGTCTCGCTACGCACTTTTTCACCCTCCTTCGTCTCGGTTCGCTCTCTTTGACCCTCCTTCATCTCGTTTCGCTCTCTTTCAACCTCCTTCGCCTCGTTTCGCTCTCTTTCATCCTCGTTTGTCTCGTTCAGCTCTCTTTCACCCTCCTTCGACTCCTTTCACTCTCTTTCACCCTCCTTCGTCTCGTTTCGCTCTCTTTCACCCTCATTCGTCTCGTTTCGCTCTCTTTCACCCTCCTTCGTCTCGTTTCGGTCTCTTTCAACCTCCTTCGTCTCGTTTCGGTCTCTTTCACCCTCCTTCGCCTCGTTCCGCTCTCTTTCACCCTCCTTCGACTCCTTTCGCTCTCTTTCACCCTCCTTCGTCTCGTTTCGCTCTCTTTCACCCTCCTTCGTCTCGTTTCGCTCTCTTTCACCCTCCTTCGTCTCGTTTCACTCTCTTTGACCCTCCTTCATCTCGTTTCCCTCTATTTCACCCTCCTTCGTCTCGTTTTGCACTCTTTGACCCTCCATCTCGTTTCGCTCTCTTTCTCCCTCCTTCGTCTCGCTCTCTTTCACCCTCCTTCGTCTCGGTTCCCTCTCTTTCTCCCTCCATCATCCCGTTTTGCTCTCTTTCACCCTCCTTCGTCTCGTTTCGCTCTGTCACACACTCCTTCGTCTCGTTTTGCTCTGTTCCACCCTCCTTCGCCTCGTTTCGCCCTCTTTAACCCTCCTTCGTCTTGTTTCGCGCTCTTTCACCCTCCTTCGTCTCGTTTCGCTCTCTTTCACCCTCCTTCGTCTCGTTTCGCTCTCTTTCACACTCATTCGTCTCGTTTCGCTCTCTTTCACCCTCCTTCGTCTCGTTTCGCTCTCTTTCACCCTCCTTCGTCTCCTTTCTCTCTCTTTCACCCTCCTTCGTCTCGTTTCACCCTCTTTCACCCTCCTCCGTCTCGTTTCGCTCTCTTTCACACTCCTTCGTCTCGTTTCGCTCTCTTCCACCCTCCTTCGTCTCGTTTCGCCCTCTTTCACCCTCCTTTGTCTTTTTTCGCTCTCTTTCACCCTCCTTCATCTCGTTTCGCGCTCTTTCACCCTCCTTCGCCTTGTTTCGGTCTCTTTCATCCTCCTTCGTCTCGTTCCGCTCTCTTCCGCCCTCCTTCGTCACCATTCGCTCTCTTTCACCCTCCTTGGTCTCGTTTCGCCCTCTTTGACCCTCCTTCGTCTCGTTTCACTCTCTTTCACCCTCCTTCATCTCGTTTCGCCCTATTTCACCCTCCTTCATCTCATTTCGCTCTCTTTGACCCTCCTTCGTCTCGTTTCGCTCTCTTTGACCCTCCTTCATCTCGTTTCGCTCTCTTTCACCCTCCTTCATCTCGCTTCGCCCTCTTTCCCCCTCCTTCATCTCGTTTCGCTCTCTTTCACCCTCCTTCGCCTCGTTTCGCTCCCTTTCACCCTCCTTCGTCTCGGTTCGCTCTCTTTCACCCTACTTCGTCTCGTTTCGCTCTCTTTCACACTCCTTCATCTCGTTCCGCTCTCTTTCACCCTCCATGTCTCGCTACGCACTTTTTCACCCTCCTTCGTCTCGGTTCGCTCTCTTTGACCCTCCTTCATCTCGTTTCGCTCTCTTTCAACCTCCTTCGCCTCGTTTCGCTCTCTTTCATCCTCGTTTGTCTCGTTCAGCTCTCTTTCACCCTCCTTCGACTCCTTTCACTCTCTTTCACCCTCCTTCGTCTCGTTTCGCTCTCTTTCACCCTCATTCGTCTCGTTTCGCTCTCTTTCACCCTCCTTCGTCTCGTTTCGGTCTCTTTCACCCTCCTTCGTCTCGTTTCGGTCTCTTTCACCCTCCTTCGCCTCGTTCCGCTCTCTTTCACCCTCCTTCGACTCCTTTCGCTCTCTTTCACCCTCCTTCGTCTCGTTTCGCTCTCTTTCACCCTCCTTCGTCTCGTTTCGCTCTCTTTCACCCTCCTTCGTCTCGTTTCACTCTCTTTGACCCTCCTTCAACTCGTTTCCCTCTATTTCACCCTCCTTCGTCTCGTTTTGCACTCTTTGACCCTCCATCTCGTTTCGCTCTCTTTCTCCCTCCTTCGTCTCGCTCTCTTTCACCCTCCTTCGTCTCGGTTCCCTCTCTTTCTCCATCCATCATCCCGTTTTGCTCTCTTTCACCCTCCTTCGTCTCGTTTCGCTCTGTCACACACTCCTTCGTCTCGTTTTGCTCTGTTCCACCCTCCTTCGCCTCGTTTCGCCCTCTTTTACCCTCCTTCGTCTTGTTTCGCGCTCTTTCACCCTCCTTCGTCTCGTTTCGCTCTCTTTCACCCTCCATTTCATTTTGCTCCCTTTAACCCTCCTTTGTCTCGTTTCGCTCACTTTCACCCTCCTCCCTCTCGTTTCGCACTCTTTGACCCTCCTTCGTCTCGTTTGCTCTCTTTGACCCTCCTTCATCTCGCTTCGCTCTCTTTCACCCTCCTTCGTCTTGTTTCGCCCTCTTTCTCCCTCCTTCATCTCGTTTCGCTCTCTTTCACCCTCCTTCGTCTCGTTTTGCTCTCTTTCACCCTCCTTCGTCTCGTTTCGCTCTCTTTGACCCTCCAGCGTCTCGTTTCGCTCTCTTTCACCCTACTTCGTCTCGTTTCGCTCTCTTTCACCCTCCTTCGACTTGTTTCGCTCTCTTTCACCCTCCTTCGTCTCGTTTCGCTCTCTTTCACCCTCCTTCGTGTCGTTTCGCTCTCTTTCACCCTCCTTCATCTCATTTTGCTCCCTTTCACCCTCCTTCGTCTCGTTCCGCTCTCTTTCACCCTCCTTCGCCTCGTTTCGCTCTCGTTGACCCTCCTTCGTCTCGTTTCGCTCTCTTTCACCCTCCTTCGTCTCGTTTCACTCTCTTTCACCCTCCTTCATCTCGTTTCGCCCTCTTTCACCCTCCTTCGTCTCGTTTCACCCTCTTTCACCCTCCTTCGTCTCGTTTCGCTCTCTTTCACCCACCTTCATCTCGTTTCGCTCTCTTTCACCCTCCTTCGTCTCGTTTCGCTCTCTTTCACCCTCCTTCGTCTCGTTTCGCTCTCTTTCACCCTCCTTCGTCTCGTTCCGTTCTCTTTCACCCTCCTTCGACTCCTTTCGCTCTCTTTCACCGTCCTTCGACTCCTTTCGCTCTCTTTCACCCTCCTTCGTCTCGTTTCGCTCTCTTTCACCCTCCTTCGTCTCGTTTCACTCTCTTTGACCCTCCTTCATCTCGTTTCCCTCTATTTCACCCTCCTTCGTCTCGTTTTGCACTCTTTGACCCTCCATCTCGTTTCGCTCTCTTTCTCCCTCCTTCGTCTCGCTCTCTTTCACCCTCCTTCGTCTCGGTTCCCTCTCTTTCTCCCTCCATCATCCCGTTTTGCTCTCTTTCACCCTCCTTCGTCTCGTTTCGCTCTGTCACACACTCCTTCGTCTCGTTTTGCTCTGTTCCACCCTCCTTCGCCTCGTTTCGCCCTCTTTTACCCTCCTTCGTCTTGTTTCGCGCTCTTTCACCCTCCTTCGTCTCGTTTCGCTCTCTTTCACCCTCCATTTCATTTTGCTCCCTTTAACCCTCCTTTGTCTCGTTTCGCTCACTTTCACCCTCCTCCCTCTCGTTTCGCACTCTTTGACCCTCCTTCGTCTCGTTTGCTCTCTTTGACCCTTCTTCATCTCGCTTCGCTCTCTTTCACCCTCCTTCGTCTTGTTTCGCCCTCTTTCTCCCTCCTTCATCTCGTTTCGCTCTCTTTCACCCTCCTTCGTCTCGTTTTGCTCTCTTTCACCCTCCTTCGTCTCGTTTCGCTCTGTTTGACCCTCCAGCGTCTCGTTTCGCTCTCTTTCACCCTACCTCGTCTCGTTTCGCTCTCTTTCACCCTCCTTCGACTTGTTTCGCTCTCTTTCACCCTCCTTCGTCTCGTTTCGCTCTCTTTCACCCTCCTTCGTGTCGTTTCGCTCTCTTTCACCCTCCTTCATCTCATTTTGCTCCCTTTCACCCTCCTTCGTCTCGTTCCGCTCTCTTTCACCCTCCTTCGCCTCGTTTCGCTCTCTTTGACCCTCCTTCGTCTTGTTTCGCTCTCTTTCACCCTCCTTCGTCTCGTTTCACTCTCTTTCACACTCCTTCATCTCGTTTCGCCCTCTTTCACCCTCCTTCGTCTCGTTTCACCCTCTTTCACCCTCCTTCGTCTCGTTTCGCTCTCTTTCACCCACCTTCATCTCGTTTCGCTCTCTTTCACCCTCCTTCGTCTCGTTTCGCTCTCTTTCACCCTCCTTCGTCTCGTTTCGCTCTCTTTCACCCTCCTTCGTCTCGTTCCGTTCTCTTTCACCCTCCTTCGACTCCTTTCGCTCTCTTTCACCGTCCTTCGACTCCTTTCGCTCTCTTTCACCCTCCTTCGTCTCGTTTCGCTCTCTTTCACCCTCCTTCGTCTCCTTTCGCTCTCTTTCACCCTCCTTCGTCTCGTTTCGCCCTCTTTCACCCTCCTTCGTCTCGTTTCGCTCTCTTTCACCCTCCTTCGCCTCGTTTCGCTCTCTTTCACACTCCTTCGTCTCGTTTCGCTCTCTTTCACCCTCCTTCGTCTCGTTTCGCTCTCTTTCACCCTCCTTCGTCTCCTTTCTCTCTCTTTCACCCTCCTTCGTCTCGTTTCACCCTCTTTCACCCTCCTCCGTCTCGTTTCGCTCTCTTTCACACTCCTTCGTCTCGTTTCGCTCTCTTCCACCCTCCTTCGTCTCGTTTCGCCCTCTTTCACCCTCCTTTGTCTTTTTTCGCTCTCTTTCACCCACCTTCATCTCGTTTCGCGCTCTTTCACCCTCCTTCGCCTTGTTTCGGTCTCTTTCATCCTCCTTCGTCTCGTTCCGCTCTCTTCCACCCTCCTTCGACACCATTCGCTCTCTTTCACCCTCCTTGGTCTCGTTTCGCCCTCTTTGACCCTCCTTCGTCTCGTTTCGCTCTCTTTCACCCTCCTTCATCTCGTTTCGCCCTATTTCACCCTCCTTCATCTCATTTCGCTCTCTTTGACCCTCCTTCGTCTCGTTTCGCTCTCTTTGACCCTCCTTCATCTCGTTTCGCTCTCTTTCACCCTCCTTCATCTCGCTTCGCCCTCTTTCTCCCTCCTTCATCTCGCTTCGCTCTCTTTCACCCTCCTTCGTCTCGTTTCGCTCCCTTTCACCCTCCTTCGTCTCGTTTCGCTCTCTTTCACCCTACTTCGTCTCGTTTCGCTCTCTTTCACACTCCTTCATCTCGTTCCGCTCTCTTTCTCCCTCCATGTCTCGCTACGCACTTTTTCACCCTCCTTCGTCTCGGATCGCTCTCTTTGACCCTCCTTCATCTCGTTTCGCTCTCTTTGACACTCCTTCGTCTCGTTTATTTCTCCTTCACCCTCGTCCCTCTCGTTTCGCTCTCTTTCACCCTCCTTCGTCTCGTTTCGCCCTATTTCAGCCTCCTTCATCTTGTTTCGCTCTCTTTGACCCTCCTTCGTCTCGTTTTACTCTCTTTCACCCTCCTTCCTCTCGTTTCGATCTCTTTCACCCACCTTCATCTCGTTTCGCTCTCTTTCAACCTCCTTCGCCTCGTTTCGCTCTCTTTCATCCTCGTTTGTCTCGTTCAGCTCTCTTTCACCCTCCTTCGACTCCTTTCACTCTCTTTCACCCTCCTTCGTCTCGTTTCGCTCTCTTTCACCCTCATTCGTCTCGTTTCGCTCTCTTTCACCCTCCTTCGTCTCGTTTCGGTCTCTTTCACCCTCCTTCGTCTCGTTTCAGTCTCTTTCACCCTCCTTCGCCTCGTTCCGCTCTCTTTCACCCTCCTTCGACTCCTTTCGCTCTCTTTCACCCTCCTTCGTCTCGTTTCGCTCTCTTTCACCCTCTTTCTTCTCGTTTCGCTCTCTTTCACCCTCCTTCGTCTCGTTTCACTCTCTTTGACCCTCCTTCATCTCGTTTCCCTCTATTTCACCCTCCTTCGTCTCGTTTTGCACTCTTTGACCCTCCATCTCGTTTCGCTCTCTTTCACCCTCCTTCGTCTCGTCTCGCCCTCTTTCTCCCTCCTTCGTCTCGCTCTCTTTCACCCTCCTTCGTCTCGGTTCCCTCTCTTTCTCCCTCCATCATCTCGTTTTGCTCTCTTTCACCCTCCTTCGTCTCGTTTCGCTCTGTCACACACTCCTTCGTCTCGTTTTGCTCTGTTCCACCCTCCTTCGCCTCGTTTCGCCCTCTTTAACCCTCCTTCGTCTTGTTTCGCGCTCTTTCACCCTCCTTCGTCTCGTTTCGCTCTCTTTCACCCTCCATTTCATTTTGCTCCCTTTAACCCTCCTTTGTCTCGTTTCGCTCACTTTCACCCTCCTCCCTCTCGTTTCGCTCTCTTTGACCCTCCTTCATCTCGTTTGCTCTCTTTGACCCTCCTTCGTCTCGCTTCGCTCACTTTCACCCTCCTTTGTCTTGTTTCGCCCTCTTTCTCCCTCCTTCATCTCGTTTCGCTCTCTTTCACCCTCCTTCGTCTCGTTTTGCTCTCTTTCACCCTCCTTCGTCTCGTTTCGCTCTCTTTGACCCTCCAGCGTCTCGTTTCGCTCTCTTTCACCCTACTTCGTCTCGTTTCGCTCTCTTTCACCCTCCTTCGTGTCGTTTCGCTCTCTTTCACCCTCCTTCATCTCATTTTGCTCCCTTTCACCCTCCTTCGTCTCGTTCCGCTCTCTTTCACCCTCCTTCGCCTCGTTTCGCTCTCTTTGACCCTCCTTCGTCTCGTTTCGCTCTCTTTGACACTCCTTCGTCTCGTTTCGCTCTCTTTGACACCCCTTCGTCTCGTTTATCTCTCTTTCACCCTCCTCCCTCTCGTTTCGCTCTCTTTCACCCTCCTCAGTCTCGTTTCGCCCTATTTCAGCCTCCTTCGTCTCGTTTCGCTCTCTTTCACCCTCCTTCGTCTCGTTTCGCTCTCTTTGACCTTCCTTCGTCTCGTTTCACTCTCTTTCACGCTCCTTCGTCTCGTTTCGCTCTCTTCCACCCTCCTTCGTCTCGACTCACCCTCTTTCACCCTCCTTCGTCTCGATTCGCCCTCTTTCACCCACCTTCGTCTCGTTTCGCTCTCTTTCACCCTCCGTCTTGTTTCTCTCTCTTTCACCCTCCTTCGTCTCGTCTCACTCTCTTCCACCCTACTTCGTCTCGTTTCGCTCTCTTCCACCCTCCTTCGTCTCGTTTCGCTCTCTTTCACCCACCTTCGTCTCGTTTCGCTCACTTTCACCCTCCTTCGTCTCGTTTCGCTCTCTTTCACCATCCTTCGTCTCGTTTCGCTCTCTTCCACCCTCCTTCGTCTCGTTTCACTCTCTTTCACCCTCCTTCGTCTCGTTTCGCTCTCTTCCACCCTCCTTCGACTCCTTTCGCTCTCTTCCACCCTCCTTCGTCTCGTTTCGCTCTCTTTCACCCTCCTTCGTCTCGTTTCGCCCTATTTCACCCTCCTTCGTCTCGTTTCACCCTATTTCACCCTCCTTCGCCTCGTTTCGCACTCTTTGACCCTCCTTCGTCTCGTTTCGCCCTATTTCACCCTCCTTCGTCTCGTTTCGCTCTCTTTCACCCTCCTTCGTCTCGTTTCGCCCTCTTTCACCCTCCTTCGTCTCGTTTCGCTCTCTTTCACCCTCCTTCATCTCGTTCCGCTCTCTTTCACCCTCCTTTGTCTCGCTACGAACTTTTTCACCCTCCTTCGTCTCGTTTCGCTCTCTTTGACCTTCCTTCGTCTCGTTTCGCTCTCTTTGACACTCCTTCGTCTCGTTTATCTCTCTTTCACCCCCCTTTGTCTCGTTTCGCGCTCTTTCTCCCTCCTTCATCTCGTTTCGCTCTCTTTCACCCTCCTTCGTCTCGTTCCGTTCTCTTTCACCCTCCTTCGTCTCGTTCCGCTCTCTTTCACCCTCCTTCGTCTCGTTTCGCTCTCTTTCACCCTCCTTCGTCTCGTTTCGCTCTCTTTCACCCTCCTTCATCTCGTTTCGCTCTCTTTCACCCTCCTTCGTCTCGTTTCGCTCTCTTTCACCCTCCTTCGTCTCGTTCTGTTCTCTTTCACCCTCCTTTGACTCCTTTCGCTCTCTTTCACCGTCCTTCGACTCCTTTCGCTCTCTTTCACCCTCCTTCGTCTCGTTTCGCTCTCTTTCACCCTCCTTCGTCTCCTTTCGCACTCTTTCACCCTCCTTCGTCTCGTTTCGCCCTCTTTCACCCTCCTTCGTCTCGTTTCGCTCTCTTTCACCCTCCTTCGTCTCGTTTCGCTCTCTTTCACACTCCTTCGTCTCGTTTCGCTCTCTTTCACCCTCCTTCGTCTCGTTTCGCTCTCTTTCACCCTCCTTCGTCTCCTTTCTCTCTCTTTCACCCTCCTTCGTCTCGTTTCGCCCTCTTTCACCCTCCTCCAAATCGTTTCGCTCTCTAACACACTCCTTCGTCTCGTTTCGCTCTCTTCCACCCTCCTTGGTCTCGTTTCGCCCTCTTTCACCCTTCTTTGTCTTTTTTCGCACTCTTTTACCCACCTTCATCTCGTTTCGCGCTCTTTCACCCTCCTTCGCCTTGTTTCGGTCTCTTTCATCCTCCTTCGTCTCATTTCGCTCTCTTTGACTCTCCTTCGTCTCGTTTCGCTCTCTTTGACCCTCCTTCATCTCGTTTCGCTCTCTTTCACCCTCCTTCATCTCGCTTCGCCCTCTTTCTCCCTCCTTCGTCTCGTTTCGCTCTCTTTCACCCTCCTTCGTCTCGTTTCGCTCCCTTTCACCCACCTTCGTCTCGTTTCGCTCTCTTACACCCTCCTTCGTCTCGTTTCGCTCTCTTTCACCCTACTTCGTCTCGTTTCACTCTCTTTCACCCTCCTTCATCTCGTTCCGCTCTCTTTCACCCTCCATGTCTCGCTACGCTCTTTTTCACC
This sequence comes from Scyliorhinus torazame, assembly GCF_047496885.1. Lineage (NCBI taxonomy): Eukaryota > Metazoa > Chordata > Chondrichthyes > Carcharhiniformes > Scyliorhinidae > Scyliorhinus > Scyliorhinus torazame. Next base: position 1,125,804 of record NC_092721.1, read on the forward strand.
CTCCTTCGTCTCGTTTCGCTCTCTTTGACCCTCCCTCATCTCGTTTCACTCTCTTTGACACTCCTTCGTCTCGTTTATCTCTCTTTCACCCTCGTCCCTCTCGTTTCGCTCTCTTTCATCATCCTTCGTCTCGTTTCGCTCTCTTCCACCCTCCTTCGTCTCGTTTCACTCTCTTTCACCCTCCTTCGTCTCGTTTCGCTCTCTTCCACCCTCCTTCGACTCATTTCGCTCTCTTCCACCCTCCTTCGTCTCGTTTCGCTCTCTTTCACCCTCCTTCGTCTCGTTTCGCCCAATTTCACCCTCCTTCGTCTCGTTTCACCCTATTTCACCCTCCTTCGCCTCGTTTCGCACTCTTTGACCCTCCTTCATCTCGTTTCGCCCTATTTCACCCTCCTTCGTCTCGTTTCGCTCTCTTTCACCCTCCTTCATCTCGTTCCGCTCTCTTTCACCCTCCATGTCTCGCTACGCACTTTTTCACCCTCCTTCGTCTCGTTTCGCTCTCTTTGACCCTCCTTCATCTCGTTTCGCTCTCTTTGACACTCCTTCGTCTCGTTTATCTCTCTTTCACCCTCGTCCCTCTCGTTTCGCTCTCTTTCACACTCCTTCGTCTCGTTTCGCCCTATTTCAGCCTCCTTCATCTCGTTTCGCTCTCTTTGACCCTCCTTCGTCTCGTTTCACTCTCTTTCACCCTCCTTCCTCTCGTTTCGATCTCTTTCACCCACCTTCATCTCGTTTCGCTCTCTTTCAACCTCCTTTGTCTCGTTTCACCCTCTTTCACCCTCCTTCGTCTCGTTTCGCTCTCTTTCACCCTCCTTCGTCTCGTTTCGCTCTCTTTCACACTCCTTCGTCTCGTTTCGCTCTCTTTCACCCTCCTTCGTCTCATTTCGCTCTCTTTCACCCTCCTTCGTCTCCTTTCTCTCTCTTTCACCCTCCTTCGTCTCGTTTCGCCCTCTTTCACCCTCCTCCGTCTCGTTTCGCTCTCTAACACACTCCTTCGTCTCGTTTAGCTCTCTTCCACCCTCCATCGTCTCGTTTCGCCCTCTTTCACCCTTCTTTGTCTTTTTTCGCTCTCTTTTACCCACCTTCATCTCGTTTCGCGCTCTTTCACCCTCCTTCGCCTTGTTTCGGTCTCTTTCATCCTCCTTCGTCTCATTTCGCTCTCTTTGACCCTCCTTCGTCTCGTTTCGCTCTCTTTGACCCTCCTTCATCTCGTTTCGCTCTCTTTCACCCTCCTTCATCTCGCTTCGCCCTCTTTCTCCCTCCTTCGTCTCGTTTCGCTCTCTTTCACCCTCCTTCGTCTCGTTTCGCTCCCTTTCACCCACCTTCGTCTCGTTTCGCTCTCTTACACCCTCCTTCGTCTCGTTTCGCTCTCTTTCACCCTACTTCGTCTCGTTTCACTCTCTTTCACCCTCCTTCATCTCGTTCCGCTCTCTTTCACCCTCCATGTCTCGCTACGCTCTTTTTCACCCTCCTTCGTCTCGTTTCGCTCTCTTTGACCCTCCCTCATCTCGTTTCACTCTCTTTGACACTCCTTCGTCTCGTTTATCTCTCTTTCATCCTCGTCCCTCTCGTTTCGCTCTCTTTCACCATCCTTCGTCTCGTTTCGCTCTCTTCCACCCTCCTTCGTCTCGTTTCACTCTCTTTCACCCTCCTTCGTCTCGTTTCGCTCTCTTCCACCCTCCTTCGACTCCTTTCGCTCTCTTCCACCCTCCTTCGTCTCGTTTCGCTCTCTTTCACCCTCCTTCGTCTCGTTTCGCCCTATTTCACCCTCCTTCGTCTCGTTTCACCCTATTTCACCCTCCTTCGCCTCGTTTCGCACTCTTTGACCCTCCTTCGTCTCGTTTCGCCCTATTTCACCCTCCTTCGTCTCGTTTCGCTCTCTTTCACCCTCCTTCATCTCGTTCCGCTCTCTTTCACCCTCCATGTCTCGCTACGCACTTTTTCACCCTCCTTCGTCTCGTTTCGCTCTCTTTGACCCTCCTTCATCTCGTTTCGCTCTCTTTGACACTCCTTCGTCTCGTTTATCTCTCTTTCACCCTCGTCCCACTCGTTTCGCTCTCTTTCACACTCCTTCGTCTCGTTTCGCCCTATTTCAGCCTCCTTCATCTCGTTTCGCTCTCTTTGACCCTCCTTCGTCTCGTTTCACTCTCTTTCACCCTCCTTCCTCTCGTTTCGATCTCTTTCACCCACCTTCATCTCGTTTCGCTCTCTTTCAACCTCCTTTGTCTCGTTTCGCTCTCTTTCATCCTCGTTTGTCTCGTTCAGCTCTCTTTCACCCTCCTTCGCCTCGTTCCGCTCTCTTTCACCCTCCTTCGACTCCTTTCGCTCTCTTTCACCCTCCTTCGTCTCGTTTCGCTCTCTTTCACCCTCCTTCGTCTCGTTTCGCTCTCTTTCACCCTCCTTCGTCTCGTTTCGCTCTCTTTCACCCTCCTTCCTCTCGTTTCGCTCTCTTTCACCCTCCTTCGTCTCGTTTCGCTCTCTTTCACCCTCCTTCGTCTCGTTTCGCTCTCTTTCACCCTCCTTCGTCTCGTTTCGCTCTCTTTCACCCTCCTTCGTCTCGTTTCGCTCTCTTTCACCCTCCTTCGTCTCGTTTCGCTCTCTTTCACCCTCCTTCATCTCGTTTCGCTCTCTTTCACCCTCCTTCGTCTCGTTTCGCTCTCTTTCACCCTCGTTCGTCTCGTTCCATTCTCTTTCACCCTCCTTCGTCTCGTTCCTCTCTCTTTCACCCTCCTTCATCTCGTTTCGCTCTCTTTCACACTCCTTCGTCTCGTTTCACTCTCTTTCACCCTCCTTCATCTCGTTTCGCCCTCTTTCACCTTCCTTCGTCTCGTTCCACCCTCTTTCACCCTCCTTCGTCTCGTTTCGCTCTCTTTCACCCACCTTCGTCTCGTTTCGCTCTCTTTCACCCTCCTTCGTCTCGTTTCGCTCTCTTTCACCCTCCTTCGTCTCGTTTCGCTCTCTTTCACCCTCCTTCGTCTCGTTCGGTTCTCTTTCACCCTCCTTCGAGTCCTTTCGCTCTCTTTCACCGTCCTTCGACTCCTTTCGCTCTCTTTCACCCTCCTTCGTCTCATTTCGCTCTCTTTCACCCTCCTTCATCTCCTTTCGCTCTCTTTCACCCTCCTTCGTCTCGTTTCACCCTCTTTCACCCTCCTTCGTCTCGTTTCGCTCTCTTTCACCCTCCTTCGTCTCTTTTCGCTCTCTTTCACACTCCTTCGTCTCGTTTCGCTCTCTTTCACCCTCCTTCGTCTCGTTTCGCTCTCTTTCACCCTCCTTCGTCTCCTTGCTCTCTCTTTCACCCTCCTTCATCTCGTTTCGCCCTCTTTCACCCTCCTCCGTCTCGTTTCACCCTCTTTCACCCTCCTTCGTCTCGTTTCGCTCTCTTTCACCCTCCTTCGTCTCTTTTCGCTCTCTTTCACACTCCTTCGTCTCGTTTCGCTCTCTTTCACCCTCCTTCGTCTCGTTTCGCCCTCTTTCACCCTCCTTTGTCTTTTTTCGCTCTCTTTCACCCACCTTCATCTCGTTTCGCGCTCTTTCACCCTCCTTCGCCTTGTTTCGGTCTCTTTCATCCTCCTTCGTCTCGTTCCGCTCTCTTTCACCCTCCTTCGACACCTTTCGCTCTCTTTCACCCTCCTTGGTCTCGTTTCGCCCTCCTGGACCCTTCTTCGTCTCGTTTCGCTCTCTTTCACCCTCCTTCATCTCGTTTCGCCCTATTTCACCCTCCTTCATCTCATTTCGCTCTCTTTGACGCTCCTTCGTCTCGTTTGGCTCTCTTTGACCCTCCTTCATCTCGTTTCGCTCTCTTTCACCCTCCTTCATCTCGCTTTGCCCTCTTTCTCCCTCCTTTGGCTCGTTTCGCTCTCTTTCACCCTCCTACGTCTCGTTTCGCTCCCTTTCAACCTCCTTCGTCTCGTTTCGCTCTCTTACACCCTCCTTCGTCTCGTTTCGCTCTCTTTCACCCTACTTCATCTCGTTTCACTCTCTTTCACCCTCCTTCATCTCGTTCCGCTCTCTTTCACCCTCCATGTCTCGCTACGCACTTTTTCACCCTCCTTTGTCTCGTTTCGCTCTCTTTGACCCTCCTTCATCTCGTTTCGCTCTCTTTCACCCTCCTTCGTCTCGTTTCGCCCTATTTCAGCCTCCTTCATTTCGTTTCGCTCTCTTTGACCCTCCTTCGTCTCGTTTCACTCTCTTTCACCCTCCTTTGTCTTTTTTCGCTCTCTTTCACCCACCTTCATCTCGTTTCACTCTCTTTCACCCTCCTTCGCCTTGTTCCGGTCTCTTTCATCCTCCTTCGTCTCGTTCCGCTCTCTTTCACCCTCCTTCGACACCTTTCGCTCTCTTTCACCCTCCTTGGTCTCGTTTCGCCCTCTTTGACGCTCCTTCGTCTCGTTTCGCTCTCTTTCACCCTCCTTCATCTCGTTTTGCCCTATTTCACCCTCCATCTCATTTCGCTCTCTTTGACCCTCCTTCGTCTCGTTTCGCTCTCTTTGACCCTCCTTCACCTCGTTTCGCTCTCTTTCACCCTCCTTCATCTCGCTTCGCACTCTTTCTCCCTCCTTCGTCTCGTTTCGCTCTCTTTCACCCTCCTTCGTCTCGTTTCGCTCCCTTTGACCCTCCTTCGTCTCGTTTCGCTCTCTTTCACCCTCCTTCGTCTCGTTTCGTTCTCTTTCACCCTACTTCGTCTCGTTTCGCTCTCTTTCACCCTCCTTCATCTCGTTCCGCTCTCTTTCACCCTCCATGTCTCGCTACGCACTTTTTCACCCTCCTTCGTCTCGTTTCGCTCTCTTTGACCCTCCTTCATCTAGTTTTGCTCTCTTTGACACTCCTTCGTCTCGTTTATCTCTCTTTCACCCTCGTCCCTCTCGTTTCGCTCTCTTTCACCCTCCTTCGTCTCGTTTCGCCCTATTTCAGCCTCCTTCATCTCGTTTCGCTCTCTTTGACCCTCCTTCGTCTCGTTTCACTCTCTTTCACCCTCCTTCCTCTCGTTTCGATCTCTTTCACCCACCTTCATCTCGTTTCGCTCTCTTTCAACCTCCTTTGCCTCGTTCCGCTCTCTTTCATCCTCGTTTGTCTCGTTCAGCTCTCTTTCACCCTCCTTCGACTCGTTTCACTCTCTTTCACCCTCCTTCGTCTCGTTTCGCTCTCTTTCACCCTCCTTCGTCTCGTTTCGCTCTCTTTCACCCTCCTTTGTCTCGTTTCGGTCTCTTTCACCCTCCTTCGTCTCGTTTCGATCTCTTTCACCCTACTTCATCTCGTTTCACTCTCTTTCACCCACCTACATCTCGTTCCGCTCTCTTTCACCCTCCATGTCTCGCTACGCACTTTTTCACCGTCCTTCGTCTCGTTTCGCTCTCTTTGACACTCCTTCATCTCGTTTGGCTCTCTTTGACACTCCTTCGTCTCGTTTATCTCTCTTTCACCCTCGTCCCTCTCGTTCCGCTCTCTTTCACCCTCCTTCGTCTCGTTTCGCTCTCTTTCACCCTCCTTCGTCTCGTTTAGCTGTCTTTCACCCTCCTTCGTCTCGTTTCACTCTCTTTCACCCTCCTTCGTCTCGTTTCGCTCACTTTCACCCTCCTTCATCTCGTTTCGCCCTCTTTCACCCTACTTCATCTCGTTTCACCCTCTTTCACCCTCCTTCGTCTCGTTTCGCTCTCTTTCACCCACCTTCATCTCGTTTCGCTCTCTTTCACCCTCCTTCGTCTCGTTTCGCTCTCTTTCACCCTCCTTCGTCTCGTTCCGTTCTCTTTCACCCTCCTTCGACTCCTTTCGCTCTCTTTCACCGTCCTTCGACTCCTTTCGCTCTCTTTCACCCTCCTTCGTCTCGTTTCGCTCTCTTTCACCCTCCTTCGTCTCCTTTCGCTCTCTTTCACCCTCCTTCGTCTCGTTTCGTCCTCTTTCACCATCCTTCGTCTCGTTTCGCTCTCTTTCACCCTCCTTCGCCTCGTTTCGCTCTCTTTCACCCTCCTTCGTCTCGTTCCGTTCTCTTTCACCCTCCTTCGAGTCCTTTCGCTCTCTTTCACCGTCCTTCGACTCCTTTCGCTCTCTTTCACCCTCCTTCGTCTCATTTCGCTCTCTTTCACCCTCCTTCATCTCCTTTCGCTCTCTTTCACCCTCCTTCGTCTCGTTTCGCCGTCTTTCACCCTCCTTCGTCTCGTTTCGCTCTCTTTCACCCTCCTTCGTCTCATTTCGCTCTCTTTCAGACTCCTTCGTCTCGTTTCGCTCTCTTTCACCCTCCTTCGCCTCGTTTCGCTCTCTTTCACCCTCCTTCGTCTCCTTTCTCTCTCTTTCACCCTCCTTCGTCTCGTTTCGCCCTCTTTCACCCTCCTCCGTCTCGGTTCGCTCTCTTTCACACTCCTTCGTCTCGTTTTGCTCTCTTCCACCCTCCTTCGTCTCGTTTCGCCCTCTTTCACCCTCCTTTGTCTTTTTTCGCTCTCTTTCACCCACCTTCATCTCGTTTCGCGCTCTTTCACGCTCCTTCGCCTTGTTTCGGTCTCTTTCATCCTCCTTCGTCTCGTTCCGCTCTCTTTCACACTCCTTCGACAAGTTTTGCTTTCTTTCACCCTCCTTGGTCTCGTTTCGCCCTCTTTGACCCTCCTTCGTCTCGTTTCGCTCTCTTTCACCCTCCTTCATCTCGCTTCTCCCTCTTTCTCCCTCCTTTGTCTCGTTTCGCTCTCTTTCACCCTACTTCATCTCGTTTCACTCTCTTTCACCCACCTTCATCTCGTTCCGCTCTCTTTCACCCTCCATGTCTCGCTACGCACTTTTTCACCCTCCTTCGTCTCGTTTCGCTCTCTTTGACACTCCTTCATCTCGTTTGGCTCTCTTTGACACTCCTTCGTCTCGTTTATCTCTCTTTCACCCTCGTCCCTCTCGTTTCGCTCTCTTTCACCCTCCTTCGTCTCGTTTCGCCCTATTTCAGCCTCCTTCATCTCGTTTCGCTCTCTTTGACCCTCCTTCATCTCGTTTCACTCTCTTTCACCCTCCTTTGTCTTTTTTCGCTCTCTTTCACCCACCTTCATCATCGTTTCGCACTTTTTCACCCTCCTTCGTCTCGTTTCGCTCTCTTTGACCCTCCTTCATCTAGTTTCGCTCTCTTTGACACTCCTTCGTCTCGTTTATCTCTCTTTCACACTCGTCCCTCTCGTTTCGCTCTCTTTCACCCTCCTTCGTCTCGTTTCGCCCTATTTCAGCCTCCTTCATCTCGTTTCGCTCTCTTTGACCCTCCTTCGTCTCGTTTCACTCTCTTTCACCCTCCTTCCTCTCGTTTCGATCTCTTTCACCCACCTTCATCTCGTTTCGCTCTCTTTCAACCTCCTTTGCCTCGTTTCGCTCTCTTTCATCCTCGTTTGTCTCGTTCAGCTCTCTTTCACCCTCCTTCGACTCGTTTCACTCTCTTTCACCCTCCTTCGTCTCGTTTCGCTCTCTTTCACCCTCCTTCGTCTCGTTTCGCTCTCTTTCCCCCTCCTTCGTCTCGTTTCGCTCTCTTTCACCCTCCTTCCTCTCGTTTCGCTGCCTTTCACCCTCCTTCGTCTCGCTTCGCTCTCTTTCACCCTCCTTCGTCTCGTTTCGCTCTCTTTCACCCTCCTTCGTCTCGTTCCGTTCTCTTTCACCCTCCTTCGTCTCGTTCCGCTCTCTTTCACCCTCCTTCGTCTCGTTTCGCTCTCTTTCACCCTCCTTCGTCTCGTTTCACTCTCTTTCACCCTCCTTCATCTCGTTTCGCCCTCTTTCACCCTCCTTCGTCTCGTTTCACCCTCTTTCACCCTCCTTCGTCTCGTTTCGCTCTCTTTCACCCACCTTCATCTCGTTTCGCTCTCTTTCACCGTCCTTCGACTCCTTTCGCTCTCTTTCACCCTCCTTCGTCTCGTTTCGCTCTCTTTCACCCTCCTTCGTCTCCTTTCGCTCTCTTTCACCCTCCTTCGTCTCGTTTCGCCCTCTTTCACCCTCCTTCGTCTCGTTTCGCTCTCTTTCACCCTCCTTCGCCTCGTTTCGCTCTCTTTCACACTCCTTCGTCTCGTTTCGCTCTCTTTCACCCTCCTTCATCTCGTTTCGCTCTCTTTCACCCTCCTTCGTCTCCTTTCTCTCTCTTTCACCCTCCTTATCTCGTTTCACCCTCTTTCACCCTCCTCCGTCTTGTTTCGCTCTCTTTCACACTCCTTCGTCTCGTTTCGCTCTCTTCCACCCTCCTTCGTCTCGCTTCGCCCTCTTTCACCCTCCTTTGTCTTTTTTCGCTCTCTTTCACCCACCTTCATCTCGTTTCGCGCTCTTTCACCCTCCTTCGCCTTGTTTCGGTCTCTTTCATCCTCCTTCGTCTCGTTCCGCTCTCTTCCACCCTCCTTCGACACCATTCGCTCTCTTTCACCCTCCTTGGTCTCGTTTCGCCCTCTTTGACCCTCCTTCATCTCGTTTTGCTCTCTTTCACCCTCCTTCATCTCGCTTCTCCCTCTTTCTCCCTCCTTTGGCTCGTTTCGCTCTCTTTCACCCTCCTTCGTCTCGTTTCGCTCCCTTTCAACCTCCTTCGTCTCGTTTCGCTCTCTTACACCCTCCTTCGTCTCGTTTCGATCTCTTTCACCCTACTTCATCTCGTTTCACTCTCTTTCACCCACCTTCATCTCGTTCCGCTCTCTTTCACCCTCCATGTCTCGCTACGCACTTTTTCACCCTCCTTCGTCTCGTTTCGCTCTCTTTGACACTCCTTCATCTCGTTTGGCTCTCTTTGACACTCCTTCGTCTCGTTTATCTCTCTTTCACCCTCGTCCCTCTCGTTCCGCTCTCTTTCACCCTCCTTCGTCTCGTTTCGCCCTATTTCAGCCTCCTTCATCTCGTTTCGCTCTCTTTGACCCTCCTTCATCTCGTTTCACTCTCTGTCACCCTCCTTTGTCTTTTTTCGCTCTCTTTCACCCACCTTCATCTCGTTTCGCGCTTTTTCACCCTCCTTCGTCTCGTTTCGCTCTCTTTGACCCTCCTTCATCTAGTTTCGCTCTCTTTGACACTCCTTCGTCTCGTTTATCTCTCTTTCACACTCGTCCCTCTCGTTTCGCTCTCTTTCACCCTCCTTCGTCTCGTTTCGCCCTATTTCAGCCTCCTTCATCTCGTTTCGCTCTCTTTGACCCTCCTTCGTCTTGTTTCACTCTCTTTCACCCTCCTTCCTCTCGTTTCGATCTATTTCACCCACCTTCATCTAGTTTCGCTCTCTTTGACACTCCTTCGTCTCGTTTATCTCTCTTTCACACTCGTCCCTCTCGTTTCGCTCTCTTTCACCCTCCTTCGTCTCGTTTCGCCCTATTTCAGCCTCCTTCATCTCGTTTCGCTCTCTTTGACCCTCCTTCATCTCGTTTCACTCTCTTTCACCCTCCTTCCTCTCGTTTCGATCTCTTTCACCCACCTTCATCTCGTTTCGCTCTCTTTCAACCTCCTTTGCCTCGTTTCGCTCTCTTTCATCCTCGTTTGTCTCGTTCAGCTCTCTTTCACCCTCCTTCGACTCGTTTCACTCTCTTTCACCCTCCTTCGTCTCGTTTCGCTCTCTTTCACCCTCCTTCGTCTCGTTTCGCTCTCTTTCCCCCTCCTTCGTCTCGTTTCGCTCTCTTTCACCCTCCTTCCTCTCGTTTCGCTGCCTTTCACCCTCCTTCGTCTCGCTTCGCTCTCTTTCACCCTCCTTCGTCTCGTTTCGCTCTCTTTCACCCTCCTTCGTCTCGTTCCGTTCTCTTTCACCCTCCTTCGTCTCGTTCCGCTCTCTTTCACCCTCCTTCGTCTCGTTTCGCTCTCTTTCACCCTCCTTCGTCTCGTTTCACTCTCTTTCACCCTCCTTCATCTCGTTTCGCCCTCTTTCACCCTCCTTCGTCTCGTTTCACCCTCTTTCACCCTCCTTCATCTCGTTTCGCTCTCTTTCACCCACCTTCATCTCGTTTCGCTCTCTTTCACCGTCCTTCGACTCCTTTCGCTCTCTTTCACCCTCCTTCGTCTCGTTTCGCTCTCTTTCACCCTCCTTCGTCTCCTTTCGCTCTCTTTCACCCTCCTTCGTCTCGTTTCGCCCTCTTTCACCCTCCTTCGTCTCGTTTCGCTCTCTTTCACCCTCCTTCGCCTCGTTTCGCTCTCTTTCACACTCCTTCGTCTCGTTTCGCTCTCTTTCACCCTCCTTCATCTCGTTTCGCTCTCTTTCACCCTCCTTCGTCTCCTTTCTCTCTCTTTCACCCTCCTTCGTCTCGTTTCACCCTCTTTCACCCTCCTCCGTCTCGTTTCGCTCTCTTTCACACTCCTTCGTCTCGTTTCGCTCTCTTCCACCATCCTTCGTCTCGCTTCGCCCTCTTTCACCCTCCTTTGTCTTTTTTCGCTCTCTTTCACCCACCTTCATCTCGTTTCGCGCTCTTTCACCCTCCTTCGCCTTGTTTCGGTCTCTTTCATCCTCCTTCGTCTCGTTCCGCTCTCTTCCACCCTCCTTCGACACCATTCGCTCTCTTTCACCCTCCTTGGTCTCGTTTCGCCCTCTTTGACCCTCCTTCGTCTCGTTTCGCTCTCTTTCACCCTCCTTCGTCTCGTTTCGCTCTCTTTGACCCTCCTTCATCTCGTTTTGCTCTCTTTCACCCTCCTTCATCTCGCTTCTCCCTCTTTCTCCCTCCTTCGTCTCGTTTCGCTCCCTTTCAACCTCCTTCGTCTCGTTTCGCTCTCTTACACCCTCCTTCGTCTCGTTTCGATCTCTTTCACCCTACTTCATCTCGTTTCACTCTCTTTCACCCACCTTCATCTCGTTCCGCTCTCTTTCACCCTCCATGTCTCGCTACGCACTTTTTCACCCTCCTTCGTCTCGTTTCGCTCTCTTTGACACTCCTTCATCTCGTTTGGCTCTCTTTGACACTCCTTCGTCTCGTTTATCTCTCTTTCACCCTCGTCCCTCTCGTTCCGCTCTCTTTCACCCTCCTTCGTCTCGTTTCGCCCTATTTCAGCCTCCTTCATCTCGTTTCGCTCTCTTTGACCCTCCTTCATCTCGTTTCACTCTCTGTCACCCTCCTTTGTCTTTTTTCGCTCTCTTTTACCCACCTTCATCTCGTTTCGCGCTTTTTCACCCTCCTTCGTCTCGTTTCGCTCTCTTTGAACCTCCTTCATCTAGTTTCGCTCTCTTTGACACTCCTTCGTCTCGTTTATCTCTCTTTCACACTCGTCCCTCTCGTTTCGCTCTCTTTCACCCTCCTTCGTCTCGTTTCGCCCTATTTCAGCCTCCTTCATCTCGTTTCGCTCTCTTTGACCCTCCTTCGTCTTGTTTCACTCTCTTTCACCCTCCTTCCTCTCGTTTCGATCTATTTCACCCACCTTCATCTCGTTTCGCTCTCTTTCAAACTCCTTTGCCTCGTTTCGCTCTCTTTCATCCTCGTTTGTCTCGTTCAGCTCTCTTTCACCCTCCTTCGACTCGTTTCACTCTCTTTCACCCTCCTTCGTCTCGTTTCGCTCTCTTTCACCCTCCTTCGTCTCGTTTCGCTCTCTTTCACCCTCCTTCGTCTCGTTTCGCTCTCTTTCACCCTCCTTCGTCTCGTTTCGGTCTCTTTCACCCTCCTTCGCCTCGTTCCGCTCTCTTTCACCCTCCTTCGACTCCTTTCACTCTCTTTCACCCTCCTTCGTCTCGTTTCGCTCTCTTTCACCCTCCTTCGTCTCGTTTCGCTCTCTTTCACCCTCCTTCGTCTCGTTTCGCTCTCTTTCACCCTCCTTCGTCTCGTTTCGCTCTCTTTCACCCTCCTTCGTCTCGTTTCGCTCTCTTTCACCCTCCGTCGTCTCGTTTCGCTCTCTTTCACCCTCCTTCGTCTCGTTTCGCTGTCTTTCACCCTCCTTCGTCTCGCTTCGCTCTCTTTCACCCTCCTTCGTCTCGTTTCGCTCTCTTTCACCCTCCTTCGTCTCGTTCCGTTCTCTTTCACCCTCCTTCGTCTCGTTCCGCTCTCTTTCACCCTCCTTCGTCTCGTTTCGCTCTCTTTCACCCTCCTTCGTCTCGTTTCACTCCCTTTCACCCTCCTTCATCTCGTTTCGCCCTCTTTCACCCTCCTTCGTCTCGTTTCACCCTCTTTCACCCTCCTTCGTCTCGTTTCGCTCTCTTTCACCCACCTTCATCTCGTTTCGCTCTCTTTCACCCTCCTTCGTCTCGTTTCGCTCTCTTTCACCCTCCTTCGTCTCGTTTCGCTCTCTTTCACCCTCCTTCGTCTCGTTCCGTTGTCTTTCACTCTCCTTCGACTCCTTTCGCTCTCTTTCACCGTCCTTCGACTCCTTTCGCTCTCTTTCACCCTCCTTCGTCCCGTTTCGCTCTCTTTCACCCTCCTTCGTCTCCTTTCGCTCTCTTTCACCCTCCTTCATCTCGTTTCGCCCTCTTTCACCCTCCTTCGTCTCGTTTCGCTCTCTTTCACCCTCCTTCGTCTCGTTTCGCTCTCTTTCACACTCCTTCGTCTCGTTTCGCTCTCTTACACCCTCCTTCGTCTCGTTTCGCTCTCTTTCACCCTCCTTCGTCTCCTTTCTCTCTCTTTCACCCTCCTTCGTCTCGTTTCACCCTCTTTCACCCTCCTCCGTCTCGTTTCGCTCTCTTTCACACTCCTTCGTCTCGTTTCGCTCTCTTCCACCCTCCTTCGTCTCGTTTCGCCCTCTTTCACCCTCCTTTGTCTTTTTTCGCTCTCTTTCACCCACCTTCATCTCGTTTCGCGCTCTTTCACCCTCCTTCGCCTTGTTTCGGTCTCTTTCATCCTCCTTCGTCTCGTTCCGCTCTCTTCCGCCCTCCTTCGACACCATTCGCTCTCTTTCACCCTCCTTGGTCTCGTTTCGCCCTCTTTGACCCTCCTTCGTCTCGTTTCACTCTCTTTCACCCTCCTTCATCTCGTTTCGCCCTATTTCACCCTCCTCCATCTCATTTCGCTCTCTTTGACCCTCCTTCGTCTCGTTTCGCTCTCTTTGACCCTCCTTCATCTCGTTTCGCTCTCTTTCACCCTCCTTCATCTCGCTTCGCCCTCTTTCTCCCTCCTTCATCTCGTTTTGCACTCTTTCACCCTCCTTCGTCTCGTTTCGCTCCCTTTCACCCTCCTTCGTCTCGTTTCGCTCTCTTTCACCCTACTTCGTCTCGTTTCGCTCTCTTTCACACTCCTTCATCTCGTTCCGCTCTCTTTCACCCTCCATGTCTCGCTACGCACTTTTTCACCCTCCTTCGTCTCGGTTCGCTCTCTTTGACCCTCCTTCATCTCGTTTCGCTCTCTTTGACACTCCTTCGTCTCGTTTATTTCTCCTTCACCCTCGTCCCTCTCGTTTCGCTCTCTTTCACCCTCCTTCGTCTCGTTTCGCCCTATTTCAGCCTCCTTCATCTCGTTTCGCTCTCTTTGACCCTCCTTCGTCTCGTTTTACTCTCTTTCACCCTCCTTCCTCTCGTTTCGATCTCTTTCACCCACCTTCATCTCGTTTCGCTCTCTTTCAACCTCCTTCGCCTCGTTTCGCTCTCTTTCATCCTCGTTTGTCTCGTTCAGCTCTCTTTCACCCTCCTTCGACTCCTTTCACTCTCTTTCACCCTCCTTCGTCTCGTTTCGCTCTCTTTCACCCTCCTTCGACTCCTTTCGCTCTCTTTCACCCTCCTTCGTCTCGTTTCGCTCTCTTTCACCCTCTTTCGTCTCGTTTCGCTCTCTTTCACCCTCCTTCGTCTCGTTTCACTCCCTTTGACCCTCCTTCATCTCGTTTCCCTCTATTTCACCCTCCTTCGTCTCGTTTTGCACTCTTTGACCCTCCATCTCGTTTCGCTCTCTTTCACCCTCCTTCGTCTCGTCACGCCCTCTTTCTCCCTCCTTCGTCTCGCTCTCTTTCACCCTCCTTCGTCTCGGTTCCCTCTCTTTCTCCCTCCATCATCTCGTTTTGCTCTCTTTCACCCTCCTTCGTCTCGTTTCGCTCTGTCACACACTCCTTCGTCTCGTTTTGCTCTGTTCCACCCTCCTTCGCCTCGTTTCGCCCTCTTTAACCCTCCTTCGTCTTGTTTCGCGCTCTTTCACCCTCCTTCGTCTCGTTTCGCTCTCTTTCACCCTCCATTTCATTTTGCTCCCTTTAACCCTCCTTTGTCTCGTTTCGCTCACTTTCACCCTCCTCCCTCTCGTTTCGCACTCTTTGACCCTCCTTCGTCTCGTTTGCTCTCTTTGACCCTCCTTCGTCTCACTTCGCTCTCTTTCACCCTCCTTCGTCTTGTTTCGCCCTCTTTCTCCCTCCTTCATCTCGTTTCGCTCTCTTTCACCCTCCTTCGTCTCGTTTTGCTCTCTTTCACCCTCCTTCGTCTCGTTTCGCTCTCTTTGACCCTCCAGCGTCTCGTTTCGCTCTCTTTCACCCTACTTCATCTCGTTTCGCTCTCTTTCACCCTCCTTCGACTTGTTTCGCTCTCTTTCACCCTCCTTCGTCTCGTTTCGCTCTCTTTCACCCTCCTTCGTGTCGTTTCGCTCTCTTTCACCCTCCTTCATCTCATTTTGATCCCTTTCACCCTCCTTCGTCTCGTTCCGCTCTCTTTCACCCTCCTTCGCCTCGTTTCGCTCTCTTTGACCCTCCTTCGTCTCGTTTCACTCTCTTTGACACTCCTTCGTCTCGTTTCGCTCTCTTTGACACCCCTTCGTCTCGTTTATCTCTCTTTCACCCTCCTCCCTCTCGTATCGCTCTCTTTCACCCTCCTCAGTCTCGTTTCGCCCTATTTCAGCCTCCTTCGTCTCGTTTCGCTCTCTTTCACCCTCCTTCGTCTCGTTTAGCTCTCTTTGACCTTCCTTCGTCTCGTTTCACTCTCTTTCACGCTCCTTCGTCTCGTTTCGCTCTCTTCCACCCTCCTTCGTCTCGACTCACCCTCTTTCACCCTCCTTCGTCTCGATTCGCCCTCTTTCACCCACCTTCGTCTCGTTTCGCTCTCTTTCACCCTCCGTCTTGTTTCTCTCTCTTTCACCCTCCTTCGTCTCGTCTCACTCTCTTCCACCCTACTTCGTCTCGTTTCGCTCTCTTCCACCCTACTTCGTCTCGTTTCGCTCTCTTTCACCCACCTTCGTCTCGTTTCGCTCACTTTCACCCTCCTTCGTCTCGTTTCGCTCTCTTTCACCATCCTTCGTCTCGTTTCGCTCTCTTCCACCCTCCTTCGTCTTGTTTCACTCTCTTTCACCCTCCTTCGTCTCTTTTCGCTCTCTTCCACCCTCCTTCGACTCCTTTCGCTCTCTTCCACCCTCCTTCGTCTCGTTTCGCTCTCTTTCACCCTCCTTCGTATCGTTTCGCCCTATTTCACCCTCCTTCGTCTCGTTTCACCCTATTTCACCCTCCTTCGCCTCGTTTCGCACTCTTTGACCCTCCTTCGTCTCGTTTCGCCCTATTTCACCCTCCTTCGTCTCGTTTCGCTCTCTTTCACCCTCCTTCGTCTCGTTTCGCCCTCTTTCACCCTCCTTCATCTCGTTTCGCTCTCTTTCACCCTCCTTCATCTCGTTCCGCTCTCTTTCACCCTCCTTCGTCTCGCTACGAACTTTTTCACCCTCCTTCGTCTCGTTTCGCTCTCTTTGACCTTCCTTCGTCTCGTTTCGCTCTCTTTGACACTCCTTCGTCTCGTTTATCTCTCTTTCACCCTCCTTTGTCTCGTTTCGCGCTCTTTCTCCCTCCTTCATCTCGTTTCGCTCTCTTTCACCCTCCTTCGTCTCGTTCCGTTCTCTTTCACCCTCCTTCGTCTCGTTCCGCTCTCTTTCACCCTCCTTCGTCTCGTTTCGCTCTCTTTCACCCTCCTTCGTCTCGTTTCACTCTCTTTCACCCTCCTTCATCTCGTTTCGCCCTCTTTCACCCTCCTTCGTCTCGTTTCACCCTCTTTCACCCTCCTTCGTCTCGTTTCGCTCTCTTTCACCCACCTTCGTCTCGTTTCGCTCTCTTTCACCCTCCTTCGTCTCGTTTCGCTCTCTTTCACCCTCCTTCGTCTCGTTTCGCTCTCTTTCACCCACCTTCGTCTCGTTTCGCTCTCTTTCACCCTCCTTCGTCTCGTTTCGCTCTCTTTCACCCTCCTTCGTCTCGTTCTGTTCTCTTTCACCCTCCTTTGACTCCTTTCGCTCTCTTTCACCGTCCTTCGACTCCTTTCGCTCTCTTTCAACCTCCTTCGTCTCGTTTCACTCTCTTTCACCCTCCTTCGTCTACTTTCGCACTCTTTCACCCTCCTTCGTCTCGTTTCGCCCTCTTTCACCCTCCTTCGTCTCGTTTCGCTCTCTTTCACCCTCCTTCGTCTCGTTTCGCTCTCTTTCACACTCCTTCGTCTCGTTTCGCTCTCTTTCACCCTCCTTCGTCTCGTTTCGCTCTCTTTCACCCTCCTTCGTCTCCTTTCTCTCTCTTTCACCCTCCTTCGTCTCGTTTCGCCCTCTTTCACCCTCCTCCGTCTCGTTTCGCTCTCTTCCACCCTCCTTCGTCTCGTTTCGCCCTCTTTCACCCTTCTTTGTCTTTTTTCGCTCTCTTTTACCCACCTTCATCTCGTTTCGCGCTCTTTCACCCTCCTTCGCCTTGTTTCGGTCTCTTTCATCCTCCTTCGTCTCATTTCGCTCTCTTTGACCCTCCTTCGTCTCGTTTCGCTCTCTTTGACCCTCCTTCATCTCGTTTCGCTCTCTTTCACCCTTCTTCATCTCGCTTCGCCCTCTTTCTCCCTCCTTCGTCTCGTTTCGCTCTCTTTCACCCTCCTTCGTCTCGTTTCGCTCCCTTTCACCCACCTTCGTCTCGTTTCGCTCTCTTACACCCTCCTTCGTCTCGTTTCGCTCTCTTTCACCCTACTTCGTCTCGTTTCACTCTCTTTCACCCTCCTTCATCTCGTTCCGCTCTCTTTCACCCTCCATGTCTCGCTACGCTCTTTTTCACCCTCCTTCGTCTCGTTTCGCTCTCTTTGACCCTCCCTCATCTCGTTTCACTCTCTTTGACACTCCTTCGTCTCGTTTATCTCTCTTCCACCCTCGTCCCTCTCGTTTCGCTCTCTTTCACCCTCCTTCGTCTTGTCTCGCCCTCTTCCTCCCTCCTTCGTCTCGCTCTCTTTCACCCTCCTTCGTCTCGGTTCGCTCTCTTTCTCCCTCCTTCATCTCGTTTTGCTCTCTTTCACCCTCCTTCGTCTCGTTTCGCTCTGTCACACACTCCTTCGTCTCGTTTTGCTCTGTTCCACCCTCCTTCGCCTCGTTTCGCCCTCTTTAACCCTCCTTCGTCTTGTTTCGCGCTCTTTCACCCTCCTTCGTCTCGTTTCGCTCTCTTTCACCCTCCATTTCATTTTGCTCCCTTTAACCCTCCTTTTTCTCGTTTCGCTCTCTTTCACCCTCCTCCCTCTCGTTTCGCGCTCTTTGACCCTCCTTCGTCTCGTTTGCTCTCTTTGACCCTCCTTCGTCTCGCTTCGCTCTCTTTCACCCTCCTTCGTCTTGTTTCGCCCTCTTTCTCCCTCCTTCATCTCGTTTCGCTCTCTTTCACCCTCCTTCGTCTCGTTTTGCTCTCTTTCACCCTCCTTCGTCTCGTTTCGCTCTCTTTGACCCTCCAGCGTCTCGTTTCGCTCTCTTTCACCCTACTTCGTCTCGTTTCGCTCTCTTTCACCCTCCTTCGACTTGTTTTGCTCTCTTTCACCCTCCTTCGTCTCATTTCGCTCTCTTTCACCCTCCTTCGTCTCGTTTCACTCTCTTTCACCCTCCTTCATCTCATTTTGCTCCCTTTCACCCTCCTTCGTCTCGTTCCACTCTCTTTCGCCCTCCTTCGCCTCGTTTCGCTCTCTTTGACCCTCCTTCGTCTCGTTTAGCTCTCTTTGACACTCCTTCGTCTCGTGTCGCTCTCTTTGACACCCCTTCGTCTCGTTTATCTCTCTTTCACCCTCCTCCCACTCATTTCGCTCTCTTTCACCCTCCTCAGGCTCGTTTCGCCCTATTTCAGCCTCCTTCGTCTCGTTTCGCTCTCTTTCACCCTCCTTCGTCTCGGTTCGCTCTCTTTCTCCCTCCTTCATCTCGTTTTGCTCTCTTTCACCCTCCTTCGTCTCGTTTCGCTCTCTTTGACCCTCCAGCGTCTCGTTTCGCTCTCTTTCACCCTACTTCGTCTCGTTTCGCTCTCTTTCACCCTCCTTCGACTTGTTTTGCTCTCTTTCACCCTCCTTCGTCTCATTTCGCTCTCTTTCACCCTCCTTCGTCTCGCTTCGCTCTCTTTCACCCTCCTTCATCTCATTTTGCTCCCTTTCACCCTCCTTCGTCTCGTTCCGCTCTCTTTCGCCCTCCTTCGCCTCGTTTCGCTCTCTTTGACCCTCCTTCGTCTCGTTTCGCTCTCTTTGACACTCCTTCGTCTCGTGTCGCTCTCTTTGACACCCCTTCGTCTCGTTTATCTCTCTTTCACCCTCCTCCCACTCATTTCGCTCTCTTTCACCCTCCTCAGTCTCGTTTCGCCCTATTTCAGCCTCCTTCGTCTCGTTTCGCTCTCTTTCACCCTCCTTCGTCTCGGTTCGCTCTCTTTCTCCCTCCTTCATCTCGTTTTGCTCTCTTTCACCCTCCTTCGTCTCGTTTCGCTCTGTCACACACTCCTTCGTCTCGTTTTGCTCTGTTCCACCCTCCTTCGTCTCGTTTCGCTCTCTTTGACCTTCCTTCGTCTCGTTTCACTCTCTTTAACCCTGCTTCGTCTCGATTCGCCCTCTTTCACCCTCCTTCGTCTCGATTCGCCCTCTTTCACCCTCCTTCGTCTCGTTTCGCTCTCTTTCACCCTCCGTCTCGTTTCGCTCTCTTTCACCCTCCTTCGTCTCGTCTCACTCTCTTCCACCCTACTTCGTCTCGTTTCGCTCTCTTCCACCCTACTTCGTCTCGTTTCGCTCTCTTTCACCCTCCTTCGTCTCGTTTCGCTCACTTTCACCCTCCTTCATCTCGTTTCGCTCTCTTTCACCATCCTTCGTCTCGTTTCGCTCTCTTCCACCCTCCTTCGTCTCGTTTCGCTCTCTTTCACCCTCCTTCGTCTCGTTTCGCTCTCTTCCACCCTCCTTCGACTCCTTTCGCTCTCTTCCACCCTCCTTCGTCTCGTTTCACTCACTTTCACCCTCCTTCGTCTCGTTTCGCCCTATTTCACCCTCCTTCGTCTCGTTTTGCCCAATTTCACCCTCCTTCGTCTCGTTTCGCACTCTTTGACCCTCCTTCGTCTCGTTTCGCCCTATTTCACCCTCCTTCGTCTCGTTTCGCTCTCTTTCACCCTCCTTCGTCTCGTTTTGCCCTCTTTCACCCTCCTTCGTCTCGTTTCGCTCTCTTTCACCCTCCTTCATGTCGTTCCGCTCTCTTTCACCCTCCTTCGTCTCGCTACGAACTTTTTCACCCTCCTTCATCTCGTTTCGCTCTATTTGACCTTCCTTCGTCTCGTTTCGCTCTCTTTGACACTCCTTCGTCTCGTTTATCTCTCTTTCACCCTCCTTCGTCTCGTTTTGCCCTCTTTCACCCTCCTTCGTCTCGTTTCGCTCTCTTTCACCCTCCTTCATCTCGTTCCGCTCTCTTTCACCCTCCTTCGTCTCGCTACGAACTTTTTCACCCTCCTTCGTCTCGTTTCACTCTCTTTGACCTTCCTTCGTCTCGTTTCGCTCTCTTTGACACTCCTTCGTCTCGTTTATCTCTCTTTCACCCTCCTTCGTCTCGTTTCGCGCTCTTTCTCCCTACTTCATCTCGTTTCGCTCTCTTTCACCCTCCTTCGTCTCGTTTCGCTCTCTTTCACCCTCCTTCGTCTCGTTTCGCTCGCTTTCACCCTCCTTCGTCTTGTTTCGCTCTCTTTCACCCTTCCTCGTCTCGTTTCGCTCTCTTTCACTCTCCTTCATCTCTTTTCGCTCTCTTTCACCCTCCTTCCTCTCGTTTCGCTCTCGTTCACCCTCCTCACTCTCGTTTCACATCTTTGACCCTCCTTCGTCTCGTTTCGCTCTCTTTGACCCTCCTTCATCTCGTTTCGCTCTCTTTCACCCTCCTTCGTCTTGTTTCGCCCTCTTTCTCCCTCCTTCGTCTCGCTTCGCTCTCTTTCACACTCCTTCATCGCGTTTTGCTCTCTTTCACCCTCCTTCGTCTCGTTTCGCTCTCTTTGACCCTCCTTCGACTTGTTTCGCTCTCTTTCACCCTCCTTCGTCTCGTTTCGCTCTCTTTCACCCTCCTTCGTCTCGTTTCGCTCTCTTTCACCCTCCATCTCATTTTGCTCCCTTTCACCCTCCTTCATCTCGTTCCGCTCTCTTTCACCATCCTTCGTCTCGTTTCGCTCTCTTTGACCCTCCTTCGTCTCGTTTCGCTCTCTTTGACCCTCCTTCATCTCGTTTCCCTCTCTTCCACCCTCCTTCGTCTCGATTCGCCCTCTTTCACCCTCCTTCGTCTCGTTTTGCTCTCTTTCACCCTCCGTCATCTCGTTTTGCTCTCATTCACCCTCCTTCATCTCGTTTCGCTCTCTTTCACCCTCCCGTCTCGTTTCGCTCTCTTTCACCCTCCTTCGTCTCGCTTCGCTCTCTTTCACCCTCCTTCATCTCATTTTGCTCCCTTTCACCCTCCTTCGTCTCGTTCCGCTCTCTTTCGCCCTCCTTCGCCTCGTTTCGCTCTCTTTGACCCTCCTTCGTCTCGTTTCGCTCTCTTTGACACTCCTTCGTCTCGTGTCGCTCTCTTTGACACCCCTTCGTCTCGTTTATCTCTCTTTCACCCTCCTCCCACTCATTTCGCTCTCTTTCACCCTCCTCAGTCTCGTTTCGCCCTATTTCAGCCTCCTTCGTCTCGTTTCGCTCTCTTTCACCCTCCTTCGTCTCGGTTCGCTCTCTTTCTCCCTCCTTCATCTCGTTTTGCTCTCTTTCACCCTCCTTCGTCTCGTTTCGCTCTGTCACACACTCCTTCGTCTCGTTTTGCTCTGTTCCACCCTCCTTCGTCTCGTTTCGCTCTCTTTGACCTTCCTTCGTCTCGTTTCACTCTCTTTAACCCTGCTTCGTCTCGATTCGCCCTCTTTCACCCTCCTTCGTCTCGATTCGCCCTCTTTCACCCTCCTTCGTCTCGTTTCGCTCTCTTTCACCCTCCGTCTCGTTTCGCTCTCTTTCACCCTCCTTCGTCTCGTCTCACTCTCTTCCACCCTACTTCGTCTCGTTTCGCTCTCTTCCACCCTACTTCGTCTCGTTTCGCTCTCTTTCACCCTCCTTCGTCTCGTTTCGCTCACTTTCACCCTCCTTCATCTCGTTTCGCTCTCTTTCACCATCCTTCGTCTCGTTTCGCTCTCTTCCACCCTCCTTCGTCTCGTTTCGCTCTCTTTCACCCTCCTTCGTCTCGTTTCGCTCTCTTCCACCCTCCTTCGACTCCTTTCGCTCTCTTCCACCCTCCTTCGTCTCGTTTCACTCTCTTTCACCCTCCTTCGTCTCGTTTCGCCCTATTTCACACTCCTTCGTCTCGTTTTGCCCAATTTCACCCTCCTTCGTCTCGTTTCGCACTCTTTGACCCTCCTTCGTCTCGTTTCGCCCTATTTCACCCTCCTTCGTCTCGTTTCGCTCTCTTTCACCCTCCTTCGTCTCGTTTTGCCCTCTTTCACCCTCCTTCGTCTCGTTTCGCTCTCTTTCACCCTCCTTCATGTCGTTCCGCTCTCTTTCACCCTCCTTCGTCTCGCTACGAACTTTTTCACCCTCCTTCATCTCGTTTCGCTCTATTTGACCTTCCTTCGTCTCGTTTCGCTCTCTTTGACACTCCTTCGTCTCGTTTATCTCTCTTTCACCCTCCTTCGTCTCGTTTTACCCTCTTTCACCCTCCTTCGTCTCGTTTCGCTCTCTTTCACCCTCCTTCATCTCGTTCCGCTCTCTTTCACCCTCCTTCGTCTCGCTACGAACTTTTTCACCCTCCTTCGTCTCGTTTCGCTCTCTTTGACCTTCCTTCGTCTCGTTTCGCTCTCTTTGACACTCCTTCGTCTCGTTTATCTCTCTTTCACCCTCCTTCGTCTCGTTTCGCGCTCTTTCTCCCTACTTCATCTCGTTTCGCTCTCTTTCACCCTCCTTCGTCTCGTTTCGCTCTCTTTCACCCTCCTTCGTCTCGTTTCGCTCGCTTTCACCCTCCTTCGTCTTGTTTCGCTCTCTTTCACCCTTCCTCGTCTCGTTTCGCTCTCTTTCACTCTCCTTCGTCTCTTTTCGCTCACTTTCACCCTCCTTCCTCTCGTTTCGCTCTCGTTCACCCTCCTCACTCTCGTTTCACATCTTTGACCCTCCTTCGTCTCGTTTCGCTCTCTTTGACCCTCCTTCATCTCGTTTCGCTCTCTTTCACCCTCCTTCGTCTTGTTTCGCCCTCTTTCTCCCTCCTTCGTCTCGCTTCGCTCTCTTTCACACTCCTTCATCGCGTTTTGCTCTCTTTCACCCTCCTTCGTCTCGTTTCGCTCTCTTTGACCCTCCTTCGACTTGTTTCGCTCTCTTTCACCCTCCTTCGTCTCGTTTCGCTCTCTTTCACCCTCCTTCGTCTCGTTTCGCTCTCTTTCACCCTCCATCTCATTTTGCTCCCTTTCACCCTCCTTCATCTCGTTCCGCTCTCTTTCACCATCCTTCGTCTCGTTTCGCTCTCTTTGACCCTCCTTCGTCTCGTTTCGCTCTCTTTGACCCTCCTTCATCTCGTTTCCCTCTCTTCCACCCTCCTTCGTCTCGATTCGCCCTCTTTCACCCTCCTTCGTCTCGTTTTGCTCTCTTTCACCCTCCTTCATCTCGTTTTGCTCTCATTCACCCTCCTTCGTCTCGTTTCGCTCTCTTTCACCCTCCCGTCTCGTTTCGCTCTCTTTCACCCTCCTTCATCTCGTCTCGCTCTCTTCCACCCTACTTCGTCTCGTCTCGCTCTCTTCCACCCTACTTCGTCTCGTTTCGCTCTCTTTCACCCACCTTCGTCTCGTTTCGCTCACTTTCACCCGCCTTCGTCTCGTTTCGCCCTCTTTCACCATCCTTCGTCTCGTTTCGCTCTCTTCCACCCTCCTTCGTCTCGTTTCGCTCTATTTTACCCTCCTTCGTCTCGTTTCGCTGTCTTCCACCCTCCTTCGACTCTATTCACTCTCTTCCACCCTCCTTCGTCTCGTTTCGCTCTCTTTCACCCTCCTTCGTCTTGTTTCGCACTCTTTCACCCTCCTTCATCTCATTTTGCTCCCTTTCACCCTCCTTTGTCTCGTTTCGCTCTCTTTCCCCTTCCTTTGTCTCGTTTCTCTCTCTTTCACCCTCCTTCGTCTCGTTTCACCCTCTTGCACACTCCTTCGTCTCATTTCGCTCTCTTTCACACTCCTTCATCTCGTTTCGCTCTCTTCCAACCTCCTTCGTCTCGTTTTGCCCTCTTTTACCCTCCATTGTCTTGTTTCGCTCTCTTTCACCCACCTTCATCTCGTTTCGCTCTCTTTCACCCTCCTTCGTCTCGTTTCGCTCACTTTCACCCTCCTTCGTCTCGTTTCGCTCTCTTTCACCATCCTTCGTCTCGTTTCGCTCTCTTCCACCCTCCTTCGTCTCGTTTCACTCTCTTCCACCCTCCTTCGTCTCGTTTCGCTCTCTTTCACCCTCCTTCGTCTCGTTTCGCCCTATTTCACCCTCCTTCGTCTCGTTTCACTCTCTTCCACCCTCCTTCGTCTCGTTTCGCTCTCTTTCACCCTCCTTCGTCTCGTTTCGCCCTATTTCACCCTCCTTCGTCTCGTTTCACCCTATTTCACCCTCCTTCGCCTCGTTTCGCACTCTTTGACCCTCCTTCGTCTCGTTTCGCCCTATTTCACCCTCCTTCATCTCGTTTCGCTCTCTTTCACCCTCCTTCGTCTCGTTTCGCCCTCTTTCACCCTCCTTCGTCTCATTTCGCTCTCTTTCACCCTCCTTCATCTCGTTCCGCTCTCTTTCACCCTCCTTCGTCTCGCTACGAACTTTTTCACCCTCCTTCGTCTCGTTTCGCTCTCTTTGACCTTCCTTCGTCTCGTTTCGCTCTCTTTGACACTCCTTCGTCTCGTTTATCTCTCTTTCACCCTCCTTTGTCTCGTTTCGCGCTCTTTCTCCCTCCTTCATCTCGTTTCGCTCTCTTTCACCCTCCTTCGTCTCGTTCCGTTCTCTTTCACCCTCCTTCGTCTCGTTCCGCTCTCTTTCACCCTCCTTCGTCTCGTTTCGCTCTCTTTCACCCTCCTTCGTCTCGTTTCACTCTCTATCACCCTCCTTCATCTCGTTTCGCCCTCTTTCACCCTCCTTCGTCTCGTTTCACCCTCTTTCACCCTCCTTCGTCTCGTTTCACTCTCTTTCACCCACCTTCGTCTCGTTTCGCTCTCTTTCACCCTCCTTCGTCTCGTTTCGCTCTCTTTCACCCTCCTTCGTCTCGTTTCGCTCTCTTTCACCCTCCTTCGTCTCGTTCTGTTCTCTTTCACACTCCTTTGACTCCTTTCGCTCTCTTTCACCGTCCTTCGACTCCTTTCGCTCTCTTTCACCCTCCTTCGTCTCGTTTCGCTCTCTTTCACCCTCCTTCGTCTCCTTTCGCACTCTTTCACCCTCCTTCGTCTCGTTTCGCCCTCTTTCACCCTCCTTCGTCTCGTTTCGCTCTCTTTCACCCTCCTTCGTCTCGTTTCGCTCTCTTTCACACTCCTTCGTCTCGTTTCGCTCTCTTTCACCCTCCTTCGTCTCGTTTCGCTCTCTTTCACCCTCCTTCGTCTCCTTTCTCTCTCTTTCACCCTCCTTCGTCTCGTTTCGCCCTCTTTCACCCTCCTCCGTCTCGTTTCACTCTCTAACACACTCCTTCGTCTCGTTTCGCTCTCTTCCACCCTCCTTCGTCTCGTTTCGCCCTCTTTCACCCTTCTTTGTCTTTTTTCGCTCTCTTTTACCCACCTTCATCTCGTTTCGCGCTCTTTCACCCTCCTTCGCCTTGTTTCGGTCTCTTTCATCCTCCTTCGTCTCATTTCGCTCTCTTTGACCCTCCTTCGTCTCGTTTCGCTCTCTTTGACCCTCCTTCATCTCGTTTCGCTCTCTTTCACCCTCCTTCATCTCGCTTCGCCCTCTTTCTCCCTCCTTCGTCTCGTTTCGCTCTCTTTCACCCTCCTTCGTCTCGTTTCGCTCCCTTTCACCCACCTTCGTCTCGTTTCGCTCTCTTCCACCCTCCTTCGTCTCGTTTTGCTCTCTTTCACCCTACTTCGTCTCGTTTCACTCTCTTTCACCCTCCTTCATCTCGTTCCGCTCTCTTTCACCCTCCATGTCTCGCTACGCTCTTTTTCACCCTCCTTCGTCTCGTTTCGCTCTCTTTGACCCTCCCTCATCTCGTTTCACTCTCTTTGACACTCCTTCGTCTCGTTTATCTCTCTTTCACCCTCGTCCCTCTCGTTTCGCTCTCTTTCACCCACCTTCGTCTCGTTTCGCTCTCTTTCACCCTCCTTCGTCTCGTTTCGCTCTCTTTCACCCTCCTTCGTCTCGTTCTGTTCTCTTTCACCCTCCTTTGACTCCTTTCGCTCTCTTTCACCGTCCTTCGACTCCTTTCGCTCTCTTTCAACCTCCTTCGTCTCGTTTCGCTCTCTTTCACCCTCCTTCGTCTACTTTCGCACTCTTTCACCCTCCTTCGTCTCGTTTCGCCCTCTTTCACCCTCCTTCGTCTCGTTTCGCTCTCTTTCACCCTCCTTCGTCTCGTTTCGCTCTCTTTCACACTCCTTCGTCTCGTTTCGCTCTCTTTCACCCTCCTTCGTCTCGTTTCGCTCTCTTTCACCCTCCTTCGTCTCCTTTCTCTCTCTTTCACCCTCCTTCGTCTCGTTTCGCCCTCTTTCACCCTCCTCCGTCTCGTTTCGCTCTCTTCCACCCTCCTTCGTCTCGTTTCGCCCTCTTTCACCCTTCTTTGTCTTTTTTCGCTCTCTTTTACCCACCTTCATCTCGTTTCGGTCTCTTTCATCCTCCTTCGTCTCATTTCGCTCTCTTTGACCCTCCTTCGTCTCGTTTCGCTCTCTTTGACCCTCCTTCATCTCGTTTCGCTCTCTTTCACCCTCCTTCATCTCGCTTCGCCCTCTTTCTCCCTCCTTCGTCTCGTTTCGCTCTCTTTCACCCTCCTTCGTCTCGTTTCGCTCCCTTTCACCCACCTTCGTCTCGTTTCGCTCTCTTACACCCTCCTTCGTCTCGTTTCGCTCTCTTTCACCCTACTTCGTCTCGTTTCACTCTCTTTCACCCTCCTTCATCTCGTTCCGCTCTCTTTCACCCTCCATGTCTCGCTACGCTCTTTTTCACCCTCCTTCGTCTCGTTTCGCTCTCTTTGACCCTCCCTCATCTCGTTTCACTCTCTTTGACACTCCTTCGTCTCGTTTATCTCTCTTTCACCCTCGTCCCTCTCGTTTCGCTCTCTTTCACCCTCCTTCGTCTTGTCTCGCCCTCTTCCTCCCTCCTTCGTCTCGCTCTCTTTCACCCTCCTTCGTCTCGGTTCGCTCTCTTTCTCCCTCCTTCATCTCGTTTTGCTCTCTTTCACCCTCCTTCGTCTCGTTTCGCTCTGTCACACACTCCTTCGTCTCGTTTTGCTCTGTTCCACCCTCCTTCGCCTCGTTTCGCCCTCTTTAACCCTCCTTCGTCTTGTTTCGCGCTCTTTCACCCTCCTTCGTCTCGTTTCGCTCTCTTTCACCCTCCATTTCATTTTGCTCCCTTTAACCCTCCTTTTTCTCGTTTCGCTCTCTTTCACCCTCCTCCCTCTCGTTTCGCGCTCTTTGACCCTCCTTCGTCTCGTTTGCTCTCTTTGACCCTCCTTCGTCTCGCTTCGCTCTCTTTCACCCTCCTTCGTCTCGTTTCGCGCTCTTTCTCCCTACTTCATCTCGTTTCGCTCTCTTTCACCCTCCTTCGTCTCGTTTCGCTCTCTTTCACCCTCCTTCGTCTCGTTTCGCTCGCTTTCACCCTCCTTCGTCTTGTTTCGCTCTCTTTCACCCTTCCTCGTCTCGTTTCGCTCTCTTTCACTCTCCTTCGTCTCTTTTCGCTCTCTTTCACCCTCCTTCCTCTCGTTTCGCTCTCGTTCACCCTCCTCACTCTCGTTTCACATCTTTGACCCTCCTTCGTCTCGTTTCGCTCTCTTTGACCCTCCTTCATCTCGTTTCGCTCTCTTTCACCCTCCTTCGTCTTGTTTCGCCCTCTTTCTCCCTCCTTCGTCTCGCTTCGCTCTCTTTCACACTCCTTCATCGCGTTTTGCTCTCTTTCACCCTCCTTCGTCTCGTTTCGCTCTCTTTGACCCTCCTTCGACTTGTTTCGCTCTCTTTCACCCTCCTTCGTCTCGTTTCGCTCTCTTTCACCCTCCTTCGTCTCGTTTCGCTCTCTTTCACCCTCCATCTCATTTTGCTCCCTTTCACCCTCCTTCATCTCGTTTCGCCCTCTTTCTCCCTCCTTCGTCTCGCTTCGCTCTCTTTCACACTCCTTCATCGCGTTTTGCTCTCTTTCACCCTCCTTCGTCTCGTCTCGCTCTCTTCCACCCTACTTCGTCTCGTTTCGCTCTCTTTCACCCACCTTCGTCTCGTTTCGCTCACTTTCACCCTCCTTCGTCTCGTTTCGCCCTCTTTCACCATCCTTCGTCTCGTTTCGCTCTCTTCCACCCTCCTTCGTCTCGTTTCGCTCTATTTTACCCTCCTTCGTCTCGTTTCGCTGTCTTCCACCCTCCTTCGACTCTATTCACTCTCTTCCACCCTCCTTCGTCTCGTTTCGCTCTCTTTCACCCTCCTTCGTCTTGTTTCGCACTCTTTCACCCTCCTTCATCTCATTTTGCTCCCTTTCACCCTCCTTTGTCTCGTTTCGCTCTCTTTCCCCTTCCTTTGTCTCGTTTCTCTCTCTTTCACCCTCCTTCGTCTCGTTTCACCCTCTTGCACACTCCTTCGTCTCATTTCGCTCTCTTTCACACTCCTTCATCTCGTTTCGCTCTCTTCCAACCTCCTTCGTCTCGTTTTGCCCTCTTTTACCCTCCATTGTCTTGTTTCGCTCTCTTTCACCCACCTTCATCTCGTTTCGCTCTCTTTCACCCTCCTTCGTCTCGTTTCGCTCACTTTCACCCTCCTTCGTCTCGTTTCGCTCTCTTTCACCATCCTTCGTCTCGTTTCGCTCTCTTCCACCCTCCTTCGTCTCGTTTCGCTCTCTTCCACCCTCCTTCGTCTCGTTTCGCTCTCTTTCACCCTCCTTCGTCTCGTTTCGCCCTATTTCACCCTCCTTCGTCTCGTTTCACCCTATTTCACCCTCCTTCGCCTCGTTTCGCACTCTTTGACCCTCCTTCGTCTCGTTTCGCCCTATTTCACCCTCCTTCATCTCGTTTCGCTCTCTTTCACCCTCCTTCGTCTCGTTTCGCCCTCTTTCACCCTCCTTCGTCTCGTTTCGCTCTCTTTCACCCTCCTTCATCTCGTTCCGCTCTCTTTCACCCTCCTTCGTCTCGCTACGAACTTTTTCACCCTCCTTCGTCTCGTTTCGCTCTCTTTGACCTTCCTTCGTCTCGTTTCGCTCTCTTTGACACTCCTTCGTCTCGTTTATCTCTCTTTCACCCTCCTTTGTCTCGTTTCGCGCTCTTTCTCCCTCCTTCATCTCGTTTCGCTCTCTTTCACCCTCCTTCGTCTCGTTCCGTTCTCTTTCACCCTCCTTCGTCTCGTTCCGCTCTCTTTCACCCTCCTTCGTCTCGTTTCGCTCTCTTTCACCCTCCTTCGTCTCGTTTCACTCTCTATCACCCTCCTTCATCTCGTTTCGCCCTCTTTCACCCTCCTTCGTCTCGTTTCACCCTCTTTCACCCTCCTTCGTCTCGTTTCACTCTCTTTCACCCACCTTCGTCTCGTTTCGCTCTCTTTCACCCTCCTTCGTCTCGTTTCGCTCTCTTTCACCCTCCTTCGTCTTGTTTCGCTCTCTTTCACCCTCCTTCGTCTCGTTCTGTTCTCTTTCACACTCCTTTGACTCCTTTCGCTCTCTTTCACCGTCCTTCGACTCCTTTCGCTCTCTTTCACCCTCCTTCGTCTCGTTTCGCTCTCTTTCACCCTCCTTCGTCTCCTTTCGCACTCTTTCACCCTCCTTCGTCTCGTTTCGCCCTCTTTCACCCTCCTTCGTCTCGTTTCGCTCTCTTTCACCCTCCTTCGTCTCGTTTCGCTCTCTTTCACACTCCTTCGTCTCGTTTCGCTCTCTTTCACCCTCCTTCGTCTCGTTTCGCTCTCTTTCACCCTCCTTCGTCTCCTTTCTCTCTCTTTCACCCTCCTTCGTCTCGTTTCGCCCTCTTTCACCCTCCTCCGTCTCGTTTCACTCTCTAACACACTCCTTCGTCTCGTTTCGCTCTCTTCCACCCTCCTTCGTCTCGTTTCGCCCTCTTTCACCCTTCTTTGTCTTTTTTCGCTCTCTTTTACCCACCTTCATCTCGTTTCGCGCTCTTTCACCCTCCTTCGCCTTGTTTCGGTCTCTTTCATCCTCCTTCGTCTCATTTCGCTCTCTTTGACCCTCCTTCGTCTCGTTTCGCTCTCTTTGACCCTCCTTCATCTCGTTTCGCTCTCTTTCACCCTCCTTCATCTCGCTTCGCCCTCTTTCTCCCTCCTTCGTCTCGTTTCGCTCTCTTTCACCCTCCTTCGTCTCGTTTCGCTCCCTTTCACCCACCTTCGTCTCGTTTCGCTCTCTTCCGCCCTCCTTCGTCTCGTTTTGCTCTCTTTCACCCTACTTCGTCTCGTTTCACTCTCTTTCACCCTCCTTCATCTCGTTCCGCTCTCTTTCACCCTCCATGTCTCGCTACGCTCTTTTTCACCCTCCTTCGTCTCGTTTCGCTCTCTTTGACCCTCCCTCATCTCGTTTCACTCTCTTTGACACTCCTTCGTCTCGTTTATCTCTCTTTCACCCTCGTCCCTCTCGTTTCGCTCTCTTTCACCCACCTTCGTCTCGTTTCGCTCTCTTTCACCCTCCTTCGTCTCGTTTCGCTCTCTTTCACCCTCCTTCGTCTCGTTTCGCTCTCTTTCACCCTCCTTCGTCTACTTTCGCACTCTTTCACCCTCCTTCGTCTCGTTTCGCCCTCTTTCACCCTCCTTCGTCTCGTTTCGCTCTCTTTCACCCTCCTTCGTCTCGTTTCGCTCTCTTTCACACTCCTTCGTCTCGTTTCGCTCTCTTTCACCCTCCTTCGTCTCGTTTCGCTCTCTTTCACCCTCCTTCGTCTCCTTTCTCTCTCTTTCACCCTCCTTCGTCTCGTTTCGCCCTCTTTCACCCTCCTCCGTCTCGTTTCGCTCTCTTCCACCCTCCTTCGTCTCGTTTCGCCCTCTTTCACCCTTCTTTGTCTTTTTTCGCTCTCTTTTACCCACCTTCATCTCGTTTCGGTCTCTTTCATCCTCCTTCGTCTCATTTCGCTCTCTTTGACCCTCCTTCGTCTCGTTTCGCTCTCTTTGACCCACCTTCATCTCGTTTCGCTCTCTTTCACCCTCCTTCATCTCGCTTCGCCCTCTTTCTCCCTCCTTCGTCTCGTTTCGCTCTCTTTCACCCTCCTTCGTCTCGTTTCGCTCCCTTTCACCCACCTTCGTCTCGTTTCGCTCTCTTACACCCTCCTTCGTCTCGTTTCGCTCTCTTTCACCCTACTTCGTCTCGTTTCACTCTCTTTCACCCTCCTTCATCTCGTTCCGCTCTCTTTCACCCTCCATGTCTCGCTACGCTCTTTTTCACCCTCCTTCGTCTCGTTTCGCTCTCTTTGACCCTCCCTCATCTCGTTTCACTCTCTTTGACACTCCTTCGTCTCGTTTATCTCTCTTTCACCCTCGTCCCTCTCGTTTCGCTCTCTTTCACCCTCCTTCGTCTTGTCTCGCCCTCTTCCTCCCTCCTTCGTCTCGCTCTCTTTCACCCTCCTTCGTCTCGGTTCACTCTCTTTCTCCCTCCTTCATCTCGTTTTGCTCTCTTTCACCCTCCTTCGTCTCGTTTCGCTCTGTCACACACTCCTTCGTCTCGTTTTGCTCTGTTCCACCCTCCTTCGCCTCGTTTCGCCCTCTTTAACCCTCCTTCGTCTTGTTTCGCGCTCTTTCACCCTCCTTCGTCTCGTTTCGCTCTCTTTCACCCTCCATTTCATTTTGCTCCCTTTAACCCTCCTTTTTCTCGTTTCGCTCTCTTTCACCCTCCTCCCTCTCGTTTCGCGCTCTTTGACCCTCCTTCGTCTCGTTTGCTCTCTTTGACCCTCCTTCGTCTCGCTTCGCTCTCTTTCACCCTCCTTCGTCTTGTTTCGCCCTCTTTCTCCCTCCTTCATCTCGTTTCGCTCTCTTTCACCCTCCTTCGTCTCGTTTTGCTCTCTTTCACCCTCCTTCGTCTCGTTTCGCTCTCTTTGACCCTCCAGCGTCTCGTTTCGCTCTCTTTGACCCTACTTCGTCTCGTTTCGCTCTCTTTCACCCTCCTTCGACTTGTTTTGCTCTCTTTCACCCTCCTTCGTCTCATTTCGCTCTCTTTCACCCTCCTTCGTCTCGTTTCGCTCTCTTTCACCCTCCTTCATCTCATTTTGCTCCCTTTCACCCTCCTTCGTCTCGTTCCGCTCTCTTTCGCCCTCCTTCGCCTCGTTTCGCTCTCTTTGACCCTCCTTCGTCTCGTTTCGCTCTCTTTGACACTCCTTCGTCTCGTGTCGCTCTCTTTGACACCCCTTCGTCTCGTTTATCTCTCTTTCACCCTCCTCCCACTCATTTCGCTCTCTTTCACCCTCCTCAGTCTCGTTTCGCCCTATTTCAGCCTCCTTCGTCTCGTTTCGCTCTCTTTCACCCTCCTTTGTCTCGGTTCGCTCTCTTTCTCCCTCCTTCATCTCGTTTTGCTCTCTTTCACCCTCCTTCGTCTCGTTTCGCTCTCTTTGACCCTCCAGCGTCTCGTTTCGCTCTCTTTCACCCTACTTCGTCTCGTTTCGCTCTCTTTCACCCTCCTTCGACTTGTTTTGCTCTCTTTCACCCTCCTTCGTCTCATTTCGCTCTCTTTCACCCTCCTTCGTCTCGTTTCGCTCTCTTTCACCCTCCTTCATCTCATTTTGCTCCCTTTCACCCTCCTTCGTCTCGTTCCGCTCTCTTTCGCCCTCCTTCGCCTCGTTTCGCTCTCTTTGACCCTCCTTCGTCTCGTTTCGCTCTCTTTGACACTCCTTCGTCTCGTGTCGCTCTCTTTGACACCCCTTCGTCTCGTTTATCTCTCTTTCACCCTCCTCCCACTCATTTCGCTCTCTTTCACCCTCCTCAGTCTCGTTTCGCCCTATTTCAGCCTCCTTCGTCTCGTTTCGCTCTCTTTCACCCTCCTTCGTCTCGGTTCGCTCTCTTTCTCCCTCCTTCATCTCGTTTTGCTCTCTTTCACCCTCCTTCGTCTCGTTTCGCTCTGTCACACACTCCTTCGTCTCGTTTTGCTCTGTTCCACCCTCCTTCGTCTCGTTTCGCTCTCTTTGACCTTCCTTCGTCTCGTTTCACTCTCTTTAACCCTGCTTCGTCTCGATTCGCCCTCTTTCACCCTCCTTCGTCTCGATTCGCCCTCTTTCACCCTCCTTCGTCTCGTTTCGCTCTCTTTCACCCTCCGTCTCGTTTCGCTCTCTTTCACCCTCCTTCGTCTCGTCTCACTCTCTTCCACCCTACTTCGTCTCGTTTCGCTCTCTTCCACCCTACTTCGTCTCGTTTCGCTCTCTTTCACCCTCCTTTGTCTCGTTTCGCTCACTTTCACCCTCCTTCATCTCGTTTCGCTCTCTTTCACCATCCTTCGTCTCGTTTCGCTCTCTTCCACCCTCCTTCGTCTCGTTTCGCCCTATTTCAGCCTCCTTCGTCTCGTTTCGCTCTCTTTCACCCTCCTTCGTCTCGGTTCGCTCTCTTTCTCCCTCCTTCATCTCGTTTTGCTCTCTTTCACCCTCCTTCGTCTCGTTTCGCTCTCTTTGACCCTCCAGCGTCTCGTTTCGCTCTCTTTCACCCTCCTTCGTCTCGTTTCGCTCTGTCACACACTCCTTCGTCTCGTTTTGCTCTGTTCCACCCTCCTTCGTCTCGTTTCGCTCTCTTTGACCTTCCTTCGTCTCGTTTCACTCTCTTTAACCCTCCTTCGTCTCGATTCGCCCTCTTTCACCCTCCTTCGTCTCGATTCGCCCTCTTTCACCCTCCTTCGTCTCGTTTCGCTCTCTTTCACCCTCCGTCTCGTTTCGCTCTCTTTCACCCTCCTTCGTCTCGTCTCACTCTCTTCCACCCTACTTCGTCTCGTTTCGCTCTCTTCCACCCTACTTCGTCTCGTTTCGCTCTCTTTCACCCTCCTTCGTCTCGTTTCGCTCACTTTCACCCTCCTTCATCTCGTTTCGCTCTCTTTCACCATCCTTCGTCTCGTTTCGCTCACTTCCACCCTCCTTCGTCTCGTTTCGCTCTCTTTCACCCTCCTTCGTCTCGTTTCGCTCTCTTCCACCCTCCTTCGACTCGTTTCGCTCTCTTCCACCCTCCTTCGACTCCTTTCGCTCTCTTCCACCCTCCTTCGTCTCGTTTCGCTCTCTTTCACCCTCCTTCGTCTCGTTTCGCCCAATTTCACCCTCCTTCGTCTCGTTTTGCCCAATTTCACCCTCCTTCGTCTCGTTTCGCACTCTTTGACCCTCCTTCGTCTCGTTTCGCCCTATTTCACACTACTTCGTCTCGTTTCGCTCTCTTTCACCCTCCTTCGTCTCGTTTTGCCCTCTTTCACCCTCCTTCGTCTCGTTTCGCTCTCTTTCACCCTCCTTCATGTCGTTCCGCTCTCTTTCACCCTCCTTCGTCTCGCTACGAACTTTTTCACCCTCCTTCATCTCGTTTCGCTCTCTTTGACCTTCCTTCGTCTCGTTTCGCTCTCTTTGACACTCCTTCGTCTCGTTTATCTCTCTTTCACCCTCCTTCATCTCGTTTTGCCCTCTTTGACACTCCTTCGTCTCGTGTCGCTCTCTTTGACACCCCTTCGTCTCGTTTATCTCTCTTTCACCCTCCTTCGACACCATTCGCTCTCTTTCACCCTCCTTGGTCTCGTTTCGCCCTCTTTGACCCTCCTTCGTCTCGTTTCGCTCTCTTTCACCCTCCTTCGTCTCGTTTCGCTCTCTTTGACACTCCTTCGTCTCGTGTCGCTCTCTTTGACACCCCTTCGTCTCGTTTATCTCTCTTTCACCCTCCTCCCTCTCGTTTCGCTCTCTTTCACCCTCCTCAGTCTCGTTTCGCCCTATTTCAGCCTCCTTCGTCTCGTTTCGCTCTCTTTCACCCTCCTTCGTCTCGGTTCGCTCTCTTTCTCCCTCCTTCATCTCGTTTTGCTCTCTTTCACCCTCCTTCGTCTCGTTTCGCTCTGTCACACACTCCTTCGTCTCGTTTTGCTCTGTTCCACCCTCCTTCGTCTCGTTTCGCTCTCTTTGACCTTCCTTCGTCTCGTTTCACTCTCTTTAACCCTCCTTCGTCTCGATTCGCCCTCTTTCACCCTCCTTCGTCTCGATTCGCCCTCTTTCACCCTCCTTCGTCTCGTTTCGCTCTCTTTCACCCTCCGTCTCGTTTCGCTCTCTTTCACCCTCCTTCGTCTCGTCTCACTCTCTTCCACCCTACTTCGTCTCGTTTCGCTCTCTTCCACCCTACTTCGTCTCGTTTCGCTCTCTTTCACCCTCCTTCGTCTCGTTTCGCTCACTTTCACCCTCCTTCATCTCGTTTCGCTCTCTTTCACCATCCTTCGTCTCGTTTCGCTCTCTTCCACCCTCCTTCGTCTCGTTTCGCTCTCTTTCACCCTCCTTCGTCTCGTTTCGCTCTCTTCCACCCTCCTTCGACTCCTTTCGCTCTCTTCCACCCTCCTTCGTCTCGTTTCGCTCTCTTTCTCCCTCCTTCGTCTCGTTTCGCCCTATTTCACCCTCCTTCGTCTCGTTTTGCCCAATTTCACCCTCCTTCGTCTCGTTTCGCACTCTTTGACCCTCCTTCGTCTCGTTTCGCCCTATTTCACCCTCCTTCGTCTCGTTTCGCTCTCTTTCACCCTCCTTCGTCTCGTTTTGCCCTCTTTCACCCTCCTTCGTCTCGTTTCGCTCTCTTTCACCCTCCTTCATGTCGTTCCGCTCTCTTTCACCCTCCTTCGTCTCGCTACGAACTTTTTCACCCTCCTTCATCTCGTTTCGCTCTCTTTGACCTTCCTTCGTCTCGTTTCGCTCTCTTTGACACTCCTTCGTCTCGTTTATCTCTCTTTCACCCTCCTTCATCTCGTTTTGCCCTCTTTCACCCTCCTTCGTCTCGTTTCGCTCTCTTTCACCCTCCTTCATCTCGTTCCGCTCTCTTTCACCCTCCTTCGTCTCGCTACAAACTTTTTCACCCTCCTTCGTCTCGTTTCGCTCTCTTTGACCTTCCTTCGTCTCGTTTCGCTCTCTTTGACACTCCTTCGTCTCGTTTATCTCTCTTTCACCCTCCTTCGTCTCGTTTCGCGCTCTTTCTCCCTACTTCATCTCGTTTCGCTCTCTTTCACCCTCCTTCGTCTCGTTTCGCTCTCTTTCACCCTCCTTCGTCTCGTTTCGCTCGCTTTCACCCTCCTTCGTCTTGTTTCGCTCTCTTTCACCCTTCCTCGTCTCGTTTCGCTCTCTTTCACTCTCCTTCGTCTCTTTCCGCTCTCTTTCACCCTCCTTCCTCTCGTTTCGCTCTCGTTCACCCTCCTCACTCTCGTTTCACATCTTTGACCCTCCTTCGTCTCGTTTCGCTCTCTTTGACCCTCCTTCATCTCGTTTCGCTCTCTTTCACCCTCCTTCGTCTTGTTTCGCCCTCTTTCTCCCTCCTTCGTCTCGCTTCGCTCTCTTTCACACTCCTTCATCGCGTTTTGCTCTCTTTCACCCTCCTTCGTCTCGTTTCGCTCTCTTTGACCCTCCTTCGACTTGTTTCGCTCTCTTTCACCCTCCTTCGTCTCGTTTCGCTCTCTTTCACCCTCCTTCGCCTCGTTTCGCTCTCTTTCACCCTCCATCTCATTTTGCTCCCTTTCACCCTCCTTCATCTCGTTCCGCTCTCTTTCACCCTCCTTCGTCTCGTTTCGCTCTCTTTGACCCTCCTTCGTCTCGTTTCGCTCTCTTTGACCCTCCTTCATCTCGTTTCCCTCTCTTCCACCCTCCTTCGTCTCGATTCGCCCTCTTTCACCCTCCTTCGTCTCGTTTTGCTCTCTTTCACCCTCCTTCATCTCGTTTATCTCTCTTTCACCCTCCTTCGTCTCGTTTTGCCCTCTTTCACCCTCCTTCGTCTCGTTTCGCTCTCTTTCACCCTCCTTCATCTCGTTCCGCTCTCTTTCACCCTCCTTCGTCTCGCTACAAACTTTTTCACCCTCCTTCGTCTCGTTTCGCTCTCTTTGACCTTCCTTCGTCTCGTTTCGCTCTCTTTGACACTCCTTCGTCTCGTTTATCTCTCTTTCACCCTCCTTCGTCTCGTTTCGCGCTCTTTCTCCCTACTTCATCTCGTTTCGCTCTCTTTCACCCTCCTTCGTCTCGTTTCGCTCTCTTTCACCCTCCTTCGTCTCGTTTCGCTCGCTTTCACCCTCCTTCGTCTTGTTTCGCTCTCTTTCACCCTTCCTCGTCTCGTTTCGCTCTCTTTCACTCTCCTTCGTCTCTTTCCGCTCTCTTTCACCCTCCTTCCTCTCGTTTCGCTCTCGTTCACCCTCCTCACTCTCGTTTCACATCTTTGACCCTCCTTCGTCTCGTTTCGCTCTCTTTGACCCTCCTTCATCTCGTTTCGCTCTCTTTCACCCTCCTTCGTCTTGTTTCGCCCTCTTTCTCCCTCCTTCGTCTCGCTTCGCTCTCTTTCACACTCCTTCATCGCGTTTTGCTCTCTTTCACCCTCCTTCGTCTCGTTTCGCTCTCTTTGACCCTCCTTCGACTTGTTTCGCTCTCTTTCACCCTCCTTCGTCTCGTTTCGCACTCTTTCACCCTCCTTCGTCTCGTTTCGCTCCCTTTCACCCTCCATCTCATTTTGCTCCCTTTCACCCTCCTTCATCTCGTTCCGCTCTCTTTCACCCTCCTTCGTCTCGTTTCGCTCTCTTTGACCCTCCTTCGTCTCGTTTCGCTCTCTTTGACCCTCCTTCATCTCGTTTCCCTCTCTTCCACCCTCCTTCGTCGCGATTCGCCCTCTTTCACCCTCCTTCGTCTCGTTTTGCTCTCTTTCACCCTCCTTCATCTCGTTTTGCTCTCATTCACCCTCCTTCGTCTCGTTTCGCTCTCTTTCACCCTCCCGTCTCGTTTCGCTCTCTTTCACCCTCCTTCATCTCGTCTCGCTCTCTTCCACCCTACTTCGTCTCGTCTCGCTCTCTTCCACCCTACTTCGTCTCATTTCGCTCTCTTTCACCCACCTTCGTCTCGTTTCGCTCACTTTCACCCTCCTTCGTCTCGTTTCGCCCTCTTTCACCATCCTTCGCCTCGTTTCGCTCTCTTCCACCCTACTTCGTCTCGTTTCGCTCTATTTTACCCTCCTTCGTCTCGTTTCGCTCTCTTCCACCCTCCTTCGACTCCATTCACTCTCTTCCACCCTCCTTCGTCTCGTTTCGCTCTCTTTCACATTCCTTCGTCTCGTTTCGCTCTCTTTCACCCTCCGTCTCGTTTCGCTCTCTTTCACCCTCCTTCGTCTCGTCTCACTCTCTTCCACCCTACTTCGTCTCGTTTCGCTCTCTTCCACCCTACTTCGTCTCGTTTCGCTCTCTTTCACCCTCCTTCGTCTCGTTTCGCTCACTTTCACCCTCCTTCATCTCGTTTCGCTCTCTTTCACCATCCTTCGTCTCGTTTCGCTCACTTCCACCCTCCTTCGTCTCGTTTCGCTCTCTTTCACCCTCCTTCGTCTCGTTTCGCTCTCTTCCACCCTCCTTCGACTCCTTTCGCTCTCTTCCACCCTCCTTCGTCTCGTTTCGCTCTCTTTCACCCTCCTTCGTCTCGTTTCGCCCTATTTCACCCTCCTTCGTCTCGTTTTGCCCAATTTCACCCTCCTTCGTCTCGTTTCGCACTCTTTGACCCTCCTTCGTCTCGTTTCGCCCTATTTCACCCTCCTTCGTCTCGTTTCGCTCTCTTTCACCCTCCTTCGTCTCGTTTTGCCCTCTTTCACCCTCCTTCGTCTCGTTTCGCTCTCTTTCACCCTCCTTCATGTCGTTCCGCTCTCTTTCACCCTCCTTCGTCTCGCTACGAACTTTTTCACCCTCCTTCTTGTCGTTTCGCTCTCTTTGACCTTCCTTCGTCTCGTTTCGCTCTCTTTGACACTCCTTCGTCTCGTTTATCTCTCTTTCACCCTCCTTCGTCTCGTTTTGCCCTCTTTCACCCTCCTTCGTCTCGTTTCGCTCTCTTTCACCCTCCTTCATCTCGTTCCGCTCTCTTTCACCCTCCTTCGTCTCGCTACAAACTTTTTCATTCTCCTTCGTCTCGTTTCGCTCTCTTTGACCTTCCTTCGTCTCGTTTCGCTCTCTTTGACACTCCTTCGTCTCGTTTATCTCTCTTTCACCCTCCTTCGTCTCGTTTCGCGCTCTTTCTCCCTACTTCATCTCGTTTCGCTCTCTTTCACCCTCCTTCGTCTCGTTTCGCTCTCTTTCACCCTCCTTCGTCTCGTTTCGCTCGCTTTCACCCTCCTTCGTCTTGTTTCGCTCTCTTTCACCCTTCCTCGTCTCGTTTCGCTCTCTTTCACTCTCCTTCGTCTCTTTCCGCTCTCTTTCACCCTCCTTCCTCTCGTTTCGCTCTCGTTCACCCTCCTCACTCTCGTTTCACATCTTTGACCCTCCTTCGTCTCGTTTCGCTCTCTTTGACCCTCCTTCATCTCGTTTCGCTCTCTTTCACCCTCCTTCGTCTTGTTTCGCCCTCTTTCTCCCTCCTTCGTCTCGCTTCGCTCTCTTTCACACTCCTTCATCGCGTTTTGCTCTCTTTCACCCCCCTTCGTCTCGTTTCGCTCTCTTTGACCCTCCTTCGACTTGTTTCGCTCTCTTTCACCCTCCTTCGTCTCGTTTCGCTCTCTTTCACCCTCCTTCGTCTCGTTTCGCTCTCTTTCACCCTCCATCTCATTTTGCTCCCTTTCACCCTCCTTCATCTCGTTCCGCTCTCTTTCACCCTCCTTCGTCTCGTTTCGCTCTCTTTGACCCTCCTTCGTCTCGTTTCGCTCTCTTTGACCCTCCTTCATCTCGTTTCCCTCTCTTCCACCCTCCTTCGTCTCGATTCGCCCTCTTTCACCCTCCTTCATCTCGTTTTGCTCTCTTTCACCCTCCTTCATCTCGTTTATCTCTCTTTCACCCTCCTTCGTCTCGTTTTGCCCTCTTTCACCCTCCTTCGTCTCGTTTCGCTCTCTTTCACCCTCCTTCATCTCGTTCCGCTCTCTTTCACCCTCCTTCGTCTCGCTACAAACTTTTTCACCCTCCTTCGTCTAGTTTCGCTCTCTTTGACCTTCCTTCGTCTCGTTTCGCTCTCTTTGACACTCCTTCGTCTCGTTTATCTCTCTTTCACCCTCCTTCGTCTCGTTTCGCGCTCTTTCTCCCTACTTCATCTCGTTTCGCTCTCTTTCACCCTCCTTCGTCTCATTTCGCTCTCTTTCACCCTCCTTCGTCTCGTTTCGCTCGCTTTCACCCTCCTTCGTCTTGTTTCGCTCTCTTTCACCCTTCCTCGTCTCGTTTCGCTCTCTTTCACTCTCCTTCGTCTCTTTCCGCTCTCTTTCACCCTCCTTCCTCTCGTTTCGCTCTCGTTCACCCTCCTCACTCTCGTTTCACATCTTTGACCCTTCTTCGTCTCGTTTCGCTCCCTTTGACCCTCCTTCGTCTCGTTTCGCGCTCTTTCTCCCTACTTCATCTCGTTTCGCTCTCTTTCACCCTCCTTCGTCTCGTTTCGCTCTCTTTCACCCTCCTTCGTCTCGTTTCGCTCGCTTTCACCCTCCTTCGTCTTGTTTCGCTCTCTTTCACCCTTCCTCGTCTTGTTTCGCTCTCTTTCACTCTCCTTCGTCTCTTTCCGCTCTCTTTCACCCTCCTTCCTCTCGTTTCGCTCTCGTTCACCCTCCTCACTCTCGTTTCACATCTTTGACCCTCCTTCGTCTCGTTTCGCTCCCTTTGACCCTCCTTCATCTCGTTTCGCTCTCTTTCACCCTCCTTCGTCTTGTTTCGCCCTCTTTCTCCCTCCTTCGTCTCGCTTCGCTCTCTTTCACACTCCTTCATCGCGTTTTGCTCTCTTTCACCCTCCTTCGTCTCGTTTCGCTCTCTTTGACCCTCCTTCGACTTGTTTCGCTCTCTTTCACCCTCCTTCGTCTCGTTTCGCTCTCTTTCACCCTCCTTCGTCTTGTTTCGCTCTCTTTCACCCTCCATCTCATTTTGCTCCCTTTCACCCTCCTTCATCTCGTTCCGCTCTCTTTCACCCTCCTTCGTCTCGTTTCGCTCTCTTTGACCCTCCTTCGTCTCGTTTCGCTCTCTTTGACCCTCCTTCATCTCGTTTCCCTCTCTTCCACCCTCCTTCGTCGCGATTCGCCCTCTTTCACCCTCCTTCGTCTCGTTTTGCTCTCTTTCACCCTCCTTCATCTCGTTTTGCTCTCATTCACCCTCCTTCGTCTCGTTTCGCTCTCTTTCACCCTCCCGTCTCGTTTCGCTCTCTTTCACCCTCCTTCATCTCGTCTCGCTCTCTTCCACCCTACTTCGTCTCGTCTCGCTCTCTTCCACCCTACTTCGTCTCGTTTCGCTCTCTTTCACCCACCTTCGTCTCGTTTCGCTCACTTTCACCCTCCTTCGTCTCGTTTCGCCCTCTTTCACCATCCTTCGTCTCGTTTCGCTCTCTTCCACCCTCCTTCGTCTCGTTTCACTCTATTTTACCCTCCTTCGTCTCGTTTCGCTCTCTTCCACCCTCCTTCGACTCCATTCACTCTCTTCCACCCTCCTTCGTCTCGTTTCGCTCTCTTTCACCCTCCTTCATCTTGTTTCGCACTCTTTCACCCTCCTTCATCTCATTTTGCTCCCTTTCACCCTCCTTTGTCTCGTTTCGCTCTCTTTCCCCTTCCTTTGTCTCGTTTCTCTCTCTTTCACCCTCCTTCGTCTCGTTTCACCCTCTTGCACACTCCTTCGTCTCATTTCGCTCTCTTTCACACTCCTTCATCTCGTTTCGCTCTCTTCCAACCTCCTTCGTCTCGTTTTGCCCTCTTTTACCCTCCATTGTCTTGTTTCGCTCTCTTTCACCCACCTTCATCTCGTTTCGCTCTCTTTCACCCTCCTTCGTCTCGTTTCGCTCACTTTCACCCTTCTTCGTCTCGTTTCGCTCTCTTTCACCATCCTTCGTCTCGTTTCGCTCTCTTCCACCCTCCTTCGTCTCGTTTCGCTCTCTTTCACCCTCCTTCGCCTCGTTTCGGTCTCTTCCACCCTCCTTCGACTCCTTTAGCTCTCTTCCACCCTCCTTCGTCTCGTTTCGCTCTCTTTCACCCTCCTTCGTCTCGTTTCGCCCTCTTGCACACTCCTTCGTCTCGTTTCGCTCTCTTTCACCCTCCTTCGTCTCGTTTCGCTCTCTTTCACCCTCCTTCGTCTCGTTTCGCTCTCTTCCAACCTCCTTCGTCTCGTTTCGCCCTCTTTTACCCTCCATTGTCTTATTTCGCTCTCTTTCACCCACCTTCATCTCGTTTCGCTCTCTTTCACCCTCCTTCGTCTCGTTTCGGTCTCTTTCACCCTCCTTCATCTCGTTTCGCTCTCTTTCACCCTCCTTCGTCTCGTTTCGCTCTCTTTCACCCCCCTTCATCTCGTTTCACTCTCTTTCACCCTCCTTCATCTCGTTTTCGTCTCTTTCACCCTCCTTCGCCTCGTTTCGGTCTCTTTCACCATCCATCGCCTCGGTCCGCTTTCTTTCACCGTCCTACGACTCCTTTCGCTCGCTTTCACCCTCCTTCATCTCGTTTCGCTCTCTTTCACCCTCCTTCATCTCGTTTCGCTCTCTTTCACCCTCCTTCGTCTCGTTTCGGTATCTTTCACCCTCCTTCCCCTCGTTCCGCTCGCTTTGACCCTCATACGACTCCTTTCGCTCGCTTTCACCCTCCTTCGTCTTGTTTCGCTCTATTTCACCCTACTTCGTCTCGTTTCGCTCTCTTTGACCCTCCTTCATCTCGTTTCGCTCTTTTTGACACTCCTTCGTCTCGTTTATCTCTCTTTCACCCTCCTCCCTCTCGTTTCGCTCTCTTTCACACTCCTTCGTCTCGTTTCGCCCTATTTCAGCCTCCTTCGTCTCGTTTCGCTCTCTTTGACCCTCCTTCATCTCGTTTCGCTCTCTTTGACCCTCCTTCATCTCGTGTCGCTCTCTTTCACCCTCCTTCGTCTCGTTTCGTCCTCTTTCTCCCTCCTTCGTCTCGTTTCGCTCTCTTTCACCCTCCTTCGTCTCGGTTCGCTCTCTTTCACCCTCCTTCGTCTCGTTTTGCTCTCTTTCTCCCTCCTTCGTCTCGTTTCGCTCTCTTTGACCTTCCTCCATCTCGATTCGCCCTCTTTCACCCTCCTTCCTCTCGTTTCGCTCTCTTTCACCCACCTTCATCTCGTTTCACACTCTTTCACCCTCCTTCGTCTCGTTTCGCTCTCTTTCACCCTCCTTTGTCTTGATTCACTCTCTTTCATCCACCTTCATCTCGTTTTGCTCTCTTTCACCCTCCTTCGTCTCGTTTCCCTATTTTTCATCCTCCCCTTCGTCTCGTTTCGCTCTCTTTCACTCTCCTTCGTCTCGTTTCGGTCTCTTTCACCCTCCTTCGTCTCGTTTCGGTCTCTTTCAACCTCCTTCGTCTTGTTTCGCGCTCTTTCACCCTCCTTCATCTCGTTTCGCTCTCTTTCACCCTCCATTTCATTTTGCTCCCTTTCATCCTCCTTTGTCTCGTTTCGCTCTCTTTCACCCTCCTTCGTCTTGTTTCGCTCTCTTTCACCCTCCTTCGTCTCGTTTCGCTCTCTTTCACCCTCCATCTCATTTTGCTCCCTTTCACCCTCCTTCATCTCGTTCCGCTCTCTTTCACCCTCCATCTCATTTTGCTCCCTTTCACCCTCCTTCATCTCGTTCCGCTCTCTTTCACCCTCCTTCGTCTCGTTTCGCTCTCTTTGACCCTCCTTCGTCTCGTTTCGCTCTCTTTGACCCTCCTTCATCTCGTTTCCCTCTCTTCCACCCTCCTTCGTCTCGATTCGCCCTCTTTCACCCTCCTTCGTCTCGTTTTGCTCTCTTTCACCCTCCTTCATCTCGTTTATCTCTCTTTCACCCTCCTTCGTCTCGTTTTGCCCTCTTTCACCCTCCTTCGTCTCGTTTCGCTCTCTTTCACCCTCCTTCATCTCGTTCCGCTCTCTTTCACCCTCCTT
Organism: Scyliorhinus torazame; assembly: GCF_047496885.1. Taxonomy (NCBI): domain Eukaryota; kingdom Metazoa; phylum Chordata; class Chondrichthyes; order Carcharhiniformes; family Scyliorhinidae; genus Scyliorhinus; species Scyliorhinus torazame. The sequence goes on from NC_092721.1 coordinate 1,168,888, forward strand.
CGTCTCGCTACAAACTTTTTCACCCTCCTTCGTCTCGTTTCGCTCTCTTTGACCTTCCTTCGTCTCGTTTCGCTCTCTTTGACACTCCTTCGTCTCGTTTATCTCACTTTCATCCTCCTTCGTCTCGTTTCGCGCTCTTTCTCCCTACTTCATCTCGTTTCGCTCTCTTTCACCCTCCTTCGTCTCGTTTCGCTCTCTTTCACCCTCCTTCGTCTCGTTTCGCTCGCTTTCACCCTCCTTCGTCTTGTTTCGCTCTCTTTCACCCTTCCTCGTCTCGTTTCGCTCTCTTTCACTCTCCTTCGTCTCTTTCCGCTCTCTTTCACCCTCCTTCCTCTCGTTTCGCTCTCGTTCACCCTCCTCACTCTCGTTTCACATCTTTGACCCTCCTTCGTCTCGTTTCGCTCCCTTTGACCCTCCTTCATCTCGTTTCGCTCCCTTTCACCCTCCTTCGTCTTGTTTCGCCCTCTTTCTCCCTCCTTCGTCTCGCTTCGCTCTCTTTCACACTCCTTCATCGCGTTTTGCTCTCTTTCACCCTCCTTCGTCTCGTTTCGCTCTCTTTGACCCTCCTTCGACTTGTTTCGCTCTCTTTCACCCTCCTTCGTCTCGTTTCGCTCTCTTTCACCCTCCTTCGTCTCGTTTCGCTCTCTTTCACCCTCCATCTCATTTTGCTCCCTTTCACCCTCCTTCATCTCGTTCCGCTCTCTTTCACCCTCCTTCGTCTCGTTTCGCTCTCTTTGACCCTCCTTCGTCTCGTTTCGCTCTCTTTGACCCTCCTTCATCTCGTTTCCCTCTCTTCCACCCTCCTTCGTCGCGATTCGCCCTCTTTCACCCTCCTTCGTCTCGTTTTGCTCTCTTTCACCCTCCTTCATCTCGTTTTGCTCTCATTCACCCTCCTTCGTCTCGTTTCGCTCTCTTTCACCCTACCGTCTCGTTTCGCTCTCTTTCACCCTCCTTCATCTCGTCTCGCTCTCTTCCACCCTACTTCGTCTCGTCTCGCTCTCTTCCACCCTACTTCGTCTCGTTTCGCTCTCTTTCACCCACCTTCGTCTCGTTTCGCTCACTTTCACCCTCCTTCGTCTCGTTTCGCCCTCTTTCACCATCCTTCGTCTCGTTTCGCTCTCTTCCACCCTCCTTCGTCTCGTTTCACTCTATTTTACCCTCCTTCGTCTCGTTTCGCTCTCTTCCACCCTCCTTCGACTCCATTCACTCTCTTCCACCCTCCTTCGTCTCGTTTCGCTCTCTTTCACCCTCCTTCATCTTGTTTCGCACTCTTTCACCCTCCTTCATCTCATTTTGCTCCCTTTCACCCTCCTTTGTCTCGTTTCGCTCTCTTTCCCCTTCCTTTGTCTCGTTTCTCTCTCTTTCACCCTCCTTCGTCTCGTTTCACCCTCTTGCACACTCCTTCGTCTCATTTCGCTCTCTTTCACACTCCTTCATCTCGTTTCGCTCTCTTCCAACCTCCTTCGTCTCGTTTTGCCCTCTTTTACCCTCCATTGACTTGTTTCGCTCTCTTTCACCCACCTTCATCTCGTTTCGCTCTCTTTCACCCTCCTTCGTCTCGTTTCGCTCACTTTCACCCTTCTTCGTCTCGTTTCGCTCTCTTTCACCATCCTTCGTCTCGTTTCGCTCTCTTCCACCCTCCTTCGTCTCGTTTCGCTCTCTTTCACCCTCCTTCGCCTCGTTTCGGTCTCTTCCACCCTCCTTCGACTCCTTTAGCTCTCTTCCACCCTCCTTCGTCTCGTTTCGCTCTCTTTCACCCTCCTTCATCTCGTTTCGCCCTCTTGCACACTCCTTCGTCTCGTTTCGCTCTCTTTCACCCTCCTTCGTCTCGTTTCGCTCTCTTTCACCCTCCTTCGTCTCGTTTCGCTCTCTTCCAACCTCCTTCGTCTCGTTTCGCCCTCTTTTATCCTCCATTGTCTTATTTCGCTCTCTTTCACCCACCTTCATCTCGTTTCGCTCTCTTTCACCCTCCTTCGTCTCGTTTCGGTCTCTTTCACCCTCCTTCATCTCGTTTCGCTCTCTTTCACCCTCCTTCGTCTCGTTTCGCTCTCTTTCACCCCCCTTCATCTCGTTTCACTCTCTTTCACCCTCCTTCATCTCGTTTTCGTCTCTTTCACCCTCCTTCGCCTCGTTTCGGTCTCTTTCACCATCCATCGCCTCGGTCCGCTTTCTTTCACCGTCCTACGACTCCTTTCGCTCGCTTTCACCCTCCTTCATCTCGTTTCGCTCTCTTTCACCCTCCTTCATCTCGTTTCGCTCTCTTTCACCCTCCTTCGTCTCGTTTCGGTATCTTTCACCCTCCTTCCCCTCGTTCCGCTCGCTTTCACCCTCATACGACTCCTTTCGCTCGCTTTCACTCTCCTTCGTCTTGTTTCGCTCTATTTCACCCTACTTCGTCTCGTTTCGCTCTCTTTGACCCTCCTTCATCTCGTTTCGCTCTTTTTGACACTCCTTCGTCTCGTTTATCTCTCTTTCACCCTCCTCCCTCTCGTTTCGCTCTCTTTCACACTCCTTCGTCTCGTTTCGCCCTATTTCAGCCTCCTTCGTCTCGTTTCGCTCTCTTTGACCCTCCTTCATCTCGTTTCGCTCTCTTTGACCCTCCTTCATCTCGTGTCGCTCTCTTTCACCCTCCTTCGTCTCGTTTCGTCCTCTTTCTCCCTCCTTCGTCTCGTTTCGCTCTCTTTCACCCTCCTTCGTCTCGGTTCGCTCTCTTTCACCCTCCTTCGTCTCGTTTTGCTCTCTTTCTCCCTCCTTCGTCTCGTTTCGCTCTCTTTGACCTTCCTCCATCTCGATTCGCCCTCTTTCACCCTCCTTCCTCTCGTTTCGCTCTCTTTCACCCACCTTCATCTCGTTTCACACTCTTTCACCCTCCTTCGTCTCGTTTCGCTCTCTTTCACCCTCCTTTGTCTTGATTCACTCTCTTTCATCCACCTTCATCTCGTTTTGCTCTCTTTCACCCACCTTCGTCTCGTTTCCCTCTTTTTCATCCTCCCCTTCGTCTCGTTTCGCTCTCTTTCACTCTCCTTCGTCTCGTTTCGGTCTCTTTCACCCTCCTTCGTCTCGTTTCGGTCTCTTTCAACCTCCTTCGTCTTGTTTCGCGCTCTTTCACCCTCCTTCATCTCGTTTCGCTCTCTTTCACCCTCCATTTCATTTTGCTCCCTTTCATCCTCCTTTGTCTCGTTTCGCTCTCTTTCACCCTCCTTCGTCTTGTTTCGCTCTCTTTCACCCTCCTTCGTCTCGTTTCGCTCTCTTTCACCCTCCATCTCATTTTGCTCCCTTTCACCCTCCTTCATCTCGTTCCGCTCTCTTTCACCCTCCATCTCATTTTGCTCCCTTTCACCCTCCTTCATCTCGTTCCGCTCTCTTTCACCCTCCTTCGTCTCGTTTCGCTCTCTTTGACCCTCCTTCGTCTCGTTTCGCTCTCTTTGACCCTCCTTCATCTCGTTTCCCTCTCTTCCACCCTCCTTCGTCTCGATTCGCCCTCTTTCACCCTCCTTCGTCTCGTTTTGCTCTATTTCACCCTCCTTCATCTCGTTTATCTCTCTTTCACCCTCCTTCGTCTCGTTTTGCCCTCTTTCACCCTCCGTCTCGTTTCGCTCTCTTTCACCCTCCTTCATCTCGTTCCGCTCTCTTTCACCCTCCTTCGTCTCGCTACAAACTTTTTCACCCTCCTTCGTCTCGTTTCGCTCTCTTTGACCTTCCTTCGTCTCGTTTCGCTCTCTTTGACACTCCTTCGTCTCGTTTATCTCTCTTTCACCCTCCTTCGTCTCGTTTCGCGCTCTTTCTCCCTACTTCATCTCGTTTCGCTCTCTTTCACCCTCCTTCGTCTCGTTTCGCTCTCTTTCACCCTCCTTCGTCTCGTTTCGCTCGCTTTCACCCTCCTTCGTCTTGTTTCGCTCTCTTTCACCCTTCCTCGTCTCGTTTCGCTCTCTTTCACTCTCCTTCGTCTCTTTCCGCTCTCTTTCACCCTCCTTCCTCTCGTTTCGCTCTCGTTCACCCTCCTCACTCTCGTTTCACATCTTTGACCCTCCTTCGTCTCGTTTCGCTCCCTTTGACCCTCCTTCATCTCGTTTCGCTCTCTTTCACCCTCCTTCGTCTTGTTTCGCCCTCTTTCTCCCTCCTTCGTCTCGCTTCGCTCTCTTTCACACTCCTTCATCGCGTTTTGCTCTCTTTCACCCTCCTTCGTCTCGTTTCGCTCTCTTTGACCCTCCATCGACTTGTTTCGCTCTCTTTCACCCTCCTTCGTCTCGTTTCGCTCTCTTTCACCCTCCTTCGTCTCGTTTCGCTCTCTTTCACCCTCCATCTCATTTTGCTCCCTTTCACCCTCCTTCATCTCGTTCCGCTCTCTTTCACCCTCCTTCGTCTCGTTTCGCTCTCTTTGACCCTCCTTCGTCTCGTTTCGCTCTCTTTGACCCTCCTTCATCTCGTTTCCCTCTCTTCCACCCTCCTTCGTCGCGATTCGCCCTCTTTCACCCTCCTTCGTCTCGTTTTGCTCTCTTTCACCCTCCTTCATCTCGTTTTGCTCTCATTCACCCTCCTTCGTCTCGTTTCGCTCTCTTTCACCCTCCCGTCTCGTTTCGCTCTCTTTCACTCTCCTTCATCTCGTCTCGCTCTCTTCCACCCTACTTCGTCTCGTCTCGCTCTCTTCCACCCTACTTCGTCTCGTTTCGCTCTCTTTCACCCACCTTCGTCTCGTTTCGCTCACTTTCACCCTCCTTCGTCTCGTTTCGCCCTCTTTCACCATCCTTCGTCTCGTTTCGCTCTCTTCCACCCTCCTTCGTCTCGTTTCACTCTATTTTACCCTCCTTCGTCTCGTTTCGCTCTCTTCCACCCTCCTTCGACTCCATTCACTCTCTTCCACCCTCCTTCGTCTCGTTTCGCTCTCTTTCACCCTCCTTCATCTTGTTTCGCACTCTTTCACCCTCCTTCATCTCATTTTGCTCCCTTTCACCCTCCTTTGTCTCGTTTCGCTCTCTTTCCCCTTCCTTTGTCTCGTTTCTCTCTCTTTCACCCTCCTTCGTCTCGTTTCACCCTCTTGCACACTCCTTCGTCTCATTTCGCTCTCTTTCACACTCCTTCATCTCGTTTCGCTCTCTTCCAACCTCCTTCGTCTCGTTTTGCCCTCTTTTACCCTCCATTGTCTTGTTTCGCTCTCTTTCACCCACCTTCATCTCGTTTCGCTCTCTTTCACCCTCCTTCGTCTCGTTTCGCTCACTTTCACCCTTCTTCGTCTCGTTTCGCTCTCTTTCACCATCCTTCGTCTCGTTTCGCTCTCTTCCACCCTCCTTCGTCTCGTTTCGCTCTCTTTCACCCTCCTTCGCCTCGTTTCGGTCTCTTCCACCCTCCTTCGACTCCTTTAGCTCTCTTCCACCCTCCTTCGTCTCGTTTCGCTCTCTTTCACCCTCCTTCGTCTCGTTTCGCCCTCTTGCACACTCCTTCGTCTCGTTTCGCTCTCTTTCACCCTCCTTCGTCTCGTTTCGCTCTCTTTCACCCTCCTTCGTCTCGTTTCGCTCTCTTCCAACCTCCTTCGTCTCGTTTCGCCCTCTGTTACCCTCCATTGTCTTATTTCGCTCTCTTTCACCCACCTTCATCTCGTTTCGCTCTCTTTCACCCTCCTTCGTCTCGTTTCGGTCTCTTTCACCCTCCTTCGTCTCGTTTCGCTCTCTTTCACCCTCCTTCGTCTCGTTTCGCTCTCTTTCACCCCCCTTCATCTCGTTTCACTCTCTTTCACCCTCCTTCATCTCGTTTTCGTCTCTTTCACCCTCCTTCGCCTCGTTTCGGTCTCTTTCACCATCCATCGCCTCGGTCCGCTTTCTTTCACCGTCCTACGACTCCTTTCGCTCGCTTTCACCCTCCTTCATCTCGTTTCGCTCTCTTTCACCCTCCTTCATCTCGTTTCGCTCTCTTTCACCCTCCTTCGTCTCGTTTCGGTATCTTTCACCCTCCTTCCCCTCGTTCCGCTCGCTTTCACCCTCATACGACTCCTTTCGCTCGCTTTCACCCTCCTTCGTCTTGTCTCGCTCTATTTCACCCTACTTCGTCTCGTTTCGCTCTCTTTGACCCTCCTTCATCTCGTTTCGCTCTTTTTGACACTCCTTCGTCTCGTTTATCTCTCTTTCACCCTCCTCCCTCTCGTTTCGCTCTCTTTCACACTCCTTCGTCTCGTTTCGCCCTATTTCAGCCTCCTTCGTCTCGTTTCGCTCTCTTTGACCCTCCTTCATCTCGTTTCGCTCTCTTTGACCCTCCTTCATCTCGTGTCGCTCTCTTTCACCCTCCTTCGTCTCGTTTCGTCCTCTTTCTCCCTCCTTCGTCTCGTTTCGCTCTCTTTCACCCTCCTTCGTCTCGGTTCGCTCTCTTTCACCCTCCTTCGTCTCGTTTTGCTCTCTTTCTCCCTCCTTCGTCTCGTTTCGCTCTCTTTGACCTTCCTCCATCTCGATTCGCCCTCTTTCACCCTCCTTCCTCTCGTTTCGCTCTCTTTCACCCACCTTCATCTCGTTTCACACTCTTTCACCCTCCTTCGTCTCGTTTCGCTCTCTTTCACCCTCCTTTGTCTTGATTCACTCTCTTTCATCCACCTTCATCTCGTTTTGCTCTCTTTCACCCTCCTTCGTCTCGTTTCCCTCTTTTTCATCCTCCCCTTCGTCTCGTTTCGCTCTCTTTCACTCTCCTTCATCTCGTTTCGGTCTCTTTCACCCTCCTTCGTCTCGTTTCGGTCTCTTTCAACCTCCTTCGTCTTGTTTCGCGCTCTTTCACCCTCCTTCATCTCGTTTCGCTCTCTTTCACCCTCCATTTCATTTTGCTCCCTTTCATCCTCCTTTGTCTCGTTTCGCTCTCTTTCACCCTCCTTCGTCTTGTTTCGCCCTCTTTCTCCCTCCTTCGTCTCGTTTTGCTCTCTTTCACCCTCCTTCGTCTCGTTTTGCTCTCTTTCACCCTCCTTCGTCTCGTTTCGCTCTCTTTGACCCTCCAGCGTCTCGTTTCGCTCTCTTTCACCCTACATCGTCTTGTTTCGCTCTCTTTGACCCTCCTTCGTCTCGTTTCGCTCTCTTTCACCCTCCTTCGTCTTGTTTCGCCCTCTTTCTCCCTCCTTCGTCTCGTTTTGCTCTCTTTCACCCTCCTTCGTCTCGTTTTGCTCTCTTTCACCCTCCTTCGTCTCGTTTCGCTCTCTTTGACCCTCCAGCGTCTCGTTTTGCTCTCTTTCACCCTACATCGTCTTGTTTCGCTCTCTTTCACCCTCCTTCGACTTGTTTCGGTCTCTTTCACCCTCCTTCGTCTCGTTTCCCTCTCTTCCACCCTCCTTTGTCTCGATTCGCCCTCTTTCACCCTCCTTCGTCTCGTTTTGCTCACTTTCGCCCTCCTTCGTCTCGTTTCGCTCTCTTTCACCCTCCCGTCTCGTTTCGCTCTCTTTCACCCTCCTTCATCTCGTCTCGCTCTCTTCCACCCTACTTCGTCTCGTCTCGCTCTCTTCCACCCTACTTCGTCTCGTTTCGCTCTCTTTCACCCACCTTCGTCTCGTTTCACTAACTTTCACCCTCCTTCGTCTCGTTTCGCTCTCTTTCACCATCCTTCGTCTCGTTTCGCTCTCTTCCACCCTCCTTCATCTCGTTTCGCTCTCTTTTACCCTGCTTCATCTCGTTTTGCTCTCTTCCACCCTCCTTCGACTCCTTTCGCTCTCTTTCACCCTCCTTCGTCTCGTTTCGCTCTCTTTCACCCTCCATCGTCTTGTTTCGCACTCTTTCACCCTCCTTCATCTCATTTTGCTCCCTTTCACCCTCCTTTGTCTCGTTTCGCTCTCTTTCCCCTTCCTTTGTCTCGTTTCTCTCTCTTTCACCCTCCTTCGTCTCGTTTCACCCTCTTGCACACTCCTTCGTCTCGTTTCGCTCTCTTTCACACTCCTTCATCTCGTTTCGCTCTCATCCAACCTCCTTCGTCTCGTTTTGCCCTCTTTTACCCTCCATTGTCTTGTTTCGCTCTCTTTCACCCACCTTCATCTCGTTTCGCTCTCTTTCACCCTCCTTCGTCTCGTTTCGCTCACTTTCACCCTCCTTCGTCTCGTTTCGCTCTCTTTCACCATCCTTCGTCTCGTTTCGCTCTCTTCCACCCTCCTTCGTCTCGTTTCGCTCTCTTTCACCCTCCTTCGTCTCGTTTCTGTCTCTTCCACCCTCCTTCGACTCCTTTCGCTCTCTTCCACCCTCCTTCGTCTCGTTTCGCTCTCTTTCACCCTCCTTCGTCTCGTTTCGCCCTCTTGCACACTCCTTCGTCTCGTTTCGCTCTCTTTCACCCTCCTTCGTCTCGTTTCGCTCTCTTTCACCCTCCTTCGTCTCGTTTCGCTCTCTTCCAACCTCCTTCGTCTCGTTTCGCCCTCTTTTACCCTCCATTGTCTTATTTCGCTCTCTTTCACCCACCTTCATCTCGTTTCGCTCTCTTTCACCCTCCTTCGTCTCGTTTCGGTCTCTTTCACCCTCCTTCGTCTCGTTTCGCTCTCTTTCACCCTCCTTCGTCTCGTTTCGCTCTCTTTCACCCCCCTTCATCTCGTTTCACTCTCTTTCACCCTCCTTCATCTCGTTTTCGTCTCTTTCACCCTCCTTCGCCTCGTTTCGGTCTCTTTCACCATCCATCGCCTCGGTCCGCTTTCTTTCACCGTCCTACGACTCCTTTCGCTCGCTTTCACCCTCCTTCATCTCGTTTCGCTCTCTTTCACCCTCCTTCATCTCGTTTCGCTCTCTTTCACCCTCCTTCGTCTCGTTTCGGTATCTTTCACCCTCCTTCCCCTCGTTCCGCTCGCTTTCACCCTCATACGACTCCTTTCGCTCGCTTTCACCCTCCTTCGTCTTGTCTCGCTCTATTTCACCCTACTTCGTCTCGTTTCGCTCTCTTTGACCCTCCTTCATCTCGTTTCGCTCTTTTTGACACTCCTTCGTCTCGTTTATCTCTCTTTCACCCTCCTCCCTCTCGTTTCGCTCTCTTTCACACTCCTTCGTCTCGTTTCGCCCTATTTCAGCCTCCTTCGTCTCGTTTCGCTCTCTTTGACCCTCCTTCATCTCGTTTCGCTCTCTTTGACCCTCCTTCATCTCGTGTCGCTCTCTTTCACCCTCCTTCGTCTCGTTTCGTCCTCTTTCTCCCTCCTTCGTCTCGTTTCGCTCTCTTTCACCCTCCTTCGTCTCGGTTCGCTCTCTTTCACCCTCCTTCGTCTCGTTTTGCTCTCTTTCTCCCTCCTTCGTCTCGTTTCGCTCTCTTTGACCTTCCTCCATCTCGATTCGCCCTCTTTCACCCTCCTTCCTCTCGTTTCGCTCTCTTTCACCCACCTTCATCTCGTTTCACACTCTTTCACCCTCCTTCGTCTCGTTTCGCTCTCTTTCACCCTCCTTTGTCTTGATTCACTCTCTTTCATCCACCTTCATCTCGTTTTGCTCTCTTTCACCCTCCTTCGTCTCGTTTCCCTCTTTTTCATCCTCCCCTTCGTCTCGTTTCGCTCTCTTTCACTCTCCTTCATCTCGTTTCGGTCTCTTTCACCCTCCTTCGTCTCGTTTCGGTCTCTTTCAACCTCCTTCGTCTTGTTTCGCGCTCTTTCACCCTCCTTCATCTCGTTTCGCTCTCTTTCACCCTCCATTTCATTTTGCTCCCTTTCATCCTCCTTTGTCTCGTTTCGCTCTCTTTCACCCTCCTTCGTCTTGTTTCGCCCTCTTTCTCCCTCCTTCGTCTCGTTTTGCTCTCTTTCACCCTCCTTCGTCTCGTTTTGCTCTCTTTCACCCTCCTTCGTCTCGTTTCGCTCTCTTTGACCCTCCAGCGTCTCGTTTCGCTCTCTTTCACCCTACATCGTCTTGTTTCGCTCTCTTTGACCCTCCTTCGTCTCGTTTCGCTCTCTTTCACCCTCCTTCGTCTTGTTTCGCCCTCTTTCTCCCTCCTTCGTCTCGTTTTGCTCTCTTTCACCCTCCTTCGTCTCGTTTTGCTCTCTTTCACCCTCCTTCGTCTCGTTTCGCTCTCTTTGACCCTCCAGCGTCTCGTTTTGCTCTCTTTCACCCTACATCGTCTTGTTTCGCTCTCTTTCACCCTCCTTCGACTTGTTTCGGTCTCTTTCACCCTCCTTCGTCTCGTTTCCCTCTCTTCCACCCTCCTTTGTCTCGATTCGCCCTCTTTCACCCTCCTTCGTCTCGTTTTGCTCACTTTCGCCCTCCTTCGTCTCGTTTCGCTCTCTTTCACCCTCCCGTCTCGTTTCGCTCTCTTTCACCCTCCTTCATCTCGTCTCGCTCTCTTCCACCCTACTTCGTCTCGTCTCGCTCTCTTCCACCCTACTTCGTCTCGTTTCGCTCTCTTTCACCCACCTTCGTCTCGTTTCACTCACTTTCACCCTCCTTCGTCTCGTTTCGCTCTCTTTCACCATCCTTCGTCTCGTTTCGCTCTCTTCCACCCTCCTTCATCTCGTTTCGCTCTCTTTTACCCTCCTTCATCTCGTTTTGCTCTCTTCCACCCTCCTTCGACTCCTTTCGCTCTCTTTCACCCTCCTTCGTCTCGTTTCGCTCTCTTTCACCCTCCATCGTCTTGTTTCGCACTCTTTCACCCTCCTTCATCTCATTTTGCTCCCTTTCACCCTCCTTTGTCTCGTTTCGCTCTCTTTCCCCTTCCTTTGTCTCGTTTCTCTCTCTTTCACCCTCCTTCGTCTCGTTTCACCCTCTTGCACACTCCTTCGTCTCGTTTCGCTCTCTTTCACACTCCTTCATCTCGTTTCGCTCTCATCCAACCTCCTTCGTCTCGTTTTGCCCTCTTTTACCCTCCATTGTCTTGTTTCGCTCTCTTTCACCCACCTTCATCTCGTTTCGCTCTCTTTCACCCTCCTTCGTCTCGTTTCGCTCACTTGCACCCTCCTTCGTCTCGTTTCGCTCTCTTTCACCATCCTTCGTCTCGTTTCGCTCTCTTCCACCCTCCTTCGTCTCGTTTCGCTCTCTTTCACCCTCCTTCGTCTCGTTTCTGTCTCTTCCACCCTCCTTCGACTCCTTTCGCTCTCTTCCACCCTCCTTCGTATCGTTTCGCTCTCTTTCACCATCCTTCGTCTCGTTTCGTCCTCTTGCACACTCCTTCGTCTCGTTTCGCTCTCTTTCACCCTCCTTCGTCTCGTTTCGCTCTCTTTCACCCTCCGTCGTCTCGTTTCGATCTCTTCCAACCTCCGTCGTCTCGTTTCGCCCTCTTTTACCCTCCATTGTCTTGTGTCTCTCTCTTTCACCCACCTTCATCTCGTTTCGCTCTCTTTCACCCTCCTTCGTCTCGTTTCGCTCTCTTTCACCATCCTTCGTCTCGTTTCGCCCTCTTGCACACTCCTTCGTCTCGTTTCGCTCTCTTTCACCCTCCTTCGTCTCGTTTCGCTCTCTTTCACCCTCCGTCGTCTCGTTTCGATCTCTTCCAACCTCCTTCGTCTCGTTTCGCCCTCTTTTACCCTCCATTGTCTTGTGTCGCTCTCTTTCACCCACCTTCATCTCGTTTCGCTCTCTTTCACCCTCCTTCATCTCGTTTCGCTCTCTTTCACCCTCCTTCGTCTTGTTTCGCACTCTTTCACCCTCCTTCATCTCATTTTGCTCCCTTTCACCCTCCTTTGTCTCGTTTCGCTCTCTTTCCCCTTCCTTTGTCTCGTTTCTCTCTCTTTCACCCTCCTTCGTCTCGTTTCACCCTCTTGCACACTCCTTCGTCTCATTTCGCACTCTTTCACACTCCTTCATCTCGTTTCGCTCTCTTCCAACCTCCTTCGTCTCGTTTTGCCCTCTTTTACCCTCCATTGTCTTGTTTCGCTCTCTTTCACCCACCTTCATCTCGTTTCGCTCTCTTTCACCCTCCTTCGTCTCGTTTCGCTCACTTTCACCCTCCTTCGTCTCGTTTCGCTCTCTTTCACCCTCCTTCGCCTCGTTTCGGTCTCTTCCACCCTCCTTCGACTCCTTTAGCTCTCTTCCACCCTCCTTCGTCTCGTTTCGCTCTCTTTCACCCTCCTTCGTCTCGTTTCGCCCTCTTGCACACTCCTTCGTCTCGTTTCGCTCTCTTTCACCCTCCTTCGTCTCGTTTCGCTCTCTTTCACCCTCCTTCGTCTCGTTTCGCTCTCTTCCAACCTCCTTCGTCTCGTTTCGCCCTCTTTTACACTCCATTGTCTTGTTTCGCTCTCTTTCACCCACCTTCATCTCGTTTCGCTCTCTTTCACCCTCCTTCGTCTCATTTCGGTCTCTTTCACCCTTCTTCGTCTCGTTTCGCTCTCTTTCACCCTCCTTCGTCTCGTTTCGCTCTCTTTCACCCCCCTTCATCTCGTTTCACTCTCTTTCACCCTCCTTCATCTCGTTTTCGTCTCTTTCACCCTCCTTCGCCTCGTTTCGGTCTCTTTCACCATCCATCGCCTCGGTCCGCTTTCTTTCACCGTCCTACGACTCCTTTCGCTCGCTTTCACCCTCCTTCATCTCGTTTCGCTCTCTTTCACCCTCCTTCATCTCGTTTCGCTCTCTTTCACCCTCCTTCGTCTCGTTTCGGTATCTTTCACCCTCCTTCCCCTCGTTCCGCTCGCTTTCACCCTCCTTCGTCTCGTTTCGCTCTCTTTGACCCTCCTTCATCTCGTTTCGCTCTTTTTGACACTCCTTCGTCTCGTTTATCTCTCTTTCACCCTCCTCCCTCTCGTTTCGCTCTCTTTCACACTCCTTCGTCTCGTTTCGCCCTATTTCAGCCTCCTTCGTCTCGTTTCGCTCTCTTTGACCCTCCTTCATCTCGTTTCGCTCTATTTGACCCTCCTTCATCTCGTGTCGCTCTCTTTCACCCTCCTTCGTCTCGTTTTGTCCTCTTTCTCCCTCCTTCGTTTCGTTTCGCTCTCTTTCACCCTCCTTCGTCTCGGTTCGCTCTCTTTCACCTTCCTTCGTCTCGTTTTGTTCTCTTTCTCCCTCCTTCGTCTCGTTTCGCTCTCTTTGACCTTCCTCCATCTCGATTCGCCCTCTTTCACCCTCCTTCCTCTCGTTTCGCTCTCTTTCACCCACCTTCATCTCGTTTCACACTCTTTCACCCTCCTTCGTCTCGTTTCGCTCTCTTTCACCCTCCTTTGTCTTGATTCACTCTCTTTCACCCACCTTCATCTCGTTTCGCTCTCTTTCACTCTCCTTCGTCTCGTTTCGGTCTCTTTCACCCTCCTTCGTCTCGTTTCGGTCTCTTTCAACCTCCTTCGTCTTGTTTTGCGCTCTTTCACCCTCCTTCATCTCGTTTCGCTCTCTTTCACCCTCCATTTCATTTTGCTCCCTTTCATCCTCCTTTGTCTCGTTTCGCTCTCTTTCACCCTCCTTCGTCTTGTTTCGCCCTCTTTCTCCCTCCTTCGTCTCGTTTTGCTCTCTTTCACCCTCCTTCGTCTCGTTTTGCTCTCTTTCACCTCCTTCGTCTCGTTTCGCTCTCTTTGACCCTCCAGCGTCTCGTTTCGCTCTCTTTCACCCTACATCGTCTTGTTTCGCTCTCTTTGACCCTCCTTCGTCTCGTTTCGCTCTCTTTCACCCTCCTTCGTCTTGTTTCGCCCTCTTTCTCCCTCCTTCGTCTCGTTTTGCTCTCTTTCACCCTCCTTCGTCTCGTTTTGCTCTCTTTCACCCTCCTTCGTCTCGTTTCGCTCTCTTTGACCCTCCAGCGTCTCATTTCGCTCTCTTTCACCCTACATCGTCTTGTTTCGCTCTCTTTCACCCTCCTTCGACTTGTTTCGGTCTCTTTCACCCTCCTTCGTCTCGTTTCCCTCTCTTCCACCCTCCTTCGTCTCGTTTCCCTCTCTTCCACCCTCCTTTGTCTCGATTCGCCCTCTTTCACCCTCCTTCGTCTCGTTTTGCTCGCTTTCACCCTCCTTCGTCTCGTTTCGCTCTCTTTCACCCTCCCGTCTCGTTTCGCTCTCTTTCACCCTCCTTCATCTCGTCTCGCTCTCTTCCACCCTACTTCGTCTCGTCTCGCTCTCTTCCACCCTACTTCGTCTCGTTTCGCTCTCTTTCACCCACCTTCGTCTCGTTTCACTCACTTTCACCCTCCTTCGTCTCGTTTCGCTCTCTTTCACCATCCTTCGTCTCGTTTCGCTCTCTTCCACCCTCCTTCGTCTCGTTTCGCTCTCTTTTACCCTCCTTCGTCTCGTTTTGCTCTCTTCCACCCTCCTTCGACTCCTTTCGCTCTCTTTCACCCTCCTTCGTCTCGTTTCGCTCTCTTTCACCCTCCTTCGTCTTGTTTCGCACTCTTTCACCCTCCTTCATCTCATTTTGCTCCCTTTCACCCTCCTTTGTCTCGTTTCGCTCTCTTTCCCCTTCCTTTGTCTCGTTTCTCTCTCTTTCACCCTCCTTCGTCTCGTTTCACCCTCTTGCACACTCCTTCGTCTCGTTTCGCTCTCTTTCACACTCCTTCATCTCGTTTCGCTCTCATCCAACCTCCTTCGTCTCGTTTTGCCCTCTTTTACCCTCCATTGTCTTGTTTCGCTCTCTTTCACCCACCTTCATCTCGTTTCGCTCTCTTTCACCCTCCTTCGTCTCGTTTCGCTCACTTTCACCCTCCTTCGTCTCGTTTCGCTCTCTTTCACCATCCTTCGTCTCGTTTCGCTCTCTTCCACCCTCCTTCGTCTCGTTTCGCTCTCTTTCACCCTCCTTCGTCTCGTTTCGGTCTCTTCCACCCTCCTTCGACTCCTTTCGCTCTCTTCCACCCTCCTTCGTCTCGTTTCGCTCTCTTTCACCATCCTTCGTCTCGTTTCGCCCTCTTGCACACTCCTTCGTCTCGTTTCGCTCTCTTTCACCCTCCTTCGTCTCGTTTCGCTCTCTTTCACCCTCCGTCGTCTCGTTTCGATCTCTTCCAACCTCCTTCGTCTCGTTTCGCCCTCTTTTACCCTCCATTGTCTTGTGTCGCTCTCTTTCACCCACCTTCATCACGTTTCGCTCTCTTTCACCCTCCTTCGTCTCGTTTCGGTCTCTTTCACCCTCCTTCGTCTCGTTTCGCTCTCTTTCACCCTCCTTCATCTCGTTTCGCTCTCTTTCACCCTCCTTCATCTCGTTTTCGTCTCTTTCACCCTCCTTCGTCTCGTTTCGGTCTCTTTCACCCTCCTTCGTCTCGTTTCGCTCTCTTTCACCCCCCTTCATCTCGTTTCGCTCTCTTTCACCCTCCTTCATCTCGTTTTCGTCTCTTTCACCCTCCTTCGTCTCGTTTCGGTCTCTTTCACCATCCATCGCCTCGGACCGCTTTCTTTCACCGTCCTACGACTCCTTTCGCTCGCTTTCACCCTCCTTCATCTCGTTTCGCTCTCTTTCACCCTCCTTCATCTCGTTTCGCTCTCTTTCACCCTCCTTCGTCTCGTTTCGGTCTCTTTCACCCTCCTTCCCCTCGTTCCGCTCGCTTTCACCCTCCTACGACTCCTTTCGCTCGCTTTCACCCTCCTTCGTCTTGTTTCGCTCCCTTTCACCCTACTTCGTCTCGTTTCGCTCTCTTTGACCCTCCTTTATCTCGTTTCGCTCTTTTTGACACTCCTTCGTCTCGTTTATCTCTCTTTCACCCTCCTCCCTCTCGTTTCGCTCTCTTTCACACTCCTTCGTCTCGTTTCGCCCTATTTCAGCCTCCTTCGTCTCGTTTCGCTCTCTTTGACCCTCCTTCATCTCGTTTCGCTCTCTTTGACCCTCCTTCATCTCGTGTCGCTCTCTTTCACCCTCCTTCGTCTCGTTTCGTCCTCTTTCTCCCTCCTTCGTCTCGTTTCGCTCTCTTTCACCCTCCTTCGTCTCGGTTCGCTCTCTTTCACCCTCCTTCGTCTCGTTTTGCTCTCTTTCTCCCTCCTTCGTCTCGTTTCGCTCTCTTTGACCTTCCTTCGTCTCGTTTCACTCTCTTTCACCCTCCTTCGTCTCGTTTCGCTCTCTTCCACCCTCCATCTCGATTCGCCCTCTTTCACCCTCCTTCCTCTCGTTTCGCTCTCTTTCACCCACCTTCATCTCGTTTCACACTCTTTCACCCTCCTTCGTCTCGTTTCGCTCTCTTTCACCCTCCTTTGTCTTGATTCACTCTCTTACACCCACCTTCATCTCGTTTTGCTCTCTTTCACCCTCCTTCGTCTCGTTTCCCTCTTTTTCATCCTCCCCTTCGTCTCGTTTCACTCTCTTTCACTCTCCTTCGTCTCGTTTCGGTCTCTTTCACCCTCCTTCGTCTCGTTTCGGTCTCTTTCACCCTCCTTCGTCTTGTTTCGCGCTCTTTCACCCTCCTTCGTCTCGTTTCGCTCTCTTTCACCCTCCATTTCATTTTGCTCCCTTTCATCCTCCTTTGTCTCGTTTTGCTCTCTTTCACCCTCCTCCCTCTCGTTTCGCACTCTTTGACCCTCCTTCGTCTCGTTTCGCTCTCTTTGACCCTCCTTCGTCTCGTTTCGCTCTCTTTCACCCTCCTTCGTCTTGTTTCGCCCTCTTTCTCCCTCCTTCGTCTCGTTTTGCTCTCTTTCACCCTCCTTCGTCTCGTTTTGCTCTCTTTCACCCTCCTTCGTCTCGTTTCGCTCTCTTTGACCCTCCAGCGTCTCGTTTCGCTCTCTTTCACCCTACTTCGTCTTGTTTCGCTCTCTTTCACCCTCCTTCGACTTGTTTCGGTCTCTTTCACCCTCCTTCGTCTCGTTTCGCTCTCTTTCACCCTCCTTCATCTCGTTTCGCTCTCTTTCACCCTCCTTCACCTCATTTTGCTCCCTTTCACCCTCCTTCGTCTCGTTCCGCTCTCTTTCACCCTCCTTCGTCTCGTTTCGCTCTCTTTGACCCTCCTTCGTCTCATTTCGCTCTCTTTGACACTCCTTCGTCTCGTTTCGCTCTCTTTGACACTCCTCCGTCTCGTTTATCTCTCTTTCACCCTCATTCGTCTCGATTCGCCCTCTTCCACCCTCCTTCGTCTCGATTCGCCCTCTTTCACCCTCCTTCGTCTGGTTTCGCTCTCTTTCACCCTCCGTCTCGTTTCGCTCTCTTTCACCCTCCTTCGTCTCGTCTCACTCTCTTCCACCCTACTTCGTCTCGTTTCGCTCTCTTCCACCCTACTTCGTCTCGTTTCGCTCTCTTTCACCCACCTTCGTCTCGTTCCGCTCACTTTCACCCTCCTTCGTCTCGTTTCGCTCTCTTTCACCATCCTTCGTCTCATTTCGCTCTCTTCCACCCTCCTTCGTCTCGTTTCGCTCTCTTTCACCCTCCTTCGTCTCGTTTCGCTCTCTTCCACCCTCCTTCGACTCCTTTCGCTTTCTTCCATCATCCTTCGTCTCGTTTCGCTCTCTTTCACCCTCCTTCGTCACGTTTCGCCCTATTTCACCCTCCTTCGTCTCGTTTCGCCCTATTTCACCCTCCTTCGTCTCATTTCGCTCTCTTTCACACTCCTTCGTCTCGTTTCGCCCTATTTCAGCCTCCTTCGTCTCGTTTCGCTCTCTTTGACCCTCCTTCATCTCGTTTCGCTCTCTTTGACCCTCCTTCATCTCGTGTCGCTCTCTTTCACCCTCCTTCGTCTCGTTTCGTCCTCTTTCTCCCTCCTTAGTCTCGTTTCGCTCTCTTTCACCCTCCTTCGTCTCGGTTCGCTCTCTTTCATCCTCCTTCGTCTCGTTTTGCTCTCTTTCTCCCTCCTTCGTCTCGTTTCGCTCTCTTTGACCTTCCTTCGTCTCGTTTCACTCTCTTTCACCCTCCTTCGTCTCGTTTCGCTCTCTTCCACCCTCCATCTCGATTCGCCCTCTTTCACCCTCCTTCCTCTCGTTTCGCTCTCTTTCACCCACCTTCATCTCGTTTCACACTCTTTCACCCTCCTTCATCTCGTTTTGCTCTCTTTCACCCTCCTTTGTCTTGATTCACTCTCTTTCACCCACCTTCATCTCGTTTTGCTCTCTTTCACCCTCCTTCGTCTCGTTTCCCTCTTTTTCATCCTCCCCTTCGTCTCGTTTCGCTCTCTTTCACTCTCCTTCGTCTCGTTTCGGTCTCTTTCACCCTCCTTCGTCTCGTTTCGGTCTCTTTCACCCTCCTTCGTCTTGTTTCGCGCTCTTTCACCCTCCTTCGTCTCGTTTCGCTCTCTTTCTCCCTCCATTTCATTTTGCTCCCTTTCATCCTCCTTTGTCTCGTTTTGCTCTCTTTCACCCTCCTCCCTCTCGTTTCGCACTCTTTGACCCTCCTTCGTCTCGTTTCACTCTCTTTGACCGTCCTTCGTCTCGTTTCGCTCTCTTTCACCCTCCTTCGTCTTGTTTCGCCCTCTTTCTCCCTCCTTCGTCTCGTTTTGCTCTCTTTCACCCTCCTTCGTCTCGTTTTGCTCTCTTTCACCCTCCTTCATCTCGTTTCGCTCTCTTTGACCCTCCAGCGTCTCGTTTCGCTCTCTTTCACCCTACTTCGTCTTGTTTCGCTCTCTTTCACCCTCCTTCGACTTGTTTCGGTCTCTTTCACCCTCCTTCGTCTCGTTTCGCTCTCTTTCACCCTCCTTCATCTCGTTTCGCTCTCTTTCACCCTCCTTCACCTCATTTTGCTCCCTTTCACCCTACTTCGTCTCGTTCCGCTCTCTTTCACCCTCCTTCGTCTCGTTTCGCTCTCTTTGACCCTCCTTCGTCTCATTTCGCTCTCTTTGACACTCCTTCGTCTCGTTTCTCTCTCTTTGACACTCCTCCGTCTCGTTTATCTCTCTTTCACCCTCCTTCGTCTCGATTCGCCCTCTTCCACCCTCCTTCGTCTCGATTCGCCCTCTTTCACCCTCCTTCGTCTGGTTTCGCTCTCTTTCACCCTCCGTCTCGTTTCGCTCTCTTTCACCCTCCTTCGTCTCGTCTCACTCTCTTCCACCCTACTTCGTCTCGTTTCGCTTTCTTCCACCCTACTTCGTCTCGTTTCGCTCTCTTTCACCCACCTTCGTCTCGTTCCGCTCACTTTCACCCTCCTTCGTCTCGTTTCGCTCTCTTTCACCATCCTTCGTCTCATTTCGCTCTCTTCCACCCTCCTTCGTCTCGTTTCGCTCTCTTTCACCCTCCTTCGTCTCGTTTCGCTCTCTTCCACCCTCCTTCGACTCCTTTCGCTTTCTTCCATCATCCTTCGTCTCGTTTCGCTCCCTTTCACCCTCCTTCGTCACGTTTCGCCCTATTTCACCCTCCTTCGTCTCGTTTCGCCCTATTTCACCCTCCTTCGTCTCGTTTCGCACTCTTTGACCCTCCTTCGTCTCGTTTCGCCCTATTTCACCCTCCTTCGTCTCGTTTCGCTCTCTTTTACCCTCCTTCGTCTCGTTTCGCTCTCTTTCACCCTCCTTCATCTCGTTCCGCTCTCTTTCACCCTCCTTCGTCTCGGTACCAACTTTTTCACCCTCCTTCATCTCGTTTCGCTCTCTTTGACCTTCCTTCGTCTCGTTTCGCTCTCTTTGACACTCCTTTTTCTCGTTTATCTCTCTTTCACCCTCCTTCGTCTCGTTTCGCGCTCTTTCTCCCTCCTTCATCTCGTTTCGCTCTCTTTCACCCTCCTTCGTCTCGTTTCGCTCTCTTTCACACTCCTTCGTCTCGTTTCGGTCTCTTTCAACCTCCTTCGTCTCGTTTCGGTCTCTTTCACCCTCCTTCGCCTCGTTCCGCTCTCTTTCACCCTCCTACGACTCCTTTCGCTCGCTTTCACCCTCCTTCGTCTCGTTTCGCTCTCTTTCACCCTTCCTCGTCTCGTTTCGCTCTCTTTCACCCTCCTTAGTCTCGTTTCGCTCTCTTTGACCCTCCTTCCTCTCGTTTCGCTCTCGTTCACCCTCCTCACTCTCGTTTCGCACTATTTGACCCTCCTTCGTCTCGTTTCGCTCTCTTTGACCCTCCTTCATCTCGTTTCGCTCTCTTTCACCCTCCTTCGTCTTGTTTCGCCCTCTTTCTCCCTCCTTCGTCTCGTTTCGCTCTCTTTCACCCTCCTTCGTCTCGATTTGCTCTCTTTCACCCTCCTTCGTCTCGTTTCGCTCTCTTTGACCCTCCAGCGTCTCGTTTCGCTCTCTTTCACCCTACTTCGTCTCGTTTCGCTCTCTTTCACCCTCCTTCGACTTGTTTCCCTCTCTTTCACCCTCCTTCGTCTCGTTTCGCTCTCTTTCACCCTCCTTCGCCTCGTTTCGCTCCCTTTCACCCTCCATCTCATTTTGCTCCCTTTCACCTTCCTTCGTCTCGTTCCGCTCTCTTTGACCCTCCTTCGTCTCGTTTCACTCTCTTTGACCCTCCTTCGTCTCGTTTCGCTCTCTTTCACCCTCCTTCGTCTTGTTTCGCCCTCTTTCTCCCTCCTTCGTCTCGTTTTGCTCTCTTTCACCCTTCTTCGTCTCGTTTTGCTCTCTTTCACCCTCCTTCGTCTCGTTTCGCTCTCTTTGACCCTCCAGCGTCTCGTTTCGCTCTCTTTCACCCTACTTCGTCTTGTTTCGCTCTCTTTCACCCTCCTTCGACTTGTTTCGGTCTCTTTCACCCTCCTTCGTCTCGTTTCGCTCTCTTTCACCCTCCTTCATCTCGTTTCGCTCTCTTTCACCCTCCTTCACCTCATTTTGCTCCCTTTCACCCTCCTTCGTCTCGTTCCGCTCTCTTTCACCCTCCTTGGTCTTGTTTCGCTCTCTTTGACCCTCCTTCGTCTCATTTCGCTCTCTTTGTCACTCCTTCGTCTCGTTTCGCTCTCTTTGACACTCCTCCGTCTCGTTTATCTCTCTTTCACCCTCCTTCGTCTCGATTCGCCCTCTTTCACCCTCCTTCGTCTGGTTTCGCTCTCTTTCACCCTCCGTCTCGTTTCGCTCTCTTTCACCCTCCTTCGTCTCGTCTCACTCTCTTCCACCCTACTTCGTCTCGTTTCGCTCTCTTCCACCCTACTTCGTCTCGTTTCGCACTCTTTCACCCACCTTCGTCTCGTTCCGCTCACTTTCACCCTCCTTCGTCTCGTTTCGCTCTCTTTCACCATCATTCGTCTCATTTCGCTCTCTTCCACCCTCCTTCGTCTCGTTTCGCTCTCTTTCACCCTCCTTCGTCTCGTTTCGCTCTCTTCCACACTCCTTCGACTCCTTTCGCTTTCTTCCATCATCCTTCGTCTCGTTTCGCTCCCTTTCACCCTCCTTCGTCTCGTTTCGCCCTATTTCACCCTCCTTCGTCTCGTTTCGCTCTCTTTTACCCTCCTTCGTCTCGTTTCGCTCTCTTTTACCCTCCTTCGTCTCGTTTCGCCCTCTTTCACCCTCCTTCGTCTCGTTTCGCTCTCTTTCACCCTCCTTCATCTCGTTCCGCTCTCTTTCACCCTCCTTCGTCTCGGTACCAACTTTTTCACCCTCCTTCATCTCGTTTCGCTCTCTTTGACCTTCCTTCGTCTCGTTTCGCTCTCTTTGACACTCCTTTTTCTCGTTTATCTCTCTTTCACCCTCCTTCGTCTCGTTTCGCGCTCTTTCTCCCTCCTTCATCTCGTTTCGCTCTCTTTCACCCTCCTTCGTCTCGTTTCGCTCTCTTTCACCCTCCTTCGTCTCGTTTCGGTCTCTTTCAACCTCCTTCGTCTCGTTTCGGTCTCTTTCACCCTCCTTCGCCTCGTTCCACTCTCTTTCACCCTCCTACGACTCCTTTCGCTCGCTTTCACCCTCCTTCGTCTCGTTTCGCTCTCTTTCACCCTTCCTCGTCTCGTTTCGCTCTCTTTCACCCTCCTTAGTCTCGTTTCGCTCTCTTTGACCCTCCTTCCTCTCGTTTCGCTCTCGTTCACCCTCCTCACTCTCGTTTCGCACTATTTGACCCTCCTTCGTCTCGTTTCGCTCTCTTTCACCCTCCTTCATCTCGTTTTGCTCTCTTTCACCCTCCTTCGTCTTGTTTCGCCCTCTTTCTCCCTCCTTCGTCTCGTTTCGCTCTCTTTCACCCTCCTTCGTCTCGTTTCGCTCTCTTTGACCCTCCAGCGTCTCGTTTCGCTCTCTTTCACCCTACTTTGTCTCGTTTCGCTCTCTTTCACCCTCCTTCGACTTGTTTCGCTCTCTTTCACCCTCCTTCGTCTCGTTTCGCTCTCTTTCACCCTCCTTCGCCTCGTTTCGCTCCCTTTCACCCTCCATCTCATTTTGCTCCCTTTCACCTTCCTTCGTCTCGTTCCGCTCTCTTTCACCCTCCTTCGTCTCGTTTTGCTCTCTTTGACCCTCCTTCGTCTCGTTTCGCTCTCTTTGACCCTCCTTCGTCTCGTTTCGCTCTCTTTGACCCTCCTTCGTCTCGTTGCGCCCTCTTTCTCCCTCCTTCGTCTCGTTTCGCTCTCTTTCACCCTCCTTCGTCTCGGTTCGCTCTGTTTCAACCTCCTTCGTCTCGTTTCGCTCTCTTTGACCCTCCTTCGTCTCGTTTCGCTCTCTTTGACCTTCCTTCGTCTCGTTTCGCTCTCTTTCACCCTCCTTCATCTCGTTTCGCTCTCTTCCACCCTCCTTCGTCTCGATTCGTCCTCTTTCACCCTCCTTCGTCTCGTTTTGCATTCTTTCACCCTCCTTCATCTCGTTTCGCTCTCTTTCACCCTCCTTCGTCTAGTTTCGCTCTCTTTCACCCTCCGTCTCGTTTCGCTCTCTTTCACCCTCCTTCGTCTTGTTTCGCCCTCTTTCTCCCTCCTTCGTCTCGTTTTGCTCTCTTTCACCCTTCTTCGTCTCGTTTTGCTCTCTTTCACCCTCCTTCGTCTCGTTTCGCTCTCTTTGACCCTCCAGCGTCTCGTTTCGCTCTCTTTCACCCTACTTCGTCTTGTTTCGCTCTCTTTCACCCTCCTTCGACTTGTTTCGGTCTCTTTCACCCTCCTTCGTCTCGTTTCGCTCTCTTTCACCCTCCTTCATCTCGTTTCGCTCTCTTTCACCCTCCTTCACCTCATTTTGCTCCCTTTCACCCTCCTTCGTCTCGTTCCGCTCTCTTTCACCCTCCTTGGTCTTGTTTCGCTCTCTTTGACCCTCCTTCGTCTCATTTCGCTCTCTTTGTCACTCCTTCGTCTCGTTTCGCTCTCTTTGACACTCCTCCGTCTCGTTTATCTCTCTTTCACCCTCCTTCGTCTCGATTCGCCCTCTTCCACCCTCCTTCGTCTCGATTCGCCCTCTTCCACCCTCCTTCGTCTCGTTTCGCTCTCTTTCACACTCCTTCATCTCGTTTCGCTCTCTTCCAACCTCCTTCGTCTCGTTTCACCCTCTTTTACCCTCCATTGTCTTGTTTCGCTCTCTTTCACCCACCTTCATCTCGTTTCGCTCTCTTTCACCCTCCTTCGTCTCGTTTCGGTCTCTTTCACCCTCCTTCGTCTCGTTTCGCTCTCTTTCACCCTCCTTCGTCTCGTTTCGCTCTCTTTCACCCCCCTTCATCACGTTTCGCTCTCTTTCACCCACCTTCGTCTCGTTTTCGTCTCTTTCACACTCCTTCATCTCGTTTCGCTCTCTTCCAACCTCCTTCGTCTCGTTTCACCCTCTTTTACCCTCCATTGTCTTGTTTAGCTCTCTTTCACCCACCTTCATCTCGTTTCGCTCTCTTTCACCGTCCTACGACTCCTTTCGCTCGCTTTCACCCTCCTTCATCTCGTTTCGCTCTCTTTCACCCTCCTTCGTCTCGTTTCGCTCTCTTTCAACCTCCTTCGTCTCGTTTCGATCTCTTTCACCCTCCTTCGCCTCGTTCCGCTCGCTTTCACCCTCCTACGACTCCTTTCGCTCGCTTTCACCCTCCATCGTCTTGTTTCGCTCTCTTTCACCCTTCTTCATCTCGTTTCGCTCTCTTTCACCCTCCTTCGTCTCGTTTCGCTCTCTTTCACCCTCCTTCCTCTCGTTTCGCTCTCTTTCACCTTCCGTCTGTTTTCGCTCTCTTTCACCCTCCTCCCTCTCGTTTCACTATCTTTCTCCCACCTTCATCTCGTTTCGCCCTATTTCACCCTCCTTCGTCTCATTTCGCCCTCTTTCTCCCTCCTTCGTCTCGTTTCGCTCTCTTTCACCCTCCTTCGTCTCGGTTCGCTCTCTTTCACCCTCCGTCTCGTTTTGCTATCTTTCACCCTCCTTCGTCTTGTTTCGCTCTCTTTGACCCTCCTTCGTCTCGTTTCGCCCTATTTCAGCCTCCTTCGTCTCGTTTCGCTCTCTTTGACCCTCCTTCATCTCGGTTCGCTCTCTTTGACCCTCCTTCATCTCGTGTCGCTCTCTTTCACCCTCCTTCGTCTCGTTTCGTCCTCTTTCTCCCTCCTTCGTCTCGTTTCACTCTCTTTCACCCTCCTTCATCTCGGTTCGCTCTCTTTCACCCTCCTTCGTCTCGTTTTGCTCTCTTTCTCCCTCCTTCGTCTCGTTTCGCTCTCTTAGACCTTCCTTCGTCTCGTTTCACTCTCTTTCACCCTCCTTCGTCTCGTTTGGCTCTCTTCCACCCTCCATCTCGATTCGCCCCCTTTCACCCTCCTTCGACTCCTTTCGCTCTCTTCCACCCTCCTTCGTCTCGTTTCGCTCTCTTTCACCCTCCTTTGTCTCGTTTCGCCCTATTTCACCCTCCTTCGTCTCGTTTCGCCCTATTTCACCCTCCTTCGTCTCATTTCGCACTCTTTGACCCTCCTTCGTCTCGTTTCGCCCTATTTCACCCTCCTTCATCTCGTTTCGCTCTCTTTCACCCTCCTTCCTCTCGTTTCGCCCTCTTTCACCCTCCTTCGTCTCGTTTCGCTCTCTTTCACACTCCTTCATCTCGTTCCGCTCTCTTTCACCCCCCTTCGACTCGCTACAAACTTTTTCACCCTCCTTCGTCTCGTTTCGCTCTCTTTGACCTTCCTTCGTCTCGTTTCGCTCTCTTTGACACTCCTTCGTCTCGTTTATCTCTCTTTCACCCTCCTTCGTCTCGTTTCGCGCTCATTCTCCCTCCTTCGTCTCGTTTCGCTCTCTTTCACCCTCCTTCGTCTCGGTTCGCTCTCTTTCACCCTCCTTCGTCTCGTTTCGCTCTCTTTCACCCTCCTTCGTCTCGTTTCGGTCTCTTTCACCCTCCTTCGTCTCGTTTCGGTCTCTTTCACCCTCCTTCGCTTCGTTCCGCTCTCTTTCACCCTCCTACGACTCCTTTCGCTCGCTTTCACCCTCCTTCGTCTTGTTTCGCTCTCTTTCTCCCTTCCTCGTCTCGTTTCGCTCTCTTTCACCCTTCTTCGTCTCGTTTCACTCTCTTTCACCCTCCTTCATCTTGTTTCGCTCTCTTTCACCCTCCTTCGTCTCGTTTCGCTCTCTTTCACCCTCCTTCGTCTCGTTTCGCTCTCTTTCACCCTCCTTCGTCTCGTTTTGCTCTCTTTCACACTCCTTCATCTCGTTTCGCTCTCTTCCAACCTCCTTCGTCTCGTTTCACCCTCTTTTACCCTCCATTGTCTTGTTTCGCTCTCTTTCACCCTCCTTCGTCTCGTTTCGCTCTCTTTCAACCTCCTTCGTCTCGTTTCGATCTCTTTCACCCTCCTTCGCCTCGTTCCGCTCGCTTTCACCCTCCTACGACTCCTTTCGCTCGCTTTCACCCTCCATCGTCTTGTTTCGCTCTCTTTCACCCTTCTTCATCTCGTTTCGCTCTCTTTCACCCTCCTTCGTCTCGTTTCGCTCTCTTTCACCCTCCTTCCTCTCGTTTCGCTCTCTTTCACCTTCCGTCTGTTTTCGCTCTCTTTCACCCTCCTCCCTCTCGTTTCACTCTCTTTCTCCCACCTTCATCTCGTTTCGCCCTATTTCACCCTCCTTCGTCTCATTTCGCCCTCTTTCTCCCTCCTTCGTCTCGTTTCGCTCTCTTTCACCCTCCTTCATCTCGGTTCGCTCTCTTTCACCCTCCGTCTCGTTTTGCTATCTTTCACCCTCCTTCGTCTTGTTTCACTCTCTTTGACCCTCCTTCGTCTCGTTTCGCCCTATTTCAGCCTCCTTCGTCTCGTTTCGTCCTCTTTCACCCTCCTTCGTCTCGTTTCGTCCTCTTTCTCCCTCCTTCGTCTCGTTTCACTCTCTTTCACCCTCCTTCGTCTCGGTTCGCTCTCTTTCACCCTCCTTCGTCTCGTTTTGCTCTCTTTCTCCCTCCTTCGTCTCGTTTCGCTCTCTTTGACCTTCCTTCGTCTCGTTTCACTCTCTTTCACCCTCCTTCGTCTCGTTTGGCTCTCTTCCACCCTCCATCTCGATTCGCCCCCTTTCACCCTCCTTCGACTCCTTTCGCTCTCTTCCACCCTCCTTCGTCTCGTTTCGCTCTCTTTCACCCTCCTTTGTCTCGTTTCGCCCTATTTCACCCTCCTTCGTCTCGTTTCGCCCTATTTCACCCTCCTTCGTCTCATTTCGCACTCTTTGACCCTCCTTCGTCTCGTTTCGCCCTATTTCACCCTCCTTCATCTCGTTTCGCTCTCTTTCACCCTCCTTCCTCTCGTTTCGCCCTCTTTCACCCTCCTTCGTCTCGTTTCGCTCTCTTTCACACTCCTTCATCTCGTTCCGCTCTCTTTCACCCTCCTTCGACTCGCTACAAACTTTTTCACCCTCCTTCGTCTCGTTTCGCTCTCTTTGACCTTCCTTCGTCTCGTTTCGCTCTCTTTGACACTCCTTCGTCTCGTTTATCTCTCTTTCACCCTCCTTCGTCTCGTTTCGCGCTCTTTCTCCCTCCTTCGTCTCGTTTCGCTCTCTTTCACCCTCCTTCGTCTCGGTTCGCTCTCTTTCACCCTCCTTCGTCTCGTTTCGCTCTCTTTCACCCTCCTTCGTCTCGTTTCGGTCTCTTTCACCCTCCTTCGTCTCGTTTCGGTCTCTTTCACCCTCCTTCGCTTCGTTCCGCTCTCTTTCACCCTCCTACGACTCCTTTCGCTCGCTTTCACCCTCCTTCGTCTTGTTTCGCTCTCTTTCTCCCTTCCTCGTCTCGTTTCGCTCTCTTTCACCCTTCTTCGTCTCGTTTCACTCTCTTTCACCCTCCTTCATCTTGTTTCGCTCTCTTTCACCCTCCTTCGTCTCGTTTCGCTCTCTTTCACCCTCCTTCGTCTCGTTTCGCTCTCTTTCACCCTCCTTCGTCTCGTTTTGCTCTCTTTCACCCTCCTTCATCTCGTTTCGCTCTCTTCCACCCTCCTTCGTCTCGTTTCGCCCTCTTTCACCTCCCTTCGTCTCGTTTTGTCTGTTTGACATTCCTTCGTCTCGTTTCGCTCTCTTTCACCCTCCTTCACCTCGTTTCGCTCTCTTTCACCCTCCTTCGTCTCGTTTCGCCCTCTTTCACCTCCCTTCGTCTCGTTTTGTCTGTTTGACATTCCTTCGTCTCGTTTCGCTCTCTTTCAACCTCCTTACACTCGTTTCGCACTCTTTGACCCTCCTTCGTCTCGTTTCGCTTTCTTTGACCCTCCTTCATCTCGTTTCGCTCTCTTTCACCCTCCTTCGTCTTGTTTCGCCTTCTTTCTCCCTCCTTCGTCTCGTTTCGCTCTCTTTCACCCTCCTTCGTGTCGTTTTGCTCTCTTTCACCCTCCTTCGTCTCGTTTCGCTCTCTTTGACCCTCCTTCATCTCGTTTCGCTCTCTTTGACCCTCCTTCATCTCGTGTCGCTCTCTTTCACCCTCCTTCGTCTCGTTTCGTCCTCTTTCTCCCTCCTTCGTCTCGTTTCGCTCTCTTTCACCCTCCTTCGTCTCGTTTCGCTCTCTTTGACCTTCCTTCGTCTCGTTTCGCTCTCTTTCACCCTCCTTCGTCTCGTTTCGCTCTCTTTGACCTTCCTTCGTCTCGTTTCGCTCTCTTTCACCCTCCTTCATCTCGTTTCGCTCTCTTCCACCCTCCTTCGTCTCGATTCGTCCTCTTTCACCCTCCTTCGTCTCGTTTTGCATTCTTTCACCCTCCTTCATCTCGTTTCGCTCTCTTTCACCCTCCTTCGTCTAGTTTCGCTCTCTTTCACCCTCCGTCTCGTTTCGCTCTCTTCCACCCTCCTTCGACTCCTTTCGCTCTCTTCCACCCTCCTTCGTCTCGTTTCGCTCTCTTTCACACTCCTTCATCTCGTTTCGCTCTCTTCCAACCTCCTTCGTCTCGTTTCACCCTCTTTTACCCTCCATTGTCTTGTTTCACTCTCTTTCACCCACCTTCATCTCGTTTCGCTCTCTTTCACCCTCCTTCATCTCGTTTCGGTCTCTTTCACCCTCCTTCGTCTCGTTTCGCTCTCTTTCACCCTCCTTCGTCTCGTTTCGCTCTCTTTCACCCCCCTTCATCACGTTTCGCTCTCTTTCACCCACCTTCGTCTCGTTTTCGTCTCTTTCACACTCCTTCATCTTGTTTCGCTCTCTTCCAACCTCCTTCGTCTCGTTTCACCCTCTTTTACCCTCCATTGTCTTGTTTAGCTCTCTTTCACCCACCTTCATCTCGTTTCGCTCTCTTTCACCGTCCTACGACTCCTTTCGCTCGCTTTCACCCTCCTTCATCTCGTTTCGCTCTCTTTCACCCTCCTTCGTCTCGTTTCGCTCTCTTTCAACCTCCTTCGTCTCGTTTCGATCTCTTTCACCCTCCTTCGCCTCGTTCCGCTCGCTTTCACCCTCCTACGACTCCTTTCGCTCGCTTTCACCCTCCATCGTCTTGTTTCGCTCTCTTTCACCCTTCTTCATCTCGTTTCGCTCTCTTTCACCCTCCTTCGTCTCGTTTCGCTCTCTTTCACCCTCCTTCCTCTCGTTTCGCTCTCTTTCACCTTCCGTCTGTTTTCGCTCTCTTTCACCCTCCTCCCTCTCGTTTCACTCTCTTTCTCCCACCTTCATCTCGTTTCGCCCTATTTCACCCTCCTTCGTCTCATTTCGCCCTCTTTCTCCCTCCTTCGTCTCGTTTCGCTCTCTTTCACCCTCCTTCGTCTCGGTTCGCTCTCTTTCACCCTCCGTCTCGTTTTGCTATCTTTCACCCTCCTTCGTCTTGTTTCGCTCTCTTTGACCCTCCTTCGTCTCGTTTCGCCCTATTTCAGCCTCCTTCGTCTCGTTTCGCTCTCTTTGACCCTCCTTCATCTCGGTTCGCTCTCTTTGACCCTCCTTCATCTCGTGTCGCTCTCTTTCACCCTCCTTCGTCTCGTTTCGTCCTCTTTCTCCCTCCTTCGTCTCGTTTCACTCTCTTTCACCCTCCTTCATCTCGGTTCGCTCTCTTTCACCCTCCTTCGTCTCGTTTTGCTCTCTTTCTCCCTCCTTCGTCTCGTTTCGCTCTCTTTGACCTTCCTTCGTCTCGTTTCACTCTCTTTCACCCTCCTTCGTCTCGTTTGGCTCTCTTCCACCCTCCATCTCGATTCGCCCCCTTTCACCCTCCTTCGACTCCTTTCGCTCTCTTCCACCCTCCTTCGTCTCGTTTCGCTCTCTTTCACCCTCCTTTGTCTCGTTTCGCCCTATTTCACCCTCCTTCGTCTCGTTTCGCCCTATTTCACCCTCCTTCGTCTCATTTCGCACTCTTTGACCCTCCTTCGTCTCGTTTCGCCCTATTTCACCCTCCTTCATCTCGTTTCGCTCTCTTTCACCCTCCTTCCTCTCGTTTCGCCCTCTTTCACCCTCCTTCGTCTCGTTTCGCTCTCTTTCACACTCCTTCATCTCGTTCCGCTCTCTTTCACCCTCCTTCGACTCGCTACAAACTTTTTCACCCTCCTTCGTCTCGTTTCGCTCTCTTTGACCTTCCTTCGTCTCGTTTCGCTCTCTTTGACACTCCTTCGTCTCGTTTATCTCTCTTTCACCCTCCTTCGTCTCGTTTCGCGCTCTTTCTCCCTCCTTCGTCTCGTTTCGCTCTCTTTCACCCTCCTTCGTCTCGGTTCGCTCTCTTTCACCCTCCTTCGTCTCGTTTCGCTCTCTTTCACCCTCCTTCGTCTCGTTTCGCGCTCTTTCTCCCTCCTTCGTCTCGTTTCGCTCTCTTTCACCCTCCTTCGTCTCGGTTCGCTCTCTTTCACCCTCCTTCGTCTCGTTTCGCTCTCTTTCACCCTCCTTCGTCTCGTTTCGGTCTCTTTCACCCTCCTTCGTCTCGTTTCGGTCTCTTTCACCCTCCTTCGCTTCGTTCCGCTCTCTTTCACCCTCCTACGACTCCTTTCGCTCGCTTTCACCCTCCTTCGACTTGTTTCGCTCTCTTTCTCCCTTCCTCGTCTCGTTTCGCTCTCTTTCAACCTTCTTCGTCTCGTTTCACTCTCTTTCACCCTCCTTCATCTTGTTTCGCTCTCTTTCACCCTCCTTCGTCTCGTTTCGCTCTCTTTCACCCTCCTTCGTCTCGTTTCGCTCTCTTTCACCCTCCTTCGTCTCGTTTTGCTCTCTTTCACACTCCTTCATCTCGTTTCGCTCTCTTCCAACCTCCTTCGTCTCGTTTCACCCTCTTTTACCCTCCATTGTCTTGTTTCGCTCTCTTTCACCCACCTTCATCTCGTTTCGCTCTCTTTCACCGTCCTACGACTCCTTTCGCTCGCTTTCACCCTCCTTCATCTCGTTTCGCTCTCTTTCACCCTCCTTCGTCTCGTTTCGCTCTCTTTCAACCTCCTTCGTCTCGTTTCGATCTCTTTCACCCTCCTTCGCCTCGTTCCGCTCGCTTTCACCCTCCTACGACTCCTTTCGCTCGCTTTCACCCTCCATCGTCTTGTTTCGCTCTCTTTCACCCTTCTTCATCTCGTTTCGCTCTCTTTCACCCTCCTTCGTCTCGTTTCGCTCTCTTTCACCCTCCTTCCTCTCGTTTCGCTCTCTTTCACCTTCCGTCTGTTTTCGCTCTCTTTCACCCTCCTCCCTCTCGTTTCACTCTCTTTCTCCCACCTTCATCTCGTTTCGCCCTATTTCACCCTCCTTCGTCTCATTTCGCCCTCTTTCTCCCTCCTTCGTCTCGTTTCGCTCTCTTTCACCCTCCTTCGTCTCGGTTCGCTCTCTTTCACCCTCCGTCTCGTTTTGCTATCTTTCACCCTCCTTCGTCTTGTTTCACTCTCTTTGACCCTCCTTCGTCTCGTTTCGCCCTATTTCAGCCTCCTTCGTCTCGTTTCGCTCTCTTTGACCCTCCTTCATCTCGGTTCGCTCTCTTTGACCCTCCTTCATCTCGTGTCGCTCTCTTTCACCCTCCTTCGTCTCGTTTCGTCCTCTTTCTCCCTCCTTCGTCTCGTTTCACTCTCTTTCACCCTCCTTCGTCTCGGTTCGCTCTCTTTCACCCTCCTTCGTCTCGTTTTGCTCTCTTTCTCCCTCCTTCGTCTCGTTTCGCTCTCTTTGACCTTCCTTCGTCTCGTTTCACTCTCTTTCACCCTCCTTCGTCTCGTTTGGCTCTCTTCCACCCTCCATCTCGATTCGCCCCCTTTCACCCTCCTTCGACTCCTTTCGCTCTCTTCCACCCTCCTTCGTCTCGTTTCGCTCTCTTTCACCCTCCTTTGTCTCGTTTCGCCCTATTTCACCCTCCTTCGTCTCGTTTCGCCCTATTTCACCCTCCTTCGTCTCATTTCGCACTCTTTGACCCTCCTTCGTCTTGTTTCGCCCTATTTCACCCTCCTTCATCTCGTTTCGCTCTCTTTCACCCTCCTTCCTCTCGTTTCGCCCTCTTTCACCCTCCTTCGTCTCGTTTCGCTCTCTTTCACACTCCTTCATCTCGTTCCGCTCTCTTTCACCCTCCTTCGACTCGCTACAAACTTTTTCACCCTCCTTCGTCTCGTTTCGCTCTCTTTGACCTTCCTTCGTCTCGTTTCGCTCTCTTTGACACTCCTTCGTCTCGTTTATCTCTCTTTCACCCTCCTTCGTCTCGTTTCGCGCTCTTTCTCCCTCCTTCGTCTCGTTTCGCTCTCTTTCACCCTCCTTCGTCTCGGTTCGCTCTCTTTCACCCTCCTTCGTCTCGTTTCGCTCTCTTTCACCCTCCTTCGTCTCGTTTCGGTCTCTTTCACCCTCCTTCGTCTCGTTTCGGTCTCTTTCACCCTCCTTCGCTTCGTTCCGCTCTCTTTCACCCTCCTATGACTCCTTTCGCTCGCTTTCACCCTCCTTCGTCTTGTTTCGCTCTCTTTCTCCCTTCCTCGTCTCGTTTCGCTCTCTTTCACCCTTCTTCGTCTCGTTTCACTCTCTTTCACCCTCCTTCATCTTGTTTCGCTCTCTTTCACCCTCCTTCGTCTCGTTTCGCTCTCTTTCACCCTCCTTCGTCTCGTTTCGCTCTCTTTCACCCTCCTTCGTCTCGTTTTGCTCTCTTTCACCCTCCTTCATCTCGTTTCGCTCTCTTCCACCCTCCTTCGTCTCGTTTCGCCCTCTTTCACCTCCCTTCGTCTCGTTTTGTCTGTTTGACATTCCTTCGTCTCGTTTCGCTCTCTTTCACCCTCCTTCACCTCGTTTCGCTCTCTTTCACCCTCCTTCGTCTCGTTTCGCCCTCTTTCACCTCCCTTCGTCTCGTTTTGTCTGTTTGACATTCCTTCGTCTCGTTTCGCTCTCTTTCAACCTCCTTACACTCGTTTCGCACTCTTTGACCCTCCTTCGTCTCGTTTCGCTTTCTTTGACCCTCCTTCATCTCGTTTCGCTCTCTTTCACCCTCCTTCGTCTTGTTTCGCCTTCTTTCTCCCTCCTTCGTCTCGTTTCGCTCTCTTTCACCCTCCTTCGTGTCGTTTTGCTCTCTTTCACCCTCCTTCGTCTCGTTTCGCTCTCTTTGACCCTCCTTCATCTCGTTTCGCTCTCTTTGACCCTCCTTCATCTCGTGTCGCTCTCTTTCACCCTCCTTCGTCTCGTTTCGTCCTCTTTCTCCCTCCTTCGTCTCGTTTCGCTCTCTTTCACCCTCCTTCATCTCGGTTCGCTCTCTTTCACCCTCCTTCATCTCGTTTTGCTCTCTTTCTCGCTCCTTCGTCTCGTTTCGCTCTCTTTGACCTTCCTTCGTCTCGTTTCACTCTCTTTCACCCTCCTTCGTCTCGTTTGGCTCTCTTCCACCCTCCATCTCGATTCGCCCCCTTTCACCCTCCTTCGACTCCTTTCGCTCTCTTCCACCCTCCTTCGTCTCGTTTCGCTCTCTTTCACCCTCCTTTGTCTCGTTTCGCCCTATTTCACCCTCCTTCGTCTCGTTTCGCCCTATTTCACCCTCCTTCGTGTCATTTCGCACTCTTTGACCCTCCTTCGTCTCGTTTCGCCCTATTTCACCCTCCTTCGTCTCGTTTCGCTCTCTTTCACCCTCCTTCGTCTCGTTTCGCCCTCTTTCACCCTCCTTCGTCTCGTTTTGCTCTCTTTCACACACCTTCATCTCGTTCCGCTCTCTTTCACCCTCCTTCGCTTCGCTACGAACTTTTTCACCCTCCTTCGTCTCGTTTCGCTCTCTTTGACCTTCCTTCGTCTCGTTTCGCTCTCTTTGACACTCCTTCGTCTCGTTTATCTCTCTTTCACCCTCCTTCGTCTCGTTTCGCGCTCTTTCTCCCTCCTTCGTCTCGTTTCGCTCTCTTACACCCTCCTTCGTCTCGGTTCGCTTTCTTTCACCCTCCTTCGTCTCGTTTCGCTCTCTTTCACCCTCCTTCGTCTCGTTTTGGTCTCTTTCACCCTCCTTCGCTTCGTTCCGCTCTCTTTCACCCTCCTACGACTCCTTTCGCTCGCTTTCACCCTCCTTCGTCTTGTTTCGCTCTCTTTCTCCCTTCCTCGTCTCGTTTCGCTCTCTTTCACCCTTCTTCGTCTCGTTTCGCTCTCTTTGACCCTCCTTCATCTCGTTTCGCTCTCTTTCACCCTCCTTCGTCTTGTTTCGCCTTCTTTCTCCCTCCTACGTCTCGTTTCGCTCTCTTTCACCCTCCTTCGTGTCGTTTTGCTCTCTTTCACCCTCCTTCGTCTCGTTTCGCTCTTTTTGACCCTCAGCGTCTCGTTTCGCTCTCTTTCACCCTACTTCGTCTCGTTTCGCTCTCTTTCACCCTCCCTCGACTTGTTTCGCTCACTTTCACCCTCCTTCATCTCGTTTCGCTCTCTTTCACCCTCCTTCGTCTCGGTTCGCTCTCTTTCACCCTCCTTCGTCTCGTTTCGCTCTCTTTCAACCTCCTTCGTCTCGTTTCGGTCTCTTTCACCCTCCTTCGCCTCGTTCCGCTCTCTTTCACCCTCCTACGACTCCTTTCGCTCGCTTTCACCCTCCTTCGTCTCGTTTCGCTCTCTTTCACCCTCCTTCCTCTCGTTTCGCTCTCGTTCACCCTCCTCACTCTCGTTTCGCACTCTTTGACCCTCCTTCGTCTCGTTTCACTCTCTTTGACCCTCCTTCATCTCATTTCGCTCTCTTTCACCCTCCTTCGTCTTGTTTCGCCCTCTTTCTCCCTCCTTCGTCTCGTTTGGCTCTCTTTCACCCTCCTTCGTCTCGTTTTGCTCTCTTTCACCCTCCTTCGTCTCGTTTCGCTCTCTTTGACCCTCCAGCGTCTCGTTTCGCTCTCTTTCACCCTACTTCGTCTCGTTTCGCTCTCTTTCACCCTCCTTCGACTTGTTTCGCTCTCTTTCACCCTCCTTCATCTCGTTTCGCTCTCTTTCACCCTCCTTCGCCTCGTTTCGCTCCCTTTCACCCTCCATCTCATTTTGCTCCCTTTCACCCTCCTTCGTCTCGTTCCGCTCTCTTTCACCCTCCTTCGTCTCGTTTCTCTCTCTTTGACCCTCCTTCATCTCGTTTCGCTCTCTTTGACCCTCCTTCGTCTCGTTTCGCTCTCTTTGACCCTCCTTCGTCTCGTTTCGCCCTCTTTCTCCCTCCTTCGTCTCGTTTCGCTCTCTCTCACCCTCCTTCGTCTCGTTTCGGTCTCTTTCACCCTCCTTCGCCTCGTTCCGCTCTCGTTCACCCTCCTACGACTCCTTTCGCTCGCTTTCACCCTCCTTCGTCTCGTTTCGCTCTCGTTCACCCTTCCTCGTCTCA
This sequence comes from Scyliorhinus torazame, assembly GCF_047496885.1. Lineage (NCBI taxonomy): Eukaryota > Metazoa > Chordata > Chondrichthyes > Carcharhiniformes > Scyliorhinidae > Scyliorhinus > Scyliorhinus torazame. The sequence goes on from NC_092721.1 coordinate 1,203,495, forward strand.
TTTCGCTCTCTTTCACCCTCCTTCGTCTCGTTTCGCTCTCTTTCACCCTCCTTCCTCTTGTTTCGCTCTCGTTCACCCTCCTCACTCTCGTTTCGCACTCTTTGACCCTCCTTCGTCTCGTTCCGCTCTCTTTGACCCTCCTTCATCTCGTTTCGCTCTCTTTCACCCTCCTTCGACTTGTTTCGCTCTCTTTCACCCTCCTTCGTCTCGTTTCGCTCTCTTTCACCCTCCTTCGCCTCGTTTCGCTCCCTTTCACCCTCCATCTCATTTTGCTCCCTTTCACCCTCCTTCGTCTCGTTCCGCTCTCTTTCACCCTCCTTCGTCTCGTTTCGCTCTCTTTGACCCTCCTTCATCTCGTTTCGCTCTCTTTGACCCTCCTTCGTCTCGTTTCGCTCTCTTTGACCCTCCTTCGTCTCGTTTCGCCCTCTTTCTCCCTCCTTCGTCTCGTTTCGCTCTCTCTCACCCTCCTTCGTCTCGTTTCGGTCTCTTTCACCCTCCTTCGCCTCGTTCCGCTCTCTTTCACCCTCCTACGACTCCTTTCGCTCGCTTTCACCCTCCTTCGTCTCGTTTCGCTCTCGTTCACCCTTCCTCGTCTCGTTTCGCTCTCTTTCACCCTCCTTCGTCTCGTTTCGCTCTCTTTCACCCTCCTTCCTCTCGTTTCGCTCTCGTTCACCCTCCTCACTCTCGTTTCGCACTCTTTGACCCTCCATCGTCTCATTCCGCTCTCTTTGACCCTCCTTCATCTCGTTTCGCTCTCTTTCACCCTCCTTCGTCTTGTTTCGCCCTCTTTCTCCCTCCTTCGTCTCGTTTCGCTCTCTTTCACCCTCCTTCGTCTCGTTTCGCTCCCTTTCACCCTCCATCTCATTTTGCTCCCTTTCACCCTCCTTCGTCTTGTTCCGCTCTCTTTCACCCTCCTTCGTCTCGTTTCGCTCTCTTTGACCCTCCTTCGTCTCGTTTCGCTCTCTTTGACCCTCCTTCATCTCGTTTCGCTCTCTTTGACCCTCCTTCGTCTCGTTTCGCCCTCTTTCTCCCTCCTTCGTCTCGTTTCGCTCTCTCTCACCCTCCTTCGTCTCGGTTCCCTCTCTTTCACCCTCCTTCGTCTCGTTTCGCTCTCTTTGACCCTCCTTCGTCTCGTTTCGCTCTCTTTCACCCTCCTTCGTCTCGTCTCACTCTCTTCCACCCTACTTCGTCTCGTTTCGCTCTCTTCCACCCTACTTCGTCTCGTTTCGCTCTCTTTCACCCACCTTCGTCTCGTTCCGCTCACTTTCACCCTCCTTCGTCTCGTTTCGCTCTCTTTCACCATCCTTCGTCTCATTTCGCTCTCTTTCACCCTCCTTCGTCTCGTTTCGCTCTCTTTCACCCTCCTTCGTCTCGTTTCGCTCTCTTCCACCCTCCTTCAACTCCTTTCGCTTTCTTCCTTCATCCTTCGTCTCGTTTCGCTCTCTTTCACCCTCCTTCATCACGTTTCGCCCTATTTCACCCTCCTTCGTCTCGTTTCGCCCTATTTCACCCTCCTTCGTCTCGTTTCGCACTCTGTGACCCTCCTTCGTCCCATTTCGCCCTATTTCACCCTCCTTCGTCTCGTTTCGCTCTCTTTTACCCTCCTTCGTCTCGTTTCGCCCTCTTTCACCCTCCTTCGTCTCTTTCGCTCTCTTTCACCCTCCTTCATCTCGTTCCGCTCTCTTTCACCCTCCTTCGTCTCGGTACCAACATTTTCACCCTCCTTCATCTCGTTTCGCTCTCTTTGACCTTCCTTCGTCTCGTTTCGCTCTCTTTGACACTCCTTTTTCTCGTTTATCTCTCTTTCACCCTCCTTCGTCTCGTTTCGCGCTCTTTCTCCCTCCTTCATCTCGTTTCGCTCTCTTTCACCCTCCTTCGTCTCGTTTCGCTCTCTTTCACCCTCCTTCGTCTCGTTTCGGTCTCTTTCAACCTCCTTCGTCTCGTTTCGGTCTCTTTCACCCTCCTTCGCCTCGTTCCGCTCTCTTTCACCCTCCTTCGTCTCGCTACGAACTTTTTCACCCTCCTTCGTCTCGTTTCGCTCTCTTTGACCTTCCTCCGTCTCGTTTCGCTCTCTTTGACACTCCTTCGTCTCGTTTATCTCTCTTTCACCCTCCTTCGTCTCGTTTTGCGCTCTTTCTCCCTCCTTCGTCTCGTTTCGCTCTCTTTCACCCTCCTTCGTCTCGGTTCGCTCTCTTTCACCCTCCTTCGTCTCGTTTCGCTCTCTTTCACCCTCCTTCGTCTCGTTTCGGTCTCTTTCACCCTCCTTCGTCTCGTTTCGGTCTCTTTCACCCTCCTTCGCTTCGTTCCGCTCTCTTTCACCCTCCTACGACTCCTTTCGCTCGCTTTCACCCTCCTTCGTCTTGTTTCGCTCTCTTTCTCCCTTCCTCGTCTCATTTCGCTCTCTTTCACCCTTCTACGTCTCGTTTCACTCTCTTTCACCCTCCTTCCTCTCGTTTCGCTCTCGTTCAACCTCCTTACACTCGTTTCGCACTCTTTGACCCTCCTTCATCTCGTTTCGCTCTCTTTGACCCTCCTTCATCTCGTTTCGCTCTCTTTCACCCTCCTTCGTCTTGTTTCGCCTTCTTTCTCCCTCCTTCGTCTCGTTTCGCTCTCTTTCACCCTCCTTCGTGTCGTTTTGCTCTCTTTCACTCTCCTTCGTCTCGTTTCGCTCTCTTTGACCCTCCTTCATCTCGTTTCGCTCTCTTTGACCCTCCTTCATCTCGTGTCGCTCTCTTTCACCCTCCTTCGTCTCGTTTCGTCCTCTTTCACCCTCCTACGACTCCTTCCGCTCGCTTTCACCCTCCTTCGTCTTGTTTCGCTCTCTTTCTCCCTTCCTCGTCTCGTTTCGCTCTCTTTCACCCTTCTTCGTCTCGTTTCACTCTCTTTCACCCTCCTTCCTCTCGTTTCGCTCTCGTTCAACCTCCTTACACTCGTTTCGCACTCTTTGACCCTCCTTCGTCTCGTTTCGCTCTCTTTGACCCTCCTTCATCTCGTTTCGCTCTCTTTCACCCTCCTTCGTCTTGTTTCGCCTTCTTTCTCCCTCCTTCGTCTCGTTTCGCTCTCTTTCACCCTCCTTCGTGTCGTTTTGCTCTCTTTCACCCTCCTTCGTCTCGTTTCGCTCTCTTTGACCCTCCTTCATCTCGTTTCGCTCTCTTTGACCCTCCTTCATCTCGTGTCGCTCTCTTTCACCCTCCTTCGTCTCGTTTCGTCCTCTTTCTCCCTCCTTCGTCTCGTTTCGCTCTCTTTCACCCTCCTTCGTCTCGGTTCGCTCTCTTTCACCCTCCTTCGTCTCGTTTTGCTCTCTTTCTCCCTCCTTCGTCTCGTTTCGCTCTCTTTGACCTTCCTTCGTCTCGGTTCACTCTCTTTCACCCTCCTTCGTCTCGTTTGGCTCTCTTCCACCCTCCATCTCGATTCGCCCCCTTTCACCCTCCTTCGACTCCTTTCGCTCTCTTCCACCCTCCTTCGTCTCGTTTCGCTCTCTTTCACCCTCCTTTGTCTCATTTCACCCTATTTCACCCTCCTTCGTCTCGTTTCGCCCTATTTCACCCTCCTTCGTCTCATTTCGCACTCTTTGACCCTCCTTCGTCTCGTTTCGCCCTATTTCACCCTCCTTCGTCTCGTTTCGCTCTCTTTCACCCTCCTTCGTCTCGTTTCGCCCTCTTTCACCCTCCTTCGTCTCGTTTCGCTCTCTTTCACACTCCTTCATCTCGTTCCGCTCTCTTTCACCCTCCTTCGTCTCGCTACGAACTTTTTCACCCTCCTTCGTCTCGTTTCGCTCTCTTTGACCTTCCTTCGTCTCGTTTCGCTCTCTTTGACACTCCTTCGTCTCGTTTATCTCTCTTTCACCCTCCTTCGTCTCGTTTCGCGCTCTTTCTCCCTCCTTCGTCTCGTTTCGCTCTCTTTCACCCTCCTTCGTCTCGGTTCGCTCTCTTTCACCCTCCTTCGTCTCGTTTCGCTCTCTTTCACCCTCCTTCGTCTCGTTTCGGTCTCTTTCACCCTCCTTCGTCTCGTTTCGGTCTCTTTCACCCTCCTTCGCTTCGTTCCGCTCTCTTTCACCCTCCTACGACTCCTTTCGCTCGCTTTCACCCTCCTTCGTCTTGTTTCGCTCTCTTTCTCCCTTCCTCGTCTCGTTTCGCTCTCTTTCACCCTTCTTCGTCTCGTTTCACTCTCTTTCACCCTCCTTCCTCTCGTTTCGCTCTCGTTCATCCTCCTTACACTCGTTTCGCACTCTTTGACCCTCCTTCGTCTCGTTTCGCTCTCTTTGACCCTCCTTCATCTCGTTTCGCTCTCTTTCACCCTCCTTCGTCTTGTTTCGCTCTCTTTCTCCCTCCTTCGTCTTGTTTCGCTCTCTTTCACCCTCCTTTGTCTCATTTCGCCCTATTTCACCCTCCTTCGTCTCGTTTCGCCCTATTTCACCCTCCTTCGTCTCATTTCGCACTCTTTGACCCTCCTTCGTCTCGTTTCGCCCTATTTCACCCTCCTTCGTCTCGTTTCGCTCTCTTTCACCCTCCTTCGTCTCGTTTCGCCCTCTTTCACCCTCCTTCGTCTCGTTTCGCTCTCTTTCACACTCCTTCATCTCGTTCCGCTCTCTTTCACCCTCCTTCGTCTCGCTACGAACTTTTTCACCCTCCTTCGTCTCGTTTCGCTCTCTTTGACCTTCCTTCGTCTCGTTTCGCTCTCTTTGACACTCCTTCGTCTCGTTTATCTCTCTTTCACCCTCCTTCGTCTCGTTTTGCGCTCTTTCTCCCTCCTTCGTCTCGTTTCGCTCTCTTTCACCCTCCTTCGTCTCGGTTCGCTCTCTTTCACCCTCCTTCGTCTCGTTTCGCTCTCTTTCACCCTCCTTCGTCTCATTTCGGTCTCTTTCACCCTCCTTCGTCTCGTTTCGGTCTCTTTCACCCTCCTTCGCTTCGTTCCGCTCTCTTTCACCCTCCTACGACTCCTTTCGCTCGCTTTCACCCTCCTTCGTCTTGTTTCGCTCTCTTTCCCACTTCCTCGTCTCGTTTCGCTCTCTTTCACCCTTCTTCGTCTCGTTTCACTCTCTTTCACCCTCCTTCCTCTCGTTTCGCTCTCGTTCATCCTCCTTACACTCGTTTCGCACTCTTTGACCCTCCTTCGTCTCGTTTCGCTCTCTTTGACCCTCCTTCATCTCGTTTCGCTCTCTTTCACCCTCCTTCGTCTTGTTTCGCCTTCTTTCTCCCTCCTTCATCTCGTTTCGCTCTCTTTCACCCTCCTTCGTGTCGTTTTGCTCTCTTTCACCCTCCTTCGTCTCGTTTCGCTCTTTTTGACCCTCAGCGTCTCGTTTCGCTCTCTTTCACCCTACTTCGTCTCGTTTCGCTCTCTTTCACCCTCCTTCGACTTGTTTCGCTCACTTTCACCCTCCTTCGTCTCGTTTCGCTCTCTTTCACCCTCCTTCGTCTCGGTTCGCTCTCTTTCACCCTCCTTCGTCTCGTTTCGCTCTCTTTCAACCTCCTTCGTCTCGTTTCGGTCTCTTTCCCCCTCCTTCCTCTCGTTTCGCTCTCGTTCATCCTCCTTACACTCGTTTCGCACTCTTTGACCCTCCTTCGTCTCGTTTCGCTCTCTTTGACCCTCCTTCATCTCGTTTCGCTCTCTTTCACCCTCCTTCGTCTTGTTTCGCTCTCTTTCTACCTCCTTCGTCTCGTTTCGCTCTCTTTCACCCTCCTTTGTCTCATTTCGCCCTATTTCACCCTCCTTCGTCTCGTTTCGCCCTATTTCACCCTCCTTCGTCTCATTTCGCACTCTTTGACCCTCCTTCGTCTCGTTTCGCCCTATTTCACCCTCCTTCGTCTCGATTCGCTCTCTTTCACCCTCCTTCGTCTCGTTTCGCCCTCTTTCACCCTCCTTCGTCTCGTTTCGCTCTCTTTCACACTCCTTCATCTCGTTCCGCTCTCTTTCACCCTCCTTCGTCTCGCTACGAACTTTTTCACCCTCCTTCGTCTCGTTTCGCTCTCTTTGACCTTCCTTCGTCTCGTTTCGCTCTCTTTGACACTCCTTCGTCTCGTTTCGCTCTCTTTCAACCTCCTTCGTCTCGTTTCGGTCTCTTTCACCCTCCTTCCTCTCGTTTCGCTCTCGTTCATCCTCCTTACACTCGTTTCGCACTCTTTGACCCTCCTTCGTCTCGTTTCGCTCTCTTTGACCCTCCTTCATCTCGTTTCGCTCTCTTTCACCCTCCTTCGTCTTGTTTCGCTCTCTTTCTCCCTCCTTCGTCTCGTTTCGCTCTCTTTCACCCTCCTTTGTCTCATTTCGCCCTATTTCACCCTCCTTCGTCTCGTTTCGCCCTATTTCACCCTCCTTCGTCTCATTTCGCACTCTTTGACCCTCCTTCGTCTCGTTTCGCCCTATTTCACCCTCCTTCGTCTCGTTTCGCTCTCTTTCACCCTCCTTCGTCTCGTTTCGCCCTCTTTCACCCTCCTTCGTCTCGTTTCGCTCTCTTTCACACTCCTTCATCTCGTTCCGCTCTCTTTCACCCTCCTTCGTCTCGCTACGAACTTTTTCACCCTCCTTCGTCTCGTTTCGCTCTCTTTGACCTTCCTTCGTCTCGTTTCGCTCTCTTTGACACTCCTTCGTCTCGTTTATCTCTCTTTCACCCTCCTTCGTCTCGTTTCGCCCTCTTTCTCCCTCCTTCGTCTCGTTTCGCTCTCTTTCACCCTCCTTCGTCTCGGTTCGCTCTCTTTCACCCTCCTTCATCTCGTTTCGCTCTCTTTCACCCTCCTTCGTCTCGTTTCGCTCTCTTTGACCTTCCTTCGTCTCGTTTCGCTCTCTTTGACACTCCTTCGTCTCGTTTATCTCTCTTTCACCCTCCTTCGTCTCGTTTCGCCCTCTTTCTCCCTCCTTCGTCTCGTTTCGCTCTCTTTCACCCTCCTTCGTCTCAGTTCACTCTCTTTCACCCTCCTTCATCTCGTTTCGCTCTCTTTCACCCTCCTTCGTCTCGTTTCGCTCTCTTTCACCCTCCTTCGTCTCGTTTCGGTCTCTTTCACCCTCCTTCGCCTCGTTCCGCTCTCTTTCACCCTCCTACGACTGCTTTCGCTCGCTTTCAACCTCCTTCGTCTTGTTTCGCTCTCTTTCACCCTTCCTCGTCTCGTTTCGCTCTCTTTCACCCTCCTTCGTCTCGTTTCGCTCTCTTTCACCCTCGTTCCTCTCGTTTCGCTCTCGTTCACCCTCCTTACTCTCGTTTCGCACTCTTTGACCCTCTTTCGTCTCGTTTCGCTCTCTTTGACCCTCCTTCATCTCGTTTCGCTCTCTTTCACCCTCCTTCGTCTTGTTTCGCCTTCTTTCTCCCTCCTTCGTCTCATTTCGCCCTCTTTCTCCCTCCTTCGTCTCGTTTCGCTCTCTTTCACCCTCCTTCGTCTCGGTTCGCTCTCTTTCACCCTCCTTCATCTCGCTTTGCTCTCTTTCACCCTCCTTCGTCTCGTTTCGCTCTCTTTGACCCTCCTTCGTCTCGTTTCGCCCTATTTCAGCCTCCTTCGTCTCGTTTCGCTCTCTTTGACCCTCCTTCATCTCGTTTCGCTCTCTTTGACACTCCTTCATCTCGTGTCGCTCTCTTTCACCCTCCGTCGTCTTGTTTCGCCTTCTTTCTCCCTCCTTCGTCTCATTTCGCCCTCTTTCTCCCTCCTTCATCTCGTTTCGCTCTCTTTCACCCTCCTTCGTCTCGGTTCGCTCTCTTTCACCCTCCTTCGTCTCGTTTTGATCTCTTTCACCCTCCTTCGTCTCGTTTCGCTCTCTTTGACCTTCCTTCGTCTCGTTTCACTCTCTTTCACCCTCCTTCGTCTCGTTTGGCTCTCTTCCACCCTCCATCTCGATTCGCCCTCTTTCACCCTCCTTCGACTCCTTTCGCTCTCTTTCACCCTCCTTTGTCTCGTTTCGCCCTATTTCACCCTCCTTGTCTCGTTTCGCCCTATTTCACCCTCCTTCGTCTCGTTTCGCACTCTTTGACCCTCCTTCGTCTCGTTTCGCCCTATTTCACCCTCCTTCGTCTCGTTTCGCTCTCTTTCACCCTCCTTCGTCTCGTTTCGCCCTCTTTCACCCTCCTTCGTCTCGTTTCGCTCTCTTTCACACTCCTTCATCTCGTTCCGCTCTCTTTCACCCTCCTTCGTCTCGCTACGACCTTTTTCACCCTCCTTCGTCTCGTTTCGCTCTTTTTGACCTTCCTTCATCTCGTTTCGCTCTCTTTGACACTCCTTCGTCTCGTTTATCTCTCTTTCACCCTCCCTCGTCTCGTTTCGCGCTCTTTCTCCCTCGTTCGTCTCGTTTCGCTCTCTTTCACCCTCCTTCGTCTCGGTTCGCTCTCTTTCACCCTCCTTCGTCTCGTTTCGCTCTCTTTCACCCTCCTTCGTCTCGTTTCGGTCTCTTTCACCCTCCTTCGTCTCGTTTCGGTCTCTTTCACCCTCCTTCGTCTCTTTTCGCTCTCTTTGACTTTCCTTCGTCTCGTTTCACTCTCTTTCACCCTCCTTCGTCTCGTTTGGCTCTCTTCCACCCTCCATCTCGATTCCCCCTCTTTCACCCTCCTTCGACTCCTTTCGCTCTCTTCCACCCTCCTTCGTCTCGTTTCGCTCTCTTTCACCCTCGTTCCTCTCGTTTCGCTCTCGTTCACCCTCCTTACTCTCGTTTCGCACTCTTTGACCCTCTTTCGTCTCGTTTCGCTCTCTTTGACCCTCCTTCATCTCGTTTCGCTCTCTTTCACCCTCCTTCGTCTTGTTTCGCCTTCTTTCTCCCTCCTTCGTCTCATTTCGCCCTCTTTCTCCCTCCTTCGTCTCGTTTCGCTCTCTTTCACCCTCCTTCGTCTCGGTTCGCTCTCTTTCACCCTCCTTCATCTCGCTTTGCTCTCTTTCACCCTCCTTCGTCTCGTTTCGCTCTCTTTGACCCTCCTTCGTCTCGTTTCGCCCTATTTCAGCCTCCTTCGTCTCGTTTCGCTCTCTTTGACCCTCCTTCATCTCGTTTCGCTCTCTTTGACACTCCTTCATCTCGTGTCGCTCTCTTTCACCCTCCGTCGTCTTGTTTCGCCTTCTTTCTCCCTCCTTCGTCTCATTTCGCCCTCTTTCTCCCTCCTTCATCTCGTTTCGCTCTCTTTCACCCTCCTTCGTCTCGGTTCGCTCTCTTTCACCCTCCTTCGTCTCGTTTTGATCTCTTTCACCCTCCTTCGTCTCGTTTCGCTCTCTTTGACCTTCCTTCGTCTCGTTTCACTCTCTTTCACCCTCCTTCGTCTCGTTTGGCTCTCTTCCACCCTCCATCTCGATTCGCCCTCTTTCACCCTCCTTCGACTCCTTTCGCTCTCTTTCACCCTCCTTTGTCTCGTTTCGCCCTATTTCACCCTCCTTGTCTCGTTTCGCCCTATTTCACCCTCCTTCGTCTCGTTTCGCACTCTTTGACCCTCCTTCGTCTCGTTTCGCCCTATTTCACCCTCCTTCGTCTCGTTTCGCTCTCTTTCACCCTCCTTCGTCTCGTTTCGCCCTCTTTCACCCTCCTTCGTCTCGTTTCGCTCTCTTTCACACTCCTTCATCTCGTTCCGCTCTCTTTCACCCTCCTTCGTCTCGCTACGACCTTTTTCACCCTCCTTCGTCTCGTTTCGCTCTTTTTGACCTTCCTTCATCTCGTTTCGCTCTCTTTGACACTCCTTCGTCTCGTTTATCTCTCTTTCACCCTCCCTCGTCTCGTTTCGCGCTCTTTCTCCCTCGTTCGTCTCGTTTCGCTCTCTTTCACCCTCCTTCGTCTCGGTTCGCTCTCTTTCACCCTCCTTCGTCTCGTTTCGCTCTCTTTCACCCTCCTTCGTCTCGTTTCGGTCTCTTTCACCCTCCTTCGTCTCGTTTCGGTCTCTTTCACCCTCCTTCGTCTCTTTTCGCTCTCTTTGACTTTCCTTCGTCTCGTTTCACTCTCTTTCACCCTCCTTCGTCTCGTTTGGCTCTCTTCCACCCTCCATCTCGATTCCCCCTCTTTCACCCTCCTTCGACTCCTTTCGCTCTCTTCCACCCTCCTTCGTCTAGTTTCGCTCTCTTTCACCCTCCTTTGTCTCGTTTCGCCCTATTTCACCCTCCTTCGTCTCGTTTCGCCCTATTTCACACTCCTTCGTCTCGTTTCGCACTCTTTGACCCTCCTTCGTCTCGTTTCGCCCTATTTCACCCTCCTTCGTCTCGTTTCGCTCTCTTTCACCCTCCTTCGTCTCGTTTTGCTGTCTTTCACCCTCCTTCATCTCGTTTCGCTCTCTTTCACCCTCCTTCGTCTCGTTTCGCTCTCTTTCACCCTCCGTCTCGTTTCGCTCTCTTCCACCCTCCTTCGACTCCTTTCGCTCTCTTCCACCCTCCTTCGTCTCGTTTCGCTCTCTTTCACCCTCCTTCGTCTCGTTTCGCACTCTTTCACCCTCCTTCATCTCATTTTGCTCCCTTTCACCCTCCTTTGTCTCGTTTCGCTCTCTTTCCCCTTCCTTTGTCTCGTTACTCTCTCTTTCACCCTCCTTCGTCTCGTTTCGCCCTCTTGCACACTCCTTCGTCTCGTTTCGCTCTCTTTCACCCTCCTTCGTCCCATTTCGCTCTCTTTCACCCTCCTTCGTCTCGTGTCGCTCTCTTCCAACCTCCTTCGTCTCGTTTCACCCTCTTTTACCCTCCATTGTCTTGTTTCGCTCTCTTTCACCCACCTTCATCTCGTTTCGCTCTCTTTCACCCTCCTTCGCCTCGTTTCGGTCTCTTTCACCCTCCTTCGTCTCGTTTCGCTCTCTTTCACCCTCCTTCGTCTCGTTTCGCTCTCTTTCACCCCCCTTCATCTCGTTTCGCTCTCTTTCACCCACCTTCGTCTCGTTTTCGTCTCTTTCACCCTCCTTCGTCTCGTTTCGGTCTATTTCACCATCCATCGCCTCGGTCCGCTCTCTTTCACCGTCCTACGACTCCTTTCGCTCGCTTTCACCCTCCTTCATCTCGTTTCGCTCTCTTTCACCCACCTTCATCTCGTTTTGCTCTCTTTCAACCTCCTTCGTCTCGTTTCGATCTCTTTCACCCTCCTTCGCCTCGTTCCGCTCGCTTTCACCCTCCTACGACTCCTTTCGCTCGCTTTCACCCTCCTTCGTCTCGTTTCGCTCTCTTTCACACTCCTTCATCTCGTTCCGCTCTCTTTCACCCTCCTTCGTCTCGCTACGAACTTTTTCACCCTCCTTCGTCTCGTTTCGCTCTCTTTGACCTTCCTTCGTCTCGTTTCGCTCTCTTTGACACTCCTTCGTCTCGTTTATCTCTCTTTCACCCTCCTTCGTCTCGTTTCGCGCTCTTTCTCCCTCCTTCGTCTCGTTTCGCTCTCTTTCACCCTCCTTCGTCTCGGTTCGCTCTCTTTCACCCTCCTTCGTCTCGTTTCGCTCTCTTTCACCCTCCTTCGTCTCGTTTCGGTCTCTTTCACCCTCCTTCGTCTCGTTTCGGTCTCTTTCACCCTCCTTCGCTTCGTTCCGCTCTCTTTCACCCTCCTACGACTCCTTTCGCTCGCTTTCACCCTCCTTCGTCTTGGTTCGCTCTCTTTCTCCCTTCCTCGTCTCGTTTCGCTCTCTTTCACCCTTCTTCGTCTCGTTTCACTCTCTTTCACACTCCTTCCTCTCGTTTCGCTCTCGTTCATCCTCCTTACACTCGTTTTGCACTCTTTGACCCTCCTTCGGCTCGTTTCGCTCTCTTTGACCCTCCTTCGTCTTGTTTCGCCTTCTTTCTCCCTCCTTCATCTCGTTTCGCTCTCTTTCACCCTCCTTCGTGTCGTTTTGCTCTCTTTCACCCTCCTTCGTCTCGTTTCGCTCTTTTTGACCCTCAGCGTCTCGTTTCGCTCTCTTTCACCCTACTTCGTCTCGTTTCGCTCTCTTTCACCCTCCTTCGACTTGTTTCGCTCACTTTCACCCTCCTTCGTCTCGTTTCGCTCTCTTTCACCCTCCTTCGTCTCGGTTCGCTCTCTTTCACCCTCCTTCGTCTCGTTTCGCTCTCTTTCAACCTCCTTCGTCTCGTTTCGGTCTCTTTCACCCTCCTTCACCTCGTTCCGCTCTCTTTCACCCTCCTACGACTCCTTTCGCTCGCTTTCACCCTCCTTCGTCTCGTTTCGCTCTCGTTCACCCTTCCTCGTCTCGTTTCGCTCTCTTTCACCCTCCTTCGTCTCGTTTCGCTCTCTTTCACCCTCCTTCCTCTCGTTTCGCTCTCGTTCACCCTCCTCACTCTCGTTTCGCACTCTTTCACCCTCCTTCGTCTTGTTTCGCCCTCTTTCTCCCTCCTTCGTCTCGTTTCGCTCTCTTTCACCCTCCTTCGTCTCGTTTTGCTCCCTTTCACCCTCCTTCGTCTCGTTTCGCTCTCTTTGACCCTCCAGCGTCTCGTTTCGCTCTCTTTCACCCTACGTCGTCTCGTTTCGCTCTCTTTCACCCTCCTTCGACTTGTTTCGCTCTCTTTCACCCTCCATCTCGTTTCGCTCTCCTTCACCCTCCTTCGCCTCGTTTCGCTCCCTTTCACCCTCCATCTCATTTTGCTCCCTTTCACCCTCCTTCGTCTCGTTCCGCTCTCTTTCACCCTCCTTCGTCTCGTTTCGCTCTCTTTGACCCTCCTTCGTCTCGTTTCGCTCTCTTTGACCCTCCTTCGTCTCGTTTCGCTCTCTTTGACCCTCCTTCGTCTCGTTTCGCCCTCTTTCTCCCTCCTTCGTCTCGTTTCGCTCTCTCTCACCCTCCTTCGTCTCGTCTCGCTCTCTTTCACCCTACTTCGTCTCGTTTCGCTCTCTTTCACCCTCCTTCGACTTGTTTCGCTCACTTTCACCCTCCTTCGTCTCGTTTCGCTCTCTTTCACCCTCCTTCGTCTCGTTTCGCTCTCTTTGACCCTCCAGCGTCTCGTTTCGCTCTCTTTCACCCTACGTCGTCTCGTTTCGCTCTCTTTCACCCTCCTTCGACTTGTTTCGCTCTCTTTCACCCTCTTTCATCTCGTTTCGCTCTCTTTCACCGTCCTTCGCCTCGTTTCGCTCCCTTTCACCCTCCATCTCATTTTGCTCCCTTGCACCCTCCTTCGTCTCGTTCCGCTCTCTTTCACCCTCCTTCGTCTCGTTTCGCTCTCTTTGACCCTCCTTCGTCTCGTTTCGCTCTCTTTGACCCTCCTTCGTCTCATTTCGCTCTCTTTGACCCTCCTTTGTCTCGTTTCGCCCTCTTTCTCCCTCCTTCGTCTCGTTTCGCTCTCTCTCACCCTCCTTCGTCTCGTTTCGATCTCTTTCACCCTCCTTCGCCTCGTTCCGCTCTCTTTCACCCTCCTACGACTCCTTTTGCTCGCTTTCACCCTCCTTCGTCTCCTTTCGCTCTCGTTCACCCTTCCTCGTCTCGTTTCGCTCTCTTTCACCCTCCTTCGTCTCGTTTCGCTCTCTTTCACCCTCCTTCCTCTCGTTTCGCTCTCGTTCACCCTCCTCACTCTCGTTTCGCACTCTTTGACCCTCCTTCATCTCGTTTCGCTCTCTTTGACCCTCCTTCATCTCGTTTCGCTCTCTTTCACCCTCCTTCGTCTTGTTTCGCCTTCTTTCTCCCTCCTTCATCTCGTTTCGCTCTCTTTCACCCTCCTTCGTGTCGTTTTGCTCTCTTTCACCCTCCTTCGTCTCGTTTCGCTCTTTTTGACCCTCAGCGTCTCGTTTCGCTCTCTTTCACCCTACTTCGTCTCGTTTCGCTCTCTTTCACCCTCCTTCGACTTGTTTCGCTCACTTTCACCCTCCTTCGTCTCGTTTCGCTCTCTTTCACCCTCCTTCGTCTCGGTTCGCTCTCTTTCACCCTCCTTCGTCTCGTTTCGCTCTCTTTCAACCTCCTTCGTCTCGTTTCGGTCTCTTTCACCCTCCTTCACCTCGTTCCGCTCTCTTTCACCCTCCTACGACTCCTTTCGCTCGCTTTCACCCTCCTTCGTCTCGTTTCGCTCTCGTTCACCCTTCCTCGTCTCGTTTCGCTCTCTTTCACCTCCTTCGTCTCGTTTCGCTCTCTTTCACCCTCCTTCCTCTCGTTTCGCTCTCGTTCACCCTCCTCACTCTCGTTTCGCACTCTTTGACCCTCCTTCGTCTCGTTTCGCTCTCTTTGACCCTCCTTCATCTCGTTTCGCTCTCTTTCACCCTCCTTCGTCTTGTTTCGCCCTCTTTCTCCCTCCTTCGTCTCGTTTCGCTCTCTTTCACCCTCCTTCGTCTCGTTTTGCTCCCTTTCACCCTCCTTCGTCTCGTTTCGCTCTCTTTGACCCTCCAGCGTCTCGTTTCGCTCTCTTTCACCCTACGTCGTCTCGTTTCGCTCTCTTTCACCCTCCTTCGACTTGTTTCGCTCTCTTTCACCCTCCTTCATCTCGTTTCGCTCTCTTTCAGCCTCCTTCGCCTCGTTTCGCTCCCTTTCACCCTCCATCTCATTTTGCTCCCTTTCACCCTCCTTCGTCTCGTTCCGCTCTCTTTCACCCACCTTCGTCTCGTTTCGCTCTCTTTGACCCTCCTTCGTCTCGTTTCGCTCTCTTTGACCCTCCTTCGTCTCGTTTCGCTCTCTTTGAGCCTCCTTCGTCTCGTTTCGCCCTCTTTCTCCCTCCTTCGTCTCGTTTCGCTCTCTTTCACCCTCCTACGACTCCTTTCGCTCGCTTTCACCCTCCTTCGTCTCCTTTCGCTCTCGTTCACCCTTCCTCGTCTCGTTTCGCTCTCTTTCACCCTCCTTCGTCTCGTTTCGCTCTCTTTCACCCTCCTTCCTCTCGTTTCGCTCTCGTTCACCCTCCTCACTCTCGTTTCGCACTCTTTGACCCTCCTTCGTCTCGTTTCGCTCTCTTTGACCCTCCTTCATCTCGTTTCGCTCTCTTTCACCCTCCTTCGTCTTGTTTCGCCCTCTTTCTCCCTCCTTCGTCTCGTTTCGCTCTCTTTCACCCTCCTGCGTCTCGTTTTGCTCTCTTTCACCCTCCTTCGTCTCGTTTCCCTCTCTTTGACCCTCCAGCATCTCGTTTCGCTCTCTTTCACCCTACTTCGTCTCGTTTCGCTCTCTTTCACCCTCCTTCGACTTGTTTCGCTCTCTTTCACCCTCCTTCGTCTCGTTTCGCTCTATTTCACCCTCCTTCGCCTCGTTTCGCTCCCTTTCACCCTCCATCTCATTTTGCTCCCTTTCACCCTCCTTCGTCTCGTTCCGCTCTCTTTCACCCTCCTTCGTCTCGTTTCGCTCTCTTTGACCCTCCTTCGTCTCGTTTCGCTCTCTTTGACCCTCCTTCATCTCGTTTCGCTCTCTTTGACCCTCCTTCGTCTCGTTTCGCCCTCTTTCTCCCTCCTTCGTCTCGTTTCGCTCTCTCTCACCCTCCTTCGTCTCGGTTCGCTCTCTTTCACCCTCCTTCGTCTCGTTTCGCTCTCTTTGACCCTCCTTCATCTCGTTTCGCTCTCTTTGACCTTCCTTCGTCTCGTTTCGCTCTCTTTCACCCTCCTTCGACTTGTTTCGCTCTCTTCCACCCTCCTTCGTCTCGATTCGCCCTCTTTCACCCTCCTTCGTCTCGTTTTGCTCTCTTTCACCCTCCTTCATCTCGTTTCGCTCTCTTTCACCCTCCTTCGTCTCGTTTCGCTCTCTTTCACCCTCCGTCTCGTTTCGCTCTCTTCGACCCTCCTTCGACTCCTTTCGTTCTCTTCCACCCTCCTTCGTCTCGTTTCGCTCTCTTTCACCCTCCTTCGTCTCGTTTCGCACTCTTTCACCCTCCTTCATCTCATTTTGCTCCCTTTCACCCTCCTTTGTCTCGTTTCGCTCTCTTTCCCCTTCCTTTGTCTCGTTACTCTCTCTTTCACCCTCCTTCGTCTCGTTTCGCCCTCTTGCACACTCCTTCGTCTCGTTTCGCTCTCTTTCACCCTCCTTCGTCTCGTTTCGCTCTCTTTCACCCTCCTTCGTCTCGTTTCGCTCTCTTCCAAACTCCTTCGTCTCGTTTCACCCTCTTTTACCCTCTATTGTCT
This sequence comes from Scyliorhinus torazame, assembly GCF_047496885.1. Classification (NCBI taxonomy): domain Eukaryota; kingdom Metazoa; phylum Chordata; class Chondrichthyes; order Carcharhiniformes; family Scyliorhinidae; genus Scyliorhinus; species Scyliorhinus torazame. The sequence continues at coordinate 1,219,404 of NC_092721.1, forward strand.
TGTTTCGCTCTCTTTCACCCACCTTCATCTCGTTTCGCTCTCTTTCACCCTCCTTCGTCTCGTTTCGGTCTCTTTCACCCTCCTTCGTCTCGTTTCGCTCTCTTTCACCCTCCTTCGTCTCGTTTCGCTCTCTTTCACCCCCCTTCATCTCGTTTCGCTCTCTTTCACCCACCTTCGTCTCGTTTTCGTCTCTTTCAACCTCCTTCGTCTCGTTTCGGTCTCTTTCACCATCCATCGCCTCGGTCCGCTCTCTTTCACCGTCCTACGACTCCTTTCGCTCACTTTCACCCTCCTTCATCTCGTTTCGCTCTCTTTCACCCTCCTTCGTCTCGTTTTGCTCTCTTTCAACCTCCTTCGTCTCGTTTCGATCTCTTTCACCCTCCTTCGCCTCGTTCCACTCGCTTTCACCCTCCTACGACTCCTTTCGCTCGCTTTCACCCTCCTTCGTCTTGTTTCGCTCTCTTTCACCCTTCTTCCTCTCGTTTCGCTCTCTTTCACCTTCCGTCTGTTTTCGCTCTCTTTCACCCTCCTCCCTCTCGTTTCACTCTCTTTCTCCCTCCTTCATCTCGTTTCGCCCTATTTCACCCTCCTTCGTCTCATTTTGCCCTCTTTCTCCCTCCTTCGTCTCGTTTCGCTCTCTTTCACCCTCCTTCGTCTCGGTTCGCTCTCTTTCACCCTCCTTCGTCTCGTTTTGCTCTCTTTCACCCTCCTTCGTCTCGTTTCACTCTCTTTGACCCTCCTTCGTCTCGTTTCGCCCTATTTCAGCCTCCTTCGTCTCGTTTCGCTCTCTTTGACCCTCCTTCATCTCGTTTCGCTCTCTTTGACCCTCCTTCATCTCGTGTCGCTCTCTTTCACCCTCCGTCTCGTTTCGCTCTCTTCGACCCTCCTTCGACTCCTTTCGCTCTCTTACACCCTCCTTCGTCTCGTTTCGCTCTCTTTCACCCTCCTTCGTCTCGTTTCGCACTCTTTCACCCTCCTTCATCTCATTTTGCTCCCTTTCACCCTCCTTTGTCTCGTTTCGCTCTCTTTCCCCTTCCTTTGTCTCGTTACTCTCTCTTTCACCCTCCTTCGTCTCGTTTCGCCCTCTTGCACACTCCTTCGTCTCGTTTCGCTCTCTTTCACCCTCCTTCGTCTCGTTTCGCTCTCTTTCACCCTCCTTCGTCTCGTTTCGCTCTCTTCCAACCTCCTTCGTCTCGTTTCACCCTCTTTTACCCTCTATTGTCTTGTTTCGCTCTCTTTCACCCACCTTCATCTCGTTTCGCTCTCTTTCACCCTCCTTCGTCTCGTTTCGGTCTCTTTCACCCTCTTTCGTCTCGTTTCGCTCTCTTTCACCCTCCTTCGTCTCGTTTCGCTCTCTTTCACCCCCCTTCGTCTCGTTTTGCTCTCTTTCTCCCTCCTTCGTCTCTTTTCGCTCTCTTTGACTTTCCTTCGTCTCGTTTCACTCTCTTTCACCCTCCTTCGTCTCGTTTGGCTCTCTTCCACCCTGCATCTCGATTCCCCCTCTTTCACCCTCCTTCGACACCTTTCGCTCTCTTCCACCCTCCTTCATCTCGTTTCGCTCTCTTTCACCCTCCTTTGTCTCGTTTCGCCCTATTTCACCCTCCTTCGTCTCGTTTCGCCTTATTTCACCCTCCTTCGTCTCGTTTTGCACTCTTTGACCCTCCTTCGTCTCGTTTCGCCCTATTTCACCCTCCTTCGTCTCGTTTCGCTCTCTTTCACCCTCCTTCGTCTCGTTTCGCCCTCTTTCACCCTCCTTCGTCTCGTTTCGCTCTCTTTGACCTGCCTTCGTCTCGTTTCGCTCTCTTTGACACTCCTTCGTCTCGTTTATCTCTCTTTCACCCTCCTTCGTCTCGTTTCGCCCTCTTTCTCCCTCCTTCGTCTCGTTTCGCTCTCTTTCACCCTCCTTCGTCTCAGTTCGCTCTCTTTCACCCTCCTTCATCTCGTTTCGTTCTCTTTCACCCTCCTTCGTCTCGTTTCGCTCTCTTTCACCCTCCTTCGTCTCGTTTCGGTCTCTTTCACCCTCCTTCGCCTCGTTCCGCTCTCTTTCACCCTCCTACGACTGCTTTCGCTCGCTTTCACCTTCCTTCATCTTGTTTCGCTCTCTTTCACCCTTCCTCGTCTCGTTTCGCTCTCTTTCACCCTCCTTCGTCTCGTTTCGCTCTCTTTCACCCTCGTTCCTCTCGTTTCGCTCTCGTTCACCCTCCTTACTCTCGTTTCGCACTCTTTGACCCTCTTTCGTCTCGTTTCGCTCTCTTTGACCCTCCTTCATCTCGTTTCGCTCTCTTTCACCCTCCTTCGTCTTGTTTCGCCTTCTTTCTCCCTCCTTCGTCTCATTTCGCCCTCTTTCTCCCTCCTTCGTCTCGTTTCGCTCTCTTTCACCCTCCTTCGTCTCGGTTCGCTCTCTTTCACCCTCCTTCATCTCGCTTTGATCTCTTTCACCCTCCTTCGTCTCGTTTCGCTCTCTTTGACCCTCCTTCGTCTCGTTTCGCCCTATTTCAGCCTCCTTCGTCTCGTTTCGCTCTCTTTGACCCTCCTTCATCTCGTTTCGCTCTCTTTGACCCTCCTTCATCTCGTGTCGCTCTCTTTCACCCTCCGTCGTCTTGTTTCGCCTTCTTTCTCCCTCCTTCGTCTCATTTCGCCCTCTTTCTCCCTCCTTCGTCTCGTTTCGCTCTCTTTGACCCTCCAGCATCTCGTTTCGCTCTCTTTCACCCTACTTCGTCTCGTTTCGCTCTCTTTCACCCTCCTTCGACTTGTTTCGCTCTCTTTCACCCTCCTTCGTCTCGTTTCGCTCTCTTTCACCCTCCTTCGCCTCGTTTCGCTCCCTTTCACCCTCCATCTCATTTTGCTCCCTTTCACCCTCCTTCGTCTCGTTCCGCTCTCTTTCACCCTCCTTCGTCTCGTTTCGCTCTCTTTGACCCTCCTTCGTCTCGTTTCGCTCTCTTTCACCCTCCTTCATCTCGTTTCGCTCTCTTTGACCCTCCTTCGTCTCGTTTCGCCCTCTTTCTCCCTCCTTCGTCTCGTTTCGCTCTCTCTCACCCTCCTTCGTCTCGGTTCGCTCTCTTTCACCCTCCTTCGTCTCGTTTCGCTCTCTTTGACCCTCCTTCATCTCGTTTCGCTCTCTTTGACCTTCCTTCGTCTCGTTTCGCTCTCTTTCACCCTCCTTCGACTTGTTTCGCTCTCTTCTACCCTCCTTCGTCTCGATTCGCCCTCTTTCACCCTCCTTCGTCTCGTTTTGCTCTCTTTCACCCTCCTTCATCTCGTTTCGCTCTCTTTCACCCTCCTTCGTCTCGTTTCGCTCTCTTTCACCCTCCGTCTCGTTTCGCTCTCTTCGACCCTCCTTCGACTCCTTTCGTTCTCTTCCACCCTCCTTCGTCTCGTTTCGCTCTCTTTCACCCTCCTTCGTCTCGTTTCGCACTCTTTCACCCTCCTTCATCTCATTTTGCTCCCTTTCACCCTCCTTTGTCTCGTTTCGCTCTCTTTCCCCTTCCTTTGTCTCGTTACTCTCTCTTTCACCCTCCTTCGTCTCGTTTCGCCCTCTTGCACACTCCTTCGTCTCGTTTCGCTCTCTTTCACCCTCCTTCGTCTCGTTTCGCTCTCTTTCACCCTCCTTCGTCTCGTTTCGCTCTCTTCCAACCTCCTTCGTCTCGTTTCACCCTCTTTTACCCTCTATTGTCTTGTTTCGCTCTCTTTCACCCACCTTCATCTCGTTTCGCTCTCTTTCACCCTCCTTCGTCTCGTTTCGGTCTCTTTCACCCTCCTTCGTCTCGTTTCGCTCTCTTTCACCCTCCATCGTCTCGTTTCGCTCTCTTTCACCCCCCTTCATCTCGTTTCGCTCTCTTTCACCCACCTTCGTCTCGTTTTCGTCTCTTTCAACCTCCTTCGTCTCGTTTCGGTCTCTTTCACCATCCATCGCCTCGGTCCGCTCTCTTTCACCGTCCTACGACTCCTTTCGCTCGCTTTCACCCTCCTTCATCTCGTTTCGCTCTCTTTCACCCTCCTTCGTCTCGTTTTGCTCTCTTTCAACCTCCTTCATCTCGTTTCGATCTCTTTCACCCTCCTTCGCCTCGTTCCGCTCGCTTTCACCCTCCTACGACTCCTTTCACTCGCTTTCACCCTCATTCGTCTTGTTTCGCTCTCTTTCACCCTTCTTCATCTCGTTTCGCTCTCTTTCACCCTCCTTCGTCTCGTTTCGCTCTCTTTCACCCTCCTTCCTCTCGTTTCGCTCTCTTTCACCTTCCGTCTGTTTTCGCTCTCTTTCACCCTCCTCCCTCTCGTTTCACTCTCTTTCTCCCTCCTTCATCTCGTTTCGCCCTATTTCACCCTCCTTCGTCTCATTTTGCCCTCTTTCTCCCTCCTTCGTCTCGTTTCGCTCTCTTTCACCCTCCTTCGTCTCGGTTCGCTCTCTTTCACCCTCCTTCGTCTCGTTTTGCTCTCTTTCACCCTCCTTCGTCTCGTTTCACTCTCTTTGACCCTCCTTCGTCTCGTTTCGCCCTATTTCAGCCTCCTTCGTCTCGTTTCGCTCTCTTTGACCCTCCTTCATCTCGTTTCGCTCTCTTTGACCCTCCTTCATCTCGAGTCGCTCTCTTTCACCCTCTGTCTCGTTTCGCTCTCTTCGACCCTCCTTCGACTCCTTTCGCTCTCTTACACCCTCCTTCGTCTCGTTTCGCTCTCTTTCACCCTCCTTCGTCTCGTTTCGCACTCTTTCACCCTCCTTCATCTCATTTTGCTCCCTTTCACCCTCCTTTGTCTCGTTTCGCTCTCTTTCCCCTTCCTTTGTCTCGTTACTCTCTCTTTCACCCTCCTTCGTCTCGTTTCGCCCTCTTGCACACTCCTTCGTCTCGTTTCGCTCTCTTTCACCCTCCTTCGTCTCGTTTCGCTCTCTTTCACCCTCCTTCGTCTCGTTTCGCTCTCTTCCAACCTCCTTCGTCTCGTTTCACCCTCTTTTACCCTCTATTGTCTTGTTTCGCTCTCTTTCACCCACCTTCATCTCGTTTCGCTCTCTTTCACCCTCCTTCGTCTCGTTTCGGTCTCTTTCACCCTCCTTCGTCTCGTTTCGCTCTCTTTCACCCTCCTTCGTCTCGTTTCGCTCTCTTTCACCCCCCTTCATCTCGTTTCGCTCTCTTTCACCCACCTTCGTCTCGTTTTCGTCTCTTTCAACCTCCTTCGTCTCGTTTCGGTCTCTTTCACCATCCATCGCCTCGGTCCGCTCTCTTTCACCGTCCTACGACTCCTTTCGCTCGCTTTCACCCTCCTTCATCTCGTTTCGCTCTCTTTCACCCTCCTTCGTCTCGTTTTGCTCTCTTTCAACCTCCTTCGTCTCGTTTCGATCTCTTTCACCCTCCTTCGCCTCGTTCCGCTCGCTTTCACCCTCCTACGACTCCTTTCGCTCGCTTTCACCCTCCTTCGTCTTGTTTCGCTCTCTTTCACCCTTCTTCATCTCGTTTCGCTCTCTTTCACCCTCCTTCGTCTCGTTTCGCTCTCTTTCACCCTCCTTCCTCTCGTTTCGCTCTCTTTCACCTTCCGTCTGTTTTCGCTCTCTTTCACCCTCCTCCCTCTCGTTTCACTCTCTTTCTCCCTCCTTCATCTCGTTTCGCCCTATTTCACCCTCCTTCGTCTCATTTTGCCCTCTTTCTCCCTCCTTCGTCTCGTTTCGCTCTCTTTCACCCTCCTTCGTCTCGGTTCGCTCTCTTTCACCCTCCTTCGTCTCGTTTTGCTCTCTTTCACCCTCCTTCGTCTCGTTTCACTCTCTTTGACCCTCCTTCGTCTCGTTTCGCCCTATTCCAGCCTCCTTCGTCTCGTTTCGCTCTCTTTGACCCTCCTTCATCTCGTTTCGCTCTCTTTGACCCTCCTTCATCTCGTGTCGCTCTCTTTCACCCTCCTTCGTCTCGTTTCGTCCTCTTTCTCCCTCCTTCGTCTCGTTTCGCTCTCTTTCACCCTCCTTCGTCTCGGTTCGCTCTCTTTCACCCTCCTTCGTCTCGTTTTGCTCTCTTTCTCCCTCCTTCGTCTCTTTTCGCTCTCTTTGACTTTCCTTCGTCTCGTTTCACTCTCTTTCACCCTCCTTCGTCTCGTTTGGCTCTCTTCCACCCTGCATCTCGATTCCCCCTCTTTCACCCTCCTTCGACACCTTTCGCTCTCTTCCACCCTCCTTCATCTCGTTTCGCTCTCTTTCACCCTCCTTTGTCTCGTTTCGCCCTATTTCACCCTCCTTCGTCTCGTTTCGCCTTATTTCACCCTCCTTCGTCTCGTTTTGCCCTCTTTGACCCTCCTTCGTCTCGTTTCGCCCTATTTCACCCTCCTTCGTCTCGTTCCGCTCTCTTTCACCCTCCTTCGTCTCGTTTCGCCCTCTTTCACCCTCCTTCGTCTCGTTTCGCTCTCTTTGACCTTCCTTCGTCTCGTTTCGCTCTCTTTGACACTCCTTCGTCTCGTTTATCTCTCTTTCACCCTCCTTCGTCTCGTTTCGCCCTCTTTCTCCCTCCTTCGTCTCGTTTCGCTCTCTTTCACCCTCCTTCGTCTCAGTTCGCTCTCTTTCACCCTCCTTCATCTCGTTTCGCTCTCTTTCACCCTCCTTCGTCTCGTTTCGCTCTCTTTCACCCTCCTTCGTCACGTTTCGGTCTCTTTCACCCTCCTTCGCCTCGTTCCGCTCTCTTTCACCCTCCTACGACTGCTTTCGCCCTCTTTCTCCCTCCTTCGTCTCGTTTCGCTCTCTTTCACCCTCCTTCGTCTCGGTTCGCTCTCTTTCACCCTCCTTCATCTCGCTTTGCTCTCTTTCACCCTCCTTCGTCTCGTTTCGCTCTCTTTGACCCTCCTTCATCTCGTTTCGCTCTCTTTGACCCTCCTTCATCTCGTGTCGCTCTCTTTCACCCTCCGTCGTCTTGTTTCGCCTTCTTTCTCCCTCCTTCGTATCATTTCGCCCTCTTTCTCCCTCCTTCGTCTCGTTTCGCTCTCTTTCACCCTCCTTCGTCTCGGTTCGTTCTCTTTCACCCTCCTTCGTCTCGTTTTGCTCTCTTTCTCCCTCCTTCGTCTCGTTTCGCTCTCTTTGACCTTCCTTCGTCTCGTTTCACTCTCTTTCACCCTCCTTCGTCTCGTTTGGCTCTCTTCCACCCTCCATCTCGATTCGCCCTCTTTCACCCTCCTTCGACTCCTTTCGCTCTCTTTCACCCTCCTTTGTCTCGTTTCGCCCTATTTCACCCTCCTTCGTCTCGTTTCGCCCTATTTCACCCTCCTTCGTCTCGTTTCGCACTCTTTGACCCTCCTTCGTCTCGTTTCGCCCTATTTCACCCTCCTTCGTCTCGTTTCGCTCTCTTTCACCCTCCTTCGTCTCGTTTCGCCCTCTTTCACCCTCCTTCGTCTCGTTTCGCTCTCTTTCACACTCCTTCATCTCGTTCCGCTCTCTTTCACCCTCCTTCGTCTCGCTACGACCTTTTTCACCCTCCTTCGTCTCGTTTCGCTCTTTTTGACCTTCCTTCATCTCGTTTCGCTCTCTTTGACACTCCTTCGTCTCGTTTATCTCTCTTTCACCCTCCCTCGACTCGTTTCGCGCTCTTTCTCCCTCGTTCGTCTCGTTTCGCTCTCTTTCACCCTCCTTCGTCTCGGTTCGCTCTCTTTCACCCTCCTTCGTCTCGTTTCGCTCTCTTTCACCCTCCTTCGTCTCGTTTCGGTCTCTTTCACCCTCCTTCGTCTCGTTTCGGTCTCTTTCACCCTCCTTCGTCTCTTTTCGCTCTCTTTGACTTTCCTTCGTCTCGTTTCACTCTCTTTCACCCTCCTTCGTCTCGTTTGGCTCTCTTCCACCCTCCATCTCGATTCCCCCTCTTTCACCCTCCTTCGACTCCTTTCGCTCTCTTCCACCCTCCTTCGTCTAGTTTCGCTCTCTTTCACCCTCCTTTGTCTCGTTTCGCCCTATTTCACCCTCCTTCGTCTCGTTTCGCCCTATTTCACACTCCTTCGTCTCGTTTCGCACTCTTTGACCCTCCTTCGTCTCGTTTCGCTCTCTTTCACCCTCCTTCGTCTCGTTTTGCTCTCTTTCACCCTCCTTCATCTCGTTTCGCTCTCTTTCACCCTCCTTCGTCTCGTTTCGCTCTCTTTCACCCTCCGTCTCGTTTCGCTCTCTTCCACCCTCCTTCGACTCCTTTCGCTCTCTTCCACCCTCCTTCGTCTCGTTTCGCTCTCTTTCACCCTCCTTCGTCTCGTTTCGCACTCTTTCACCCTCCTTCATCTCATTTTGCTCCCTTTCACCCTCCTTTGTCTCGTTTCGCTCTCTTTCCCCTTCCTTTGTCTCGTTACTCTCTCTTTCACCCTCCTTCATCTCGTTTCGCCCTCTTGCACACTCCTTCGTCTCGTTTCGGTCTCTTTCACCCTCCTTCATCTCGTTTCGCTCTCTTTCACCCTCCTTCGTCTCGTTTCGCTCTCTTTCACCCCCCTTCATCTCGTTTCGCTCTCTTTCACCCACCTTCGTCTCGTTTTCGTCTCTTTCACCCTCCTTCGTCTCGTTTCGGTCTATTTCACCATCCATCGCCTCGGTCCGCTCTCTTTCACCGTCCTACGACTCCTTTCGCTCGCTTTCACCCTCCTTCATCTCGTTTCGCTCTCTTTCACCCTCCTTCATCTCGTTTTGCTCTCTTTCAACCTCCTTCGTCTCGTTTCGATCTCTTTCACCCTCCTTCGCCTCGTTCCGCTCGCTTTCACCCTCCTACGGCTCCTTTCGCTCGCTTTCACCCTCCTTCGTCTTGTTTCGCTCTCTTTCACCCTTCTTCATCTCGTTTCGCTCTCTTTCACCCTCCTTCGTCTCGTTTCGCTCTCTTTCACCCTCCTTCCTCTCGTTTCGCTCTCTTTCACCCTCCTTTGTCTCGTTTCGCCCTATTTCACCCTCCTTCGTCTCGTTTCGCCCTATTTCACACTCCTTCATCTCGTTTCGCACTCTTTGACCCTCCTTCGTCTCGTTTCGCCCTATTTCACCCTCCTTCGTCTCGTTTCGCTCTCTTTCACCCTCCTTCGTCTCGTTTTGCTCTCTTTCACCCTCCTTCATCTCGTTTCGCTCTCTTTCACCCTCCTTCGTCTCGTTTCGCTCTCTTTCACCCTCCGTCTCGTTTCGCTCTCTTCCACCCTCCTTCGACTCCTTTTGCTCTCTTCCACCCTCCTTCGTCTCGTTTCGCTCTCTTTCACCCTCCTTCGTCTCGTTTCGCACTCTTTCACCCTCCTTCATCTCATTTTGCTCCCTTTCACCCTCCTTTGTCTCGTTTCGCTCTCTTTCCCCTTCCTTTGTCTCGTTACTCTCTCTTTCACCCTCCTTCGTCTCGTTTCGCCCTCTTGCACACTCCTTCGTCTTGTTTCGCTCTCTTTCACCCTCCTTCGTCCCGTTTCGCTCTCTTTCACCCTCCTTCGTCTCGTGTCGCTCTCTTTCACCCTCCTTCGTCTCGTGTCGCTCTCTTCCAACCTCCTTCGTCTCGTTTCACCCTCTTTTACCCTCCATTGTCTTGTTTCGCTCTCTTTCACCCACCTTCATCTCGTTTCGCTCTCTTTCACCCTCCTTCGTCTCGTTTCGGTCTCTTTCACCCTCCTTCGTCTCGTTTCGCTCTCTTTCACCCTCCTTCGTCTCGTTTCGCTCTCTTTCACCCACCTTCATCTCGTTTCGCTCTCTTTCACCCACCTTCGTCTCGTTTTCGTCTCTTTCAACCTCCTTCGTCTCGTTTCGGTCTATTTCACCATCCATCGCCTCGGTCCGCTCTCTTTCACCGTCCTACGACTCCTTTCGCTCGCTTTCACCCTCCTTCATCTCGTTTCGCTCTCTTTCACCCTCCTTCGTCTCGTTTTGCTCTCTTTCAACCTCCTTCGTCTCGTTTCGATCTCTTTCACCCTCCTTCGCCTCGTTCCGCTCGCTTTCACCCTCCTACGACTCCTTTCGCTCGCTTTCACCCTCCTTCGTCTTGTTTCGCACTCTTTCACCCTTCTTCATCTCGTTTCGCTCTCTTTCACCCTCCTTCGTCTCGTTTTGCTCTCTTTCACCCTCCTTCCTCTCGTTTCGCTCTCTTTCACCTTCCGTCTGTTTTCGCTCTCTTTCACCCTCCTCCCTCTCGTTTCACTCTCTTTCTCCCTCCTTCATCTCGTTTCGCCCTATTTCACCCTCCTTCGTCTCATTTTGCCCTCTTTGTCCCTCCTTCGTCTCGTTTCGCTCTCTTTCACCCTCCTTCGTCTCGGTTCGCTCTCTTTCACCCTCCTTCGTCTCGTTTTGCTCTCTTTCACCCTCCTTCGTCTCGTTTCACTCTCTTTGACCTTCCTTCGTCTCGTTTCACTCTCTTTCACCCTCCTTCGTCTCGTTTGGCTCTCTTCCACCCTCCATCTCGATTCGCCCCCTTTCACCCTCCTTCGACTCCTTTCGCTCTGTTCCACCCTCCTTCGTCTCGTTTCGCTCTCTTTCACCCTCCTTCGTCTCGTTTCGCCCTATTTCACCCTCCTTCGTCTCATTTCGCACTCTTTGACCCTCCTTCGTCTCGTTTCGCCCTATTTCACCCTCCTTCGTCTCGTTTCGCTCTCTTTCACCCTCCTTCGTCTCGTTTCGCCCTCTTTCACCCTCCTTCGTCTCGTTTCACTCTCTTTCACACTCCTTCATCTCCTTCCGCTCTCTTTCACCCTCCTTCGCTTCGCTACGAACTTTTTCACCCTCCTTCGTCTCGTTTCGCTCTCTTTGACCTTCCTTCGTCTCGGTTCGCTCTCTTTCACCCTCCTTCGTCTCGTTTCGCTCTCTTTCACCCTCCTTCGTCTCGTTTCGGTCTCTTTCACCCTCCTTCGTCTCGTTTCGGTCTCTTTCACCCTCCTTCGCTTCGTTCCGCTCTCTTTCACCCTCCTACGACTCCTTTCGCTCGCTTTCACCCTCCTTCGTCTTGTTTCGCTCTCTTTCTCCCTTCCTCGTCTCGTTTCGCTCTCTTTCACCCTTCTTCGTCTCGTTTCACTCTCTTTCACCCTCCTTCCTCTCGTTTCGCTCTCGTTCAACCTCCTTACACTCGTTTCGCACTCTTTGACCCTCCTTCGTCTCGTTTCGCTCTCTTTGACCCTCCTTCATCTCGTTTCGCTCTCTTTCACCCTCCTTCGTCTTGTTTCGCCTTCTTTCTCCCTCCTTCGTCTCGTTTCGCTCTCTTTCACCCTCCTTCGTGTCGTTTTGCTCTCTTTCACCCTCCTTCATCTCATTTCGCTCTTTTTGACCCTCAGCGTCTCGTTTCGCTCTCTTTCACCCTACTTCGTCTCGTTTCGCTCTCTTTCACCCTCCTTCGACTTTTTTCGCTCACTTTCACCCTCCTTCGTCTCGTTTCGCTCTCTTTCACCCTCCTTCGTCTCGGTTCGCTCTCTTTCACCCTCCTTCGTCTCGTTTCGCTCTCTTTCAACCTCCTTCGTCTCGTTTCGGTCTCTTTCACCCTCCTTCGCCTCGTTCCGCTCTCTTTCACCCTCCTACGACTCCTTTCGCTCGCTTTCACCCTCCTTCGTCTCGTTTCGCTCTCTTTGACCCTCCTTCATCTCGTTTCGCTCTCTTTCACCCTCCTTCGTCTTGTTTCGCCCTCTTTCTCCCTCCTTCGTCTCGTTTCGCTCTCTTTCACCCTCCTTCGTCTCGTTTTGCTCTCTTTCACCCTCCTTCGTCTCGTTTCGCTCTCTTTGACCCTCCAGCGTCTCGTTTCGCTCTCTTTCACCCTACTTCGTCTCGTTTCGCTCTCTTTCACCCTCCTTCGACTTGTTTCGCTCTCTTTCACCCTCCTTCGTCTCGTTTCGCTCTCTTTCACCCTCCTTCGCCTCGTTTCGCTCCCTTTCACCCTCCATCTCATTTTGCTCCCTTTCACCCTCCTTCGTCTCGTTCCGCTCTCTTTCACCCTCCTTCGTCTCGTTTCGCTCTCTTTGACCCTCCTTCATCTCGTTTCGCTCTCTTTGACCCTCCTTCGTCTCGTTTCGCTCTCTTTGACCCTCCTTCGTCTCGTTTCGCCCTCTTTCTCCCTCCTTCGTCTCGTTTCGCTCTCTCTCACCCTCCTTCGTCTCGTTTCGGTCTCTTTCACCCTCCTTCGCCTCGTTCCGCTCTCTTTCACCCTCCTACGACTCCTTTCGCTCGCTTTCACCCTCCTTCGACTCGTTTCGCTCTCGTTCACCCTTCCTCGTCTCGTTTCGCTCTCTTTCACCCTCCTTCGTCTCGTTTCGCTCTCTTTCACCCTCCTTCCTCTCGTTTCGCTCTCGTTCACCCTCCTCACTCTCGTTTCGCACTCTTTGACCCTCCTTCGTCTCGTTTCGCTCTCTTTGACCCTCCTTCATCTCGTTTTGCTCTCTTTCACCCTCCTTCGTCTTGTTTCGACCTCTTTCTCCCTCCTTCGTCTCGTTTCGCTCTCTTTCACCCTCCTTCGTCTCGTTTTGCTCTCTTTCACCCTCCTTCGTCTCGTTTCGCTCTCTTTGACCCTCCAGCATCTCGTTTCGCTCTCTTTCACCCTACTTCGTCTCGTTTCGCTCTCTTTCACCCTCCTTCGACTTGTTTCGCTCTCTTTCACCCTCCTTCGTCTCGTTTCGCTCCCTTTCACCCTCCATCTCATTTTGCTCCCTTTCACCCTCCTTCGTCTCGTTCCGCTCTCTTTCACCCTCCTTCGTCTCGTTTCGCTCTCTTTGACCCTCCTTCGTCTCGTTTCGCTCTCTTTCACCCTACTTCGTCTCGTTTCGCTCTCTTTCACCCTCCTTCGACTTGTTTCGCTCTCTTTCACCCTCCTTCGTCTCGTTTCGCTCCCTTTCACCCTCCATCTCATTTTGCTCCCTTTCACCCTCCTTCGTCTCGTTCCGCTCTCTTTCACCCTCCTTCGTCTCGTTTCGCTCTCTTTGACCCTCCTTCGTCTCGTTTCGCTCTCTTTGACCCTCCTTCATCTCGTTTCGCTCTCTTTGACCCTCCTTCGTCTCGTTTCGCCCTCTTTCTCCCTCCTTCGTCTCGTTTCGCTCTCTCTCACCCTCCTTCGTCTCGGTTCGCTCTCTTTCACCCTCCTTCGTCTCGTTTCGCTCTCTTTGACCCTCCTTCGTCTCGTTTCGCTCTCTTTCACCCTCCTTCGTCTCGTCTCACTCTCTTCCACCCTACTTCGTCTCGTTTCGCTCTCTTCCACCCTACTTCGTCTCGTTTCGCTCTCTTTCACCCACATTCGTCTCGTTCCGCTCACTTTCACCCTCCTTCGTCTCGTTTCGCTCTCTTTCACCATCCTTCGTCTCATTTCGCTCTCTTCCACCCTCCTTCGTCTCGTTTCGCTCTCTTTCACCCTCCTTCGTCTCGTTTCGCTCTCTTCCACCCTCCGTCGACTCCTTTCGCTTTTTCCATCATCCTTCGTCTCGTTTCGCTCTCTTTCACCCTCCTTCGTCACGTTTCGCCCTATTTCACCCTCCTTCGTCTCGTTTCGCCCTATTTCACCCTCCTTCGTCTCGTTTCGCACTCTGTGACCCTCCTTCGTCTCGTTTCGCTCTCTTTCACCCTCCTTCATCTCGTTCCGCTCTCTTTCACCCTCCTTCGTCTCGGTACCAACTTTTTCACCCTCCTTCATCTCGTTTTGCTCTCTTTGACCTTCCTTCGTCTCGTTTCGCTCTCTTTGACACTCCTTTTTCTCGTTTATCTCTCTTTCACCCTCCTTCGTCTCGTTTCGCGCTCTTTCTCCCTCCTTCATCTCGTTTCGCTCTCTTTCACCCTCCTTCGTCTCGTTTCGCTCTCTTTCACCCTCCTTCGTCTCGTTTCGGTCTCTTTCAACCTCCTTCGTCTCGTTTCGGTCTCTTTCACCCTCCTTCGCCTCGTTCCGCGCTCTTTCACCCTCCTACGACTCCTTTCGCTCTCTTTCGCCCTCCTTCATCTCGTTTCGCCCTCTTTCACCCTCCTTCGTCTCGTTTCGCTCTCTTTCACACTCCTTCATCTCGTTCCGCTCTCTTTCAACCTCCTTCGTCTCGCTACGAACTTTTTCACCCTCCTTCGTCTCGTTTCGCTCTCTTTGACCTTCCTCCGTCTCGTTTCGCTCTCTTTGACACTCCTTCGTCTCGTTTATCTCTCGTTCACCCTCCTTCGTCTCGTTTCGCGCTCTTTCTCCCTCCTTCGTCTCGTTTCGCTCTCTTTCACCCTCCTTCGTCTCGGTTCGCTCTCTTTCACCCTCCTTCGTCTCGTTTCGCTCTCTTTCACCTTCCTTCGTCTCGTTTCGGTCTCTTTCACCCTCCTTCATCTCGTTTCGGTCTCTTTCACCCTCCTTCGTCTTGTTTCGCCTTCTTTCTCCCTCCTTCGTCTCGTTTCGCTCTCTTTCACCCTCCTTCGTGTCGTTTTGCTCTCTTTCACCCTCCTTCGTCTCGTTTCGCTCTCTTTGACCCTCCTTCATCTCGTTTCGCTCTCTTTGACCCTCCTTCATCTCGTGTCGCTCTCTTTCACCCTCCTTCGACTCGTTTCGTCCTCTTTCTCCCTCCTTCGTCTCGTTTCGCTCTCTTTCACCCTCCTTCGTCTCGGTTCGCTCTCTTTCACCCTCCTTCGTCTCGTTTCGCTCTCTTTCACCCTCCTTCGTCTCGTTTCGGTCTCTTTCACCCTCCTTCGTCTCGTTTCGGTCTCTTTCACCCTCCTTCGCTTCGTTCCGCTCTCTTTCACCCTCCTACGACTCCTTTCGCTCGCTTTCACCCTCCTTCGTCTTGTTTCGCTCTCTTTCTCCCTTCCTCGTCTCGTTTCGCTCTCTTTCACCCTTCTTCGTCTCGTTTCACTCTCTTTCACCCTCCTTTCTCTCGTTTCGCTCTCGTTCAACCTCCTTACACTCGTTTCGCACTCTTTGACCCTCGTTCGTCTCGTTTCGCTCTCTTTGACCCTCCTTCATCTCGTTTCGCTCTCTTTCACCCTCCTTCGTCTTGTTTCGCCTTCTTTCTCCCTCCTTCGTCTCGTTTTGCTCTCTTTCACCCTCCTTCGTGTCGTTTTGCTCTCTTTCACCCTCCTTCATCTCATTTCGCTCTTTTTGACCCTCAGCGTCTCGTTTCGCTCTCTTTCACCCTACTTCGTCTCGTTTCGTCCCCTTTCACCCTCCTTCGCCTCGTTCCGCTCTCTTTCACCCTCCTACGACTCCTTTCGCTCGCTTTCACCCTCCTTCGTCTCGTTTCGCTCTCTTTGACCCTCCTTCATCTCGTTCCGCTCTCTTTCAACCTCCTTCGTCTCGCTACGAACTTTTTCACCCTCCTTCGTCTCGTTTCGCTCTCTTTGACCTTCCTCCGTCTCGTTTCGCTCTCTTTGACACTCCTTCGTCTCGTTTATCTCTCGTTCACCCTCCTTCGTCTCGTTTCGCGCTCTTTCTCCCTCCTTCGTCTCGTTTCGCTCTCTTTCACCCTCCTTCGTCTCGGTTCGCTCTCTTTCACCCTCCTTCGTCTCGTTTCGCTCTCTTTCACCTTCCTTCGTCTCGTTTCGGTCTCTTTCACCCTCCTTCATCTCGTTTCGGTCTCTTTCACCCTCCTTCGTCTTGTTTCGCCTTCTTTCTCCCTCCTTCGTCTCGTTTCGCTCTCTTTCACCCTCCTTCGTGTCGTTTTGCTCTCTTTCACCCTCCTTCGTCTCGTTTCGCTCTCTTTGACCCTCCTTCATCTCGTTTCGCTCTCTTTGACCCTCCTTCATCTCGTGTCGCTCTCTTTCACCCTCCTTCGACTCGTTTCGTCCTCTTTCTCCCTCCTTCGTCTCGTTTCGCTCTCTTTCACCCTCCTTCGTCTCGGTTCGCTCTCTTTCACCCTCCTTCGTCTCGTTTCGCTCTCTTTCACCCTCCTTCGTCTCGTTTCGGTCTCTTTCACCCTCCTTCGTCTCGTTTCGGTCTCTTTCACCCTCCTTCGCTTCGTTCCGCTCTCTTTCACCCTCCTACGACTCCTTTCGCTCGCTTTCACCCTCCTTCGTCTTGTTTCGCTCTCTTTCTCCCTTCCTCGTCTCGTTTCGCTCTCTTTCACCCTTCTTCGTCTCGTTTCACTCTCTTTCACCCTCCTTTCTCTCGTTTCGCTCTCGTTCAACCTCCTTACACTCGTTTCGCACTCTTTGACCCTCGTTCGTCTCGTTTCGCTCTCTTTGACCCTCCTTCATCTCGTTTCGCTCTCTTTCACCCTCCTTCGTCTTGTTTCGCCTTCTTTCTCCCTCCTTCGTCTCGTTTTGCTCTCTTTCACCCTCCTTCGTCTCGTTTCGCTCTCTTTCACCCTCCTTCGTCTCGGTTCGCTCTCTTTCACCCTCCTTCGTCTCGTTTCGCTCTCTTTCAACCTCCTTCGTCTCGTTTCGGTCTCTTTCACCCTCCTTCGCCTCGTTCCGCTCTCTTTCACCCTCCTACGACTCCTTTCGCTCGCTTTCACCCTCCTTCGTCTCGTTTCGCTCTCTTTGACCCTCCTTCATCTCGTTTCGCTCTCTTTCACCCTCCTTCGTCTTGTTTCGCCCTCTTTCTCCCTCCTTCGTCTCGTTTCGCTCTCTTTCACCCTCCTTCGTCTCGTTTTGCTCTCTTTCACCCTCCTTCGTCTCGTTTCGCTCTCTTTGACCCTCCAGCGTCTCGTTTCGCTCTCTTTCACCCTACTTCGTCTCGTTTCGCTCTCTTTCACCCTCCTTCGACTTGTTTCGCTCTCTTTCACCCTCCTTCGTCTCGTTTCGCTCTCTTTCACCCTCCTTCGCCTCGCTTCGCTCCCTTTCACCCTCCATCTCATTTTGCTCCCTTTCACCCTCCTTCGTCTCGTTCCGCTCTCTTTCACCCTCCTTCGTCTCGTTTCGCTCTCTTTGACCCTCCTTCATCTCGTTTCGCTCTCTTTGACCCTCCTTCGTCTCGTTTCGCTCTCTTTGACCCTCCTTCGTCTCGTTTCGCCCTCTTTCTCCCTCCTTCGTCTCGTTTCGCTCTCTCTCACCCTCCTTCGTCTCGTTTCGGTCTCTTTCACCCTCCTTCGCCTCGTTCCGCTCTCTTTCACCCTCCTACGACTCCTTTCGCTCGCTTTCACCCTCCTTCGACTCGTTTCGCTCTCGTTCACCCTTCCTCGTCTCGTTTCGCTCTCTTTCACCCTCCTTCGTCTCGTTTCGCTCTCTTTCACCCTCCTTCCTCTCGTTTCGCTCTCGTTCACCCTCCTCACTCTCGTTTCGCACTCTTTGACCCTCCTTCGTCTTGTTTCGCTCTCTTTGACCCTCCTTCATCTCGTTTTGCTCTCTTTCACCCTCCTTCGTCTTGTTTCGACCTCTTTCTCCCTCCTTCGTCTCGTTTCGCTCTCTTTCACCCTCCTTCGTCTCGTTTTGCTCTCTTTCACCCTCCTTCGTCTCGTTTCGCTCTCTTTGACCCTCCAGCATCTCGTTTCGCTCTCTTTCACCCTACTTCGTCTCGTTTCGCTCTCTTTCACCCTCCTTCGACTTGTTTCGCTCTCTTTCACCCTCCTTCGTCTCGTTTCGCTCCCTTTCACCCTCCATCTCATTTTGCTCCCTTTCACCCTCCTTCGTCTCGTTCCGCTCTCTTTCACCCTCCTTCGTCTCGTTTCGCTCTCTTTGACCCTCCTTCGTCTCGTTTCGCTCTCTTTGACCCTCCTTCATCTCGTTTCGCTCTCTTTGACCCTCCTTCGTCTCGTTTCGCCCTCTTTCTCCCTCCTTCATCTCGTTTCGCTCTCTCTCACCCTCCTTCGTCTCGGTTCGCTCTCTTTCACCCTCCTTCGTCTCGTTTCGCTCTCTTTGACCCTCCTTCGTCTCGTTTCGCTCTCTTTCACCCTCCTTCGTCTCGTCTCACTCTCTTCCACCCTACTTCGTCTCGTTTCGCTCTCTTCCACCCTACTTCGTCTCGTTTCGCTCTCTTTCACCCACATTCGTCTCGTTCCGCTCACTTTCACCCTCCTTCGTCTCGTTTCGCTCTCTTTCACCATCCTTCGTCTCATTTCGCTCTCTTCCACCCTCCTTCGTCTCGTTTCGCTCTCTTTCACCCTCCTTCGTCTCGTTTCGCTCTCTTCCACCCTCCTTCGACTCCTTTCGCTTTTTCCATCATCCTTCGTCTCGTTTCGCTCTCTTTCACCCTCCTTCGTTACGTTTCGCCCTATTTCACCCTCCTTCGTCTCGTTTCGCCCTATTTCACCCTCCTTCGTCTCGTTTCGCACTCTGTGACCCTCCTTCGTCTCGTTTCGCTCTCTTTCACCCTCCTTCATCTCGTTCCGCTCTCTTTCACCCTCCTTCGTCTCGGTACCAACTTTTTCACCCTCCTTCATCTCGTTTCGCTCTCTTTGACCTTCCTTCGTCTCGTTTCGCTCTCTTTGACACTCCTTTTTCTCGTTTATCTCTCTTTCACCCTCCTTCGTCTCGTTTCGCGCTCTTTCTCCCTCCTTCATCTCGTTTCGCTCTCTTTCACCCTCCTTCGTCTCGTTTCGCTCTCTTTCACCCTCCTTCGTCTCGTTTCGGTCTCTTTCAACCTCCTTCGTCTCGTTTCTGTCTCTTTCACCCTCCTTCGCCTCGTTCCGCTCTCTTTCACCCTCCTACGACTCCTTTCGCTCTCTTTCGCCCTCCTTCATCTCGTTTCGCCCTCTTTCACCCTCCTTCGTCTCGTTTCGCTCTCTTTCACACTCCTTCATCTCGTTCCGCTCTCTTTCACCCTCCTTCGTCTCGCTACGAACTTTTTCACCCTCCTTCGTCTCGTTTCGCTCTCTTTGACCTTCCTCCGTCTCGTTTCGCTCTCTTTGACACTCCTTCGTCTCGTTTATCTCTCGTTCACCCTCCTTCGTCTCGTTTCGCGCTCTTTCTCCCTCCTTCGTCTCGTTTCGCTCTCTTTCACCCTCCTTCGTCTCGGTTCGCTCTCTTTCACCCTCCTTCGTCTCGTTTCGCTCTCTTTCACCTTCCTTCGTCTCGTTTCAGTCTCTTTCACCCTCCTTCATCTCGTTTCGGTCTCTTTCACCCTCCTTCGTCTTGTTTCGCCTTCTTTCTCCCTCCTTCGTCTCGTTTCGCTCTCTATCACCCTCCTTCGTGTCGTTTTGCTCTCTTTCACCCTCCTTCGTCTCGTTTCGCTCTCTTTGACCCTCCTTCATCTCGTTTCGCTCTCTTTGACCCTCCTTCATCTCGTGTCGCTCTCTTTCACCCTCCTTCGACTCGTTTCGTCCTCTTTCTCCCTCCTTCGTCTCGTTTCGCTCTCTTTCACCCTCCTTCGTCTCGTTTCGCTCTCTTTCACCCTCCATCTCGATTCGCCCCCTTTCACCCTCCTTCGACTCCTTTCGCTCTCTTCCACCCTCCTTCGTCTCGTTTCGCTCTCTTTCACCCTCCTTTGTCTCGTTTCGCCCTATTTCACCCTCCTTCGTCTCGTTTCGCCCTATTTCACCCTCCTTCGTCTCATTTCGCACTCTTTGACCCTACTTCGTCTCGTTTCGCTCTCTTTCACCCTCCTTCATCTCGTTTCGCCCTCTTTCACCCTCCTTCGTCTCGTTTCGCTCTCTTTCACACTCCTTCATCTCGTTCCGCTCTCTTTCACCCTCCTTCGTCTCGCTACGAACTTTTTCACCCTCCTTCGTCTCGTTTCGCTCTCTTTGACCTTCCTTCGTCTCGTTTCGTTCTCTTTGACACTCCTTCGTCTCGTTTATCTCTCTTTCACCCTCCTTCGTCTCGTTTCGCGCTCTTTCTCCCTCCTTCGTCTCGTTTCGCTCTCTTTCACCCTCCTTCGTCTCGGTTCGCTCTCTTTCACCCTCCTTCGTCTCGTTTCGCTCTCTTTCACCCTCCTTCGTCTCGTTTCGGTCTCTTTCACCCTCCTTCGTCTCGTTTCGGCCTCTTTCACCCTCCTTCGCTTCGTTCCGCTCTCTTTCACCCTCCTTCGTCTTGTTTCGCTCTCTTTCTCCCTTCCTCGTCTCGTTTCGCACTCTTTGACCCTCCTTCGTCTCGTTTCGCTCTCTTTGACCCTCCTTCATCTCGTTTCGCTCTCTTTCACCCTCCTTCGTCTTGTTTCGCCTTCTTTCTCCCTCCTTCGTCTCGTTTCGCTCTCTTTCACCCTCCTTCGTGTCGTTTTGCTCTCTTTCACCCTCCTTCGTCTCGTTTCGCTCTTTTTGACCCTCAGCGTCTCGTTTCGCTCTCTTTCACCCTGCTTCGTCTCGTTTCGCTCTCTTTCACCCTCCTTCGACTTGTTTCGCTCACTTTCACCCTTCTTCGTCTCGTTTCGCTATCTTTCACCCTCCTTCGTCTCGGTTCGCTCTCTTTCACCCTCCTTCGTCTCGTTTCGCTCTCTTTCAACCTCCTTCGTCTCGTTTCGGTCTCTTTCACCCTCCTTCACCTCGTTCCGCTCTCTTTCACCCTCCTACGACTCCTTTCGCTCGCTTTCACCCTCCTTCGTCTCGTTTCGCTCTCGTTCACCCTTCCTCGTCTCGTTTCGCTCTCTTTCACCCTCCTTCGTCTCGTTTCGCTCTCTTTCACCCTCCTTCCTCTCGTTTCGCTCTCGTTCACCCTCCTCACTCTCGTTTCGCACTCTTTGACCCTCCTTCGTCTCGTTTCGCTCTCTTTGACCCTCCTTCATCTCGTTTCGCTCTCTTTCACCCTCCTTCGTCTTGTTTCGCCCTCTTTCTCCCTCCTTCGTCTCGTTTCGCTCTCTTTCACCCTCCTTCGTCTCGTTTTGCTCTCTTTCACCCTCCTTCGTCTCGTTTCGCTCTCTTTGACCCTCCAGCGTCTCGTTTCGCTCTCTTTCACCCTACGTCGTCTCGTTTCGCTCTCTTTCACCCTCCTTCGACTTGTTTCGCTCTCTTTCACCCTCCTTCGTCTCGTTTCGCTCTCTTTCACCCTCCTTCGCCTCGTTTCGCTCCCTTTCACCCTCCATCTCATTTTGCTCCCTTTCACCCTCCTTTGTCTCGTTCCGCTCTTTTCACCCTCCTTCGTCTCGTTTCGCTCTCTTTGACCCTCCTTCGTCTCGTTTCGCTCTCTTTGACCCTCCTTCGTCTCGTTTCGCTCTCTTTGACCCTCCTTCGTCTCGTTTCGCCCTCTTTCTCCCTCCTTCGTCTCGTTTCGCTCTCTCTCACCCTCCTTCGTCTCGTTTAGGTCTCTTTCACCCATTTCGCCTCGTTCCGCTCTCTTTCACCCTCCTGCGACTCCTTTCGCTCGCTTTCACCCTCCTTCGTCTCCTTTCGCTCTCGTTCACCCTTCCTCGTCTCGTTTCGCTCTCTTTCACCCTCCTTCGTCTCGTTTCGCTCTCTTTCACCCTCCTTCCTCTCGTTTCGCTCTCGTTCACCCTCCTCACTCTCGTTTCGCACTCTTTGACCCTCCTTCGTCTCGTTTCGCTCTCTTTGACCCTCCTTCATCTCGTTTCGCTCTCTTTCACCCTCCTTCGTCTTGTTTCGCCCTCTTTCTCCCTCCTTCGTCTCGTTTCGCTCTCTTTCACCCTCCTTCGTCTCGTTTTGCTCTCTTTCACCCTCCTTCGTCTCGTTTCGCTCTCTTTGACCCTCCAGCATCTCGTTTCGCTCTCTTTCACCCTACTTCGTCTCGTTTCGCTCTCTTTCACCCTCCTTCGACTTGTTTCGCTCTCTTTCACCCTCCTTCGTCTCGTTTCGCTCTCTTTCACCCTCCTTCGCCTCGTTTCGCTCCCTTTCACCCTCCATCTCATTTTGCTCCCTTTCACCCTCCTTCGTCTCGTTCCGCTCTCTTTCACCCTCCTTCGTCTCGTTTCGCTCTCTTTGACCCTCCTTCGTCTCGTTTCGCTCCCTTTGACCCTCCTTCATCTCGTTTCGCTCTCTTTGACCCTCCTTCGTCTCGTTTCGCCCTCTTTCTCCCTCCTTCGTCTCGTTTCGCTCTCTCTCACCCTCCTTCGTCTCGGTTCGCTCTCTTTCACCCTCCTTCGTCTCGTTTCGCTCTCTTTGACCCTCCTTCATCTCGTTTCGCTCTCTTTGACCTTCCTTCGTCTCGTTTCGCTCTCTTTCACCCTCCTTCATCTTGTTTCGCTCTCTTCCACCCTCCTTCGTCTCGATTCGCCCTCTTCCACCCTCCTTCGTCTCGTTTCGCTCTCTTTCACCCTCCTTCGTCTCGTTTCGCTCTCTTCCACCCTCCTTCGACTCCTTTCGCTTTCTTCCATCATCCTTCGTCTCGTTTCGCTCTCTTTCACCCTCCTTCGTCACGTTTCGCCCTATTTCACCCTCCTTCGTCTCGTTTCGCCCTATTTCACCCTCCTTCGTCTCGTTTCGCACTCTGTGACCCTCCTCCGTCTCATTTCGCCCTATTTCACCCTCCTTCGTCTCGTTTCGCTCTCTTTTACCCTCCTTCGTCTCGTTTCGCCATCTTTCACCCTCCTTCGTCTCGTTTCGCTCTCTTTCACCCTCCTTCATCTCGTTCCGCTCTCTTTCACCCTCCTTCGTCTCGGTACCAACTTTTTCACCCTCCTTCATCTCGTTTCGCTCTCTTTGACCTTCCTTCGTCTCGTTTCGCTCTCTTTGACACTCCTTTTTCTTGTTTATCTCTCTTTCACCCTCCTTCGTCTCGTTTCGCGCTCTTTCTCCCTCCTTCATCTCGTTTCGCTCTCTTTCACCCTCCTTCGTCTCGTTTCGCTCTCTTTCACCCTCCTTCGTCTTGTTTCGCTCTCTTTCTCCCTTCCTCGTCTCGTTTCGCTCTCTTTCACTCTTCTTCCTCTCGTTTCGCTCTCGTTCAACCTCCTTACACTCGTTTCGCACTCTTTGACCCTCCTTCGTCTCGTTTCGCTCTCTTTGACCCTCCTTCATCTCGTTTCGCACTCTTTCACCCTCCTTCGTCTTGTTTCGCCTTCTTTCTCCCTCCTTCGTCTCGTTTCGCTTTCTTTCACCCTCCTTCGTGTCGTTTTGCTCTCTTTCACCCTCCTTCGTCTCGTTTCGCTCTCTTTGACCCTCCTTCATCTCGTTTCACTCTCTTTGACCCTCCTTCATCTCGTGTCGCTCTCTTTCACCCTCCTTCGTCTCGTTTCGTCCTCTTTCTCTCTCCTTCGTCTCGTTTCGCTCTCTTTCACCCTCCTTCGTCTCGGTTCGCTCTCTTTCACCCTCCTTCGTCTCGTTTTGCTCTCTTTCTCCCTCCTTCGTCTCGTTTCGCTCTCTTTGACCTTCCTTCGTCTCGGTTCACTCTCTTTCACCCTCCTTCGTCTCGTTTGGCTCTCTTCCACCCTCCATCTCGATTCGCCCCCTTTCACCCTCCTTCGACTCCTTTCGCTCTCTTCCACCCTCCTTCGTCTCGTTTCGCTCTCTCTCACCCTCCTTCGTCTCGGTTCGCGCTCTTTCACCCTCCTTCGTCTCGTTTCGCTCTCTTTGACCCTCCTTCATCTCGTTTCGCTCTCTTTGACCTTCCTTCGTCTCGTTTCGCTCTCTTTCACCCTCCTTCATCTTGTTTCGCTCCCTCCCCCCCTCCTTCGTCTCGATTCGCCCTCTTCCACCCTCCTTCGTCTCGTTTCGCTCTCTTTCACCCTCCTTCGACTCGTTTCGCTCTCTTCCACCCTCCTTCGACTCCTTTCGCTTTCTTCCATCATCCTTCGTCTCGTTTCGCTCTCTTTCACCCTCCTTCGTCACGTTTCGCCCTATTTCACTCTCCTTCGTCTCGTTTCGCCCTATTTCACCCTCCTTCGTCTCGTTTCGCACTCTGTGACCCTCCTCCGTCTCATTTCGCCCTATTTCACCCTCCTTCGTCTCGTTTCGCTCTCTTTTACCCTCCTTCGTCTCGTTTCGCCCTCTTTCACCCTCCTTCGTCTCGTTTTGCTCTCTTTCACCCTCCTTCATCTCGTTCCGCTCTCTTTCACCCTCCTTCGTCTCGGTACCAACTTTTTCACCCTCCTTCATCTCGTTTCGCTCTCTTTGACCTTCCTTCGTCTCGTTTCGCTCTCTTTGACACTCCTTTTTCTCGTTTATCTCTCTTTCACCCTCCTTCGTCTCGTTTCGCGCTCTTTCTCCCTCCTTCATCTCGTTTCGCTCTCTTTCACCCTCCTTCGTCTCGTTTCGCTCTCTTTCACCCTCCTTCGTCTCGTTTCGGTCTCTTTCAACCTCCTTCGTCTCGTTTCGGTCTCTTTCACCCTCCTTCGCCTCGTTCCGCTCACTTTCACCCTCCTACGACTCCTTTCGTTCTCTTTCACCCTCCTTCGTCTCGTTTCGCCCTCTTTCACCCTCCTTCGTCTCGTTTCGCTCTCTTTCACACTCCTTCATCTCGTTCCGCTCTCTTTCACCCTCCTTCGTCTCGCTACGAACTTTTTCACCCTCCTTCGTCTCGTTTCGCTCTCTTTGACCTTCCTCCGTCTCGTTTCGCTCTCTTTGACACTCCTTCGTCTCGTTTATCTCTCTTTCACCCTCCTACGTCTCGTTCCGCGCTCTTTCTCCCTCCTTCGTCTCGTTTCGCTCTCTTTCACCCTCCTTCGTCTCGGTTCGCTCTCTTTCACCCTCCTTCGTCTCGTTTCGCTCTCTTTCACCCTCCTTCGTCTCGTTTCGGTCTCTTTCACCCTCCTTCGTCTCGTTTCGGTCTCTTTCACCCTCCTTCGCTTCGTTCCGCTCTCTTTCACCCTCCTACGACTCCTTTCGCTCGCTTTCACCCTCCTTCGTCTGGTTTCGCTCTCTTTCTCCCTTCCTCGTCTCGTTTCGCTCTCTTTCACCCTTCTTCGTCTCGTTTCACTCTCTTTCACTCTCTTTCACCCTCCTTCCTCTCGTTTCGCTCTCGTTCAACCTCCTTACACTCGTTTCGCACTCTTTGACCCTCCTTCGTCTCGTTTCGCTCTCTTTGACCCTCCTTCATCTCGTTTCGCTCTCTTTCACCCTCCTTCGTCTTGTTTCGCCTTCTTTCTCCCTCCTTCGTCTCGTTTCGCTCTCTTTCACCCTCCTTCGTGTCGTTTTGCTCTCTTTCACCCTCCTTCGTCTCGTTTCGCTCTCTTTGACCCTCCTTCATCTCGTTTCGCTCTCTTTGACCCTCCTTCATCTCGTGTCGCTCTCTTTCACCCTCCTTCGTCTCGTTTCGTCCTCTTTCTCCCTCCTTCATCTCGTTTCGCTCTCTTTCACCCTCCTTCGTCTCGGTTCGCTCTCTTTCACCCTCCTTCGTCTCGTTTTGCTCTCTTTCTCCCTCCTTCGTCTCGTTTCGCTCTCTTTGACCTTCCTTCGTCTCGGTTCACTCTCTTTCACCCTCCTTCGTCTCGTTTGGCTCTCTTCCACCCTCCATCTCGATTCGCCCCCTTTCACCCTCCTTCGACTCCTTTCGCTCTCTTCCACCCTCCTTCGTCTCGTTTCGCTCTCTTTCACCCTCCTTTGTCTCGTTTCGCCCTATTTCACCCTCCTTCGTCTCGTTTCGCCCTATTTCACCCTCCTTCGTCTCATTTCGCACTCTTTGACCCTCCTTCGTCTCGTTTCGCTCTCTTTCACCCTCCTTCGTCTCGTTTCGCCCTCTTTCACCCTCCTTCGTCTCGTTTCGCTCTCTTTCACACTCCTTCGTCTCGTTTATCTCTCTTTCACCCTCCTTCGTCTCGTTTCGCGCTCTTTCTCCCTCCTTCGTCTCGTTTCGCTCTCTTTCACCCTCCTTCGTCTCGGTTCGCTCTCTTTCACCCTCCTTCGTCTCGTTTCGCTCTCTTTGACCCTCCTTCATCTCGTTTCGCTCTCTTTCACCCTCCTTCGTCTTGTTTCGCCCTCTTTCTCCCTCCTTCGTCTCGTTTCGCTCTCTTTCACCCTCCTTCGTCTCGTTTTGCTCTCTTTCACCCTCCTTCGTCTCGTTTCGCTCTCTTTGACCCTCCAGCATCTCGTTTCGCTCTCTTTCACCCTACTTCGTCTCGTTTCGCTCTCTTTCACCCTCCTTCGACTTGTTTCGCTCTCTTTCACCCTCCTTCGTCTCGTTTCGCTCTCTTTCACCCTCCTTCGCCTCGTTTCGCTCCCTTTCACCCTCCATCTCATTTTGCTCCCTTTCACCCTCCTTCGTCTCGTTCCGCTCTCTTTCACCCTCCTTCGTCTCGTTTCGCTCTCTTTGACCCTCCTTCGTCTCGTTTCGCTCCCTTTGACCCTCCTTCATCTCGTTTCGCTCTCTTTGACCCTCCTTCGTCTCGTTTCGCCCTCTTTCTCCCTCCTTCGTCTCGTTTCGCTCTCTCTCACCCTCCTTCGTCTCGGTTCGCTCTCTTTCACCCTCCTTCGTCTCGTTTCGCTCTCTTTGACCCTCCTTCATCTCGTTTCGCTCTCTTTGACCTTCCTTCGTCTCGTTTCGCTCTCTTTCACCCTCCTTCATCTTGTTTCGCTCTCTTCCACCCTCCTTCGTCTCGATTCGCCCTCTTCCACCCTCCTTCGTCTCGTTTCGCTCTCTTTCACCCTCCTTCGTCTCGTTTCGCTCTCTTCCACCCTCCTTCGACTCCTTTCGCTTTCTTCCATCATCCTTCGTCTCGTTTCGCTCTCTTTCACCCTCCTTCGTCACGTTTCGCCCTATTTCACCCTCCTTCGTCTCGTTTCGCCCTATTTCACCCTCCTTCGTCTCGTTTCGCACTCTGTGACCCTCCTCCGTCTCATTTCGCTCTATTTCACCCTCCTTCGTCTCGTTTCGCTCTCTTTTACCCTCCTTCGTCTCGTTTCGCCATCTTTCACCCTCCTTCGTCTCGTTTCGCTCTCTTTCACCCTCCTTCATCTCGTTCCGCTCTCTTTCACCCTCCTTCGTCTCGGTACCAACTTTTTCACCCTCCTTCATCTCGTTTCGCTCTCTTTGACCTTCCTTCGTCTCGTTTCGCTCTCTTTGACACTCCTTTTTCTTGTTTATCTCTCTTTCACCCTCCTTCGTCTCGTTTCGCGCTCTTTCTCCCTCCTTCATCTCGTTTCGCTCTCTTTCACCCTCCTTCGTCTCGTTTCGCTCTCTTTCACCCTCCTTCGTCTTGTTTCGCTCTCTTTCTCCCTTCCTCATCTCGTTTCGCTCTCTTTCACTCTTCTTCATCTCGTTTCACTCTCTTTCACCCTCCTTCCTCTCGTTTCGCTCTCGTTCAACCTCCTTACACTCGTTTCGCACTCTTTGACCCTCCTTCGTCTCGTTTCGCTCTCTTTGACCCTCCTTCATCTCGTTTCGCTCTCTTTCACCCTCCTTCGTCTTGTTTCGCCTTCTTTCTCCCTCCTTCGTCTCGTTTCGCTTTCTTTCACCCTCCTTCGTGTCGTTTTGCTCTCTTTCACCCTCCTTCGTCTCGTTTCGCTCTCTTTGACCCTCCTTCATCTCGTTTCACTCTCTTTGACCCTCCTTCATCTCGTGTCGCTCTCTTTCACCCTCCTTCGTCTCGTTTCGTCCTCTTTCTCCCTCCTTCGTCTCGTTTCGCTCTCTTTCACCCTCCTTCGTCTCGGTTCGCTCTCTTTCACCCTCCTTCGTCTCGTTTTGCTCTCTTTCTCCCTCCTTCGTCTCGTTTCGCTCTCTTTGACCTTCCTTCGTCTCGGTTCACTCTCTTTCACCCTCCTTCATCTCGTTTGGCTCTCTTCCACCCTCCATCTCGATTCGCCCCCTTTCACCCTCCTTCGACTCCTTTCGCTCTCTTCCACCCTCCTTCGCCTCGTTTCGCTCTCTCTCACCCTCCTTCGTCTCGGTTCGCGCTCTTTCACCCTCCTTCGTCTCGTTTCGCTCTCTTTGACCCTCCTTCATCTCGTTTCGCTCTCTTTGACCTTCCTTCGTCTCGTTTCGCTCTCTTTCACCCTCCTTCATCTTGTTTCGCTCTCTT
Source organism: Scyliorhinus torazame (assembly GCF_047496885.1). Classification (NCBI taxonomy): domain Eukaryota; kingdom Metazoa; phylum Chordata; class Chondrichthyes; order Carcharhiniformes; family Scyliorhinidae; genus Scyliorhinus; species Scyliorhinus torazame. The sequence continues at coordinate 1,246,970 of NC_092721.1, forward strand.
CCCCCCTCCTTCGTCTCGATTCGCCCTCTTCCACCCTCCTTCGTCTCGTTTCGCTCTCTTTCACCCTCCTTCGTCTCGTTTCGCTCTCTTCCACCCTCCTTCGACTCCTTTCGCTTTCTTCCATCATCCTTCGTCTCGTTTCGCTCTCTTTCACCCTCCTTCGTCACGTTTCGCCCTATTTCACTCTCCTTCGTCTCGTTTCGCCCTATTTCACCCTCCTTCGTCTCGTTTCGCACTCTGTGACCCTCCTCCGTCTCATTTCGCCCTATTTCACCCTCCTTCGTCTCGTTTCGCTCTCTTTTACCCTCCTTCGTCTCGTTTCGCCCTCTTTCACCCTCCTTCGTCTCGTTTCGCTCTCTTTCACCCTCCTTCATCTCGTTCCGCTCTCTTTCACCCTCCTTCGTCTCGGTACCAACTTTTTCACCCTCCTTCATCTCGTTTCGCTCTCTTTGACCTTCCTTCGTCTCGTTTCGCTCTCTTTGACACTCCTTTTTCTCGTTTATCTCTCTTTCACCCTCCTTCGTCTCGTTTCGCGCTCTTTCTCCCTCCTTCATCTCGTTTCGCTCTCTTTCACCCTCCTTCGTCTCGTTTCGCTCTCTTTCACCCTCCTTCGTCTCGCTTCGGTCTCTTTCAACCTCCTTCGTCTCGTTTCGGTCTCTTTCACCCTCCTTCGCCTCGTTCCGCTCACTTTCACCCTCCTACGACTCCTTTCGCTCTCTTTCACCCTCCTTCGTCTCGTTTCGCCCTCTTTCACCCTCCTTCGTCTCGTTTCGCTCTCTTTCACACTCCTTCATCTCGTTCCGCTCTCTTTCACCCTCCTTCGTCTCGCTACGAACTTTTTCACCCTCCTTCGTCTCGTTTCGCTCTCTTTGACCTTCCTCCGACTCGTTTCGCTCTCTTTGACACTCCTTCGTCTCGTTTATCTCTCTTTCACCCTCCTTCGTCTCGTTTCGCGCTCTTTCTCCCTCCTTCGTCTCGTTTCGCTCTCTTTCACCCTCCTTCGTCTCGGTTCGCTCTCTTTCACCCTCCTTCGTCTCGTTTCGCTCTCTTTCACCCTCCTTCGTCTCGTTTCGGTCTCTTTCACCCTCCTTCGTCTCGTTTCGGTCTCTTTCACCCTCCTTCGCTTCGTTCCGCTCTCTTTCACCCTCCTACGACTCCTTTTGCTCGCTTTCACCCTCCTTCGTCTGGTTTCGCTCTCTTTCACCTTCCTTCCTCTCGTTTCGCTCTCGTTCAACCTCCTTACACTCGTTTCGCACTCTTTGACCCTCCTTCGTCTCGTTTCGCTCTCTTTGACCCTCCTTCATCTCGTTTCGCTCTCTTTCACCCTCCTTCGTCTTGTTTCGCCTTCTTTCTCCCTCCTTCGTCTCGTTTCGCTCTCTTTCACCCTCCTTCGTGTCGTTTTGCTCTCTTTCACCCTCCTTCGTCTCGTTTCGCTCTCTTTGACCCTCCTTCATCTCGTTTCGCTCTCTTTGACCTTCCTTCATCTCGTGTCGCTCTCTTTCACCCTCCTTCGTCTCGTTTCGTCCTCTTTCTCCCTCCTTCATCTCGTTTCGCTCTCTTTCACCCTCCTTCGTCTCGGTTCGCTCTCTTTCACCCTCCTTCGTCTCGTTTTGCTCTCTTTCTCCCTCCTTCGTCTCGTTTCGCTCTCTTTGACCTTCCTTCGTCTCGGTTCACTCTCTTTCACCCTCCTTCGTCTCGTTTGGCTCTCTTCCACCCTCCATCTCGATTCGCCCCCTTTCACCCTCCTTCGACTCCTTTCGCTCTCTTCCACCCTCCTTCGTCTCGTTTCGCTCTCTTTCACCCTCCTTTGTCTCGTTTCGCCCTATTTCACCCTCCTTCGTCTCGTTTCGCCCTATTTCACCCTCCTTCGTCTCATTTCGCACTCTTTGACCCTCCTTCGTCTCGTTTCGCTCTCTTTCACCCTCCTTCGTCTCGTTTCGCCCTCTTTCACCCTCCTTCGTCTCGTTTCGCTCTCTTTCACACTCCTTCATCTCGTTCCGCTCTCTTTCACCCTCCTTCGTCTCGCTACGAACTTTTTCACCCTCCTTCGTCTCGTTTCGCTCTCTTTGACCTTCCTTCGTCTCGTTTCGCTCTCTTTGACACTCCTTCGTCTCGTTTATCTCTCTTTCACCCTCCTTCGTCTCGTTTCGCGCTCTTTCTCCCTCCTTCGTCTCGTTTCGCTCTCTTTCACCCTCCTTCGTCTCGGTTCGCTCTCTTTCACCCTCCTTCGTCTCGTTTCGCTCTCTTTCACCCTCCTTCGTCTCGTTTCGGTCTCTTTCACCCTCCTTCGTCTCGTTTCGGCCTCTTTCACCCTCCTTCGCTTCGTTCCGCTCTCTTTCACCCTCCTACGACTCCTTTCGCTCGCTTTCACCCTCCTTCGTCTTGTTTCGCTCTCTTTCTCCCTTCCTCGTCTCGTTTCGCTCTCTTTCACCCTTCTTCGTCTCGTTTCATTCTCTTTCACCCTCCTTCCTCTCGTTTCGCTCTCGTTCAACCTCCTTACACTCGTTTCGCACTCTTTGACCCTCCTTCGTCTCGTTTCGCTCTCTTTGACCCTCCTTCATCTCGTTTCGCTCTCTTTCACCCTCCTTCGTCTTGTTTCGCCTTCTTTCTCCCTCCTTCGTCTCGTTTCGCTCTCTTTCACCCTCCTTCGTGTCGTTTTGCTCTCTTTCACCCTCCTTCGTCTCGTTTCGCTCTTTTTGACCCTCAGCGTCTCGTTTCGCTCTCTTTCACCCTACTTCGTCTCGTTTCGCTCTCTTTCACCCTCCTTCGACTTGTTTCGCTCACTTTCACCCTCCTTCGTCTCGTTTCGCTCTCTTTCACCCTCCTTCGTCTCGGGTCGCTCTCTTTCACCCTCCTTCGTTTCGTTTCGCTCTCTTTCAACCTCCTTCGTCTCGTTTCGGTCTCTTTCACCCTCCTTCACCTCGTTCCGCTCTCTTTCACCCTCCTACGACTCCTTTCGCTCGCTTTCACCCTCCTTCGTCTCGTTTCGCTCTCGTTCACCCTTCCTCGTCTCGTTTTGCTCTCTTTCACCCTCCTTCGTCTCGTTTCGCTCTCTTTCACCCTCCTTCCTCTCGTTTCGCTCTCGTTCACCCTCCTCACTCTCGTTTCGCACTCTTTGACCCTCCTTCGTCTCGTTTCGCTCTCTTTGACCCTCCTTCATCTCGTTTCACTCTCTTTCACCCTCCTTCGTCTTGTTTCGCCCTCTTTCTCCCTCCTTCGTCTCGTTTCGCTCTCTTTCACCCTCCTTCGTCTCGTTTTGCTCTCTTTCACCCTCCTTCGTCTCGTTTCGCTCTCTTTGACCCTCCAGCGTCTCGTTTCGCTCTCTTTCACCCTACGTCGTCTCGTTTCGCTCTCTTTCACCCTCCTTCGACTTGTTTCGCTCTCTTTCACCCTCCTTCGTCTCGTTTCGCTCTCTTTCACCCTCCTTCGCCTCGTTTCGCTCCCTTTCACCCTCCATCTCATTTTGCTCCCTTTCACCCTCCTTCGTCTCGTTCCGCTCTCTTTCACCCTCCTTCGTCTCGTTTCGCTCTCTTTGACCCTCCTTCATCTCGTTTCGCTCTCTTTGACCCTCCTTCGTCTCGTTTCGCTCTCTTTGACCCTCCTTCGTCTCGTTTCGCCCTCTTTCTCCCTCCTTCGTCTCGTTTCGCTCTCTCTCACCCTCCTTCGTCTCGTTTCGGTCTCTTTCACCCTCCTTCGCCTCGTTCCGCTCTCTTTCACCCTCCTACGACTCCTTTCGCTCGCTTTCACCCTCCTTCGACTCGTTTCGCTCTCGTTCACCCTTCCTCGTCTCGTTTCGCTCTCTTTCACCCTCCTTCGTCTCGTTTCGCTCTCTTTCACCCTCCTTCCTCTCGTTTCGCTCTCGTTCACCCTCCTCACGCTCGTTTCGCACTCTTTGACCCTCCTTCGTCTCGTTTCGCTCTCTTTGACCCTCCTTCATCTCGTTTCGCTCTCTTTCACCCTCCTTCGTCTTGTTTCGACCTCTTTCTCCCTCCTTCGACTCGTTTCGCTCTCTTTCACCCTCCTTCGTCTCGTTTTGCTCTCTTTCACCCTCCTTCGTCTCGTTTCGCTCTCTTTGACCCTCCAGCATCTCGTTTCGCTCTCTTTCACCCTACTTCGTCTCGTTTCGCTCTCTTTCACCCTCCTTCGACTTGTTTCGCTCTTTCACCCTCCTTCGTCTCGTTTCGCTCCCTTTCACCCTCCATCTCATTTTGCTCCCTTTCACCCTCCTTCGTCTCGTTCCGCTCTCTTTCACCCTCCTTCGTCTCGTTTCGCTCTCTTTGACCCTCCTTCGTCTCGTTTCGCTCTCTTTGACCCTCCTTCATCTCGTTTCGCTCTCTTTGACACTCCTTCGTCTCGTTTCGCCCTCTTTCTCCCTCCTTCGTCTCGTTTCGCTCTCTCTCACCCTCCTTCGTCTCGGTTCGCTCTCTTTCACCCTCCTTCGTCTCGTTTCGCTCCCTTTGACCCTCCTTCGTCTCGTTTCGCTCTCTTTCACCCTCCTTCGTCTCGTCTCACTCTCTTCCACCCTACTTCGTCTCGTTTCGCTCTCTTCCACCCTACTTCGTCTCGTTTCGCTCTCTTTCACCCACATTCGTCTCGTTCCGCTCACTTTCACCCTCCTTCGTCTCGTTTCGCTCTCTTTCACCATCCTTCGTCTCATTTCGCTCTCTTCCACCCTCCTTCGTCTCGTTTCGCTCTCTTTCACCCTCCTTCGTCTCGTTTCGCTCTCTTCCACCCTCCTTCGACTCCTTTCGCTTTTTCCATCATCCTTCGTCTCGTTTCGCTCTCTTTCACCCTCCTTCGTCACGTTTCGCCCTATTTCACCCTCCTTCGTCTCGTTTCGCCCTATTTCACCCTCCTTCATCTCGTTTCGCTCTCTCTCACCCTCCTTCGTCTCGTTTAGGTCTCTTTCACCCATTTCGCCTCGTTTCGCTCTCTTTCACCCTCCTTCCTCTCGTTTCGCTCTCGTTCACCCTCCTCACTCTCGTTTCGCACTCTTTGACCATCCTTCGTCTCGTTTCGCTCTCTTTGACCCTCCTTCATCTCGTTTCGCTCTCTTTCACCCTCCTTCGTCTTGTTTCGCCCTCTTTCTCCCTCCTTCGTCTCGTTTTGCTCTCTTTCACCCTCCTTCGTCTCGTTTTGCTCTCTTTCACCCTCCTTCGTCTCGTTTCGCTCTCTTTGACCCTCCAGCATCTCGTTTCGCTCTCTTTCACCCTACTTCGTCTCGTTTTGCTCTCTTTCACCCTCCTTCGACTTGTTTCGCTCTCTTTCACCCTCCTTCGTCTCGTTTCGCTCTCTTTCACCCTCCTTCGCCTCGTTTCGCTCCCTTTCACCCTCCATCTCATTTTGCTCCCTTTCACCCTCCTTCGTCTCGTTCCGCTCTCTTTCACCCTCCTTCGTCTCGTTTCGCTCTCTTTGACCCTCCTTCGTCTCGTTTCGCTCTCTTTGACCCTCCTTCGTCTCGTTTCGCTCTCTTTGACCCTCATTCGTCTCGTTTCGCCCTCTTTCTCCCTCCTTCGTCTCGTTTCGCTCTCTCTCACCCTCCTTCATCTCGGTTCGCTCTCTTTCACCCTCCTTCGTCTCGTTTCGCTCTCTTTGACCCTCCTTCATCTCGTTTCGCTCTCTTTGACCTTCCTTCGTCTCGTTTCGCTCTCTTTCACCCTCCTTCATCTTGTTTCGCTCTCTTCCACCCTCCTTCGTCTCGAATCGCCCTCTTTCACCCTCCTTCGTCTCGTTTTGCTCTCTTTCACCCTCCTTCATCTCGTTTCGCTCTCTTTCACCCTCCTTCGTCTCGTTTCGCTCTCTTTCACCCTCCGTCTCGTTTCGCTCTCTTCCACCCTCCTTCGACTCCTTTCGCTCTCTTCCACCCTCCTTCGTCTCGTTTCGGTCTCTTTCACCCTCCTTCGTCTCGTTTCGCTCTCTTTCACCCTCCTTCGTCTCGTTTCGGTCTCTTTCACCATCCATCGCCTCGGTCCGCTCTCTTTCACCGTCCTACGACTCCTTTCGCTCGCTTTCACCCTCCTTCATCTCGTTTCGCTCTCTTTCACCCTCCTTCGTCTCGTTTTGCTCTCTTTCAACCTCCTTCGTCTCGTTTCGATCTCTTTCACCCTCCTTCGCCTCGTTCCGCTCGCTTTCACCCTCCTACGACTCCTTTCGCTCGCTTTCACCCTCCTTCGTCTTGTTTCGCTCTCTTTCACCCTTCTTCATCTCGTTTCACTCTCTTTCTCCCTCCTTCATCTCGTTTCGCCCTATTTCACCCTCCTTCGTCTCATTTTGCCCTCTTTCTCCCTCCTTCGTCTCGTTTCACTCTCTTTCACCCTCTTTCGTCTCGGTTCGCTCTCTTTCACCCTCCTTCGTCTCGTTTTGCTCTCTTTCACCCTCCTTCGTCTCGTTTCACTCTCTTTGACCCTCCTTCGTCTCGTTTCGCCCTATTTCAGCCTCCTTCGTCTCGTTTCGCTCTCTTTGACCCTCCTTCATCTCGTTTCGCTCTCTTTCACCCTCCTTCGTCTCGTTTTGCTCTCTTTCTCCCTCCTTCGTCTCTTTTCGCTCTCTTTGACTTTCCTTCGTCTCGTTTCACTCTCTTTCACCCTCCTTCGTCTCGTTTGGCTCTCTTCCACCCTGCATCTCGATTCCCCCTCTTTCACCCTCCTTCGACTCCTTTCGCTCTCTTCCACCCTCCTTCGTCTCGTTTCGCTCTCTTTCACCCTCCTTTGTCTCGTTTAGCCCTATTTCACCCTCCTTCGTCTCGTTTCGCCCTATTTCACCCTCCTTCGTCTCGTTTTGCACTCTTTGACCCTCCTTCGTCTCGTTTCGCCCTATTTCACCCTCCTTCGTCTCGTTTCGCTCTCTTTCACGCTCCTTCGTCTCGTTTCGCCCTCTTTCACCCTCCTTCGTCTCGTTTCGCTCTCTTTCACCCTCCTTCATCTCGTTCCGCTCTCTTTCACCCTCCTTCGTCTCGCTACGAACTTTTTCACCCTCCTTCGTCTCGTTTCGCTCTCTTTGACCTTCCTTCGTCTCGTTTCGCTCTCTTTGACACTCCTTCGTCTCGTTTATCTCTCTTTCACCCTCCTTCGTCTCGTTTCGCGCTCTTTCTCCCTCCTTCGTCTCGTTTCGCTCTCTTTCACCCTCCTTCGTCTCGGTTCGCTCTCTTTCACCCTCCTTCGTCTCGTTTCGCTCTCTTTCACCCTCCTTCGTCTCGTTTCGCTGTCTTTCACCCTCCTTCGTCTCGTTTCGGTCTCTTTCACCCTCCTTCGCCTCGTTCCGCTCTCTTTCACCCTCCTACGACTGCTTTCGCTCGCTTTCACCCTCCTTCGTCTTGTTTCGCTCATTTCACCCTTCCTCGTCTCGTTTCGCTCTCTTTCACCCTCCTTCGTCTCGTTTCGCTCTCTTTCACCCTCGTTCCTCTCGTTTCGCTCTCGTTCACCCTCCTTACTCTCGTTTCGCACTCTTTGACCCTCTTTCGTCTCGTTTCGCTCTCTTTGACCCTCCTTCATCTCGTTTCGCTCTCTTTCTCCCTCCTTCGTCTCGTTTTGCTCTCTTTCACCCTCCTTCGTCTCGTTTCGCTCTCTTTGACCCTCCAGCATCTCGTTTCGCTCTCTTTCACCCTACTTCGTCTCGTTTCGCTCTCTTTCACCCTCCTTCGACTTGTTTCGCTCTCTTTCACCCTCCTTCGTCTCGTTTCGCTCTCTTTCACCCTCCTTCGCCTCGTTTCGCTCCCTTTCACCCTCCATCTCATTTTGCTCCCTTTCACCCTCCTTCGTCTCGTTCCGCTCTCTTTCACCCTCCTTCGTCTCGTTTCGCTCTCTTTGACCCTCCTTCGTCTCGTTTCGCTCTCTTTGACCCTCCTTCGTCTCGTTTCGCTCTCTTTGACCCTCATTCGTCTCGTTTCGCCCTCTTTCTCCCTCCTTCGTCTCGTTTCGCTCTCTCTCACCCTCCTTCATCTCGGTTCGCTCTCTTTCACCCTCCTTCGTCTCGTTTCGCTCTCTTTGACCCTCCTTCATCTCGTTTCGCTCTCTTTGACCTTCCTTCGTCTCGTTTCGCTCTCTTTCACCCTCCTTCATCTTGTTTCGCTCTCTTCCACCCTCCTTCGTCTCGAATCGCCCTCTTTCACCCTCCTTCGTCTCGTTTTGCTCTCTTTCACCCTCCTTCATCTCGTTTCGCTCTCTTTCACCCTCCTTCGTCTCGTTTCGCTCTCTTTCACCCTCCGTCTCGTTTCGCTCTCTTCCACCCTCCTTCGACTCCTTTCGCTCTCTTCCACCCTCCTTCGTCTCGTTTCGGTCTCTTTCACCCTCCTTCGTCTCGTTTCGCTCTCTTTCACCCTCCTTCGTCTCGTTTCGCTCTCTTTCACCCCCCTTCATCTCGTTTCGCTCTCTTTCACCCACCTTCGTCTCGTTTTCGTCTCTTTCACCCTCCTTCGTCTCGTTTCGGTCTCTTTCACCATCCATCGCCTCGGTCCGCTCTCTTTCACCGTCCTACGACTCCTTTCGCTCGCTTTCACCCTCCTTCATCTCGTTTCGCTCTCTTTCACCCTCCTTCGTCTCGTTTTGCTCTCTTTCAACCTCCTTCGTCTCGTTTCGATCTCTTTCACCCTCCTTCGCCTCGTTCCGCTCGCTTTCACCCTCCTACGACTCCTTTCGCTCGCTTTCACCCTCCTTCGTCTTGTTTCGCTCTCTTTCACCCTTCTTCATCTCGTTTCACTCTCTTTCTCCCTCCTTCATCTCGTTTCGCCCTATTTCACCCTCCTTCGTCTCATTTTGCCCTCTTTCTCCCTCCTTCGTCTCGTTTCACTCTCTTTCACCCTCCTTCGTCTCGGTTCGCTCTCTTTCACCCTCCTTCGTCTCGTTTTGCTCTCTTTCACCCTCCTTCGTCTCGTTTCACTCTCTTTGACCCTCCTTCGTCTCGTTTCGCCCTATTTCAGCCTCCTTCGTCTCGTTTCGCTCTCTTTGACCCTCCTTCATCTCGTTTCGCTCTCTTTCACCCTCCTTCGTCTCGTTTTGCTCTCTTTCTCCCTCCTTCGTCTCTTTTCGCTCTCTTTGACTTTCCTTCGTCTCGTTTCACTCTCTTTCACCCTCCTTCGTCTCGTTTGGCTCTCTTCCACCCTGCATCTCGATTCCCCCTCTTTCACCCTCCTTCGACTCCTTTCGCTCTCTTCCACCCTCCTTCGTCTCGTTTCGCTCTCTTTCACCCTCCTTTGTCTCGTTTAGCCCTATTTCACCCTCCTTCGTCTCGTTTCGCCCTATTTCACCCTCCTTCGTCTCGTTTTGCACTCTTTGACCCTCCTTCGTCTCGTTTCGCCCTATTTCACCCTCCTTCATCTCGTTTCGCTCTCTTTCACGCTCCTTCGTCTCGTTTCGCCCTCTTTCACCCTCCTTCGTCTCGTTTCGCTCTCTTTCACCCTCCTTCATCTCGTTCCGCTCTCTTTCACCCTCCTTCGTCTCGCTACGAACTTTTTCACCCTCCTTCGTCTCGTTTCGCTCTCTTTGACCTTCCTTCGTCTCGTTTCGCTCTCTTTGACACTCCTTCGTCTCGTTTATCTCTCTTTCACCCTCCTTCGTCTCGTTTCGCGCTCTTTCTCCCTCCTTCGTCTCGTTTCGCTCTCTTTCACCCTCCTTCGTCTCGGTTCGCTCTCTTTCACCCTCCTTCGTCTCGTTTCGCTCTCTTTCACCCTCCTTCGTCTCGTTTCGCTCTCTTTCACCCTCCTTCGTCTCGTTTCGGTCTCTTTCACCCTCCTTCGCCTCGTTCCGCTCTCTTTCACCCTCCTACGACTGCTTTCGCTCGCTTTCACCCTCCTTCGTCTTGTTTCGCTCATTTCACCCTTCCTCGTCTCGTTTCGCTCTCTTTCACCCTCCTTCGTCTCGTTTCGCTCTCTTTCACCCTCGTTCCTCTCGTTTCGCTCTCGTTCACCCTCCTTACTCTCGTTTCGCACTCTTTCACCCTCCTTCGTCTCGTTTCGCTCTCTTTCACCCTCCTTCGTCTCGTTTCGCTGTCTTTCACCCTCCTTCGTCTCGTTTCGGTCTCTTTCACCCTCCTTCGCCTCGTTCCGCTCTCTTTCACCCTCCTACGACTGCTTTCGCTCGCTTTCACCCTCCTTCGTCTTGTTTCGCTCATTTCACCCTTCCTCGTCTCGTTTCGCTCTCTTTCACCCTCCTTCGTCTCGTTTCGCTCTCTTTCACCCTCGTTCCTCTCGTTTCGCTCTCGTTCACCCTCCTTACTCTCGTTTCGCACTCTTTGACCCTCTTTCGTCTCGTTTCGCTCTCTTTGACCCTCCTTCATCTCGTTTCGCTCTCTTTCTCCCTCCTTCGTCTCGTTTTGCTCTCTTTCACCCTCCTTCGTCTCGTTTCGCTCTCTTTGACCCTCCAGCATCTCGTTTCGCTCTCTTTCACCCTACTTCGTCTCGTTTCGCTCTCTTTCACCCTCCTTCGACTTGTTTCGCTCTCTTTCACCCTCCTTCGTCTCGTTTCGCTCTCTTTCACCCTCCTTCGCCTCGTTTCGCTCCCTTTCACCCTCCATCTCATTTTGCTCCCTTTCACCCTCCTTCGTCTCGTTCCGCTCTCTTTCACCCTCCTTCGTCTCGTTTCGCTCTCTTTGACCCTCCTTCGTCTCGTTTCGCTCTCTTTGACCCTCCTTCGTCTCGTTTCGCTCTCTTTGACCCTCATTCGTCTCGTTTCGCCCTCTTTCTCCCTCCTTCGTCTCGTTTCGCTCTCTCTCACCCTCCTTCATCTCGGTTCGCTCTCTTTCACCCTCCTTCGTCTCGTTTCGCTCTCTTTGACCCTCCTTCATCTCGTTTCGCTCTCTTTGACCTTCCTTCGTCTCGTTTCGCTCTCTTTCACCCTCCTTCATCTTGTTTCGCTCTCTTCCACCCTCCTTCGTCTCGAATCGCCCTCTTTCACCCTCCTTCGTCTCGTTTTGCTCTCTTTCACCCTCCTTCATCTCGTTTCGCTCTCTTTCACCCTCCTTCGTCTCGTTTCGCTCTCTTTCACCCTCCGTCTCGTTTCGCTCTCTTCCACCCTCCTTCGACTCCTTTCGCTCTCTTCCACCCTCCTTCGTCTCGTTTCGGTCTCTTTCACCCTCCTTCGTCTCGTTTCGCTCTCTTTCACCCTCCTTCGTCTCGTTTCGCTCTCTTTCACCCCCCTTCATCTCGTTTCGCTCTCTTTCACCCACCTTCGTCTCGTTTTCGTCTCTTTCACCCTCCTTCGTCTCGTTTCGGTCTCTTTCACCATCCATCGCCTCGGTCCGCTCTCTTTCACCGTCCTACGACTCCTTTCGCTCGCTTTCACCCTCCTTCATCTCGTTTCGCTCTCTTTCACCCTCCTTCGTCTCGTTTTGCTCTCTTTCAACCTCCTTCGTCTCGTTTCGATCTCTTTCACCCTCCTTCGCCTCGTTCCGCTCGCTTTCACCCTCCTACGACTCCTTTCGCTCGCTTTCACCCTCCTTCGTCTTGTTTCGCTCTCTTTCACCCTTCTTCATCTCGTTTCACTCTCTTTCTCCCTCCTTCATCTCGTTTCGCCCTATTTCACCCTCCTTCGTCTCATTTTGCCCTCTTTCTCCCTCCTTCGTCTCGTTTCACTCTCTTTCACCCTCCTTCGTCTCGGTTCGCTCTCTTTCACCCTCCTTCGTCTCGTTTTGCTCTCTTTCACCCTCCTTCGTCTCGTTTCACTCTCTTTGACCCTCCTTCGTCTCGTTTCGCCCTATTTCAGCCTCCTTCGTCTCGTTTCGCTCTCTTTGACCCTCCTTCATCTCGTTTCGCTCTCTTTCACCCTCCTTCGTCTCGTTTTGCTCTCTTTCTCCCTCCTTCGTCTCTTTTCGCTCTCTTTGACTTTCCTTCGTCTCGTTTCACTCTCTTTCACCCTCCTTCGTCTCGTTTGGCTCTCTTCCACCCTGCATCTCGATTCCCCCTCTTTCACCCTCCTTCGACTCCTTTCGCTCTCTTCCACCCTCCTTCGTCTCGTTTCGCTCTCTTTCACCCTCCTTTGTCTCGTTTAGCCCTATTTCACCCTCCTTCGTCTCGTTTCGCCCTATTTCACCCTCCTTCGTCTCGTTTTGCACTCTTTGACCCTCCTTCGTCTCGTTTCGCCCTATTTCACCCTCCTTCGTCTCGTTTCGCTCTCTTTCACGCTCCTTCGTCTCGTTTCGCCCTCTTTCACCCTCCTTCGTCTCGTTTCGCTCTCTTTCACCCTCCTTCATCTCGTTCCGCTCTCTTTCACCCTCCTTCGTCTCGCTACGAACTTTTTCACCCTCCTTCGTCTCGTTTCGCTCTCTTTGACCTTCCTTCGTCTCGTTTCGCTCTCTTTGACACTCCTTCGTCTCGTTTATCTCTCTTTCACCCTCCTTCGTCTCGTTTCGCGCTCTTTCTCCCTCCTTCGTCTCGTTTCGCTCTCTTTCACCCTCCTTCGTCTCGGTTCGCTCTCTTTCACCCTCCTTCGTCTCGTTTCGCTCTCTTTCACCCTCCTTCGTCTCGTTTCGGTCTCTTTCACCCTCCTTCGCCTCGTTCCGCTCTCTTTCACCCTCCTACGACTGCTTTCGCTCGCTTTCACCCTCCTTCGTCTTGTTTCGCTCATTTCACCCTTCCTCGTCTCGTTTCGCTCTCTTTCACCCTCCTTCGTCTCGTTTCGCTCTCTTTCACCCTCGTTCCTCTCGTTTCGCTCTCGTTCACCCTCCTTACTCTCGTTTCGCACTCTTTGACCCTCTTTCGTCTCGTTTCGCTCTCTTTGACCCTCCTTCATCTCGTTTCGCTCTCTTTCACCCTCCTTCGTCTTGTTTCGCCTTCTTTCTCCCTCCTTCGTCTCATTTCGCCCTCTTTCTCCCTCCTTCGTCTCGTTTCGCTCTCTTTCACCCTCCTTCGTCTCGGTTCGCTCTCTTTCACCCTCCTTCATCTCGTTTTGCTCTCTTTCACCCTCCTTCGTCTCGTTTCGCTCTCTTTGACCCTCCTTCGTCTCGTTTCGCCCTATTTCAGCCTCCTTCGTCTCGTTTCGCTCTCTTTGACCCTCCTTCATCTCGTTTCGCTCTCTTTGACCCTCCTTCATCTCGTGTCGCTCTCTTTCACCCTCCTTCGTCTTGTTTCGCCTTCTTTCTCCCTCCTTCGTCTCATTTCGCCCTCTTTCTCCCTCCTTCGTCTCGTTTCGCTCTCTTTCACCCTCCTTCGTCTCGGTTCGCTCTCTTTCACCCTCCTTCGTCTCGTTTTGCTCTCTTTCTCCCTCCTTCGTCTCGTTTCGCTCTCTTTGACCTTCCTTCGTCTCGTTTCACTCTCTTTCACCCTCCTTCGTCTCGTTTCGCTCTCTTTCACCCTCCTTTGTCTCGTTTCGCCCTATTTGACCCTCCTTCGTCTCGTTTCGCCCTATTTCACCCTCCTTCGCCTCGTTTCGCACTCTTTGACCCTCCTTCGTCTCGTTTTGCCCTATTTCACCCTCCTTCGTCTCGTTTCGCTCTCTTTCACCCTCCTTCGTCTCGTTTCGCCGTCTTTCACCCTCCTTCGTCTCGTTTCGCTCTCTTTCACACTCCTTCATCTCGTTCCGCTCTCTTTCACCCTCCTTCGTCTAGCTACGACCTTTTTCACCCTCCTTCGTCTCGTTTCGCTCTCTTTGACCTTCCTTCATCTCGTTTCGCTCTCTTTGACACTCCTTCGTCTCGTTTATCTCTCTTTCACCCTCCCTCGTCTCGTTTCGCGCTCTTTCTCCCTCGTTCGTCTCGTTTCGCTCTCTTTCACCCTCCTTCGTCTCGGTTCGCTCTCTTTCACCCTCCTTCGTCTCGTTTCGCTCTCTTTCACCCTCCTTCGTCTCGTTTCGGTCTCTTTCACCCTCCTTCGTCTCGTTTCGGTCTCTTTCACCCTCCTTCGTCTCTTTTCGCTCTCTTTGACTTTCCTTCGTCTCGTTTCACTCTCTTTCACCCTCCTTCGTATCGTTTGGCTCTCTTCCACCCTCCATCTCGATTCCCCCTCTTTCACCCTCCTTCGACTCCTTTCGCTCTCTTCCACCCTCCTTCGTCTAGTTTCGCTCTCTTTCACCCTCCTTTGTCTCGTTTCGCCCTATTTCACCCTCCTTCGTCTCGTTTCGCCCTATTTCACACTCCTTCGCTCGTTTCGCTCTCTTTCCCCTTCCTTTGTCTCGTTACTCTCTCATTCACCCTCCTTCGTCTCGTTTCGCCCTCTTGCACACTCCTTCGTCTCGTTTCGCTCTCTTTCACCCTCCTTCGTCCCGTTTCGCTCTCTTTTACCCTCCATTGTCTTGTTTCGCTCTCTTTCACCCACCTTCATCTCGTTTCGCTCTCTTTCACCCTCCTTCGTCTCGGTCTCTTTCACCCTCCTTCGTCTCGTTTCGCTCTCTTTCACCCTCCTTCGTCTCGTTTTCGTCTCTTTCACCCTACTTCGTCTCGTTTCGGTCTATTTCACCATCCATCGCCTCGGTCCGCTCTCTTTCACCGTCCTACGACTCCTTTCGCTCGCTTTCACCCTCCTTCATCTCGTTTCGCTCTCTTTCACCCTCCTTCGTCTCGTTTTGCTCTCTTTCACCCTCCTTCGCCTCGTTCCGCTCGCTTTCACCCTCCTACGACTCCTTTCGCTCGCTTTCACCCTCCTTCGTCTTGTTTCGCTCTCTTTCACCCTTCTTCATCTCGTTTCGCTCTCTTTCACCCTCCTTCGTCTCGTTTCGCTCTCTTTCACCCTCCTTCCTCTCGTTTCGCTCTCTTTCACCTTCCGTCTGTTTTCGCTCTCTTTCACCCTCCTCCCTCTCGTTTCACTCTCTTTCTCCCTCCTTCATCTCGTTTCGCCCTATTTCACCCTCCTTCGTCTCATTTTGCCCTCTTTCTCCCTCCTTCGTCTCGTTTCGCTCTCTTTCACCCTCCTTCGTCTCGGTTCGCTCTCTTTCACCCTCCTTCGTCTCGTTTTGCTCTCTTTCACCCTCCTTCGTCTCGTTTCACTCTCTTTGACCCTCCTTCGTCTCGTTTCGCCCTATTTCAGCCTCCTTCGTCTCGTTTCGCTCTCTTTGACCCTCCTTCATCTCGTTTCGCTCTCTTTGACCCTCTTTCATCTCGTGTCGCTCTCTTTCACCCTCCTTGTCTCGTTTCGTCCTCTTTCTCCCTCCTACGTCTCGTTTCGCTCTCTTTCACCCTCCTTCGTCTCGGTTCGCTCTCTTTCACCCTCCTTCGTCTCGTTTTGCTCTCTTTCTCCCTCCTTCATCTCTCTTCGCTCTCTTTGACTTTCCTTCGTCTCATTTCACTCTCTTTCACCCTCCTTCGTCTCGTTTGGCTCTCTTCCACCCTCCATCTCGATTCCCCCTCTTTCACCCTCCTTCGACTCCTTTCGCTCTCTTCCACCCTCCTTCGTCTCGTTTCGCTCTCTTTCACCCTCCTTTGTCTCGTTTCGCCCTATTTCACCCTCCTTCGTCTCGTTTCGCCCTATTTCACCCTCCTTCGTCTCGTTTCGAACTCTTTGACCCTCCTTCGTCTCGTTTCGCCCTATTTCACCCTCCTTCGTCTCGTTTCGCTCTCTTTCACCCTCCTTCATCTCGTTCCGCTCTCTTTCACCCTCCTGCGTCTCGCTACGAACTTTTTCACCCTCCTTCGTCTCGTTTCGCTCTCTTTGACCTTCCTTCGTCTCGTTTCGCTCTCTTTGACACTCCTTCGTCTCGTTTATCTCTCTTTCACCCTCCTTCGTCTCGTTTCGCGCTCTTTCTCCCTCCTTCGTCTCGTTTCGCTCTCTTTCACCCTCCTTCGTCTCGGTTCGCTCTCTTTCACCCTCCTTCATCTCGTTTCGCTCTCTTTCACCCTCCTTCGTCTCGTTTCGGTCTCTTTCACCCTCCTTCGTCTCGTTTCGGTCTCTTTCACCCTCCTTCGCCTCGTTCCGCTCTCTTTCACCCTCCTACGACTGCTTTCGCTCGCTTTCACCCTCCTTCGTCTTGTTTCGCTCTCTTTCACCCTTCCTCGTCTCGTTTCGCTCTCTTTCACCCTCCTTCGTCTCGTTTCGCTCTCTTTCACCCTCGTTCCTCTCGTTTCGCTCTCGTTCACCCTCCTTACTCTCGTTTCGCACTCTTTGACCCTCTTTCGTCTCGTTTCGCTCTCTTTGACCCTCCTTCATCTCGTTTCGCTCTCTTTCACCCTCCTTCGTCTTGTTTCGCCTTCTTTCTCCCTCCTTCGTCTCATTTCGCCCTCTTTCTCCCTCCTTCGTCTCGTTTCGCTCTCTTTCACCCTCCTTCGTCTCGGTTCGCTCGCTTTTACCCTCCTTCGTCTCGTTTTGCTCTCTTTCACCCTCCTTCGTCTCGTTTCGCTCTCTTTGACCCTCCTTCGTCTCGTTTCGCCCTATTTCAGCCTCCTTCGTCTCGTTTCGCTCTCTTTGACCCTCCTTCATCTCATTTCGCTCTCTTTGACCCTCCTTTATCTAGTGTCGCTCTCTTTCACCCTCCTTCGTCTTGTTTCGCCTTCTTTCTCCCTCCTTCGTCTCATTTCGCCCTCTTTCTCCCTCCTTCGTCTCGTTTCGCTCTCTTTCACCCTCCTTCGTCTCGGTTCGCTCTCTTTCACCCTCCTTCGTCTCGTTTTGCTCTCTTTCTCCCTCCTTCGTCTCGTTTCGCTCTCTTTCTCCCTCCTTCGTCTCGTTTCGCTCTCTTTGACCTTCCTTCGTCTCGTTTCACTCTCTTTCACCCTCCTTCGTCTCGTTTGGCTCTCTTCCACCCTCCATCTCGATTCGCCCTCTTTCACCCTCCTTCGACTCCTTTCGCTCTCTTCCACCCTCCTTCGTCTCGTTTCGCTCTCTTTCACCCTCCTTTGTCTCGTTTCGCCCTATTTCACCCTCCTTCGTCTCGTTTCGCCCTATTTCACCCTCCTTCGTCTCGTTTCGCACTCTTTGACCCTCCTTCCTCTCGCTTCGCCCTATTTCACCCTCCTTCGTCTCGTTTCGCTCTCTTTCACCCTCCTTCGTCTCGTTTCGCTCTCTTTCACCCTCCTTCATCTCGTTCCGCTCTCTTTCACCCTCCTTCGTCTCGCTACGAACGTTTTCACCCTCCTTCGTCTCGTTTCGCTCTCTTTGACCTTCCTTCGTCTCATTTCGCTCTCTTTGACATTCCTTCGTCTCGTTTATCTCTCTTTCACCCTCCTTCGTCTCGTTTCGCTCTCTTTCACCCTCCTTCGTCTCGGTTCGCTCTCTTTCACCCTCCTTCGTCTCGTTTCGCTCTCTTTCACCCTCCTTCGTCTCGTTTCGGTCTCTTTCACCCTCCTTCGTCTCGTTTCGGTCTCATTCACCCTCCTTCGCCTCGTTCCGCTCTCTTTCACCCTCCTACGACTGCTTTCGCTCGCTTTCACCCTCCTTCGTCTTGTTTCGCTCTCTTTCACCCTTCGTCGTCGCGTTTGGCTCTCTTTCACCCTCCTTCGTCTCGTTTCGCTCTCTTTCACCCTCGTTCCTCTCGTTTCGCTCTCGTTCACCCTCCTTACTCTCGTTTCGCACTCTTTGACCCTCTTTCGTCTCATTTCGCTCTCTTTGACCCTCCTTCATCTCGTTTCACTCTCTTTCACCCTCCTTCGTCTCGGTTCGCTCTCTTTCACCCACCTTCGTCTCGTTTTGCTCTCTTTCTCCCTCCTTCGTCTCGTTTCGCTCTCTTTGACCTTCCTTCGTCTCGTTTCACTCTCTTTCACCCTCCTTCGTCTCGTTTGGCTCTCTTCCACCCTCCATCTCGATTCGCCCTCTTTCACCCTCCTTCGACTCCTTTCGCTCTCTTTCACCCTCCTTTGTCTCGTTTCGCCCTATTTCACCCTCCTTCGTCTCGTTTCGCCCTATTTCACCCTCCTTCGTCTCGTTTCGCACTCTTTGACCCTCCTTCGTCTCGTTTCGCCCTATTTCACCCTCCTTCGTCTCGTTTCGCTCTCTTTCACCCTCCTTCGTCTCGTTTCGCCCTCTTTCACCCTCCTTCGTCTCGTTTCGCTCTCTTTCACACTCCTTCATCTCGTTCCGCTCTCTTTCACCCTCCTTCGTCTCGCTACGACCTTTTTCACCCTCCTTCGTCTCGTTTCGCTCTCTTTGACCTTCCTTCATCTCGTTTCGCTCTCTTTGACTCTCCTTCGTCTCGTTTATCTCTCTTTCACCCTCCCTCGTCTCGTTTCGCGCTCTTTCTCCCTCGTTCGTCTCGTTTCGCTCTCTTTCACCCTCCTTCGTCTCGGTTCGCTCTCTTTCACCCTCCTTCGTCTCGTTTCGGTCTCTTTCACCCTCCTTCGTCTCGTTTCGGTCTCTTTCACCCTCCTTCGTCTCTTTTCGCTCTCTTTGACTTTCCTTCGTCTCGTTTCACTCTCTTTCACCCTCCTTCGTCTCGTTTGGCTCTCTTCCACCCTCCTTCTCGATTCCCCCTCTTTCACCCTCCTTCGACTCCTTTCGCTCTCTTCCACCCTCCTTCGTCTAATTTCGCTCTCTTTCACCCACCTTTGTCTCGTTTCGCCCTATTTCACCCTCCTTCGTCTCGTTTCGCCCTATTTCACACTCCTTCGTCTCGTTTCGCACTCTTTGACCCTCCTTCGTCTCGTTTGGCTCTCTTCCACCCTCCATCTCGATTCGCCCTCTTTCACCCTCCTTCGACTCCTTTCGCTCTCTTTCACCCTCCTTTGTCTCGTTTCGCCCTATTTCACCCTCCTTCGTCTCGTTTCGCCCTATTTCACCCTCCTTCGTCTCGTTTCGCACTCTTTGACCCTCCTTCGTCTCGTTTCGCCCTATTTCACCCTCCTTCGTCTCGTTTCGCTCTCTTTCACCCTCCTTCGTCTCGTTTCGCCCTCTTTCACCCTCCTTCGTCTCGTTTCGCTCTCTTTCACACCCCTTCATCTCGTTCCGCTCTCTTTCACCCTCCTTCGTCTCGCTACGACCTTTTTCACCCTCCTTCGTCTCGTTTCGCTCTCTTTGACCTTCCTTCATCTCGTTTCGCTCTCTTTGACTCTCCTTCGTCTCGTTTATCTCTCTTTCACCCTCCCTCGTCTCGTTTCGCGCTCTTTCTCCCTCGTTCGTCTCGTTTCGCTCTCTTTCACCCTCCTTCGTCTCGGTTCGCTCTCTTTCACCCTCCTTCGTCTCGTTTCGGTCTCTTTCACCCTCCTTCGTCTCGTTTCGGTCTCTTTTCGCTCTCTTTGACTTTCCTTCGTCTCGTTTCACTCTCTTTCACCCTCCTTCGTCTCGTTTGGCTCTCTTCCACCCTCCTTCTCGATTCCCCCTCTTTCACCCTCCTTCGACTCCTTTCGCTCTCTTCCACCCTCCTTCGTCTAATTTCGCTCTCTTTCACCCACCTTTGTCTCGTTTCGCCCTATTTCACCCTCCTTCGTCTCGTTTCGCCCTATTTCACACTCCTTCGTCTCGTTTCGCACTCTTTGACCCTCCTTCGTCTCGTTTCGCCCTATTTCACCCTCCTTCGTCTCGTTTCGCTCTCTTTCACCCTCCTTCGTCTCGTTTTGCTCTCTTTCACCCTCCTTCATCTCGTTTCGCTCTCTTTCACCCTCCGTCTCGTTTCGCTCTCTTCCACCCTCCTTCGACTCCTTTCGCTCTCTTCCACCCTCCTTCGTCTCGTTTCGCTCTCTTTCACCCTCCTTCGTCTCGTTTCGCACTCTTTCACCCTCCTTCATCTCATTTTGCTCCCTTTCACCCTCCTTTGTCTCGTTTCGCTCTCTTTCCCCTTCCTTTGTCTCGTTACTCTCTCTTTCACCCTCCTTCGTCTCGTTTCGCCCTCTTGCACACTCCTTCGTCTCGTTTCGCTCTCTTTCACCCTCCTTCGTCCCGTTTCGCTCTCTTTCACCCTCCTTCGTCTCGTTTCGCTCTCTTCCAACCTCCTTCGTCTCGTTTCACCCTCTTTTACCCTCCATTGTCTTGTTTCGCTCTCTTTCACCCACCTTCATCTCGTTTCGCTCTCTTTCACCCTCCTTCGTCTCGTTTCGGTCTCTTTCACCCTCCTTCGTCTCATTTCGCTCTCTTTCACCCTCCTTCGTCTCGTTTCGCTCTCTTTCACCCCCCTTCATCTCGTTTCGCTCTCTTTCACCCACCTTCGTCTCGTTTTCGTCTCTTTCACCCTCCTTCGTCTCTTTTCGGTCTATTTCACCATCCATCGCCTCGGTCCGCTCTCTTTCACCGTCCTACGACTCCTTTCGCTCGCTTTCACCCTCCTTCATCTCGTTTCGCTCTCTTTCACCCTCCTTCGTCTCGTTTCGATCTCTTTCACCCTCCTTCGCCTCGTTCCGCTCGCTTTCACCCTCCTACGACTCCTTTCGCTCGCTTTCACCCTCCTTCGTCTTGTTTCGCTCTCTTTCACCCTTCTTCATCTCGTTTCGCTCTCTTTCACCCTCCTTCGTCTCGTTTCGCTCTCTTTCACCCTCCTTCCTCTCGTTTCGCTCTCTTTCACCTTCCGTCTGTTTTCGCTCTCTTTCACCCTCCTCCCTCTCGTTTCACTCTCTTTCTCCCTCCTTCATCTCGTTTCGCCCTATTTCACCCTCCTTCGTCTCATTTTGCCCTCTTTCACCCTCGTTCCTCTCGTTTCGCTCTCGTTCACCCTCCTTACTCTCGTTTCGCACTCTTTGACCCTCTTTCGTCTCGTTTCGCTCTCTTTGACCCTCCTTCATCTCGTTTCGCTCTCTTTCACCCTCCTTCGTCTTGTTTCGCCTTCTTTCTCTCTCCTTCGTCTCATTTCGCCCTCTTTCTCCCTCCTTCGTCTAGTTTCGCTCTCTTTCACCCTCCTTCGTCTCGGTTCGCTCGCTTTTACCCTCCTTCGTCTCGTTTTGCTCTCTTTCACCCTCCTTCATCTCGTTTCGCTCTCTTTGACCCTCCTTCGTCTCGTTTCGCCCTATTTCAGCCTCCTTCGTCTCGTTTCGCTCTCTTTGACCCTCCTTCATCTCGTTTCGCTCTCTTTGACCCTCCTTCATCTCGTGTCGCTCTCTTTCACCCTCCTTCGTCTTGTTTCGCCTTCTTTCTCCCTCCTTCGTCTCATTTCGCCCTCTTTCTCCCTCCTTCGTCTCGTTTCGCTCTCTTTCACCCTCCTTCGTCTCGGTTCGCTCTCTTTCACCCTCCTTCGTCTCGTTTTGCTCTCTTTCTCCCTCCTTCGTCTCATTTCGCTCTCTTTGACCTTCCTTCGTCTCGTTTCACTCTCTTTCACCCTCCTTCGTCTCGTTTGGCTCTCTTCCACCCTCCATCTCGATTCCCCCTCTTTCACCCTCCTTCGACTCCTTTCGCTCTCTTCCACCCTCCTTCGTCTCGTTTCGCTCTCTTTCACCCTCCTTTGTCTCGTTTCGCCCTATTTCACCCTCCTTCGTGTCGTTTCGCCCTATTTCACCCTCCTTCGTCTCGTTTCGCACGCTTTGACCCTCCTTCGTCTCGTTTCGCCCTATTTCACCCTCCTTCGTCTCGTTTCGCTCTCTTTCACCCTCCTTCGTCTCGTTTCGCCCTCTTTCTCCCTCCTTCGTCTCATTTCGCCCTCTTTCTCCCTCCTTTGTCTCATTTCGCTCTCTTTCACCCTCCTTCGTCTCGGTTCGCTCTCTTTCACCCTCCTTCGTCTCGTTTTGCTCTCTTTCACCCTCCTTCGTCTCGTTTCACTCTCTTTGACCCTCCTTCGTCTCGTTTCGCCCTATTTCAGCCTCCTTCGTCTCGTTTCGCTCTCTTTGACCCTCCTTCATCTCGTTTCGCTCTCTTTGACCCTCCGTCATCTCGTCTCGTTTCGTCCTCTTTCTCCTTCCTTCGTCTCGTTTCGCTCTCTTTCACCCTCCTTCGTCTCGGTTCGCTCTCTTTCACCCTCCTTCGTCTCGTTTTGCTCTCTTTCTCCCTCCTTCGTCTCTCTTCGCTCTCTTTGACTTTCCTTCGTCTCATTTCACTCTCTTTCACCCTCCTTCGTCTCGTTTGGCTCTCTTCCACCCTCCATCTCGATTCCCCCTCTTTCACCCTCCTTCGACTCCTTTCGCTCTCTTCCACCCTCCTTCGTCTCGTTTCGCTCTCTTTCACCCTCCTTTGTCTCGTTTCGCCCTATTTCACCCTCCTTCGTCTCGTTTCGCCCTATTTCACCCTCCTTCGTCTCGTTTCGCACTATTTGAACCTCCTTCGTCTCGTTTCGCCCTATTTCACCCTCCTTCGTCTCGTTTCGCTCTCTTTCACCCTCCTTCATCTCGTTCCGCTCTCTTTCACCGTCCTGCGTCTCGCTACGAACTTTTTCACCCTCCTTCATCTCGTTTCGCTCTCTTTGACCTTCCTTCGTCTCGTTTCGCTCTCTTTGACACTCCTTCGTCTCGTTTATCTCTCTTTCTCCCTCCTTCGTCTCGTTTCGCTCTCTTTCACCCTCCTTCGTCTCGGTTCGCTCTCTTTCACCCTCCTTCATCTCGTTTCGCTCTCTTTCACCCTCCTTCGTCTCGTTTCGGTCTCTTTCACCCTCCTTCGTCTCGTTTCGGTCTCTTTCACCCTCCTTCGCCTCGTTCCGCTCTCTTTCACCCTCCTACGACTGCTTTCGCTCGCTTTCACCCTCCTTCGTCTTGTTTCGCTCTCTTTCACCCTTCCTCGTCTCGTTTCGCTCTCTTTCACCCTCCTTCGTCTCGTTTCGCTCTCTTTCACCCTCGTTCCTCTCGTTTCGCTCTCGTTCACCCTCCTTACTCTCGTTTCGCACTCTTTGACCCTCTTTCGTCTCGTTTCGCTCTCTTTGACCCTCCTTCATCTCGTTTCGCTCTCTTTCACCCTCCTTCGTCTTGTTTCGCCTTCTTTCTCCCTCCTTCGTCTCATTTCGCCCTCTTTCTCCCTCCTTCGTCTCGTTTCGCTCTCTTTCTCCCTCCTTCGTCTCGGTTCGCTCTCTTTGACCCTCCTTCGTCTCGTTTCGCCCTATTTCAGCCTCCTTCGTCTCGTTTCGCTCTCTTTGACCCTCCTTCATCTCGTTTCGCTCTCTTTGACCCTCCTTCATCTCGTGTTGCTCTCTTTCACCCTCCTTCGTCTTGTTTCGCCTTCTTTCTCCCTCCTTCGTCTCATTTCGCCCTCTTTCTCCCTCCTTCGTCTCGTTTCGCTCTCTTTCACCCTCCTTCGTCTCGGTTCGCTCTCTTTCACCCTCCTTCGTCTCGTTTTGCTCTCTTTCTCCCTCCTTCGTCTCGTTTCGCTCTCTTTGACCTTCCTTCGTCTCGTTTCACTCTCTTTCACCCTCCTTCGTCTCGTTTGGCTCTCTTCCACCCTCCATCTCGATTCCCCCTCTTTCACCCTCCTTCGACTCCTTTCGCTCTCTTCCACCCTCCTTCGTCTCGTTTCGCTCTCTTTCACCCTCCTTTGTCTCGTTTCGCCCTATTTCACCCTCCTTCGTGTCGTTTCGCCCTATTTCACCCTCCTTCGTCTCGTTTCGCACTCTTTGACCCTCCTTCGTCTCGTTTCGCCCTATTGCACCCTCCTTCGTCTCGTTTCGCTCTCTTTCACCCTCCTTCGTCTCGTTTCGCCCTCTTTCACCCTCCTTCGTCTCGTTTCGCTCTCTTTCACACTCCTTCATCTCGTTCCGCTCTCTTTCACCCTCCTTCGTCTCGCTACGACCTTTTTCACCCTCCTTCGTCTCGTTTCGCTCTCTTTGACCTTCCTTCGTCTCGTTTCGCTCTCTTTGACACTCCTTCGTCTCGTTTATCTCTCTTTCACCCTCCTTCGTCTCGTTTCGCGCTCTTTCTCCCTCCTTCGTCTCGTTTCGCTCTCTTTCACCCTCCTTCGTCTCGGTTCGCTCTCTTTCACCCTCCTTCGTCTCGTTTCGCTCTCTTTCACCCTCCTTCGTCTCGTTTCGGTCTCTTTCACCCTCCTTCGTCTCGTTTCGGTATCTTTCACCCTCCTTCATCTCTTTTCGCTCTCTTTGACTTTCCTTCGTCTCGTTTCACTCTCTTTCACCCTCCTTCGTCTCGTTTGGCTCTCTTCCACCCTCCATCTCGATTCCCCCTCTTTCACCCTCCTTCGACTCCTTTCGCTCTCTTCCACCCTCCTTCGTCTCGTTTGGCTCTCTTTCACCCTCCTTTGTCTCGTTTCGCCCTATTTCACCCTCCTTCGTCTCGTTTCGCCCTATTTCACCCTCCTTCGTCTCGTTTCGCACTCTTTGACCCTCCTTCGTCTCGCTTCGCCCTATTTCACCCTCCTTCGTCTCGTTTCGCTCTCTTTCACCCTCCTTCATCTCGTTTCGCCCTCTTTCACCCTCCTTCGTCTCGTTTCGCTCTCTTTCACCCTCCTTCATCTCGTTCCGCTCTCTTTCACCCTCCTTCGTCTCGCTACGAACGTTTTCACCCTCCTTCGTCTCGTTTCGCTCTCTTTGACCTTCCTTCGTCTCGTTTCGCTCTCTTTGACACTCCTTCGTCTCGTTTATCTCTCTTTCACCCTCCTTCGTCTAGTTTCGCGCTCTTTCTCCCTCCTTCGTCTCGTTTCGCTCTCTTTCACCCTCCTTCGTCTCGGTTCGCTCTCTTTCACCCTCCTTCGTCTCGTTTCGCTCTCTTTCACCCTCCTTCGTCTCGTTTCGGTCTCTTTCACCCTCCTTCGTCTCGTTTCGGTCTCATTCACCCTCCTTCGCCTCGTTCCGCTCTTTCACCCTCCTACGACTGCTTTCGCTCGCTTTCACCCTCCTTCGTCTTGTTTCGCTCTCTTTCACCCTTCCTCATCTCGTTTCGCTCTCTTTCACCCTCCTTCGTCTCGTTTCGCTCTCTTTCACCCTCGTTCCTCTCGTTTCGCTCTCGTTCACCCTCCTTACTCTCGTTTCGCACTCTTTGACCCTCTTTCGTCTCATTTCGCTCTCTTTGACCCTCCTTCATCTCGTTTCGCTCTCTTTCACCCTCCTTCGTCTCGGTTCGCTCTCTTTCACCCTCCTTCATCTCGTTTTGCTCTCTTTCTCCCTCCTTCGTCTCGTTTCGCTCTCTTTGACCTTCCTTCGTCTCGTTTCACTCTCTTTCACCCTCCTTCGTCTCGTTTGGCTCTCTTCCACCCTCCATCTCGATTCGCCCTCTTTCACCCTCCTTCGACTCCTTTCGCTCTCTTTCACCCTCCTTTGTCTCGTTTCGCCCTATTTCACCCTCCTTCGTCTCGTTTCGCCCTATTTCACCCTCCTTCGTCTCGTTTCGCACTCTTTGACCCTCCTTCGTCTCGTTTCGCCCTATTTCACCCTCCTTCGTCTCGTTTCGCTCTCTTTCACCCTCCTTCGTCTCGTTTCGCCCTCTTTCACCCTCCTTCGTCTCGTTTCGCTCTCTTTCACACTCCTTCATCTCGTTCCGCTCTCTTTCACCCTCCTTCATCTCGTTTTGCTCTCTTTCTCCCTCCTTCGTCTCGTTTCGCTCTCTTTGACCTTCCTTCGTCTCGTTTATCTCTCTTTCACCCTCCCTCGTCTCGTTTCGCGCTCTTTCTCCCTCGTTCGTCTCGTTTCGCTCTCTTTCACCCTCCTTCGTCTCGGTTCGCTCTCTTTCACCCTCCTTCGTCTCGTTTCGCTCTCTTTCACCCTCCTTCGTCTCGTTTCGGTCTCTTTCACCCTCCTTCGTCTCTTTTCGCTCTCTTTGACTTTCCTTCGTCTCGTTTCACTCTCTTTCACCCTCCTTCGTCTCGTTTGGCTCTCTTCCACCCTCCATCTCGATTCCCCCTCTTTCACCCTCCTTCGACTCCTTTCGCTCTCTTCCACCCTCCTTCGTCTAGTTTCGCTCTCTTTCACCCTCCTTTGTCTCGTTTCGCCCTATTTCACCCTCCTTCGTCTCGTTTCGCCCTATTTCACACTCTTTCGTCTCGTTTCGCACTCTTTGACCCTCCTTCGTCTCGTTTTGCCCTATTTCACCCTCCTTCGTCTCGTTTCGCTCTCTTTCACCCTACTTCGTCTCGTTTCGCTCTCTTTCACCCTCCTTCATCTCGTTTCGCTCTCTTTCACCCTCCTTCGTCTCGTTTCGTTCTCTTTCACCCTCCGTCTCGTTTCGCTCTCTTCCACCCTCCTTCGACTCCTTTCGCTCTCTTCCACCCTCCTTCGTCTCGTTTCGCTCTCTTTCACCCTCCTTCGTCTCGTTTCGCATTCTTTCACCCTCCTTCATCTCATTTTGCTCCCTTTCACCCTCCTTTGTCTCGTTTCGCTCTCTTTCCCCTTCCTTTGTCTCGTTACTCTCTCTTTCACCCTCCTTCGTCTCGTTTCGCCCTCTTGCACACTCCTTCGTCTCGTTTCGCTCTCTTTCACCCTCCTTCGTCCCGTTTCGCTCTCTTTCACCCTCCATTGTCTTGTTTCGCTCTCTTTCACCCACCTTCATCTCGTTTCGCTCTCTTTCACCCTCCTTCGTCTCGTTTCGGTCTCTTTCACCCTCCTTCGTCTCGTTTCGCTCTCTTTCACCCTCCTTCGTCTCGTTTCGCTCTCTTTCACCCCCCTTCATCTCGTTTCGCTCTCTTTCACCCACCTTCATCTCGTTTTCGTCTCTTTCACCCTCCTTCGTCTCGTTTCGGTCTATTTCACCATCCATCGCCTCGGTCCGCTCTCTTTCACCGTCCTACGACTCCTTTCGCTCGCTTTCACCCTCCTTCATCTCGTTTCGCTCTCTTTCACCCTCCTTCGTCTCGTTTTGCTCTCTTTCAACCTCCTTCGTCTCGTTTCGATCTCTTTCACCCTCCTTCGCCTCGTTCCGCTCGCTTTCACCCTCCTACGACTCCTTTCGCTCGCTTTCACCCTCCTTCGTCTTGTTTCGCTCTCTTTCACCCTTCTTCATCTCGTTTCGCTCTCTTTCACCCTCCTTCGTCTCGTTTCGCTCTCTTTCACCCTCCTTCCTCTCGTTTCGCTCTCTTTCACCTTCCGTCTGTTTTCGCTCTCTTTCACCCTCCTCCCTCTCGTTTCACTCTCTTTCTCCCTCCTTCATCTCGTTTCGCCCTATTTCACCCTCCTTCGTCTCATTTTGCCCTCTTTCTCCCTCCTTCGTCTCGTTTCGCTCTCTTTCACCCTCCTTCGTTTCGGTTCGCTCTCTTTCACCCTCCTTCATCTCGTTTTGCTCTCTTTCACCCTCCTTCGTCTCGTTTCACTCTCTTTGACCCTCCTTCGTCTCGTTTCGCCCTATTTCAGCCTCCTTCGTCTCGTTTCGCTCTCTTTGACCCTCCTTCATCTCGTTTCGCTCTCTTTGACCCTCCTTCATCTCGTGTCGCTCTCTTTCACCCTCCTTCGTCTCGTTTCGTCCTCTTTCTCCCTCCTTCGTCTCGTTTCGCTCTCTTTCACCCTCCTTCGTCTCGGTTCGCTCTCTTTCACCCTCCTTCGTCTCGTTTTGCTCTCTTTCTCCCTCCTTCGTCTCTCTTCGCTCTCTTTGACTTTCCTTCGTCTCATTTCACTCTCTTTCACCCTCCTTCGTCTCGTTTGGCTCTCTTCCACCCTCCATCTCGATTCCCCCTCTTTCACCCTCCTTCGACTCCTTTCGCTCTCTTCCACCCTCCTTCGTCTCGTTTCGCTCTCTTTCACCCTCCTTTGTCTCGTTTCGCCCTATTTCACCCTCCTTCGTCTCGTTTCGCCCTATTTCACCCTCCTTCGTCTCGTTTCGCCCTCTTTGACCCTCCTTCGTCTCGTTTCGCCCTATTTCACCCTCCTTCGTCTCGTTTCGCTCTCTTTCACCCTCCTTCATCTCGTTCCGCTCTCTTTCACCCTCCTGCGTCTCGCTACGAACTTTTTCACCCTCCTTCATCTCGTTTCGCTCTCTTTGACCTTCCTTCGTCTCGTTTCGCTCTCTTTGACACTCCTTCGTCTCGTTTATCTCTCTTTCACCGTCCTTCGTCTCGTTTCGCGCTCTTTCTCCCTCCTTCGTCTCGTTTCGCTCTCTTTCACCCTCCTTCGTCTCGGTTCGCTCTCTTTCACCCTCCTTCATCACGTTTCGCACTCTTTCACCCTCCTTCATCTCGTTTCGGTCTCTTTCACCCTCCTTCGTCTCGTTTCGGTCTCTTTCACCCTCCTTCGCCTCGTTCCGCTCTCTTTCACCCTCCTACGACTGCTTTCGCTCGCTTTCACCCTCCTTCGTCTTGTTTCGCTCTCTTTCACCCTTCCTCGTCTCGTTTCGCTCTCTTTCACCCTTCTTTGTCTCGTTTCGCCCTATTTCACCCTCCTTCGTCTCGTTTCGCACTCTTTGACCCTCCTTCGTCTCGTTTCGCCCTATTTCAACCTCCTTTGTCTCGTTTCGCTCTCTTTCACCCTCCTTCGTCTCGTTTCGCCCTCTTTCACCCTCCTTCGTCTCGTTTCGCTCTCTTTCACCCTCCTTCATCTCGTTCCGCTATCTTTCACCCTCCTTCGTCTCGCTACGAACTTTTTCACCCTCCTTCGTCTCGTTTCGCTCTCTTTGACCTTCCTTCGTCTCGTTTCGCTCTCTTTCACCCTCCTTCGTCTCGTTTCGCTCTCTTTCACCCTCCAGCGTCTCGTTTCGCTCTCTTTTACCCTACTTCGTCTCGTTTCGCTCTCTTTCACCCTCCTTCGACTTGTTTCGCTCTCTTTCACCCTCCGTCTCGTTTCGCTCTCTTTTACCCTCCTTCGCCTCGTTTCGCTCCCTTTCAACCTCCATCTCATTTTGCTCCCTTTCACCCTCCTTCGTCTCGTTTCGCTCTCTTTGACCCTCCTTCGTCTCGTTTCGCTCTCTTTGACCCTCCTTCGTCTCGTTTCGCTCTCTTTGACCCTCCTTCGTCTCGTTTCGCCCTCTTTCCCCCTCCTTCGTCTCGTTTCGCTCTCTCTCACCCTCCTTCGTCTCGGTTCGCTCTCTTTCACCCTCCTTCGTCTCGTTTCGCTCTCTTTGACCCTCCTTCGTCTCGTTTCGCTCTCTTTGACCTTCCTTCGTCTCGTTTCGCTCTCTTTCACCCTCCTTCATCTTGTTTCGCTCTCTTCCACCCTCCTTCGTCTCGATTCGCCCTCTTTCACCCTCCTTCGTCTCGTTTTGCTCTCTTTCACCCTCCTTCGTCTCGTTTCGCTCTCTTCCAACCTCCTTCGTCTCGTTTCACCCTCTTTTACCCTCCATTGTCTTGTTTCGCTCTCTTTCACCCACCTTCATCTCGTTTCGCTCTCTTTCACCCTCCTTCGTCTCGTTTCGCTCTCTTTCACCCTCCTTCGTCTCGTTTCGCTCTCTTTCACCCCCCTTCATCTCGTTTCGCTCTCTTTCACATACCTTCGTCTCGTTTCGGTCTCTTTCACCATCCATCGCCTCGGTCCGCTCTCTTTCACCGTCCTACGACTCCTTTCGCTCGCTTTCACCCTCCTTCATCTCGTTTCGCTCCCTTTCACCCTCCTTCGTCTCGTTTTGCTCTCTTTCAACCTCCTTCGTCTCGTTTCGATCTCTTTCACCCTCCTTCGTCTCGTTTCGCTCTCTTTTACCCTACTTCGTCTCGTTTCGCTCTCTTTCACCCTCCTTCGACTTGTTTCGCTCTCTTTCACCCTCCGTCTCGTTTCGCTCTCTTTTACCCTCCTTCGCCTCGTTTCGCTCCCTTTCAACCTCCATCTCATTTTGCTCCCTTTCACCCTCCTTCGTCTCGTTTCGCTCTCTTTGACCCTCCTTCGTCTCGTTTCGCTCTCTTTGACCCTCCTTCGTCTCGTTTCGCTCTCTTTGACCCTCCTTCGTCTCGTTTCGCCCTCTTTCCCCCTCCTTCGTCTCGTTTCGCTCTCTCTCACCCTCCTTCGTCTCGGTTCGCTCTCTTTCACCCTCCTTCGTCTCGTTTCGCTCTCTTTGACCCTCCTTCGTCTCGTTTCGCTCTCTTTGACCTTCCTTCGTCTCGTTTCGCTCTCTTTCACCCTCCTTCATCTTGTTTCGCTCTCTTCCACCCTCCTTCGTCTCGATTCGCCCTCTTTCACCCTCCTTCGTCTCGTTTTGCTCTCTTTCACCCTCCTTCGTCTCGTTTCGCTCTCTTCCAACCTCCTTCGTCTCGTTTCACCCTCTTTTACCCTCCATTGTCTTGTTTCGCTCTCTTTCACCCACCTTCATCTCGTTTCGCTCTCTTTCACCCTCCTTCGTCTCGTTTCGCTCTCTTTCACCCTCCTTCGTCTCGTTTCGCTCTCTTTCACCCCCCTTCATCTCGTTTCGCTCTCTTTCACATACCTTCGTCTCGTTTCGGTCTCTTTCACCATCCATCGCCTCGGTCCGCTCTCTTTCACCGTCCTACGACTCCTTTCGCTCGCTTTCACCCTCCTTCATCTCGTTTCGCTCCCTTTCACCCTCCTTCGTCTCGTTTTGCTCTCTTTCAACCTCCTTCGTCTCGTTTCGATCTCTTTCACCCTCCTTCGTCTCGTTCCGCTCGCTTTCACCGTCCTACGACTCCTTTCGCTCGCTTTCACCCTCCTTCGTCTTGTTTCGCTCTCTTTCACCCTTCTTCATCTCGTTTCGCTCTCTTTCACCCTCCTTCGTCTCATTTTGCCCTCTTTCTCCCTCCTTCGTCTCGTTTCGCTCTCTTTCACCCTCCTTCGTCTCGGTTCGCTCTCTTTCACCCTCCTTCGTCTCGTTTTGCTCTCTTTCACCCTCCTTCGTCTCGTTTCACTCTCTTTGACCCTCCTTCGTCTCGTTTCGCCCTATTTCAGCCTCCTTCGTCTCGTTTCGCTCTCTTTGACCCTCCTTCATCTCGTTTCGCTCTCTTTGACCCTCCTTCATCTCGTGTCGCTCTCTTTCACCCTCCTTCGTCTCGTTTCGTCCTCTTTCTCCCTCCTTCGTCTCGTTTTGCTCTCTTTCACCCTCCTTCGTCTCGCTTCGCTCTCTTTCACCCTCCTTCGTCTCGTTTTGCTCTCTTTCTCCCTCCTTCGTCTCTTTTCGCTCTCTTTGACTTTCCTTCGTCTCGTTTCACTCTCTTTCACCCTCCTTCGTCTCGTTTCGCTCTCTTCCACCCTCCATCTCGATTCCCCCTCTTTCACCCTCCTTCGACTCCTTTCGCTCTCTTCCACCCTCCTTCGTCTCGTTTCGCTCTCTTTCACCCTCCTTTGTCTCGTTTCGCCCTATTTCACCCTCCTTCGTCTCATTTCGCACTCTTTGACCCTCCTTCGTCTCGTTTCGCCCTATTTCAACCTCCTTTGTCTCGTTTCGCTCTCTTTCACCCTCCTTCGTCTCGTTTCGCCCTCTTTCACCCTCCTTCGTCTCGTTTCGCTCTCTTTCACCCTCCTTCATCTCGTTCCGCTATCTTTCACCCTCCTTCGTCTCGCTACGAACTTTTTCACCCTCCTTCGTCTCGTTTCGCTCTCTTTGACCTTCCTTCGTCTCGTTTCGCTCTCTTTGACACTCCTTCGTCTCGTTTATCTCTCTTTCACCCTCCTTCGTCTCGTTTCGCGCTCTTTCTCCCTCCTTCGTCTCGTTTCGCTCTCTTTCACCCTCCTTCGTCTCGGTTCGCTCTCTTTCACCCTCCTTCGTCTCGTTTCACTCTCTTTCACCCTCCTTCGTCTCGTTTCGGTCTCTTTCACACTCCTTCGTCTCGTTTCGGTCTCTTTCACCCTCCTTCGCCTCGTTCCGCTCTCTTTCACCCTCCTACGACTGCTTTCGCTCGCTTTCACCCTCCTTCGTCTTGTTTCGCTCTCTTTCACCCTTCCTCGTCTCGTTTCGCTCTCTTTCACCCTCCTTCGTCTCGTTTCTCTCTCTTTCACCCTCCTTCCTCTCGTTTCGCTCTCGTTCACCCTCCTTACTCTCGTTTCGCACTCTTTGACCCTCTTTTGTCTCGTTTCGCTCTCTTTGACCCTCCTTCATCTCGTGTCGCTCTCTTTCACCCTCCTTCGTCTTGTTTCGCCTTCTTTCTCCCTCCTTCGTCTCATTTCACCCTCTTTCTCCCTCCTTCGTCTCGTTTCACTCTCTTTCACCCTCCTTCGTCTCGGTTCGCTCTCTTTCACCCTCCTTCGTCTCGTTTTGCTCTCTTTCTCCCTCCTTCGTCTCGTTTCGCTCTCTTTGACCTTCCTTCGTATCGTTTCACTCTCTTTCACCCTTCTTCGTCTCGTTTGGCTCTCTTCCACCCTCCATCTCGTTTCGCCCTCTTTCACCCTCCTTCGACTCCTTTCGCTCTCTTCCACCCTCCTTCGTCTCGTTTCGCTCTGTTTCACCCTCCTTTGTCTCGTTTCGCCCTATTTCACCCTCCTTCGTCTCGTTTCGCACTCTTTGACCCTCCTTCGTCTCGTTTCGCCCTATTTCACCCTCCTTCGTCTCGTTTCGCTCTCTTTGACCTTCCTTCGTCTCGTTTCGCTCACTTTGACACTCCTTCGTCTCGTTTATCTCTCTTTCACCCTCGTTCGTCTCGTTTCGCGCTCTTTCTCCCTCCTTCGTCGCGTTTCGCTCTCTTTCACCCTCCTTCGTCTCGGTTCGCTCTCTTTCACCCTCCTTCGTCTCGTTTCGCTCTCTTTCACCCTCCTTCGTCTCGTTTCGGTCTCTTTCACCCTCCTTCGTCTCGTTTCGGTCTCTTTCACCCTCCTTCGCTTCGTTCCGCTCTCTTTCACCCTCCTACGACTCCATTCG
Source organism: Scyliorhinus torazame (assembly GCF_047496885.1). NCBI lineage: Eukaryota > Metazoa > Chordata > Chondrichthyes > Carcharhiniformes > Scyliorhinidae > Scyliorhinus > Scyliorhinus torazame. The sequence continues at coordinate 1,279,310 of NC_092721.1, forward strand.
CTCGCTTTCACCCTCCTTCGTTTTGTTTCGCTCTCTTTCTCCCTTCCTCGTCTCGTTTCGCTCTCTTTGACCCTTCTTCGTCTCGTTTCGCTCTCTTTCACCCTCCTTCCTCTCGTTTCGCTCTCGTTCCGCTCTCGTTCACCCTCCTTACACTCGTTTCGCACTCTTTGACCCTCCTTCGTCTCGTTTCGCTCTCTTTGACCCTCCTTCATCTCGTTTCGCTCTCTTTCACCCTCCTTCGTCTTGTTTCGCCTTCTTTCTCCCTCCTTCGTCTCGTTTCGCTCTCTTTCACCCTCCTTCGTGTCGTTTTGCTCTCTTTCACCCTCCTTCGTCTCGTTTCGCTCTTTTTGATCCTCCAGCGTCTCGTTTCGCTCTCTTTCACCCTACTTCGTCTCGTTTCGCTCTCTTTCACCCTCCTTCGACTTGTTTCGCTCACTTTCACCCTCCTTCGTCTCGTTTCGCTCTCTTTCACCCTCCTTCGTCTCGGTTCGCTCTCTTTCACCCTCCTTCGTCTCGTTTTGCTCTCTTTCTCCCTCCTTCGTCTCGTTTCGCTCTCTTTGACCTTCCTTCGTATCGTTTCACTCTCTTTCACCCTTCTTCGTCTCGTTTGGCTCTCTTCCACCCTCCATCTCGTTTCGCCCTCTTTCACCCTCCTTCGACTCCTTTCGCTCTCTTCCACCCTCCTTCGTCTCGTTTCGCTCTGTTTCACCCTCCTTTGTCTCGTTTCGCCCTATTTCACCCTCCTTCGTCTCGTTTCGCACTCTTTGACCCTCCTTCGTCTCGTTTCGCTCTCTTTGACCTTCCTTCGTCTCGTTTCGCTCACTTTGACACTCCTTCGTCTCGTTTATCTCTCTTTCACCCTCGTTCGTCTCGTTTCGCGCTCTTTCTCCCTCCTTCGTCGCGTTTCGCTCTCTTTCACCCTCCTTCGTCTCGGTTCGCTCTCTTTCACCCTCCTTCGTCTCGTTTCGCTCTCTTTCACCCTCCTTCGTCTCGTTTCGGTCTCTTTCACCCTCCTTCGCTTCGTTCCGCTCTCTTTCACCCTCCTACGACTCCATTCGCTCGCTTTCACCCTCCTTCGTTTTGTTTCGCTCTCTTTCTCCCTTCCTCGTCTCATTTCGCTCTCTTTCACCCTCCTTCGTCTCGTTTTGCTCTCTTTCAACCTCCTTCGTCTCGTTTCGATCTCTTTCACCCTCCTTCGCCTCGTTCCGCTCGCTTTCACCCTCCTACGACTCCTTTCGCTCGCTTTCACCCTCCTTCGTCTTGTTTCGCTCTCTTTCACCCTTCTTCATCTCGTTTCGCTCTCTTTCACCCTCCTTCGTCTCGTTTCGCTCTCTTTCACCCTCCTTCCTCTCGTTTCGCTCTCTTTCACCTTCCGTCTGTTTTCGCTCTCTTTCACCCTCCTCCCTCTCGTTTCACTCTCTTTCTCCCTCCTTCATCTCGTTTCGCCCTATTTCACCCTCCTTCGTCTCATTTTGCCCTCTTTCTCCCTCCTTCGTCTCGTTTCGCTCTCTTTCACCCTCCTTCGTTTCGGTTCGCTCTCTTTCACCCTCCTTCATCTCGTTTTGCTCTCTTTCACCCTCCTTCGTCTCGTTTCACTCTCTTTGACCCTCCTTCGTCTCGTTTCGCCCTATTTCAGCCTCCTTCGTCTCGTTTCGCTCTCTTTGACCCTCCTTCATCTCGTTTCGCTCTCTTTGACCCTCCTTCATCTCGTGTCGCTCTCTTTCACCCTCCTTCGTCTCGTTTCGTCCTCTTTCTCCCTCCTTCGTCTCGTTTCGCTCTCTTTCACCCTCCTTCGTCTCGGTTCGCTCTCTTTCACCCTCCTTCGTCTCGTTTTGCTCTCTTTCTCCCTCCTTCGTCTCTCTTCGCTCTCTTTGACTTTCCTTCGTCTCATTTCACTCTCTTTCACCCTCCTTCGTCTCGTTTGGCTCTCTTCCACCCTCCATCTCGATTCCCCCTCTTTCACCCTCCTTCGACTCCTTTCGCTCTCTTCCACCCTCCTTCGTCTCGTTTCGCTCTCTTTCACCCTCCTTTGTCTCGTTTCGCCCTATTTCACCCTCCTTCGTCTCGTTTCGCCCTATTTCACCCTCCTTCATCTCGTTTCGCCCTCTTTGACCCTCCTTCGTCTCGTTTCGCCCTATTTCACCCTCCTTCGTCTCGTTTCGCTCTCTTTCACCCTCCTTCATCTCGTTCCGCTCTCTTTCACCCTCCTGCGTCTCGCTACGAACTTTTTCACCCTCCTTCATCTCGTTTCGCTCTCTTTGACCTTCCTTCGTCTCGTTTCGCTCTCTTTGACACTCCTTCGTCTCGTTTATCTCTCTTTCACCGTCCTTCGTCTCGTTTCGCGCTCTTTCTCCCTCCTTCGTCTCGTTTCGCTCTCTTTCACCCTCCTTCGTCTCGGTTCGCTCTCTTTCACCCTCCTTCATCACGTTTCGCTCTCTTTCACCCTCCTTCATCTCGTTTCGGTCTCTTTCACCCTCCTTCGTCTCGTTTCGGTCTCTTTCACCCTCCTTCGCCTCGTTCCGCTCTCTTTCACCCTCCTACGACTGCTTTCGCTCGCTTTCACCCTCCTTCGTCTTGTTTCGCTCTCTTTCACCCTTCCTCGTCTCGTTTCGCTCTCTTTCACCCTTCTTTGTCTCGTTTCGCCCTATTTCACCCTCCTTCGTCTCGTTTCGCACTCTTTGACCCTCCTTCGTCTCGTTTCGCCCTCTTTCACCCTCCTTCGTCTCGTTTTGCTCTCTTTCACCCTCCTTCGTCTCGTTTCGCTCTCTTCCAACCTCCTTCGTCTCGTTTCACCCTCTTTTACCCTCCATTGTCTTGTTTCGCTCTCTTTCACCCACCTTCATCTCGTTTCGCTCTCTTTCACCCTCCTTCGTCTCGTTTCGGTCTCTTTCACCCTCCTTCGCTTCGTTCCGCTCTCTTTCACCCTCCTACGACTCCATTCGCTCGCTTTCACCCTCCTTCGTTTTGTTTCGCTCTCTTTCTCCCTTCCTCGTCTCGTTTCGCTCTCTTTCACCCTTCTTCGTCTCGTTTCGCTCTCTTTCACCCTCCTTCCTCTCGTTTCGCTCTCGTTCCGCTCTCGTTCACCCTCCTTACACTCGTTTCGCACTCTTTGACCCTCCTTCGTCTCGTTTCGCTCTCTTTGACCCTCCTTCATCTCGTTTCGCTCTCTTTCACCCTCCTTCGTCTTGTTTCGCCTTCTTTCTCCCTCCTTCGTCTCGTTTCGCTCTCTTTCACCCTCCTTCGTGTCGTTTTGCTCTCTTTCACCCTCCTTCGTCTCGTTTCGCTCTTTTTGATCCTCCAGCGTCTCGTTTCGCTCTCTTTCACCCTACTTCGTCTCGTTTCGCTCTCTTTCACCCTCCTTCGACTTGTTTCGCTCACTTTCACCCTCCTTCGTCTCGTTTCGCTCTCTTTCACCCTCCTTCGTCTCGGTTCGCTCTCTTTCACCCTCCTTCGTCTCGTTTCGCTCTCTTTCAGCCTCCTTCGTCTCGTTTCGGTCTCTTTCACCCTCCTTCGCCTCGTTCCGCTCTCTTTCACCCTCCTACGACTCCTTTCGCTCGCTTTCACCCTCCTTCGTCTCGTTTCGCTCTCGTTCACCCTTCCTCGTCTCGTTTCGCTCTCTTTCACCCTCCTTCCTCTCGTTTCGCTCTCGTTCACCCTCCTCACTCTCGTTTCGCACTCTTTGACCCTCCTTCGTCTCGTTTTGCTCTCTTTGACCCTCCTTCATCTCGTTTCGCTCTCTTTCACCCTCCTTCATTTTGTTTCGCCCTCTTTCTCCCTCCTTCGTCTCGTTTCACTCTCTTTCACCCTCCTTCGTCTTGTTTTGCTCTCTTTCACCCTCCTTCGTCTCGTTTCGCTCTCCTTCACCCTCCAGCGTCTCGTTTCGCTCTCTTTTACCCTACTTCGTCTCGTTTCGCTCTCTTTCACCCTCCTTCGACTTGTTTCGCTCTCTTTCACCCTCCGTCTCGTTTCGCTCTCTTTTACCCTCCTTCGCCTCGTTTCGCTCCCTTTCAACCTCCATCTCATTTTGCTCCCTTTCACCCTCCTTCGTCTCGTTTCGCTCTCTTTGACCCTCCTTCGTCTCGTTTCGCTCTCTTTGACCCTCCTTCGTCTCGTTTCGCTCTCTTTGACCCTCCTTCGTCTCGCCCTCTTTCCCCCTCCTTCGTCTCGTTTCGCTCTCTCTCACCCTCCTTCGTCTCGGTTCGCTCTCTTTCACCCTCCTTCGTCTCGTTTCGCTCTCTTTGACCCTCCTTCATCTCGTTTCGCTCTCTTTGACCTTCCTTCGTCTCGTTTCGCTCTCTTTCACCCTCCTTCATCTTGTTTCGCTCTCTTCCACCCTCCTTCGTCTCGATTCGCCCTCTTTCACCCTCCTTCGTCTCGTTTTGCTCTCTTTCACCCTCCTTCATCTCGTTTCGCTCTCTTTCACCCTCCTTCGACTCCTTTCGCTCTCTTCCACCCTCCTTCGTCTCGTTTCGCTCTCTTTCACCCTCCTTCGTCTCGTTTCGCACTCTTTCACCCTCCTTCATCTCATTTTGCTCCCTTTCACCCTCCTTTGTCTCGTTTCGCTCTCTTTCCCCTTCCTTTGTCTCGTTACTCTCTCTTTCACCCTCCTTCGTCTCGTTTCGCCCTCTTGCACACTCCTTCGTCTCGTTTCGCTCTCTTTCACCCTCCTTCGTCTCGTTTCGCTCTCTTTCACCCTCCTTCGTCTCGTTTCGCTCTCTTCCAACCTCCTTCGTCTCGTTTCACCCTCCATTGTCTTGTTTCGCTCTCTTTCACCCACCTTCATCTCGTTTCGCTCTCTTTCACCCTCCTTCGTCTCGTTTCGGTCTCTTTCACCCTCCTTCGTCTCGTTTCGCTCTCTTTCACCCCCCTTCATCTCGTTTCGCTCTCTTTCACATACCTTCGTCTCGTTTCGGTCTCTTTCACCCTCCTTCGTCTCGTTTTGCTCTCTTTCAACCTCCTTCGTGTCGTTTCGATCTCTTTCACCCTCCTTCGTCTCGTTCCGCTCGCTTTCACCCTCCTACGACTCCTTTCGCTCGCTTTCACCCTCCTTCGTCTTGTTTCGCTCTCTTTCACCCTTCTTCATCTCGTTTCGCTCTCTTTCACCCTCCTTCGTCTCGTTTCGCTCTCTTTCACCCTCCTTCCTCTCGTTTCGCTCTCTTTCACCTTCCGTCTGTTTTCGCTCTCTTTCACCCTCCTCCCTCTCGTTTCACTCTCTTTCTCCCTCCTTCATCTCGTTTCGCCCTATTTCACCCTCCTTCGTCTCATTTTGCCCTCTTTCTCCCTACTTCGTCTCGTTTCGCTCTCTTTCACCCTCCTTCGTCTCGGTTCGCTCTCTTTCACCCTCCTTCGTCTCGTTTTGCTCTCTTTCACCCTCCTTCGTCTCGTTTCACTCTCTTTGACCCTCCTTTGTCTCGTTTCGCCCTATTTCAGCCTCCTTCGTCTCGTTTCGCTCTCTTTGACCCTCCTTCATCTCGTTTCGCTCTCTTTGACCCTCCTTCATCTCGTGTCGCTCTCTTTCACCCTCCTTCGTCTCGTTTCGTCCTCTTTCTCCCTCCTTCGTCTCGTTTTGCTCTATTTCACCCTCCTTCGTCTCGGTTCGCTCTCTTTCACCCTCCTTCGTCTCGTTTTGCTCTCTTTCTCCCTCCTTCGTCTCTTTTCGCTCTCTTTGACTTTCCTTCGTCTCGTTTCACTCTCTTTCACCCTCCTTCGTCTCGTTTCGCTCTCTTCCACCCTCCATCTCGATTCCCCCTCTTTCACCCTCCTTCGACTCCTTTCGCTCTCTTCCACCCTCCTTCGTCTCGTTTCGCTCTCTTTCACCCTCCTTTGTCTCGTTTCGCCCTATTTCACCCTCCTTCGTCTCGTTTCGCACTCTTTGACCCTCCTTCGTCTCGTTTCGCCCTATTTCAACCTCCTTTGTCTCGTTTCGCTCTCTTTCACCCTCCTTTGTCTCGTTTCGCCCTATTTCACCCTCCTTCGTCTCGTTTCGCTCTCTTTCACCCTCCTTTGTCTCGTTTCGCCCTATTTCACCCTCCTTCGTCTCGTTTCGCACTCTTTGACCCTCCTTCGTCTCGTTTCGCCCTATTTCAACCTCCTTTGTCTCGTTTCGCTCTCTTTCACCCTCCTTTGTCTCGTTTCGCCCTATTTCACCCTCCTTCGTCTCGTTTCGCACTCTTTGACCCTCCTTCGTCTCGTTTCGCCCTATTTCAACCTCCTTTGTCTCGTTTCGCTCTCTTTCACCCTCCTTCGTCTCGTTTCGCCCTCTTTCACCCTCCTTCGTCTCGTTTCGCTCTCTTTCACCCTCCTTCATCTCGTTCCGCTATCTTTCACCCTCCTTCGTCTCGCTACGAACTTTTTCACCCTCCTTCGTCTCGTTTCGCTCTCTTTGACCTTCCTTCGTCTCGTTTCGCTCTCTTTGACACTCCTTCGTCTCGTTTATCTCTCTTTCACCCTCCTTCGTCTCGTTTCGCGCTCTTTCTCCCTCCTTCGTCTCGTTTCGCTCTCTTTCACCCTCCGTCGTCTCGGTTCGCTCTCTTTCACCCTCCTTCGTCTCGTTTCGCTCTCTTTCACCCTCCTTCGTCTCGTTTCGGTCTCTTTCACACTCCTTCGTCTCGTTTCGGTCTCTTTCACCCTCCTTCGCCTCGTTCCGCTCTCTTTCACCCTCCTACGACTGCTTTCGCTCGCTTTCACCCTCCTTCGTCTTGTTTCGCTCTCTTTCACCCTTCCTCGTCTCGTTTTGCTCTCTTTCACCCTCCTTCGTCTCGTTTCGCTCTCTTTCACCCTCCTTCCTCTCGTTTCGCTCTCGTTCACCCTCCTTACTCTCGTTTCGCACTCTTTGACCCTCTTTCGTCTCGTTTCGCTCTCTTTGACCCTCCTTCATCTCGTTTCGCTCTCTTTCACCCTCCTTCGTCTTGTTTCGCCTTCTTTCTCCCTCCTTCGTCTCATTTCGCCCTCTTTCTCCCTCCTTCGTCTCGTTTCGCTCTCTTTCACCCTCCTTCGTCTCGGTTCGCTCTCTTTCACCCTCCTTCGTCTCGTTTTGATCTCTTTCACCCTCCTTCGTCTCGTTTCGCTCTCTTTGACCCTCCTTCATCTCGTTTCGCTCTCTTTGACCCTCCTTCATCTCGTGTCGCTCTCTTTCACCCTCCTTCGTCTCATTTCGCTCTCTTTCACCCTCCTTCGTCTCGGTTCGCTCTCTTTCAGCCTCCTTCGTCTCGTTTTGCTCTCTTTCTCCCTCCTTCATCTCGTTTCGCTCTCTTTGACCTTCCTTCGTCTCGTTTCACTCTCTTTCACCGTCCTTCGTCTCGTTTGGCTCTCTTCCACCCTCCATCTCGATTCGCCCTCTTTCACCCTCCTTCGACTCCTTTCGCTCTCTTCCACCCTCCTTCGTCTCGTTTCGCTCTCTTTCACCCTCCTTCGTCTCGTTTCGCCCTATTTCACCCTCCTTCGTCTCGTTTCGCTCTCTTTCACACTCCTTCATCTCGTTCCGCTCTCTTTCACCCTCCTTCGTCTCGCTACGAACTTTTTCACCCTCCTTCGTTTCGCTCTCTTTGACCTTCCTTCGTCTCGTTTCGCTCTCTTTGACACTCCTTCGTATCGTTTATCTCTCTTTCACCCTCCTTCGTCTCGTTTCGCGCTCTTTCTCCCTCCTTCGTCTCGTTTCGCTCTCTTTCACCCTCCTTCGTCTCGGTTCGCTCTCTTTCACCCTCCTTCGTCTCGTTTCGCTCTCTTTCACCCTCCTTCGTCTCGTTTCGGTCTCTTTCACCCTCCTTCGTCTCGTTTCGGTCTCTTTCACCCTCCTTCGCTTCGTTCCGCTCTCATTCACCCTCCTACGACTCCTTTCGCTCGCTTTCACCCTCCTTCGTCTTGTTTCGCTCTCTTTCTCCCTTCCTCGTCTCGTTTCGCTCTCTTTCACCCTTCTTCGTCTCGTTTCGCTCTCTTTCACCCTCCTTCCTCTCGTTTCGCTCTCGTTCACCCTCCTTACACTCGTTTCGCACTCTTTGACCCTCCTTCGTCTCGTTTCGCTCTCTTTGACCCTCCTTCATCTCGTTTCGCTCTCTTTCACCCTCCTTCGTCTTGTTTCGCCTTCTTTCTCCCTCCTTCGTCTCGTTTCGCTCTCTTTCACCCTCCTTCGTGTCGTTTTGCTCTCTGTCACCCTCCTTCGTCTCGTTTCGCACTTTTTGATCCTCCAGCGTCTCGTTTCGCTCTCTTTCACCCTCCTTCGTCTCGTTTCGCTCTCTTTCACCCTCCTTCGTCTCGGTTCGCTCTCTTTCACCCTCCTTCGTCTCGTTTCGCTCTCTTTCAACCTCCTTCGTCTCGTTTCGGTCTATTTCACCCTCCTTCGCCTCGTTCCGCTCTCTTTCACCCTTCTATGACTCCTTTCGCTCGCTTTCACCCTCCTTCGTCTCGTTTCGCTCTCGTTCACCCTTCCTCGTCTCGTTTCGCTCTCTTCCAACCTCCTTCGTCTCGTTTCACCCTCTTTTACCCTCTATTGTCTTGTTTCGCTCTCTTTCACCCACCTTCATCTCGTTTCGCTCTCTTTCACCCTCCTTCGTCTCGTTTCGGTCTCTTTCACCCTCCTTCGTCTCGTTTCGCTCTCTTTCACCCTCCTTCGTCTCGTTTCGCTCTCTTTCACCCCCCTTCATCTCGTTTCGCTCTCTTTCACCCACCTTCGTCTCGTTTTCGTCTCTTTCACCCTCCTTCGTCTCGTTTCGGTCTCTTTCACCATCCATCGCCTCGGTCCGCTCTCTTTCACCGTCCTACGACTCCTTTCGCTCGCTTTCACCCTCCTTCATCTCGTTTCGCACTCTTTCACCCTCCTTCGTCTCGTTTTGCTCTCTTTCAACATCCTTCGTCTCGTTTCGATCTCTTTCACCCTCCTTCGCCTCGTTCCGCTCGCTTTCACCCTCCTACGACTCCTTTCGCTCGCTTTCACCCTCCTTCGTCTTGTTTCGCTCTCTTTCACCTTCCTTAATCTCGTTTCGCTCTCTTTCACCCTCCTTCGTCTCGTTTCGCTCTCTTTCACCCTCCTTCCTCTCGTTTCGCTCTCTTTCTCCCTCCTTCATCTCGTTTCGCCCTATTTCACCCTCCTTCGTCTCATTTTGCCCTCTTTCTCCCTCCTTCGTCTCGTTTCGCTCTCTTTCACCCTCCTTCGTCTCGGTTCGCTCTCTTTCACCCTCCTTCGTCTCATTTTGCTCTCTTTCACCCTCCTTCGTCTCGTTTCACTCTTTTTGACCCTCCTTCGTCTCGTTTCGCCCTATTTCAGCCTCCTTCGTCTCGTTTCGCTCTCTTTGACCCTCCTTCATCTCGTGTCGCTCTCTTTCACCCTCCTTCGTCTCGTTTCGCTCTCTTCCAACCTCCTTCGTCTCGATTCGTTCTCTTTTACCCTCCATTGTCTTGTTTCGCTCTCTTTCACCCACCTTCATCTCGTTTCGCTCTCTTTCACACTCCTTCGTCTCGTTTCGCTCTCTTTCACCCTCCTTCATCTCGTTTCGCTCTCTTTCACCCGCCTTCGTCTCGTTTCGCCCTCTTTTACCCTCCATTGTCTTGTTTCGCTCTCTTTCACCCACCTTCATCTCGTTTCGCTCTCTTTCAGCCTCCTTCGTCTCGTTTCGGTCTCTTTCACCCTCCTTCGTCTCATTTCGCTCTCTTTCACCCCCCTTCATCTCGTTTCGCTGTCTTTCACCCTCCTTCGTCTCGTTTTCGTCTCTTTCACCGTCCTACGACTCCTTTCGCTCGCTTTCACCCTCCTTCATCGCGTTTCGCTCTCTTTCACCCTCCTTCGTCTCGTTTCGCTCTCTATGACCCTCCTTCGTCTCGTTTCGCTCTCTTTCACCCTCCTTCGTCTCGTTTCGGTCTCTTTCACCCTCCTTCGCCTCGTTCCGCTCGCTTTCACCCTCCTACGACTCCTTTCGCTCGCTTTCACCCTCCTTCGTCTTGTTTCGCTCTCTTTCACCCTTCCTCGTCTCGTTTCGCTCTCTTTCACCCTCCTTCGTCTCGTTTCGCTCTCTTTGACCCTCCATCGTCTCGTTTCGCTCTCTTTCACCCTACTTCGTCTCGTTTCGCTCTCTTTGACCCTCCTTCATCTCGTTTCGCTCTCTTTGAAACTCCTTCGTCTCGTTTATCTCTCTTTCACCCTCCTCCCTCTCGTTTCACTCTCTTTCACTCTCCTTCGTCTCGTTTCGCCCTATTTCAGCCTCCTTCGTCTCGTTTCGCTCTCTTTGATCCTCCTTCATCTCGTTTCGCTCTCTTTGACCCTCCTTCATCTCGTGTCGCTCTCTTTTACCCTCCTTCGTCTCGTTTCGCCCTCTTTCTCCCTCCTTCGTCTCGTTTCGCTCTCTTTCTCCCTCCTTCGTCTCGTTTCGCTCTCTTTCTCACTCCTTCGTCTCGTTTCGCTCTCTTTCACCCTCCTTCGTCTCGTTTCACTCTCTTCGACCCTCCATCTCGATTCGCCCTCTTTCACCCTCCTTCGTCTCGTTTCGCTCTCTTTCACCCACCTTCATCTCGTTTTGCTCTCTTTCACCCTCCTTCGTCTAGTTTCCCTCTCTTTCATCCTCATTCGTCTCGTTTCGTTCTCTTTCACTCTCCTTCGTCTCGTTTCGGTCTCTTTCACCCTCCTTCGTCTCGTTTCGGTCTCTTTCACCCTCCTTCGTCACGTTCCGCTCTCTTTCACCCTCCCTCGACTCCGTTCGCTCTCTTTCACACTCCTTCGTCTCGTTTCTCTCTCTTTCACCCTCCGTCGTCTCGTTTGGCTCTCTTCCACACTCCTTTGTCTCGGTTCGCCCTCTTTCACCCTCCTTTGACTTGCTTCGCTCTCTTTCACCCACCTTCATCTCGTTTCGCTCTCTTTCACCCTCCTTCGCCTCGTTTCGGTCTCTTTGACACTCCTTCGTCTCGTTTATCTCTCTTTCACCCTCCTCCCTCTCGTTTCGCTCTTTTTCACCCTCCTTAGTCTCGTTTCGCCCTATTTCAGCCTCCTTCGTCTCGTTTCGCTCTCTTTCACCCTCCTTCGTCTCGTTTCGCTCTCTTTGACCTTCCTTCGTCTCGTTTCACTCTCTTTCACACTCCTTCATCTCGTTTCACTCTCTTTCACCCTCCTTCGTCTCGTTTCGCTCTCTTCCACCCTCCTTCGTCTCGATTCGCCCTCTTTCACCCTCCTTCGTCTCGATTCGCCCTCTTTCACCCTCCTTCGTCTCGTTTCGCTCTCTTTCACCCTCCGTCTCGTTTCGCTCTCTTTCACCCTCCTTCGTCTCGTCTCACTCTCTTCCACCCTACTTCGTCTCGTCTCGCTCTCTTCCACCCTATTTCGTCTCGTTTCGCTCTCTTTCACCCTCCTTCGTCTCGTTTCGCTCTCTTTCACCCTCCTTCGTCTCGTTTCGCACTCTTTCACCCTCCTTCGTCTCGTTTCGCCCTATTTCACCCTCCTTCGTCTCGTTTCGCTCTCTTTCACCCTCCGTCTCGTTTCGCTCTCTTTCACCCTCCTTGGTCTCGTCTCACTCTCTTCCACCCTACTTCGTCTCGTTTCGCTCTCTTCCACCCTACTTCGTCTCGTTTCGCTCTCTTTCACCCTCCTTCGTCTCGTTTCGCTCTCTTTCACCCTCCTTCGTCTCGTTTCGCTCTCTTTCACCCTCCTTCGTCTCGTTTCGCCCTATTTCACCCTCCGTCTCGTTTCGCCCTATTTCACCCTCCTTCGTCTCGTTTCGCACTGTTTGACCCTGCTTCGTCTCGTTTCGCCCTATTTCACCCTCCTTCGTCTCGTTTCGCTCTCTTTCACCCTCCTTCGTCTCGTTTCGCCCTCTTTCACCCTCCTTCGTCTCATTTCGCTCTCTTTCACCCTCCTTCATCTCGTTCCGCTCTCTTTCACCCTCCTTCGTCTCGCTACAAACTTTTTCACCCTCCTTCGTCTCGTATCGCTCTCTTTGACCTTCCTTCGTCTCGTTTCGCACTGTTTGACCCTGCTTCGTCTCGTTTCGCCCTATTTCACCCTCCTTCGTCTCTTTTCGCCTATTTCACCCTCCATCTCGTTTCGCCCTATTTCACCCTCCTTCGTCTCGTTTCGCACTGTTTGACCCTGCTTCGTCTCGTTTCGCCCTATTTCACCCTCCTTCGTCTCGTTTCGCTCTTTTTCACCCTCCTACGTCTCGTTTCGCCCTCTTTCACCCTCCTTCGTCTCGTTTCGCTCTCTTTCACCCTCCTTCATCTCGTTCCGCTCTCTTTCACCCTCCTTCGTCTCGCTACAAACTTTTTCACCCTCCTTCGTCTCGTATCGCTCTCTTTGACCTTCCTTCGTCTCGTTTTGCTCTCTTTGACACTCCTTCGTCTCGGTTATCTCTCTTTCACCCTCCTTAGTCTCGTTTCGTGCTCTTTCTCCCTCCTTCATCTCGTTTCGCTCTCTTTCTCCCTCCTTCGTCTCGGTTCGCTCTCTTTCACCCTCCTTCGTCTCGTTTCGGTCTCTTTCACCCTCCTTCGTCTCGTTTCAGTCTCTTTCACCCTCCTTCACCTCGTTCCGCTCTCTTTCACCCTCCTACGACTCCTTTCGCTCGCTTTCACCCTCCTTCGTCTTGTTTCGCTCTCTTTCACCCTTCCTCGTCTCGTTTCGCTCTCGTTCACCCGCCTTCGTCTTGTTTCGCCCTCTTTCTCCCTCCTTCGTCTCGTTTCGCACTCTTTCACCCTCCTTCGTCTCGTTTTGCTCTCTTTCACCCTCCTTCGTCTCGTTTCGCTCTCTTTGACCCTCCAGCATCTCGTTTAGCTCTCTTTCACCCTACTTCGTCTCGTTTTGCTCTCTTTCACCCTCCTTCTTCTCGTTTCGCTCTCTTTGACCCTCCTTCGTCTCGTTTCGCTCTCTTTGACCCTCCTTTGTCTCGTTTCGCTCTCTTTCTCCCTCCTTTGTCTCGTTTCGCTCTCTTTCTCCCTCCTTCGTCTCGTTTCGCTTTCTTTCACCCTCCTTCGTCTCGGTTCGCTCTCTTTCACCCTCCTTCGTCTCGTTTCGCTCATTTTGACCCTCCTTCGTCTCGTTTCTCTCTCTTTCACCATCCTTCGTCTCGTTTCGCTCTCTTTCACAATCCTTCGTCTCGTATCGCTCTCTTCCACCCTCCTTCGATTCCTTTCGCTCTCTTCCAACCTCCTTCGTCTCGTTTCGCTCTCTTTCACCCTCCTTCGTCTCGTTTCGCACTCTTTCACCCTCCATCTCATTTTGCTCCCTTTCACCCTCCTTTGTCTCGTTTCGCTCTCTTTCCCCTTCCTTTGTCTCGTTTCTCTCTGTTTCACCCTCCTTCGTCTCGTTTCGCCCTCTTGCACACTCCTTCGTCTCGTTTCGCTCTCTTTCACCCTCCTTCGTCTCGTTTCGCTCTCTTCCAACCTCCTTCGTCTCGTTTCGCCCTCTTTTACCCTCCACTGTCTCGTTTCGCTCTCTTTCACCCACCTTCGTCTCGTTTCGCTCTCTTTCACCCTCCTTCGTCTCGTTTCGCTCACTTTCACCCTCCTTCGTCTCGAATCGCTCTCTTTCACCATCCTTCATCTCGTTTCGCTCTCTTCCACCCTCCTTCGTCTCGTTTCGCTCTCTTTCACCCTCCTTCGTCTCGTTTCGCTCTCTTCCACCCTCCTTCGACTCCTTTCGCTCTCTTCCACCCTCCTTCGTCTCGTTTCGCTCTCTCACCCTCCTTCGTCTCGTTTCGCACTCTTTCACCCTCCTTCATCTCATTTTGCTCCCTTTCACCCTCCTTCGTCTCGTTTCGCTCTCTTTCACCCTCCTTCGTCTCGTTTCGCTCTCTTTCACCTCCCTTCATCTCGTTTCGCTCTCTTTCACCCTCCTTCGTCTCGTTTTCGTCTCTTTCACCCTCCTCCGTCTCGTTTCGGTCTCTTTCACCCTCCTTCGCCTCGGTCCGCTCTCTTTCACCGTCCTACGACTCCTTTCGCTCGCTTTCACCCTCCTTCGTCTCGTTTCGCTCTCTTTCACCCTGCTTCGTCTCGTTTCGCTCTCTTTCACCCTCCTTCGTCTCGTTTTGGTCTATTTCACCCTCCTTCGCCTCGTTCTGCTCGCTTTCACCCTCCTACGACTCCTTTCGCTCGCTTTCACCCTCCTTCGTCTCGTTTCGCTCTCTTTCACCCTCCTTCCTCTCGTTTCGCTCTCTTTCACCCTCCGTCTGTTTTCGCTCTCTTTCACCCTCCTCCCTTTCGTTTCGCTCTCTTTCACTCTCCTTCCTCTCGTTTCGCTCTCTTTCACCCTCCTTCATCAGTTTTCCCCCTCTTTCACCCTCCTCACTCTCGTTTCGCTCTCTTTCTCCCTCCTTCATCTCGTTTCGCCCTATTTCACCCTCCTTCGTCTCATTTCGCCCTCTTTCTCCCTCCTTCGTCTTGTTTCGCTCTCTTTCACCCTCCTTCGTCTCGGTTCGCTCTCTTTCACCCTCCTTCGTCTCGTTTTGCTCTCTTTCAACCTCCTTCGTCTCGTTTCGCTCTCTTTCACCCTACTTCGTTTCGTTTCGCTCTCTTTGACCCTCCTTCGTCTCGTTTCGCTCTCTTTGACACTCTTTCGTCTCGTTTATCTCTTTCAACCTCCTCCCTCTCGTTTCGCTCTCTTTCACCCTCCTTCGTCTCGTTTCGCTCACTTACACCCTCCTTAGTCTCGAATCGCTCTCTTTCACCCTCCTTCATCTCGTTTCGCTCTCTTCCACCCTACTTCGTCTCGTTTCGCTCTCTTTCACCCTCCTTCGTCTCGTTTCGCTCTCTTCCACCCTCCTTCGACTCCTTTCGCTCTCTTCCACCCTCCTTCGTCTCGTTTCGCTCTCTTTCACCCTCTTTCGTCTTGTTTCGCACTCTTTCACCCTCCTTCATCTCATTTTGCTCCCTTTCACCCTCCTTTGTCTCGTTTCGCTCTTTCCCCTTCCTTTGTCTCGTTTCTCTCTCTTTCACCCTCCTTCGTCTCATTTCGCTCTCTTTCACCCTCCTTCGTCTCGTTACGCTCTCTTCCAACCTCCTTCGTTTCGTGTCGCCCTCTTTTACCCTCCATTGTCTTGTTTCGCTCTCTTTCACCCGCCTTCATGTCGTTTCGCTCTCTTTCACCCTCCTTCGTCTCGTTTCGGTCTCTTTCACCGTCCTTCGTCTCGTTTCGCTCTCTTTCACCCTCCTTCGTCTCGTTTCGCTCTCTTTCACCTCCCTTCATCTCGTTTCGCTCTCTTTCACCCTCCTTCGTCTCGTTTTCGTCTCTTTCACCCTCCTCCGTCTCGTTTCGGTCTCTTTCACCCTCCTTCGCCTCGGTCCGCTCGCTTTCACCCTCCTACGACTCCTTTCGCTCGCTTTCACCCTCCTTCGTCTCGTTTCGCTCTCTTTCACCCTCCGTCTGTTTTCGCTCTCTTTCACCCTCCTCCCTCTCGTTTCGCTCTCTTTCACTCTCCTTCCTCTCGTTTCGCTCTCTTTCACCCTCCTTCGTCAGTTTTCCCCCTATTTCACCCTCCTCACTCTCGTTTCGCTCTCTTTCTCCCTCCTCACTCTCGTTTCGCTCTCTTTCTCCCTCCTTCATCTCGTTTCGCCCTATTTCACCCTCCTTCGTCTCATTTCGCCCTCTTTCTCCCTCCTTCGTCTCGTTTCGCTCTCTTTCACCCTCCTTCGTCTCGGTTCGCTCTCTTTCACCCTCCGTCTCATTTTGCTCTCTTTCACCCTCCTTCGTCTCGTTTCGCTCTCTTTGATCCTCCTTCATCTCGTTTCGCTCTCTTTGACCCTCCTTCATCTCGTGTCGCTCTCTTTTACCCTCCTTCGTCTCGTTTCGCCCTCTTTCTCCCTCCTTCGTCTCGTTTCGCTCTCTTTCTCCCTCCTTCGTCTCGTTTCGCTCTCTTTCTCACTCCTTCGTCTCGTTTCGCTCTCTTTCACCCTCCTTCGTCTCGTTTCACTCTCTTCGACCCTCCATCTCGATTCGCCCTCTTTCACCCTCCTTCGTCTCGTTTCGCTCTCTTTCACCCACCTTCATCTCGTTTTGCTCTCTTTCACCCTCCTTCGTCTAGTTTCCCTCTCTTTCATCCTCATTCGTCTCGTTTCGTTCTCTTTCACTCTCCTTCGTCTCGTTTCGGTCTCTTTCACCCTCCTTCGTCTCGTTTCGGTCTCTTTCACCCTCCTTCGTCACGTTCCGCTCTCTTTCACCCTCCCTCGACTCCGTTCGCTCTCTTTCACACTCCTTCGTCTCGTTTCTCTCTCTTTCACCCTCCGTCGTCTCGTTTGGCTCTCTTCCACACTCCTTTGTCTCGGTTCGCCCTCTTTCACCCTCCTTTGACTTGCTTCGCTCTCTTTCACCCACCTTCATCTCGTTTCGCTCTCTTTCACCCTCCTTCGCCTCGTTTCGGTCTCTTTGACACTCCTTCGTCTCGTTTATCTCTCTTTCACCCTCCTCCCTCTCGTTTCGCTCTCTTTCACCCTCCTTAGTCTCGTTTCGCCCTATTTCAGCCTCCTTCGTCTCGTTTCGCTCTCTTTCACCCTCCTTCGTCTCGTTTCGCTCTCTTTGACCTTCCTTCGTCTCGTTTCACTCTCTTTCACACTCCTTCATCTCGTTTCACTCTCTTTCACCCTCCTTCGTCTCGTTTCGCTCTCTTCCACCCTCCTTCGTCTCGATTCGCCCTCTTTCACCCTCCTTCGTCTCGATTCGCCCTCTTTCACCCTCCTTCGTCTCGTTTCGCTCTCTTTCACCCTCCGTCTCGTTTCGCTCTCTTTCACCCTCCGTCTCGTCTCACTCTCTTCCACCCTACTTCGTCTCGTTTCGCTCTCTTCCACCCTATTTCGTCTCGTTTCGCTCTCTTTCACCCTCCTTCGTCTCGTTTCGCTCTCTTTCACCCTCCTTCGTCTCGTTTCGCACTCTTTCACCCTCCTTCGTCTCGTTTCGCCCTATTTCACCCTCCTTCGTCTCGTTTCGCTCTCTTTCACCCTCCGTCTCGTTTCGCTCTCTTTCACCCTCCTTGGTCTCGTCTCACTCTCTTCCACCCTACTTCGTCTCGTTTCGCTCTCTTCCACCCTACTTCGTCTCGTTTCGCTCTCTTTCACCCTCCTTCGTCTCGTTTCGCTCTCTTTCACCCTCCTTCGTCTCGTTTCGCTCTCTTTCACCCTCCTTCGTCTCGTTTCGCCCTATTTCACCCTCCGTCTCGTTTCGCCCTATTTCACCCTCCTTCGTCTCGTTTCGCACTGTTTGACCCTGCTTCGTCTCGTTTCGCCCTATTTCACCCTCCTTCGTCTCGTTTCGCTCTCTTTCACCCTCCTTCGTCTCGTTTCGCCCTCTTTCACCCTCCTTCGTCTCATTTCGCTCTCTTTCACCCTCCTTCATCTCGTTCCGCTCTCTTTCACCCTCCTTCGTCTCGCTACAAACTTTTTCACCCTCCTTCGTCTCGTATCGCTCTCTTTGACCTTCCTTCGTCTCGTTTCGCACTGTTTGACCCTGCTTCGTCTCGTTTCGCCCTATTTCACCCTCCTTCGTCTCTTTTCGCCTATTTCACCCTCCATCTCGTTTCGCCCTATTTCACCCTCCTTCGTCTCGTTTCGCACTGTTTGACCCTGCTTCGTCTCGTTTCGCCCTATTTCACCCTCCTTCGTCTCGTTTCGCTCTTTTTCACCCTCCTACGTCTCGTTTCGCCCTCTTTCACCCTCCTTCGTCTCGTTTCGCTCTCTTTCACCCTCCTTCATCTCGTTCCGCTTTCTTTCACCCTCCTTCGTCTCGCTACAAACTTTTTCACCCTCCTTCGTCTCGTATCGCTCTCTTTGACCTTCCTTCGTCTCGTTTTGCTCTCTTTGACACTCCTTCGTCTCGTTTATCTCTCTTTCACCCTCCTTAGTCTCGTTTCGTGCTCTTTCTCCCTCCTTCATCTCGTTTCGCTCTCTTTCTCCCTCCTTCGTCTCGGTTCGCTCTCTTTCACCCTCCTTCGTCTCGTTTCGGTCTCTTTCACCCTCCTTCGTCTCGTTTCAGTCTCTTTCACCCTCCTTCACCTCGTTCCGCTCTCTTTCACCCTCCTACGACTCCTTTCGCTCGCTTTCACCCTCCTTCGTCTTGTTTCGCTCTCTTTCACCCTTCCTCGTCTCGTTTCGCTCTCGTTCACCCGCCTTCGTCTTGTTTCGCCCTCTTTCTCCCTCCTTCGTCTCGTTTCGCACTCTTTCACCCTCCTTCGTCTCGTTTTGCTC
This sequence comes from Scyliorhinus torazame, assembly GCF_047496885.1. NCBI lineage: Eukaryota > Metazoa > Chordata > Chondrichthyes > Carcharhiniformes > Scyliorhinidae > Scyliorhinus > Scyliorhinus torazame. The sequence continues at coordinate 1,297,448 of NC_092721.1, forward strand.
TCTTTCACCCTCCTTCGTCTCGTTTCGCTCTCTTTGACCCTCCAGCATCTCGTTTAGCTCTCTTTCACCCTACTTCGTCTCGTTTTGCTCTCTTTCACCCTCCTTCTTCTCGTTTCGCTCTCTTTGACCCTCCTTCGTCTCGTTTCGCTCTCTTTGACCCTCCTTTGTCTCGTTTCGCTCTCTTTCTCCCTCCTTCGTCTCGTTTCGCTTTCTTTCACCCTCCTTCGTCTCGGTTCGCTCTCTTTCACCCTCCTTCGTCTCGTTTCGCTCATTTTGACCCTCCTTCGTCTCGTTTCTCTCTCTTTCACCATCCTTCGTCTCGTTTCGCTCTCTTTCACAATCCTTCGTCTCGTATCGCTCTCTTCCACCCTCCTTCGATTCCTTTCGCTCTCTTCCAACCTCCTTCGTCTCGTTTCGCTCTCTTTCACCCTCCTTCGTCTCGTTTCGCACTCTTTCACCCTCCATCTCATTTTGCTCCCTTTCACCCTCCTTTGTCTCGTTTCGCTCTCTTTCCCCTTCCTTTGTCTCGTTTCTCTCTGTTTCACCCTCCTTCGTCTCGTTTCGCCCTCTTGCACACTCCTTCGTCTCGTTTCGCTCTCTTTCACCCTCCTTCGTCTCGTTTCGCTCTCTTCCAACCTCCTTCGTCTCGTTTCGCCCTCTTTTACCCTCCACTGTCTCGTTTCGCTCTCTTTCACCCACCTTCGTCTCGTTTCGCTCTCTTTCACCCTCCTTCGTCTCGTTTCGCTCACTTTCACCCTCCTTCGTCTCGAATCGCTCTCTTTCACCATCCTTCATCTCGTTTCGCTCTCTTCCACCCTCCTTCGTCTCGTTTCGCTCTCTTTCACCCTCCTTCGTCTCGTTTCGCTCTCTTCCACCCTCCTTCGACTCCTTTCGCTCTCTTCCACCCTCCTTCGTCTCGTTTCGCTCTCTCACCCTCCTTCGTCTCGTTTCGCACTCTTTCACCCTCCTTCATCTCATTTTGCTCCCTTTCACCCTCCTTCGTCTCGTTTCGCTCTCTTTCACCCTCCTTCGTCTCGTTTCGCTCTCTTTCACCTCCCTTCATCTCGTTTCGCTCTCTTTCACCCTCCTTCGTCTCGTTTTCGTCTCTTTCACCCTCCTCCGTCTCGTTTCGGTCTCTTTCACCCTCCTTCGCCTCGGTCCGCTCTCTTTCACCGTCCTACGACTCCTTTCGCTCGCTTTCACCCTCCTTCGTCTCGTTTCGCTCTCTTTCACCCTGCTTCGTCTCGTTTCGCTCTCTTTCACCCTCCTTCGTCTCGTTTTGGTCTATTTCACCCTCCTTCGCCTCGTTCTGCTCGCTTTCACCCTCCTACGACTCCTTTCGCTCGCTTTCACCCTCCTTCGTCTCGTTTCGCTCTCTTTCACCCTCCTTCCTCTCGTTTCGCTCTCTTTCACCCTCCGTCTGTTTTCGCTCTCTTTCACCCTCCTCCCTTTCGTTTCGCTCTCTTTCACTCTCCTTCCTCTCGTTTCGCTCTCTTTCACCCTCCTTCATCAGTTTTCCCCCTCTTTCACCCTCCTCACTCTCGTTTCGCTCTCTTTCTCCCTCCTTCACCTCGTTTCGCCCTATTTCACCCTCCTTCGTCTCATTTCGCCCTCTTTCTCCCTCCTTCGTCTTGTTTCGCTCTCTTTCACCCTCCTTCGTCTCGGTTCGCTCTCTTTCACCCTCCTTCGTCTCGTTTTGCTCTCTTTCAACCTCCTTCGTCTCGTTTCGCTCTCTTTCACCCTACTTCGTTTCGTTTCGCTCTCTTTGACCCTCCTTCATCTCGTTTCGCTCTCTTTGACACTCTTTCGTCTCGTTTATCTCTTTCACCCTCCTCCCTCTCGTTTCGCTCTCTTTCACCCTCCTTCGTCTCGTTTCGCTCACTTACACCCTCCTTAGTCTCGAATCGCTCTCTTTCACCCTCCTTCATCTCGTTTCGCTCTCTTCCACCCTCCTTCGTCTCGTTTCGCTCTCTTTCACCCTCCTTCGTCTCGTTTCGCTCTCTTCCACCCTCCTTCGACTCCTTTCGCTCTATTCCACCCTCCTTCGTCTCGTTTCGCTCTCTTTCACCCTCTTTCGTCTTGTTTCGCACTCTTTCACCCTCCTTCATCTCATTTTGCTCCCTTTCACCCTCCTTTGTCTCGTTTCGCTCTTTCCCCTTCCTTTGTCTCGTTTCTCTCTCTTTCACCCTCCTTCGTCTCATTTCGCTCTCTTTCACCCTCCTTCGTCTCGTTACGCTCTCTTCCAACCTCCTTCGTTTCGTGTCGCCCTCTTTTACCCTCCATTGTCTTGTTTCGCTCTCTTTCACCCGCCTTCATGTCGTTTCGCTCTCTTTCACCCTCCTTCGTCTCGTTTCGGTCTCTTTCACCGTCCTTCGTCTCGTTTCGCTCTCTTTCACCCTCTTTCGTCTCGTTTCGCTCTCTTTCACCTCCCTTCATCTCGTTTCGCTCTCTTTCACCCTCCTTCGTCTCGTTTTCGTCTCTTTCACCCTCCTCCGTCTCGTTTCGGTCTCTTTCACCCTCCTTCGCCTCGGTCCGCTCGCTTTCACCCTCCTACGACTCCTTTCGCTCGCTTTCACCCTCCTTCGTCTCGTTTCGCTCTCTTTCACCCTCCGTCTGTTTTCGCTCTCTTTCACCCTCCTCCCTCTCGTTTCGCTCTCTTTCACTCTCCTTCCTCTCGTTTCGCTCTCTTTCACCCTCCTTCGTCAGTTTTCCCCCTATTTCACCCTCCTCACTCTCGTTTCGCTCTCTTTCTCCCTCCTCACTCTCGTTTCGCTCTCTTTCTCCCTCCTTCATCTCGTTTCGCCCTATTTCACCCTCCTTCGTCTCATTTCGCCCTCTTTCTCCCTCCTTCGTCTCGTTTCGCTCTCTTTCACCCTCCTTCGTCTCGGTTCGCTCTCTTTCACCCTCCTTCGTCTCATTTTGCTCTCTTTCACCCTCCTTCGTCTCGTTTCGCTCTCTTTGACGCTCCATCGTCTCGTTTCGCTCTCTTTCACCCTACTTCGTTTCGTTTCGCTCTCTTTGACCCTCCTTCATCTCGTTTCGCTCTCTTTGACACTCTTTCGTCTCGTTTATCTCTCTTTCACCCTCCTCCCTCTCGTTTCGCTCTCTTTCACTCTCCTTCGTCTCGTTTCGCCCTATTTCAGCCTCCTTTGAGTTGCTTCGCTCTCTTTCACCCACCTTCATCTCGTTTCGCTCTCTTCCACCCTCCTTCGACTCCTTTTGCTCTCTTCCACCCTCCTTCGTCTCGTTTCGCTCTCTTTCACCCTCCTTCGTCTCGTTTCGCACTCTTGCACACTCCTTTGTCTCGTTTTGCTCTCTTCCAACCTCCTTCGTCTCGTTTTGCCCTCTTTTACCCTCCATTGTCTCGTTTCGCTCACTTTCACCCACCTTCATCTCGTTTCGCTCTCTTTCCCCCTCCTTCGTCTCGTTTCGCTCACTTTCACCCTCCTTCGTCTCGTTTCGCTCTCTTTCACCATCCTTCGTCTCGTTTCGCTCTCTTCCACCCTCTGTCTCGTTTCGCTCTCTTCCACCCTCCTTCGACTCCTTTCGCTCTCTTTCCCCTTCCTTTGTCTCGTTTCTCTCTCTTTCACCCTCCTTCGTCTCATTTCGCCCTCTTGCACACTCCTTCGTCTCGTTTCGCTCTCTTTCACCCTCCTTCGTCTCGTTTCGCTCTCTTTGACCTTCCTTCGTCTCGTTTCACTCTCTTTCACCCTCCTTCGTCTCGTTTCGCTCTCTTTCACCCTCCTTCGCCTCGTTCCGCTCGCTTTCACCATCCTACGACTCCTTTCGCTCGCTTTCACCCTCCTTCGTCTCGTTTCTCTCTCTTTCACCCTCCTTCCTCTCGTTTTGCTCTCTTTCACCCGTCTGTTTTCGCTCTCTTTCACTCTCCTTCCGCTCTCTTTCACCCTCCTTCATCAGTTTTCCCCCTCTTTCACCCTCCTCACTCTCGTTTCGCTCTCTTTCTCCCTCCTTCATCTCGTTTCGCCCTATTTCACCCTCCTTCGTCTCATTTCGCCCTCTTTCTCCCTCCTTCGTCTCGTTTCGCTCTCTTTCACCCTCCTTCGTCTCGGTTCGCTCTCTTTCACCCTCCTTCGTCTCGTTTTGCTCTCTCTCACCCTCCTCCCTCTCGTTTCGCTCTCTTTCACTCTCCTCCGTCTCGTTTCGCTCTCTTGCACCCTACTTCGTCTTGTTTCGCTCTCTTTGACCCTCCTTCGTCTCGTGTCGCTCTCTTTCACCCTCCTTCGTCTCGTTTCGCCCTCTTTCTCCCTCCTTCGTCTCGTTTCGCTCTCTTTCACCCTCCTGCGTCTCGTTTCGCCTTATTTCACCCTCCTTCGTCTCGTTTCGCTCTCTTTCCCCTTCCTTTGTCTCGTTTCGCTCTCTTTCACCCTCCTTCGTCTCGTTTCGCTCTCTTCCAACCTCCTTCGTCTCGGTTCGCCCTCTTTTACCCTCCATTGTCTCGTTTCGCTCTCTTTCACCCTCCTTGGTCTCGTTTCGCTCACTTTCACCCTCCTTCGTCTCGTTTCGCTCTCTTTCACCATCCTTCGTCTCGTTTCGCTCTCTTTCACCCTCCTCACTCTCGTTTCGCTCTCTTTCTCACTCCTTCATCTCGTTTCGCCCTATTTCACCCTCCTTCGTCTCGTTTCGCCCTCTTTCTCCCTCCTTCGTCTCGTTTCGCTCTCTTTCACCCTCCTTCGTCTCGGTTCGCTCTCTTTCACCCTCCTTCGTCTCGTTTCGCTCACTTCCACCTTCCTTCGTCTCGTTTCGCTCTCTTTCACTATCCTTCGTCTTGTTTCGCCATATTTCACCCTCCTTCGTCTCGTTTCGCCCTATTTCACCCTACTTCGTCTCGTTTCGCTCTCTTCCACCCTCCTTCGACTCCTTTCGCTCTCTTCCACCCTCCTTCGTCTCGTTTCGCTCTCTTTCACCCTCCTTCGTCTCGTTTCGCACTCTTTCACCCTCCATCTCATTTTGCTCCCTTTCCCCTTCCTTTGTCTCGTTTCTCTCTGTTTCACCCTCCTTCGTCTCGTTTCGCCCTCTTGCACACTCCTTTGTCTCGTTTCGCTCTCTTCCAACCTCCTTCGTCTCGTTTCGCCCTCTTGCACACTCCTTCGTCTCGTTTCGCTCTCTTTCACCCTCCTTCGCCTCGGTCCACTCTCTTTCACCATCCTACGACTCCTTTCGCTCGCTTTCACCCTCCTTCGTCTCGTTTCGCTCTCTTTCACCCTCCTTCGCCTCGTTTCGGTCTATTTCACCCTCCTTCGCCTCGTTCCGCTCGCTTTCACCATCCTACGACTCCTTTCGCTCGCTTTCACCCTCCTTCGTCTCGTTTCTCTCTCTTTCACCCTCCTTCCTCTCGTTTTGCTCTCTTTCACCCTCCGTCTGTTTTCGCTCTCTTTCACTCTCCTTCCGCTCTCTTTCACTCTCCTTCCGCTCTCTTTCACCCTCCTTCATCAGTTTTCCCCCTCTTTCACCCTCCTCACTCTCGTTTCGCTCACTTTCTCCCTCCTTCATCTCGTTTCGCCCTATTTCACCCTCCTTCGTCTCATTTCGCCCTCTTTCTCCCTCCTTCGTCTCGTTTCGCTCTCTTTCACCCTCCTTCGTCTCGGTTCGCTCTCTTTCACCCTCCTTCATCTCGTTTCGCTCTCTTTCATTCTCCTCCGTCTCGTTTCGCTCTCTTTCACCCTACTTCGTCTTGTTTCGCTCTCTTTGACCCTCCTTCGTCTCGTTTCGCTCTCTTTCACCCTCCTGCGTCTCGTTTCGCCTTATTTCACCCTCCTTCGTCTCGTTTCGCTCTCTTTCCCCTTCCTTTGTCTCGTTTCTCTGTTTCACCCTCCTTCGTCTCGTTTCGCCCTCTTGCACACTCCTTCGTCTCGTTTCGCTCTCTTTCACCCTCCTTCGTCTCGTTTCGCTCTCTTCCACCCTCCTTCGTCTCGTTTCGCCCTCTTTTACCCTCCTTCGTCTCGTGTCGCTCTCTTTCACCCTCCTTCGTCTCGTTTCGCCCTCTATCTCCCTCCTTCGTCTCGTTTCGCTCTCTTTCACCCTCCTTCGTCTCGTTTCGCCCTATTTCACCCTCCTTCATCTAGTTTCGCTCTCTTTGACCCTCCTTCGTCTCATTTCGCTCTCTTTGACCTTCCTTCGTCTCGTTTCACTCTCTTTCACCCTCCTTCATCTCGTTTCGCTCTCTTCCACCCTCCTTCGTCACGATTCGCCCTCGTTCACCCTCCGTCTCGTTTTGCTCTCTTTCACCCTCCGTCTCGTTTCGCTCTCTTTCACCCTCCTTAGTCTCGAATCGCTCTCTTTCACCCTCCTTCATCTCGTTTCGCTCTCTTCCACCCTCCTTCGTCTCGTTTCGCTCTCTTTCACCCTCCTTCGTCTCGTTTCGCTCTCTTCCACCCTCCTTCGACTCCTTTCGCTCTCTTCCACCCTCCTTCGTCTCGTTTCGCTCTCTTTCACCCTCTTTCGTCTTGTTTCGCACTCTTTCACCCTCCTTCATCTCATTTTGCTCCCTTTCACCCTCCTTTGTCTCGTTTCGCTCTTTCCCCTTCCTTTGTCTCGTTTCTCTCTCTTTCACCCTCCTTCGTCTCATTTCGCTCTCTTTCACCCTCCTTCGTCTCGTTACGCTCTCTTCCAACCTCCTTCGTTTCGTGTCGCCCTCTTTTACCCTCCATTGTCTTGTTTCGCTCTCTTTCACCCGCCTTCATGTCGTTTCGCTCTCTTTCACCCTCCTTCGTCTCGTTTCGGTCTCTTTCACCGTCCTTCGTCTCGTTTCGCTCTCTTTCACCCTCTTTCGTCTCGTTTCGCTCTCTTTCACCTCCCTTCATCTCGTTTCGCTCTCTTTCACCCTCCTTCGTCTCGTTTTCGTCTCTTTCACCCTCCTCCGTCTCGTTTCGGTCTCTTTCACCCTCCTTCGCCTCGGTCCGCTCGCTTTCACCCTCCTACGACTCCTTTCGCTCGCTTTCACCCTCCTTCGTCTCGTTTCGCTCTCTTTCACCCTCCGTCTGTTTTCGCTCTCTTTCACCCTCCTCCCTCTCGTTTCGCTCTCTTTCACTCTCCTTCCTCTCGTTTCGCTCTCTTTCACCCTCCTTCGTCAGTTTTCCCCCTATTTCACCCTCCTCACTCTCGTTTCGCTCTCTTTCTCCCTCCTCACTCTCGTTTCGCTCTCTTTCTCCCTCCTTCATCTCGTTTCGCCCTATTTCACCCTCCTTCGTCTCATTTCGCCCTCTTTCTCCCTCCTTCGTCTCGTTTCGCTCTCTTTCACCCTCCTTCGTCTCGGTTCGCTCTCTTTCACCCTCCTTCGTCTCATTTTGCTCTCTTTCACCCTCCTTCGTCTCGTTTCGCTCTCTTTGACGCTCCATCGTCTCGTTTCGCTCTCTTTCACCCTACTTCGTTTCGTTTCGCTCTGTTTGACCCTCCTTCATCTCGTTTCGCTCTCTTTGACACTCTTTCGTCTCGTTTATCTCTCTTTCACCCTCCTCCCTCTCGTTTCGCTCTCTTTCACTCTCCTTCGTCTCGTTTCGCCCTATTTCAGCCTCCTTTGAGTTGCTTCGCTCTCTTTCACCCACCTTCATCTCGTTTCGCTCTCTTCCACCCTCCTTCGACTCCTTTTGCTCTCTTCCACCCTCCTTCGTCTCGTTTCGCTCTCTTTCACCCTCCTTCGTCTCGTTTCGCACTCTTGCACACTCCTTTGTCTCGTTTTGCTCTCTTCCAACCTCCTTCGTCTCGTTTTGCCCTCTTTTACCCTCCATTGTCTCGTTTCGCTCACTTTCACCCACCTTCATCTCGTTTCGCTCTCTTTCCCCCTCCTTCGTCTCGTTTCGCTCACTTTCACCCTCCTTCGTCTCGTTTCGCTCTCTTTCACCATCCTTCGTCTCGTTTCGCTCTCTTCCACCCTCTGTCTCGTTTCGCTCTCTTCCACCCTCCTTCGACTCCTTTCGCTCTCTTTCCCCTTCCTTTGTCTCGTTTCTCTCTCTTTCACCCTCCTTCGTCTCATTTCGCCCTCTTGCACACTCCTTCGTCTCGTTTCGCTCTCTTTCACCCTCCTTCGTCTCGTTTCGCTCTCTTTGACCTTCCTTCGTCTCGTTTCACTCTCTTTCACCCTCCTTCGTCTCGTTTCGCTCTCTTTCACCCTCCTTCGCCTCGTTCCGCTCGCTTTCACCATCCTACGACTCCTTTCGCTCGCTTTCACCCTCCTTCGTCTCGTTTCTCTCTCTTTCACCCTCCTTCCTCTCGTTTTGCTCTCTTTCACCCGTCTGTTTTCGCTCTCTTTCACTCTCCTTCCGCTCTCTTTCACCCTCCTTCATCAGTTTTCCCCCTCTTTCACCCTCCTCACTCTCGTTTCGCTCTCTTTCTCCCTCCTTCATCTCGTTTCGCCCTATTTCACCCTCCTTCGTCTCATTTCGCCCTCTTTCTCCCTCCTTCGTCTCGTTTCGCTCTCTTTCACCCTCCTTCGTCTCGGTTCGCTCTCTTTCACCCTCCTTCGTCTCGTTTTGCTCTCTCTCACCCTCCTCCCTCTCGTTTCGCTCTCTTTCACTCTCCTCCGTCTCGTTTCGCTCTCTTGCACCCTACTTCGTCTTGTTTCGCTCTCTTTGACCCTCCTTCGTCTCGTGTCGCTCTCTTTCACCCTCCTTCGTCTCGTTTCGCCCTCTTTCTCCCTCCTTCGTCTCGTTTCGCTCTCTTTCACCCTCCTGCGTCTCGTTTCGCCTTATTTCACCCTCCTTCGTCTCGTTTCGCTCTCTTTCCCCTTCCTTTGTCTCGTTTCGCTCTCTTTCACCCTCCTTCGTCTCGTTTCGCTCTCTTCCAACCTCCTTCGTCTCGGTTCGCCCTCTTTTACCCTCCATTGTCTCGTTTCGCTCTCTTTCACCCTCCTTGGTCTCGTTTCGCTCACTTTCACCCTCCTTCGTCTCGTTTCGCTCTCTTTCACCATCCTTCGTCTCGTTTCGCTCTCTTTCACCCTCCTCACTCTCGTTTCGCTCTCTTTCTCACTCCTTCATCTCGTTTCGCCCTATTTCACCCTCCTTCGTCTCATTTCGCCCTCTTTCTCCCTCCTTCGTCTCGTTTCGCTCTCTTTCACCCTCCTTCGTCTCGGTTCGCTCTCTTTCACCCTCCTTCGTCTCGTTTCGCTCACTTCCACCTTCCTTCGTCTCGTTTCGCTCTCTTTCACTATCCTTCGTCTTGTTTCGCCATATTTCACCCTCCTTCGTCTCGTTTCGCCCTATTTCACCCTACTTCGTCTCGTTTCGCTCTCTTCCACCCTCCTTCGACTCCTTTCGCTCTCTTCCACCCTCCTTCGTCTCGTTTCGCTCTCTTTCACCCTCCTTCGTCTCGTTTCGCACTCTTTCACCCTCCATCTCATTTTGCTCCCTTTCCCCTTCCTTTGTCTCGTTTCTCTCTGTTTCACCCTCCTTCGTCTCGTTTCGCCCTCTTGCACACTCCTTTGTCTCGTTTCGCTCTCTTCCACCCTCCTTCGACTCCTTTCGCTCTCTTTCCCCTTCCTTTGTCTCGTTTCTCTCTCTTTCACCCTCCTTCGTCTCATTTCGCCCTCTTGCACACTCCTTCGTCTCGTTTCGCTCTCTTTCACCCTCCTTCGTCTCGTTTCGCTCTCTTTGACCTTCCTTCGTCTCGTTTCACTCTCTTTCACCCTCCTTCGTCTCGTTTTCGTCTCTTTCACCCTCCTTAGTCTCGTTTCGGTCTCTTTCACCCTCCTTCGCCTCGGTCCACTCTCTTTCACCATCCTACGACTCCTTTCGCTCGCTTTCACCCTCCTTCGTCTCGTTTCGCTCTCTTTCACCCTCCTTCGCCTCGTTTCGGTCTATTTCACCCTCCTTCGCCTCGTTCCGCTCGCTTTCACCATCCTACGACTCCTTTCGCTCGCTTTCACCCTCCTTCGTCTCGTTTCTCTCTCTTTCACCCTCCTTCCTCTCGTTTTGCTCTCTTTCACCCTCCGTCTGTTTTCGCTCTCTTTCACTCTCCTTCCGCTCTCTTTCACCCTCCTTCATCAGTTTTCCCCCTCTTTCACCCTCCTCACTCTCGTTTCGCTCTCTTTCTCCCTCCTTCATCTCGTTTCGCCCTATTTCACCCTCCTTCGTCTCATTTCGCCCTCTTTCTCCCTCCTTCGTCTCGTTTCGCTCTCTTTCACCCTCCTTCGTCTCGGTTCGCTCTCTTTCACCCTCCTTCATCTCGTTTCGCTCTCTTTCATTCTCCTCCGTCTCGTTTCGCTCTCTTTCACCCTACTTCGTCTTGTTTCGCTCTCTTTGACCCTCCTTCGTCTCGTTTCGCTCTCTTTCACCCTCCTGCGTCTCGTTTCGCCCTATTTCACCCTCCTTCGTCTCGTTTCGCTCTCTTTCCCCTTCCTTTGTCTCGTTTCTCTGTTTCACCCTCCTTCGTCTCGTTTCGCCCTCTTGCACACTCCTTCGTCTCGTTTCGCTCTCTTTCACCCTCCTTCGTCTCGTTTCGCTCTCTTCCACCCTCCTTCGTCTCGTTTCGCCCTCTTTTACCCTCCTTCGTCTCGTGTCGCTCTCTTTCACCCTCCTTCGTCTCGTTTCGCCCTCTATCTCCCTCCTTCGTCTCGTTTCGCTCTCTTTCACCCTCCTTCGTCTCGTTTCGCCCTATTTCACCCTCCTTCATCTAGTTTCGCTCTCTTTGACCCTCCTTCGTCTCATTTCGCTCTCTTTGACCTTCCTTCGTCTCGTTTCACTCTCTTTCACCCTCCTTCATCTCGTTTCGCTCTCTTCCACCCTCCTTCGTCACGATTCGCCCTCGTTCACCCTCCGTCTCGTTTTGCTCTCTTTCACCCTCCGTCTCGTTTCGCTCTCTTTCACCCTCCTTCGTCTCGTCTCGCTCTCTTCCACCCTACTTCGTCTCGTTTCGCTCTCTTACAACCTCCTTCGTCTCGTTTCGCCCTCTTTCACCATCCTTCGTCTCGTTTCGCTCTCTTCCACCCTCCTTCGTCTCGTTTCGCTCTCTACAACCCTCCTTCGACTCCTTTCGCTCTCTTCCACCCTCCTTCGTCTCGTTTCGCTCTCTTTCACCCTCCTTCGTCTCGTTTCGCACTCTTTCACCCTCCTTCATCTCATTTTGCTCCCTTTCACCCTCCTTTGTCTCGTTTCGCTCTCTTTCCCCTTCCTTTGTCTCGCTTCTGTCTCTTTCACCCTCCTTCGCCTCGTTCCGCTCGCTTTCACCCTCCTACGACTCCTTACGCTCTCTTTCACCCTCCTTCTTCTCGTTTCTCTCTCTTTCACCCTCCTTCCTCTCGTTTTGCTCTCTTTCACCCTCCGTCTGTTTTCGCTCTCTTTCACCCTCCTTCCTCTCGTTTCGCTCTCTTTCACCCTCCTTCGTCAGTTTTCCCCCTCTTTTACCCTCCTCACTCTCGTTTCTCTCTCTTTCTCCCTCCTTCATCTCGTTTCGCCCTATTTCACCCTCCGTCTCATTTCGCCCTCTTTCTCCCTCCTTCGTCTCGTTTCGCTCTCTTTCAACCTCCTTCGTCTCGGTTCGCTCTCTTTTACCCTCCTTCGTCTCTTTTCGCTCTCTTTGACCCCCCATCGTCTCGTTTCGCTCTCTTTCAGCCTACTTCGTCTCGTTTCGCTCTCTTTGACCCTCCTTCATCTCGTTTCGCTCTCTTTGACACTCCTTCGTCTCGTTTATCTCTCTTTCACCCTCCTGCCTCTCGTTTCGCTCTCTTTCATTCTCCTTCGTCTCGTTTCGCCCTATTTCAGACTCCTTCGTCTTGTTTCGCTCTCTTTGACCCTCCTTCATCTCGTTTCGCTCTCTTTGACCCTCCTTCATCTCGTGTCGCTCTCTTTCACCCTCCTTCGTCTCGTTTCGCCCTCTTCTCCCTCCTTCATCTCGTTTCGCTCTGTTTCACCCTCCTTCGTCTCGGTTCGCTCTCTTTCACCCTCCTTCGTCTCGTTTCGCTCTCTTTCACCCTCCTTCATCTCGGTTCGCTCTCTTTCACCCTCCTCCGTCTCGTTTTGCTCTCTTTCACCCTCCTCCCTCTCGTTTCGCTCTCTTTCCCTCTCCTTCGTCAGTTTTCCCCCTCTTTTACCCTCCTCACTCTCGTTTCGCTCTCTTTCTCCCTCCTTCATCTCGTTTCGCCCTATTTCACCCTCCGTCTCATTTCGCCCTCTTTCTCCCTCCTTCGTCTCGTTTCGCTCTCTTTCACCCTCCTTCGTCTCGGGTCGCTCTCTTTCACCCACCTTCGTCTCGTTTTGCTCTCTTTCACCCTCCTCCCTCTCGTTTCGCTCTCTTTCCCTCTCCTTCGTCTCGTTTCGCTCTCTTTCACCCTACTTCCTCTCGTTTCACTCTCTTTGACCTTCCTTCGTCTCGTTTCACTCTCTTTCACACTCCTTCGTCTCGTTTCGCTCTCTTCCACCCTCCATCTCGATTCGCCCTCTTTCACCCTCCTTCGTCTCGTTTCACTCTCTTTCACCCACCTTCATCTCGTTTCACACTCTTTCACCCTCCTTCGTCTCGTTTCGCTCTCTTTCACCCTCCTTCATCTCGTTTTGGTCTCTTTCACCCTCCTCCGTCTCGTTCCGCTCTCTTTCAACCTCCTTCGACTCCGTTCGCTCTCTTTCACCCTCCCTCGACTCCGTTCGCTCTCTTTCACACTCCTTCATCTCGTTTCACCCTCCTTCGTCTCCTTTCGCTCTCTTTCACTCTCCTTTCGCCCTCTTTCACCCTCCTTCGTCTCGTTTCGCTCTCTTTCACCCTCCGTCGTCTCGTTTGGCTCTCTTCCACACTCCTTTGACTCGGTTCGCCCTCTTTCACCCTCCTTTGACTTGCTTCGCTCTCTTTCACCCACCATCATCTCGTTTCGCTCTCTTTCACCCTCCTTCGCCGCGTTTCGGTCTCTTTCATCCTCCTTCATCTCATTCCGCTCTCTTTCACCCTCCTTCATCTCATTTTGCTCCCTTTCACCCTCCTTTGTCTCGTTCCGCTCTCTTTCATCCTCCTTCGTCTTGTTTCGCTCTCTTTGACCCTCCTTCGTCTCGTTTATCTCTCTTTCACCCTCCTCCCTCTCGTTTCGCTCCCTTTCACCCTCCTTAGTCTCGTTTCGCCCTATTTCAGCCTCCTTCGTCTCGTTTCGCTCTCTTTCACCCTACTTCATCTTGTTTCGCTCTCTTTGACCCTCCTTCATCTCGTTTCGCTCTCTTTGACCCTCCTTCGTTTCGTGTCGCTCTCTTTCACCCTCCTTCGTCTCGTTTCGCCCTCTTTCTCCCTCCTTCGTCTCGTTTCGCTCTCTTTCACCCTCCTTCGTCTCGTTTCGCTCTCTTTGACCCTCTTTCGTCTTGTTTCGCTCTCTTTGACCTTCCTTCGTCTCGTTTCACTCTCTTTCACCCTCCTTCATCTCGTTTCGCTCTCTTCCACCCTCCTTCGTCACGATTCGCCCTCGTTCACGCTCCTTCGTCTCATTTTGCTCTCTTTCACCCTCCGTCTCGTTTCGCTCTCTTTCACCCTCCTTCGTCTCGTCTCGCTCTCTTCCACCCTACTTCGTCTCGTTTCGCTCTCTTTCACCATCCTTCGTCTCGTTTCGCTCTCTTCCACCCCCCTTCGTCTCGTTTCGCTCTCTTTCACCCTCCTTCGTCTCGTTTCGCTCTCTTTCACCCTCCTTCGTCTCGTTTCGCTCTCTTTCACCATCCTTCGTCTCGTTACGCTCTCTTTCACCCTCCTTCATCTATTTTTGCTCCCTTTCACCCTCCTTTGTCTCGTTTCGCTCTCTTTCCCCTTCCTTTGTCTCGTTTCTCTCTCTTTCACCCTCCTTCGTCTCATTTCGCCCTCTTGCACACTCCTTCGTCTCGTTTCGCTCTCTTTCACCATCCTTCGTCTCGTTTCGCTCTCTTTGACCTTCCTTCGTCTCGTTTCGCTCTCTTTCACCTCCCTCGTCTCGTTTTCGTCTCTTTCACCCTCCTTCGTCTTGTTTCGGTCTCTTTCACCCTCCTTCGCCTCGGTCCGCTCGCTTTCACCGTCCTACGACTCCTTTCGCTCGCTTTCACCCTCCTTCGTCTCGTGTCACTCTCTTTCACCCTCCTTCGTCTCGTTTCGCTCTCTTTCACCCTCCTTCGTCTCGTTCCGCTCGCTTTCACCCTCCTACGACTCCTTTTGCTCGCTTTCACCCTCCTTCATCTCGTTTCTCTCTCTTTCACCCTCCTTCCTCTCGTTTTGCTCTCTTTCACCCTCCGTCTGTTTTCGCTCTCTTTCACCCTCCTCCCTCTCGTTTCGCTCTCTTTCACTCTCTTTCACTCTCCTTCCTCTCGTTTCGCTCTCTTTCACCCTCCTTCGTCAGTTTTCCCCCTCTTTTACCCTCCTCACTCTCGTTTCGCTCTATTTCTCCCTCCTTCATCTCGTTTCGCCCTATTTCACCCTCCGTCTCATTTCGCCCTCTTTCTCCCTCCTTCGTCTCGTTTCGCTCTCTTTCACCCTCCTTCGTCTCGGTTCGCTCTCTTTCACCCTCCTTGTCTCGTTTTGCTCTCTTCCACCCTCCTCCCTCTCGTTTCGCTCTCTTTCCCTCTCCTTCGTCTCGTTTCGCTCTCTTTCACCCTCCTTCGTCTCGTTTCGCTCTCTTCCACCCTCCTTCGTCTCGTTTCGCTCTCTACAACCCTCCTTCGACTCCTTTCGCTCTCTTCCACCCTCCTTCGTCTCGTTTCGCTCTCTTTCACCCTCCTTCGTCTCGTTTCGCACTCTTTCACCCTCCTTCATCTCATTTTGCTCCCTTTCACCCTCCTTTGTCTCGTTTCGCTCTCTTTCCCCTTCCTTTGTCTCGCTTCTGTCTCTTTCACCCTCCTTCGCCTCGTTCCGCTCGCTTTCACCCTCCTACGACTCCTTACGCTCTCTTTCACCCTCCTTCTTCTCGTTTCTCTCTCTTTCACCCTCCTTCCTCTCGTTTTGCTCTCTTTCACCCTCCGTCTGTTTTCGCTCTCTTTCACCCTCCTTCCTCTCGTTTCGCTCTCTTTCACCCTCCTTCGTCAGTTTTCCCCCTCTTTTACCCTCCTCACTCTCGTTTCTCTCTCTTTCTCCCTCCTTCATCTCGTTTCGCCCTATTTCACCCTCCGTCTCATTTCGCCCTCTTTCTCCCTCCTTCGTCTCGTTTCGCTCTCTTTCAACCTCCTTCGTCTCGGTTCGCTCTCTTTTACCCTCCTTCGTCTCTTTTCGCTCTCTTTGACCCCCCATCGTCTCGTTTCGCTCTCTTTCAGCCTACTTCGTCTCGTTTCGCTCTCTTTGACCCTCCTTCATCTCGTTTCGCTCTCTTTGACACTCCTTCGTCTCGTTTATCTCTCTTTCACCCTCCTGCCTCTCGTTTCGCTCTCTTTCATTCTCCTTCGTCTCGTTTCGCCCTATTTCAGACTCCTTCGTCTTGTTTCGCTCTCTTTGACCCTCCTTCATCTCGTTTCGCTCTCTTTGACCCTCCTTCATCTCGTGTCGCTCTCTTTCACCCTCCTTCGTCTCGTTTCGCCCTCTTCTCCCTCCTTCATCTCGTTTCGCTCTGTTTCACCCTCCTTCGTCTCGGTTCGCTCTCTTTCACCCTCCTTCGTCTCGTTTCGCTCTCTTTCACCCTCCTTCATCTCGGTTCGCTCTCTTTCACCCTCCTCCGTCTCGTTTTGCTCTCTTTCACCCTCCTCCCTCTCGTTTCGCTCTCTTTCCCTCTCCTTCGTCAGTTTTCCCCCTCTTTTACCCTCCTCACTCTCGTTTCGCTCTCTTTCTCCCTCCTTCATCTCGTTTCGCCCTATTTCACCCTCCGTCTCATTTCGCCCTCTTTCTCCCTCCTTCGTCTCGTTTCGCTCTCTTTCACCCTCCTTCGTCTCGGGTCGCTCTCTTTCACCCACCTTCGTCTCGTTTTGCTCTCTTTCACCCTCCTCCCTCTCGTTTCGCTCTCTTTCCCTCTTCTTCGTCTCGTTTCGCTCTCTTTCACCCTACTTCCTCTCGTTTCACTCTCTTTGACCTTCCTTCGTCTCGTTTCACTCTCTTTCACACTCCTTCGTCTCGTTTCGCTCTCTTCCACCCTCCATCTCGATTCGCCCTCTTTCACTCTCCTTCGTCTCGTTTCACTCTCTTTCACCCACCTTCATCTCGTTTCACACTCTTTCACCCTCCTTCGTCTCGTTTCGCTCTCTTTCACCCTCCTTCATCTCGTTTTGGTCTCTTTCACCCTCCTCCGTCTCGTTCCGCTCTCTTTCAACCTCCTTCGACTCCGTTCGCTCTCTTTCACCCTCCCTCGACTCCGTTCGCTCTCTTTCACACTCCTTCATCTCGTTTCACCCTCCTTCGTCTCCTTTCGCTCTCTTTCACTCTCCTTTCGCCCTCTTTCACCCTCCTTCGTCTCGTTTCGCTCTCTTTCACCCTCCGTCGTCTCGTTTGGCTCTCTTCCACACTCCTTTGACTCGGTTCGCCCTCTTTCACCCTCCTTTGACTTGCTTCGCTCTCTTTCACCCACCATCATCTCGTTTCGCTCTCTTTCACCCTCCTTCGCCGCGTTTCGGTCTCTTTCATCCTCCTTCATCTCATTCCGCTCTCTTTCACCCTCCTTCATCTCATTTTGCTCCCTTTCACCCTCCTTTGTCTCGTTCCGCTCTCTTTCATCCTCCTTCGTCTTGTTTCGCTCTCTTTGACCCTCCTTCGTCTCGTTTATCTCTCTTTCACCCTCCTCCCTCTCGTTTCGCTCCCTTTCACCCTCCTTAGTCTCGTTTCGCCCTATTTCAGCCTCCTTCGTCTCGTTTCGCTCTCTTTCACCCTACTTCATCTTGTTTCGCTCTCTTTGACCCTCCTTCATCTCGTTTCGCTCTCTTTGACCCTCCTTCGTTTCGTGTCGCTCTCTTTCACCCTCCTTCGTCTCGTTTCGCCCTCTTTCTCCCTCCTTCGTCTCGTTTCGCTCTCTTTCACCCTCCTTCGTCTCGTTTCGCTCTCTTTGACCCTCCTTCGTCTCGTTTCACTCTCTTTCACCCTCCTTCATCTCGTTTCGCTCTCTTCCACCCTCCTTCGTCACGATTCGCCCTCGTTCACGCTCCTTCGTCTCATTTTGCTCTCTTTCACCCTCCGTCTCGTTTCGCTCTCTTTCACCCTCCTTCGTCTCGTCTCGCTCTCTTCCACCCTACTTCGTCTCGTTTCGCTCTCTTTCACCATCCTTCGTCTCGTTTCGCTCTCTTCCACCCCCCTTCGTCTCGTTTCGCTCTCTTCCACCCTCCTTCGACTCCTTTCGCTCTCTTCCACCCTCCTTCGTCTCGTTTCGCTCTCTTTCACCCTCCTTCATCTCGTTTCGCACTCTTTCACCCACCTTCATCTCATTTTGCTCCCTTTCACCCTCCTTTGTCTCGTTTCGCTCTCTTTCCCCTTCCTTTGTCTCGTTTCTCCCTCTTGCACACTCCTTCGTCTCGTTTCGCTCTCTTTCACCCTCCTTCGTCTCGTTTCGCTCTCTTCCAACCTCCTTCGTCTCCTTTCGCCCTCTTTTACCCTCCATTGTCTCGTTTCGCTCTCTTTCACCCACCTTCATCTCGTTTCGCTCTCTTTCACCCTCCTTCGTCTCGTTTCGCTCTCTTTCACCCTCCTTCGTCTCGTTTCGCTCTCTTTCACCATCCTTCGTCTCGTTACGCTCTCTTTCACCCTCCTTCATCTATTTTTGCTCCCTTTCACCCTCCTTTGTCTCGTTTCGCTCTCTTTCCCCTTCCTTTGTCTCGTTTCTCTCTCTTTCACCCTCCTTCGTCTCATTTCGCCCTCTTGCACACTCCTTCGTCTCGTTTCGCTCTCTTTCACCATCCTTCGTCTCGTTTCGCTCTCTTTGACCTTCCTTCGTCTCGTTTCGCTCTCTTTCACCTCCCTCGTCTCGTTTTCGTCTCTTTCACCCTCCTTAGTCTTGTTTCGGTCTCTTTCACCCTCCTTCGCCTCGGTCCGCTCGCTTTCACCGTCCTACGACTCCTTTCGCTCGCTTTCACCCTCCTTCGTCTCGTGTCACTCTCTTTCACCCTCCTTCGTCTCGTTTCGCTCTCTTTCACCCTCCTTCGTCTCGTTCCGCTCGCTTTCACCCTCCTACGACTCCTTTTGCTCGCTTTCACCCTCCTTCATCTCGTTTCTCTCTCTTTCACCCTCCTTCCTCTCGTTTTGCTCTCTTTCACCCTCCGTCTGTTTTCGCTCTCTTTCACCCTCCTCCCTCTCGTTTCGCTCTCTTTCACTCTCTTTCACTCTCCTTCCTCTCGTTTCGCTCTCTTTCACCCTCCTTCGTCAGTTTTCCCCCTCTTTTACCCTCCTCACTCTCGTTTCGCTCTCTTTCTCCCTCCTTCATCTCGTTTCGCCCTATTTCACCCTCCGTCTCATTTCGCCCTCTTTCTCCCTCCTTCGTCTCGTTTCGCTCTCTTTCACCCTCCTTCGTCTCGGTTCGCTCTCTTTCACCCTCCTTGTCTCGTTTTGCTCTCTTCCACCCTCCTCCCTCTCGTTTCGCTCTCTTTCCCTCTCCTTCGTCTCGTTTCGCTCTCTTTGACCTTCCTTCGTCTCGTTTCACTCTCTTTCACCCTCCTTCGTCTCGTTTCGCTCTCTTCCACCCTCCATCTCGATTCGCCCTCTTTCACACTCCTTCGTCTCGTTTCACTCTCTTTCACCCACCTTCATCTCGTTTCTCTCTCGTTCACCCTCCTTTGTCTTGATTCACTCTCTTTCACCCACCTTCATCTCGTTTTGCTCTCTTTCACCCTCCTTCGACTCCGTTCGCTCTCTTTCACCCTCCCTCGACTCCGTTCGCTCTCTTTCACACTCCTTCATCTCGTTTCACCCTCCTTCATCTCCTTTCGCTCTCTTTCACCCTCCTTCGTCTCCTTTCGCCCTCTTTCACCCTCCTTCGTCTCGTTTGGCTCTCTTTCACCCTCCGTCGTCTCGTTTGGCTCTCTTCCACCTTCCTTCATCTCGATTCGCCCTCTTTCACCCTCCTTTGACTTGCTTCGCTCTCTTTTACCCACCATCATCTCGTTTCGCTCTCTTTCACCCTCCTTCGCCGCGTTTCGCCCTATTTCAGCCTCCTTCATCTCGTTTCGCTCTCTTTCACCCTCCTTCATCTCGTTTCGCTCTCTTTGACCTTCCTTCATCTCGTTTCACTCTCTTTGACCCTCCTTCGCCTCGTTTCGCTCTCTTCCACCTTCCTTCATCTCGATTCGCCCTCTTTCACCCTACTTCGTCTCGTTTCGCCCTCTTTCACCCTCCTTTGTCTTGTTTCGCTCTCTTTCACCCACCTTCATCTCGTTTCCCTCTCTTTCACCCTCCTTCATCTCGTTTCGGTCTCTTTCACCCTCCTTCGTCTCGTTTCGGTCTCTTTCACCCTCCTTCGTCTCGTTTCGGTCTCTTTCACCCTCCTTTGTCTCGTTTCGGTCTCTTTCACCCTCCTTTGTCTCGTTTCGGTCTCTTTCACCCTCCTTTGTCTCGTTTCGGTCTCTTTCACTCTCCTTTGACTCGTTTCGGTCTCTTTCACTCTCCTTCGTCTCATTTCGGTCTCTTTCAACCTCCTTCGTATCGTTTTGGTCTCTTTCACCCTCCTTCGTCTCGTTCCGCTCTCTTTCACCCTCCCTAGACTCCGTTCGCTCTCTTTCACACTCCTTCGTCTCGTTTTGCTCTCTTTCACCCTCCTTCGTCTCGTTTCGCTCTCTTCCAACCTCCTTCGTCTCGTTTCACCCTCTTTTACCCTCCATTGTCGTGTTTCGCTCTTTCACCCACCTTCGTCTCGTTTTGCTCTCTTTCACCCTCCTTCGTCTCGTTTCGCTCACTTTCACCCTCCTTCGTCTCGTTTCGCTCTCTTTCACCATCCTTCGTCTCGTTTCGCTCTCTTTCACCATCCTTCGTCTCGTTTCGCTCTCTTTCACCATCCTTCGTCTCGTTTCGCTCTCTTTCACCATCCTTCGTCTCGTTTCGCTCTCTTTCACCATCCTTCGTCTCGTTTTGCTCTCTTTCACCATCCTTCGTCTCGTTTCGCTCTCTTTCACCATCCTTCGTCTCGTTTCGCTCTCTTCCACCCTCCTTCGTCTCGTTTCGCTCTCTTTCACCCTCCTTCGTCTCGTTTCGCTCTCTTCCACCCTCCTTCGTCACGATTCGCCCTCGTTCACCCTCCTTCGTCTCATTTTGCTCTCTTTCACCCTCCGTCTCGTTTCGCTCTCTTTCACCCTCCTTCGTCTCGTCTCGCTCTCTTTCACCCTCCTTCGTCTCGTCTCGCTCTCTTCCACCCTACTTCGTCTCGTTTTGCTCTCTTTCACCATCCTTCGTCTCGTTTCGCCCTCTTCCACCCTCCTTCGTCTCGTTTCGCTCTCTTCCACCCTCCTTCGACTCCTTTCGCTCTCTTCCACCCTCCTTCGTCTCGTTTCGCTCTCTTTCACCCTCCTTCATCTCGTTTCGCACTCTTTCACCCTCCTTCATCTCATTTTGCTCCCTTTCACCCTCCTTTGTCTCGTTTCGCTCTCTTTCCCCTTCCTTTGTCTCGTTTCGCTCTCTTTCCCCTTCCTTTGTCTCGTTTCTCCCTCTTGCACACTCCTTCGTCTCGTTTCGCTCTCTTTCACCCTCCTTCGTCTCGTTTCGCTCTCTTCCAACCTCCTTCGTCTCGTTTCGCCCTCTTTTACCCTCCATTGTCTCGTTTCGCTCTCTTTCACCCACCTTCATCTCGTTTCGCTCTCTTTCACCCTCCTTCGTCTCGTTTCGCTCTCTTTCACCCTCCTTCGTCTCGTTTCACTCTCTTTCACCATCCTTCGTCTCGTTACGCTCTCTTCCACCCTCCTTCGTCTCGTTTCGCTCTCTTTCACCCTCCTTCGTCTCGTTTCGCTCTCTTCCACCCTCCTTCGTCTCGTTTCACTCTCTTTCACCCTCCTTCGTCTCGTTTCGCACTCTTTCACCCTCCTTCATCTATTTTTGCTCCCTTTCACCCTCCTTTGTCTCGTTTCGCTCTCTTTCCCCTTCCTTTGTCTCGTTTCTCTCTCTTTCACCCTCCTTCGTCTCATTTCGCCCTCTTGCACACTCCTTCGTCTCGTTTCGCTCTCTTTCACCCTCCTTCGTCTCGTTTCGCTCTCTTTGATCTTCCTTCGTCTCGTTTCGCTCTCTTTCACCCTCCTTCGTCTCGTTTTCGTCTCTTTCACCCTCCTTCGTCTTGTTTCGGTCTCTTTCACCCTCCTTCGCCTCGGTCCGCTCGCTTTCACCGTCCTACGACTCCTTTCGCTCGCTTTCACCCTCCTTCGTCTCGTGTCGCTCTCTTTCACCCTCCTTCGTCTCGTTTCGCTCTCTTTCACCCTCCTTCGTCTCGTTCCGCTCGCTTTCACCCTCCTACGACTCCTTTTGCTCGCTTTCACCCTCCTTCATCTCGTTTCTCTCTCTTTCACCCTCCTTCCTCTCGTTTTGCTCTCTTTCACCCTCCGTCTGTTTTCGCTCTCTTTCACCCTCCTCCCTTTCGTTTCGCTCTCTTTCACTCTCCTTCCTCTCGTTTCGCTCTCTTTCACCCTCCTTCGTCAGTTTTCCCCCTCTTTTACCCTCCTCACTCTCGTTTCGCTCTCTTTCTCCCTCCTTCATCTCGTTTCGCCCTATTTCACCCTCCGTCTCATTTCGCCCTCTTTCTCCCTCCTTCGTCTCGTTTCGCTCTCTTTCACCCTACTTCATCTTGTTTCGCTCTCTTTGACCCTCCTTCATCTCGTTTCGCTCTCTTTGACCCTCCTTCGTTTCGTGTCGCTCTCTTTCACCCTCCTTCGTCTCGTTTCGCCCTCTTTCTCCCTCCTTCGTCTCGTTTCGCTCTCTTTCACCCTCCTTCGTCTCGTTTCGCCCTATTTCACCCTCCTTCGTCTCGTTTCGCCCTATTTCACCCTCCTTCATCTCGTTTCGCTCTCTTTGACCCTCTTTCGTCTTGTTTCGCTCTCTTTGACCTTCCTTCGTCTCGTTTCACTCTCTTTCACCCTCCTTCATCTCGTTTCGCTCTCTTCCACCCTCCTTCGTCACGATTCGCCCTCGTTCACGCTCCTTCGTCTCATTTTGCTCTCTTTCACCCTCCGTCTCGTTTCGCTCTCTTTCACCCTCCTTCGTCTCGTCTCGCTCTCTTCCACCCTACTTCGTCTCGTTTCGCTCTCTTTCACCATCCTTCGTCTCGTTTCGCTCTCTTCCACCCCCCTTCGTCTCGTTTCGCTCTCTTCCACCCTCCTTCGACTCCTTTCGCTCTCTTCCACCCTCCTTCGTCTCGTTTCGCTCTCTTTCACCCTCCTTCATCTCGTTTCGCACTCTTTCACCCACCTTCATCTCATTTTGCTCCCTTTCACCCTCCTTTGTCTCGTTTCGCTCTCTTTCCCCTTCCTTTGTCTCGTTTCTCCCTCTTGCACACTCCTTCGTCTCGTTTCGCTCTCTTTCACCCTCCTTCGTCTCGTTTCGCTCTCTTCCAACCTCCTTCGTCTCGTTTCGCCCTCTTTTACCCTCCATTGTCTCGTTTCGCTCTCTTTCACCCACCTTCATCTCGTTTCGCTCTCTTTCACCCTCCTTCGTCTCGTTTCGCTCTCTTTCACCCTCCTTCGTCTCGTTTCGCTCTCTTTCACCATCCTTCGTCTCGTTACGCTCTCTTCCACCCTCCTTCGTCTCGTTTCGCTCTCTTTCACCCTCCTTCGTCTCGTTTCGCTCTCTTCCACCCTCCTTCGTCTCGTTTCACTCTCTTTCACCCTCCTTCGTCTCGTTTCGCACTCTTTCACCCTCCTTCATCTATTTTTGCTCCCTTTCACCCTCCTTTGTCTCGTTTCGCTCTCTTTCCCCTTCCTTTGTCTCGTTTCTCTCTCTTTCACCCTCCTTCGTCTCATTTCGCCCTCTTGCACACTCCTTCGTCTCGTTTCGCTCTCTTTGACCTTCCTTCGTCTCGTTTCGCTCTCTTTCACCTCCTTCGTCTCGTTTTCGTCTCTTTCACCCTCCTTCGTCTTGTTTCGGTCTCTTTCACCCTCCTTCGCCTCGGTCCGCTCGCTTTCACCGTCCTACGACTCCTTTCGCTCGCTTTCACCCTCCTTCGTCTCGTGTCACTCTCTTTCACCCTCCTTCGTCTCGTTTCGCTCTCTTTCGCCCTCCTTCGTCTCGTTCCGCTCGCTTTCACCCTCCTACGACTCCTTTTGCTCGCTTTCACCCTCCTTCATCTCGTTTCTCTCTCTTTCACCCTCCTTCCTCTCGTTTTGCTCTCTTTCACCCTCCGTCCGTTTTCGCTCTCTTTCACCCTCCTCCCTCTCGTTTCGCTCTCTTTCACTCTCCTTCCTCTCGTTTCGCTCTCTTTCACCCTCCTTCGTCAGTTTTCCCCCTCTTTTACCCTCCTCACTCTCGTTTCGCTCTCTTTCTCCCTCCTTCATCTCGTTTCGCCCTCTTTCACCCTCCGTCTCATTTCGCCCTCTTTCTCCCTCCTTCGTCTCGTTTCGCTCTCTTTCACCCTTCTTCGTCTCGGTTCGCTCTCTTTCACCCTCCTTGTCTCGTTTTGCTCTCTTTCACCCTCCTCCCTCTCGTTTCGCTCTCTTTCCCTCTCCTTCGTCTCGTTTCGCTCTCTTTCACCCTCCTTCGTCTCGTTTCGCTCTCTTTGACCTTCCTTCGTCTCGTTTCACTCTCTTTCACCCTCCTTCGTCTCGTTTCGCTCTCTTCCACCCTCCATCTCGATTCGCCCTCTTTCACCCTCCTTCGTCTCGTTTCACTCTCTTTCACCCACCTTCATCTCGTTTCTCTCTCGTTCACCCTCCTTTGTCTTGATTCACTCTCTTTCACCCACCTTCATCTCGTTTTGCTCTCTTTCACCCTCCTTCGTCTCGTTTCCCTCTCTTTCATCCTCATTCGTCTCGTTTCGCTCTCTTTCACTCTCCTTCGTCTCGTTTCGGTCTCTTTCACCCTCCTTCATCTCGTTTCGGTCTCTTTCACCCTCCTTCGTCTCATTCCGCTCTCTTTCACCCTCCTTCGACTCCGTTCGCTCTCTTTCACCCTCCCTCGACTCCGTTCGCTCTCTTTTACACTCCTTCATCTCGTTTCACCCTCCTTCGTCTCCTTTCGCTCTCTTTCACCCTCCTTCGTCTCCTTTCGCCCTCTTTCACCCTCCTTCGTCTCGTTTGGCTCTCTTTCACCCTCCGTCGTCTCGTTTGGCTCTCTTCCACCTTCCTTCATCTCGATTCGCCCTCTTTCACCCTCCTTTGACTTGCTTCGCTCTCTTTTACCCACCATCATCTCGTTTCGCTCTCTTTCACCCTCCTTCGCCGCGTTTCGCCCTATTTCAGCCTCCTTCGTCTCGTTTCGCTCTCTTTCACCCTCCTTCATCTCGTTTCGCTCTCTTTGACCTTCCTTCATCTCGTTTCACTCTCTTTGACCCTCCTTCGCCTCGTTTCGCTCTCTTCCACCTTCCTTCATCTCGATTCGCCCTCTTTCACCCTACTTCGTCTCGTTTCGCCCTCTTTCACCCTCCTTTGTCTTGTTTCGCTCTCTTTCACCCACCTTCATCTAGTTTCCCTCTCTTTCACCCTCCTTCGTCTCGTTTCGGTCTCTTTCACCCTCCTTCGTCTCGTTTCGGTCTCTTTCACCCTCCTTCGTCTCGTTTCGGTCTCTTTCACCCTCCTTTGTCTCGTTTTGGTCTCTTTCACCCTCCTTTGTCTCGTTTCGGTCTCTTTCACCCTCCTTTGTCTCGTTTCGGTCTCTTTCACTCTCCTTTGACTCGTTTCGGTCTCTTTCACTCTCCTTCGTCTCGTTTCGGTCTCTTTCAACCTCCTTCGTATCGTTTCAGTCTCTTTCACCCTCCTTCGTCTCGTTCCGCTCTCTTTCACCCTCCCTAGACTCCGTTCGCTCTCTTTCACACTCCTTCGTCTCGTTTCGCTCTCTTTCACCCTCCTTCGTCTCGTTTCGCTCTCTTCCAACCTCCTTCGTCTCGTTTCGCCCTCTTTTACCCTCCATTGTCGTGTTTCGCTCTCTTTCACCCACCTTCGTCTCGTTTTGCTCTCTTTCACCCTCCTTCGTCTCGTTTCGCTCACTTTCACCCTCCTTCGTCTCGTTTCGCTCTCTTTCACCATCCTTCGTCTCGTTTCGCTCTCTTTCACCATCCTTCGTCTCGTTTCGCTCTCTTTCACCATCCTTCGTCTCGTTTCGCTCTCTTTCACCATCCTTCGTCTCGTTTCGCTCTCTTTCACCATCCTTCGTCTCGTTTCGCTCTCTTTCACCATCCTTCGTCTCGTTTCGCTCTCTTTCACCATCCTTCGTCTCGTTTCGCTCTCTTTCACCCTCCTTCGTCTCGTTTCGCTCTCTTCCACCCTCCTTCGTCTCGTTTTGCTCTCTTTCACCCTCCTTCGTCTCGTTTCGCTCTCTTCCACCCTCCTTCGTCACGATTCGCCCTCGTTCACCCTCCTTCGTCTCATTTTGCTCTCTTTCACCCTCCGTCTCGTTTCGCTCTCTTTCACCCTCCTTCGTCTCGTCTCGCTCTCTTTCACCCTCCTTCGTCTCGTCTCGCTCTCTTCCACCCTACTTCGTCTCGTTTTGCTCTCTTTCACCATCCTTCGTCTCGTTTCGCCCTCTTCCACCCTCCTTCGTCTCGTTTCGCTCTCTTCCACCCTCCTTCGACTCCTTTCGCTCTCTTCCACCCTCCTTCGTCTCGTTTCGCTCTCTTTCACCCTCCTTCATCTCGTTTCGCACTCTTTCACCCTCCTTCATCTCATTTTGCTCCCTTTCACCCTCCTTTGTCTCGTTTCGCTCTCTTTCCCCTTCCTTTGTCTCGTTTCTCCCTCTTGCACACTCCTTCGTCTCGTTTCGCTCTCTTTCACCCTCCTTCGTCTCGTTTCGCTCTCTTCCAACCTCCTTCGTCTCGTTTCGCCCTCTTTTACCCTCCATTGTCTCGTTTCGCTCTCTTTCACCCACCTTCATCTCGTTTCGCTCTCTTTCACCCTCCTTCGTCTCGTTTCGCTCTCTTTCACCCTCCTTCGTCTCGTTTCGCTCTCTTTCACCATCCTTCGTCTCGTTACGCTCTCTTCCACCCTCCTTCGTCTCATTTCGCTCTCTTTCACCCTCCTTCGTCTCGTTTCGCTCTCTTCCACCCTCCTTCGTCTCGTTTCACTCTCTTTCACCCTCCTTCGTCTCGTTTCGCACTCTTTCACCCTCCTTCATCTATTTTTGCTCCCTTTCACCCTCCTTTGTCTCGTTTCGCTCTCTTTCCCCTTCCTTCGTCTCGTTTCGCTCTCTTTCACCCTACTTCATCTTGTTTCGCTCTCTTTGACCCTCCTTCATCTCGTTTCGCTCTCTTTGACCCTCCTTCGTTTCGTGTCGCTCTCTTTCACCCTCCTTCGTCTCGTTTCGCCCTCTTTCTCCCTCCTTCGTCTCGTTTCGCTCTCTTTCACTCTCCTTCGTCTCGTTTCGCCCTATTTCACCCTCCTTCGTCTCGTTTCGCCCTATTTCACCCTCCTTCATCTCGTTTCGCTCTCTTTGACCCTCTTTCGTCTTGTTTCGCTCTCTTTGACCTTCCTTCGTCTCGTTTCACTCTCTTTCACCCTCCTTCATCTCGTTTCGCTCTCTTCCACCCTCCTTCGTCACGATTCGCCCTCGTTCACGCTCCTTCGTCTCATTTTGCTCTCTTTCACCCTCCGTCTCGTTTCGCTCTCTTTCACCCTCCTTCGTCTCGTCTCGCTCTCTTCCACCCTACTTCGTCTCGTTTCGCTCTCTTTCACCATCCTTCGTCTTGTTTCGCTCTCTTCCACCCCCCTTCGTCTCGTTTCGCTCTCTTCCACCCTCCTTCGACTCCTTTCGCTCTCTTCCACCCTCCTTCGTCTCGTTTCGCTCTCTTTCACCCTCCTTCATCTCGTTTCGCACTCTTTCACCCACCTTCATCTCATTTTGCTCCCTTTCACCCTCCTTTGTCTCGTTTCGCTCTCTTTCCCCTTCCTTTGTCTCGTTTCTCCCTCTTGCACACTCCTTCGTCTCGTTTCGCTCTCTTTCACCCTCCTTCGTCTCGTTTCGCTCTCTTCCAACCTCCTTCGTCTCGTTTCGCCCTCTTTTACCCTCCATTGTCTCGTTTCGCTCTCTTTCACCCTCCTTCGTCTCGTTTCGCTCTCTTTCACCCTCCTTCGTCTCGTTTCGCTCTCTTTCACCATCCTTCGTCTCGTTACGCTCTCTTCCACCCTCCTTCGTCTCGTTTCGCTCTCTTTCACCCTCCTTCGTCTCGTTTCGCTCTCTTCCACCCTCCTTCGTCTCGTTTCACTCTCTTTCACCCTCCTTCGTCTCGTTTCGCACTCTTTCACCCTCCTTCATCTATTTTTGCTCCCTTTCACCCTCCTTTGTCTCGTTTCGCTCTCTTTCCCCTTCCTTTGTCTCGTTTCTCTCTCTTTCACCCTCCTTCGTCTCATTTCGCCCTCTTGCACACTCCTTCGTCTCGTTTCGCTCTCTTTCACCCTCCTTCGTCTCGTTTCGCTCTCTTTGACCTTCCTTCGTCTCGTTTCGCTCTCTTTCACCTCCTTCGTCTCGTTTTCGTCTCTTTCACCCTCCTTCGTCTTGTTTCGGTCTCTTTCACCCTCCTTCGCCTCGGTCCGCTCGCTTTCACCGTCCTACGACTCCTTTCGCTCGCTTTCACCCTCCTTCGTCTCGTGTCACTCTCTTTCACCCTCCTTCGTCTCGTTTCGCTCTCTTTCACCCTCCTTCGTCTCGTTCCGCTCGCTTTCACCCTCCTATGACTCCTTTTGCTCGCTTTCACCCTCCTTCATCTCGTTTCTCTCTCTTTCACCCTCCTTCCTCTCGTTTTGCTCTCTTTCACCCTCCGTCTGTTTTCGCTCTCTTTCACCCTCCTCCCTCTCGTTTCGCTCTCTTTCACTCTCCTTCCTCTCGTTTCGCTCTCTTTCACCCTCCTTCGTCAGTTTTCCCCCTCTTTTACCCTCCTCACTCTCGTTTCGCTCTCTTTCTCCCTCCTTCATCTCGTTTCGCCCTCTTTCACCCTCCGTCTCATTTCGCCCTCTTTCTCCCTCCTTCGTCTCGTTTCGCTCTCTTTCACCCTCCTTCGTCTCGGTTCGCTCTCTTTCACCCTCCTTGTCTCGTTTTGCTCTCTTTCACCCTCCTCCCTCTCGTTTCGCTCTCTTTCCCTCTCCTTCGTCTCGTTTCGCTCTCTTTCACCCTCCTTCGTCTCGTTTCGCTCTCTTTGACCTTCCTTCGTCTCGTTTCACTCTCTTTGACCCTCCTTCGTCTCGTTTCGCTCTCTTCCACCCTCCATCTCGATTCGCCCTCTTTCACCCTCCTTCGTCTCGTTTCACTCTCTTTCACCCACCTTCATCTCGTTTCTCTCTCGTTCACCCTCCTTTGTCTTGATTCACTCTCTTTCACCCACCTTCATCTCGTTTTGCTCTCTTTCACCCTCCTTCGTCTCGTTTCCCTCTCTTTCATCCTCATTCGTCTCGTTTCGCTCTCTTTCACTCTCCTTCGTCTCGTTTCGGTCTCTTTCACCCTCCTTCATCTCGTTTCGGTCTCTTTCACCCTCCTTCGTCTCATTCCGCTCTCTTTCACCCTCCTTCGACTCCGTTCGCTCTCTTTCACCCTCCCTCGACTCCGTTCGCTCTCTTTTACACTCCTTCATCTCGTTTCACCCTCCTTCGTCTCCTTTCGCTCTCTTTCACCCTCCTTCGTCTCCTTTCGCCCTCTTTCACCCTCCTTCGTCTCGTTTGGCTCTCTTTCACCCTCCATTGTCTCGTTTCGCTCTCTTTCACCCACCTTCATCTCGTTTCGCTCTCTTTCACCCTCCTTCGTCTCGTTTCGCTCTCTTTCACCCTCCTTCGTCTCGTTTCGCTCTCTTTCACCATCCTTCGTCTCGTTACGCTCTCTTCCACCCTCCTTCGTCTCGTTTCGCTCTCTTTCACCCTCCTTCGTCTCGTTTCGCTCTCTTCCACCCTCCTTCGTCTCGTTTCACTCTCTTTCACCCTCCTTCGTCTCGTTTCGCACTCTTTCACCCTCCTTCATCTATTTTTGCTCCCTTTCACCCTCCTTTGTCTCGTTTCGCTCTCTTTCCCCTTCCTTTGTCTCGTTTCTCTCTCTTTCACCCTCCTTCGTCTCATTTCGCCCTCTTGCACACTCTTTCGTCTCGTTTCGCTCTCTTTCACCCTCCTTCGTCTCGTTTCGCTCTCTTTGACCTTCCTTCGTCTCGTTTCGCTCTCTTTCACCCTCCTTCGTCCCGTTTTCGTCTCTTTCACCCTCCTTCGTCTTGTTTCGGTCTCTTTCACCCTCCTTCGCCTCGGTCCGCTCGCTTTCACCGTCCTACGACTCCTTTCGCTCGCTTTCACCCTCCTTCGTCTCGTGTCGCTCTCTTTCACCCTCCTTCGTCTCGTTTCGCTCTCTTTCACCCTCCTTCGTCTCGTTCCGCTCGCTTTCACCCTCCTACGACTCCTTTTGCTCGCTTTCACCCTCCTTCATCTCGTTTCTCTCTCTTTCACCATCCTTCCTCTCGTTTTGCTCTCTTTCACCCTCCGTCTGTTTTCGCTCTCTTTCACCCTCCTCCCTCTCGTTTCGCTCTCTTTCACTCTCCTTCCTCTCGTTTCGCTCTCTTTCACCCTCCTTCG
Source organism: Scyliorhinus torazame (assembly GCF_047496885.1). Classification (NCBI taxonomy): domain Eukaryota; kingdom Metazoa; phylum Chordata; class Chondrichthyes; order Carcharhiniformes; family Scyliorhinidae; genus Scyliorhinus; species Scyliorhinus torazame. The sequence goes on from NC_092721.1 coordinate 1,326,940, forward strand.
TCAGTTTTCCCCCTCTTTTACCCTCCTCACTCTCGTTTCGCTCTCTTTCTCCCTCCTTCATCTCGTTTCGCCCTATTTCACCCTCCGTCTCATTTCGCCCTCTTTCTCCCTCCTTCGTCTCGTTTCGCTCTCTTTCACCCTACTTCATCTTGTTTCGCTCTCTTTGACCCTCCTTCATCTCGTTTCGCTCTCTTTGACCCTCCTTCGTTTCGTGTCGCTCTCTTTCACCCTCCTTCGTCTCGTTTCGCCCTCTTTCTCCCTCCTTCGTCTCGTTTCGCTCTCTTTCACCCTCCTTCGTCTCGTTTCGCCCTATTTCACCCTCCTTCGTCTCGTTTCGCCCTATTTCACCCTCCTTCGTCTCGTCTCGCTCTCTTCCACCCTACTTCGTCTCGTTTCGCTCTCTTTCACCATCCTTCGTCTCGTTTCGCTCTCTTCCACCCCCCTTCGTCTCGTTTCGCTCTCTTCCACCCTCCTTTGTCTCGTTTCGGTCTCTTTCACCCTCCTTTGTCTCGTTTCGGTCTCTTTCACCCTCCTTTGTCTCGTTTCGGTCTCTTTCACTCTCCTTTGACTCGTTTCGGTCTCTTTCACTCTCCTTCGTCTCGTTTCGGTCTCTTTCAACCTCCTTCGTATCGTTTCGGTCTCTTTCACCCTCCTTCGTCTCGTTCCGCTCTCTTTCACCCTCCCTAGACTCCGTTCGCTCTCTTTCACACTCCTTCGTCTCGTTTCGCTCTCTTTCACCCTCCTTCGTCTCGTTTCGCTCTCTTCCAACCTCCTTCGTCTCGTTTCGCCCTCTTTTACCCTCCATTGTCGTGTTTCGCTCTCTTTCACCCACCTTCATCTCGTTTTGCTCTCTTTCACCCTCCTTCGTCTCGTTTCGCTCACTTTCACCCTCCTTCGTCTCGTTTCGCTCTCTTTCACCATCCTTCGTCTCGTTTCGCTCTCTTTCACCATCCTTCGTCTCGTTTCGCTCTCTTTCACCATCCTTCGTCTCGTTTCGCTCTCTTTCACCATCCTTCGTCTCGTTTCGCTCTCTTCCACCCTCCTTCGTCTCGTTTTGCTCTCTTTCACCCTCCTTCGTCTCGTTTCGCTCTCTTCCACCCTCCTTCGACTCCTTTCGCTCTCTTCCACCCTCCTTCGTCTCGGTTCGCTCTCTTTCACCCTCCTTCGTCTCGTTTCACACTCTTTCACCCTCCTTCATCTCGTTTCGCACTCTGTCACCCTCCATCTCATTTTGCTCCCTTTCACCCTCCTTTGTCTCGTTTTGCTCTCTTTCACCCTCCTTCGTCTCGTTTCGCTCTCTTTCACCCTCCTTCGTCTCGTTTTCGTCTCTTTCACCCTCCTTCGTCTCGTTTCGGTCTCATTCACCCTCCTTCGCCTCGGTCCGCTCTCTTTCACCGCCCTACGACTCCTTTCGCTCGCTTTCACCCTCCTTCGACTCCTTTCGCTCTCTTCCACCCTCCTTCGTCTCGTTTCGCTCTCTTTCACCCTCCTTCGTCTCGTTTCACACTCTTTCACCCTCCTTCATCTCGTTTCGCTCTCTTTCACCCTCCTTCGTCTCGTTTCGCTCTCTTTCACCCTCCTTCGTCTCGTTTCGGTCTCTTTCACCCTCCTTCGCCTCGTTCCGCTCGCTTTCACCCTCCTACGACTCCTTTCGCTCGCTTTCACCCTCCTTCGTCAGTTTTCCCCCTCTTTCACCCTCCTCACTCTCGATTCGCTCTCTTTCTCCCTCCATCATCTCGTTTCGCCCTATTTCTCCCTCCTTCGTCTCATTTCGCCCTCTTTCTCCCTCCTTGGTCTCGTTTCGCTCTCTTTCACCCTCTTTCGTCTCGGTTCACCCTCCTTCGTCTCGTTTTGCTCTCTTTCACCCTCCTTCGTCTCGTTTCGCTCTCTTTCACCCTCCATCGTCTCGTTTCGCTCTCTTTCACACTACTTCGTCTCGTTTCGCTCTCTTGGACACTCCTTCATCTCGTTTCGCTCTCTTTGACACTCCTTCGTCTCGTTTATCTCTCTTTCACCCTCCTTCCTCTCGTTTCCCTCTCTTTCACACTCCTTCGTCTCGTTTCGCCCTATTTCAGCCTCCTTCGTCTCGTTTCGCTCTCTTTGACCCTCCTTCATCTCGTGTCGCTCTCTTTCACCCTCCTTCGTCTCGTTTCGCCCTCTTTCTCCCTCCTTCGTCTCGTTTCGCTCTCTTTGACCTTCCTTCCTCTCGTTTCACTCTCTTTCACCCTCCTTCGTCTCGTTTCGCTCTCTTTCAACCACCTTCATCTCGTTTCACACTCTTTCACCCGCCTTTGTCTCGTTTCGCTCTCTTTCACCCTCCTTCGTCTCGGTTCGCTCTCTTTCACCCTCCTTCGTCTCGCTCTCGTTCACCCTACTTCGTCTCCCTCTCTTTCACGCTCCTTCATCTCGTTCCGCTCTCTTTCACCCTCCTTTGTCTCGCTTCGCACTATTTCAGCCTCCTTCGTCTCGCTCTCGTTCACCCTACTTCGTCTCCCTCTCTTTCACCCTCCTTCATCTCGTTTCGCTCTCTTTGACACTCCTTCGTCACGTTTATCTCTCTTTCACCCTCCTCCATCTCGTTTCGCTCTCTTTCACCCTCCTTCGTCTCGTTTCGCCCTATTTCAGCCTCCCACGTCTCGTTTCGCTCTCTTTGACCCTCCTTCATCTCGTTTCGCTCTCTTTCTCCCTCCTTCGTCTCGTTTCGCTGTCGTTCACCCTCCTTCGTCTCTGTTCGCTCTCTTTCACCCTCCTTCATCTCGTTTCACTCTCTTTCACCCTCCTTCGTCTTGTTTCGCTCTGTTCCACCCGCCTTCGTCTCGTTTCGCCCTCTTTCACCCTCCTTCGTCTCGTTTCGCCCTCTTTCACCCTCCTTCGCCTTGTTTCGGTCTCTTTCATCCTCCTTCGTCTCGTTCCGCACTCTTTCACCCTCACTCGACACCTTTCGCTCTCTTTCACTCTCCCTCGTCACATTTCGCTCTCTTTCACCCTCCTTCATCTCGTTTCGCTCTCTTTCTCCCTCCTTCCTCTCGTTTCGTTCTCTTTCACCCTCCTTCCTCTCGTTTCGCTCTCTTTCCCCCTCCTTCATCTCGTTTCGCTCTCTTTCACCCTCCTTCCTCTCGTTTCGCTCTCTTTCACCCTCCATCGTCTCGTTTCGCTCTCTTTCACCCTCCTTCGTCTCGTTTTGCTCTCTTTCACCCTCCTTTGTCTCGTTTCGCACTCTTTCACCCTCCTTCATCTCGTTTCGCTCTGTTCCACCCGCCTTCGTCTCGTTTCGCCCTCTTTCACCCTCCTTCGTCTTGTTTCGCTCTCTTTCACCCTCCTTCGTCTCGTTTCGCTCTCTTTCACCCTCCTTCATCTCCTTTTGCTCTCTTTCACCCTCCTTCATCTCGTTTCACTCTTTCACCCTCCTTCGTCTCGTTTCGCTCTCTTTCACCCTCCTTCGTCTCGTTTCGCTCTCTTTCACCCTCCTTCGTCTCGTTTCGGTCTCTTTCCCCCTCCTTCGTCTCGTTTCGGTCTCTTTCACACTCCTTCTCGTTTCGGTCTCTTTCACACTCCTTCTTCTCGTTTCGCTCTCTTTCACCCACCTTCCTCTCGTTTCGCTCTCCTTCACGCTCCATCATCTCGTTTCGCTCTCTTTCCCCCTCCTTCATCTCGTTTCGCTCTCTTTCACCCTCCTTCCTCTCGTTTCGCTCTCTTTCACCCTCCTTCCTCTCGTTTCGCTCTCTTTCACCCTCCATCGTCTCGTTTCGCTCTCTTTCACCCTCCTTCGTCTCGTTTCGCTCTCTTTCACCCTCCTTCGTCTCGTTTCGCTCTCTTTCACCCTCCTTCGTCTCGTATCGCACTCTTTCACCCTCCTCCCTCTCGTTTCGCTCTCTTTCACCCTCCTTCGTCTCGTTTCACATTCTTTCACCCTCCTTCGTCTCGTTTCGCACTCTTTCACCCTCCTTCGTCTCGTTTTCGTCTTTTTCACCCTCCTTCGTTTCGTTTCGGTCTCATTCACCCTCCTTCGCCTCGGTCCGCTCTCTTTCACCGTCCTACGACTCCTTTCGCTCGCTTTCACCCTCCTTCGTCTCGTTTCGCTCTCTTTCACCCTCCTTCGTCTCGTTTCGCTCTCTTTCACCCTCCTTCGTCTCGTTCCGCTCGCTTTCACCCTCCTTCGCCTCGTTCCGCTCGTTTTCACCCTCCTACGACTCCTTTCGCTCGCTTTCACCCTCCTTCGTCTTGTTTCGCTCTCTTTCACCCTTCTTCGTCTCGTTTCGCTCTCTTTCACTCTCCTTCCTCTCGTTTCGCTCTCTTTCACCCTCCTTCGTCAGTTTTCCCCCTCTTTCACCCTCCTCACTCTCGTTTCGCTCTCTTTCTCCCTCCTTCATCTCGTTTCGCCCTATTTCTCCCTCCTTCGTCTCATTTCGCCCTCTTTCTCCCTCCTTCGTCTCGTTTCGCTCTGTTTCACCCTCTTTCGTCTCGGGTCGCTCTCTTTCACCCTCCTTCGTCTCGTTTTGCTCTCTTTCACCCTCCTTCGTCTCGTTTTGCTCTCTTTCTCCCTCCTTCGTCTCGTTTCGCTCTCTTTGACCTTCCTTCGTCTCGTTTCACTCTCTTTCACCCTCCTTCGTCTCGTTTCGCTCTCTTTCAACCACCTTCATCTCGTTTCACACTCTTTCACCCGCCTTCATCTCGTTTCGCTCTCTTTCACCCTCCTTTGTCTCGGTTCGCTCTCTTTCACCCTCCTTCGTCTCGGTTCGCTCTCTTTCACCCACCTTCGTCTCGCTCTCGTTCACCCTACTTCGTCTCGTTTCGCTCTCTTTCACCCGCCTTTGTCTCGCTTCGCACTTTTTCACCCTCCTTCCTCTCGTTTTGCTCTCTTTGACCCTCCTTCATCTCGTTTCGCTCTCTTTGACACTCCTTCGTCTCGTTTATCTCTCTTTCACCCTCCTGCATCTCGTTTCGCTCTCTTTCACCCTCCTTGGTCTCGTTTCGCCCTATTTCAGCCTCCCACGTCTCGTTTCGCTCTCTTTGACCCTCCTTCATCTCGTTTCGCTCTCTTTCTCCCTCCTTCGTCTCGTTTCGCTGTCGTTCACCGTCCTTCGTCTCTGTTCGCTCTATTTCACCCTCCTTCATCTCGTTTCGCTCTCTTTCGCCCTCCTTCGTCTTGTTTCGCTCTGTTCCACCCGCCTTCGTCTCGTTTCGCCCTCTTTCACCCTCCTTCGTCTTGTTTCGCTTTCTTTCACCCTCCTTCGTCTCGTTTCGCCCTCTTTCACCCTCCTTCGCCTTGTTTCGGTCTCTTTCATCCTCCTTCGTCTCGTTCCGCACTCTTTCACCCTCCCTCGACACCTTTCGCTCTCTTTCACCCTCCCTCGTCTCATTTCGCTCTCTTTCACCCTCCTTCGTCTCGTTTCGCTCTCTTTCTCCCTCCTTCCTCTCGTTTCGCTCTCTTTCACCCTCCTTCCTCTCGTTTCGCTCTCTTTCCCCCTCCTTCATCTCGTTTCGCTCTCTTTCACCCTTCTTCCTCTCGTTTCGCTCTCTTTCACCCTCCATCGTCTCGTTTCGCCCTCTTTCACCCTCCTTCGTCTTGTTTCGCTCTCTTTCACCCTCCTTCGTCTCGTTTCGCTCTCTTTCACCCTCCTTCATCTCCTTTTGCTCTCTTTCACCCTCCTTCATCTCGTTTCACTCTTTCACCCTCCTTCGTCTCGTTTCGCTCTCTTTCACACTCCTTCGTCTCGTTTCGGTCTCTTTCACCCTCCTTCTTCTCGTTTCGCTCTCTTTCACACTCCTTCCTCTCGTTTCGCTCTCCTTCACGCTCCATCATCTCGTTTCGCTCTCTTTCCCCCTCCTTCATCTCGTTTCGCTCTCTTTCACCCTCCTTCCTCTCGTTTCGCTCTCTTTCACCCTCCTTCCTCTCGTTTCGCTCTCTTTCACCCTCCATCGTCTCGTTTCGCTATCTTTCACCCTCCTTCGTCTCGTTTCGCTCTCTTTCACCCTCCTTCGTCTCGTTTCGCACTCTTTCACCCTCCTCCCTCTCGTTTCCCCCTATTTCACCCTCCTTCGTCTCATTTCGCACTCTTTGACCCTCCTTCGTCTCGTTTCGCTCTCTTTGACCCTCCTTCATTTCGTTTCGCTCTCTTTCACCCTCCTTCGTCTCGTTTCGCCCTCTTTCTCCCTCCTTCGTCTCGTTTCGCTCTCTTTCATCCTCCTTTGTCATGGTTCGCTCTCTTTCACCCTCCTACGTCTCGTTTTGCTCTTTCACCCTCCTTCGTCTCGTTTCGCTCTCTTTGACCCTCCTTCGTCTCGCTCTCTTTCACCCTACTTCGTCTCGTTTCGCTCTCTTTCACCCTCCTTCATCTCGTTCCGCTCGCTTTCACCCTCCTTTGACTCGCTTCGCACTTTTTCACCCTCCTTCCTCTCGTTTCTCTCTCTTTGACCCTCCTTCATCTTGTATCGCTCTCTTTGACACTCCTTTGTCTCGTTTATCTCTCTTTCACCCTCCTTCCTCTCGTTTCGCTCTCTTTTACCCTCCTTTGTCTTGTTTCGCTCTCTTTCACCCACCTTCATCTCGTTTCGATCTCTTTCATCCTCCTTCATCTCGGTCTCTTTCACCAGCCTTCGTCTCGTTTCGCCCTCTTTCACCCTCCTTCGTCTTGTTTCGCTCTCTTTCACCCTTCTTCGTCTCGTTTCGCTCTCTTTCACCCTCCTTCATCTCCTTTTGCTCTCTTTCACCCTCCTTCATCTCGTTTCGGTCTCTTTCACCATCCTTAGTCTCGTTTCGGTCTCTTTCACCCTCCTTCGTCTCGTTTCGATCTCTTTCACCCTCCTTCATCTTGTTTCGCTCTGTTCCACCCGCCTTCGTCTCGTTTCACCCTCTTTCACCCTCCTTCGTCTCGTTTCGCTCTCTTTCACCCTCCTTTGTCTCGGTTCGCTCTCTTTCACCCTCCTTCGTCTCGGTTCGCTCTCTTTCACCCTCCTTCGTCTCGTTTCGCTCTCTTTGACCCTCCTTCGTCTCGCTCTCGTTCACCCTACTTCATCTCGTTCCGCTCTCTTTCACCCTCCTTTATCTCGCTTCGCACTTTTTCACCCTCCTTCCTCTCGTTTCGCTCTCTTTCACCCTCCTTCGTCTCGTTTCGCCCTATTTCAGCCTCCCTCGTCTCGTTTCGCTCTCTTTCACACTCCTTCATCTCGTTTCGCTCTTTCACCCTCGTTCGTCTCGTTTCAGTCTCTTTCACCCTCCTTTGTATCGTTTCGCTCTATTCCAACCTCCTTCGTCTCGTTTCGCCCTCTTTTACCCTCCTTTGTCTTGTTTCGCTCTCTTTCACCCACCTTCATCTCGTTTCGCTCTCTTTCATCCTCCTTCGTCTCGTTTCGGTCTCTTTCACCCTCCTTCGTCTCGTTTCGGCCTCTTTCAGCCTCCTTCGTCTCGTTTCGGTCCCTTTCACCCTCCTTCGTCTCGTTTCGGACTCTTTCACCCTCCTTCGCCTCGTTCCGCTCTCTTTCACCCTCCAACGACTCCTTTCGTTCTATTTCACCCTCCTTCGTCTCGTTTCGCTCTCTTTCACCCTCCTTCATCTCGTTTCGCTCTCTTTCACACTCCTTCCTTTCGTTTCGCTTTGTTTCACCCTCCTTTGTCTCGTTTCGCTAACTTTCACCCTCCATCTAGTTTTGCTCTCTTTCACCCTCCTTCGTCTCCCTCCCTTTCACTCCCTATAACCCTCATTCACCTTGTTTCACTCCCTTTAACCCTCATTCATCTTGTTTCACTCTCTATAAAAGTCACTCATCTTGTTTCACTCACTTTACCCCTCATTCATCTTGTTTCGCTCCCTTTAACCCTCATTGATCTTGTTTCACTCGCTGTAAACCTCATGCATCTTGTTTCACCGACTTTAACCCTCATTCATCTTGTTTCACTCTCTTAAACCCTCATTCACCTTCTTTCACTCCAATTAACCCTCATTCATCTTGTTTCACTCCCTTTTACTCTCATTCATCGTTTCACTGTATTTAACCCTCATTCGTCTTGTTTCACTCTCTTTAACCCTCATTCTTCTTGTTTCACTCTCTTTGACCCTCATTCATCTTGTTTCACTCCCTTCAACCCTCATTCATCTTGTTTCACTCCCTTCAACCCTCATTCATCGTTTCACTCCCTTTAACCCTCATTCTTCCCGTTTCAGTCCCTTTAACCCTCGTTGAGCTTGTTTCACTCCCTTTAACCCTCATTCATCTTGTTTCACTCCCTTTAACCCTCATTGATCCTGTTTCACTCCCTTTAACCCTCATTCATCTTGTTTCACTCTATAACCCTCATTCATCCGGTTACAGTCCCTTGAACCCTCATTGATCTTGTTTCACTCTCTTTAACCCTCAGTTATTTGGTTCACTCCCTTTAACCCTCATTCGTCTTGTTTCACTCCCTTTAACCCTCATTCATCTTGTTTCATTCCCTTTAACCCTCATTCATCTTGTATCACTCCCATTAACCCTCATTCATCTTTTTCACTCCCTTTAACCCTCATTCATTTTGTTTCACTCCCTTTAACCCTCATTCATCTTGTTTCACTCCCTTTAAGCCTCATTCATCTTGTTTCACTCCATTTACCCCTGATTCATCTTGTTTCACTCCCTTCAACCCTCATTCATCTTTTTCACTCCCTTTAACCCTCATTGATTTTGTTTCACTCTCTTTAACCCTCATTCATCGTTTCACTCCCTTTAACCCTCATTCATCTTGTTTCACTCTCTTTAACCCTCATTCATCTTGTTTCACTCTCTTTAACCCTCATTCATCGTTTCACTCCCTTTCACCCTCATTCATCTTGTTTCACTCCCTTTAACCCTCATTCATCTTGTTTCACTCCCTTCAACCCTCATTCATCTTGTTTCACCAACTTTAACCCTCATTCATCTTTTCACTCCCTTGAAGCCTCATTCATCTTGTTTCACTCCCTTTAACCATCGTTCATCGTTTCACTCCCTTTAACCCTCATTCACCTTCTTTCAATCTAATTAACCCTCATTCATCTTGTTTCACTCCCTTTAACACTCATTAATCTTGTTTCATTCCCTTTAACCCCATTCATCGTTTCACTCCCTTTAACCCTCATTCATCGTTTCACTCCCTTTAACCCTCATTCATCTTGTTTCACCCTCTTTAGCCCTCAGTCATCTTGTTTCACTCTTTAACCCTCATTCATCGTTTCACTCCCTTTAACCCTCATTCATCTTGTTTCACTCTTTAACCCTCATTCATCTTGTTTCACCGACTTTAACCCTCATTCATCTTGTTTCACTGCCTTTAACCCTCATTCATCTTGTTTCACTCCCATTAACCCTCATTCATCTTTTTCACTCTCTTTAACCCCCATTCATCTTGTTTCACTCCCTTTAACCCTCATTCATCTTGTTTCATTCTCTTTAACCCTCATTCATCTTGTTTCACTCCCATTAACCCTCATTCATCTTGTTTCACTCCTTTTAACCCTCATTCATCGTTTCACTCCCTTTAACCCTCATTCATCTTGTTTCACTCTCTTTAACCCTCATTCATCTTGTTTCACTCCCTTTAACCCTCATTCATCTTGTTTCACACTCTTTAACCCTCATTCATCTCGTTTCACTCCCTTTAACCCTCATTCATCTTGTTTCTCTCCCTTTAACCCTCATTCATCTTGTTTCACTCCCTTGAACCCTCATTCATCGTTTCACTCCCTTTAACCCTCATTCATGTTGTTTCACTCTCTTTAACCCTCATTCATCTTGTTTCACTCCCTTTAACCCTCAATCATCTTGTTTCACTCCCATTAACCCTCATTCATCTTTTTCACTCTCTAACCCTCATTCATCTATTTTCACTCGCTTTAACCCCATTCATCTTGTTTCACTCCCTTTAACCCTCATTCATCCCGTTTCAGTCCCTTTACCCTCGTTGATCTTGTTTCACGCCCTTTAACCCTCATTCATCTTGTTTCACTCCTTTTAACCCTCATTCATCGTTTCACTCCCTTTAACCCTCATTCATCTTGTTTCACTCTCTTTAACCCTCATTCATCTTGTTTCACTCCCTTTAACCCTCATTCATCTTGTTTCACACTCTTTAACCCTCATTCATCTCGTTTCACTCCCTTTAACCCTCATTCATCTTGTTTCTCTCCCTTTAACCCTCATTCATCTTGTTTCACTCCCTTGAACCCTCATTCATCGTTTCACTCCCTTTAACCCTCATTCATGTTGTTTCACTCTCTTTAACCCTCATTCATCTTGTTTCACTCCCTTTAACCCTCATTCATCTTGTTTCACTCTCTTTAGCCCTCAGTCATCTTGTTTCAGTCCCTTTAACCCTCATTTATCTTGTTTCACTCCCTTTAACCCTCATTCATCTTGTTTCACTCCCTTTCACGCTCATTCATCTTGTTTCTCTCCCTTTACCCTCATTCATCGTTTCACTCACTTTAACCCTCATTCATCTTGTTTCACCGAGTTTAACCCTCATTCATCTTGTTTCACTCCCTTGAACCCTCATTCATAGTTTCACTCCCTTTAACCCTCATTAAACTTGTTTCACTCCCTTTAACCCTCATTCATCTTGTTTCACTCCCTTTAACCCTCATTCACCTTCTTTCACTCCAATTAACCCTCATTCATCTTGTTTCACTCCCTTTAACCCTCATTAATCTTGTTTCACTCCCTTTAACCCCCATTCATCGTTTCACTCCCTTTAACCCTCATTCATATTGTTTCAGTCCCTTTAACCCTCATTCACCTTCTTTCAATCTAATTAACCCTCATTCATCTTGTTTCACTCCCTTTGACCCTCATTCATCTTGTTTCACTCCCTTTAACACTCATTAATCTTGTTTCATTCCCTTTAACCCCCATTCATCGTTTCACTCCCTTTAACCCTCATTCATCGTTTCACTCCCTTTAACCCTCATTCATCTTGTTTCACCCTCTTTAGCCCTCAGTCATCTTGTTTCACTCCCTTTAACCCTCATTCATCTTGTTTCACTCTTTAACCCTCATTCATCGTTTCACTCCCTTTAACCCTCATTCATCATTTCACTCCCTTTAACCCTCATTCATCTTGTTTCACTCTTTAACCCTCATTCATCTTGTTTCACCGACTTTAACCCTCATTCATCTTGTTTCACTGCCTTTAACCCTCATTCATCTTGTTTCACTCCCATTAACCCTCATTCATCTTTTTCACTCTCTTTAACCCCCATTCATCTTGTTTCACTCCGTTTAACTCTCATTCATCGTTTCACTCCCTTTAACCCTTATTCATCTTTTTCACTCTCTTTAACCCTCATTCATCTATTTTCACTCGCTTTAACCCCATTCATCTTGTTTCACTCCCTTTAACCCTCATTCATCCCGTTTCAGTCCCTTTACCCTCGTTGATCTTGTTTCACTCCCTTTAACCCTCATTCATCTTGTTTCACTCCTTTTAACCCTCATTCATCGTTTCACTCCCTTTAACCCTCATTCATCTTGTTTCACTCTCTTTAACCCTCATTCATCTTGTTTCACTCCCTTTAACCCTCATTCATCTTGTTTCACACTCTTTAACCCTCATTCATCTCGTTTCACTCCCTTTAACCCTCATTCATCTTGTTTCTCTCCCTTTAACCCTCATTCATCTTGTTTCACTCCCTTGAACCCTCATTCATCGTTTCACTCCCTTTAACCCTCATTCATGTTGTTTCACTCTCTTTAACCCTCATTCATCTTGTTTCACTCCCTTTAACCCTCATTCATCTTGTTTCACTCTCTTTAGCCCTCAGTGATCTTGTTTCAGTCCCTTTAACCCTCATTTATCTTGTTTCACTCCCTTTAACCCTCATTCATCTTGTTTCACTCCCTTTCACGCTCATTCATCTTGTTTCTCTCCCTTTACCCTCATTCATCGTTTCACTCCCTTTAACCCTCATTCATCTTGTTTCACCGACTTTAACCCTCATTCATCTTGTTTCACTCCCTTGAACCCTCATTCATCGTTTCACTCCCTTTAACCCTCATTCATCTTGTTTCACTCCCTTTAACCCTCATTCACCTTCTTTCACTCCAATTAACCCTCATTCATCTTGTTTCACTCCCTTTAACCCTCATTAATCTTGTTTCACTCCCTTTAACCCCCATTCATCGTTTCACTCCCTTTAACCCTCATTCATATTGTTTCACTCCCTTTAACCCTCATTCATCTTGTTTCACTCCGTTTAACCCTCATTAATCTTGTTTCACTCCCTTTAACCCTCATTCATCTTGTTTCACTCCCTTTAACCCTCATTCATCTTGTTTCACTCCCTTTCACCCTCATTCATTTTGTTTCACTCCCTTTAACCCTCATTCATTTTGTTTCACTCCCTTCAACCCTCATTCATCTTGGTTCACTCCCTTTAACCCTCATTAATCTTGTTTCACTCCCTATAACACTCATTAATCTTGTTTCATTCCTTTAACCCCCATTCATCGTTTCACTCCCTTTAACCCTCATTCATCGTTTCACTCCCTTTAACCCTCATTCATGTTGTTTCACTCTCTTTAACCCTCATTCATCTTGTTTCACTCCCTTTAACCCTCAATCATCTTGTTTCACTCCCATTAACCCTCATTCATCTTTTTCACTCTCTAACCCTCATTCATCTATTTTCACTCGCTTTAACCCCATTCATCTTGTTTCACTCCCTTTAACCCTCATTCATCCCGTTTCAGTCCCTTTACCCTCGTTGATCTTGTTTCACGCCCTTTAACCCTCATTCATCTTGTTTCACTCCTTTTAACCCTCATTCATCGTTTCACTCCCTTTAACCCTCATTCATCTTGTTTCACTCTCTTTAACCCTCATTCATCTTGTTTCACTCCCTTTAACCCTCATTCATCTTGTTTCACACTCTTTAACCCTCATTCATCTCGTTTCACTCCCTTTAACCCTCATTCATCTTGTTTCTCTCCCTTTAACCCTCATTCATCTTGTTTCACTCCCTTGAACCCTCATTCATCGTTTCACTCCCTTTAACCCTCATTCATGTTGTTTCACTCTCTTTAACCCTCATTCATCTTGTTTCACTCCCTTTAACCCTCATTCATCTTGTTTCACTCTCTTTAGCCCTCAGTGATCTTGTTTCAGTCCCTTTAACCCTCATTTATCTTGTTTCACTCCCTTTAACCCTCATTCATCTTGTTTCACTCCCTTTCACGCTCATTCATCTTGTTTCTCTCCCTTTACCCTCATTCATCGTTTCACTCACTTTAAACCTCATTCATCTTGTTTCACCGAGTTTAACCCTCATTCATCTTGTTTCACTCCCTTGAACCCTCATTCATAGTTTCACTCCCTTTAACCCTCATTAAACTTGTTTCACTCCCTTTAACCCTCATTCATCTTGTTTCACTCCCTTTAACCCTCATTCACCTTCTTTCACTCCAATTAACCCTCATTCATCTTGTTTCACTCCCTTTAACCCTCATTAATCTTGTTTCACTCCCTTTAACCCCCATTCATCGTTTCACTCCCTTTAACCCTCATTCATATTGTTTCAGTCCCTTTAACCCTCATTCACCTTCTTTCAATCTAATTAACCCTCATTCATCTTGTTTCACTCCCTTTGACCCTCATTCATCTTGTTTCACTCCCTTTAACACTCATTAATCTTGTTTCATTCCCTTTAACCCCCATTCATCGTTTCACTCCCTTTAACCCTCATTCATCGTTTCACTCCCTTTAACCCTCATTCATCTTGTTTCACCCTCTTTAGCCCTCAGTCATCTTGTTTCACTCCCTTTAACCCTCATTCATCTTGTTTCACTCTTTAACCCTCATTCATCGTTTCACTCCCTTTAACCCTCATTCATCATTTCACTCCCTTTAACCCTCATTCATCTTGTTTCACTCTTTAACCCTCATTCATCTTGTTTCACCGACTTTAACCCTCATTCATCTTGTTTCACTGCCTTTAACCCTCATTCATCTTGTTTCACTCCCATTAACCCTCATTCATCTTTTTCACTCGCTTTAACCCCATTCATCTTGTTTCACTCCCTTTAACCCTCATTCATCCCGTTTCAGTCCCTTTACCCTCGTTGATCTTGTTTCACTCCCTTTAACCCTCATTCATCTTGTTTCACTCCTTTTAACCCTCATTCATCGTTTCACTCCCTTTAACCCTCATTCATCTTGTTTCACTCTCTTTAACCCTCATTCATCGTGTTTCACTCCCTTTAACCCTCATTCATCTTGTTTCACACTCTTTAACCCTGATTCATCTCGTTTCACTCCCTTTAACCCTCATTCATCTTGTTTCTCTCCCTTTAACCCTCATTCATCTTGTTTCACTCCCTTGAACCCTCATTCATCGTTTCACTCCCTTTAACCCTCATTCATGTTGTTTCACTCTCTTTAACCCTCATTCATCTTGTTTCACTCCCTTTAACCCTCATTCATCTTGTTTCACTCTCTTTAGCCCTCAGTGAACTTGTTTCAGTCCCTTTAACCCTCATTTATCTTGTTTCACTCCCTTTAACCCTCATTCATCTTGTTTCACTCCCTTTCACGCTCATTCATCTTGTTTCTCTCCCTTTACCCTCATTCATCGTTTCACTCCCTTTAACCCTCATTCATCTTGTTTCACCGACTTTAACCCTCATTCATCTTGTTTCACTCCCTTGAACCCTCATTCATCGTTTCACTCCCTTTAACCCTCATTAAACTTGTTTCACTCCCTTTGACCCTCATTCATCTTGTTTCACTCCCTTTAACCCTCGTTCACCTTCTTTCACTCCAATTAACCCTCATTCATCTTGTTTCACTCCCTTTAACCCTCATTAATCTTGTTTCACTCCCTTTAACCCCCATTCATCGTTTCACTCCCTTTAACCCTCATTCATATTGTTTCACTCCCTTTAACCCTCATTCATTGTTTCACTCCCTTTAACCCTCATTCATCTTGTTTCACTCTCTTTAGCCCTCAGTCATCTTGTTTCACTCCCTTTAACCCTCATTCATCTTGTTTCTCTCCCTTTACCCTCATTCATCGTTTCACTCCCTTTAACCCTCATTCATCTTGTTTCACTCTTTAACCCTCATTCATCATTTCACTCCCTTTAACCCTCATTCATCTTGTTTCACTCTTTAACCCTCATTCATCATGTTTCACCGACTTTAACCCTCATTCACCTTGTTTCACTGCCTTTAACCCTCATTCATCTTGTTTCACTCCCATTAATCCTCATTCATCTTTTTCACTCTCTTTAACCCCCATTCATCTTGTTTCACTCCCTTTAACCCTCATTCATCTTGTTTCACTCCCTTTCACGCTCATTCATCTTGTTTCTCTCCCTTTACCCTCATTCATCGTTTCACTCCCTTTAACCCTCATTCATCTTGTTTCACCGACTTTAACCCTCATTCATCTTGTTTCACTCCCTTGAACCCTCATTCATCGTTTCACTCCCTTTAACCCTCATTAAACTTGTTTCACTCCCTTTGACCCTCATTCATCTTGTTTCACTCCCTTTAACCCTCATTCACCTTCTTTCACTCCAATTAACCCTCATTCATCTTGTTTCACTCCCTTTAACCCTCATTAATCTTGTTTCACTCCCTTTAACCCCCATTCATCGTTTCACTCCCTTTAACCCTCATTCATATTGTTTCACTCCCTTTAACCCTCATTCATTGTTTCACTCCCTTTAACCCTCATTCATCTTGTTTCACTCTCTTTAGCCCTCAGTCATCTTGTTTCACTCCCTTTAACCCTCATTCATCTTGTTTCTCTCCCTTTACCCTCATTCATCGTTTCACTCCCTTTAACCCTCATTCATCTTGTTTCACTCTTTAACCCTCATTCATCATTTCACTCCCTTTAACCCTCATTCATCTTGTTTCACTCTTTAACCCTCATTCATCATGTTTCACCGACTTTAACCCTCATTCACCTTGTTTCACTGCCTTTAACCCTCATTCATCTTGTTTCACTCCCATTAATCCTCATTCATCTTTTTCACTCTCTTTAACCCCCATTCATCTTGTTTCACTCCCTTTAACCCTCATTCATTTTGTTTCATTCTCTTTAACCCTCATTCATCTTGTTTCACTCCCATTAACCCTCATTCATCTTTTTCACTCTCTTTAACCCTCATTCATCTATTTTCACTCGCTTTAACCCCATTCATCTTGTTTCACTCCCTTTAACCCTCATTCATCCCGTTTCAGTCCCTTTACCCTCGTTGATCTTGTTTCACTCCCTTTAACCCTCATTCATCTTGTTTCACTCCCTTTAACCCTCATTCATCTTGTTTCACTCTTTAACCCTCATTCATCGTTTCACTCCCTTTAACCCTCATTCATCATTTCACTCCCTTTAACCCTCATTCATCTTGTTTCACTCTTTAACCCTCATTCATCTTGTTTCACCGACTTTAACCCTCATTCATCTTGTTTCACTGCCTTTAACCCTCATTCATCTTGTTTCACTCCCATTAACCCTCTTTCATCTTTTTCACTCTCTTTAACCCCCATTCATCTTGTTTCACTCCCTTTAACCCTCATTCATCTTGTTTCATTCTCTTTAACCCTCATTCATCTTGTTTCACTCCCATTAACCCTCATTCATCTTTTTCACTCTCTTTAACCCTCATTCATCTATTTTCACTCGCTTTAACCCCATTCATCTTGTTTCACTCCCTTTAACCCTCATTCATCCCGTTTCAGTCCCTTTACCCTCGTTGATCTTGTTTCACTCCCTTTAACCCTCATTCATCTTGTTTCACTCCTTTTAACCCTCATTCATCGTTTCACTCCCTTTAACCCTCATTCATCTTGTTTCACTCTCTTCAACCCTCATTCATCTTGTTTCACTCCCTTTAACCCTCATTCATCTTGTTTCACACTCTTTAACCCTCATTCATCTCGTTTCACTCCCTTTAACCCTCATTCATCTTGTTTCTCTCCCTTTAACCCTCATTCATCTTGTTTCACTCCCTTGAACCCTCATTCATCGTTTCACTCCCTTTAACCCTCATTCATGTTGTTTCACTCTCTTTAACCCTCATTCATCTTGTTTCACTCCCTTTAACCCTCATTCATCTTGTTTCACTCCCATTAACCCTCATTCATCTTTTTCACTCTCTTTAACCCTCATTCATCTATTTTCACTCGCTTTAACCCCATTCATCTTGTTTCACTCCCTTTAACCCTCATTCATCCCGTTTCAGTCCCTTTACCCTCGTTGATCTTGTTTCACTCCCTTTAACCCTCATTCATCTTGTTTCACTCCTTTTAACCCTCATTCATCGTTTCACTCCCTTTAACCCTCATTCATCTTGTTTCACTCTCTTTAACCCTCATTCATCGTGTTTCACTCCCTTTAACCCTCATTCATCTTGTTTCACACTCTTTAACCCTGATTCATCTCGTTTCACTCCCTTTAACCCTCATTCATCTTGTTTCTCTCCCTTTAAACCTCATTCATCTTGTTTCACTCCTTTTAACCCTCATTCATCGTTTCACTCCCTTTAACCCTCATTCATCTTGTTTCACTCTCTTTAACCCTCATTCATCTTGTTTCACTCCCTTTAACCCTCATTCATCTTGTTTCACTCTCTTTAGCCCTCAGTGATCTTGTTTCAGTCCCTTTAACCCTCATTTATCTTGGTTCACTCCCTTTAACCCTCATTCATCTTGTTTCACTCCCTTTCACGCTCATTCATCTTGTTTCTCTCCCTTTAACCCTCATTCATCTTGTTTCACTCCCTTTAACCCTCATTCATCTTGTTTCACTCCCTTTAACCCTCATTCATCTTGTTTCACTCTCTTTAACCCTCATTGATCTTGTTTCACTCCCTTCAACCCTCATTCATCGTTTCACTCCCTTTAACCCTCATTCATCTTGTTTCACACCCTTTAACCCTCATCTTGTTTCACTCCCTTTCACCCTCATTCATCTTGTTTCACTCCCTTTAACCCCCATTCATCTTCTTTCACTCCCTTCAACCCTCATTCATCGTTTCACTCCCTTTAACCCTCATTCATCTTGTTTCACTCCCTTCAACCCTCATTAATCTTGTTTCACTCCCTTCAACCCTCATTCATCGTTTAACTCCGTTTAACCCTCATTCATCGTTTCACTCCCTTTAACCCTCATTCATCTTGTTTCACTCTTGAACCCTCATTCATCCTGTTTCACTCTTGAACCCTCATTCATCCTGTTTCAGTCCCTTTAACCCTCATTGACCTTGTTTCACTCTCTTTAGCCCTCAGTCATCTTGTTTCACTCCCTTTAACCCTCATTCATCTTGTTTCGCTCTCTTTAGCCCTCAGTCATCTTGTTTCACCCTCTTTAACCCTCAGTCATCTTGTTTCACTCCCTTTAACCCTCAGTCATCTTGTTTCACTCCCTTTAACCCTCAGTCATCTTGTTTCACTCTCTTTAACCCTCATTCATCGTGTTTCACTCCCTTTAACCCTCATTCATCTTGTTTCACTCTCTTTAACCCTCATTCATCGTTTCACTCCCATTAACCGTCATTCATCTTTTTCACTCTCTTTAACCCTCATTCATCTATTTTCACTCCCATTAACCCCCATTCATTTGGTTTCACTCTCTTTAACCCTCATTCATCTTGTTTCACTCTCTTTAACCCTCATTCATCGTTTCACTCCCTTTAACCCTCATTCATCTTGTTTCACCGACTTTAACCCTCATTCATCTTGTTTCTCTCCCTTTACCCTCATTCATCGTTTCACTCCCTTTAACCCTCATTCATCTTGTTTCACTCCCTTTAACCTTCATTCACCTTCTTTCACTCTAATTAACCCTCATTCATCTTGTTTCACTCCGTTTAACCGTCATTCATCTAGATTCACTCTTTAACCCTCATTGATCTTGTTTCACTCCCTTTAACCCTCATTCGTTTGTTTCACTCTCTTTAACCCTCATTCATCGTTTCACTCTCTTTAACCCTCATTCATCTTGTTTCACTCCCTTTAACCCTCATTTATCTTGGTTCACTCCCTTTAACCCTCATTCATCTTGTTTCACTCCCTTTCACGCTCATTCATCTTGTTTCTCTCCCTTTAACCCTCATTCATCTTGTTTCACTCCCTTTAACCCTCATTCATCTTGTTTCACTCCCTTTAACCCTCATTCATCTTGTTTCACTCTCTTTAACCCTCATTGATCTTGTTTCACTCCCTTCAACCCTCATTCATCGTTTCACTCCCTTTAACCCTCATTCATCTTGTTTCACACCCTTTAACCCTCATCTTGTTTCACTCCCTTTCACCCTCATTCATCTTGTTTCACTCCCTTTAACCCCCATTCATCTTCTTTCACTCCCTTCAACCCTCATTCATCGTTTCACTCCCTTTAACCCTCATTCATCTTGTTTCACTCCCTTCAACCCTCATTAATCTTGTTTCACTCCCTTCAACCCTCATTCATCGTTTAACTCCGTTTAACCCTCATTCATCGTTTCACTCCCTTTAACCCTCATTCATCTTGTTTCACTCTTGAACCCTCATTCATCCTGTTTCACTCTTGAACCCTCATTCATCCTGTTTCAGTCCCTTTAACCCTCATTGACCTTGTTTCACTCTCTTTAGCCCTCAGTCATCTTGTTTCACTCCCTTTAACCCTCATTCATCTTGTTTCGCTCTCTTTAGCCCTCAGTCATCTTGTTTCACCCTCTTTAACCCTCAGTCATCTTGTTTCACTCCCTTTAACCCTCAGTCATCTTGTTTCACTCCCTTTAACCCTCAGTCATCTTGTTTCACTCTCTTTAACCCTCATTCATCGTGTTTCACTCCCTTTAACCCTCATTCATCTTGTTTCACTCTCTTTAACCCTCATTCATCGTTTCACTCCCATTAACCGTCATTCATCTTTTTCACTCTCTTTAACCCTCATTCATCTATTTTCACTCCCATTAACCCCCATTCATTTGGTTTCACTCTCTTTAACCCTCATTCATCTTGTTTCACTCTCTTTAACCCTCATTCATCGTTTCACTCCCTTTAACCCTCATTCATCTTGTTTCACCGACTTTAACCCTCATTCATCTTGTTTCTCTCCCTTTACCCTCATTCATCGTTTCACTCCCTTTAACCCTCATTCATCTTGTTTCACTCCCTTTAACCTTCATTCACCTTCTTTCACTCTAATTAACCCTCATTCATCTTGTTTCACTCCGTTTAACCGTCATTCATCTAGATTCACTCTTTAACCCTCATTGATCTTGTTTCACTCCCTTTAACCCTCATTCGTTTGTTTCACTCTCTTTAACCCTCATTCATCGTTTCACTCTCTTTAACCCTCATTCATCTTGTTTCACTCCCTTTAACCCTCATTCATCTTGTTTCACTCCCTTTAACCCTCATTCATCTTGTTTCACTCCCTTTAACCCTCATTCATCTTGTTTCACTCCCTTTAACCCTCATTCATCTTGTTTCACTCTTTTTAACCCTCATTGATCTTGTTTCACTCCCTTCAACCCTCATTCATCGTTTCACTCCCTTTAACCCTCATTCATCTTGTTTCACTCCCTTTAACCCTCATTAATCTTGTTTCACTCCCTTTAACGCTCATTCATCTTGTTTCACTCCCTTTAACCCTCATTAATCTTGTTTCACTCCCTTTAACCCTCATTCATCTTGTTTCACTCTCTTTAACCCTCATTCATCTTGTTTCACTCCCTTTACCAGTCATTCATCTTGTTTCACTCCCTTTCACCCTCATTCATCTTGCTTCACTCTCTTTAACCCTCATTCATCTTGTTTCACTCCCTTTAACCCTCATTCTTGGGATGATTTATTTCACGAGATAAATGCAAGTTGTTGCCTGACAAAGCACCATAGCTGCCCTCTCTGAACAAAAATTGCAAACTGTCTGTAGCATTCATCATCGTTATAATAAAAGGAATAGAACCAACCTGAAAGTGTGAATTAGTGGTGCAGTAACCAGGCATTTTAAACTGGTTTGAGAACTTCCCAACACTTCAGCACATTGTAGTGAAACAAGGAGTCGACAATTTGACTCCCTTCTTCTGCACCCGAAAAGATTTCTACTTACTGTGGTGGCCAAACATGGTGAAAAACCACGACAGATATAATACTCAGGTCCAGGTTAAAACGCAATCAGCATCCCATTGATAAAATAGGCCCTCAGTTGCACAGCCTCCCAGGCAGCAGATTAGCTACTAGCGGCAGTGTTGGACTGTGTGCTTCAGCAGAAATGGGCAGTAAGTCATAATGGTCTGTTTAAAAGGCAGACAGAAAGCGCACTCAGTAAGCTTTGCGCAGGTCAAGGAGACAGCCTGAGTAAGACACATCCAGAGTGTGAATTGGAACTTGGTAATTCGGTGCAGAGTGGCAGAAGGTGCTTTTTCCCTACCGTTCTGTTCTGTTTCTTCTGGCCTGTAACTTTTAATCTGCAGGGAGAGAACCAGGGAGCATCCTGAGAAGGTAAGTTATTTTTATTACCTTTTCAAATTGTGTGTGGGGGAGGGGGAACTGAAGTGACATCACAGTAAAGCTGTGACCTGATTGGCTGGTTGGGAATCTACACTAAATTTAAAAATTATACATTGTTAAACTAATTAAACATAATTACTGAATTATAATTTAGAGGGGTATCTAAGCCAGAGATCGGAGAGTACTGTATTTAGCTTTCACATTTATAGTGGAAATCTAGTACTAGGAAACATATAGTTAACAGTAACTTTTTTTTTTTTTTTTTTATAATTTAAATTTAATTTGTTAATTAATTAACGCAATGTCAATTAGAGGGGTGCAGTGCTCTAACTGTGAGATGTGGCAGGTCTGGGAGGCTTCCAGTGTCCTGGATGGCTTCATCTTCAGAAAGTGCACCCAACTAGAGCTCCTCACAGACCGCCTGGTTCGGTTGGAGCAGCAATTGGATGCACTTAGGAGCATGCAGGTGGCGGCAAGTGTCATAGATAGCAGTTATAAAAATGTGGTCACACCCAAGGTGCAGGCAGAGAAATGGGTGACCACCACAAGAGGCAGGCAGTCAGTGCAGGAATCCTCTGCGATTGTCCCCCTCTCGAACAGGTATACCTTTGGATACTGTCGGGCGGATAGCCGATCAGGGGGAAACAGCAGCAGCCAGAGCAGTGGCACCACGGCTGGCTCTGATGTTCAGCAGGGAGGGTCAAAGCACAGAAGAGCAATAGTCATAGGGTACTCTATAGTCAGGGGCACAGATAGGCGCTTCTGAAGTGAACGAGACTCCAGGATGGTATGTTGCCTCCCTGGTCCCAGGGTCCAGGATGTCTCAGAACGGGTAGCGGGCATCCTGAAGGGGGAGGGCAAACAGGCAGAGGTCATTGTACTAATTGGTACTAACACCATAGGCAGGAAGGGGCATGAGGTCCTGCAGCAGGAGTTCAGAGAGCTAGGCAGAAAGTTAAAAGACAGGACCTCTAGGGTTGTAATCTCGGGATTACTCCCTGTGCCACGTGCCAGTGAGGCTAGAAATAGGAAGATAGAGCAGCTAAACACGTGGCTAAAAAGCTGGTGGAGGAGGGAGGGTTTCTGTTATCTGGACCACTGAGAGCTCTTCCGGGGCAGGTGTGACCTATATAAGGACGGGTTGCATCTAAATTGGAGAGGAATAAATGGCCGCGAGGTTTGCTAGTGTCACACGTGAGGGTTTAAACTAGTATGGCAGGGGGGTGGGCACTGGAGCAATAGGTCAGAAGGTGAAAGCATTGAGGGAGAACTAGGGAATAGGGCCAGAATGGCTCTGAGGCAGAGCAGACAGGGAGATGTTGCTGAAAACAGCAGGTCTGGTGGCCTGAAGTGCATATGTTTTAATGCAAGAAGTATTACGGGTAAGGCAGATGAACTTAGAGCTTGGATTAGTACTTGCAACTATGATGTTGTTGCCATTACAGAGACCTGGTTGAGGGAAGGATAGGATTGGCAGCTGAACGTTCCAGGATTTAAATGTTTCAGGCGGGATAGAGGGGGATGTAAAAGGGGTGGCGGAGTTGCGCTCCTGGTTGGGGAGAATATCACAGCTGTACTACGGGAGCAGCGAGGCTATATGGGTAGAGATCGGAATAAGAAGAGTGCCGTCACAATGTTGGGGGTTTACTACAGGCCACCCAACAGCCAGTGGGAGATAGAGGAGCAGATAGGTAGTCAGATTTTGGAAACGAGTGAAAACAGGGTTGTTGTGATGGGAGACTTCAACTTCCCCAATATTGACTGGGACTCACTTAGTGCTAGGGGCTTAGACGGGGCAGAGTTTGTAAGGAGCATCCAGGAGGGCTTCTTAAAACAATATGACTGGACCTGGTGTTGGGGAATGAGCCCGGCCAGGTGGTAGAAGTTTCAGCAGGGGAGCATTTCGGGAACAGTGACCACAATTCAGTAAGTTTTAAAGTGCTGGTGGACCAGGATAAGAGTGGTCCTAGGGTGAATATGCTAAATTGGGGGAAGGCTAATTATAACAATATTGGGCGGGAACTGAAGAACCTAGATTGGGGGCGGATGTTTGAGGGTAAATCAACATCTGACATGTGGGAGGCTTTCAAATGTCAGTTGAAAGGAATTCAGGACCGGCATGTTCCTGTGCGGAAGAAGGATAAATATGGCAAATTTCGGGAACCTTGGATAACGAGAGATATTGTAGGCCTCGTCAAAAAGAAAAAGGAGGCATTTGTCAGGGCTAGAAGGCTGGGAACAGACCAAGCCTGTGTGGAATATAAGGAAAATAGGAAGGAACTTAAGCAAGGAGTCAGGAGGGCTAGAAGGGGTCACGAAAAGTCATTGGCAAATAGGGTTAAGGAAAATCCCAAGGCTTTCTACACGTACATAAAAAGCAAGAGGGTAGCCAGGGTAAGGGTTGGCCCACTGAAGGATAGGCAAGGGAATCTATGTGTGGAGCCAGAGAAAATGGGCGAGGTACTAAATGAATACTTTGCATCAGTATTCACCAAAGAGAAGGAATTGGTGAATGTTGAGTCTGGAAAAGGGTTGTAGATAGCCTGGGTCACATTGAGATCCAAAAAGACGAGATGTTGGGAATCTTGAAAAATATTGAAGTAGATAAGTCCCCAGGACCTGATGGGATCTACCCCAGAATACTGAAGGAGGCTAGAAAGGAAATTGCTGACGCCTTGACAGAAACCTTTGGATCCTCACTGTCTTCAGGTGATGTCCCAGAGGGCTGGAGAATAGCCAATTTTGTTCCTTTGTTTAAGAAGGGTAGCAAGGATAATCCAGGGAACTACAGGCCGGTGATCCTTCCGTCAGTGGTGGGGAAATTACTGGAGAGAATTCGACGAGACAGGATCTACTCCCATTTGGAAGCAAATGGACCTATTAGTGAGAGGCAGCATGGTTTTGTGAAGGGGAGGTCATGTCTCACTAACTTGAGAGAGTTTTTCGAAGCGGTCATAAAGAGGACAGTGGATGTTGTCTATATGGACTTCAGTAAGGCCTTTGAGAAGGTCCCTCATGGTAGACTGGTACAAAAGGTGAAGTCACACGGGATCAGGGGTGAGCTGGCAAGATGGATACAGAACTGGCTAGGTCATAGAAGGCAGAGGGTGGCAATGAAAAGGTGCTTTTCTAATTGGAGGGCTGTGACTAGTGGTGTTCCACAGGGATCAGTGCTGGAACTTTTGCTGTTCGTAGTATATATCAATGATTTGGAGGAAAATGTCACTGGTCTGATTAGTAAGTTTGCAGACGACACAAAGGTTGGTGGAATTGCGGATAGCGATGAGGACTGTCTGAGGATACAGCAGGATTTAGATTGTTTGGAGACTTGGGCGGAGAGATGGCAGATGGAGTTTAATCCGGACAAATGTGAGGTAATGCATCTTGGAAGGTCAAATGCAGGTAGGGAATATACAGTGAATGGTAAAACCCTCAAGAGTAAATAGTCAGAGAGATCTTGGTGTACAGGTCCACAGGTCACTGAAAGGGGCAACACAGGTGGGGAAGGTAGTCAAGAAGGCATACGGCATGCTTGCCTTCATTGGCCGGGGCATTGAGTATGAGAATTGGTAAGTCATGTTGCAGCTGTATAGAACCTTAGTTAGTCCACACATGGAGTATAGTGTTCAATTCTAGTCGCCACAGTACCAGAAGGATGTGGAGGCTTTAGAGAGAGGATGTTGCCTGGTATGAGGGCATTAGCTATGAGGAGCGGTTGAATAAACTTGGTTTGTTCTCACTGGAAAGACGGAGGTTGAGGGGGACCTGATAGAGGTCTACAAAATAGTGAGGGGCATAGACAGAGTGGATAGTCAGAGGCTTTTTCCCAGGGTAGAGGGGTCACTTACTAGGGGGCATAGGTTTAATGTGCAAGGGGCAAGGTTTAGAAGAGATGTACGAGGCAAGTTTTTTTACACAGAGGGTAGTGGGTGCCTGGAACTCGCTGCCGGAGGAGGTGGTGGAAGCAGGGACGATAGTGACATTTAAGGAGCATCTTGACAAATGCATGAATAGGATGGGAATAGAGGGAAGCGGACCCAGGAAGTGTAGAAGATTTTAGTTTAGACGGGCAGCATGGTCAGCACAGGCGTGGAGGGTCGAAGGGCCTGTTCCTGTGCTGTACTTTTCTTTGTTCTTTGCTTTGTTCCCAAGGTCACAGTCACAATGTTCCGAAGGTCACAGTCACAATGTTCCAAAGGTCACTGTCAAAACGTTCCTAAGATCACAGTCACAACATTCCTTTTTTTTAAAAATATATTTTATTCAAGATTTTTTGGCCAAACATAACAGTACATAGTTTTTCTTTTAAACAACAATAAAGCAATATAAATAACAGTGGCCAGTTTTAAACAAGTAAATAAATAATATATAAACAGAAACAAAAACAAAACTAAATGGCAACTGCCTTGTCAAAAATAGTTACTTTCCAAAGATACAATCCAACAGACATTACCTATAACAAATGTCTATACATATACAATGACATCCCGAAGAGCCCGCCCAGATCCTCTCCACCACCCCCCCCCCCCCTCCCCCCTGGGTTGCTGCTGTTGTCTTTCTTTCTTTTTCATTCCCTCTATCGTTCTGTGAGGTAGTTGACGAACGGTTGCCACCGCCTGGTGAACCCTTGAGCCGAACCCCTTAATACGAACTTGATCCGTTTTAACTTTATAAACCCTGCCATGTCGTTTATCCAGGTCTCCACGCCCGGGGGTTTGGCTTCCTTCCACATAAACAATATCCTGCGCCGGGCTACTAGGGACACAAAGGCCAAAACATCAGCCTCTCTCGCCTCCTGCACTCCCGGCTCTTCTGCAACCCGGAAGATAGCCAACCCCCAGCCCGGCTCGACCTGGACCCCCACCACCTTCAAAAGCACCTTCGCCACCCCCACCCAGAACCCCTGTAATGCCGGACATGACCAGAACATGTGGGTGTGATTCGCTGGGCTTCTCGAGCATCTCCCACACCTACCCTCTACCCCGAAAAATTTACTGAGCCGTGCTCCAGTCATATGCGCCCTGTGTAGAACCTTGAATTGTATCAGGCTTAGCCTGGCACACGAGGACGAGTTTACCCTACATAGGGCATCAGCCCACAGCCCCTCCTCAATCTCCTCCCCCAGCTCTTCTTCCCATTTCCCTTTCAGCTCATCTACCATGATCTCCCCCTCGTCCCTCATTTCCCTGTATATGTCCGACACCCTACCATCCCCCACCCATGTCTCTGAGATCACTCTATCCTGCACCTCCTGCGTCGGGAGCTGCGGGAATTCTCTCACCTGCTGCCTCGCAAAATCCCTCAGTTGCATATACCGAAATGCATTCCCTTGGGGCAAGCCATATTTTTCCGTCAGCGCTCCCAGACTCGCAAACGTCCCATCTACGAACAGATCTCTCAATTGTACTACCCCAGCTCTTTGCCATGCTCCAAATCCCCCATCCATTCTCCCCGGAACAAACCTATGGTTATTTCTTATCGGGGACTGCACCATCCCCCAAGCCGTCTCCACTGCCCCCAAATTTTCAATGTTGCCACCACCACCGGGCTTGTAGTATATTTTTTCGGTGAGAACGGCAACGGTGCCGTCACCATTGCTTGTAAGCTGGTCCCCTTGCAGGACGCCCTCTCCAATCTCTTCCACGCCGCTCCCTCCCCTTCTCCCATCCACTTACACACCATTTAAATATTGGCGGCCCAGTAATAATCATTTAGGCTCGGTAGTGCCAACCACCCCCCCCCTATCCCTACTACGCTGCAAGAACCCCCTCCTCACTCTCGGGGTCTTCCTGGCCCACACAAAACTCATCATGCTTTTCTCGATTCTCTTAAAAAAAACCTTCGTGACCATCACCGGGAGGCACTGAAACACAAAGAGGAATCTCGGGAGAACCACCATTTTAACCGCCTGCACCCTACCCGCCAGTGACAGGGACACCATGTCCCATCTCTTGAAGTCCGCCTCCATCTGTTCCACCAATCGTGTTAAATTAAGCAGGTGTAAGGTTCCCCAATTCTTTGCTATCTGAATCCCCAAGTACCGGAAGTCTCTTGTTACCTTCCTCAGCGGTAAATCCTCTATTTCCCTGCTCTGCTCCCCCGGATGCACCACAAACAACTCACTTTTCCCCATGTTCAATTTATACCCCGAAAAATCCCCAAACTCCGCAAGTATCCGCATTATCTCTGGCATCTCCTCCACCGGGTCCGCCACATACAACAACAAATCATCCGCATACAAAGATACCCGGTGTTCTTCTCCTCCCCTAAACACTCCCCTCCACTTCCTGGAACCCCTCAGTGCCATGGCCAGGGGCTCAATCGCCAGTGCAAACAATAACGGAGACAGGGGACACCCCTGCCTCATCCCTCTGTAAAGCCGGAAATAATCAGACCCCCGTCCATTCGTAACCACACTTGCCATCGGTGCCCTATACAGCAACTGCACCCATCCGATATACCCATCTCCAAAGCCAAATCTCCTCAGCACCTCCCACAGATAATCCCACTCCACTCTATCAAATGCTTTCTCGGCATCCATCGCCACCACTATCTCCGCTTCCCCCTCTGGCGGGGGCATCATCATTACCCCTAGATTGGAGATAGATGGGTAACTGTAAGAGGGACTGGGAAGAAGCAGTCAGTGCAGGGATCCCCTGCGGTCGTTCCCCTGAGAAACAAGTATACCGCTTTGGATACTTGTGGGGGGGGGGGGGGGGGGGGGGGGGGGTACTTACCAGGGGTAAGCCATGGGGTACGGGCCTCTGGCACGGAGTCTGTCTCTGTTGCTCAGAAGGGAAGGGGGGAGAGGAGGGAGAGGCATTAGTAATTGGGGACTCGATAGTCAGGGGCACAGATAGGAGATTTTGTGGGAGCGTGAGAGACTCACGTTTGGTATGTTGCCTCCCAGGTGCAAGGGTACGTGATGTCTCGGATCGTGTTTTCTGGGTCCTTAGTGGGGAGGGGGAGCAGCCCCAAGTCGTGGTCCACATTGGCACTAACGACATAGGTAGGAAAGGGGACAAGGGTGTCAGGCAGGCTTTCAGGGAGCTAGGATGGAAGCTCAGAACTCGAACAAACAGAGTTGTTATCTCTGGGTTGTTGCCCGTGCCACGTGATAGTGAGATGAGGAATAGGGAGAGAGAGCAATTAAACACGTGGCTACAGGGGTGGTGCAGGCGGGAGGGATTCAGATTTCTGGATAACTGGGGCTCTTTCTGGGGAAGGTGGGACCTCTACAGACAGGATGGTCTACATCTGAACCTGAGGGGCACAAATATCCTGGGGGGGAGATTTGTTAGTGCTCTTCGGGGGGTTTAAACTAATGCAGCAGGGGCATGGGAACCTGGATTGTAGTTTTAGGGTAAGGGAGAATGAGAGTATAGAGGTCAGGAGCACAGATTTGACGTCGCAGGAGGGGGCCAGTGTTCAGGTAGGTAGTTTTAAGTGTCTCTACTTCAATGCCAGGAGTATACGAAATAAGGTTGGCAGCATGGGTTGGTACCTGGGACTTCGATGTTGTGGCCATTTCGGAGACATGGATAGAGCAGGGACAGGAATGGATGTTGCAGGTTCCGGGGTTTAGGTGTTTTAGTAAGCTCAGAGAAGGAGGCAAAAGAGGGGGAGGTGTGGCACTGCTAGCCAAGAGCAGTATTACGGTGGCGGAGAGGATGCTAGATGGGGACTCATCTTCCGAGGTAGTATGGGCTGAGGTTAGAAACATGAAAGGAGAGGTCACCCTGTTGGGAGTCTTCTATAGGCCTCCAAATAGTTCTAGGGATGTAGAGGAAAGGATGGCGAGGATGATCCTGGATAAGAGCGAAAGTAACAAGGTAGTTATTATGGGAGACTTTAACTTTCCAAATATTGACTGGAAAAGATATAGTTCGAGTACATTAGATGGGTCGTTTTTGTACAGTGTGTGCAGGAGGGTTTCCTGACACAATATGTTGACAGGCCAACAAGAGGCGAGGCCACGTTGGATTTGGTTTTGGGTAATGAACCAGGCCAGGTGTTGGATTTGGAGGTAGGAGAGCACTTTGGGGACAGTGACCACAATTCGGTGACGTTTACGTTAATGATGGAAAGGGATAAGTATACACCGCAGGGCAAGAGTTATAGCTGGGGGAAGGGCGATTATGATGCCATTAGACGTGACTTGGGGGGGATAAGGTGGAGAATTAGGCTGCAAGTGTTGGGCACACTGGATAAGTGGAGCTTGTTCAAGGATCAGCTGCTGCGTGTTCTTGATAAGTATGTACCGGTCAGGCAGGGAGGAAGGCGTCGAGCAAGGGAACCGTGGTTTACCAAAGAAGTGGAATCTCTTGTTAAGAGGAAGAAGGAGGCCTATGTGAAGATGCGGTGTGAAGTTTCAGTTGGGGCGATGGATAGTTACAAGGTAGCGAGGAAGGATCTAAAGAGAGAGCTAAGACGAGCAAGGAGGGGACATGAGAAGTATTTGGCAGGTAGGATCAAGGAAAACCCAAAAGCTTTCTATAGGTATGTCAGGAATAAGCGAATGACTAGGGAAAGAGTAGGACCAGTCAAGGACAGAGATGGGAAGTTGTGTGTGGAGTCTGAAGAGATAGGCGAGATACTAAATGAATATTTTTCATCAGTATTCACTCAGGAAAAAGATAATGTTGTGGAGGAGAATGCTGAGACCTAGGCTAATAGAATAGATGGCATTGAGGTACGTAGGGAAGAGGTGTTGGCAATTCTGGACAGGCTGAAAATAGATAAGTCCCCGGGTCCTGATGGGATTTATCCTAGGATTCTCTGGGAGGCCAGGGAAGTGATTGCTGGACCATTGGCTTTGATTTTTATGTCATCATTGGCTACAGGAATAGCGCCAGAGGACTGGAGGATAGCAAATGTGGTCCCTTTGTTCAAAAAGGGGAGCAGAGACAACCCCGGCAACTATAGACCGGTGAGCCTCACGTCTGTAGTGGGTAAAGTCTTGGAGGGGATTATAAGAGACAAGATTTATAATCATCTAGATAGGAATAATATGATCAGGGATAGTCAGCATGGCTTTGTGAAGGGTAGGTCATGCCTCACAAACCTTATCAAGTTCTTTGAGAAGGTGACCGAACAGGTAGACGAGGGTAGAGCAGTTGATGTGGTGTATATGGATTTCAGCAAAGCGTTTGATAAGGTTCCCCACGGTAGGCTATTGCAGAAAATACGGAGGCTGGGGATTGAGGGTGATTTAGAGATGTGGATCAGAAATTGGCGAGCTGAAAGAAGACAGAGGGTGGTGGTTGATGGGAAATGTTCAGAATGGAGTTCAGTTACAAGTGGAGTACCACAAAGGATCTGTTCTGGGGCCGTTGCTGTTTGTCATTTTTATCAATGACCTAGAGGAAGGCGCAGAAGGGTGGGTGAGTAAATTGCAGACGATACTAAAGTCGGTGGTGTTGTCGATAGGGTGGAAGGATGTAGCAGGTTACAGAGGGATATAGATAAGCTGCAGAGCTGGGCTGAGAGGTGGCAAATGGATTTAATGTAGAGAAGTGTGAGGTGATTCACTTTGGAAGGAATAACAGGAATGCGGAATATTTGGCTAATGGTAAAGTTCTTGGGAGTGTGGATGAGCAGAGGGATCTAGGTGTCCATGTACATAGATCCCTGAAAGTTGCCACCCAGGTTGATAGGGTTGTGAAGAAGGCCTATGGAGTATTGGCCTTTATTGGTAGAGGGATTGAGTTCCGGAGTCAGGAGGTCATGTTGCAGCTGTACATAACTCTGGTACGGCCGCATTTGGAGTATTGCGTACAGTTCTGGTCACCGCATTATAGGAAGGACGTGGAGGCTTTGGAGAGGGTGCAGAGGAGATTTACCAGGATGTTGCCTGGTATGGAGGGAAAATCTTATGAGGAAAGGCTGATGGACTTGAGGTTGTTTTCGTTGGAGAGAAGAAGGTTAAGAGGAGACTTAATAGAGGCATACAAAATGATCAGGGGGTTAGATAGGGTGGACAGTGAGAGCCTTCTCCCGCGGATGGAAATGGCTGGCACGAGGGGACATAGCTTTAAACTGAGGGGTAATAGATATAGGACAGAGGTCAGAGGTAGGTTCTTTACGCAAAGAGTAGTGAGGCCGTGGAATGCCCTACCTGCTACAGTAGTGAACTCGCCAACATTGAGGGCATTTAAAGGTTTATTGGATAAACATATGGATGATAATGGTATAGTGCAGGTTAGATGGCTTTTGTTTTGGTGCAACATCGTGGGCCGAAGGGCCTGTACTGCGCTGTATCGTTCTATGTTCTATGTTCTAGCAACCTCCGTATGTTCGTGTTCAGCTGTCTCCCCTTCACAAACCCAGTTTGGTCCTCATGAACCACCCCCGGGACACAGTCCTCTATCCTCGTCGCCATTACCTTGGCCAGAATCTTAGCATCCACAATTAAAAAAGAAATGGGCCTATAGGACCCGCATTGCAGCGGGTCTTTTTCCTTCTTTAGGAGGAGTGATATCGTTGCCTCTGACATAGTCGGGGGCAACTGCCCCCTTTCCCTAGCCTCATTAAAGGTTCTCGTCAGAAGCGGGGCCAGCAAGTCCGTATACTTCCTATAAAATTCCACCGGGAATCCGTCTGGTCCCGGGGCCTTCCCCGCCTGCATGCTCCCAATCCCTTTCACTACCTCCTCCATCTCAATCTGTGCTCCCAGTCCCGCCCTCTCCTGCTCCTCCACCTTAGGGAATTCCAGCTGATCCAGAAAGCTCATCATTCTCTCCTTCCCTTCTGGGGGCTGAGCTTTATATAATCTTTCGTAGAATGCCTTGAACACCCCATTCACTCTCTCCGCTCCCCGCTCCATCTCTCCCTCCTCATCTCTCACCCCCACTATCTCCCTCGCTGCTCCCCTCTTCCTCAGTTGGTGGGCCAGCAACCGGCTCGCCTTCTCCCCATATTCATACTGTACACCCTGTGCCTTCCTCCATTGTGCCTCTACATTACCCGTAGTCAACAAGTCAAATTCTACATGTAGCCTTTGCCTTTCCCTGTACAGTCCCTCCTCCGGTGCCTCTGCATATTGTATGTCCACCCTCAAAAGTTCTTTCAGCAACCGCTCCCTTTCCCTACCCTCCTGCTTTCCTTTATGTGCCCTGATAGATATCAGCTCCCCTCTAACCACTGCCTTCAACGCCTCCCAGACCACTCCCACCTGAACCTCCCCATTGTCATTAAGCTCCAAGTACCTTTCAATACACCCCCTCACCCTTAAACATACCCCCTCATCTGCCAATAGTCCCATGTCCATTCTCCAGGGCGGGTGCTGTTCTTTTTCCTCCCCTATCTCCAGGTCCACCCAATGTGGAGTGTGGTCCGAGATAACTATAGCCGTGTACTCCGTCCCTGTCACCTTCGGGATCAGCGCCCTTCCCAAAACAAAAAAGTCTATCCGTGAGTATACTTTATGGACATAGGAGAAAAACGAGAACTCCTTACTCCTAGGCCTGCTAAATCTCCAGGGGTCTACTCCTCCCATCTACTCCATAAAGTCCTTGAGCACCCTAGCTGCAGCCGGCCTCCTCCCGGTCCTGGACCTCGATCTGTCCAGCCCTGAGTCCAGCACCGTATTGAAGTCTCCCCCCATTACCAACTTTCCCGCCTCTAGGTCCGGGATACGTCCCAACATCCGTCTCATAAAATTGGCATCATCCCAGTTCGGGGCATATACGTTCACTAGAACCACCGCCTCCCCTTGCAATCTGCCACTCACCATCACATATCTACCCCCACTATCCGCCACTATGGTCTTTGCCTCAAACAGTACCCGTTTCCCCACTAATATAGCCACCCCCCTGTTCTTTGCGTCTAACCCCGAATGAAACACCTGCCCCACCCATCCTTTGCGTAGTCTGACCTGGACTATCAGTTTCAAATGCGTCTCCTGCAACATAACCACATCTGCCTTTAATTTCTTTAGGTGTGCGAGTACCCGTGCCCTTTTAATCGGCCCATTCAGCCCTCTCACATTTCACGTGATCAGCCGGGTTGGGGGGCTCTTTACCCCCCCCCATCCCCTTGTCGACTAGCCATCCCCTTTTTTAATCCAGCTCCTCACCCGGTTCCCACGTAGACGTATCTCCCCCCGACGGCGCCCTCCCGCCTCGACCACCCCACCCCGTACCAGCTCCCCCTTCTCCCCAGCAGCAGCAACCCAGTTAACCCCCCCCCCCCCCCCCGCTAGATCTTTTTCTAGTGTAATTGCACCCCCCATGTTGCTCCCAGAAGTC
Source organism: Scyliorhinus torazame (assembly GCF_047496885.1). Lineage (NCBI taxonomy): Eukaryota > Metazoa > Chordata > Chondrichthyes > Carcharhiniformes > Scyliorhinidae > Scyliorhinus > Scyliorhinus torazame. The sequence goes on from NC_092721.1 coordinate 1,360,642, forward strand.
AGCAAACTCTGGCTGACCTCGGCTTCCCCCCGTGACCTCGGCCCCCACTGTGCGAGACCCCCTCCTTCCTGCTTCCCTGTTCCCGCCAAGATTACCATAGCGCGGGAACAAAGCACGCGTTTCCCACTTGGCCCCACCCCTAATGGCCGGCGCCCACAATTCCTCATCCTTCCCCCCCCCCACGACATGGGGAAGAGAGAAAAGTTACAGGGTCGCAAGATTAACAACTTGAGAGATCATCCCTTCCCCCTTTTCCCCCCCTTCACCCCGCGTAATCACCCCACCACTTTGTCCCAAACGTTCTTTTTCTGGCCCGCCTATTCCAGCTGCTCCTCCACAATAAATGTCCACGCCTCTTCTGCCGTCTCAAAGTAGTGGTGCTTCCCTTGGTGTGTGACCCACAGTCTTGCCGGTTGCAACATTCCAAATTTGACCTTCCTTTTGTGAAGCACCGCCTTGGCCCGATTAAAACTTGCCCTCCTTCTCGCCACCTCCGCACTCCAATCTTGATATACGCGGATCACCGCGTTCTCCCACCTACTGTTCCGAGTTTTCTTCGCCCATCTGAGGACCATCTCTCTGACATTATATCGGAGAAATCTCACCACTATGGCTCGAGGTATTTCTCCAGTCTCTGTCTTCACCACCAGGCCCTGTATTTCGTCTTCATTTTCAGCGGCCTTTGCCTTCGCGACCCGAAGCTCCTGCTCCTGGGTCTTTTGCTCCTCCTTTAGCCCTTCAATCGCCTGTAATATCGAGGCCAGCAGCTCCTTCTTCATCTCCTTTTTAAGTTCTTCCACACAGCGCCGCAGAAACTCTTGTTGGTCAGGGCCCCATACTAGACAGCCACCTTCCGACGCCATCTTGCTTTGTGCCTGCCTTCCTTGCCGCTGCTCTAGAGGATCCTCCGCAATCCGGCCACTTTCCTCTCCTTGTTCCATCCATGTCCAGGGGGAATTCCCTTCTGGTTTACCGCACAGTGTTTTTAGCCGTTAAAATTGCCGTTGGGGCTCCTATTAAGAGCCCAAAAGTCCGTTCCACCGGGAGCTGCCGAAACGTGCGACTTAGCTAGTCATCGCCGCACCCGGAAGTCCAGTCACAACATTCCTAAGATCACAGTCACAATGTTCCGAAGATCACAGTCACAATGTTCCCGAGGTCACAGTCACAATGTTCCTAAGGTCACAGTCACAATGTTCCTAAGGTCACAGTCCCAATGTTCCCTAAGTCAGTCACAATATTCCTAAGGTCACAGTCACAATGTTCCCGAGGTCACAATCACAGTGTTCCTGAGGTCACAATCACAGTGTTCCTGAGGTCACAGTCACAATGTTCCTGAGGTCACAGTCACAATGTTCCTAAGGTCACAGTCACAATGTTCCCGAGGTCACAGTCACTATGTTCCCGAGAACACAGTCACAATGTTCCCGAGGTCACGGTCACAATGTTCCTCAGGTCACAGTCACAATGTTCCCGAGGTCACCGTCACAATGTTTCCGAGGTCACAGTCACAATGTTCCCGAGGTCACAGTCACAATGTTCCCGAGGTCACGGTCACAATGTTCCCGAGGTCACGGTCACAATGTTCCCAAGGTCACGGTCACAATGTTCCCGAGGTCACGGTCACAATGTTCCTCAGATCACGGTCACAATGTTCCCGAGGTCACAGTCACAATGTTCCCAAGGTCACGGTCACAATGTTCCTAAGGTCACAGTCACAATGGTCCTAAGGTCACAGTCACAATGTTCCCGAGATCACAGTCACAATGTTCCTAAGATCACAGTCACAATGTTCCCAAGGTCATGGTCACAATGTTCCAGAGGTCACGGTCACAATGTTCCAGAGGTCACGGTCACAATGTTCCCGAGGTCACAGTCACAATGTTCCCAAGGTCACGGTCACAATGTTCCCAAGGTCACGGTCACAATGTTCCTAAGGTCACAGTCACAATGTTCCCGAGGTCACAGTCACAATCTTCCCAAAGTCACAGTCACAATGTTCCTAAGATCACAGTCAATGTTTCTAAGATCACAGTCACAATGTTCCTCAGGTCACAGTCACAATGTTCCCGAGGTCAAGTCACACCTGTTCCCGAGGTCACAGTCACAATGTTCCAGAGGTCACGGTCACAATGTTCCTAAGGTCACAGTCACAATGGTCCTAAGGTCGCAGTCACAATGTTTCCTAGGTCACAGTCACAATGTTCCTAAGATCACAGTCACAATGTTTCCGAGGTCACAGTCACAATGTTTCCGAGGTCACAATCACAATGTTCCTAAGATCACAGTCACAATGTTCCCGAGGTCACAGCCACAATGTTCCCGAGGCCACAGTCACAATGTTTCCGAGGTCACAGCCACAATGTTCCCGAGGTCACAGTCACAATGTTTCCGAGGTCACAGTCACAATGTTCCCGAAGTCACAGCCACAATGTTTCCGAGGTCACAATCACAATGTTCCCGAGGTCTCGGTCACAATGCTCCCGAGGTCACAGTCACAATGTTCCCGAGGTCACAGTCACAATGTTCCCGAGGTCACAGTCACAATGTTTCCGAGGTCACAGTCACAATGTTCCTCAGGTCACAGTCACAATGTTCCCGAGGTCAAGTCACACCTGTTCCCGAGGTCACAGTCACAATGTTCCAGAGGTCACGGTCACAATGTTCCTAAGGTCACAGTCACAATGGTCCTAAGGTCGCAGTCACAATGTTTCCTAGGTCACAGTCACAATGTTCCTAAGATCACAGTCACAATGTTTCCGAGGTCACAGTCACAATGTTTCCGAGGTCACAATCACAATGTTCCTAAGATCACAGTCACAATGTTCCCGAGGTCACAGCCACAATGTTCCCGAGGCCACAGTCACAATGTTTCCGAGGTCACAGCCACAATGTTCCCGAGGTCACAGTCACAATGTTTCCGAGGTCACAGTCACAATGTTCCCGAAGTCACAGCCACAATGTTTCCGAGGTCACAATCACAATGTTCCCGAGGTCTCGGTCACAATGCTCCCGAGGTCACGGTCACAATGTTCCCGAGGTCACGGTCACAATGTTTCCGAGGTCACGGTCACAATGTTTCCGAGGTCAGTCACAATGTTCCTGAGGTCACAGTCACAATGTTTCCGAGGTCAGTCACAATGTTCCTGAGGTCACAGTCACAATGTTTCCGAGGTCACAATCACAATGTTTCTAAGATCACAGTCACAATGTTCCTGAGGTCACAGTCACAATGTTTCCGAGGTCACAGTCACAATGTTTCTAAGATCACAGTCACAATGTTCCCGAGGTCACGGTCACAATGTTTCCGAGGTCACAGTCACAATGTTCCCGAGGTCACAGTCATAATGTTTCCGAGGTCACAGTCACAATGTTCCCGAGGTCACAGTCACAATGTTCCCGAGGTCACAGTCACAATGTTTCCGAGGTCAGAGTCACAATGTTCCCGAGGTCACAGTCACAATGTTTCCGAGGTCACAGTCACAATGTTCCCGAGGTCACAGTCACAATGTTTCCGAGGTCACAGTCACAATGTTCCTCAGGTCACAGTCACAATGTTCCCGAGGTCAAGTCACACATGTTCCCAAGGTCACAGTCACAATGTTCCCGAGGTCACGGTCACAATGTTCCTAAGGTCACGGTCACAATGTTCCTAAGGTCACTGTCACAATGGTCCTAAGGTCACAGTCACAATGTTCCCGAAGTCACTGTCACAATGTTCCTAAGGTCACAGTCACAATATTCCCGAGGTCACAGTCACAATGTTTCCGAGGTCAGTCACAATGTTCCTGAGGTCACAGTCACAATGTTTCCGAGGTCAGTCACAATGTTCCTGAGGTCACAGTCACAATGTTTCCGAGGTCACAGTCACAATGTTTCTAAGATCACAGTCACAATGTTCCCGAGGTCACAGTCATAATGTTTCCGAGGTCACAGTCACAATGTTCCCGAGGTCACAGCCACAATGTTTCCGAGGTCAGAGTCACAATGTTCCCGAGGTCATGGTCACAATGTTCCCGAGGTCACGGTCACAATGTTTCCGAGGTCACAGTCACAATGTTTCCGAGGTCAGTCACAATGTTCCTGAGGTCACAGTCACAATGTTTCCGAGGTCATAGTCACAATCTTCCCAAAGTCACAGTCACAATGTTTCTAAGATCACAGTCACAATGTTCCCGAGGTCACAGTCACAATGTTTCCGAGGTCACAGTCACAATGTTCCCGAGGTCACAGTCACAATGTTTCCGAGGTCACAGTCACAATGTTCCTCAGGTCACAGTCACAATGTTCCCGAGGTCAAGTCACACATGTTCCCAAGGTCACAGTCACAATGTTCCCGAGGTCACGGTCACAATGTTCCTAAGGTCACGGTCACAATGTTCCTAAGGTCACTGTCACAATGGTCCTAAGGTCACAGTCACAATGTTCCCGAAGTCACTGTCACAAAGTTCCTAAGGTCACAGTCACAATATTCCCGAGGTCACAGTCACAATGTTTCCGAGGTCAGTCACAATGTTCCTGAGGTCACAGTCACAATGTTTCCGAGGTCAGTCACAATGTTCCTGAGGTCACAGTCACAATGTTTCCGAGGTCACAGTCACAATGTTTCTAAGATCACAGTCACAATGTTCCTGAGGTCACAGTCACAATGTTTCCGAGGTCACAGTCACAATGTTCCTAAGATCACAGTCACAATGTTCCCGAGGTCACAGTCACAATGTTCCCGAGGTCACAGTCATAATGTTTCCGAGGTCACGGTCACAATGTTTCCGAGGTCACAGTCACAATGTTCCCGAGGTCACAGTCATAATGTTTCCGAGGTCACAGTCACAATGTTCCCGAGGTCACAGTCACAATGTTTCCGAGGTCAGAGTCACAATGTTCCCGAGGTCACAGTCACAATGTTTCCGAGGTCACAGTCACAATGTTCCCGAGGTCACAGTCACAATGTTTCCGAGGTCACAGTCACAATGTTCCCGAGGTCAAGTCACACATGTTCCCAAGGTCACAGTCACAATGTTCCCGAGGTCACGGTCACAATGTTCCTAAGGTCACGGTCACAATGTTCGTAAGGTCACTGTCACAATGGTCCTAAGGTCACTGTCACAATGTTCCCGAAGTCACTGTCACAATGTTCCTAAGGTCACAGTCACAATATTCCCGAGGTCACAGTCACAATGTTTCCGAGGTCAGTCACAATGTTCCTGAGGTCACAGTCACAATGTTTCCGAGGTCAGTCACAATGTTCCTGAGGTCACAGTCACAATGTTTCCGAGGTCACAGTCACAATGTTTCTAAGATCACAGTCACAATGTTCCTGAGGTCACAGTCACAATGTTTCCGAGGTCACAGTCACAATGTTTCTAAGATCACAGTCACAATGTTCCCGAGGTCATGGTCACAATGTTTCCGAGGTCACAGTCACAATGTTCCCGAGGTCACAGTCATAATGTTTCCGAGGTCACAGTCACAATGTTCCCGAGGTCACAGTCACAATGTTCCCGAGGTCACAGTCACAATGTTTCCGAGGTCAGAGTCACAATGTTCCCGAGGTCACAGTCACAATGTTTCCGAGGTCACAGTCACAATGTTCCCGAGGTCACAGCCACAATGTTTCCGAGGTCAGAGTCACAATGTTCCCGAGGTCACAGCCACAATGTTTCCGAGGTCACAGTCACAATGTTCCCGAGGTCACAGCCACAATGTTTCCGAGGTCATGGTCACAATGTTCCCGAGGTCACGGTCACAATGTTCCCGAGGTCACGGTCACAATGTTTCCGAGGTCACAGTCACAATGTTTCCGAGGTCAGAGTCACAATGTTCCCGAGGTCACAGTCACAATGTTTCCGAGGTCACAGTCACAATGTTCCCGAGGTCACGGTCACAATGTTTCCGAAGTCACAGTCACAATGCTCCTGAGGTCATTCCGTTCAGGCAGGTTAAAATCAGCACAAGGTTTCAGCCTGCGAATATCAGTCGGTGCAGGTGTGAATGAGTTCTAATATGTGAACAAAGTAAAGTGTATCATTTGAAATATTGTTTACGAACTAGACAGTTTACATTAAAGTCAAATATAGGAAGATTTATTAAAGCAAGAGAGTATAAAGGAACATCAATAGACAACTTGATTGCTGGCAGACTTTATGTTGATGTCACCTTGCTAATAGTTTTATGATCAGTTTGCCAGATGTCACATAGGTTTTAGAATTACTGGATGACAAAGCAACATCACAACAAATACAATAAAGTCATGTAGTATTATCAGCAGCACAGTGCCAGACTGTGCATTATTAACTTACACTTCAGCACATGGGCGACTGCCCAGGCAAAATGCAGCAGAATGCAGGACATCTTATTCCAGTTCTTGAAACGCTGGAGTCAAAAGGATTTCTCAAGTCTTTACTGCAACAGTCTTGCTAAAACAAGAGCGATTAAATTCAGAACCACAGGATTCAAAGGCAATATATTGTAGGTTAGACTGCAGTTTCCAAACCTGATGCAACAAAAAGGTGTCGAGCATTGGAAGTGCAGTGATTACCGGAATAGTCAAACAGTGATGGATAATTACAATAATCATCCTCTGCCCAATATGTCTGCATCACCTTCCTGGAGTTTGGAACAGAGACAGACCTTTGTTGACGGGACCTATAGATGTTATTTGTGTAGGTGGAATTCTGAGGAGGAGCCAGTGGGGTGAATTCTGATACACGGTCCTTCTTGGATTGCCTAAGGATATCCTACAACCAAACAAAAGCAATTATTAGTTTGAGGAACAAAATTAGAACAAATTAACTATTGGGATTTCCGCGATTTACAGTCATAGATTATGTAATTGTGGGTGTTTTGAGAAGTTGTGTTCAGATTGGGGGAAGGGTAGATCATGGAATTGTGAGTGTATTGCAGAAGGGGAGATTGTGGATCAACTGGGGAACAGGAGGGCTAGTGTAAGTGAAATGCTCCTTGAAGAGCCGAAGACCCGGGGTGGTGGGGGGGGGGGGGGGGATTTTCCTGGCCTGTTCGCTAACTCTCGCAATAGGGCCATAACAAGATTTGTGCAGGGGAGATCACAGAATGACCGGCGACGTAATCCGGTTCATGCCCTGCGAGGACGTGAACCTGATTCACATGGATTTCCATAATTTTAGCGCCTGGGGTGTGATTCTCCCCAAAGATTTCTAAGTTAATTTGTGACTGTTTTTTCTAGGGGTTTCTCGCCACTATTCAATGACACATAGTCACTTGTTTGGGCCCTGGGGAGTTTCTCACCGGTTGAGCCCACACTTAGAATTTTTTTTTTAGCACTGGGGAGCTGAACTCCAACATCAAGCTGCTATTTTGAAAGAGTGCCCTGATCTCTAAGTGAGCTTGTGGGTCCCCACACCCCCACCCATGGGCAATGTCACCCTCCATACACATGGGCACTACCCCACACCCCCCAAGTGAGGACACCCCACAATGGGGTCCCTGGGGACCCCCTCTTCAAGCCCCCAAGTCCCCTTCCAGCATCCCCTCCCTTCCAGGTCCCCCACCCATCACCCTTCCAACCTCCCAGAGGCCCCTACTTACCTGCCCTGCACACCCCACCCTTCAAAGCCCCCTCCATCCTCACTTCATGGGCATAGCTCCCCTCAGCCCGTGGTCCTTGGCAGTACCACCCAGGCACTCGGGCACCCTTGCACTGCCAGCCTGGCACCCAGGCAGTGCTGCTGCTGGCTTGGCAGTGCCATCCAGGCACCTTTGCAGTGCCAGGGTGGCAACTGGGCAGTGCCGAGGTGCCCACGCTCCAGGGGGAGAACCAAAGATCCACCCTGGACTCACCCTGACCACCAGGGGTCTCCAATAGTCCGGGAGATCCTCCGGGTGCCGTTCCGCCTGGTCCATGTTTGTGTGGACGAGCACGGATTGGCGCCCGGCTGCAGCCTCTCTGGAGAGGCCGGAGAATCGAGGGAGATGGGTGGATCACACGCAGGTAGGTCTGAAGTACGTTTACGACCTACTTCAGCGAGCAGCGTTTGGTCTCGCTCATTTGTGGCAGTGTTCCGACTCCGACGTCTCGCAGGACTTTGGTGAATCTCTTGAGGCGTGGAGGCTGTTGGGAAGCTCGCTGGAGACCTCGCCCGGGATTCTCCGGCCACGTTGTGCTCTCGCTTGAGTGCAACACGGCAAGAGAATCACGCCCCATATCTTTCAGGGAAATCATATACTCCCCCCTCCGTGACTCAGGCCAGTGGGAATCACAATTTATCGAGATGACCATGCCGGGGGTGTGGAATCCAGTGTAGCCCCTGGGTGGTCAGGGACATGGCAGGGCAGCCTCCTGACACCCAGGTAGTGCCAGGGTTAGGGTTGGTATGCTATGGGTGGAGCCTCCAGGGAACCCCATAGGGGGTGTTCTCACTAGCCCTGAGACCGACGATGCTGGTGGTGGGATTGAAACTTACAAGATACTGCGTGGCCTGGATTGAGTGGACATGGAGAGGATGTTTCAACTTTTAGGAAAAACTAGAAGCAGAGGACACAATCTCAGACTAAAGAATGATCCTTTAAAACAGAAATGAGGAGGAATTTCTTCAGCCAAAGGGTGGTGAATCTGTGGAACTCTTTGCCGCAGAAGGCTGTGGAGGCCAAATCACGGAGTGTCTTTAAGACAGAGATCGATAGGTTCTTGATTAATAAGGTGATCAGGGGTTATGGGGCGAAGGCAGGAGAATGGGGATGAGACAAATCAGCCATGATTGAATGGCGGAGCAGACTCGATGGGCCGAGTGGCCTAATTCAGCTCCTATGTCTTATGGTCTTATGGGATGGGGGGGGGTGGGGGTGTTACTGAAGCCCAAATGCCAGCCATGGTGGTGGGTTGGGGGTGTCTTGATTTTTACGTTGAGATTGGGGTGTCCTTCCATTTCTGCAGGGCCGGGTTTGGCGGCTTTATGAGGCACCGCCCGCCAGTGTTGCAACACAAAACACACTCCACCTTCATTTTGACAAAGTGTCAGAGGATCTGGAGAGAAAACATGGCTCTTTCTCTGGGGTTTTCAGTCAGAACCTGACACTTTGCCAATTTGGGGGAAAATTCTGTCCCTGATCTCTGAAAGCTCCAACAGCTGGGAACGCTGATGGTTGCTGTCTCTCCTCCTCCTCATTCTCAATACTTCTTGCTTACCAGTTGGTGGTAAGGGCTGGTCATTATGTTGAAAAAGTTGTAGCGCATCTTGCAACCAATGCAAAAGTGTGTCACAATGCTCCCCTAAGCAGTGCAGACAGAATAATCACTGCTTGAGCACACTAATTCTTTGCTTGATGTCCCTTGTGGCAGCTAGGGTCTCATTGAGGGCCCTTCTGTCTGTGCCTGGGTTCCTGGCATGAGTTGTTAGCTATTTCCAGAGTCTACATACCTATTCGCCCAATAGCAAGGCTGCAACCTGGAGGTCTGGTTTGAATAAAGGTGAAGTGGAGAACTGGTACAGGATGGAAGTTGAGACTATTGCTCTGACAGGGGCAGAGAATTCTCTCTGCCAACAGGGAAGGAAATGTAAGTGTCCCTCCTGGTATAGAGTCTCTGAGACCTCCCGTCCTGGGATATTTGGCTGATGTCACTTGCTGTAGCTTGAAAGCTGTCTCAGCATAAAGGTTAAGGGCCATGATAATCTTGACAAGGTACCTCAGACATTCCTCCTCAGTAAGGTTAGTGTAGAAGAAATGCTCCCTGAAGATAGATTATGAGCTCAGTGCACTTCCCCCTCCCTCTTGCTCTTTGCTATCTTCCCCCAGCAACCAAAAGCCAAACTTTTTCTGAGGCAGTTAACAGCAGACAAGTGAATATTTGAGAGTCAAAAATACACAAAGAAAGGACTCTGAAGCTAATAAGTTAACCAGCAACTTGTTTCACGTGATGTCTTTAACTATTACTGGTGAATGGGCCTTTCTTCTGCTTACTGCCACTTTGCGTTATATAAATTTGGCACATTGTGAGTAAAATGCTGGAATAATGGATCAATAATGGAAAACAGAGAGCAGGAAGAAGTACAGGATCCTAATTTGAAACTAGAGTGGAGATAGAAAATCAGTCATCGTCTTATATACACACACACAGTTTATAGATTTAAATTACCTGGTATATAAACCCTGTAGATTAAATGTACTTGGTTATATATACCCTAAAGATGGAAAGTGCCCAAATATACACTACTGATCACAAGAACCCTCCATATATCTACTGATTAAATGTGTAGTGTTTACCACTGTATACTTGAATAAGTGTTGTTGCGTATATACTCTCAAATTAAAATGCCGACAACAACTGGCTCATTTCTAAAATTGGTTCCACTTTTTGATTACTGTTGACAAAGATCAATCAAGACAAAACCCCATGAGTCACTAGATGTGCTCAGATGCCAGATGTCAGGGAGAGAGGCAGACAGGAGTGGACCTGTAGGAGATGCCAGCTTGAGGAGCGGGTTCCACATCACTTACCTTTGGGGATGGAGGCAGAGAGGAGTGTACCTGCAGGAGAAACACACACAGTGGAGCAGATAAATACAACCCGAGGAGTAACTTACCTTTGGGGAGGAAGGTGGACCTTTGGGAGGAACATTGACTGGAGGGCATTCAGCTGTGTCTGAAGTTTGAAAGAAAAGTGAACAGGGACATCACAGGAAAGTGGCTGGTTGGTTAGTCACAGCTCTTCATGTGTGTGTATGTATATGAAGTGCTGGAAATTAGATAAATGTACATTTTTAAATAACTTTTAAATGCCTACGTTATAAAGAATGACGAAGCACGAGCAGAAGGGAAGTGAGAGGCTGGTGAGTTTACTGTTTAATTTTATTTAAGTGGTGGAGGTTTATTGTATAACTAAGGTTGAAATCGTAAGTGATAGTGAGGAGAGGTATTAATTTTTTTAAAATTCACAGCATAATTAATTAGTTGACTAAAACGCAATATGGAGCTGGGCAGAGGGTGTATTGCAGCTAGAGGCCAAGCTATGGACACTGCAATGTCCATACAGTCGCCTGATCTGTTCCATGGTCAGGGACGGGAGGGTGTGACAGTGATTGAGGCAGGTGTGGCAATCAAGAAAGCTGCAGTGGAGAAGCCGCAATCCTTGTAACTGTGCAATGAGTTTGAGGTTCTTGCAGTTTGTATAGATGAGAGCAGGGGCTGCAAGATAGATGAGCGAACTGACCACGGCAAGGGAAGGAATTATGTGAGAGGACACGTAGTAAATCAAAGGGAAACAATAAGGTAATAGAACAGAGCAGCAATTTACCAGAGTGTGGCAGTAAGAGACGGAGGAACAAACTTCAGAGTGCACCAGAGATTGCAAAACGGTAAAAAGACAGAGTTAAAGGCTCTACATTTGAATGTGAGCAACATTTGTAACAACATAGATTAAATGTTAGGACAGATAGACAAGGCTGGGGCTTCAATACTGAAGAGTATTTAACATTTTGAAAAAACAATAAACTAGAAAAAGGTGGTGGGGTAGCTCTGTTCATTAAGGATCTCGTTATACAGTGAATCGGTTCATGTAGAGATGAGGAATAAGAAAGGAAAGAGGCCACTTGTGGGATTATTTTATAGGCTCCTCGAACAGTAGTTGCTTGTAGGATGGAGTATAGAGGAAGAAATGGGACATGTAAGAAAGATATCAAAATAATCATGGATGACTTTACATGTTGATTAATTGAATCAGATTGGCAAAGGTAGCCTGGAAAACAAGTTCATACAGTGTATCTGGGATAATTTCTTAGAGCAGTACATTCTACAGCCAATTCTACAGCAAGCTATTCGACACCTGGTAATGTGCAATGAGGCAGAATTAATCAATGAAGATTGGAGAGTGGCGAATGTTGTGCCCTTGTTTAAGAAGGGCAGCAGGGAAAAGCCTGGGAACTACATAACGGTGAGCCTAACGTCTGTAGTAGGTAAGTTGCTAGAAGGTATTCTGAGAGACAGGATCTACAAGCATTTAGAGAGGCAAGGACTGATTCGGGGCAGTCAGCATGGCTTTGTGCGTGGAAAATCATGTCTCACAAATTTGATTGAGTTTTTTGAGGGGGTGACCAAGAAGGTAGATGAGGGCAGTGCAGTAGACGTTGTCTACATGGACTTTAGCAAAGCCTTTGACAAGGTACCGCATGGTAGGTTGTTGCAGAAGGTTAAAGCTCACGGGATCCAGGGTGAGGTTGCCAATTGGATTCAAAATTGGCTGGATGACAGAAGACAGAGGGTGGCTGTAGAGGGTTGTTTTTCAAACTGGAGGCCTGTGACCAGTGGTGTGCCTCAGGGATCGGTGCTGGGTCCACTGTTATTTGTGATTTATATTAATGATTTGGATGAGAATTTAGGAGGCATGGTTAGTAAGTTTGCAGATGACACCAAGATTGGTGGCACAGTGGATAGTGAAGAAGGTTATCTAGGATTGCAACGGGATCTTGATCAATTAGGCCAGTGGGCCGACGAATGGCAGATGGAGTTTAATTTAGATAAATGTGAGGTGATGCATTTTGGCAGATCGAATCAGGCCAGGACCTACTCAGTTAATGGTATGGCGTTGGGGAGAGTTATAGAACAAAGAGATCTAGGAGTACAGGTTCATAGCTCCTTGAAGGTGGAGTCGCAGGTGGACAGGGTGGCGAAGAAGGCATTCGGCATGCTTGGTTTCATTGGTCAGAACATTGAATACAGGAGTTGGGACGTCTTGTTGAAGTTGTACAAGACATTGGTACGGCCACACTTGGAATACTGTGTGCAGTTCTGGTCACCCTATTATAGAAAGGATATTATTAAACTAGAAAGAGTGCAGAAAAGATTTACTAGGATGTTGCCGGGACTTGATGGTTTGAGTTATAAGGAGAGGCTGGATAGACTGGGACTTTTTTCCCTGGAGCGTAGGAGGCTTAGGGGTGATCTTATAGAGGTCTATAAAATAATGAGGGGCATAGATAAGGTAGATAGTCAACATCTTTTCCCAAAGGTAGGGGAGTCTAAAACTAGAGGGCATAGGTTTAAGGTGAGAGGGGAGAGATTCAGAAGGGCCCAGAGGGGCAATTTCTTCACTCAGAGGGTAGTGAGTGTCTGGAATGGGCTGCCAGAGGTAGTGGTAGAGGCGGGTATAATTGTGTCTTTTAAAAAGCATTTAGATAGTTACATGGGTAAGATGGGTATAGAGGGTTATGGGCCAAGTGCGGGCAACTGGGACTAGCTTAATGGTAAAAACTGGGCGGCATGGACTGGTTGGGCCGAAGGGCCTGTTTCCATGCTGTAAACCTCTATGATTCTATGATAACCTCAGGATAAAAGAACGCCCAGAATACAGGAATCATAACGTGATAGAATTTCATATTCGGATTGAATGGAAAAGTGTGAGTCCGAGACTGTTGATTTAACCTGAAATGCGGGCAATTATAAAGGTATGAAAGCAGAGCTAACTAAAGTGAACTGGGCAACTAGGTTAAAGATTTTAAGAACTAGCAAAGGATGACTAAAGAAAATTAAAGGTGAAAGGGAGTAATTTAAAATAATCACCATCAGCAGGGAAGATGGTCTGCATCCTAGGGTCTTAAAAGAAGTGTCCACAGAAACAGTAAAGGCCATTGGTTATCACTTTCAAAATTCTAGAAGGGTAAGAGCAGATTGGAAAATAGCAAAAGATGCTAGATGAGGGAAAGATGTTGTATACATGGAATTCAGTAAAGCCTTTGACAAGATACCTCATGGTAGACTGGTACAGAAGGTGAAGTCACATGGGATCAGAGGAGAGCTGGCAAGTTGGATACAGAACTGGTTTGGGCACAGAAGACAGAGGGTAGCAGTAGAAGGGTTCTTTTCTGAATAGAAGACCGTGACTCGTGGCATTCCACAGGGATCAGTTCTGGGACCTTTTGGTGTTCGTAATGTACACAAATGATTTGGAAGAAAATGTAGCTGATCTGATTAATAAGTTCACAGACGGCACAAAAATTGGTGAGAGTTGCGGATTGTGAAGAGGATTGTCAGAGGATACAGCAAGATATAAACTGGTTGGAGTCTTGGGCGGAGAAGTGGCAGATGGAGTTTAATCCGGACAAGTGTGAGGTAATGCACTTTGGAAGGTCCAATGCATGTAGGAATTACACAGTAAATGGTAGAACTCTTGCGAGTACTGACAGGCAGAGAGATCTGGGTGTGCATATCCACTGATCACTGAAAGTGACAACGCATGTGGATAAGGTGGTCAAGAAGGCATTCAGCATGCTGGCCTTCATCGGTCAGGGCATTGAATATAAAAATTGGCAAGTCATGTTGCAGCTGTACAGGACCTTAGTTAGGCCTCATTTTGGAATATTGTGTACAATTCTGGCCGCCACACAAGGAGGATGTGAATGCTTTGGAGAGGGTACAGAAGCAGGTTACTAGGATGTTGCCTGGTATGGAGGGCATTAGCTGTAAGAGGTTGGATAAACTCGGTCTGTTCTCACTGGAACAACAGAGGTTGAGAGACGACCTGATAGAGGTCTACAAGATTATGAGTGGCATGGACAGAGTGGATAGTCAGATGCTCTTTCCTAGGGTAGGAGAGTCAAGTACTAGGGGATACAGGTTTAAAGTGCGTGGGGAAAAATTTAGAACAGATGTGCGAGGCAAGTCTTTTTACACAGAGGGTTGTAAATACATGGAACGCATTGCCGAGGGAGGTGGTGGGAGCAGGTACGATTGCGGCATTTAAGGGGCATCTGGACAAATATATGAATAGGTGGGAATGGAAGGATAAGCATTCGATAAGCGCATACAGTTTTAGTTTAGGCAGGTACCATAGTCGGCGCAGGCTTGGAGGGCCGAATGGCCTGTTCCTGTGCTGTATTACTCTTTGTTATACCTTTATTCAAGAAAGGAAGGAGACAGGAAACAGGAAAGTGTAGGCTGGTTAGCTTAGAGCTCAAAGCTTTTGTTTGCTCCACTTGTTCTATGTAGGACATCCGGGACCACCATCTGTGCAGGAAGTGTCTCCAGCTACAGCTCCTGGATGCCCGGGTTTCGGAGATGGAGAAGAGGCCGGGAACACTGTGGAGCATCCACGAGGTGCAGATTGCCATGGATAGCACGTATAGAGGGATGGTCACACCGCAGGCTCAGGCTCCACAGGCAGGAAAGGAATGGATGACTACCAGAAAGAGCTAAGCAGGCAGTGCAGGAATCTCCTGTGACCATTCACTACAAAACTGATATACCACTTTGGATACCGTTGAGGGGAATGACCTCTCAGGAGAAAGCAGCAACAGCCAAATTTGTTGCACCACGGTTGGTTCTGCTGCAGAGGGAGAAATAAAAGAGCGGGAATACAATAGTTATAGGGGATTCTATTGTAAGGGTGATCGATTGGCATTTCTGTGGCTGCAACTGAGACTCCAGAATGGTATGTTGCCTCCCTGTTGCTAGGGTCAAGGATGTCTCGGAGCGGTTATGGGACATTCTGAAGGGGGAGGGTGAACAGCCAGTGGTCGTGGTACACGTTGGTACCAACAATGCAGGTAAAAAAAAGGGAAGAGGTCCCAACAGAAGAATACAGGGAGTTAAGAAGAAAGTTGAGAAATTGGACCTCAAAGGCAGTGATTTCAGGATTACTACCATTGCCAAGTGCCAGTCAGAGTAGAAATAACAGGATATATCGAATGACTACGTGGTTGAAGAGGTGTAAGGGGGAGGGTTTCAGATTCCTGGGGCATTGGGGCTGGTTCTAGGGGAGGCGGGATCTGTATAAACTTGACGGGTTACACCTGGACAGGACTGGGACTAATGTCCTGGAAGGGGGGTGGAGGGGGTGAGAGAGGAGAGAAGGGGGGTCTACTTGCGAGAGCAGTTGGGGAGGGTTTAACCAAATATGGCAGGGGGATGGAATCTATGTAAGGAATCAGATCAGGGAGAATCAAGAACAAGAGAAAAAGACAACATGGAGAATAAGAAAAGTAATAGGCAGAGAAATCAAGGACCTGTATCAGATAATAACACTGTAAAAAATAGTAGGAAGGGACAAGGAACGTTAAAAGGACTAGCCTTAAGGTTTTGTACCTGAATGCATGCAGCATTTGAAATAAAATGGATGAATTAGTTGCACAGATAGATGTAAAGGGTATGATATCGTTGGGATTACGGAGACGTGGCTCCAAGGTGACCAAGGATGGGAACTAAACATTAAGGCTATTCAGTTTTTAGGTAGGACAGACAGAAAGGAAAAGGTGGTGGAGTTGCATTGTTGATTAAAGAAGATATTGATGGACTTCCGGGTGCGGCGATGACCAGCTGAGTCGCACGTTTCGGCAGCTCCCGGTGAAACGGACTTTTGGGCTCTTGATAGGAGCCCCAACGGCAATTTTGACGGCTAAAAACACTGTGCGGTAAACCAGAAGGGAATCCCCCCTGGATACGGATGAAAAAAGGAGGAGAAAGTGGCCGGATTGCAGTGGATCCTTTAGAACAGCGGCAAGGAAGGCAAGCAAAAACCAAGATGGCGTCGGAAGGTGGCAGTTTAACATGGGGCCCTGAACAACAAGAGTTCTTGAAATGCTGTGTGGAAGAGCTCAAAAAGGAAATGAAGAAAGAGCTGTTGGCCCCGATACTACAGGCGATCGAAGGGCTAAAGGAGGAACAAAAGACCCAGGAGCGGGAGCTTCGGGTCGTTAAGGCAAAGGCAGCCGAGAATGAGGACGACATACAGGGCCTGGTGGTGAAGACGGAGACGCATGAGGCACATCAGAAACGATGTGTGGAAAGGTTGGAGGCACTGGAGAACAACGCAAGGAGGAACAACCTGAGGATTCTTGGTCTTCCTGAAGGTGCGGAGGGAGCGGACGTCGGGGCATATGTGAGCACGATGCTGCACTCGTTAATGGGAGCGGAGGCCCCGGCGGGTCCGTTGGAGGTGGAGGGAGCATGCCGAGTGATGGCGCGAGGACCGAGAGCAGGAGAAATTCCCAGAGCCATAGTGGTGAGATTTCTCCGTTTTAAAGATAGAGAAATGGTCCTTAGATGGGCAAAGAAAACTCGGAGCAGTAAATGGGAGAAGGCGGTGATCCGCGTTTATCAAGACTGGAGTGCGGAGGTGGCTAGAAGGAGGGCGAGCTTTAATCGGGCCAAGGCGGTGCTTCATAAAAAGAAGATAAAATTTGGAATGCTGCAACCGGCAAGACTGTGGGTCACATATCGAGGGAGGCACCACTACTTTGAGACGGCGGATGAAGCGTGGACTTTTATTGTGGAAGAAAATCTGGAATGAGCGGGTTATTAAAAAGAACGTTTGAACAAAGTGGTGGGGCGAATGTAGGGGGCGAAGAGGGGGGTTAAAAAGGGGGGAAAGAGGAGTTTTATGTACTAATCCTGCGATGTGGTAACTTTTCTCTCTTCCACAGGTGGTGATGGGGGGAGGAGGGGAGGTGGAGGAGATGGGGCGTTGGCCATTGGGGGCGGGGCCAAGGGAGAAGCGCGGGCTTGGTTCCCGCGCTATGATAATCATGGCGGGAATAGAGAAGCAGGAAGGAGGGGGCGTCGCACGGTGCGAGCCGAGGTCACGGGGGGAAGCCGAGGTCGGCCAGAGTTTGCTGACTTCTGGGAGCAACATGGGGGGAGTAATTACGCTAGCAGGGGATCTAGCGGGGGGGGGGGGGTGGGAGGGGGGAATTACTGGGTTGCTGCTGCTGGGGAGAGGGGGGAGCTGGTATGGGAGGGGATGGGCGGGGGGGCACCGCCTGGGGGAGATACAGCTGCGTGGGAACCGGGTGAGGAGCTGGAAAAAGGGGATGGCTAATCGACAAGGGGGGGGGGGGTAGGAAGCCCCCCAACCCGGCTGATCACGTGGAACGTGAGAGGGCTGAACGGGCCGATAAAGAGGGCACGGGTACTCGCACACCTTAAGAAACTTAAGGCAGATGTGGTTATGTTACAGGAAACGCACCTGAAACTGATAGACCAGGTTAGGCTACGCAAAGGATGGGTGGGGCAGGTGTTCCATTCGGGGCTAGATGCGAAAAACAGGGGGGTGGCTATATTAGTGGGGAAGCGGGTAATGTTCGAGGCAAAGACTATAGTGGCGGATAACGGGGGTAGATATGTGATGGTGAGTGGCAGATTGCAAGGGGAGGCGGTGGTTCTAGTGAACGTATATGCCCCGAACTGGGATGATGCCAATTTTATGAGGCGGATGCTAGGACGCATTCCGGACCTAGAGATGGGAAAGCTGATAATGGGGGGAGATTTTAATACGGTGTTGGAACCAGGGCTGGATAGGTCGAAGTCCAGGACTGGAAGGAGGCCGGCAGCAGCCAAGGTACTTAAAGATTTTATGGAGCAGATGGGAGGTGTAGACCCGTGGAGATTTAGCAGACCTAGGAGTAAGGAGTTCTCATTTTTCTCCTATGTCCATAAAGTCTACTCGCGAATAGACTTTTTTGTGCTGGGAAGGGCGTTGATCCCGAAGGTGAGGGGAACGGAGTATACGGCTATAGCCATTTCGGATCACGCTCCACACTGGGTAGACTTGGAGATAGGGGAGGAAACAGGAGGGCGCCCACCCTGGAGAATGGACATGGGACTAATGGCAGATGAGGGGGTGTGTCTAAGGGTGAGGGGGTGCATTGAAAAGTACTTGGAACTCAATGATAATGGGGAGGTCCAGGTGGGAGTGGTCTGGGAGGCGTTGAAGGCGGTGGTTAGAGGGGAGCTGATATCAATAAGGGCACATAAAGGGAAGCGGGAGAGTAAGGAACGGGAGCGGTTGCTGCAAGAACTTTTGAGGGTGGACAGACAATATGCGGAAGCACTGGAGGAGGGACTGTACAGGGAAAGGCATTGTAGAATTCTACATGTAGGATTTGACTTGCTGACTACGGGCACTGCAGAGGCACAATGGAGGAAGGCACAGGGTGTACAGTACGAATATGGGGAGAAGGCGAGCAGGTTGCTGGCACACCAATTGAGGAAAAGGAGAGCAGCGAGGGAAATAGGGGGAGTGAGGGATGAGGAAGGAGAGATGGAGCGGGGAGCGGAGAGAGTGAATGGAGTGTTCAAGACATTTTATAAAAAATTATATGAAGCTCAACCCCCGGATGGGAGGGAGAGAATGATGGGCTTCTTGGATCGGCTGGAATTTCCCAAGGTGGAAGAGCAGGAAAGGGTGGGACTGGGAGCACAGATCGAGGTAGAAGAAGTGGTGAAAGGAATTAGGAGCATGCAGGCGGGAAAGGCCCCGGGACCGGATGGATTCCCAGTCGAATTCTATAGAAAATATGTGGACTTGCTCGCCCCGGTATTGACGAGGACCTTTAATGAGGCAAAGGAAAGGGGACAACTGCCCCCGACTATGTCTGAAGCAACGATATCGCTTCTCTTAAAGAAGGAAAAGGACCCGCTACAATGCGGGTCCTATAGACCTATTTCCCTCCTAAATGTAGATGCCAAGATCCTGGCCAAGGTAATGGCAATGAGAATAGAGGAATGTGTCCCGGGGGGTGGTCCACGAGGACCAAACTGGGTTTGTGAAGGGGAGACAGCTGAACACGAATATACGGAGGCTGTTAGGGGTAATGATGATGGCCCCACCAGAGGGGGAAACGGAGATAGTAGTGGCGATGGATGCGGAGAAAGCATTTGATAGAGTGGAGTGGGATTATTTGTGGGAGGTGTTGAGGAGATTTGGTTTTGGAGAGGGGTATGTTAGATGGGTGCAGCTGTTGTATAGGGCCCCGATGGCGAGCGTGGTCACGAATGGACGGGGATCTGCATATTTTCGGCTCCATAGAGGGACAAGGCAGGGATGCCCTCTGTCCCCATTATTGTTTGCACTGGCGATTGAGCCCCTGGCGATAGCGTTGAGGGGTTCCAAGAAGTGGAGGGGAGTACTTAGAGGAGGAGAAGAACACCGGGTATCTTTGTATGCGGACGATTTGCTACTATACGTGGCAGACCCGGCGGAGGGGATGCCAGAAATAATGCGGATACTTGGGGAGTTTGGGGATTTCTCAGGGTATAAATTGAACATGGGGAAAAGTGAGTTGTTTGTGGTGCATCCAGGGGAGCAGAGTAGAGAAATAGAGGACCTACCATTGAGGAAGGTAACAAGGGACTTTCGTTACCTGGGGATCCAGATAGCCAAGAATTGGGGCACATTGCATAGGTTAAATTTAACGCGGTTGGTGGAACAAATGGAGGAGGATTTCAAGAGATGGGATATGGTATCCCTGTCACTGGCAGGGAGGGTGCAGGCGGTTAAGATGGTGGTCCTCCCGAGATTCCTCTTTGTGTTTCAGTGCCTCCCGGTGGTGATCACGAAGGCTTTTTTTAAAAGGATTGAAAAGAGCATCATGGGTTTTGTGTGGGCCAGGAAGACCCCGAGAGTGAGGAAGGGATTCTTACAGCGTAGTAGGGATAGGGGGGGGCTGGCACTACCGAGCCTAAGTGAGTATTATTGGGCCGCTAATATTTCAATGGTGAGTAAGTGGATGGGAGAGGAGGAGGGAGCGGCGTGGAAGAGATTAGAGAGGGCGTCCTGTAGGGGGACTAGCCTACAGGCTATGGTGACAGCCCCATTGCCGTTCTCACCGAGGAACTACACCACAAGCCCGGTGATGGTGGCTACACTGAAGATTTGGGGACAGTGGAGACGGCATTGGGGAAAGACTGGAGCCTTGGGGGGGTCCCCGATAAGAAACAACCATAGGTTTGCCCCGGGGGGAATGGATGGGGGATATGGAATGTGGCAAAGAGGAGGAATAACGCAACTGAAAGATCTGTTTGTGGATGGGAAGTTCGCGAGTCTGGGAGCGCTGACCGAGAAATATGGGTTGCCCCAAGGGAATGCATTCAGGTATATGCAACTGAGGGCTTTTGCGAGGCAACAGGTGAGGGAATTCCCGCAGCTCCCGACACAAGAGGTGCAGGACAGAGTGATCTCAAAGACATGGGTGGGGGATGGTAAGGTGTCAGATATATATAGGGAAATGAGGGACGAAGGGGAGACTATGGTAGATGAACTAAAAGGGAAATGGAAAGAAGAGCTGGGGGAGGAGATCGAGGAGGGGCTGTGGACAGATGCCCTAAGCAGGGTAAACTCGTCGTCCTCGTGTGCCAGGCTAAGCCTGATTCAGTTTAAGGTATTACACAGGGCGCATATGACTGGAGCACGGCTCAGTAAATTTTTTGGGGTGGAGGATAGGTGTGCGAGGTGCTCGAGAAGCCCAGCGAATCATACCCATATGTTTTGGTCATGCCCGGCACTACAGGGGTTTTGGATGGGAGTGACAAAGGTGCTTTCAAAAGTAGTGGTGGTCCGGGTCGAACCAAGCTGGGGATTGGCTATATTTGGGGTTGCACAAGAGCCGGGAGTGCAGGAGGCGAGAGAGGCCGATGTTTTGGCCTTTGCGTCCCTAGTAGCCCGGCGCAGGATATTGTTAATGTGGAAAGAAGCCAAGCCCCCGGGGGTGGAGACCTGGATAAATGACATGGCAGGGTTTATAAAGCTAGAGCGGATTAAGTTCGTTCTAAGGGGGTCGGCTCAAGGGTTCACCAGGCGGTGGCAACCGTTCGTCGAATACCTCGCAAGAAGATAGATGGAATGGAAAAAAGAAGGCAGCAGCAGCAGCCCAGGATCGGGGGGGGGGGGGGGGGGGGGGGGGGGGGGGGGGGGAGGAACCAGAAGGACTCTCAGGGTTGTTAATATATACTGTATAGTATGTATAGGTCGTTGCTACAGGTAATTATATATTGGACTGTTAAATTATATTTTTGGAGAGTGTTACTTGTGACAAGGCAGTTGCCAATTAGGGTTAGTTTTCATTTTTGTTATTTATTATTTATTCATTTTTTGTTTATAAAATAGGTCATTGTTATTTGTGTTGTTATAATATTGTGTAAAGGATGCACAATGTACTGTGTTGGTTGACCAAAAATTTTCAATAAAATATTTATTTTAAAAAAAGAAGATATTGATACAATATTGAGGAAAGATATTAGTACAGATGATGTGGAATCTGTATGGGTGGAGTTAAGAAACATCAAGTGAAAAGAACATTCGTAGGGGCGGTACAGACCACCAAACTGCAGTGGTAATGTTGGGAATAGCATTAGACAGGAAATCAGAGATGCATATGATAAAGTACCATCTGTGATTGTGGGTGACTAATCTGCATACAGATTGGGTGAGTCAAATTAGTCACAGTGATATAGAGGATGAATTTCTGGAGTGTATACAAGATAGTTTTCTGGACCAGTACGTTGAGGAACCAAGAGAACAGGCCATCTTGGACTGGGCGTTGTGCAACGAGAAAGGATTAGTTGGCAGTTTAGTTGTGAGAACCCTTGGGATGAGTGATTATAATATGAGAGAATTCTTTATCAAGGCGGATAGTGAGGTAGTTGATTCTGAGATCAGTGTCCTGAACTTCAATAAAGATAACTATGATGGTATGAGGTATGAGCTGGCTATGACGGACTGGGAAACATTACTGAAAGGAAGGACAGCAGACAGGCAATGGCAGCATTCAAGGAATGAATAGGTGAACTCCAAACGCAGTTTTTTCCTATTTGGCGCAACAGTAGACAAGGAACTGTGGCCAAACCATGGCTTACAGGGGAAATCAGAGACAGTATTAGATTCAAAGAAGAGGCATACAAATTAACAAGAAAAAGCAATAGACCTTAGGATTGGGAATAGTTTAAAATTCAGCAAAGGAATACCAAGAGATTGATTAAGAACGGGAAAATACAATATGAAAGCAAGCTAGCTGGGAACATAAAAACGGACTGTAAAAGTTACTATAGTATGTGAAGGGAAAAAGGTTGATTAAAAACTAATGTAGGCCCCTTACAGTCAGAAACGGGGGAATTCACAACAGGGAACAAAGAAATAGCTGAGGAACTAAATTCGTACTTTGCTTCTGTCTTCACAAAGGAAGACATAAATAATGTACCGGAAGTTCTGAGAAACACAAGTTTCAGTGAGGAGCTGAAGGAAATTAGTGTTAGTAAAGAAATAGTTTGGGGGAAATTAATGAGATTGAAGGCAGGTAAATCTCCAGGGCTTGATAATCTTCATCCCAGAGTACTTACGGGAATGGCCCTAGAAATAGTAGATTCATTGGTAGTAATTTTCCAAAATTCTTTGGACTCTGCATTGGTTCCAGATTGAAGGGTAGCGAATATAACCCCGCTATTCAAAAAGGGAGTTAGAGAGATAACAGGAAACTATAGACCAGTGAGCCTGGGTCAGGAGTAGAGACATTGCTAGAGTCCATTATCAAGGATTTCATCGCACAGCATTTGGAAAGCAGTGATATAATTAGACAAAATCAGCATGGATTTACAAAAGGGTAATCATACTTGACAAATCTACTGGAATTATTTGACGATGTAACTAGTAGATTTGACCACAGGTGGATGTGGTTTATTTAGACTTTCAGAAGGCTTTCGACAGGGTCTCACATAGCAGATTACTATGTAAAGTTCAAGTGTATGGGATTACGGGTAGTGTCTTGAGATCGATGGAAAGCTGGTTGGCAGACGTGAAGCTAAATTTTGGAATAAATGGGTCTTTTTCCCATTAGCAGGCAGTGACTATTGGGGTACCGCAGGGATCTGTGCTCGGACCCCAACTGTTCGCATTATATATTAATGATTTGGACAAGGGAACTAAATGTATTGGGCTGGATTCTCCAATTGCCGATGCTGAAATCGTGTTCTGCGATCGGCCGGAGAATCGTTTCGGCTGGAATCGGGAGCGGCGCCGTTTTCGCGATGCTCCGCCCCCTCAAAAATGGCGTACACATGGAGTACACCGCACGTCGCCGGGACGGCCTCAGGACGTTACTTGAGGCCCTCCCCCGATGGGCCGAATCCCGTGCCCACACCGTTCAAGGATCTTGCATGGCGGCTGCGTACGGAGTCCAGTGCCGCCAGTCGGGGGGAGTCATTCCACTGGCAGGGGGACTTCGGCCGGTTCTGGGGATCTAATGGGGGTTGGCGAAGCTGGCTACAAGGGGGAAGTTTTTGGCAGGGCGGGTCGGCCACCGCCGTGCGCATGCGCGGCCATGGAACCGGCCATTCTCTGGCCGTATCCGCAGGAAAAGCCAGGGGGCTTTATGCTGCGCTGCTGCTAGCCTCCCATCAGGCGGAGCATCGATATGGGGGCGGCGCCGACCTTCTGGTCGTAAGACCAGACGGATCATGCTGACAAGGCTGCAGGATCGGAGAATGAAGCCCCTTATCTCCAAATTTGCAGATGATACAAAGTTGGGTGGGAGGAGGATGCAAAGATAGTTCAGCGGGATTTGGACAGGCTGAGTGAGTGGGCAGATGCATGGCATCTGCAGTATAATGTGGCTAAATGTGAAGTTATCCACTTCAGTAGCAAAAATAGGAAGGCAGATTATTATTTGAAAGGGTGTAAATTGAGAGAGGTGGATACTCAGCGACACCTTGGTGTCCTCATGCCTCAGTCACTGAAAGCAAGCGCGCAGGTAAAAAGGCAAATGGTATGTTGGCCTTCATAGCGAGAGGATTTGAGTATAGGAATAGAGGTGTTTTGCTCCAATTGTATGGGGCATTGCTGAGGCCACACCTGTAGTGTTGTATGCAGGAAGGATGTTCTTGCTCAGGAGGGAGTGCAGTGAAGGTTTACCAGGCCGATTCCAGGGATGGCAAGACTGTCATATAATGAGAGACCAAATCGGTTAGGATTATATTGATTGGAGTTTAGAAGAGTGAGAGGGGATCTCAGAAAATTCTAAAATTCTAACAGGATTAGAGAGGGTACATTCAGAAAGAATGTTCCCTATGGTGGGGGGATCCAGAACTAGGGGTCATAGTTTGAGGATAAGGGTAAACCTTTTAGGACTGAGGTGAAGAGAAATGTCTTCGCCCAGAGAGTGGTGAATCTGTGAAATTCACTACCACAGAAAGTAGTTGAGGCCAAAACGTTGTGTAACTTCAATAAGAAATTAGATATAGATCTTGGGGCTAAAGGGACCAGCCATGATCATAATGAATGGGGGGGCAGGCTCGACGAGCCGTATGGCCTCCTCCTGCTTCTATTTTCTATGTATGTTTCTATGCAACATCTGTCAAAGGGAAATTGCTAGATTCTATTATTAAGGATAGCAATTTACTTAGAAAATCATAAGGAAAGGTCAACGCGGTTTTGAGAAAGGAAAACCATCTTTAACTATTAGAGTTCTTCAAGCAAGATCGATACAGGGGAACCTGCATATGAGTTCCGAAGAAGAGTCAAATTGGACTTGAAACTCGCTCTCCACAGGTGCTGCCAGACATGCGGAATTTTTCCAGTACTTTCTGCTTTTTAAAATGTTCTAACCTGTGGATTTGTTGTACATGGATTTCCAAGAGGCATTCGATAAGGTTACTATCAATAACAGCAAGTGATGTAGAGGGTAAGATTAAGACCTGAATAAAGTATGGTTATCTATCAGGAGGCAGAGAATAGGGAATATGTTTTGGGCTGGCAATCTGTAACTGATGGAGTTCCACAGGAATCAAAGCTGGGACTTCACCTATTTACAATCTATATCAATGACTTGGATTAAGGGACAAATGTATGGGAGCTAAATTTGCTGATGACACCAAGATAGGTAGGAAAATAACTTGTCAAGAGGAGTCTATAAACAGATATAGAGAAAGTGAGTGGGCAGAAATTTGGCAGCTGGGGTAAAATATTAACTTGTCCACATTGGCAGGAAGACTAAGAAAGCAATATGCTATCTGAATGGAGACAGAGGGATCTGGGTGTCTTGGTATATGAATCTCAAAAGGTTAGTATGCAGATACAAGAATGATTCAGAAGGCAAATAGAATGTTAATGCTTCTTGCAAAGAGAATGGAATATAAAGGTAGAGAAGTTTTACTGCAGTTGTACAGGGCATTGTACTGTGGAGCTTTGGTCTCCTTATTTGAAAAAGGATATAATTGCATTAGTAGAAATTAAGAGAAGGCTCACGACTCATTCTTGAGATGAAGGGGTTATATTACAAGGAAAATCAGGTTGGGCTACACCGATTGAAGTTTAAAAGAACAAATGGTGCTGATCTTATTGAAACCCACAAGGTCCTGAGGGGGCTCAACAGGGTGGATACCAACAGGCTATTTCCCCTTATGGGAGAAACTAGAACTAGGGGACACAGCTTAAGAATAAGAGGTCTCCCTTTTAAGATGGAGATTAGGAGAATTTTCTTTCTCTCGGAGGATCATTAGTCTGTGGAATTCCCTTCACCAGAGGGCACTGGAGTCTACGTCACTGGATTTATTCAAGGCTGAGTTAGATAGACAAGGGAATCAAGGGTTGTGGGGGCAGACAGGCCAGTGGAATTGAGACCACAACCAGATAAGTCATGATCTTATTGAATGATCGAGCAGGCTCAAAGGACCAATTGGCCTACTCATGCTCCTATGTCCCTGTGCTATTATGACTTTCCTGGAAATTTAGCAGTCATCCCGATTACAAGGTAAACCAGATTCTCACTGAACTTCTGGCAACCAGCAATGTGGGTCTACCAACACCACATGAACTGCAGTGATTCAAGAAGGCAGTTCACCCTGAGGGTGAGGCGATAAATGCTGGTCATGCCAGTAACACCCACATCCTTTGAAAGAATGCAATGGAGCAGGAGATGAGATGAAATTTCCAGTCCACAATCTTCAAACCAACTGGTCTGCCTGCTACTTCGGCCCATCGTACTTGCTCATATCCATTGAAAAATATTAGAATATTAATGAGGTCTGAAGGTCAGTGAGGCAAGATGGTGCACATCCTGTAGTACATGATAGATCACACCTCTGTTCTTTATCCCACCTGCAGTTGTAGGGTTAGGCAAAGATTCCTATGGCAATAGTGGCTGCCCATGTCACCAGAAGTTCACTGTACCTGCCTGCCCAGGAAAGCCTGTCATACCAGCTGAAGTTAGTCTGCTGGGGAGGTTCCCGGCCTCCAAAACAAAAAAAAAATACATTTCCCATCAGCTCCTTTATATGGTGTCAGAAACACTTCAATATTGGAGTCCTGGAGATGACCCGAGATCCTCAGATAGGGTCCATATACTGGTTGTCTGGTCCCAAAGCATATCACCAAATGCTGAGTGCTTCAGATGTAAGAAATGGCTGACCGCAGTCCCTGGACCAGCCCTCCTGCACCAATTATATATTGAGGGGCACATGTAGATGGTGCTGAAGTAGGAGCCCATGGTAAATCTAATGACAGGCTGCAGTCTGTCTTCAGGATTAATTTCTGGTGCTTCTGATGAGTTCTGTTAAAGATGTGTTGTAATTTCACAAAAGTCTCATGTTTTGGTGCATTGGTCTGTTGACTGACTCGATATATGGTTGGGTTCCAGAGAATAAACAAGAAAATATGTGGAGATAAGAAGGCAGGTGGAAAACCATGAATTACCAAAAATGTGTGGCTATTACCTAACACTTTAATTACGTCTCAGCGGTTGATTGCACCCTCCAAAGAAGTGGCTGCACGTTGTTTTCAGAGTCTGTTATTACATTGCCAGCTTTATCTTTGAGCATCTCCTGCAATGATGAGGAGAAACTCCTTTTAAAGCAAGAAGATGTTTATGATAAACAGGAGAAACATTCTCCACAATGGGTTTCTCTTCACAAAATCATCGTTAAATACTAGTTTTTCTTGAGCTAAATGTTCAAATTGAACAAGCATTCAATTTCTTAACCAATTTAAAGCACTTAAACTTGGATCTGGATTGTAAACAAATCAATTAAATGAATTAAAAACATTGGAATTTCCAGGTGCCTCAACCCACCACTGGAAATGTGGTTCACCTCAGCACATTAGTGATGAATCTGACCTTATCTCCGGACACGGTTTTTCCAGGAAAGCTCTAATAATGCTGTACAATTTGGACAACAATTTTACATAAGTTACATGTTCAATTTTATCACAACCGAGTGGATCTGTAGTCTCATCTATACCTCAATTCCATGTATGCTCTTTCTTTACCCAAATTTCACATTATATACACATCTGCCCGTACTGCAGTCACAGAAGTGTGGTAATTGTTGCAAAATAGGAAAACCAAGCAGCTACTGCATAAAACAACAATGTCATAATTACCAAACAATCTGCTTTAGTGATGTTGGCCAAGGGATAAGTATTGGCTAAGACACGCCAGACCTCCCCTGCAATTGAAGGATCTTTTATGCCCACGCGGAAGGCCAGACTATGCCGTGGTTTAACATCTCACCCAAAAGATGGCAGGCGCGATTTAGGGGGGCAAAAACAGAGTCCTGTTATGGGGATGTTTCTCGGTGCCTGCAGTGCCGAGAATGAACCCGCTATTAAATGTTTTGTTTTCGGGCCTGTGCAAGGAAAGCTCTGCCGAGGCTGCATTAACATTCATTTCCTACACCTCAAGCTAAGCTGGCCAGTGCAGGAAGAGGTCAGGGCACTGGTTTTAAATGCCACCTCGATCTCCTACCCCCCCCCCCCCCCCCCCCCCACCCCCCAACTTATCGATTATGGGGCCCTTGAACACCCCCTCACCCCACCTCATAAGGGCAGGGCACCCAGGGGCCTGATCCCTGGCACGGGCAACCTGGCTCCTGGGCACTGCCAGCCTGGCAGTGTCACCCAGGTATCGGTAGCAGTGCCCAGGTGGCACTGTCAAGGTGTCTGGGTGCCAGGGTACCACCCTGCCCACAGCCCGACCACCTGGGGGACCCTCCCAAGTGCTGTTATGCCTGGTCCATATTTGTGAAAACCAGTGCTAAACGGCACCATGGCGAGGTTCTCCAAGCCTGGACATTCAATCACAGGCCTTGGGAGACTGCCGTAAACACTTAAATATGCAAATCCAGATCCCAAAAAGTGAGAGCGAGATCCACGTTGTGACGCCTCGAGATCTGGTTAGATCTCGCGAGGCGTCCCGAGCATCGTAAATCTTTTAACGGCCTGATCGTGTCACTGGGTCGGACGCGATCAAACAGTTCAATTGAGCCTGGCATCTGTGACAGTTCAGCACTTTAGTACGGCACTGAAACCTGCCTAATTGTGACGCACGATCGAGAATGCTCCCCTTGAACCATAGATAACCTGTTCCCTTATAAGCCACTCACCAGCCCGACTTGGAAATATATCGGCCGTTCCTTCACTGTCGCTGGAGCAACATCCTGAAACTCCCTCCCTAACAGCAAAGTGGGTGTACCTACACCTCAAGGACTGCAGTTTAAGCGGTTCAAGGCAACTCACCACAATCTTCTGAAGGGCAACAAGGGGTGGGCTATAAATGCTGACCTAATCAGCGACGTCCACATCCCGTAAATGAATTTAAAAAAGACCCCAATTTATATATAACAGTTCTGTTTTGTAACTGGGTATGTTACTTTACACACAATCTTCTGCTGTGCTTGTATTTATTACAAGAGCAATGAATCTATGCCAGGTGTGTTCGGCAGTGCTGCCCACCAGTGTGTCATACCAGGCAGAAGGACATTCCTCCAGTTCTGGAACCAATGGCTACAGAGGCTGCAGTTTATCATGGAAACACCACTAATTTGTGTCACATGCTGTAAATGGATCATCCACTTCTGCTCCAGTTGCCACACATCCAGTGGTTCTAAAGGTTATCAGCGAATCAGAGAATTTACAGTGCAGAAGGAGGCCATTCAGCCCATTGAGTCTGCAACGGCACTTGGAAAGAGCACCCCCACTTAAGCACACCCCACCTTTCCCCGTAACCCAGTAACCCCACCTGACCTTTTTGGACACTAAGTGCAATTTATCATGGCCAATCTGCCTAACCTGCACATCTTTGGATTGTGGGAAGAAACCGGAGCACTCGGAGGAAACTGACGCAGACACGGGAAGAACGTGCAGACTCAGCACAGACTGTGCCCCAAGCCCGGAATCGAACCTCGAACCCTGGAGCTGTGAAACAACAATGCTAACCACTGTGCTACCATGTTTGTAATACAGGTTGAAATCCCTTATCCTGAATGCTTGGGGCCAAGTGTGTATCGGATTTTGGAATTTCTTTGGATTTCGGCATACACTGCGCAGGTGCGGTGTACAGGTGCTGCGCACGTTAGGAATTGTGTACGTGCGGAATGTTGGGAACTGCGCAAGTGCGGAACATTGGGAACTGCATATGTGCGGTGTGTGTTGGGGATTGCGCATGTGAGCCGCGCGTGGAAAAATGTGTCAATTTTAGAAATTTTCAGTTTTCGGAATTTTGGATGAATGCTCAACCTGTAATTGCCCTTAGCTTTTATGACCAAAGAATAAAGAACAATACAGCACAGGAACAGGACCTTTGGCCCTCCGAGCCTGTAACGCTCATGATACCAACCTTTGCCAAAGCCCTCAGCACTTCCTTGTGCTGTATCCCTCTATACCCATCCTATCCATGTGTTTGTCAAGATGCCTTTTGAACGCCGTTAATGTATCTGCTTCCACAACCTCCCCTGGCAACTCATTCCAGGCACTCACCACCCTCTGTGTGAAACACCTGCCTCGCACATCTCTGCTAAAATTTGCCCCACGGACCTTAAACCTATGCCCCCTGGTGACTGACCCTTCCACCCTGGGAAAGAGTGCCTGCCCGTCCACTTTATCCATGCCCCTCATAATCTTGTAGACCTCTATCAGGTCACCCCTAAACCTCCGTCTTTCTAATGAAAACAGTCTGAGTCTATTCAGCATCTCCACATAGCTAACACCCTCCGGACCAAGCAACATCCTGATAAACCTCCTCTGCACCCTCTCCAAAGCCTCCACATCCTTTTGGTAGTGTGCCGACCAGAATTGTGCGCAATATTCCAAGTGCGGCCGTACCAAGGTTCTATGCAACTGTAGCATGAATTGCCAGTTTTTCTACTCGATGCCCGTCCAATGAAGGCAAGCATTCCGCGTGCTTTCTTGACTACCTTGTCCACTTGTGTTGCCACCTTCAAAGATCTGTGGATATGCTCGCCCAGATCTCTCTGACTTTCTATATTTCTAAGAGTTTTGCCATTTATGGTATATTTCCCCTCAATGTTAGACCTACCAAAATGCATTACCTCACAGTTGCCCTGATTAAACTCCATTTGCCATTTCTCTTCCCAAGTCTCCAACCTATCTATGTCTTGCTGTGACAAACCAGTTCTGTATCCATATTACCACCTCATCTTTGATCCTGTGTGACTTCACCTTTTGTACCAGTCTGCCATGAGGCACCTTGTCAAAGGCTTTACTGAAGTCCATGAAAACAACATCCACCGCCCTCCCCTCATCAATCATCTTTGTCACCTCCTCAAAAAACTTGATCAAGTTAGTGAGGCACGACCTCCCCATCACAAAACTATGCTATCTATTGCTTATGAGTCCACTTGTTTCCAAATTGGCATAAATCCTGTCCCTGAGAATTCACTCCAATAAGTTACCTACTACCGATGTGAGGCTCACCAGCCATAGTTTCCAGGATTATCCCTGCAACCTTTCTTAAACAGCGGTACTACATTAGCTATTCTCTAGTCCACTGGGATCTCACCTGTAGCCAATGAGGATACAGAGATATCAGTCAAGGCCCCAGCAATTTCCTCCCTTGCTTCTCTCAGTATTCTGGGGTAAATCCCATCTGGCCCAGGAGACTTAGCTACCTCAATATCTTTTAAAAGACCCAATATCTTCTCCTTTTCGATGTTAACACAATCCAGACTGTCCACACACCCCACCCAAGAATCATCTTCCACAAAGTCCATTCCTATGGTGAACATTAATGCAAAGTACTCATTTAGTACCTCACCCATTTCCTCTGGCTCAACACAGATATCCCCCCACTGTCCTGAAGTGGCCCAATCCTTTCCCTGGCCACCCTCTTGTTTTTTTACATATGAATAAAAAGCTTTGGGGTTCTCCTTAATCCTACTTGCCAAGGATTTTTCATGACCCCTCCTAACCCTCCTAATTTCCCGCTTCAGTACCTTCCTATTTTCTTTGTACTCAAGGGTTTCGTCTGTCCCCACCCTTCTAGAGCGTCCAAAAGTCTCCTTCAAAATCTCCCTAATTATCCAAGGCTCCCTAAACTTCCCATACTTATCCTTCGTTCCCTCAGGAATGTGACTTTCCTGAATCCTAATCAACTGTCGCTTGAAAGACTCCCACATGTCCG
The DNA here is from genome assembly GCF_047496885.1 of Scyliorhinus torazame. NCBI lineage: Eukaryota > Metazoa > Chordata > Chondrichthyes > Carcharhiniformes > Scyliorhinidae > Scyliorhinus > Scyliorhinus torazame. The sequence continues at coordinate 1,392,786 of NC_092721.1, forward strand.
ATGTTGATTTACTATCCAACAGCTGCACCCAATCCAAATTCTTCAATTCCTGTCTAATGTTATCGTAATTTGCCTTTCCCCAGTTTAGCACCTACCCGCACCCAGAGGAAACCCACGCAGACAAGGGGAGAACATGCAGACTCCACACAGACAGTGACCCAAGCCAGGAATTGAACCTGGGACCATGGAGCTGTGAAGCAATTGTGCTAACCACTGTGCTACCGTGCTGCCCTCAAGATATTGCATCAAGAATACTTCCTGGATACACCTTACAAACTCTGCCCCATCTAAACCCTTAGCACTAAGTGAGTCCCAGTCAATATGGAAATTAAAACCCCCAACCTTAACAACCCTGTTACTTTTGCACCTATCCACAATCTCTCTACCTCTCTGCTCCTCTATTTCTTGCTGGCAGTTGGGGGGCCTGTAATATATGCCCAACATTGTGATTGCCCCCTTCCTGTTCCTGAGCTCTACCCTTGTATGAGCCCTCCAAGGTGTCCTCCAGCAGTACAGCTATAATATTCTCCTTAACCAGTAATGCTACTCTCCCACCCCTATACATCCCCCTCTATCTCTCCTGAAGCATCTATATCCTATGCTTCAAGGTTATTCCAGGCTGCTATCGAGGACATTGGAAACTTCTCCAGTCATATTTTTATTGATACAGAAAGTAATTCACAGATGTATTGCTTACTAGAGTAAGCAATTTCATTTCCTTTTCCATGGAACAACTTCAAGACAGCACATTTTAATTTTGAGACAAAACCCAATGATCCGACTGCACTGGCATAGTTCTACATGGGGGCTCCTTGTTCAATTTCATGATCAAAATCATGAGGGAATGGTTTCATTCTGTGTCTCCACCTGGTTTGTGACTACCAGCTTGACATTTTGCAAATCATAGAACATACAACATAGAAAATACAGCACAGAACAGGCCCTTCGGCCCACGATGTTGTGCCGAACTTTTGTCCTAGATTAATCATAGATTATCATTGAATTTACAGTGCAGAAGGAGGCCATTCGGCCCGTTGAGTCTGCACCGGCTCTTGGAAAGAGCACCATACCCAAACTCAACACCTCCACCCAACACCAAGGGCAATTTGGACATTAAGGGCAATTTATCATTGGCCAATTCACCTAACCCGCACACCTTTGGACTGTGGGAGGAAACCAGAGCACCCGGGGGAAACCCACGCAGACACGGGGAGGACGTGCAGACTCCGCACAGACAATGACCCAAGCCGGAATCGAACCTGGGACCATGGAGCTATGAAGCAATTGCGCTATCCACAATGCTACCGTGCTGCCCTTAAGAACAAATAAATCTACACTATATCATTTTACCGTAATCCATGTACCTATCCAATAGCTGCTTGAAGGTCCCTAATGTTTCCGACTCAACTACTTCCACAGGCAGTGCATTCCATGCCCCCACTACTCTCTGGGTAAAGAACCTACCTCTGATATCCCTCCTATATCTTCCACCTTTCACCTTAAATTTATGTCCCCTTGTAATGGTGAGTTCCACCCGGGGAAAAAGTCTCTGTCTGTCTACTCTATCTATTCCCCTGATCATCTTATAAACCTCTATCAAGTCGCCCCTCATCCTTCTCCACTCTAATGAGAAAAGGCCTAGCACCCTCAACCTTTCCTCGTAAGACCTATTCTCCATTCCAGGCAACATCCTGGTAAATCTTCTTTGCACCTTTTCCAGAGCTTCCACATCCTTCCTAAAATGAGGCGACCAGAACTGTACACAGTACTCCAAATGTGGCCTTACCAAAGTTTTGTACAGCTGCATCATCACCTCACGGCTCTTAAATTCAATCCCTCTGTTAATGAACGCGAGTACACCATAGGCCTTCTTCACAGCTCTATCCACTTGAGTGGCAACTTTCAAAGATGTATGAACATAGACCCCAAGATCTCTCTGCTCCTCCACATTGCCAAGAACTCTACCGTTAACCCTATATTCCGCATTCATATTTGTCCTTCCAAAATGGACAACCTCACACTTTTCAGGGTTAAACTCCATCTGCCACTTCTCAGCCCAGCTCTGCATCCCATCTATGTCTCTTTGCAGCCGACAACAGCCCTCCTTACTATCCACAACTCCACCAATCTTCGTATCGTCTGCAAATTTACTGATCCACCCTTCAACTCCCTCATCCAAGTCATGAATGAAAATCACAAACAGCAGAGGACCCAGAACTGATCCCTGCGGTACGCCACTGGTAACTGGGATCCAGGCTGAATATTTGCCATCCACCACCACTCTCTGACTTCTATCGGTTAGCCAGTTCGTTATCCAACTGGCCAAATTTCCCACTATCCCATGCCTCCTTACTTTCTGCATAAGCCTACCATGGGGAACTTTATCAAATGCCTTACTAAAATCCATGTACACTACATCCACTGCTTTACCTTCATCCACATGCTTGGTCACCTCCTCAAAGAATTCAATAAGATTTGTAAGGCAAGACCTACCCCTCACAAATCCGTGCTGACTATCCCTAATCAAGCAGTGTCTTTCCAGATGCTCAGAAATCCTATCCTTCAGTACCCTTTCCATTACTTTGCCTACCACCGAAGTAAGACTAACTGGCCTGTAATTCCCAGGGTTATCCCTAGTTCCTTTTTTGAACAGGGGCACGACATTCGCCACTCTCCAATCCCCTGGTACCACCCCTGTCGACAGTGAGGACGAAAAGATCATTGCCAACGGCTCTGCAATTTCATCTCTTGCTGCCCATAGAATCCTTGGATATATCCCGTCAGGCCCGGGGGACTTGTCTATCCTCAAGTTTTTCAAAATGCCCAACACATCTTCCTTCCTGACAAGTATTTCCTCGAGCTTACCAATCTGTTTCACACTGTCCTCTCCAACAATATCGCCCCTCTCATTTGTAAATACAGAAGAAAAGTACTCGTTCAAGACCTCTCCTATCTCTTGAGACTCAATACACAATCTCCCGCTACTGTCCTTGATCGGACCTACCCTCGCTCTAGTCACTCTCATATTTCTCACATATGTGTAAAAGGCCTTGGGGTTTTCCTTGATCCTACCCGCCAAAGATTGTTCATGCCCTCTCTTAGCTCTCCTAATCCCTTTCTTCAGTTCCCTCCTGGCTATCTTGTATCCCTCCAAAGCCCTGTCTGAACCTTGTTTCCTCAGCCTTACATAAGTCTCCTTTTTCCTCTTAACAAGACATTCAACCTCTCTTGTCAACCATGGTTCCCTCACTCGACCATCTCTTCCCTGCCTGACAGGGACATACATATCAAGGACACGTAGCACCTGTTCCTTGAACAAGTTCCACATTTCACTTGTGTCCTTCCCTGCCAGCCTATGTTCCCAACTTATGCACTTCAATTCTTGTCTGACAACATCGTATTTACCCTTCCCCCAATTGTAAACCTTGCCCTGTTGCACGTACCTATCCCTCTCCATTACTAAAGTGAAAGTCACAGAATTGTGGTCACTATCTCCAAAATGCTCCCCCACTAACAAATCTATCACTTGCCCTGGTTCATTGCCCAGTACTAAATCCAATATTGCCCCTCCTCTGGTCGGACAATCTACATACTGTGTTAGAAAAGCTTCCTGGACACACTGCACAAACACCACCCCATCCAAACTATTTGATCTAAAGAGTTTCCACTCAATATTTGGGAAGTTAAAGTCGCCCATGACTACTACCCTATGACTTCTGCACCTTTCCAAAATCTGTTTCCCAATCTGTTCCTCCACATCTCTGTTACTATTGGGGGGCCTATAGAAAACTCCTAACAAGGTGACTGCTCCTTTCCTATTTCTGACTTCAACCCATACTACCTCAATAGGGTGATACTCCTCGAACTGCCTTTCTGCAGCTGTTATACTATCTCTAATTAATAATGCCACCCCCCCACCTCTTTTACCACCCTCCCTAATCTTATTGAAACATCTATAACCAGGGACCTCCAACAACCATTTCTGCCCCTCTTCTATCCAAGTTTCCGTGATGGCCACCACATCGTAGTCCCAAGTACCGATCCATGCCTTAAGTTCACCCACCTTATTCCTGATGCTTCTTGCGTTGAAGTATACACACTTCAACCCATCTCCGTGCCTGCAAATACTCTCCTTTGTCAGTGTTCCCTTCCCCACTGCCTCATTACATGCTTTGGCGTCCTGAATATCGGCTACCTTAGTTGCTGGACTACAAATCCGGTTCCCATTCCCCTGCCAAATTAGTTTAAACCCTCCCGAAGAGTACTAGCAAACCTCCCTCCCAGGATATTGGTGCCCCTCTGGTTCAGATGCAACCCGTCCTGCTTGTACAGGTCCCACCTTCCCCAGAATGCGCTCCAATTATCCAAATACCTGAAGCCCTCCCTCCTACACCATTCCTGCAGCCACGTGTTCAACTGCACTCTCTCCCTATTCCTAGCCTCGCTATCACGTGGCACCGGCAACAAACCAGAGATGACAACTCTGTCTGTCCTGGCTTTCAACTTCCAGCCTAACTCCCTAAACTTGTTTATTACCTCCACACCCCTTTTCCTACCTATGTCGTTGGTACCAATGTGCACCACAACTTCTGGCTGCTCCCCCTCCCCCTTAAGGATCCTGAAGACACGATCCGAGACATCCCTGGCCCTGGCACCCGGGAGGCAACATACCTTCCGGGAGTCTCGCTCGCGACCACAGAATCTCCTATCTATTCCCCTAACCATTGAATCTCCTACAACTATTGCTTTTCTATTCTCCCCCCTTCCCTTCTGAGCCCCAGAGCCAGACTCCGTGCCAGAGACCTGACCGCTAGGGCCTTCCCCCGGTAGGTCATCCCCCCCAACAGCATCCAAAACGGTCTACTTGTTTTGAAGGGGAACGGCCACGAGGGATCCCTGCACTGTCTGCCTGTTTGTTTTTTTCCCCCTGACTGTAACCCAGCTATTCTTGTCCTGTACCTTGGGTGTGGTTACCTCCCTGTAACTCTTCTCAATCACCCCCTCTGCCTCCCGGATGATCCGAAGTTCATCCAGCTTCAGCTCCAGTTCCCTAACACGGTCTTTGAGGAGCTGAAGTTGGGTGCACTTCCCGCAGGTATAGTCAGTGGGGACACCGGTGGTATCCCTCACCACCCACATCCTACAGGAGGAGCATGTAACTGGCCTAGCCTCCATCCCCTCTTACCTTAAAGAATATAGCTGCTGTGTGGACTAACTAGATCTCCGCCCTCCGACTCTGCTCCCAGTCAGCTACACTTCCTGTAAACTCCTGGCTCTCTTCGCACTCTTTGCGGAAATGTCGGAAACAAAATGAAAGGAGCACCTTACTCCCTCCTCACCTAACTCCCTCGGTCACCAAACTCTCACTATCGCACTCAAAAAGCACCAAATTCAGCACTCAGTGCAAAAAATCAATGCTCATTTGCTGTCAGTTCCAATGAAGCATTGGTCTTGAGGTATTGAATGGTGTCAAACTGGTTCATGCAGAAAATTAAGTGCCTGGGAAGAGATTAAGGGTATCCTTTCAATATACGGTTCCAGTTATCTGTGTAGAACCCCAGGATACCAGCGGACACCAGTATTATGACATTCATTCACATGTCAAAATAATAACTAAGCATATAACTGGTGAACTATCATAAAGGAAGTCCTGAGTGAGTGTGCACTGATGAGGAGCATTAACATTTCTGCTCCATCAACTGTAGTTCAGTGTCGCACGCTCGAGGTCATGGGTTCAAAAGTCCACTCCAGAGACTTGAGTGCATAATCCAGTTGATGTATCCAGTCCAGTACTGAGGGAGCACTGTACTGTTGGAGGGTGTGGTAGGTGGTAAGGTGAAGGTAAAGTCACCATAGTCCCAGATGACCATAGGCTGCTTTCTCCTTTGAGGGGAGAGCTGACTGGCGGTGATTTAACCTGAGGATCAGCACACTCAGGCGAGGGGCAAGGTTGAGAAGGCAGGGCCTTCATAAATAACCTCAGCCAGTGCATGGTACTGTTGCACTGTTGGAAAGGCAGCACAGATCGAATGCTGCACTGTTGGGAGGGAGAGTATGGTGCGTAAATTGCATTGTTCGAGGTGTTGTTAAGGGAGTGCTGCACTTATACAGGTGCTGTTTTTCAGAAGAGACACTAAACCAATGCTCTGTCTGCATTCTCAGGTGAACACACAATTTGAAGGGAGAGGAAAAGGAGGTGACCCTCAATTTATGGAATCGTGTCCAAATAAGAGTCGAAAAAGGAGAAATCAAAAGATGAGTGAAAGCAAGGCTCAGAGGTTATCGAGCTCAATGATAACGAGACAAAGCGTGTCCACACCAGCTCACTGGTCGGTGGAGCAATGGGTCGAGTACCTGGATGAGAAGTTCGCCCGGCATCGCAAGGAGTGTACAGAAGGTGTAACCCAGATGAGAGCCTCGATTAAGGAGGTGGTTGACCGGGTGGAGGAGAAAATGACGACCCAGGGACAGGAGATTCTAAAGCTGCAGGAGCTGGGGACTGAACGCGAGGAGGAGTCCACCGTAATGGCTTTGGAAATTAGCATTCTACAGGACAGCCAGAAATGACTGCTTGATAAAGTGGAGGACTTGGAAAACCGGTTTCGCAGGCAAAATATCCGAATCGTCGGGCTGCCAGAGGGGAAGGAGGGATCAGATGTGGGAACGTATGTGGAGAAGATGTTGCAGGAGAGGTGGGGGCCGATGTGTTTGACAAGCCGCTGGAGGTGGACCGGGCGCATAGGGTAAGCCCCAGGATCGTGAGCCCCCGAGGGCCATGGTGGTGAGGCTACATCAATTCCTCGACAAGGAGCGTATCATGAAGTGGGCCAGGCAGACAAAACGGTATATGTGGGAAGAATCAGAGATCCGGGTGTATCAAGACTGGGGACCAGAACTCGCAGAGAGGAGAGCAAGTTTCAACAATGTTAAGGCGGCCCTGTTTGAGAAAGACATTAAATTTGGACTGTTATACCCGGCGCGTCTTTGGGTGACCTACGAGGACCAGGAGCTGTACTTCAATTCTCCGGAAGAGGTGGTTACTTTCACGAAAGACAATAACCTGGCTTAAGGACTCTTAAATTAAGGACTCTTAAATTCTAACTGTGATGGGCTGAGTTTGAGGGACGGGATGGAGCGGCGGGGAGGAGAGAAACATGGTTCTGTGTTCTGCTTTGACTTGTTTAAAATTTCAGTCTTTTAATTCTGTGAGTTAAGTTGTGATGTTCGGGAAGAAAAGGGTTTGGGTGTTTTATTCTTTAAAAAAAATGTTTTTCTCTCTTTTCTTTTCTCTCGTCTTGTGTAATTTGATTTTGATTTAGATGGTTGATTCTTGCACGCATAATTTTGATTCAGTTGCTTGGAGCTTCTTCTATTGTGTTTAATTCTCTTTGAAAGTGATGGGACTGATAAGAATGTGTCAAAGGGGGAGGGGTAGAACCTGGAAATCTGGTGTAACGACTTTTAAACTCAAACTGTGAGGGTCTGAGTTTGGGAGACAGGATGGCGGGGAGGTGAGAAAAATAGTTCTATGTTTTGCTTTGTCTTGTTTAAAATTTCGGTCTTTTAATTCTGTGAGTTAATTGCGATGTTCGGGAAGAAAGGGGTTTTGGTGTTTTAATATTTTTTTCTCTTTCCTCTCTTCTTGTGTAATTTGATTTTGATTTACTGCTTTATGTATGATATCACAGAGGGAAGAACTTTTAAGATGCGATGGGCTGTTTTAGTTTCCACAAGAATAATGCTTGATTCTTGCATGCATAATTTCACTTAAGCTGCTTGAAGCTTCTTCCTTTGTGTTGGATTCTGTTTGACGGTGGTAGGACTGGTCAGAATCAGTTAAAGGGGGAGGGGTTTGCCTCTTTGCCTGCACGTTGGGGGAGGGTATGTTTGCTTTTTGGGATTGTTGTTACTGTGTTCAGTGCTTGTTTTATTGCGAGGTGTGATAGAATCTGGCAGTCGGCAGGCTTTTTGACGCCAGAGGGTGAGAGATGCTGAGCTAGCTGGTTCACGGGAGCAAAGTGGGGGAGAGCTGAGGAAAGACGAAGTGGGGGGGGGGGGGAAGAGGGGGGGCGGGAAGGGGGGTACTGCTGACGGGTAAGGGACATTTAGGAGACTGGAGATGGAGATCAGATGGCAGTCGCCGCCGAGGGGCGGATCAAGCGAGGTGTGGAACATGAGCGAGGAGCTGGCCGAGGAAAGGTCATAGTTGACCGACAGGGGAGGGGGGCAAAAGCCCCCCCGGCCAGACTGGTTACGTGGAATGTTCATGGACTGAACGGGCCGGTTAAGAGAGCTCGTGTGTTCGCACACCTGAGACAGTTAAAAGCGGACGTGGCTCTGTTACAGGAGACACACTTGAAGCTGGGAGACCAAATTAGATGAAAGAAGGGATGAGTTGGGCAAGTGTTTAACTCAGGACTGGACTTTAAAACAAGGAGGGTGGCCATCCTGATTAACAAAAGGGTGACATTCAAGGTGGGGAGGATAGAGGCAGACCTGGGAGGCAGATTTATTATGGTTAGCGGGAAGCTAGAGGGAATGGCAGTGGTGCTGGTGAATATGTATGCCCCAAACTGGGATGATGTCGCGTTTATGAGCAAGGTGCTGGGGAAGATCCCAGACCTTGACTCGCACTGCTGATCATGGGGGTGACTTTAATACGGTCCTGGACCCGAGGCTGGACCGGTCGAGTGCTAAGTCGGGGAAGCTATCAGCAATGGCAAAGTAACTGCGGGGGTTCATGGAGTACATTGGAGGGGTGGATCCGTGTAGATTTGAGAGACCAAGGAGCAGGGAATATTCATTCTACTCCCATGTACATAAGGCGTACTCCAGGATTTCTTTGTGCTACATAAAACACTGCTGGCAAGGATTGAGGACACTGAGCACTCAGCAATTGTAGTCTCAGATCATGCACCTCACTGGATAGATCTACGAGCAAACACGGGAATGTTCCAGCGCCCACAGTGGAGACTAGATACAGGACTGTTAGCGGATGAGGAGATCTGTGAGCGATTGAGAGAGGCCATTCGGGGGTACATAAAGATCAATGACACGGGAGAGACTGCAGCTGGGGTGGTCTGGGAGGCACTAAAAGCGGTCATTAGAGGGGAATGTATTTCGATTCGAGCCCACAGGGTTGGGAGGAGAAATCTTCCAGGTGGACAGGAGATACTCAGAGTCTCCAAATGAGGAGCTCCTGAAGGAGCGTCAGAGACTTCAAATGGAGTTTGGGCTCCTTTCTACAGGAAAGGTGGAGGGTCAGTTGAGGAGGGTAAAAGGGGCAATATTTGAACATGGGGAGAAAGCTAGCAGGATGCTGGCACATAAGCTGAGGAAAGAGGCAGCAAGAGAAATAGGGAAAATAAAGGATTTGAGGAGGAAGACGGTGACGGACCCGAGGGCGGTGAATGAAGCGTTCCGGGAATTTTATAGCCAGCGACAGAGCCGGAACCCCCGGATGGGGAGGAAGGCATGAATCAATTCCTGGGGAGGCTAGAGTTCCCGAAGGTAAATGAGGAGCTGGTGGAGGCCCTGGGGGGCCCGATTGGGCTTGGGGAAGTGATAGATGGACTGGGGGCGATGCAATCGGGTAAAGCCCTGGGACCTGATGTGTTCCCAGTGGAATTTTATAAGAGGTTCTCTGGGTTACTGGGGCCGCTCCTGGTTAAGGCTTTCAACGAGTCCAAGGAGCTGGGAGTACTCCCCACAACGTTATCACAGGCATCAATTTCTCTTATCCTGAAGGAGGACAAGGATCCGGAAAGCTGTGGATCGTACAGGCCAATCTCCCTCTTGAATGTAGATGCCAAATTATTGGCAAAGATCCTGGCCACCGAATAGAGGATTGTGTCCCGGAGACAATTGGAGGGGATCAGGCGGGATTTGTGACGGGCAGGCACCTGACATCCAACATTAGACGGCTTCTTAATGTAATTATGATGCCAGCGCAGGGGCGCGAGGCTGAGGTGGTAGTTGCCATGGATGCGGAGAAGGCTTTTGACCAGGTGGAGTGAAAGTATCTATGGGATATTTTAGGCAGATTTGGGTTTGGGCAGGGATTTGTGGAGTGGGTCCAGCAACTGTACCAGGCCCCGGTGGCAAATGTAAGAACTAACCGAATTCGGCCAGAATACGTTAGTCTTTGTCGGGGGAGAAGGCAGGGATGCCCGCTCTCCCCATTACTGTTTGCCATGGCCATAGAACCCTTAGCAATGGCTCTGAGAGCAGTGAATACGTGGAGGGGAATAGTGAGAGGAGGGTGGAGCACAGGGTCGCTCTCTATGCGGACGATTTGCTGCTTTATATCACGGACCCAGTGGGGGTGATGACCGAAATCATGGAGGTATTAGGAGAATTTGGGCGATTTTCAGGCTATAAGTCAAACATGGGAAAAAGCGAGATGTTCGTGATTCAGGCACGGGGGCAGGAAAGGAGGCTGAAGGAGCTACCTTTTAAAATGGTTGGGAAGAGTTTTAGGTATCTGGGGATTCAAGTGGCCAAGGATTGGGGGCAGCTTCGCAAGTTAAATTTGGGCAAAGCAGTGGATCAAATGAGAAGGGATTTTTGTAGATGGGACATGCTCCCACTGACGCTGGTGGGGAGGGTTCAGACGGTGAAGATGACTGTCCTTCCGAGACTGCTTTTCTTTTTTCAGTGTCTCCCGATTTTTGTCCCAAAGTCTTTTTTCAGAAGTATTAATGTGGCGATATCGAGGTTTATATGGGTGGGTAAAACCCCGAGAATAAAGAGGGCACTCCTGGAACGGGCCCGTGGGGAAGGGGGATTGGCTCTCCCGAATAACTGTTACTATAGTAGTAACTATTACTGGGCTGCCAACATATCGATGGTCAGGAAGTGGGGAATGGGGGAGGGGTCGGTCTGGGAGCGGATGGAGGCAGCATCCTGCAAAGGTACAAGTCTGGAGGCTTTACTGACGGCGTCCCTGCTGGCTCGATACTCCATAGGTCCTGTGGTGGTGGCAGTCCTGAGGATGTGGGGGCAATGGAGGCAGCATATGAGACTGGAGGGGGTGTCAGTGTGGTCACCGATTGTGACAATCACCGGTTTGACCCGGGGGGGGCTGGATGGGGGCTTTAAGGGATGGCAGCGGGCAGGGATTGAGAGGTTTGGGGATCTATACATCCAGGAAGGCTTCCCGACCTTGGAGACATTAGAGGAGGAGTTTGACTTGCTGGGAGGGAACGGGTTTCGGTATCTTCAAGTGCGGGACTTTGTACGGAGGCAGGTCCCAAGTGTTCCTCGCCTCCCCCTGAGGGGACTGCAGGATAAAGTGTTGTCAAAAACAGGGGTTGGAGGTGGCAAGGTTTCGGACATATACAGGGAATTGTTAAAGTGGGATGGGGCCCCTATCAGAGAGGTGAAGAGGAAGTGGGAAGAGGAGTAGGGAGGGGAGCTGGAAACTGAACTGTGGGAAAAAGCCTTGAAAAGGGTAAATGCATCCTCGTCCTGTGCTGGACTCAGCTTGATTCAGTTCAAGGTAGTCCACAGGGCCCACATAACGGTAGCCCGGATGAGTAGGTTCTTCGAGGAGATGGAGGACAGATGTAGGCGGTGTGGGGGTAGCCCAGCCAACCATGTTCATATGTTCTGGGCATGTCCGAAACTGAGGGGATTCTGGGAGGGATTGGCAGATGTTCTGTCGGAAGTCCTGGAAGGTAGGGTTACTCCGAGTCCAGAATTAGCAATATTTAGCAAGATCCGGGGGCAAAGGGGGGGGGAGGGAGGCCGATATTCTGGCCTTCTCCTCCCTGGTTGCCCGGAGACGGATCTTGCTGAGATGGAGGGACTCAGAGCCCCCGAAATCAGGAGTGTGGGTCAGCGATATGGTAGAGTTTCTCAGTCTGGAGAAAATCAAGTTTGCTTTAAGAGGATCAACACAGGGATTCGCCCAGAGTTGCCAGCCGTTCATCGATTTCTTTAACAAAAACTGAACGTCAGCAGTAAGGGGGAAAAGGGAAAAGGGGAGGGGGGGAGAAATAGGAGGAATGGTAATGTTAAATAAGGACAGGGAATTTAGTATACGGGCAATTGGGGATAGGGCGGGAGAAGTGGGGTACGTGGTTTATTGTGTGTTGTTATTTTAGGGGGCATTTTGGGCATCGACCCGCGCGTTTGTTTTAGAAATGTCAATATGTTAAATTGTGAAAATTATGCATGCTTCAATAAAATATTTTTAAAATATTCAAAGACTGATTGCACTGGATTCTGAGGAAGAGACTTCCAGAGATTCTCAACCCTCTGAGAGAAAACATTTCTTCTCATCTCCGTCTTAAATGAGCAGCCCCTCATTTTTAATCAGCAACCCTATTTTTAGATTCTCCGACAAGAGGAAGCATCCTTTCCACATCCACCCTGTCAATACCTCTCAGGATCTTAAAAGTTTCGATCAAGTTGCGTCTTACTCTTCTAAACTCCAATGGATACAAACCCAACCTCTCCAACCTTTCCTCATAAGATAAGCAACTTCTCGCAACTGTTTCTAACGCATTTACATCTTTCCTTAGACCATAAGCCATAAAACCTAAGACATAGGCGCAGAATTAGGCCATTCGGCCCATCAAATCTGCTCTACCATTCAGTGGTATCATGACTGATCTGATATAATCCTCAACTCCACTTTCCCCACCTTATCCCCATAACCCTCGATTCCCTTACTGATTAAAAATCTGTCTATCTCAGCCTTGAACATATTAATGACCCAGTCTTTACAGCTCTCTCTGATAAAGAATTCCACATTTACTACCCTCCGAGAGAAGAAATTCCTCCTCATCTCGGTTTTAAATGGGTGTAGAAGCCAGGTGACCCTTTACTCTGAGATTGTGCCCTCTGGTCCTAGACTCTCCCACAAGAGGAAACATCCTCTCAGCATCTACCTGTCAAGCCCCCTGAGAATCCGATATGTCTCATTCTCCTGAACTCCAACCTCCTCAAACGTCTCCTCAAAAGAAAATCCCTCCATACCCGGGATCAACTCAGTGAACCTTCTCTGGACTTCCTCCAACGCCAATATATTTTTCCTCAGATAAGGAGACCAAAACTGTTCACAGTATTCCAGGTGCGACCTAATTAGTACCTTGTATAGTTTTAGCAAGACTTCCCTATTTTTATTCCCCATTCCCTTTGAAATAAAGGCCAACATTCCATTTGTTTTCCCAATAACCTGCTGAACTTGCATGCTAGCTTTTTGTGATTTATTCTTAAGGACCCCCAAATTCCTCTGTGCTGCAGTCTTTCTCCATTTAAATAATATTCAATTCCTTTATTCTTCCTACCAAAGTTCAAACTTCACATTTTCCTACAGTATTTTAGAAAAGGAGAACAGTACTGTGCACAATACTCTAGATGTGATCTCACCAAAGTCCTGTTCAACAGAAGCATAACCTGCCTAATTTTGTAATAAATTCCCCTCACAATAAATGGTAACATTTTATTAGCTTTCCTGATTACTTGCTTTACCTTTATACCAGCCTTTAGTGATTCATGTACTGAGACACCCAGATCGCTCTGAATTTCAGAGTTCTGTAATCTCTTACCATTTAGACAATACGTTTCTTTTTTAGTCTTCCTGCCAAAATGGACAATATACATTTGCTCACATTCTGCTCCATTCGTCAGATTTTTGACAATTCACTCAATCTATCTATATCCATCTACACCCTCCTTATGTCCTCTTCATAACATGCTTTCCTACCTATCTTTGTGACGTCTGCAAATTTATATGCCACCCCTTCGCTCCCCTCATCTAAGTTATGAACATAAATTGTAAAAAGTTGAGGCCCCAGCACAACCATTGCAGGACTCCACTTCGTCACATCCTGCCAATCAGAAAAAGCCCCATTTATGCATACTCTGTTTTCTACCAGCCAACCAATCTTGTATCCATGTTAACATGTTACCCCCTATACCATGAGCTTTTATTTTCTGCAATAACCTTCGATGCGGCACCTTATCAAATGGCTTTTCAAAATCCAACTACAGTACGTCTACAGGCTCCCCTTTATCCAAAGCACATGTCACTTCATCAAAGAAATCCAATAAATATGAAATCCGTTTGACAAAACTATGCTGACTCTCCTTGATTACCTTGAGTTTATTTAAGTGTAGAGTTATAACCTCCTTAATGATCAATTCTATATCTACCCCCACGAGAGAAATCAAGCCACCTCTTTTAAGATCCTAGAATGAAGCCCATCAGGACCAGGAGACTTGTCAGCCACAGTTTCATCAGTTTGTTCCGTAATGCTTCCCTAGTGATTGTGATTCCCCAAATTCCTCTCTCCATTCCACCTCCTGATTTACAGCTAGTATGGTAATGTTTTTTGTATCTTCTATGGTGAAGATAGATGCAAAATATTTGTTAATTTCAACTTCCATTTCCTTATTATCTACTTTTAACTCTCATTTGTTACTCTCTAGAGGACTAGAGAACCACCACTCACTTTACTTTCTCTCATCCTTTTAAAAAACTTATAGAAACTCTTACTATCCAGATAATATCCTAGAATGCCCCACCCAATTTCTGACTTTGGTCCGCCATTAGCACAAAGATTGCAGTGATTCGAGGAAAACGCCTGTCACCTCCTTAGGGCAATGAGAATGGCAATAAATGTGTAACTGATAGCTTGAGAATAAATGGCTTTAAAAAGACTCAACCATTAAGGAATTCAGAGGAATCACATTGCGGCACCATCTTCGTTGCTGAATTCACTTTTCATTAAATGTGTGTGCAACCATTTTCTGAATATTTTCTCTAGCTTGTGAGACCTACTCACTCTGCACCATTTGTGGTTCTTTGCCTGCAGTCACTTCCCAGAAACTTCCCTTCACTCAAGTGAGAATATCAAGGTGCAGCCGCTTCTACGTCAGTTCCAGAAACTGCCGAACTTCACACGACAGATAGCTGATGGTTTAATCACTTCCCATTCACAATGCAAGGACAGATCAAAGGTTACTCATTTGGTTTAATTATGCACAGTCTGGTATACAGTTGGAAGCCTTGGCCCAGCCAATTGAATTTCAGGAGATCCTGTTTTGAAGGGATATTTTGTTATCCTTTTAAACATGCACTGATATTAATTACCACATTGAAGCCGAAAAGTCATCTCTCATGCATCTTAAAGATAGAGGGAAGAAGATTCACCTTTTTTCCTTTAGAAACTTAGACTACTGGATGTCTGGGAAAGCATAAAGATGGTAGACTGTTCAGCAGAAAGGTACTTTCGCTTTGCCTGTGTTTTTCCAGGTGAATGTGGGACATGGGAGCCCAATATTCATTTACAAACAATGCAGGGTGATTGGTCAGGAGCAGAAGAAGGAAGGGCAGAAGGAGAGAGAAACAGAAGGGATAAATCTGGTTAAAGGCAACAACAGAGAAAGCTGTGTACAACATACACGGACATTTGTGCGCAACACATGCAGAAAGCCATGAGCAACATACATAGAGATTTTGAACAACATATACAGAAATCTGTACACAAATTTAGAAAAACTGCGAACATTCCCAAGATGAAAGTGTGCAACTTTAATTTCTTTTTAAAAATGAATTTAGGTTGAATACATGTTCAAAGAAACGATTCTTTGGAAACATCACATTTCGTTCCCCATGAGACGGATGCCACAGGACTAAATGTCCACCACTGTGTTATGAAGCACAGTGAAAATGTTTGACTGCTGGAGTTTCCAGGATCAAATAAAAAGTACCTGTACACCATGAAATGAAAATGAAATGAAATGCAAATCGCTTATTGTCACAAGTAGGCTTCAAATGAAGTTACTGTGAAAAGCCCCTAGTCGGCACATTCTGGCGCCTGTTCGGGGAGGCTGGTACGGGAATCGAACCGTGCTGCTGGCCTGCCTTGGTCTGCTTTCAAAGCCAGCGATTTAGCCCTGTGCTAAACCAGCCCCTATGCATTCCCAAATGAAAAGAGTGAAATGAGCTTATCATGGCTGAGAAATGTCAGTATGCACGTGAAGTGTACATATTTCACAGTTGGAAAGGGTGCCTGAAAGGTGCCTATTGCACAGCTAAAACTAGTCTGTATAAGGCTAAAATCGATTTCTGTGCACGGAAACATGGCTGGTATATTTGCCAAAATGTGGACTTCAAAATGTGCTTATGCATGACTGAAAAGGTGTCTGTACACGTGACATTGGTTGATGCATGGGTGAAATGTGCCCATTGCACGGCCAAAATGCACCTGTGTTTGGCCAAAATTTGCCTGAAATGTGCATTCTTCAAGCTTTGACAAAGCAAATTGAACTCTGCTGTTCAGAACCCCAAGCTCCAGGCCATGCTCCTTACACATTATCAGCATACACAATGGTTTTCCAATCACCTGAAATCAATGGGAGTCATGGAAATCTCTCCATTGGTTGGAGATATACCTGGCAAGAAGGCTAAGTTGTGATTTTGGAGGCCAATGATCTCAATCCAGCACGTCTCCCGGGAGTGTCCAAGGATCAGTCGTCTTTAGCTGTTTCATGAATGACCTTCTTCCCATCATAAGGTCAGAAATTGCAACGATCATTTATGATTCAAGTCACAATTCCTCACATAATGAAACTGCTCGTGTCTACATATAGCAAGACTTGGACAATGTTCAGGTTAGGCTATTAAGTTGCAAGTAACATTTGTATCACATTGTGCCAAGTAATGACCATCCCCAGCTCCTTTTTGTCCTCAGAATTAAGAATGACTTGGTCCCCCTCAGGTTTGATGGCTTCAGAGATGGTGAATACGTCCAATGCATGATCTGCAAGCTCTGCCACAAGCTGGGTCGCTGATGCTTGAAGGGTTGGCTGGATGGGTTGATTCAAGGTTTGTGTGCTCCTTCCGATGCCTCAACTCTGCTTCTGCATGTTCCCAATTATGTTTTACAAGGTGTTCAATGCCTTTCCAAATGAGAGTTCTCCATTTTGGTCAGTCACATACAAGGGTCTCCCATTAGTCAGCGGGAATGTTTGATCGCTTCAGTAATGCTTTGACTCTGCAGTCTTCCTTGGATTCTCTTTCTATGATCGAGTTCTGAATAGAGCAGTTGCTTCGGGAATTTGGTGTCAGGCATTAGAATAATGTGCCCCATTGAGAGCAACTGATTTTGAAAGCCTTGATGCTGGGCAAATTGGCTTGGGAATTGGCTTCGCAAGATCTTTTGAATCAAGTGCCAAGAAAGATAGTGCAAAAGAAGCACCATTTCCAACTAGAGAGAGTCTAATGACCTCTTCTTGACATTCAATGGCCCTACCATTGTTGAACCCCCACCAACAACATCCTGGGGAGATACCATTGACCAGGAACTTAATTGGACCACCCCATAAATGCTGTGGATATAAGAGCAGGTCAGAGGCTGGGTATTCTGTGATGAGTATCTCACATATTGACTCCTGCAACCTTTCCATTATCTACACGTCACAAGTCAAGTGTGTGATAGCATACTCCCCAATTGCCTGGAGGAGTCAAAATTCTGGAATTCCCTAGCTAACAGCACTGTGGATATATCTACACCACACGAGTGCAAGGAGGTGGTTCACCATCACCCTGTCAATTGCAATTAGGGATAGGCAATGAATGATGGTTTTGCCAGTGATGATACATTCTATGAACAAATAAAAACATAAGGAAGAGGAGGAGGACCAAGAACAGATCGTTGGGAACTCCTGAAGTGATACTGTGGAGGTGGAACGAGAAAGTAATGCTGAAGAGGCTCTGTTGAGCAGAATGTAAGGATGGTAACTGTGTGATGGTAGTCTCTTGGAACTGAACAATGGTGGAGTGGTACTGGAGAGATTGCTTGATCGTGTCCAACACCATGGAATCATCCAAATGAAGGGATACCATAAAACAGTCACACATAATATTTGTGGCTTTGTGAGGGGCCGATTCAGTGCCAAAATAAGGAATCTTCACCCTGGACTATGTTCAGAGATCCAATAAAGCAGCAGAAAGTCAACCAATAACCAGTGGTATTAGATCTAGTGCAGGTAAATCCAGGTTAATCAAAGCTGCAAAGTGATAACAGATGTTTAAAATGGACATCAACAGAGGAAGAGGAGGAATGAAAACCAGGAGGCTGGAGGACCAGATACCAAGGAGCTGAAGAAGGTTGCAGAGTAATTCAGGTGACCTGTAGAGACAATGAAGTTGTTGAATACATGAAGTGTCAGCTCAGCAAAGGGTGAGGAGGAAGATCAGAAAGGCAATGCGACTAGGACAGTTCAAGGCCACAACAGTTGAGCAGATAGTGGCAAAGCAGAAATCTTTGAGCACTATCAGCAGTTGAAGCAGTCTAGCAGAAGTAAAATGGAAGAATTGGAGAAAAGGTAGCACTACATTGGAGCCAATTTGTGAGGCTATCTCAAAAGGTACGGTTGGTCTGATTTTGTTTTACGAATGAGGAGCATGGGTTTCCTTAATTGGTGAGGTTGAGGATTAAAATACACATCATGAAAAATGGGTTCAACCACAGAATTTTAAATTCAACGCTGCACTTGAACCCATCTGTAAAGGATATAACCAGAGCAAAATTGCTTCAAAATCCCTCAAGATCTTATCCAGTTTGTTTATTCAGAAGTAATGAGGACAAAAAACAGCCATTCCACTTTTCAACAAGGACTATGGCAGAATAGGAATCGGTTCCTGTTGGCGATCTGGAACTCTGAGCCCGTTGTGAATTGTGAACGTGACCCTGTTGAGACTTTCTGGGGTCAGGAAATAAAAATACAGGTGAGCTTTGTGCCAGTGTTGTGCATCGGCCAGGAGAGGCGGGGGAGCAAAATGAGGTGCTGGCTAGTTACTTGAGGGTTAAACAGGTAGCAGCAGGTTTAAACAGCTGTTTCAATATGGAATTGGTTTCTTTGTAAGGGTGTGTAATTTCCAGGTCCTGATCCCAGTTTGGGACATTCTCTCGGCCTCACTTATTCTGTTTCACACAACTGAACAGCAGT
The DNA here is from genome assembly GCF_047496885.1 of Scyliorhinus torazame. Classification (NCBI taxonomy): domain Eukaryota; kingdom Metazoa; phylum Chordata; class Chondrichthyes; order Carcharhiniformes; family Scyliorhinidae; genus Scyliorhinus; species Scyliorhinus torazame. The sequence goes on from NC_092721.1 coordinate 1,411,752, forward strand.
GTAATACTGGTGTCCAATTATTCTGTGACAGCAGCAGAAGCGGAGCCCAGCTCACTGGCCTGGCTCCTTTGCAGAGAATTCTAATGGCAAGTGAAGCGACTGCCCACCCAACACTTCCCTCAGAGGAAGCTCTTTGGATGTGATCTTTGTAGCTTAGGCCTGGTATTGCTGTGTCCCTGTCCACCTCCCACCCCACACAGCCCAAACTACACCCCAGGCCCTCAGGAAATTCACAACTAAACTGTCTGAGCTGCAGCTATCTGCCAATCACAGAATCAACAGATGTTTGTGCTCTCTGACTGTCACATTATTAAAGGTTATATACAATTCAATTATGCCCACATTTTTTAGACTTAGCAATTAATTAAATTATTGTGTACCAAACAGCTGTGAATTTAATGGGGAACTTTCCCTCCACAATCAATTTTCGTCTTTTACCTGAACGAAGAACATCAATATGATCATGGCCAGTTGCAATGTACTGTAAACTCAGATACAGGAACAGATACTGTTAGTTACTGATAATTGTTGACACCGCACACCCATCATTACTGGTACCTGAAGTTTCTCTGTTGTTGTTGGCCAAAGATGCCTGCATATCACTTTTTTAACAACATCTGGAAGGAGGCTGACTGTTATTAGCAGGATAATTCCTAACCAGGCCGGCCCTGTCGAAAGCATCTGCATGAAGACGTAGCACATTCTCTGGGAATTCAGAAAAGGCCTGAGAAGAAAACAAACATTGTCAAGGAAAAGGACAGAAAAGTCTGATTTAAAGATGAAGGTGGGGATAAATAATGGCACACTTGCCGTTTATGCCAGTCTATATTTCACTAGTTGCTCCATATTCATAGGTTTGCCAGATTTGCACCATGTACATTATTACTGTTCAAATCCAGATTGAAATGGGTGCAGAAGACCATCAATTTTTATAAAAAATTATTTGTATAGATCACATTGTTTTGAATTAATGGATTAAAAATTGTGGGCACCACTTGATTTTGTGAGAAAAGATAGCAGTGTTATGAAGAAAGTCATGGCCTGAACTCTACACAGATGCTGTCAAACCTGCTGAGTAATTCCAACAATTTCAGTTTTTATTTTTAAGATTTTCTAGTTTTAGAATGATCTCAGATGGACCTAAATATTTAATGGCATCATTTGATGAGCAGGAGAATTCTCCCTGGTGTCCTGGCCAATATTTATCTCTCACCCACCCTTACCACAAAACAGACTGGTTTTAATCACATTGCTGATGTGAGATTTTGCTGTGCACAAATTCCCCGCGTTACAAGTGACTGCACTTCAAAAATTATTTCATTAGCTGTAAAGCATTTTGGATCATGAAAGATGTGACATAAATGTGGCCAGTTTTAGGATGATGCAGTACACGTTGTTAAGGCCCACTGATCTGCTTCCCACCAGCTGAGGGATCTGTTTCCAGCTGTATCGTTCTGCTGAGGGGCTTCATGAAGATTTTACTTGGCTCATTTTTGCCAAAGATAAAACGTCTTCACATTTTGCTAATTTTTAATGAAAAAGTAACTTTGAGTACTAGAAAGAGTAATAATTAGGGCAGCACGGTAGCACAAGTGACTAGCACTGTGGCTTCACGGCGCCAGAGTCCCAGGTTCGATTCCCCGCTGGGTCTCTGTGCGGAGTCTGCACGTTCTCCCCATGTCTGCGTGGGTTTCCTCTGGGTGCTCCGGTTTCCTCCCACAGCCCAAAGACATGCAGGTTAGGTGGATTGGCCGTGCTAAATTGTCCTTAGAGACCAAAAAGGTTAGGAGGGGTTATTGGGTTCTGGGGATAGGGTGGAAGTGAGGGCTTCAGTGGGTCAGTGCAGACTCAATGGGCCGAATGGCCTCCTTCTGCACTGTATGTTCTATGTTCCTTGTAAAGTAATCAAATAATAGAAAGTAATAGGAAGAGAACACTAGGTGAAATTTTCTCAAAATTAGACCAAAGGTGCGACTCTCCGGAAAGATTTCGAAGTGTGGTAGTGAGCAGGAATACCGCAAGCTTCCCGGCGCTCAGCCCGGCGAGGTCAGCAACGCTTTTCAATGTTAATTAGTCCACTTAACGAAGCTCCACGGGCTTCACGCCGCAACTGATTCGCCAGGACCAGGCTTGCCAGCCCCCCCTGCTAACAAGGTGGAACAGCACTTAAACAGCACTTACACAGCACAGCACTTTCCGTCGTAATACGGGCCAACCGCCAAACCCTTGGCCCATCTCTCCAGGTATCACCACCCCCCACCCTTCCTGAGCACACCGTATGCAGGTGATGGGTGTGATGAGATCCAGCAGACAAGCAGGGGCCAGACCATGGTATAGATTGAGCAGCACCGGTGCTGAGCTCTCTGTGGGTTATCATGACCCCCACCCCGAGGGTGCCTCCCAGCCTCTGCCGAGCACGGGGGCGGCAAGTCCAGCGCCTCCGGGCTCTTTGCCTGTAAGCATAGATGCTACTCACCTCCTCAGCTCCCCATGGAAGCCCTTCGGCCAAGTTCACGTTTATAAAAAGGAGTACTAATCGGCGCCAACGTGACCATTTGCTGGGGAAACCGATGAACCATGGAAGGCCTTGGATATTGGGTGGCTCCCATTAATTGTATGGAAATAGGACTTAAATGGTGATCAATTGGTTTCTGGCCAAGTTACGGTGAGATCCCAATTTCGCCTACGTGAGCCGGTTGCATCGCAAACTGTGTAACTTTCCTTAGATAAAGGGGCCAAAACTGTTCGCAGAATTCCAGGTGTGGTGTAACTAGCGCCTTGCATAGTTTTAGCAAGAATTCCCTATTTTTAACAAAAATAAAGGCCAACATTCCATTTTCCTTCCCAATGCCGCAGAAGGCTGTGGAGGCCAAGTCACTGAGTGTCTTTAAGACAGAGATAGATAGGTTCTTGATCGATAAGGGGATCAGGGGTTATGGGGAGAAGGCAGGAGAATGGGGATGAAAAAATATCAGCCATTATTGAATGGCGGAGCAAACTCGATGGGCCGAATGGCCTAATTCTGCTCCAATGTCTTATGGTCTTAACTTGCAGATTAGCTTTTTGTGATTTATGCACGAGAACCCCCAGATTCCTCTGTGCTGCAGCTTTCTGCAGTCTTTCTCCATTTAAATAATATTCAGCTCCTTTATTCTTCCTACCAAAGTGCATAACTTCATATTTTCCTCCATTATATTCCATCTGCCAAGTTTTTGCCCATTCACCTAACCTGTCTAGATCCCTCTGTAGCCTCTTTGTGTCATCCTCACCACTTGCCTTCCCACCTATTTGTCCTACCAATTAATCTTAATACATGAACACAAATGCAAAATACTGCAGATGCACATTTGCTTCACAGCTCCAGGGTCCCAGGTTCGATTCCCAGCTTGGGTCACTGTCTGTGCGGAGTCTGCACATTCTCCCCGTGTGTGCATGGGTTTCCTCCAGGTGCTCCGGTTTCCTCCCACAGTCCAAAGATGTGCAGGTTAGGTGGATTGGCCATGCTAAATTGCCCTTTGTGTCCAAAATTGCCCTTAGTGTTGGGTGGGGTTATTGGGTTACGGGGATAGGGTGGAGGTGTGGACCTTGGGTAGGGTGCTCTTTCCAAGAGGCGGTGCAGACTCGATAGGCCGAATGGCCTCCTTCTGCACTGTAAATTCTATGATGCTGCAAATCTGAATAAAAACAGAAAATGCCAGAAATACTCTGCACATCTGGCAGGATCTGTGGAGACAGAAACAGAATAAATGCTTCACGTCTATGACATTTCATCTGAACTCCTAGATATTTATCAAATGCTGCCCAGCGCTATCAATTAAATGTTTCCAATTTTTATTTGTGCAGGGCTTTGTGAAACAAATACTAAACTGGGACTATTCTCTGTCCTTCTGAAAACCTCAGTTGCATTCAGGGGAAACATATATCCAAGTGTTTTGTTTTGCATTCAGTCTGTATTTTATACACAGGTTGGACATTTCCAGACTCCCAGTGGCTTCACATTGGCCAACAGTGGGATCTTCCACTCCCGTTGACTCTGGAGCATGTTTGGATGTTTCGCCAGCCCCGCTGCCAGGTGGAGGGATTCGACCTTGGCAGGACTGGAAGATCCCGTTGCAGGAAGGGCCAGAAAGTTCCAGCCACACTTACCAGATGATGCCTCCCCAGAGAAGAGAAAAGATGATGTAAAACAGTAGCGAGCCCCATATCACAAAGTGATTTATCCATGTCCAATGGTGAGTGTCCAGGGCAAGCTGTGAAAACAGGACATTGTCCATTTGTAACCAGCCAACCATCAAGGTACTCTCTGAACAATGACAGGATGAAACACAAGACAGGAGAGGGGTAAAGCAAGAACAGCAGATGCCCACATTCAGTCTATATTCCCTTGGGAATCATCAACAAAACATTGAACTAATTAAGCAGAGGTAATATTGAATTTTAATGCTGTTTTCATTTCTCATCGTTACTCAGTAGTTGACTGAAGTAGAAATCAGTTGGAACACAAAACATGACAGGAAATGTGTGACCGTTTACACATTAAACAACTACAGTCCAAACAAATCCACTCAGAGAAAGATTGTGGTAATTTCAAAATTTATTTTAAGAAACAGATCTCCTGTCATATTTTAGACTATGCAGCAACAACAGGAGTGGGAGAGAAGGGACTGAATATCAGCATATACAACAAATCTTTCAAATCTTGCAGATGTTAGAAAACTCAGAAATGTACCAAACAGTGAAGACAGTAAAATACTTCAGGAACACACATAAATTATACCATTTGAAACGGAGTGCAGGAACCAAGAGACTTAGGGATGTTTGTACACCGATATTTGTAGATAGCAGGGCACATTGAGAACATTGAAATTGGCCGGTACGATGTTGTGGGAATCACAGAGATGTGGTTGCAAGGGGATCAGGGCTGGGATCTAAATATCCAAGGATATATGTCCTATCAAAAGGACAGGCAGATGTGCAAAAGGGGCGGGGTTGCATTGCTGGTACGGAATGAAGTTAAATCGATAGCGAGGAGCGATATAGGATCAGAAGTCATAGAATCTTGTGGGTAGAGTTGAGGAATCGCAAAGGTAAAAAGACCCTGATGGGAGTTAGGTACAGGCTCCCTAGCAGTAGTCAGGATGTGGGGCAGAAAATAAATCAGGAGATAGAAAAGGCATGTAAAAAAGACAATATTACAATAATCATGGGGGACATCAATATGCAGGTGGACTGGGAAAATCGGGTTGGTAGTGGATCCCAAGAAAAGGAATTTGTGGAATGTCTAAGAGATGTTTTTTTGGAGCAGCTTGTGACGGAGCCTACTAGGGAACAGGCAATTCTGGATTTGGTGATGTATAATGAGGCAGACTTGATTAGGGAACTTAAGGGAGCAGTAACCACAATATGATAGAATTTACCCTGCAGTTTGAGGGGGAGAAGCTGCAATCAGATGTAACGGTATTACAATTAAATAAGGGTAACTACAAAGACATGAGGGAGGAGCTGGCCAGAGTTGATTGGAGAAGGAGCCGAGCAGGGAAGACAGTTGAACAGCAATGGCAGGAGTTTTTGGGGTTATTGGGGAGGCACAACAGAAATTCATCCCAAGGAGGAGGAAACATGCTAAGTGGAGGACAAGGCATCAATGGCTGACGAGGTATGTCAAGGACAGCATAAAGGCTAAAGAAAAAGCATAAAGAGTGGCGAGGATCAGTGGGAAACCAGAGGATTGGGAAGCCTTTAAAAGCGAGCAGAGGACAACTAAAAAAGCAATAAGGGGGGAAGAAGATGAAGTCCGAGTGCAAGCTAGCTAGTAATATAAAGGAAGATAGGAAGAGATTTTTTCAATATATAAAAGGTAAGAGAGAGGCAAAAATAGACATTGGAGCACTAGAAAATGTGGCTGGAGAAGTAATAATAGGAAACAAAGAAATGGCAGACGAACTGAATAGTTACTTTGCATCAGTCTTCACGGTGGAAGACACCAGTGGGATGCCAGAGCTCCAGAACCAGGGGGCAGAGGTGAGCGCAGTGACCATTACGAAGGAGAAGGTTCTGGGGAAACTGAAAGGTCTGAAGATGGATAGGGGCTGGTTTGGCACAGGGCTAAAGAGCTGGCTTTTAAAGCAGACCAAGGCAGGCCAGCAGCACAGTTCAATTCCTGTACCAGCCTCCCCGAACAGGGCCTGAATGTGGCGACGAGGGGCTTTTCACAGTAACTTCATTTGAAGCCTACTTGTGACAATAAGCAATTTTCATTTTCATTTCTCAAGTCACAGGATGGACTACACTCCAGGATCCTAAAAGAGATAGTTGAGGAAATTGTGGAGGCATTAGTGATGATCTTTCAGGAATCACTGGAGGCACATCCTTCCTTAGATATTGTGGTGATGTGCATCAATGTAATGTAGCCACCTAAATTGGCCAATTCCCGATTTAAAATGGCGAACGGCAAAGGCTGAAGGGAAATTCAGCCAACACAGGCAGAAACCAGCAGGTGCATGTTTGCTGTGTATTAAAACTCTGCAAAAGCCCAGACAGCATCGATACCAGCGACCATCAGCATGATAATGTAGCAGTCATCTACATACTAATGAACAATCCTCGGGAACAATAGCAACATTTGGGACACACAAAACTAAGCCAGACTCCCCGACGCCAGCAGGGGCCAACACAAAAGAGGTTAACGTACACCTCAAGACCGCCCATCGATCAGGGAACCGCTCCAGTATTGGAGAAATCGAACCAAGCGATTGGAGCGAAGTCCAATCACCTAGAACCAGGTACAGGGTCCGCCCCGAAAGGCGGGAAGCCCCTGGGGACTATAAAGTTAAGCCCCCAAGTTCAACTCGCTCTCTTCTTCCTGCCCGGGTCACCCAGCAACGCGAACCAACCTTGACCGTGACCGGTGCAGTGACCGCCGAAAGACCGTAAGTCTTAATTCAACGCTCGCTACGAGATAGGTGCTCCTAGCTACCAATCTGTACCAACTTCGAATCCCGCAGACTCAGAACCCGAACGAAAGGCCATTTGTTCCCCTGACCTGGTGGGCCAGTCCGAAGTTAAGTATAGGCCTGTTAGTTGTAGAAGTAGCTTAGACGTAGAATTTGTGCATGAGTCGCGATTACTGTGTATAATAAATGTGCTTTGATTTTAATTTTACTAATCGGTGTATTGAGTTATTGATCATTACTTGGACTTGAACCTCGTGGCGGTATCATAAAGATACCTGGCGACTCGAGAGCAAAGGTAATAAAACAGAGCAATTGAACCAACCGGAAAGTTAGCAAAATATTATTTGGCGACTCTGGTAGGACCCGATCTAGAAGTGGCATAACCACTCCGGCAGAACCCAGAATTTGAATTAGAGATCCAATTGGGAACAGAAAACCACAAGCGTTCAAGCAGTTCTGATCAATCCTCATAATTCGGAAGTGTATGTATGCATGCGTAACTAACAGGGCGATAAGGTAGAACTGATAGATTTTTTGTTGCAACAAAACTGTCGGGAGTTTGTATTTCGGAAAGTAGCGAAAGCCGTTCCCGTATTTACAGCACCGCCTTAATACCCCTGTCCCAAATTTGAAGAGCAGCATTCGGATAGGAAAGATGGCAATGCAGGCAATGCAACGCCTCATGAACCCCGAGGAATTTGCGGTCGCAGCGGACCAGCAGCAGTAGAGTGGGACAATGTCCCATTTGGGAAGAGGAGATCAGGAAATATCTCAAAGGGAAGGGATGACCCCTTTGGAGTCAATTCTGTGACAACGAGGAATCAGATCCCGGGAGTATAGGACATACTTGGTGGGAGACCCTGAGTGAGATCCACAAGAAGAGCTTAGGAAAAGCTTGCAAGCCGATGGCAATCGTGTCCTGCTTGGCACAGTTGCGAGGCACAGAGGAGGTCGTTAGGACGCTCCGGAAAGAGGTAGAAGGCATACATCGAATGAGTAAGGTTGATGTAAGTGAGGTAGAAAGAGAGAACTTAAGAGTTGAGGAGGAAGTTGGCAGCAAAAGATAGAGAGGTGGAGGATGCCAAGAGAGCACACCAGTCTTGTCTGGCGCACTAAAGCAGCTTCCAGTCCCAGTATGAAAAGACCTATCAGGACACGCAACGTGCAGTCCTGGTACGTGAAGAAACCGAAAAGCAGGTTGAGACATTGCAGAGGCAGCGTAGTGACCTGAAGGCAGCGTTAAGAGAACTCCATGCTGCCACCACAGAGCAAAGACAAAGCTCACTAGACCACGCAAAGTGCCGGAAGCAGATTGCAGAGCTGCAATCGCTGCTTTCAGTCCAAAAAGGATTCCAGGAAACCTTTGGAGCAAAATTAGATAAGGAAGATGGCCCTGATTGGGAAGAATTAAATGAAACAGTGCAGAAATATGTTCAGGGAACATGTGTGCAGGGAAAGCCACAGAAGAGGAAAGCGTCCCAACCCCCCACAGAGCAGATAGTTCAGGCTCCAATGAACCCAGTAACCACCCACCGTACAGCCATATTGGACGACGCGCAATTTCTATACACCACCCTATTAACAGTGACCCAATTACGGGACGCGTGCGATAAGATCACACCGTTCCTCCCCACCTCAGACCCCCACCACTTCTTTGCCAGAGTAAAGCAGCAGGCGACCATGTACGACCTGGATGAGCAAGAGCATGTGAAGCTCACAGTTTTGAGTTTAGACCCTTCGGTCGTAGCAGCCCTTCCCGACCCACAGAATGTAGGAGGCGGCACCCTTGCAGAAATGCATACCGCGATCCTGGATGTGATCGGGTATAACCGGGGTGACCCCGTAGATGGCCTCAATAAATGCAGGCAACAGAAAACTGAGCACACCACAGCGTTCGCTGGACGCCTCTGGATTCACTTTGCAGCAGTTTTTGGAAACTTAGACCGCGACCATTTGTCCCCAGACGACATGGCCAAATGGACCCACACCCTTATCTCCCATGCCACGGAAACAGGACAAAAAGCTTGTGCCAATTATGACCCCTCAGAGGAGGCTCATAACGAAAAATGGGTAGTAAAAAGATTGTTCCGCGCCTGGGAGCAGTCTGTATAAAGCAAACCCGCAGTTAAAATTCCCGAGGAAAAGCAGGCCTACGCAGATATACAGGCAGTTACAACACACCAGAACCCCGCATGCGTAAATGAAGGAAAGAACAGCCACCCACAAAAGTCACAGGAGTGTTACAACTGTGGACAGTTGGGACACTTTGCAAGAGAGTGCAATGCCCCATGAAAGCCACAGAGAGCCCAGCAGACGGGCACTCTAAGTAAGAAGAAGACAGAGCCCATTAATAGTGTTTGCGCCCGTTCAGATCAGACGGACCTGACCGGAACGGATTGACGATGTACGGACTCCCCCAACTGGGTCTGCGACACCCTTTGGGATAGATCCGGACGACCGGTAGTTGCAGCGAAAATTCGGGGACAGCCCATCGAATTCCTATGGGACACAGGAGGGTCCCACACCACAATAAATTCCTCCACCCTGTTTCAAAAAGACACGTGGCCCACTACAGCCACCATCACCCTCAGTGGCTTTACAGGCCACTCACAGCAGGGACACATCACAGCCCCTGTACCCATTCAAATCGGCAACATCACCACCAAGCACCCCGTAGTTTTAGTTGACCTGCCCCATACAGCAGAACACATTCTAGGAATAGACTTCATGAATTTCCACAATCTTTCATTTGATCCAGTAAACCAGTGTGTCTGGAAAATAGCAAAATCTGCAAGAGCCCCCGCAACGCTCAACATAGGTGAATACGCGAACAAAATTAGCGCAGTAGGCGAATTTTGGTTCAACCCGACCACGCTTAGCACGGACAAGCAGGTGAGGGCAGTTCTGCAAAAGAACCGGACAGCATTCGCGACCCACAAACATGACTGTGGATGGATGACTGGTTCCGTACAAATCACAGGACCTGACCCAAGACCCCCAAAACAGTATGGATTTCCCCAAGAGGCAGAGGGAGAAATCGCAAAAGTAATCGAAAGCTTATTAGAGCAGGGCGTACTTAGATCAGTAGCCTCCACTAATAATGCCCCGATTTGGCCAGTGAGAAAGCCCGATGGATCATGGCGACTGACCATCGATTACCGGGAACTCAACAAAATCACCCCCATAGCAGCCCCCACAGTAGCCACAAGTCCCGAGACCATGCTCAAGCAGGGACTCAATTCCTGATTCTTTACGGTTTTGGACGTCAGTAATGGATTCTGGTCCATTCCATTGGCAAAGGCGTGCCAGTACAAATTTGCCTTCACTTTTAAAAATCAGCAGTACACGTGGACATGCCTGCCACAAGGATTCCACAACTCCCCCTCCATTTTCCCCCGACAGCTGGCAAATGGTTTAGCCAAATTCTCTCGCCCCGAATGTCTCGTCCAGTACGTAGATGACCTACTACTGCAGACAGACCCCAAGGAAGAGCACATCGAGCTACTGTCCGAACTCCTGGAACTCTTACACTCAATTGGTTGTAAAGTTAACCCCAAAAAGGCCCAGATTTTGGAAGACAAGGTGATATATTTGGGAACAATTATCACGCACGGTAAACGCGAGATCGAGAATAAAAGGATTGACTCGATTGCTAAATTGCTCCTTCCCCAGAACGTTTCAGCCCTCCGGTCGTTTTTAGGACTGGTTGGCTACTGCCGAAACCACGTTGAAGGTTTCGCCAGCAAGGTAGCACCCCTCTCAGACCTCCAAAAGAAAGGAGCCCCCTGGGAATGGCTTCCGCAGCATACGGATGCTGTGGAATCTTTAAAACAGGCACTCATAGCAGCTACAAGTTCCAGGCCCGCTTTCCCCTTACGCTATAGAGGTAGCAGCCACAGACCATACCCTTTCGGCCGTGCTCCTCCAGGAACGACACGGACAGTTAAGGCCCGTAGCTTACGCCTCCAGAATTTTAGATGCTGTGGAGCAGGGATTTTCAGCCTGTGAGAGGCACCTGCTCGCAGTATTTTTGGCAGTTCAGTATTTTTCGTACTTTACCGGACTGAACCCCATCACAATCCTCACAGAACACCCCCCCCCCCCCCCCCCCCCCCCCCGACCCAACTTTTACTGGACGGACGACTCAAGGACGGTACAGTCAGTCAGATCAGGGCAGCTAGATGGACCCTTCTTTTGCAGGGACGGGACATCACTGTTAAAAGGACAAAGACCCACACTTTTTTAGCCGACAACCTACAGTACCCCGGAACTCCCCATGAATGTGAAATCATCTCTCCACACCACAACACAGGCCCCTTTATGGCTAAAACACCCCCCAGAAAAATAGGTAGTACAACCCAGAGCCCCAAGCACACAGACATGTGTGAACCCATTAGGATATATGTGGATGGATCTTCCACAATATTAGAAGGGAAGCGCATAACAGGATGCGGTATTTCTGTCGAGGACGCGCAGGGACGCGCCCTAGAAGAAATAACAATAAAACTTCCAGGACACTTAGACGCGCAGGCAGCAGAACCTGCGGCCATTGCATACATAGTGGAACACCCAGATTCCTTCCCCAGCCCAGCAGACATATACTCGGACAGCCTCAATGTCTGCAACAGCCTTACGGAATTCCTACCCCTGTGGAAAGCAAGAGGATTTGTTTCCGCAGACGGAAAACCCCTCCCTTCAGCCCCATTGCTCCGTCACATCTTAGAGAGAGCACAGAACAGGACTTTTGGTATAAGTCAAAGTTCAAAGTCACCATCGTTCCTCCCCCCCTGGAAATGTAAAAGCCGACGCACTGGCTAAAGCAGGTTCCAGGCATGGATATTTTTGGACACCCCCCGAAAGCGCACCAGTGAATGCAGTTCAGGTCTCGCAGACTAAGATCGAGGATCTAGTGCAGGCCCAGAAGCAGGACAGCAATCTCAGGGAGATTTTAAAAGGAAACTATCCAGCACCCTACGAGAGGTTTAAAAATGCTCTGACCACACATGACGGTGTTAAAAGACACCCTTTATGTGGTTCCTGAACAGGACAGGAATCAACTGATTTGTTTGTTCCATGACGGTCATGGACATCAGGGAATCGATCCCACTACAGCCCACCTCAGGCAGCTTTGTTGGTGGCCGAATTTAAAGGACGATGTAAATCACTACATCAAGAATTGTCTTATCTGTGCCCAGAATAATCCGGACAGATATGCCAAAAAGGCTGAGCTTAGTAACACCCGACCCGTTAATGGCTCCTGGACTAACCTCCAGATTGATTTTATAGGACCATTGCCTCTTGCAGGAATGGTTATAAATATGTACTTGTGGTGATAGACACGTATACCAAAAAGGGTGGAAGCATTCCCATCCAGAACTAACACGGCAAAGACCACAGCCAAGATTTTAACCCACCACAACTTTACAAGATGGGGACTCCCCCGCAGCATTGAATCCGACCAAGGTTCCCATTTTACGGGACGTGTCATGAAGAACGTCCTCACGATATTTGGCATTACCCAAAAAATCCACATAGTATACCACCCCCAGTCAAGTGGTATCGTGGAGCGCATGAATCGGACCCTAAAATCCACCCTCAGAAAAGTGGTCCAGCAAAACAACACCACTTGGGACTGAGTCCTCTCTTTTGCGCTGATGTTTTTGCGCAATACAGTTTCAACTTCTACAGGTTACACCCCACATACCCTCATGACCGGACGCCCCATGAAAGGCACAGAATTTTTATTAGGTTTAGACTTGACCAGCCCCGAAGTGACGGCCCTCACACATGAGAACGCAGTCAAACAATTAGTGGATAATGTTAAAACGGCTCAGCTAGCAGCCGCAGTGCAATTGGGCACAAGAAAGAAACAGGGCAAGGCCTGTTTCAACAAGACAGTGCATGCGACTGAGTTCAGTATAGGACAGCAAGTCATGCTCTCCGTATACAACCCCAGCACATTCCTGTCACCAAAGTACTCGGCTCCGTACTCCATTGCGGACAAAGTAAGCCCTTCTGTCCACAAAATAAAGTACCCCAATGGAAAGACTGCGTGGTTCCATATCAACCAGCTGAAGGCATATGGAACACAGTCTAACCACGCACACCACGTCATGCTCGACGCAGCACACCACACCCCGCCCACAGCCAACGTAACCCTACCATACCCCAACACGTTCAGCCACAGACTCAACCTCGACTCCACCCATGAAATATACACTCCGGCCCGGAACGCCCACAGACTGCAGCAGCAAGGACAGCGACTATGACTCGGACGATAGCCACAGCACGCCTCCCTACTATCCCCATGCAACAGGACCCACACCCAACGAATCTGACCACGATTCGAGTGATCCCTTCACGAGCTCTTTCCTACACAAACCCCACCACCGACCAACCATGATGACCCCGATTCCGTCCCCACACAACTAGACACCACCTATTGGCACAGAGACAATTCGTACAGACTCGTCCGGAATGACGAGAGCGATCCAAAATCATACCAAGCAGCCCTATCAGCCCTAATACATTCAAGAGTTTGGCAACCGGGAGAAGATGATGACCTTGAGTCTGACTCCCAAAACGAGAACGCCTTTGCGACCCTGTTCGCAACCGATAACTGAGGTGTCCAGATGATGTTTTGAAAGGAACCGCTTGGGAGAAAACGGTGTCCTTTCTGATGGAACCTGCAGCATGTTTTATGTTGTTTGTAGTTTTGTTAAATGTTATATGTCAGACCGGAAAAAAAATTTCCACGGCCCCACGCCTTTTCGGCCAAAACCTCTGAGGGCTTGCCCACAGAGACTTGCTACTGTCCCAGGCGCCAGTTCAGAGAAACTCGTCTGTCGACAGACGCCCGTGCATGACTGCTCTTCTGATTCGAAGGTAGAACCAATACGGCAACCCCCCACGATGCATATATTTCTTGCCCATTCTTGTCGGTTGCTCAGGCAGTGGAGAAACAGCATTGGGACCCGCCCTGCCTGGGAACCCGCCCCCCCTCTGGTCAGCTACGCTCGGGTAGGGAACACACGGCATTGGTCGCCGTCCTACCCGGGGACTCCATCCAACTCTGACCCGTCGCAGCCGATACGCACCTCATTTTGGACAGTTTTAGTTCTAAAAGTTTTGTTTTGTTTCAGGTAACCCTTAGGTTGCCAACCATATGCTATTTACATCCTCAAACATTTGGATGGTAAACCGCACAGTCTGCGAGACGGATTGCACTGGTTCATTATTTGTAAGTGTGTCTTGTCCTAAAATTCGGTTTTTGGAGAAAAAAAAATGTGGGAGTCACACACAGTGACCAATTATAAAGGGAGTAATTGGCACTAAAGGACAGACAGGCTATCATACAAGATGTTAAACCAAGATAGTAACAGACACTATGCTTGTTTCCACAGAACTCCAGAAGCTCCAGGACAGACGAGAAGTGAAAGAAGAACCATGAGGACATCATCCACGTGGTTCATCGTTATAATGGACATTTGGTTGCGCGCGAACGTGAACCCCATGACCTCAAGCCCCCCAGCCGTTAATGATTCACTTCCCCACAGTACCCAGAGCCCAGTCACAAGCGACACCACACCATCTTGGTGTGCCAGGTTTATAACCTGGTACTCCCTTGTCCTATTTGATAGAATCCCTATTGGGGGATACTCTGCTGCATCGTGCAGACTATGGGTCTGAGAAAATGAAGGAGAGCCTACCGCGCTCGCACCCCGGTATATAGGATCAGATCCCCTAATTTCGGATACGACCAGACCCCCGCGATCTATAATAATGAGCATTCGTTTGCATTTTTTGTTGTAAATAAAGAAATGTTCATGAACAATTGTACGATCCTGAGCTTGACCGCCAAGCCTGAACATGTGTATAATACTGCTATGATTTTGTTTGTATGGTTGAGGAAGTTAGAGTGATGAAATGTTTAAGTGAGTGTCGTGTATTGAGGATAGTTAGAGGTTCCCATTTTCTTGTTTTGTAATGCATGTCCCTGTTTGACATAGCGCCCCTTAGAATTGTCAGTTAAAACATTTTTTTGCGTAGTTATGGTCAGTGTAGAGGCCATGAAGAAGTGCTCACCGGGTCAGGGAATGAAAACAACGCAGTTATGTGATCCTTCACGCTTCGCGTTAGGATCACAAGGAGGGTGTGTAGCCACCTAAATTGGCCAACTCCCGATTTAAAATGGCGAACGGCAAAGGCTGAAGGGAAATTCAGCCAACACAGGCAGAAACCAGCAGGTGCATGTTCGCTGTGTATTAAAACTCTGCAAAAGCCCAGACAGCATCGATACCAGCGACCATCAGCATGATAATGTAGCAACCATCTACATACTAATGAGCAATCCTCGGGAACAATAGCAACATTTGGGACACACAAAACTAAGCCAGACTCCCCGGCGCCAGCAGGAGCCAACACAAAAGAGGTTAACGAACACCTCAAGACTGCCCATCGATCAGGGAACCGCTCCAGTATTGGAGAAATCGAACCAAGCGATTGGAACGAAGTCCAATCACCTAGAACCAGGTACAGGGTCCGCCCCGAAAGGCGGGAAGCCCCCAAGTTCAACTCGCTCTCTTCTTCCTGCCCGGGTCACCCAGCAACACGAACCAACCTTGACCGTGACCGGTGCAGTGACCGCCGAAAGACCCAAGTCTTAATTCAACGCTCGCTACGAGATAGGCGCTCCTAGCTACCAATCCGTACCAACTTGGAATCCCGCAGACTCAGAATCCGAACAAAAGGCCATTTGTTCCCCTGACCTGGTGGGCCAGTCCGAAGTTAAGTATAGGCCTGTTAGCTGTAGAAGTAGCTTAGACGTAGAATTTGTGCATGAGTAGCGATTACGGTGTATAATAAATGTGCTTTGATTTGAATCGTACTAATCGGTGTATTGAGTTATTGATCATTACTTGGACTTGAACCTCGTGGCGGTATCATAAAGATACCTGGCGACTCGAGAGCAAAGGTAATAAAACAGAGCAATTGAACCAACCGGAAAGTTAGCAACAGTAAATACATGTAGGCTGGCTAGACACTAGAGAGAACACCAGAAACATCACACACACACACTCAGCCAATAGATCAGTTAGATAGGACATGACCAATGGACATTCACGATACACACAGAGGTGACACGACCACAGGAGGGCATTACACCAACCCATATATAAAGGACACCACACACATGATCTGCCTCTTTCCAGTGGAAACAGTCAGTGAGTAGAGACACAAGGTTGATTCAATATTACACCCACCACGTGGATTTCAGCAACTGGTTAGTCAGTCTGGGTAGCTATAGTAGGATTAGCAGTAGTGTCAAACCAGAGTAATAGAAGTGTAAATAGTTTAGTAAACGTGTTGAAGTTATCTCCACGTCTGAACCTTCCTTTGTCAAGTGCACCACAAGGAAGCCGCTTATGTTACACCTACAACATAACAAATCAGATATGAGGCCCAAAACTGCTCACAACACTCCAAATGGGGTCTGACCAGAGCCTTATACAGCCTCGGAAGTACATCCCTGGTCTTGTATTCTAGCCCTCTTGACATGAATGCTAACATTGCATTTGCCTTCTCAACTGCCGACTGAACCTGCACATTAACTTTAAGAGAATCGTGAACAAGGATTCCCAAGTCCTTTTGCGCTTCTGCTTTCCGAAGCATTTCCCCATTTAGAAAATAGTATATGCCTAGATTCCTCCTTCCAAAGTGCATAACCTCATACTTTTCCACATTGTATTTTATTTGTCATTTCATTGCCCACTCTCCTAGCTTGTCCAGAAAATGAGGGATAGAAATGGCAAGATTAGGGAATCATGGATGACAGGTGGAATTGAGACTAGCTAAGATGAAAAAGGAAGCATACATAAGATCTAGGCGACTTAAAACTGATGAAGCTTTGGAGGAATATCGGGAAAGTAGGACAAATCTCAAACGCGCAATAAAGAGGGCTAAAAGGGGTCATGAAATATCTTTGGCTAACAGGGTTAAGGAAAATCCCAAAGCCTTTTATTCGTATATAAGGAGCAAGAGGGTAACTAGAGAAAGGATTGGCCCACTCAAAGACAAAAGAGGGAATTTATGCGTGGAGTCAGAGGAAATGGGTGAGATTCTTAATGAGTACTTTGCATCGGTATTCACCAAGGAGAGGGACATGACGGATGTTGAG
The DNA here is from genome assembly GCF_047496885.1 of Scyliorhinus torazame. NCBI lineage: Eukaryota > Metazoa > Chordata > Chondrichthyes > Carcharhiniformes > Scyliorhinidae > Scyliorhinus > Scyliorhinus torazame. The sequence goes on from NC_092721.1 coordinate 1,428,882, forward strand.
GCTAGGGATGGATGTTTAAATACTCTAGGTCAAGTCGGCATAAGGGAGGGAGAAGTTTTGGGTATTCTAAAAGGCATTAAGGTGGACAAGTCCCCAGGTCCGGATGGGATCTATCCCAGGTTACTGAGGGAAGTGAGGGACGAAATAGCTGGGGCCTTAACAGATATCTTTGCAGCATCCTTGAGCACGGGTGAGGTCCCGGAGGACTGGAGAATTGCTATTGTTGTCCCTTTGTTAAAGAAGGGTAGCAGGGATAATCCAGGGAATTATAGACCTGTGAGCTTGACATCAGTGGTAAGCAAACTGTTGGAGAAGATACTGAGGGATAGGATCTATTCACATTTGGAAGAAAATAGACTTATCAGTGATAGGCAGCATGGTTTTGTGCAGGGAAGGTCATGTCTTACAAACCTAATAGAATTCTTTGAGGAAGTGACAAAGTTAATTGATGAGGAAAGGGCTGTAGATGTCATATACATGGACTTTTGATAAAGTTTCCCATGGCAGTTTGATGGAAAAAGTGAAGTCGCATGGGGTTCAGGGTGTACTAGCTAGATGGATAAAGAACTGGCTGGGCAACAGGAGACAGAGAGTAGTGGTGGAAAGGAGTGTCTCAAAATGGAGAAAGGTGACTAGTGGTGTTCCACAGGGACCCGTGCTCGGACCACTGTTGTGTGTGATATACATAAATGATCTGGACGAAGGTGTAGGTGGTCTGATTAGTAAGTTTGCAGATGATACTAAGATTGCTGGAGTTGCAGTTAGCGAGGAGGACTGTCAGAGAATACAGCAAAATATAGGTAGACTTGAGAGTTGGGCAGAGAAATGGCAGATGGAGTTCAATCCAGGTAAATGCGAGGTGATGCATTTTGGAAGATCTAATTCAAGAGTGGACTATACGGTCAATGGAAGAGTCTTGGGGAAAATTGATGTACAGAGAGATCTGGGAGTTCAGGTCCATTGTACCCTAAAGGTGGCAACGCAGGTCGATAGAGTGGTCAAGAAGGCATACAGCATGCCTTCAGTGGTTAGCACTGCTGCCTCACAGCACCAGGGACCCGAGTTCAATTACGGCCTTGGGTGACTTTGTGGAGTCTGCACGTTCTCCCCGTTTCTGCGTGGGTTTCCTCAGAGTGCTCCGGTTTCCTCCCATAGTTCAAAGATGTGCAGGTTAGGTGGGGTTATGGGGATAGGGCGGCACAGTGGGCCGAGGTAGATGCCCTTTCAGAGGGTCAGTGCAGACTCATTGGGCCAAATCATAGAATCCCTACTGCAGCAGGAGGCCATTCGGCCCATTGAGTCTGCAGCGGGTTGGGAAGTGAGACCCCGCTGAGTTGAAGCTCTCCATAGCACCTGTGTTATCCCCCCCTCCACCACCACTCCCACATCACCCTCACATGCACCAGAACCCCCACACTACCCGCACACTGCCCTCGCAGCACCCCGACACCACCCTCCCAAATACACCCCATCCCCCTCGGTCTGCGATGCAATCAAGCATCTGGTCGTGTCTTGCAGGAGCGGCTGGCAATGGGGTGCGGCCTTCTAGTATCTCCCTCCCCCAACCCCAGCCACAGCCTGAACTCCAGATGCCGAGGACACAACCGACATGAATGGGAGCCATTGACCCGCATCCCAGGACACCCTGGAGCTCAAATCCAGGGATGACACAGATTTCCTATCACAGCTGTCCCCAACACCCTCCATCATCCCAGAGACACTCACCTCAGCTGGGCACTTTAGTGAAGAGGCATTATCTGGGGCGCACCACACATTCAGCAAGTGGAGGTAGGAACCCCTGGCTTGTGGTCGCCCTGGCATGGCCTGTGGGCGGTCTGCATCCTCAGGGACGGGAGAATCGCCGTGTGGTCCGGCAATACACAATAGGGCATGCACGGTTAGATACTCGGACGGGGCTGAGGGAGGAGGGGGAAGGTGGTGATGGGAGGATGGAGGGGATGAGGAATGGGGGGAGGAGGCAGGAGTGGGGGGGGGGGGGGTGCAGGCAGAGGGGGTCTCACTTGGTGCTGTGCCCCAATCTCTGTATCCGCAACCTCCCGGTCCTCGGGTCCGCCGGCGAGGTCCAGGGCCCTCTGTTCATGAATGATTGAATGGTAAGGGACTGCAATTCAGGTGGACCCCCTCTGTTGGCATAGGATCACAGGCCATCCTGCCAATGCAGCTTGCATGGGTGGGTGCAGCCATGTGGGTCTCAGCTGGGGCTGTACCGCCCATCATGCGGATGGGGGGCAGTGCCACATGTGTGGGGGGTTGGTGCCATAGGCACAGTGGGGGGTACTTACCCTGGTTGCCCCGACGAGGTCATTGACCTTCTTGTGGCACTGGCTACCTGTCCCGGGATTTATCCCCACGGCGCTGACAGCTTCTCCCACCTCCCTCCACAAGCGCTGGCTGGTGTTGACTGCGACCCTACGGCCGTGTCCCGGGTTCCAGAGCCTCCCTCCTTTGCTCCACGGCGTCCAGGAGTGCCTCGATATGCTGCTCCTGGAACCTCTGCGCTGCAGTGCGGGCAGCCAGCTTCCCACGTTGCCCTGTGTCTCTGTTGATGCCGTCCATTTAACCGCGATGTGGCGCAGCGTTAGTGACGTCCCCTTCCGTGGCACAGAATATGCGCACTTTTGCCGGCCTCGATGCCGGAGTCGTTCGCCTTGCTTTTGACGCCGGCGTCAGAACTTGGGCGTGAATCCCGGCCATGATGGCGTAGGTGCACCTATGCACCGAGCTCGGAGAGATCCCGGACAGGTCCCCACTCAGCGCCTGGAAGGACCCCTTGGCGTATAAATTCACGGCGACCTTCACCTTGATGGCCACGGGGAGCAGGTGTCCTCCCTCATACCCCCGTGGTGCCAGGTGCGCCATGATCTGCCAGGTATGTCGCACTGTCCCCCTGCTCAGCCGGAGTCTCCGACGGCATGCCCAGTCTGGTAGGACCTCGAATGACAGGCAGTGCCGGTACACAAGGCCTTGTGCACCTCCTTTGCATCTCCTCCTCCTCGGCATGTTGGCGCCTGGGTCTCCATCCTCTCCTGTTCCTCTGGGGCACCTCTGGGGCACACTCGGTTACCGGCTGCCTCCGTTTCTCTGCGGCACACTCGGTTACTGGCTGCCTCCTGTTCCTCTGGGGCACACTCGGTTACCGGCTGCCTCCTGTTTCTCTGGGGCACACTCGGTTACCTGCTGCCTCCTGTTCCTCTGGGGCACACTCCGTTGCCGGCTGCCTCCTGTTTCTCTGCGGCACACTCGGTTACCGGCTGCCTCCTGTTCCTCTCGGGCACACTTCACTACTGCATGGCCCTACTCCTCGAGCAGCTCGTACAGCCGCATGGCATTCCCCCAGGGCTGTGACGACCAGCAGGAAGGCCACCATTGCTGGTTAGAGAAGGCGACCAAAACTGTACACAGTATTGTAAATGTGGCCTCACTAGTACCTTGTACAGTTGCAGCAACACTTCTTTACTTTTATTATACAGCTCTCCATTACTTCCCTATTACCTACTACACCTGGATGCTAGTTCTCTGGGTTTCATGAACAAGGATCCCCAAGGCTTTTTGTGCCACAGCTTTCTGCAGACTCTCTCCATTTAAATAATAAACCGCCTTCTCATTCTTTCTTCCAACATGAACAATCTCATATTTTCCCACATTGAATTATTGTTTTCAAATTTAGGCCCACTCACGTAACCTGTAAACTATTTATATCCTCCGTAGAATCTGCCTTCCCTCCCACCATTGTGTCATCTCCAAATCTGGCCACAGTTCACTCTGTTCATTCCACCAAATCATTGTGAAAAGTTGTGGTCCCAGCACTGATTCCTGTGGTTCTCCACTGGTTACAGACCTCCAACTTGAGAAAGACCCCCTCATCACTAACAGCTGCTTCCCGTTAGTTAGCCAATTCTCTATCCATGGCAGAATCTGACCTCCAACTCCTTGAGCTCCTATCTTGATGTGTAGCATTTTGTGTGGCATCTTAGCAAATGTCTTTTGAAAATCTAAATATACAACATTGCCGGGTTCTCCTCTATCTACTCTGGCTGATACCACCTCAAAGAACTCCAGGAAATTTGTCAGGCGTGATTCCCTTTCCTGAAACCTTGCTGACTCTCCTTGATCATATTATGACTTTCCCCAAATGCACTGCTATCTATTCTCTCTTTAATAATCGATTCTAATATGTTTCCAATAACTGAAGTTAGACTAACTGGCCTGTAGTTTCATGTATTTTGCGTGCTTCCCTTTATGAACAAGGGTACCACATTGGCAGTTTTCCAATCCTTTGGCACAGTTCCAGAATCCAAGACGTTTTGGAAAACGACTACCAATACATCCACAAGCTCTGTAGCTACCTCCTTTAAGATCATGGGGTGCAAACCATCAGCCTTTTGACCATCAGACCTGTCAGCCTTTAACCACATTGGTTTGCATAAAATTCTCAGGTGATGATGACTGCATTTAATTCCTCCCCTGTATATTTTACTATTTCTGGGATGCTTGTAGTATCCTCTGTCGACAGTAACGACTGATGCAAAATATCTGTTTAACTCCTTTGCCATTTCCTTGTTCCCCATAAATACTTCCCCAGTTTTATTCTCTAAGGGGTCAATACTTTCTTTTACTTCTCTCTTCCTTTTAATGTGCTTTAAAAAACTCTTATTGTCTATTTTTATATACCTCACTAGCTTGCACTCATAGGGTGCAAAATAATGGAAATGTTTCTAGGCGTCATTTGTGGCAGGTTTTGCTGGGAGTGTCCCCCCCCCCAGCTCTGTCGGCAGGTTCCCCACCCCATCTGACACAGGCGCAATCGGGCGGCCATGCTGCGCCCGAAAGGCAACGCACCCTGACGCAACATGATTAATCGCTGCCTGCAGACCCCGCTCCCGGGATCTACCTGGCTCGCAAGATCTAACGCCATGTAAATATCGCCCACAAGCAAATCAGCATATTAGAACAAGACAGCTAGTCTCACTCTAACATGCAGTTTCCCGAGGCACAGGGATCTGTCCCCTTTGCCTCGGAGAGCTCGGGCAAGTGCAATTGAGTACTGGATTGCACAAACGGGGACCGGATGGAACGGCACTGTGGGGGTCTCCCAGGGGATCAGAGGCCCCGAGGGTGGTAAGCTGACACTGCTGGTACCACCAACCTGGCAGGGACACTGCCAAGGTGCCAAGCTGGCATTTGTCACAATGTCAATCGGGTTGGGGGTGCCTTGCGCAGGTGATTGGGGGTGAGGTAGGCTCCAGGAACCCCTCATAGTGAGTTAGGGCTCGAGGGGCAGGGGTCTGGGGTTGCGAAAAGGGCTCCAGGAGATCGGAATGCTACTTTTAAATGGCGTCCCGATCTTTCGTTACACTGAGGAGTTGCGGTGAGTGGATCTCCTCAGTGCAGAACGCAGGGCTATGTGCGGCTCGGCCGCAAATTCCCCGCTGAGGCCCCCAATCTAAACCGAATGCCGTTCGAAAGCGCTGTCTTTCTCAGCGCTGCGAGCGTCTGGGAACAAGCGGCTAAATCTGCTCGCTGTGGGACTTTGTTCCCATTTAGTTTCATCGCACTCGGTCACTTTTTTTGGCCTTGGGGAGTTTCTCACTGGCTAGCCCAGACTTAGAATTATTTTCCATCAGTTGGGAGCTGGATTCACTGGCCAGACCAGCTCTTCAGAGATCGGGCTACCATTTCGAAAGGGATTGTCAGAGGAAACAGCAAGACATGGATAGGTTGGAGACTTGGGCAGAGAAATTGCAAACAAGTTTAATCGGACAAATGTGAGGTAATGCATTTGGTAGGTCTAACAGAGGGGAAATATATAGTGAATGGCAAAACTCTTACGAATATAGAACGTCAGAGCGATCTGGGCATGCATGTCCACAGATCTTTGAAGATGGCAACACAAGTGGACAAGGTAGTCAAGAATGCTTGCCTTCATTGGACGGGGCATCAGGTATAAAAACTGGGCAGTTACGCTACAGTTGTATTGAACTTTGGTAAGGCCGCACTTGGAATATTGCGCACAATTCTGGTTGCCACACTACGAATAGGATGTGGAGGCTTTGGAGAGGGTGCAGAGGAGGTTTACCAGGATGTTACCTGGTCTGGAGGGTGTTAGGTGTGCGTAGGGGCTGAATAGACTCGGACTGTTTTCATTAGAAAGACGGTGGTTGAGGGGTGACCTGATAGAGATCTACAAGATTATGAGAGGCATGGATAGAATGGATGGGCAGGCACTCTTCCCAGGGTGGAGGGTTCAGGCACCAGGGGGATAGGTTTAAGGTCCATGGGGCAAGGTTTAGAGGAGATGTGCGAGGCAGCTGTTTTACGCAGAGGGTGGTGAGTGCCTGGAACACGCAGCCAGGGGAGGTTGTGGAAGCTGATGCATTAACGGCGCTCAAAAGGCATCTTGACAAACACATGGATAGGATGGGTATAGAGGGATATGGTACAAGGAAGTGCTGAGGGTTTTGGCCAAGGGTGGTACCATGACCAGTACAGGCTTTGAGGGCCGAAGGGCCTGCTCCTATGCTGCATTGTTCTTTATAGCTCACTTTAATTGTGCACGGTAGCATTGTGGATAGCACAATTGCTTCACAGCTCCAGGGTCTCAGGTTCGATTCCGGCTTGTGTCACTGTCTGTGCGGAGTCTGCACATCCTCCCAGTGTGTGCGTGGGTTTCCTCCGGGTGCTCCGGTTTCCTCCCACAGTCCAAAGATGTGCAGGCTAGGTGGATTGGCCATGATAAATTGCCCTTAGTGTTGGGTGGGGTTACTGGGTTATGGGGACAGGGTGGAGGTGTTGACCTTGGGTAGGGTGCTCTTTCCAAGAGCCGGTGCAGACTCGATGGGCCGAATGGCCTCCTTCTGCACTGTAAATTCTATGATAATCTATGAAAACATCAGTGCCCCCTTGGCCCTCCTCCCCCCGAAAGTTTCTGATGTTAGCCTGTTTGTCCTCGCCTTCTGGCTTCCTGGGATCTGCATCCAAGTCAGCTTCAATGTCCTCTTCTTATCCAGATTCATCAGCCACATTGTCCTTTTGCTCCAGTGGTTCACCCCTGGGGAGAGCAAGAGGACCGCAGCAGACAACTACGATGACCGACAGTCGCTCAGGTGGATACTGTCCGGATCTGTCCAGGCATCGGACCCTTATCTTCAGCAGCCCAATCGTCCTCTCTATCATCGTCCTTATGGATACAGGGCAGCGATTGTACCTCTCCTCTGCTTCTGTCCTCAAGCGCCTGACAGGTGTCATCAGCCACCTTTTCAACAGAAACCCTTGTCACCAATGAGCTACCCTTGGAGGCGAGCGGAAGCAGTGAAGAGCTTGGCAGTTGTGAATGCCACAATACGTGGGCATCATGAGAGCTGCCCAGGTATCTTGCACAGATCTACAGAATCTGGGTCCTGTGGTCACAGACCATCGGAACTTTTATTGAGTGGCAACCTTTCCTGCTCACAAATGCGCCTGGCTAGCCAGCTGGTACCTTGGTGACTACATGGGCGCAATCTGCACCCTGGATGCCAGGGACATCTGCAATGGCGGCAAATCCCCCGGCCCACTCAGCCCGGCTGAGATGATTATGATCACCAGGTCTCCTCCCTCTTTACTCCCATCTTTTTCAGAGGAAGAGGGGCTCCCTGCTGTGTAATCAATACCCATCTGTGGCTCTGCAGATAGACCTTTGCACAAAAGGAGATAGAGGAAACCAAATCCCTGGTGTCAGAGGACAGCAATGTCCAGAGAGCCCCACACTGTGCTGAGCCCAACACAGAAATCACTCTCAAAACCATAAAACACAAACTCAACTCTCTCCCTGAAACTCCCAACTCTTCATCTAGCTCCAATCCTTTTATCCCGCCCCTGCATCGGGAAAAGTTGAAAAACGGTTGGGCCATCTGCCCATGCTTCCTGTGATTCGGGGAAGGTAAAATCTTGGTCAACTGGGGATTTACTCCCATGAAGAAACTGGATAATTGTCAGTGGGCACGCAGCCAATCCGCCCATTGACTGAAATATCGTACAAGTGTGCGATGACGTCAAGATACGCGCCCAACATATCACGGGCCATTTACTGCACGTCTGGGTCAGGTACACGCCCGACTGGCAGATGTAAAATTCTACCCTTAGTGCGCTGTGTTGGTCTATTCAATTCAGGAGGAATATACTGCTGCTGGAAGCAGGTGGGAGAAAGTTCAGCAGGCTGATTCCCGGGATAAAAAGGTTGTTTTATGAGGAACAGTTGAGCAGGTTGGGCCTTTACTCGTTGGGATTTTGAAGATTCAGAGGGGTTTTGACAGGGTAGTTGCTGAGAAGCTGTTTTCCCTTCGGGGAATCTTGAACTAGGGGCACAGATTATAAAAGGGTCTTCCATTTAAGATGGAAATGAGGAAGAATTTCTTCTCTGAGGGGGTTATTGATCTGTGGAATTCTCTTCCCCACACAGCAGTGGAGGCAAGGCCATCAAACATATTCAAAGATGAGTTGGACACATTTTTGATCTGCAAGGGAGATGTGGGACAGGGAGGAAAGTAGAGTTAAGGCCACAATCAGGTCAGCTATGACCTTACTGACGAGCAGAGCTGCCTCAATGGGCCAAATTGACGACTCCTGCTCCTAATTCTGATGATCTTCTATGTTTTCAGGCTCTGTGGAAGTGATTAAAAGCAAGCTTACCTTAAGAGTTACTGTAAATACCAATACTGTGAAAACTAGGGTTCCATATGTCCAGTTTCCAAACATCTGAAAAAATAAGTTTTACAGATTTAGAATAAATCAGTAAGCAGCTGGGGTTCATGGTCTTCTGTTCAAGTGCAAAAGCTATACATAGAACTGCAACATTTCCACTCCCGATACAAACAAACTAATGGACTGTTTCAAGGTAGTCCATACACTTTGATAAAAAAGCCAAATATTCAATTTAAACATTAACACATTATAAGCATTTGACAAGTTGTGCGTGGTGATTCTAACTCGGAGGTTTTGGTTGGGTGGGCAATTAGGTTGCCATAAAACTAACCCGATAACATCGGCTAACTGGTTGCCCATGGAGGCAGTTCACAGAATCATAGAAAGATTACAGCACAGAAGGAGTCCATTCAGCCCCTTATAACATGCTGGGTCTCTGAAGGAGCAGTTCACCTCGTGCCACTCCCCTGCCTTTTCCCGGTAACCCTGCAAATCTTTCACCATCAGATAAAAATCCAATTGCCTTTTAAAGGCCTGAATTGACTCTTCCTCCACCGCTCTTGCGACGTCGCATTCCAAATCCTAACCACTTGTTGCATGAAAAAGCTTTTCCTCAAATCGCCATTGCTTCTTTAGCCAATTACTTTAAATGTGTGCCCTCTGGTTCACAATTCTTTCACCCATGGGAACAGTTTCTCTTTGTGTAGTCTGTCCGGGTCCTTCAGGATTTTATTAAGTTATTTAAATTAAATCTCCTTTCAACAGTTTCTTCTCCAGAGGGAACAGTCTCAACTTTTCCAATCTATCTCCTGACTTTGTGACTGGAACTAATGGTAAAACTACAAGAAGTATAATGGTGAATGGGAAGCAAAGCAGCAGGTCAGCGTGTGAGGAGGTCGAGATGAACAGGCAGGCCCATTCTAACCACTGCGGAGGGGAAAGGTAATCTAGAAGATCAAAATGTAAGGAGACTGTGGGACTAAAAGTTGGGGATGAGGCTGAGTGTTATCAGAGGTGAATAAAGGAGGTCAGAATGTGTGAAAAGCACAGTGCACAAGACAATCCTGCAAGGGAAAGACAAATCAGTCGGATATATTTAAAAACCTTACCCCTAAATGTACCCAGTATTTGGAATAAAGTCAATGATCTCACGGCACAAATAGAGACAAATGGGTATGATTTGGTGGGGATTATTGAAACATGGTTGCAGGGGGACCGGGACTGGGAGTTGAATGTCCAAGGGTACTCAGTATTCCAAAAGGATAGACAGGATGGATCAGGAGAGGTATTAAGAAATTATATTGGCACTAAGGGCCGAAATGTTGAATCGATGAGAGGAAATAAAAAATAAGGGAAAAAACTCCTTGATAGGAATAATTTACAGGCCCCCGAGCAATGCTTCCAAGTGGAACATAGTATAAACCAAGAAATAATGAGGGCTTGGTGAGAAGGGCACAACGGGAATCATGGTAATTTTAACATGCACATTGACTGGATTAATCAAATTCGCAAGGATAACCCCGAGGGAGATTTCATAGAGTGCATGAAGGATTGTTTCTTAGAGCAATATGTTATGGAGCCAACCAGGGAGCAGGCTGTTTTAGATTTAGAATTATGTAACGGAGAAGGGTTGATAAATAGTCTTGTCGTTAAGGAGCCTCTTGGAAGGAGTGATCCCAGCAAATTCAGATTGAGCAAGAGAAGACAGAGTGCCATACTAGAGTTTTAGCGTTGGGCAGCGGTAATTATACAGGCCTGAGGAAATAGTTGGCCCAAGTAGGCTGGGCACAGATAATTGAGGGCAGGACAGTTGAGGAACAATGGCGGATGTTTAGGAGATATTAAACACCTCTCAATTAAAGTATATTCCCGAAAGGAATTGTAAAAGGGAGAAAAACGTTCCATGGCTGAACAAGGAAGTTAAGGAAGACATAAAGGCAAAAAACTAGTGGTAAGCTGGAGGATTGGGAGCTTCAGCAAAAGCTACTAAAGGTAAAATCAAAAGAGCTAAGATGAACTATGTAGTAAGTAGTAGAAAATATAAACACTGATACCAAAGTAAATAATGGCCCTTTAGAGGACGATAGTGGTGAGGTAATAATGGGGAAAACAGAGATGGCGGAGGCACTGAATCAATATTTTGCTTCTGTCTTCATGGTCGAGGATAATAAAATATTTCCAAAAATTGCTGAGGAACTTGGTGCAATAACCATCACTAGGGAGACGGTATTGAATAAACTGATGGGAGCAAAGGCTGTTAAGTCTCCGGGACTTGATGGCCTGCACCCTAGAGTCGGGATAAATGGGTCTTTCTCTGACTGGCGAACTGCAACTAGCGGGGTGCTGCATGGGTCAGTCTTCATACCTCAACTGCTTACAATTTATATAAATGATCTGCAAGCAGGGACAGAGTGTAACATAGAAAACTTTGCGGATGATACTAAAATAGTTGGAAAAGCAGGCAGTGAAGAGGAGATGAAGCGTTTACCAATGGATAAAGATAGGTTAAGAGGATGGGCCAAAATTTGGCAGGTGGAGTTTAATGTGGATAAGTGTGAGGTTATCCATTTTGGCTGAAAAAATAGAAAGGCAAATTATTATCTAAATGGAAAGTAGATTCAAAATGTGTCTGTGCAGAGGGACCTGGGTGTCTTTGTTCAGGAATCGCAGAAAGTCTGTGTGCAGGTACAGCATGTAATTAGAAAAGCAAATGGAATGTTAGCGTTTATTGCAAAGGGACTGGAGTATAAAAGTAGAGAAGTGTTGTTGCAATTGTATGGGGTGTTGGTGGGATCACATCTGGAGTATTGTGTCCAGTTTTGGTCTCCTTATTTGAGGAAGGATGTGGTGGCATTGGAGGCAGTTCAGAGGAGGTTCACCAGACTGATTCTGTGGATGAAAGGGTTGACGTATGAGGAGAGATTAAACATTTCTGGCTTATACACGCTGGAGTTTAGAAGGATAAGAGGGGATCTGACTGAGATGTATAAAATATTAAAAGGGATTGATAAAGTAAACGTAGACCAAATGTTCCCCTTTGTGGGACAATCCAGACGAAAGGTCACAGATATAGGTTGAGAGGCGGTAGATTTAGAAATGAGATGAGGAGGAACTCAGTGGTGAATTTGTGGAACTCGCTGACCCATAGTATGGTAGAATCTGAGTCATTAAAGGATTTCAAAGAGATAGATATATTACTGATTTCAAAATGGTTAAAGGGAAATGAGCAACAGGTGGGAAGGTGGATTTGAGACCAGGAAGAGATCAACCAGGATCTGATTGAATAGCGGAGCAGGCTCGAGGGGCTGAATTGCCGACTTTTGCTCCTAATTCCTATGTTCCTATGTCTCGCCGTAACTGAATTTCCTCATCTGCATCCTAATCATAGAATCATAGGATCCCAACAATGCAGAAGGAGCCATTTCTCCCCGATTCTGTGTGGGTTTCCTCCGGGTGCTCTGTTTTCCTCCCACAATCCAAAGATGGATTGGCCATGCTAAATTGCCCCTTAGGGTCCAAAGGTTAGGTGGGGTTGCGGGGATGGGGCAGGTGCATGGACCTGGGTGGGGTGCTCCTTCGGAACGTCAGTATAGAATCAATGGGCCGAATGGCCTCCTTCTGCACTATAGGGATCCTATAATTCTATAAAGGCTGACATTCCATTAGCCTTCCCAACAGCTTGCTGAACCTGTATGTTAGCTTTCAATGACTTATGGACAAGGACATCCAGATCCATTTGTACATCGACAATTTCTAATTTCTTACCATTTAGGTTATACTTTGCACATCTGTTCCTTTTACCAAGTGAATGACATTACATTTTTCTACATTATATTCCATCCTCCTCTGTTCAAATCCTCATGTAGCCATTTTACATCGTCCTCAAAACAACTTGGAAATATTACATTTGGTTCCCATATCCAAATCACTGATATATTGTGAACAGCTAGGGCCCAAGTACTGATCCTTGCAGTACCCCACTAACCACAGCCTGCTAATGCACAAATGACCCGTTTATTCCTACTCTCTGTTTTCTGCCTGTAAACCAATCTGGAATGCATGCTAGTATAATAATAATAATCTTTATTAGTGTCTCAAGTAGGCTTACATTACCACTGCAATGAAGTTACTGTGAAAATCCCCTAGTCACCACATTCCGGCGCCTGTTTGGGTACACTGAGGGAGAATTCAGAATGTCCAATTCACCTAACAGCGCGTCTTTCGGGACTTCTGGGAGGAAACCGGAGCACCCGGAGGAAACCCTCGCAGACACGGGGAGAACATGCAGACTCTGCACAGACAGTGACCCAAGCCAGAAATCGAACCTCGGACCCTGGAGCTGCGAAGCAACAGTGCTAACCACTGTGCTACCATGCTGCCCATTGCCTCCTATTCCATGTCCGTTGATTTTGCTAATCTACTACTTGTAGGGATTTAATCCAAAGTCTTTTGAAAATTCAAATATACTGGGCGGGATTCTCTGTCCAGCAATGCCGGAATCCGCCATCGGGCGGAGAATCGGGCGTCCGCCGAAAGCCGAGGGTGGCGCCGGGCGTCCAACAGAGCACCATTCTCCGGTGCATCGACAGGGGCTCGTTAACATATCATTGACGAGACTGACCCAGTAGTCTCCGGTCTCCCGCAATGTTCCGCCTCCACAAGGCGCAGGTGACGACAGCGCGGTTCACTTGTGGTATTTAAAAGGGGAAAAGGGGGACCGGGTGCCATGGCTGCTGAGGGAGAGAGAGGAGGGTAAGAGAAGTCTCCAAAGGCGTAACAGTGGGCTGTTATGCCGCTGGCTGGGGGAGAGAATGACCCGCTCTCCCACCCCACCGTCCATTGCCCTCAGCTCTGCGATGGTATGGGGTCGTAGGTCCAGTGGGCCCCCTCAGGTCTTCTCCAACTCCCGTAGGTTTTGAGCAGCCTTCTGCTGGAGGGATAGGTAATGCACCGTGAGACTCTCGGATCTGGGCAGCACAGGGTGTCCGCAGCTAGTGGCCTGTGTGTGCAGGGCACACGGCCATGGCAGGCAGTTTGAGCGTTGGCATGTGGTGCAGGGTGGGGTGCTTGCAGAGTGCCGGCAGGTGGGGTTCGGTCACCCTCGAGGAGGGGGGGTGAGTTACGGGAGTGTGGACGGGGTGGTGCCTGGGGCACGGTGGTGGGGCTGGTCACCCTGACTGGCCTGGTGGGTTGCCCATCCTCACCCAGCACTGCCTGCCGGTCCGCCTGGTGGGGGCCGCTTTGGGGGGGAGGGGGGGGGGGGGGGGGGTGTTAGACGTTTTAGTTGCTGTGAAATGAAGAAATGAAGAGTCTAATGTCTCTTAACCCATTACTTAACAGTCTCCCCTTCCTTGGAGAAAAAATAATAATTAGGTGAAAACAAAATTTCAAGAAACTCAAAAACACACACATGGGGCGGGATTCTCCGCAATCGGCACGATGTCCGACGACCGGCGCCAAAAACGGCGCGAATCAGTCCGGCATCGCGCCGCCCCAAAGGTGCGGAATTCTCCGCATCTTGAGGGGCCGAGCCCTCACCTTGAGTGCCCCCACGGCACAGGCCCGCCCGCGGATCGGTGCGCCCCGGTCGCAGGTCAGGCCACCGTGGGGGCACCCCCCCGGGGCCAGATCGCCCCGCGCCCCCCCCCAGGACCCCGGAGCCCGCCCGCGCCGCCTTGTCCCGCCGATAAGAGAGGTGGTGTGATTCTCGCCGGCGGGACAGGCATTCCAGCAGCGTGACTTCGGCCCATCGCGGGCCGGAGAATCGCCGGAGGGGGCCCGCCAACCAGCACGGTGCGATCCCCACCCCCGGTGAATATCCGGTGCCGGAGAATTCGGCAACCGGCGGGGGCGGGATTCACGCCAGCCCCCCATGATGTCCCCCCCTTTTTTTTTGTTTGGGCGAGAAAGAAAAAAAAAAAAACAGTCACAGAAACAAGCGCCCTTCATTAACAATATCCAAAAGTTTCTGTGAACTCGCCCCTCTTTTCGTAAAACAGTGACAGTTGATAGCTCCTGTCGACCTATTTAATTTTTGTTATTTCCCCTCTGTCCAACATCTGCTTCAAACTTGCGATGTCTATCCGTAACCTCTTTTCATTGACACTTTTTGTCGAGTGCACATTTTCCCACAGGGATTTATTGTCAATCTGACAGTCAATAGGTATATTACCCAAATCCCCTAATCCCAAAATTTCTGTCAATATCATACTTATATAAAAAGCCATATCCACCGCCTCTACAAGACTTAACGTCTCAGCAGCCAAAGTGCTTTTTACCACTCTCCTTATTTTCTTTGTTTCCCACACAAGTGGGCAACATTTACCATTGTTCCCCAAAAGGAAAATTATAAAACCTCCTGCGCTTGAAACCCCATCACATAAATTTGCGTAGGACGCAACACTATAAACTATGAGTTTCAAGTGCCTAAGGTCACCTAAAACCGGGAACTTCAAAACACACTCCTGCATTTTTAGTTTGCCCAACGCTTTATTTGCTCTTATTATGTCTTCCACTTTGGGATCATTCATTTTTGTAATCAACTCTAAGACATGAAAACGCACGTCCGGTCTAATCTGTCTACCTAACCAGTTCAGTTTCCCAATTAAACTTCGCAGTTGCTCTTTTTCTATCTTTGAAACCATTGCGTCTTTTTGTGAAACTCGGCACGACTAATTGCTATTGGGGTGATGCTTTCCAAATAAGATTGCTGACGTAAAGTTGCCCCTAACTTAGTCTGTCCAATTTCCAGTCCAATATATTTAAATGCACCGGAAGCCTGACTTCCAACCCTGAATTCTTTCCTCAAACCAGAGATTACAAAAGCTTCAAAATCACTAGTCCCTCCCCACAAAAAATCATCGACATGCATCATAAAAATGCCAGAAAGATTTCCTTTATAGTGCCAGTAAAATATTGCAGGATCTGCTTTCAACTGGCAGCAGCCTAACTTTAACAAAACTGACCTTACTGAAAAATACCAGACTCTAGATGCATCATTTAATCCATATACACATTTGTTCAACTTCCAGAGTACCCCTTCTGTGTTAGCTGCTTCTTTAGGAGGACGGAGAAAAATGTCTCGCTGGAGCTGATGCCCCTGCAAAAAGGCAGCTTTTATATCTATAGATTTGCATCAAGCTCTGCGTCTGTGAATCTCAAGGCCACTCTCCATCTTGGCTGGACTGGGAGTGTGTGGGGAGTCGGTGCTCATCTGCAGATGCAGCTTGTCAGGCTCTCCAGTGCCATTCCCGACCCCAGCAAATCAGACGCTGGCGTGCGTTGGAATTGCACTAGTTCCACATGACCTATTAGAATGACCTGAATGGCTCCGGCAGTCACACTGGTGTGGGGGCCGGAGAAACCCGCCACTCAGTCCCAGTGTCAGCATGTAGTCTCTCAAACGTAGAATTCCGCCCACTATGTCCATCAATGTTCCTCTGTTAATTTTGTTAGTAACATCCTCAAAAAACTCCAACAGGTTTGTCAAACATGGTTTCCCACAGTAATTCCATGCTGACTGTGCCCAATCGGATTGTTACTGTCCAAGTATCCATTCTTTATAATAGATTCCAGCATTTCTCCAGCTACTTATGTAAGGCTAACAGATCTGTAGTTCCCAATTTTCTGTCTCCAAGCCCTCTTAAATCCCTTTTAGAATTGTACCTGTTAATTTATAACGATCTCTGCGATCTTCCTACCACAATGAACCAATTCATATTTCTCCACATTAAATTTCTTCTGCCACTTGTCTGTCCACTAATTCCACCAACCTAAGACCTTTTGAAGTTCTGCACTATCCTCCTAATGGCTCACAACAAAGAACAAAGAATAATACAGCTCAGGAACAGGCGCTTCTGCCCTCCAAGCCTGTACCGGTCATGATACCAAAACCCTCAGCACTTCCTTGTGTCATATCCCTCTATACCCATCCTATCCATGTGTTTATCAAGGTGCCTTTTGAACAACGTTAATGTATCTGCTTCCACAACCTCCCCTGGCAACGCGTTCCAGACACTCACCACCCTCTGCAGAAAAAACCTGCCTCGCACATCTCCTCTAAACTTTGCCCCACAGACCTTAAACCTATGCTCCCTGGTGACTGACCCCTCCAACCTGGTAAAGAGTGCCTGCCCATCCAATGCCTGAGAGATATTGAACGCTATGGCAGGGATTTTGGATCCAGAACTTGCCCTAGTGGTGCTGCTGCTAGGCCGGCAAGCCAGACGCCGGAGACAACGGCAGCAGCATCGTTTGCAGAGGCTCGAGGCGACGGCCTATGTGCCGACCCCACCCGAGGACCCGGCCACCCATTAGGCCAGGGTGGCACCCAGAGGGGGAGGTCCACGACGGCTCAGGATGTACAGGCCTTGCTGGTCATTCAAGCAGATGACGGACAGTGCGTGCTGCAGGAAGCTCTGCCTCAACAAGGAGACGGTGCGACATCTGTCCCATGTCCTCGCAGGTTTGGCGCCACATGGAGAAGGAGAACATCCACTCCTGGTGGCTGTCAAGATCACCGCAACTGTGAACCTTTACACCTCGGGATCATTCTAGGGTTCGAGCAGGCCACAACCCACAGGTGCATCCTACCGGTCACGGATGCCCTGTTTCCCCGGGCGGAAAACTATGTAAAATTTGACATGGACAAAGCTCAGCAAGATGCCTGGGCAACAGGTTTCTCCGCCAGGATGCCCCAGATCGAGGGAGTAATAGATGGTACACGTGGCCATGCCCTCACCGAGCCATTTGGGAGTGCCCTATGTTAACAGGAAGGGTTCCACTCCCTGAACATATAGCTTGTGTGCGACCACCAGATGAAGATCATGCATGTGTGTGCCCGCTTCCCAGGGAGTGTCCATGACATCTACACCCTGGGGCAGTCAGTCAACCCCAGCTCTTCGAGGACCACCCCAGGGTGAGCGGCTGGTTCTTGGGGATCAGGGGTACCCACTCAGGACCTGGCTAATGACGCCAGTACAGAGGCAGGAAACCAAAACGGAGACCCGGTACAACGAGGCCCATGTGGCCACCCGGGATGCCATTGAGCGGTGCATTGGACTCCTCAAAATGTGGTTCGGATGCCTCGACTGCTCCGGTGGTGCCCTGCAGTACACCGCCCGGAGGGTCGCCCACTTTGTGGTGGTCTGCTGTGCCCTCCACAACCTGGCACAGCAGCGGGTTGACGAGTGAGGTTGGTGATGAGGAATATGTGGTCATCTCAGAGGAGGCAGACTAGGATGATGAGACGGCAACAGACCAGCAGCGGCTGGAAGACGAGCCCAGGGAGGAACCAGTCGGAGGACCAGTCGGAGGCTACAGGACAGGCAGCAGTGGCGAGAATCCGGCAAGCCCGAAGGGCCAAGGAGACTCATATTCGCCCAATTCACTTAGGACATGGCCTGGTCCATCAGTGCTACCTTAGCCAACCCCCACCCTCCCAGGGTCTGTGTTACATCCCTCCATGGTGCTGGGACTGTGTCGGCACTGTCACGGGTCACTGTCGAGGACAGGGGATGATGATAACACGCAGAGAGCTGAGTGCCAGTGCTCCTCAATCTATGCCATAGTCTGATCCCTGCCTGTCTGCTGAGTACTCGCTCACATCCATCACCTGCACGCGGTGTGCCCAGCGATAAGGAGGGGATGCCTGGAGAGATGGGCCAAGGGCTCGGAGATCGGCCCTCACTGCGGAAGAAAGTGGCAAGGGCATCATACCGGTTGGAAGGTGTTTATTGTGTGTAACAATTCCCCACCCTCCCAATGGTACCGTCCCCCTACCCCCTACCTACCCCTCAACCCCGCCCCCCCCCCACCCCACCCTACAACACCCCCTGGCAAGTCCTACACCTTCATAGATCCTCAATATGCTTTTACAGCTGCTTACCACATCCCGTGGCCTTCCATGGCCCTGGCGGGCATCCTCTGGGGTTCTGCTTGCCGGAGGGCCCCGGCTCACTTGTCGACGGCACACGCACCGAGACGTGGCCTCATCAGAGATGTGGAACTCGGAGGAGCAGGTGGCTACTGTCGCCACTCCATGGGATGGATCCGGGTTGGCACTCGGCACCCCTTCCTGCCTTCGGTGCCCATAGGGCCCTGGAGTTTACCTTGGGACGGAGGGGCAGCTGGTTCGAGCCCCGGCTGCCCCTGCATCATCTGGCTCTGCCAATCCTGGCGGTTCCCCATGGTCCGCACCATTGTGTCGACGCTCTCGGCGATGCTCCTCAGTGACTGGGATAAGCTCCGCAGTGCCTCGGCCATTCCCATCTGAGAGTGGGACATGTCCCACAGAACCTCATCAAGATCGACCTGGTACTGGGTCACATCCCCCAGTGAGTCGGACTTTCTGCCGAGACCCTCAGCCATGGCCGTCACCGACTGCACGATCTCCTGCGCCCGTAGCCTCTGGGCCATGGATCTCCTGGATTTCGCTGACATCTCCCTCTGAATGTCCCGACTCCCTATCGTCTCCATCAGCTCCGGGATTACCTCTTCCATGGGTTCAGCATCAGGCTGGGATCCAGCTGCGTCCTGGGATCCAGCAGCCCTCCGACTGCTGTCTCACCTGGGGGGGTTCCTGCCTCCACCTGATGTACATCAGCAGCAGTGTGGTACTCACCAGATTGTGTCCCGGAAGCCTGACCACTAACATGTCCCACCGAGGTGTGTGTCTCCGCGCTGGTGGGGGAGGGGGTGACAGCTGTGCTGCGACCACGGCGGCATCCTCGGAGCTCTCCTCCGAGGTGTTCTCCTCGGAGTCAGGAGAGGGGGATCGCCCGGGATGGGCTCTGTCGGCTGGCGGACCTGCGGGAGAATGGACATGTGGTCAGTGGGAGGGAGGGTCAGTCAGTAAGTCAATAACAACTTACAGTTGACAAGTCCACCGGGTGGAGCCCGCTGGTTCCTCACCTCGGTGGCGTCCGCCAGCCTCCACGTGGGTGACCGCCCTGTCCTTGGCCAGACCGGTCACGCCAGCGCCCGTTGTTTGAAGGAGGTGATGATTCTTATGTCCGGCACCCCACTGCCAGTCTAGGTCCTCTAACGGCGGATGCGGGAGAGCATGTCCTGAGGAAACAGAGAGTGCATCGTTAACCACACGCGTGGTTCACAGTGATTGGAGTGGGCATGTGAAGCAGGGGTTGGGGGGGGGGGTTGTTGAAGGGAGAGGGTGCTGGGGGTGATTGTTGAGGGAAAGGGGGTTGGGGTGGTTGTTGAAGGAGTGGGGGCTGGGGGTGGTTGTTGAGGGAGTGGGGGTTGGGGGGGTTGTTGAGGGAAAGAGGGTTGGGGAGGTTGTTGAGGGAGAGGGGGCTGGGGGTGGTTGTTGAGGGAGTCGGGGTTGGGGGGGGGTGTTGAGGGAGAGGGGGTTGTTGAGGGAGAGGGGGTTGGTGGCTTGTTGAGGGAGAGGGGGTTGGGGGGC